>NC_086155.1:167794619-169193369 GCF_035149785.1 Candoia aspera
ATAAAACAATAAAATACTGAAATTATAAAATAAAGTAATACAAGAAACATTAGATATAAAAAGGTTACAACAAAATAAAGCCAAAGCTACAACTAAGAACTTAAGTATTTCTTAAGTTTAAATGAGAGCAGAGCAAAAGTAGCAGCTTGGTTGCTAACAGTTGGAACACATCTGCAAGAAGATAGATCAGTTTTTCACAGTCAGAGCCCTTGCGTTCATCTGCCGTTAATAATTTGGCCCTGATCTCATTGTAAATGGGGCAGTGGAGGACATAATGGACAACATCCTCCACTTGACCAACACCACAGTGACAGAGGAGTTGTTTGGCAGGGAGCTTACACAGCCGCCCTTCGAGATACGTGGTCTGCAGGCGAAGGAATGTTAAAGCCCTTCTCAGTAACACACTGGGTATGTGAACCAGGTACTGGAAGAGGCTTCTATGTTTGTTATAATGATATTACCAGGATGAAAATGTGGGTATTTGTACGACAGTTGTATCTTTATTAGCATCCCTTTCAAAAAGCCAATCTCTAATATTTTCTCTGTTCCAAGATCTAAATTCTCCCAAAGTCGGTAGAGAGAAACACAAGTTAAATGTCGTAGGATGAAATGCAAGCTAAGTCCACAGGAAAAAAAATCTGTTTCCCTTCTGAAAATGTATGAAGTCGTCACAGCTCATGACTTTTCCTTTCCCTTTTATTTTTCCTTCATAGCAAAAATTCTTTACATCAGGGGCTGCCAAATATGTGTTCCAGGAGCTGCCTTTGACCCAGTAGTGTAGGTGGGCCCAGACATTTTAGCCTTCCTTTTCAGATTTTTAACTGGGGGGAATTTAAATAATTAAATCAAGTGCTTAAGTTCCTTAAAACCCACCCACTTTTGGACATCGCGTGCATAGCCTGCTATGCCCCTCAGGCTAATGGAAGTTACACATTCTTTCTATACATGCTCAGGGTTGCACAGGCCTTTCTTCAGACACTCTACTCTTTTGCAACACTACTGTGACAGATCAAATGATCATACATGGTCCTTCAGGAAGCTGATGAAGGAGTAGCAGCTTTTGAGGAAACTCTTGCACTGCTATGAATGTGTGGGGCATTTTGGCTGCCCCAAAGCAGAGTAGTGAACTTCTAAAGGAACTACATATCTCTTTCACAAATTATTCCTAATAACCTGAAGGTGATGGTTAAAAAGATCAAATTATTCACATCATTTGAGTGTTTTAAATAAATGCAATGTTATTTATTAAAATAAGAACTGTTTGATTTAAATTCAAGCTATCAGAGTTTTATCTATACACCGTATATAATTTTTGCACATAGCTATGTTAAGGAAATATAAAAAAATTCTAACAGCTATTTCATGCACAACAGTCCATCAATCAAGTTACCTTACTCTTAGTACCATATTCCAATTTTTTTATATTCATATTTTATAAAATCACATATTTACTTTATATGTGGACATGGGGTGAGGTGCACTTAGTTCCCACTGAAATTATTATACTTAAATCATGATTAACTTAGCCTATTGATCTGAATGGGACAGGTTCAGTTGACTTAGTTTGGATCCAACCCAATGTCTGAAGAGGCCAGCTGACATTTCTAAAATGCTTTGACTTTTGTCTTACTGTTGCACCCATTAAGTGTTATTAATAAATGTCACAGAGCTACACTTCTGATAGTTTGTAAACTATAGAGTCTGCATCAGGTTGAATTTGTTACATTAAATAAGCTTAACCCACTCATTTATTTCCCAGCTGCCTGCTGCAATAAAACAAGAACTGATGCTAATAAATGATTGAGCCAAAATGATTGTGTCATTCTTTCCCTCTTAAGTTGTCCATAGCATTTTGAACTCTATAATGTATGACAGTGGTAGAGTTCAGATATTTGGATTTGATATTTATACAAATATCTAATAAATTTTAAGTCATCTAGAATAAAAAGCCAAAGGTACATCTCACATGTGAAATAGTAAAGGATTAAGAAGTAGAGATTTTAAGATATCTAAACTGGTGTAATAATTCTTTCTATATAGAAGCTGGGAGCGATAGTTTTCTGGGAGGGAACAATGGGCTTTTTCATACTGTAAAACATACAGTTTCCAGAATTTTTTTTAAAGGAAGACATCACTGATGGGCTGATTTGGTTCACAGTCTATGTATGAAGTATACAGCCACACAATCTCTATCTTCCCCAGCTTGCCTAATACCCCAATTTACCAATCTAAGGCTTTCCAATATTCTCAAATCAGAATACTCTTCTTTAAATCCTTGTTACTTAGCCTCCTGCATGGGACTTCCTCTGAAATTTTGAAATTACTTTTCAGGAGATTAAAGACATATTTCTTTTGCCTAGGGCCTTAACTGAAAAGGGGCATAAGAGTTCCTTAATTTGAATGAATTAAGGGAGGAAGAGAGGTTCTTTTTTATTCTGTCTATCTATCTGTCTGTCTACCTATCTATCTATCCATCCATCTATTTATCAAATTTTTATCACCTCCCATCTCCTCCGCAAAGGAGGGACTCTTTAACTCCACCCCACAGTCATGGGAGAAAAGATAGTGGGACCCTGTATTTTCTATCCATGTTTGTGAAAGTGGCTTAGAGAGAACAACTTTGAAAAGATACACTGCAGAAAGGGAAGGAATTAAAAAACCTTTTCCCCCTCTTTGCTTCAAATGATCTAGCCTCTGAGGCTATTTTTAGTACAAGGAAAATAAAATAAAACCTAGTTCCTGCCAGTCAGCAGGATCAATGAATCTGCAGTGGCCAATAACACACTTGTGCTCTTCCAGCAATCTGATCTGGTGCCACTGAAATACAAACAGACGCGTTTTGGTAGCAGAGTTTTGGGTCACTTTTCATGTAATTTGGCAGGAGGTTAGAGATGGGTATGGTTGCTGGGGACCCTCAAAAAAGGCAGCTGTGTTTTCCTGGTGATATCATTGGATGTCACAATGCTGAGTTGCAACCTGAACATCTCAGTTACAACCTGTGATTCTTACTATAGAACAAGAATAGGCAACATTTTGGTGGCTGAAGGACACATGCTTAACATTTTCAGTGACAGATAGCAAACAGGTTGCTATGCTGAACATGTGTACATGGCTGAGTTTTGGGAAAAGTTCTGGTATTTTCATGGTTCATTAATTGTGATCTTAATACTTTAGGACTTATAATATACTTCTGTTCCCAGATATAATATACTAATATACTTATAATATACTAGAAACTAGAAATCACAAATTGCACATAAAACTGCTGCTTTTGCATTTCCCATGCAAAAAGCTTGGGCCTTGCAACCTTCCTGAGACATTTGGATGGATTTTTGTTGCTCAAGTGATTTTAGTAGAGTTTTTGTAGCAAATTTATGGAATGAATGATAGATACTTATGAAGAAAAGTTGCCATATTTTTTATGTCCAGCTGAATAATGAAATAGTGTGTTACTCACCAAGCAGTGCTGTTAGTAGATTTGCCAAGATGCAGCCTAGTTTATTTGTTAAGAGGCAACATTTTAAAAATGGCTTAAACTTCCCGCACTGAAAATAATTTAATTGAAAATGCCTGCAGTTCATTTATGGCAGATCTGAAGAGGATGTAGAAAGTACTGGGTTCTCCCAAACACAGCTTCAGAAAAATACAATGAATTACTACTTTAGCCAACTTTCCAAACATTTCAGTGTTCAAAGTGACAGACAATATTCTTGTGTGTAACTATTGTGGACAAAAAAGATATTTCTTGTTTTCTTCAGTTGTTACATCAGTTGGAGACCACTATGTTTAGAAGTTTATTTTAATGAAGTTAGAACTATTTGCTATAATGGTCTACTGGTTTATTTCAGGATCAAACAAAAGGAAGAAACAATGTAAGTCTGACTTAAGTTCTCTCTGCCTATATTGTTTATTCAATGGCTGTTCTAGGAATTATTGTGGCATAGCCACAAGGCAGATGTGGAAATGGCATAAAATACCTTGTAAGCATGCATGTTAAAGGAAATAGGGGCAAATGGATTTCAGTGAAGAAGAGAAATTAAGCAGAGAGGTTGCAAGGTGAAATCCACAGATATGTAGTCAATTGACAATATTTTATACTTTGAAAAAGGGAAATATTATTATGACAATTATGGATCAATAACCCCAAATAACACTTGATGTAGGCAGTTTGGTTTTTTTTTCCTGTGCAAGTCAGAGACATTTCCCTACTATTCCTGTACAGTAAATATAGCCTTAAGTTATAATTACAGATTCACAGAGTTGGAAGGAGCCATTTAGGTCATCAAATCCAACTTGTTACTCAGCACAGATAGATATCCATATTAAAGCATTCTTGAAAAATGGCTTTCTAGCACATCCAGTGCACAAGGCTCCAGGTCACATGATCAGGAATCCAGTGGTGACTAGGTTTCAACCTTACACTTCACAGCTGTACTTGTATACCAGGGCTGTACAGACCTTCAGATACAAAGGAAAAGACGTCATCTGGAGCATATAGGAACATGCATGTAGCACCTGTCTACAACTCCCTAAAGTAGCTGCAACCTATCCCACAATGGTGTAACTGCTCTCTGCAGATATAGTGCACTCCTAGGAAATGACATGTGTGGTTAATGAGTTGCAGATAAATGCTACATATGCACCCCTTCATCTCCTTTGAATGTGAAGCATTGCATAACCTTCTTGTATATGAACTTCTATTAAATATACATAAATTGTGGCAGGGGCTGCCACTGCAATGCTGCTTATACCCACCATGCATTTTTACTCAGTGTACTCACAATGATGGTGAGATTCTGCCTTTTCTTAAAAAAGAATTGTAGTAATTTTGTTGAACATTACAATTAAAAGATAAGAACTAATACAAACTAAAAACAAGAAAAGAATAAAAATAAAAATAAAAAGTAGAAAGTGCAGAAAAGAAAGAAAAAAGAAAAACAGAAAAGAAAGAAAAAAATAAGAATATAGTAAAGAGAAAAAAAGAAATACAATACATAAAGAAATGACTTCCCCCTTCATAACAACAAGTATAAACAATTTTAACTTTTCACCTTCTCTTAAAATACAACAAATGGTATCTTCTTCCCATATCTCATCTTTTGCTGTTGTTTATTCGTTTAGTCGCTTCCAACTCTTCGTGACTTCATGGACCAGCCCACGCCAGAGCTTCCTGTCGGTCGTCAACACCCCCAGCTCCCCCAGGGACGAGTCCGTCACCTCTAGAATATCATCCATCCATCTTTCCCTTGGTCGGCCCCTCTTCCTTTTGCCCTCCACTCTCCCTAGCATCAGCATCTTCTCCAGGGTGTCCTGTCTTCTCATTATGTGGCCAAAGTATTTCAGTTTTGCCTTTAATATCATTCCCTCAAGTGAGCAGTCTGGCTTTATTTCCTGCAGCATGGACTGGTTTGATCTTCTTGCAGTCCAAGGCACTCTCAGAATTTTCCTCCAACACCACAGTTCAAAAGCATTGATCTTCCTTCGCTCAGCCTTCCTTTTGGTCCAGCTCTCGCAGCCATATGTTACTACGGGGAACACCATTGCTTTAACTATGTGGGCCTTTGTTGTCAGTGTGATGTCTCTGCTCTTAACTATTTTATCGAGATTTGTCATTGCTCTTCTCCCAAGGATTAAGAGTCTTCTGATTTCCTGACTGCAGTCAGCATCTGCAGTAATCTTTGCACCTCGGAATACAAAGTCTTTCACTGCTTCTACATTTTCTCCCTCTATTTGCCAGTTATCAATCAAGCTGGTTGCCATAATCTTGCTTTTTTTGAGGTTTAGCTGCAAGCCAGCTTTTGCACTTTCTTCTTTCACCTTCATCAGAAGGCTCCTCAGTTCCTCTTCACTTTCAGCCATCAAAGTGGTATCATCTGCATATCTGAGATTGTTAATGTTTCTTCCAGAGATTTTAACTCCAGCCTTGGATTCCTCAAGCCCAGCTTGTCACATGATGTGTTCTGCATACAAGTTGAATAGGTAGGGTGAGAGAATACAGCGCTGCCGTACTCCTTTCCCAATCTTAAACCAGTCCGTTGTTCTGTGGTCTGTTCTTACTGTTGCTACTTGGTTGTTATACAGATTCTTCAGGAGGCATACAAGATGACTTGGTATTCCCATACCACTAAGAACTTGCCACAATTTGTTATGGTCCACACAGTCAAAGGCTTTAGAATAGTTAATAAAACAGAAATAGATGTTTTTCTGAAACTCCCTGGCTTTTTCCATTATCCAGTGGATATTGGCAATTTGGTCTCTAGTTCCTCTGCCTTTTCTAAACCCGGCTTGTACATCTGGTAATTCTCGCTCCATGAACTGCTGAAGTCTACCTTGCAGGATCTTGAGCATTACCTTACTGGCATGTGAAATGAATGCCACTGTTCGATAGTTTGAACATTCTTTAGTGTTCCCCTTTTTTGGTATGGGGATATAAGTTGATTTTTTCCAATCTGATGGCCATTCTTGTGTTTTCCAAATTTGCTGGCATATAGCATGCATTACCTTGACAGCATCATCTTGCAAGATTTTGAACAGTTCAGCTGGGATGCCATCATCTCCTGCTGCCTTGTTATTAGCAATGCTTCTTAAGGCCCACTCAACCTCACTCTTCAGGATGTCTGGCTCTAGCTCACTGACCACACCGTCAAAGCTATCCCCGATATTGTTATCCTTCCTATACAGGTCTTCTGTATATTCTTGCCACCTTTTCTTGATCTCTTCTTCTTCTGTTAGGTCCTTGCCATCTTTGTTTTTGATCATACCCATTTTGGCCTGGAATTTACCTCCAATGTTTCTAATTTTCTGGAAGAGGTCTCTTGTCCTTCCTATTCTATTGTCTTCTTCCACTTCCGTGCATTGCTTGTTTAAAAATAATTCCTTATCTCTTCTGGCTAACCTCTGGAATTTTGCATTTAATTGAGCATATCTCCCCCCATCACTGTTGCCTTTTGCTTTCCTTCTTTCTTGGGCTACTTCTAGTGTCTCAGCAGACAGCCATTTTGCCTTCTTGGTTTTCTCTTTCTTTGGGATGTATTTTGTTGCCGCCTCCTGAACAATGTTGCGAACCTCTGTCCAGAGTTCTTCCGGGACCCTATCTACTAAGTCCAGTCCCTTAAATCTATTCTTCACTTCCACTGCATATTCCTTAGGAATATTAATGAGCTCATATCTAGCCGACCTGTGGGTCTTCCCTAATCTCATCTTTTATCTATAAACATATATTTAAAGCCTTGTTATTCAGTCCTGGTCAGCAAAAGTCCATTAAGGGTTACCAGAGTTAACCAAATATCTATTTTAACCTTGATCAAATAAGCCAACTTTATATTCCTTCCCTTTACTTTGAACAATCTTAAACCTTAATCCCCTCAAATAATACCCTAGAATTTGATTTCTTCTCATTTTTTATTTGACCTTTCTCACAAACGTCTTCAAAACTTTAACAGGTCTCCTTGTAAATCCAATATAAGAAAGTTATCCAGGTCACTATTTTGGTCTGTTAAGACATCAACCAATTTCATTTGTATATCCAGTGTAGCATCTCCTTCCACATTGTTCCCATAGCCCATAATTTTAAAATCCACTTTCAAATCAGTCTCAAACCTATCTGGCAAAACTTGCTCCTCTTCCATATCATCTTCCAAACACAGTCTGTCTATAAGGGCAGACACTCTTAAAATTAACTTCTGGGTCCATTGTTCACAAATATCCTTCAACACGTCCAGTGTTAAAGTATTTTGCTCCATTCTTTATTAGAAAGTCAAATTTAAGTGTTCTTCTCCTTTTATTGTAATCTTTAGTTCCTTCTGGTTCACTTTAGTGTCCAACCTTCAAAATCCCGTCTTATCATATTTTATTTAAGTATTCAAAGGAACAGCATTTCTCATGGGAAGGATTCTTATAATTAGTTTCAAAATCTTATTTCAAATCCATCTTGTCCCTTAGTCCATTTGTAGCTTTCCAAAATCAATGTTCTAATCATCCTTTTGCTGTTTATTCCACACAAACACACACACACACACATATATCTGTCCTTAAATTTGTATTTAAAACTTCTTTTGCTAAGTATTGAAGGAAACTCACTGGTGTAGTTAAAACTTGCTGTTATGAAGATTCCTAATATCCAAAAAGC
Organism: Candoia aspera; assembly: GCF_035149785.1. NCBI lineage: Eukaryota > Metazoa > Chordata > Lepidosauria > Squamata > Candoiidae > Candoia > Candoia aspera. Next base: position 167,802,748 of record NC_086155.1, read on the forward strand.
GATTTCCAAAGCCGATTAAGAAAGGAAGTATGCAAACCCAGTGTCCTTTGAAAAGGTGCTGACCATGGTTTGGGCAAAGACAGCAATCCCTCATCTCCCAGAGCTCTAAACCCATCGGAGACCACTGTTTTACAGTCTCCTCATGAGTAGCAACTGTCTGGAGCACTTGTGGGCAATCCCAAATCCTCGTCTGGAGAGGAATCCCAAAGAGCTGGTCCCTTTGCTGGCTCTTCATTTTGTCGTGGTCATCAGCTCTGCTCTCAGTGGAGCCATCTTCAGTTTGCCATTTCTTTCCCAGAAGTCCATTGGGATTCTTCCTTTTCCATTTTGCCAAGCCACAGCATAGATGGGAAAACAGAGGTCACCAAGAAGGGGTACAGTTATGTAGCCTGAAACTGCATAAAGGCATCAATACAGCTGAAGCTACAAATTCTGATTACGTGAATTGGAGCCCTATGAAGGTGTGATGGTTTGTGCATTGTGATCTATTCCATCTTTCATGTCATTGCTTATAAATACTGCAGTAAACTTTGCCACCACAATTCTGCTGTCTGTCCACACATACAAACAAGGCTTGTTGCAGGGGGTTTTAAATTGGCTTGTTATACATGTTTAAAGATTCCTACTTATCCTTGACCTAATTTTTGAAATCCTATTTAATTCCAAAACAAATTCTATTTTAGCTGTGGAAAGACCAGGGAAATAAGCAGTTGCTGAATAAGAATTTACTGTTGTCTAAGGAATTATCCAAGTTTCCTAATATATTGTTTTTAGAGCCTCCTTATTTGGTCAGATGATAAATTGTTTCTTTGTGCTGGGAAAACACTGTTTAAACAGCATGCCTGGCTAATTACTTCAGTCTTTGGCAAGTACACCCCAAGAGCACATGTACAAGCAGATCCCCTGGGCAAGGAAAATACAATCAAACTTGAACTTCCTGAATCTGTTAAAGTCGTTTCAGAAAGGGAATATATTTCTATTAAAATATTTTGGATTTATTGAGCTTCCTTCTTTCTCTCACCTGTCTCCCAAACTTCACTGAACAAATGAGGTGTTCTTTTATCTTTGACTAAATCCATTCAAGGCATTTTGCCTTGTATGGAAGGTACTTTACTCCATGAGCCAGACTAGTAAGTTCACTCCTAGAACTTGCCTACAAACCTTTACTGCATTCAGTGATAAAATCTCAGGAGCGAAGCTAAACCTGAGGTTGACCTAGGACTGTCTGAAGCTCTGTCACCCTTTTCTGGACCGTGTAAGATCAAATGGGGACAGCTGCTCCAAGCTGATGGAGAACCTGCTTGTTTAGAGAGAAATGTCTGTCCCACAGAGATTCCTGTTTCAAACAGCTGCCACTGAGCTACCTTTTTACTTTTTCTGATTAGGTCTGGCGTACCTGTTCTTGATTGTCCCAGACAGAAGCCTGAGAAGTGGAGTTCCACGCAGAAGCATTAGGAAAGAGACAGAAACCACAAAGGCAGCTGTTATTATCCTGCTCCTTGCTTGGGTTAGCACATCATACCACAACTGCCAAAAGCTGTATCCCCAGATGAAGGTCCTTAGCAAAGAGTGCTGGGCAGTGAGACATAAATTTAACATAACTGAAAAAAACCTGATGCAGGATGTTATTTAACATAGACACCATAATACCTATAATGTAGAGTATTGGAAAAGATTTCTCTGCTGTGTGTAGTCACTCAGCCCACCTAAACTGTGCATTTGGTAGCTATAATTGACCTGAAAGAGCTATCTTTACCCTTGTTTCAAATCAACACTTGCCACTTGATGACCCATTAGAATCCTGGTGAGACATTGTTCTACTTTTTTGCTAGTTTTCAGGAGGATTTCTTTCTTGCTGTAGATTTCTGACTATTCCCTGTTTCTGTGACTGTGTTTTTCTTGTCTGCACTTACCCAGGAATAGGTAGAACTTGGCCATTTATGTGGCCTTGCTCTAGCAGTCTGGGGCCAAGCTTTTTCTGGTTTTATCCCTGTTTCTGTGATCTTTTTTAATCAAATCTCTCTCTGACCCATGGGCAGATCTTTTAGCACATCTGTGTGGGTTGCTTACAGAGCATGTTCATAACAAAGACAAAGCTCTTTCTGAGATGTTTTGGCCCAAAGTGGGCAACAGCTTTGTTCCTAATGTATCTGAAATCATCCTCAAATCTCTTACTCAGTTTCACTCTTTCTTTACCTCTTTGCAACCCTTCTTTTCTTTTAAGCTAAGACACAATTCACCAACAGGGGACTAGACTTTGTAATACCTCTAATATCTCTGCCTTGTTAATTCTCCTCTTACATTCCCCTATATTCCACAGCATCCCAGTTGCTTAGAATGAATCTCCTTTAGCCATCTTTGCTTGGTTTGCTAATGGTCTTAGCCAGATGCATATGATTACTGCCTATATTCTTAAATCTGAAAAAAAAATTACTTGGAACCATATTCAACTAATTTGCTCATATTGCTTCCACTGAACTGTGTGCAGTATTCTTTCAATCTGAGATTAGGAAATAATAGTGTTTTTGACTGCCTTTCAATAGAAGAAAACATTTAACATATACCCAGCAGCTTTCAGTAAGAACAACTTTACATTTACAAAGCAGAATAGAAGAAAGGTAATTCATTGGAAACCATACTGATGGCTATGAATGGCAGTTTGGCCACAATACTATTATTTTCATTACTTCAGCAAGTTCTCATTTTCTGGAGGTCCTTGAAATTTCAGTGGTAACAAAAATCATTATACAGACTAACCATTTGGTAAAACAGAAGACATTTCTAGAAACTTACCCAACGGAAAAAAAAAATGCTGGCATTTGCATAAGTACCAGGTATTTCTTTTTCTAATTTTTGGATGGGTTTAACAACATTATTTATGCTATCTGCAGTTGTTCATCCTTTTAAAAATGAAATAGAAGAAGCTCCCTCCCCTATCCTGGAATAAAAAAACACATCTTAGGCCATAAATGTTGAGATATTGTTATAATAATTACAGGATTCATTCATTCTTCCTTTCCTTTAACAGCAAGGAAGATATTTTGTCAGAATATAATATATTAATAAATATATGATTAATATGATTAATAAATATCAATAAATACCTATTCTATTCATTCTGACAAAAGATGTTTGAGGCTTAGCTTTCTTTGCAAAATCAGAGTTACTCTATCAAAATGTAGTCCATCAAACTATATGGTATCAAATTTCTAATGTGTGAATTCCAGCAACTCTCTTGGAGTTTTTATGTTACAGATCTGACAAAGAAAAAATTAAGTGCTGTATCCAGTGTTCCTGGAAAAGGTTCTCTGCTACAGAGAACACATTAGCAATGAGAAAAAAGTCTGCTAAATTTCTTGAAGCTATATAAAATGTAATAAAATATTTAATACAAACCTAGAATTAACCTTTACCTGAGCTGGTGCCACTACTTAGGGTTTAATTCATAACCACATCTACCTCTTCTCCGTAACAGTGAAATGGTAAAGCTTCTTTGATCACAGTTTGCATTCCTAGTTTGGAGAAATCATTCCACCCATACCCTGTTGACTCAGATGCAACAGAATATTTAACTAAAAATAGGAAGTCTGGAGGTGAGAGAGGAGGGCCAGAAATATGAGGGAGAGAACTTGATCTTCCACTTGATGGTTTAAAAAATTACCTGATTGTAGCCATGATTCTGAACTAGTTCCCTGGTAAATTGCTAAAAAATCATCTGTGTTAGTGATGGCAGAGCAGCTGTGTTTAGTAGCAATAATGACACTATTGCTGAGAGAAACATTTTCACAATGATGCATGGGAATACTAAATCCAAACTACATTGTTTAGCTAAAACATGCTTTCACTTCAGTAAAGTGCAGTGTTGCATAGCTGAAAGTAAATTGAAGACATTGTAGTTTAGAAAATATGACAAAGTTGAAAACTTAAAGCTGCATTATCCTTTGAGACAGAAACAACTGATTTATGTCTATATATTTACTGGCTAGTTTTTTTAGTGTTTTTGTTTTTTGTTTCATTGACAAAGAGAATAAAAAATTTACTAAGCCAAAATGGCATGGGACTGATTTGTTTCAGAAGCATAAAGTTATGTTTTGAATATGTGCTGCTTGAGAAAAAAATAGAGTTGATATGTAGGTCACAGTTCTTATTACAACTGCTAATGTTATACAATCTCATAAAGTACTTCTTCCTTTAAAAACAGTTATTGATCTTCACATGTTTTAGAAAAAGAGAGGCTTTCATGTTTGGTAACTTAAGTAGTACAGTAATTTTGCAGTTAACAGAATGTTAATAAGGGAGAGATTTCTGACCATTCTTCACCTCTTATTTAAGTAATGAAGATCCTATAAATATTGGTGGCACTGTGATAATGCATTAAACTGACTGAGTCCCCTGTAGAAAATGGTCCTGTTTTAGCAGGAAAATACAACTACTTTCAAGTCCACTCTGCATAATAACTGTTCTAAAGATAAACAGATGAACAATCCAAAACCAAATAAATAAATAATGCATGAATTTTTCATTTGTTCAACACAGTTCTCACAATCTCCTCTAATTCTTCTCTGGGTTATTTTAGCTGCTGAGTATAGAAGTACAAGAGACCTAGTGGAAACATTTACTTGTATTGTTATTTCTACATATAATTTTTACTGCATCAATGCCATAGGCCTATCATGAATAGGTTTGGGACATAATTAACATCTGACAAGACTTTGTATTTAAAGCAATACTTTGGAATATATACAGTCCTCTGTAGTACAATCTCATAGAGGAATGCTTATTTTACTGTACATATTTTAAGACAACAAAACCCAGTAAGTATTACTTTCCAATTTCCCTGCTTTAGAAAGCAATGATGCCATAGTTTTATTAAGTTTCTAAGTGTATCATCACGGACTCCTTCATTTAGAAAACTGTTTCATCTCCTACATAAGAAATGCCACTTCTTTGCCATACATAGAATTAAACCAGGTTAATAGGAAGCATGGGATGCAGGGGTAGGAAAATGTTTTTTGAACAATAGGAGGCATTGCATTGCTTACAGATTTTCAGGAGAATAGGGATGGAGGGTGGAGGGTGGAGGGAGGGAAATTAGATTGGTGATACCAAAACATGTCTCCTTTGTTGAGTCCATGATGAAGCAATACTAACTAGTGCTAGAAAGTGTAGTATATACTGTTTACCAAAGCACTGTGTTAAAAAAGCAGCAGTAATGTTCTTGACCTGCTGCAAAAAAACAGAAGGCAGAAAGTTACAAAGAAATGAACTTACAAAAGAAGATAAATAGGAGTAGGAAAAAAAATGACCCATGATCAACAACTCTCAGTGCTATACTATGGCCTGGACTCCTACATTTGTTGATATGCATTTGAACATTTGCCTACAAAACTGATGAAGTTAAAAAGTAATGATTTTTTTCTTAGTTCTAAACAGATTTTTCTTAGTTCTTAATCTAAATAGAAATAAGCTGAGAAACACACCCACCCACAGGTATCCATGCATAAGTTTGTTTGTTTGTTTTATTTTATGTAGGTTTCTTTACCACTCATTGGGACAAATATTTGGGTAAAGATTTTACATAAGGGTAAAGGGTGATTTTAAAAACTATTTTAAATGTAAAGAGCTCACGTTTTTACATGAGCAGCTATGCATAGGTACATTCTTCAGAACAAGGTAAAAATATGTAGAATGTGAATTAAAATTCTGAAAGGTGAATTAAAAACACATGTAGCTGAATTGCAGCCTGTGGAGGGTTTTGAAACAAGAGCGGTTTGCTGTCAGGGACATGAAGAAAAAGATTGCATATATAGAAATATTGATCCTATACAGTATTTGTCTTATAGCTTAAGTATGTAGTGGAATCATCTGAAACTGAATGTTAGTTGGACTATTTAAAAACATTTTTAAATGATTCATTTTATTAAAATTCTCTTAAACATTGATATACATTTCATCTCCAATCCTTTCCTTATATTTATGACCATCCAGGTAGAATAAAAAGTAAAAGTAAATAAGGAATTTCATCACTAAATTTAGATACAACATTCCTCAGCTGTCTAAAACTAACTTCAGCATACCTGGGGCAATTTTGCCCCCCAAATTATGCAATCATTGTTACTGTTGTAATTGCTACTTCTATACCAGCCCACCTAAACAATTTATTCAGAGTTGTATGTCAAAAGGGTAGCTATACAAATAAAATCAATCAATACAAATAAAATCAACCACTCAGTCAGTCAGTCAGTCAATCAATCTGATGTCTGGTTCTGAATGCCTACTTAGAGCATTGGAAGGGACAAAATCTTGCCTGTACTTGAGTGTGGGCAACAGGACGTTGTTGTTTATTTATTCGTTTAGTCACTTCTGACTCTTCGTGACTTCATGGACCAGCCCACGCCAGAGCTTCCTGTCAGTCGTCAACACCCCCAGCTCCCCCAGGGATGAGTCCGTCACCTCTAGAATATCATCCATCCACCTTGCCCTTGGTCGGCCCCTCTTCCTTTTGCCCTCCACTCTCCCTAGCATCAGCATCTTCTCCAGGGTGTCCTGTCTTCTCATTATGTGGCTAAAGTATTTCAGTTTTGCCTTTAATATTCCCTCAAGTGAGCAGTCTGGCTTTATTTCCTGGAGGATGGACTGGTTTGATCTTCTTGCAGTCCAAGGCACTCTCAGAACTTTCCTCCAACACCACATTTCCAAAGCATCGATCTTCCTTCTCTCAGCCTTCCTTATGCTCCAGCTCTCACAGCCATATGTTACTACGGGGAACACCATTGCTTTAACTATGCGGACCTTTGTTGTCAGTATGTCTCTGCTCTTAACTATTTTATTGAGATTTGTCATTGCTTTTCTCCCAAGGATTAAGCGTCTCCCAAGGATTAAGTGGGCAACAGGTCACCAAGATTTTATTTGGAGACTAGAATGAAAATACAACACAAGTGCAATTAATGAATATGAGGTGACTTTTAAGGCATTGTTATTCTTATAGGTAAAGGTGGGTAAATACCTTCCAGATGTTTTGGACCCTAATCACTGTCATTGGCCATGATTGCTGGGATTGAAGTCTGAGACTGAAACATAAAATATCTGGAGGGCATCAGATTGTCTATGCCTCACTTATGGGGTAGAAGATGTGGTCTATCTGCCTGTTTCCAGGTTCCTCCACCATTTCTGCTGAGCATGTGTGAGACTAGAAGCTAACATCCCAACACCCTCTCTAGGCTGAAAAGAAAGTAGAAAAACTGGCTAGCAGTTTGCCCTCTTCCTCCTATCCTCACAATCCACTTATTTATCTCCTATCAATAAAACACAAGATTTTTGGAAACTAGTTGGGGGAAGACATGGAGGGTGGGATATAATTGAATGAATATCTGAAGGAATGAAATCCTGGCACTGTCTGTCAAGAAAAAGGAAGCATTGTGAAATTGCCATATATTTGAATGTTAGAATGAATGTTATGGTTTCCTGAAGAAAGATTGTACTTGAAAAGATTGAAAAGAAATGAGGAAATATCATTGGGCTATCTACAGAACATTATTGTTGCAATCTGGGTGACCAGTAAATTTTGTGCAAATTGGGCATTCTGTTTATGCAGTAAAATGGTTGTTCAGAGACTCTTACTTTGTATATATTTTGTACTTTGTTAGGAAAGATTTTCTAACTTTTATGTCACTTTTGCAATGTGTAACATGTTACATATTCTCAGATAAATGGATTTTTGCACAAGGGTTGGTGCAAAAAACATTTCCCTACTGATAGATTCAGCATAAGGAACAGGGAAGGTTAGTATCTAATGTGTGGAGTGGTAGTGTGCTATTCTAATTATGTATGTGATGTTTGTTTTGTATTAGCTATACCATGAAATGAAAATGCTAAAAGACTTTGCCAGACTATCTTGTAAAATATACTTTTCCTAAAGAGATTTCTTCCTTTCTAAATAAATAAAGAGGAGAAGAACAATTGCCAGTTCAATATCTGATCTCTAGAACTTCCTGTTAAGGCCAAAATATAGTGAAAGAAACACTGTCAGGCTGTTGTTTTACAGACTTGATGATGTGATAGGAAAGATATATGTAACATCAAAGAACAAGCTTGTTATATTTCTGAAGCATGACTTCAGTGAGTCTCAGTTTTTTTTTTAAATATGGCAAGTGTAATAGTCTTTGTTGGAGTTTCATTACTTGTGTTCTAAAACTTTCCTTCAATAGGTGTACATATGTCTTTTTCATTATACAGATTTTTTTTTTCAAAGTCTGACTCCTCAGTGACTCCCTGCTGGGTTTATTTCAGAATGCTGAATAATTTGGAATCTGCTAGCAAAACTCTTGTGCTAAACCAATGTTTCTGTTCTTTACCATTCTACTAAATGGGACATATATTTTATCCCTACAAAAACACCACTATAAGCTTCTATTAGTATAAACACCAACTACCACAGTTTAAAAAATATTTACTTGCTTGGATATAATAAATTGTAATCCTCAGTTTGAATATAATTTTAAGGTATCCATTTCTCTTTTATTTATCATTCATGCATGGAACAAATGAAGGAATGAAATGAAGTGAAGGAGCTCCTGTACCCAAGGCGTCTGTGGGGGAGGGGGGTCAAGGGAGGGGCAAATGACAAAGAGCAGTGACATGATGCAAGCTCTGCTCCTTTTTGAATCTATGTCAGGATATTACACACAAAACCCAAAGAGGCAAAGCTTCCGTGGTGATGGTACAATGCTGTTTTCCTTATTTTGATGAAATTACTTGATCCTTTGGATTTATTTATTTATTTATGCACTTGCAATTTATGCCTTTACCTGTCCAGCTACACATTGTAAGTTAATACAATGAGACTGCAGGTTGATTGTTTTGTGTGAACACAAGCAATATTGAAGAAGCATCTAAGTCAGTGATCTAAGTAGATTGAACGATGTCTTGAAAAAATATAACTAAATGGAAAGTTACTTATTAACAATACCTTACATGGTCAAGTGAAAAGAATGCCAATATTAAATGTTTAGCCCAGTTGTAAAACTGACATTATAATGAACTATCTTATAGGATTACCATGAGAATAAATATTGTAAAGACTTTTCTGCATTTACAAGTAAATAACATTTTCTCTTGGCCCCTGACTATTTTGTTTAGCTAAACTAATGGATCTACTTATTGAAACTCCAACTGAGCGAGCTGGAAAGTAACTGCATACAACCTTGCTCATTTTGTGTTTAGATTGTTGGTCTGTTCTTCAGTAAAGCATATGATATACCCGTTAACCCACTCATATTTCCCAATGAGAGAATTTATTTCAAGCCAATTCAATATAATAGCTGTTGAAAGTTGAATCAGACTACAGAGGTACGTGTTCTTGCACAGCTGCTGTTTAAACAATAATACTGTTGTTTAATACAAAGTATTATGAAAGATGGGTCTCTCTAAGAAAATAAGAACCACAACAAATATTTAATTTTTATTACAGCAAATTTTTATTTCTACAAATAAATAACAGTTATGATAAATGCAGATAATGTTTAAGAGGATGCTTCAATGCTCTTTCTGTATGTAAAATTAATATTATCTATTAATAATGTCATAATATTATTCCCATGCATAAGGGTCATGTGCAATTAACAGATTTCAAAACAAGTAACAAAGGCTAGAGGTCCATAAGTTTTTTGTAGCATCTAGAATAATTCAATCATTGCTGTGTGGAATTATCAGTAGAGTAATCACAACAGATTTTATATCTTCTCAAGCATGTCTGGATTATGCTAGAAGTTGCCTTAAATCACTAGTGGGGATCTAAATTAGTGGAAACTCTGCAAGGCCACTTTAGACAGGCCAGTTTCTAACAGAAATATCTACCCTGTTTGGTGGACTGCCTATATTGGCCATCCCCCAACTGGGGTCTTTTAGACATGTTGGGCTTTTTAAATTGCTACTGGCAATGTTTTCCAACAAACATATCTAGAGGGAACCAAGTTGGGATCACATCATATATACATACTGTATATATCAATAGGTTGAAAATTGAAGAGCTGTCTGATTTGCCACACGTATATGCTGTGGACATAAGAAGAAGCTTTCTAGATCAGATCAAAGTTTTATCTAGTACAGTCTATCCTACTCAACATGGCTAATCCCCTACTGTTATCTTATACTTATCAGGGAAACAAATATTGAAAAATAGTTTTCAGTGTTCTCTGATGTTTTAAATATGCTTTATTTTTTATATTAAACTAATCAGCAGAATAAAAATATATATACATCTATGTAACAGTATTAAAAAGTCTGTTAAAAAATAAACATTGAGATAAATATGAAAATCCCATCTTCCCATCTCTCAGGGAAGTAAACAAGTGTGCAAGTGCAAAACTGAATCATCATTGCTACTATTCTGATGCAGAGATTATCTACCCTGGGTCCAGAAGTGGCTTTGGACTATGGGTCCCATAACCAGCTGGCATGACCAAATATGATAAGGACATCGACCCTAAATCCAAAATACCGAAGTCCACAAATTAAAAATTTTACTGATTAAAAAACAAGCCAAATCAGTCTGCTGATTCAGACATGGTTTTTCATCTAGTGATATATGTATTTTCTATGAAACTAGGCCTGAGCTCTGTGTGCTACTGGAAAATGAGACCATTTTTGAAATGGAAGACACTGAATCCCATCCACCTCTTCTGTCCTATCAGGAGGTAATATTTTCTTTCTCATTTAATTGTCTCTCATATGAAACTTTATTCAGGGGTAAGAAGTTCACTATGGAAACAATATTTTAGGATTTGAAATAAATAATAGCAAACACTATGAGCTGATATATGGCCTTCCTTCCTTCCTCCCCCCGCCCCTCACCCAAATTAGGCTACTTTACATTTAGAAAGTCCCGATTTGGCACCCAGCATTTTCTTCTGCAAGGGGTACTGACAGCTTTGTTTTGCCAAAGCTGTTTCTAATTAGTAAAATAATAGGATAGAGCTTCAGTGTGCCTCAAGCTCTGCATAACAAAATTTAGTTCCTGTTCTCACAAGAAGCTTGGAGACTATTTATATAGATGTGTGTAGTTCTATTGTCTAAATCACATGTTGGCTAGTGCCACTGACATCACTAAAGCCATACTGACATCTGTCCTCTGAAATCTTGCTGATTCTTAAAAATATAAAAAAGAATCCTGCCAGTTTACCTGCTCTTCTGCACAATGTGCCTCTTTTTAGTTCTTAAAAACTGCTTTATGTTGAATGGAGTACATTCCCTTTTATTTATTTATTTATTTATTAAATTTATATTACCGTCCATCTCCCCCAATGGGGGACTCTGGGCGGTTATAGCAGTTTATTTATTTATTTATTATTCACATTTCTATCACCGCCCATCTCCCCCTAAAAGGGGGACTCAGTTACTTTAAGAAAGACTAAATAGCTACCCCAACTTGCAAGAACAGAATTTTTCTTGAAGCAAGTTCCCTTATTTCTTTATTAGGCAAATGATTTTTGGCTACCAAACTATTCCTTCAAATATTACATCTGCCAACTGGATTATTTGATGAATGGCACTTATTTGTGCATGATTTTGCTAGTTCTATTTATTATTTGTTTTTATAATAAACTTGTAATAGAATATTGCTGTCTTTGTGAAGGCTTTGATTACAACAATTGCATAAAAAAAAGTATATATAAGTAATTATTGGCTTGTATTCTTTCCCAGAACCAAAGCAGGTCTTGATCTACTGGACCTTGCAGTTTTATTAATATAAAGTAATGAAACTTCTAATATATCTTGTTCTTTAAAAAAAGCACTCATTGCTTTTTTTAAAAAGTTACATAGGAAGATGATTTTCAGAGGGAGAAATTGCAACTAAATATTGAATTTTGTACAAGGATTTTCCACCATAGAATGAAAGAAAAAAAAAGATGACCACATTCTTCAGTGCTTGCAAGAGATTTTTTATTTTTCTTGCTATAAAGGCAACCTGGCTGCATTGTTCTACAGAGTTGGAGTGTTTGTGTGCTGTATAATTATACTGTATTATTCCAGTAATTATACTGTATATTCCAGATCAGAACTGAAAAATCGCCCAATCAGCAGTGGATGACTGCTACGTTGGCTTGCTATACTACAGACCCTCAGTATCACCAACTCTTCATCAATCTGGTAAGAGTGAAAGCAATTTTGAAAGCACACATTTCCTCTGCAAACAAAGTGTTTGTTATATTTTCTCTTCTGTTTATGACGGCTGTGTCAGTTACACTGATTTACATAAACACTGCCAATCCTGGGACTATATACTCTCAACAAAAGTAGCCGAGTACAAACAGCAATCCTGAGTTTTAATTCATATTATATAAACATAACAGATGTTGATACAATGAGCCAACAAAAAGAAGAAGAAGAAGAAGAAGAAAACAACCATTTCATGTAGGCCTGAAATTAAAATGTTCCAGATTATCAAAAAGTTGCAATGTTAATGAAACATATCCTTTAAAAGCCAATATTTGATTTCTGTGCAACCACGAAGAGGCAATATACTGCATCTATCTTTTCAGTTTTCTCTAACTATACCTCTAATAAGATAGTAATGAAAATAATGGGGCTGGTAAATGGAAAAAAGAATCATGCCAGTCTGCCTACCCCTCTGCATAATGTGCTACTGTTTTTTTAAATATAATTTTATTGAAGAATTTTTAACAAGATAAAAACAATACACATATTAGAAAAGAAACAAAGAAAATAAGAAAGAATAGGGAATTAGTAAGAAAGAAAGTAGAAAAAGATTATAAAGAAGTGGCTTCCAATCTTTTTGACAGTGGTTATAAATGCATTTATATTTTTCCCTCTCTCTTTAAGGTTACATCATAATTTCCTTCTTTCCATAAGCTATCCTCTCTATTCCTCCCATAAATCACAAGTTCATTTTTCTCTTTTTTCAGCAAAAAGTCCATAAGGGGTTTCCAGTCACTGATAAATGTAGTTATTGATCTTTCTGTAATCAAACAACTTAATTTTGCCATCTCTGCTAGTTTTGTCATCTTCACCAACCATTCCTCCATTGTGGGTATTTCAGAGTCTTTCCATTTTTGTGCAAATAATAGTCTTGCGGCAGTAATCATATATAAAAATAATCTTCCATGGCTCTTTTCTAATTGACTGTCCCTTAATCCCAGCAAAAAATGTTCTGGTTTCAGTTGAATGTTGATCTTTAAAATTCTTTGTATCATTATATGTATTTGGACCCAGAACTTTCTGGCTTTTCTACAAGTCCACCAGGCATGATAAAATGACCCTTCATGTTACCCACATTTCCAACATAAATTTGAAGTACCTTTATACATTCTAGACAATTTTTCTGGAGTCATATACCAACCGTACGGCATTTTATAAAAATTCTCTTTTAGGTTATAACATAATGTAAATTTCAGTATTTTTAACCACATATTTTCCCACGGTTCCACCAGTATATTGTGTCCAAAGTTCTTAGCCAAAATGTACTATTATTTTTAAAACTTTTATTAAAAAATGCTTTTCATTATACAGAGCTACAACAGTTTCAGCTACTTTTACAAAAAGCGAGTGGCTTCTCCATCTTTCAATAACAATAGCATATTACCTCTTTGCTCCTTTAAGAGATTCATTCTTAGAAATCCTGACAGGGTTAGAAAATGTAGGATCTTATAGGAAAAAATGGGTTCAGGGAATTAACTCATGATTCAATCTTTCAAACAATAACACAGAAAAAGTATGTTGTATTTTGGAAGACAACCTTGTTTTTGAGACAATTTTACAGTTACCGCAGTGGCAATGGCCATTATGGAACCAGTATGCCTTGCAACATGCATTTCTATACTTCTAAAAATATGCTTAGGCACCACCTTAAGGAGATCAGACCTTATGGTTCTCCAACTCTTGTGAGAAAAACAATCAATACAACCATGCAAATGCTCAGATTAGGGATCATGCAAGGCAAATTTATATACAGAAATTTTCTTGCAGATACTCAGATTAATAGATGGTATATTCATGAATGACGAGGGATGATTGGATTTATATCTTAACTACTATACTAGTATACTGAAGCAACACATTTCTATTCTGTTGTCTGCCTTCTGAATGGAAATGAATATACACCAGTGAGTGACACTATATTTTCTGTGAATGATGCTGTTTCATTTAAGAATAACTGTAATATTACCTTGTCTTTCTATAAGCATAGCTCCTGACATGGAAGTTCAAATAAGTTGTTTTTCATTTATGCTTTTTGTAAAATCTTGGAGTTATGATACAATATGATTTAGCATACAGTCCTGCATTTTTCAGGCAGTGGGCACCATGGCATGATACTGGAAAAGTGAAAAAATAAAATAATAAATTGAAATTAATTAATTAAATGGCCAAGATATCATTAGGTCTCTCTGAGAACACAGACAACTGTTTTCAACAACAATAACAGCAACAACAATAATTAAGCATTTGGAGGTCGGTGGGCCCCATTTATTGGGGCCATGAGTGTTGTGGCGAATGCCATGTTACCAACCCCCAGCATAGAATAAATGGCAGGTGATCACATTGTTGGATTCAAGTGGTGAAGGGCATTCTAGTATATTTATTTGTACCTTGAAAACAATTGGGAAATGATTACAGATGGTGAAACTCAAATGTACATTTTCAAGGCAGTCAGTAATTCATCAGGCTCCAGTAAGAATGTCCAAAGAGATTCTGAACTGCTTGTTAATGGTTTCTGAAATACAGTCAGACAATGGTACATTTATGCTGAACTTTCTGGTATGGCAGTTATGGGATACAGAATTTACTTTTCTGGACTACTTTATACATTGTGGTTCTCTGACCCTTAGTTTATCTTTTTGTACTTCATTATTAGAATATTTGTGACAAAACATACTTGCACTATACAAATAATATAATGTCTATTTTTCTATTCAACAATTGTCTATAGTTTGTGTATATGTACAGTATGTAGTATTTCTCTCTGTCTCTGTCTCTCAGTGTAGAATGATAATTATCTCTGGAATGATGCTTTATTTACTCTTAGATAAACCTGTAACTAAGAAGATTCCTTACCTATTTGGGGAATGAATATAATTTCCTTCTGCCTTTCTTACCCTAATAATTGATTATAAAATAGTAGAGGACATTATAAATGGCTTTGTACAAAAACCTAGTTCTGATATACTGTATCTTAGGATAAATAATATTATTTCCATGCAAAATCCTTACCCTTATATATCAATACCCTTACTTGCTCCGGGATCCATTCCAGTAATGTGTAACTTAATAGAAAATGAAACTTCATAATTGTTTTTTTATCATTTTAAACTACAAGTGAGATTTAAAAAAAAAATCTAACAAAGTTACCATCTTTTTCTCTTAACCTGTCCTTTACTTTATCTTTCAGGAGCCATACATAAACAAATCAGCAGTATCGGTTCAAGCTCATTTCTCACTGCAGCGCACATACATCATATTTCGGTCTCTGGGTCTTCGCCACTTGACAGTAGTTGATTTGCAGAATAAAGTTGTTGGCATAATCACTAGGAAAGATCTGATATCCTTCCACCTAGAAAAAAATCTGGGATCCCAGAAAACATCACACCAGCCTCACTCAGATGTTGAGCTTTTAGACTAGGAAATAATCCAAATGAAGATTGATCTGATTCTCAAACTTTATTGTATTCTTTTGGGGGGGAGGGGATTGGCAGACTCACATTTTTCATAATGAATGAAAGAAATGTATCAATTGTTTGACTATATTTGAAGATCTTAAATTATAGTTTATACATCTCAAATTATGACAGATGGCTCATGCTCAATTCCCATTGTGACTATATTGCAACAAATGAATGAATGAATGAATGAATTCATTCATTCTTTGGATTCATAGTCTGTGTTCATCACACAGTTGTTTTCATCTGAATCTGACAGAGAACATATTATTATTTTATACTAGGCGAGTCTGAAGCTGTATAAGCTGGTATAACAGGGGCCAGTGGTTCCCAGACTAGTGAGAACTGTTAAGTTAGCAAATCCCAGTTGCCTTCCGGGACTGAAGAGAATGGCCAAATATCCATTAAGGCAGAAAGGGCAGGAATTAAAAATATAGAATTCTTTTCTTGGATCATTATCATACATAGGCTCTGATTTCTATATACTGCAGTAGGCAGATCTTATATTGTAGTTGGCTTCATTCTTGTCTTCAATGAAGTATCTTCATTAGCTGAATTGTGTCCACAATTCTATGACAGAGTAGACCAATGCCAGAAAAAAAAAAGCTTTGAAAATCTGGAAAGCCTAGGTTTATTGTTATTCTGAGCTGAAACATTACACTATAGTGTGTAAAGTATCTAAAAGTGGTGAAATCTTCACAGTACCTAAAAAAGTTACCACAAAATTGTAATGCTTTAACATGATAGAGAAGAAACTGATTAAATATAGGGAAGTAATCATATATGCATTTCATTTACTTAAATTAAACTGTCATATCAAGTTTTTGTTTTGTCTGCCAGATTTTTTTAATATGGCCTTGGCAGGCCACTCGGACACTAAATATATCCCTCAGCTTAAAAATGTTATGCACCACTGATATAAAAAATGCAGAAAATCAGCATTGCTGTGATATTTCTCCATATATATAAAGAAAATTGGAAAACAATCCAAAGTGGAAAGTGGGAAAGAATGGAACAACAGATCATCACTATGCTAGTTTGAGAAAAAAATCTGTAATCTTTACTTACTTAAAAATGAAATACTTTCCCCCAAATATTACAAATTAAGTTTTTTTAAAAAAATAATGTATTGCTAGATACTCTTAAAACAATAGTATATATAGCTCCTTATTGCTAAAATATGGCTGAAAATCCTGAATGTAAATAGCAGAATTTGATTCATCACAGCTAGTGAGATGAACGCATTAACACATTATAGAGATGTAGAGGATGCTAGCCAATGACATTTTAGATTGTACAATCTATTTGTGCAAATAGATTGTACAAGATCTGATATTATTGACATAAGCTGAAATTCTTTATATAAATACAGATTTGGCATAGTAATAGTACTGAAAAAATAATTGATAAAATAATTGATCCAATGCTGAAAAGAATAATTAAGCATTAACTGGAAGTGACATCTTGTGACATGGAAGTGAAAGTTGAAAAAGCAAGACAGAAAGAGTATTGACACTTCTGAACTTGGATAGCCAAGAAGACAAACAATTGGATCATAGAATAACTTAGTCCAGGCTTCCAAGAATACTATGGATAGCCGAGAAAGACTCCTGAGAATACCATGGCTATCTAGGAAAGCAAACACATCATAGAACAAATTGATCCAGAGTTCTCCCTCAAGACACAAATGTCCAGGTATTTTGAACAGATTATATGAAAATCCAGCTCCCTTGAGAATTCTATAATGCTGGGAAAAGTGGGAGGAAAGAGAAGAAGAAAACAATTAGTAGCAAGGTGGATTACAGCACTAATAGGTGCAATATTGGAAGAACTGAAGGGCCAGGCTGGGGACAGAACATCCTGGAGAAGGTCTGTCTATGTGGTCATTAAGAGTCAACACTGATTTGATAAGACATAATCAACCAATCATTTCTTGTGACATATTTGTGGACATATTTTACTTTTTTTTAATTAAAAAAAACTAATTTCCAAGCTCACTATTTGCTGTAGAAATTATTCTTCAGATTCACCAGCATCTGGAGGGGGGATAATTTGAAAGATACTTGCTCCAAGGTTGCTCTGTATATGAAGAACTAATTTCATGGTTCTTAAAATCTCAGCCAATGCACTAGAAGATTACACAAGAATAAACTCTAATACTTTTCTGCATGTACTTTCAAAAAAGGATTTTAATTCAATAGAGGGATTTTTCCCTAAGGAAAGTTCTCAAAAAGTTAATATAATCAAAGTTATTTATTACATAATTCGATTAATTATCTGAAAGCTGCTTGTTTAATTATACTTAGTAATTATATTATAGATTATTATCTATTTCAGTGATATACCCTGTAATGTATGAAGATAAAATTGTATTTTCCTCTCACAATAGGTTGGATCAAAAATAATTAGAATTCAGTAGGCTCATTCAAATCTGGAGGCTTTAAATTAAGTCATGTATTTACAGTAGTTCGTATTTTAATAGGACCTTACCCATTTCTACTTCCTGAACCTATATATGAATCAGAGTACGGTTATATGCCAAAATGCACACTTGAATTTTGCGATGTAGCTTACAGTGTTTATTTATTTTGTAAGGCATAGCAGAATGCAGCATTCTTGCATAAAAATCACAGAAACAATATATAAAAGTGTATAAAATATAGGACATTGGGACAATAAATTATTTTAAAAACATGCAATACAAATGATGAATAAAATTATGAATAAATTAAGTTATGTATGAGCAGTTACTAAAATATATAAGCCTATGGCCAGATATCTAGATCATTTAGCCTTCAAGATGATGTAGTTCTTGCAGGGAGCCAGGAAACCTTCTGAGGCGACATTCCATCGCAATGTGATATAAAGTTTGCGGGACGTTCCCACAATCACAGTTAGGATTACCAACCAGCCCCCATTTATGTTTCCAATATCGGCACCTGCCATGATTAGTTTGAATCCGATTAAGCGCAGTCCAGTTTTTCCTTGGGAGATCAAAGCCATAAGGGTATTGTGCTGGATCAGACACTAAATTAAAAAGGTCTGGGTTAGCTTAGAGTGTTTAAAAGTGTATACGATGTGTATATTAGGCAAAATGCATAGAAAAATGTCCTCATTTGGAGTAATGGGTTTTGTTGAAGAGTGCAATAAAACTGATCTTCAGTGAAATGCGTGAATCTAATGCAGTTGAAGTCTGTCTTCTTTAGGCATATATTCTGCTATAGAAGGGTGCTCTTCTGAACTACAACAACTGTAGTGACCCATGACTCTACCTATGAATCATTCTGGTCCAAAAGTACACCATTTTCTGCCTAAGTCATGCAGCTCTATCTAGCAAGTCTAAAATATCCTGTTTTACCTTCTTGGCACCTCAGAATGTTCACCAATTACTCATTTCTATTTTCCTTACTTTAACTAGCCCGACCAACCTGTGACTTCCTTAGCCCATTTAACGGCACCCCATTCTAGAGGCCCATTTCCCCTGGTGATCGGGCATAGAACAGGTTAAAGACCAACCCAAACAAGAAAAGAAAATCTTAATTTGGCCTGACAAACAATCAGGAATTGCCAACATTAGAACTCCTTTGAATTTGGGTAATAACCAAATTGAGTTAGGAGGGACCAGTTTATAGAGTTCATTGGCCCTTCTAATTTTAAGGCATAGCATATGACCCCAGAACATTATCCTCTGACTGGGAGTGGCCACAAACACTGATTACTCTATGGATAATTCTCCACAATGGGAACATGTACTGGGGTTCACAGAACCTGATTTTGTTCACTTTTTAGTTTACATACAGTATATACACACACCACCATTGGAACCTGGAATGTAAGATCTATGAGCCAGGGCAAATTGGATATGGTTATTGGTGAGATGTCAAGATTAAAGATAGACATTTTGGGCATCAGTGAACTGAAATGGACTGGAATGGGCCACTTCTCATCAAATGACCACCAGATCTACTACTGTAGACAAGAGGACCACAGAAGAAATGGAGTAGCCTTCTTAATAAATAGTAAAGTGGCTAAAGCAGTGCTTGGATACAATCCAAAAAACGATAGAATGATCTCAATTCGAATTCAGGGCAAGCCATCTAACATCACAGTGATCCAAATATACGCCCCAACCACAGATGCTGAAGAAGCTGAAGTAGATCAGTTCTATGAGGATCTGCAGCACCTACTGGACAACACGCCTAAAAGAGACGTTATTTTCATCACAGGAGACTGGAATGCTAAGGTGGGCAGTCAAATGACACCTGGAATTACAGGTAAGCATGGCCTGGGAGAACAAAATGAAGCAGGAGATAGGCTGATAGAATTTTGCCAAGACAACTCACTCTGCATAACACTCTCTTGCAACAACCTAAGAGACGGCTTTATACATGGACTTCACCAGATGGACAACACCGAATCAGATTTATTACACCCTTTGCATCCGAACATCTATACAGTCGGTAAAAACAAGACCTGGAGATGACTGTAGTTCAGATCATGAACTTCTTATTGCACAATTTAAGATCAGACTGAAGAGATTAGGGAAGACCCACAGATCAGCTAGATATGAGCTCACTAATATTCCTAAGGAATATGCAGTGGAGGTGAAGAATAGATTTAAGGGACTGGACTTAGTAGACAGGGTCCCGGAAGAACTATGGACAGAAGTTCGCAACATTGTTCAGGAGGTGGCAACAAAATACATCTCAAGGAGAGAGAAAACCAAGAAGGCAAAATGGCTGTCTGCTGAGACACTAGAAGTAGCCCAAGAAAGAAGGAAAGCAAAAGGCAACAGTGATGGGGGGAGATATGCCCAATTAAATGCAAAATTCCGGAGGTTAGCCAGAAGAGATAAGGAATTATTTTTAAACAAGCAATGTGTGGAAGTGGAAGAAGACAATAGAATAGGAAGGACAAGAGACCTCTTCCAGAAAAT
The DNA here is from genome assembly GCF_035149785.1 of Candoia aspera. Lineage (NCBI taxonomy): Eukaryota > Metazoa > Chordata > Lepidosauria > Squamata > Candoiidae > Candoia > Candoia aspera. The sequence continues at coordinate 167,823,355 of NC_086155.1, forward strand.
TAGAAACATCGGAGGTAAATTCCAGGCCAAAATGGGTATGATCAAAAACAAAGATGGCAAGGACCTAACAGAAGAAGAAGAGATCAAGAAAAGGTGGCAAGAATATACGGAAGACCTGTATAGGAAGGATAACAATATTGGGGATAGCTTTGACAGTGTGGTCAGTGATTTAGAGCCAGACATCCTGAAGAGTGAGGTTGAATGGGCCTTGAGAAGCATTGCTAATAACAAGGCAGCAGGAGACGATGGTACCCCAGCTGAATTGTTCAAAATCTTGCGAGATGATGCTGTCAAGGTAATGCATGCTATATGCCAGCAAATTTGGAAAACACAAGAATGGCCATCAGATTGGAAAAAATCAACTTATATCCTCATAGCAAAAAAGGGAAACACTAAAGAATGTTCAAACTATTGAACAGTGCACTCATTTCACATGCCAGTAAGGTAATGCTCAAGATCCTGCAAGGTAGACTTCAGCAATTCATGGAGCGAGAATTGCCAGATGTACAAGCTGGGTTTAGAAAAGGGAGAGGAAGGAGGGATCAAATTGCCAATATCCGGATAATGGAAAAAGCCAGGGAGTTTCAGAAAAGACTGAGAGGCTTTGCTCACAGTCACTCATGCCCAGACTTCCTGTCTGGACTACTGTAATGCGCTCTACATGGGGCTGCCCTTGAAGAGCATTCGGAAGCTTCAACTGGTGCAGAATGCAGCTGCATGGATAGTAAATGGTGTCGGGTACTCCACACATGTAACACCACTGCTACGGGAGCTGCATTGGTTGCCGGTGTGCTTCCAGGTGCAATTCAAGGTGCTGGTTGTCACCTTTAAAACCCTTCATGGGGCCGGCTTACCTAAGGGACCGCGTTCTCCCAGTTGTTTCTGCCCATCCAATTAGATCTAGTAGGTTGGGTATGCTGCGGGTCCTGTCAGCCAGGGAGTGTCAGTTGGCGGGAACTAGAAGGCGTGCCTTCTCCTCCGTAGCACCTGCCCTCTGGAACATCCTCCCTCCAGAAATTAGGATGTCCCCAATCCTGCTGGCCTTTCATAAGGCCATGAAGACCTGGCTTTGTGCCCAGGCCTGGGGCCTCGAATGTGTGGATGGTCCTGTCTCTTGGCTATATTAACATTCATGCATTGCTTGCTTGGCAGCCATGTATATTTATTCTGTATTTATTTTATATTTTAACTGTTTTAATTGTAATTGTTTTAACTGTTTTATAGTTTTATTGTTGTAAGCCGCCCAGAGTCACCCGCTGAGATGGGCGGCTATAGAAATCAAATACATACATACATACATACATACATCTATTTCTGTTTTATTGACTATTCTAAAGCCTTTGACTGTGTGGACCACAACAAACTGTGGCAAGTTCTCAGAGGTATGGGGATACCAAGTCATCTTGTCTGTCTCCTGAGGATTCTGTATAACGACCAAGTAGCAACGGTAAGAACAGACCACGGAACAACGGACTGGTTTAAGATTGGGAAAGGAGTACGGCAGGGCTGTATACTCTCACCCTACCTATTCAACTTGTACGCAGAACACATCATGCGACATGCTGGGCTTGAGGAATCCAAGGCTGGAGTTAAAATCGCTGGAAGAAACATTAACAATCTCAAATATGCAGATGATACCACTTTGATGGCTGAAAGTGAAGAGGAACTGAGGAGCCTTCTGATGAAGGTGAAAAAAGAAAGTGCAAAAGCTGGCTTGCAGCTAAACCTCAAAAAAACCAAGATTATGGCAACTAGCTTGATTGATAACTGGCAAATAGAGGGAGAAAATGTAGAAGCAGTGAAAGACTTTGTATTTCTAGGTGCGAAGATTACTGCAGATGCTGACTGCAGTCAGGAAATCAGAAGACGCTTAATCCTTGGGAGAAGAGCAATGACAAATCTCAATAAAATAGTTAAGAGCAGAGACATCACACTGACAACAAAAGGTCCGCATAGTTAAAGCAATGGTGTTCCCCGTAGTAACATATGGTTGCGAGAGCTGGACCATAAGGAAGGCTGAGAGAAGGAAGATAGATGCTTTGGAACTGTGGTGTTGGAGGAAAATTCTGAGAGTGCCTTGGACTGCAAGAAGATCAAACCAGTCCATCCTCCAGGAAATAAAGCCAGACTGCTCACTTGAGGGAATGATATTAAAGGCAAAACTGAAATACTTTGGCCACATAATGAGAAGTCAGGACACCTTGGAGAAGATGTTGATGCTAGGGAGAGTGGAAGGCAAAAGGAAGAGGGGCCGACCAAGGGCAAGATGGATAGATGATATTCTAGAGGTGACGGACTCGTCCCTGGGGGAACTGGGGATGTTGTCGACCGACAGGAAGCTCTGGCATGGGCTGGTCCATGAAGTCATGAAGAGTCGGAAGCGACTGAACGAAGAAACAACAACAAAAACATACACACACACACACCAGAAATGGAAGGGTGTATTTCCTAGGTGATTTAGTATTAACAAAATCCATCTTTCCGATGGCATATCCCCCAGAGTTACGTAAATAGATTTAATTTGTTGCATTGTCGTGCAACATTTCAGAATATTTTTTTTTGGCTGTTTTACTTATTTATTTATTAGATTTATATCCTCCCTTTATTTTTTACAAATCAAGATGGTGTGTCTAATGCCTCCTTCTCCTATTTTCCCCACAACGATGCTGTCAGGTGGGTTGGACTGAGATAACGTGGCTGGACCAAAGTCTTTCATGCCTAGGGCAGGGACTAGCATTCACAGTCTTTCACTTTCTAGTCCAGTTTTATTTTTACTAATAAAACCTGAATAAGAGTTGTTTGATCACATTCTAGTCTATAATACACAAATTCATTTTAAAGGTTATTTGTACATAATATTTCTGGATTATGTGGTTTATCTAATGAATATGTTTATTAGTATTACATTTACTTATATTTACTTTTATATAAGTAAAATAGCGGGATGCGGTGGCGCTGTGGGTTAAACCGCTGAGCTGCCAATCGGAAGGTCGGTGGTTCGAAACCGCGCGGCGAGGTGAGCTCCCGTTGCTAGTCCCAGCTCCTGCTTACCTAGCAGTTCGAAAACATGCAAATGTGAGTAGATCAATAGGTACCGCTTCGGCGGGAAGGTAACGGCGTTCCGAGTCGTCATGCTGGCCACATGACCCGGAAGTGTCTATGACAACGCCGGCTCCAAGGCTTAGAAACGGAGATGAGCACCGCCCCCTAGAGTCGGACACGACTGGACTTAACATCAAGGGAAACCTTTACCTTTACCTTTAAGTAAAATAGTAAAGGTTTTTTCCCCACAAAATAATGACCCAGTGTTTATCCAACAAAAGACTGGAGTAATATGAAGTTTGGGCACTAGACTCATGCCAAAAGCAGAATCATATTTTCTTCTCTTAAGCCAGGAGACTACAGTGAATTAGGTAGGTAGTTATTTATTCAGTCAATGACCAGCAAATTTAAAAGAATCACATAATATCATTATGTGAATTGTCTAAAAGACAATTCACATAATGATATTACATTCCCTCCTCTATTACTGTATTAATACATTAATTACCTAAGTAATAATAACATTAATAACAAGTCTATAGAAGAGTGAATGTAATATCATTATGTGATTTGTCTTTTAGTATACTGCTGTATCAATTTGTTTCATTCTGTTATTATTTTTTTACATTTGCTGGTCATTGACTGAATACCTACCTACCTACCTACCGTAAGTTATTCAAATTTACTTCATGAGCTTGGTGCAGAGATCAACTAGAGTCCAATTTGGACCTTTAGAAGTGATCTGATCTAGGCCAGAGACAGCCCAGACTGATCCGGTTTCAATGATACTGGATTCATTGAAACAGATTCAATGAAATGAGGGGATGTAGTATGCCCAATTTAATAGAAATTAAAGAAATCATTTTTGAACTATTTTTTCTTTATTTCTTTTTTCAGATGGAAGGTGATGAAAACTGCAGCAATAATAGTCCCTACAGTGGGGAACAACTTGGCTAGATTTCAATTAGAACAGTTGAGTGGGGTGTGCAAAAGAAGGGGTGTTCATGAGAAATGATAGTGCTCCTTTCTGAATGTGGTGGACTTCATTGTCAGAGGCTGAGGAAGAAGTTTAAAGGATTCAGTTACTAGTCACTAGGGTGGATCTCTCCAACATGACTTCAGTCCTGTTGATCACATTAATGCAATACTCTCCCACCTTCCTCTTCCTGACCAGAACAGGTTTTTACAAAAATGCTGTTTTTTTAATGGCTTTCCAACATAACGGAGCTCCAAAGATGAGGGAATGAGTTTCTTGGAGGCTGAGAATCTAAATTGAGTGGGATCCGTTGTGTTGTTTCTGCCTCAAATAAATTAAAAACTGTTCCACGCTATCTCACTCTGTTTTGTGATATAGTTGTTGTTGTTGTTTATTAGTTCAGTCGCCTCTGACTCTTCGTGACATCATGGACCAGCCCACGCCAGAGCTTCCTGTCAGTCGTTAACACTCCCAGCTCCCCCAGGGATGAGTCCATCACCTCTAGAATATTTGTGATATAGACTTCAGCTTAATACAAAGTACATCTCTAACATTGTTTTCCCAGCTCATTTTTGGAAAAATAATGAAAACAAAAATTATTGGACAAAAGTGACAGTATAGGGAAAAGAGAGAGCATACAGCACAGAAGAGTTGCAGAAGGTGGCCTTCATCCAGGTAATACAGAAAGGTTAGATTTCCCACTTGGGGATGTGGAGATGTGGTAGGGGTAGAAGTTTGCATTTTTTAGAATGATTTGTTAATTATCCATATTTGCTGTAGCTCAACTCTAGTTGTTCTTTCGCTTATGCTTATGCTTATTTATTTATTTATTTATTTAATCATTTTTATAGAGCCACCTAACTCAGCTGATTCTCAGCTCTTTTTCTGTAAGATTTCCTCAGGACTCTGCATCTTGATGAGCATCCTTAATTATGCTGTCTCTTAGCCTTCTGATCTGAAATCGAACCCTTCAGAGCTTTTTTAGTGAATACATTCGCTGGTCAAATCTGTGGGGTGTCAGTTAAGCGAAGCCAAGTGGCTATAATTTTTTTTTTTTGACTCTGATGCTGGAAATGCCTATCAATCAAAATATTTAAAATGATTAAAAAAAAAACCCTGAGTATGGCAATTATTTTTCCCTTGTGATTGTTGACTTATCACAGCTCATTCCTGCATCATGACTAACTCAATTAGGTTAATTCATGAGGTGACCCTCACCAGTTTTTCTTAAGGTTTTTTTTGGGGGGGGGGGGCTTTAGCAAAGCTATTCTGACACATAATGCAGGGAGGATGAAACCTCCCTGCACAAACAAAAGAACATTCTCAAAGAAGGATTTCCTGCTGTCTTCCACCCTGTTGCTTCATAATTCGAAGTTTACATTTTAAAAACTGATTTTTTGTTCTGTTTTAGGCATTCTTGGATTTCTTCCGTATAGCTCTTTATTCGCTACAAGTTTGATTTGATGGATGAAACCCAGCTGCTGATAGGCACCACTAGATGCCACTCTTTCCAACATGTTCACAAAGCTCAGCAGGACTTGCTTAATAAACAAAATGTGTCCCATGCGCAGCCCACCGCATTAGCATAGAACTGTAGCACTTCAGAACTGCAAACATGACCTCAGCAGATGTTTATCGTTTTTGGATCATTTTGTTAGGTTTTGAGCCAAGCTAAAAGATGATACAAGTAGAACTCATAATGCAGGGTTTGATACTCAAACTGTCTACTCACTTAACCCTTGAAATACTCATTTTTTAAAGGAAATATTATTGAAAGTGTATGGTTATTCAGTTTAAGTTTTTCCATTTTCTTCAAAGAAGCAACTTGTTCCATTTCCCAGAGGAGGAGGATGAACTTTTTGAATGAATTTGAGCAGCAAGCCAGTAGCACATCTGTTGCACATTTGTTGCACTTTGGTTCATGGCTGTTTCTACATCAGCCTCAGACAAGTCAAGGCCCAATAAGTGCAGCATTGCAAATCCAATTGTTTGAGGTTTCATGGACAAATACATTATCATGATTCTACTCTGAGTTATTGGAATGTTCATTATAGGATCACCATATAGTTCATGTTAACAAAAGCATTTATGAATGGTATTTATCATAATTATATTGTATATAATTGGATTATACCGAGGAAAGATTTCTCTCTATCTCTGTTGGAATCATAACCAGTATGCAGACGTGAACAGAGTTAAACCATTGCCTAATAATGTAATTATCTGTATACTGTATTCAATGTATTGGGTTTTTAAGATGCTGTTGCCTGCTACAATTTTAAGGCATGAGCTCATGCTTTAAAATATGCCCTAGGGCACAGACTGTTTTTCCCCTATCAGATTGTTCCCTAATGCACAAGAACAATAAAAGAAAAATCAAATGGGGAAACTTAATTTCATTTCTGAAATCACTCCCATTCTTATTTTCAAATATCTGGTCCAGGATTTAACAGATCCAACTTGGGAAGAATTCTGAAGATGCATTGTTTTGCAATTTGGGAAAGGTTATCAAAATGTTTCATATGTGCATTCAGATGACTATCTTCCAACAAATTTGATGAATTTAAGACTGAAAATCATCTGAAACCTTATATATTATTATATTGTTATTCTGGAATCATATCATTTTGGAATGTGGAACCTGCATGTTTGAGTGTTCTTACATATAAGGAATAATATGTGTAAGGAAAAATATAAATCTTGTATGAAAGATTTTAGGGTGTTCTGTGGGTTGGGAGTTTATGATGTAGGAATTTAAAAATACATCCCTTGTATTCATTTTGAAATGGCATAGATCCAGAATAGCTGAACTTATTTTCTGAATAATAGGATTTTTAGACATGCTCCTAATCTTTACAACTACACAGGCGTGCAACTTATGCTTAGGGAAATACAATGAAAAAATCTCTTCTTACGCTCTTGATTCATAACTGCCATAGACAGCCACTAATAGCTGTGACATTGTTAGGTCCTCATTTGCACTGTTTAGTCGATCTCAGCTGTGAAGTTGTAGGGGTGTACACAGTAGCTTGTTATCTTCAGAGGTGCTGCATTGGAAACATAATGGTCTGAAGTAAATTGGAATAAAAATTTATATTTTATAATTAAAAACTTATTCTATACTAAGTCCCAGTTTAAATTTTCTTCCACAGCAAAACAGACAAGATTTGACGAGAAAGCCATATTGGGCTGGGTGTCCAAAAGAATTTCCACTCAATTTGTCTTCCCCAGCAAGGCATGAAAAAACTGGAGCCAAAATCAATGAGTACATAGATACATTCCATTAATTGGTTTGTTTAATTAATGCATAACACTAAGCTATAAAGTATAGTTTGCAAAATGTAATGGAAGGGCTCACACATTGCACTAAGCCACAATCCAACAAATCATATTAGTACTGAGCATGTGTGAACCTAGCCATTGATGGGCTGTTATGCTCTGCCTCTTTCCTCTTATGAACGGGAATTAGATATTGTGAATGACAATCAAGAAATTGCCTGTGGGATTCAATTCAAAATACTATAGCATTTTGAACTGCATAATGACCACTATGATCTATGCAAAGTTGTGTTCTATAACAAGTTATGTTCTATATGAAGCTTCTTTCCAATGTTGTAAACGCTAGTTGGCTTAGGTAAAGATATTGTCTCATTTTCTCTTTTATCATATATTCAATATTTATATTTCTTGTCTTAAGATACATTCAGGCCAGATAGAAACTAACAATGAGAAATAACTTTCTCAATTCTAATTCTTCAAATAGAAGTTTAAGTTTGGCAGAGAGTGTAGTTTTAGAGCAGAATGTAAAAATGATGGTGAATACAAGAGGGAAAAAGATTACTTAGATCTAAAATGAAATTAAAAATGTGCCTTACAACAGACATTGATAAAGTGATTCCCTCCCTTCCAAAATTCCTTTCACAAAAGCCATGAAACTTGGCAGAATTTAGCCAAGTGTTTGCTTTAAAAATGAACCCCCTCATATATATTACAACTACTACCTTTAAAGCATTTTATTATCACCCACCAATTTGACACTGAGAAATGGGCTGTATGCTATTTGTTCATTTGATGGTTTGGTCTTGTTTACATTAAAAGTGAAAAACAAATGGTAAGGCAATTATCCCATTTGGCATAAAAAGCCCCTGCTTAAATGAATCGTTTACCAGAAGACTGTTACTAATTTGCATGTCTTACTTGTATACTCTGCACATAATCAGACAGCATAAAAGATTGAAAAGAGATTGTCACCAAACAGATGGCTAATATAAGTTAGAGGTATGGATAATGGTTCTTTTCTTCCTAGAGGGATCTTACTTGGCCTGCTTAGAGTTTCCAGAAGCATCTGGTTAAGAGCAGAACACAAGACTAGGTAGGCCTTCAGTTTATTCAAGCATGGCACCTCTTTTGCCTTTTAATTTGCAAATCAGGGATACAGAGTGTACAGTTAGGAAGGTAAAGGAAAAGCTTCTCCTCCATTACCTTCCCCAGACCACTTATTTGTACTTGTATTTGAGAAACCATGCATGCTCCTTCCTTCCATGACACATTGGATGCCTAACATATAGGCAGATGCTTCTATACAATCCCATATTCACATTTTCTCTTCTTGAGTTTCAGAAGAAGAATAAATAAGGTCTCTCAGGTGTGGTCTAGGGATGAGGAGTCTAATCCACCCTGCCAGGTTGCCCCATCGCAAGTATGGGCGAGCAACCATTTCCTGTACTGCAGAGGACAGGTGTGAGCATCATCCTCTAGTCAACCACCGCCCACTGTAAATGTATACCTCTGCCCATGTTTTCTTGCTTTGCATCGAAAGAAGAATTTTCCAGCTTGTACTGGCTCAAGTGTTGCTATCTGGTTTGGCTGTTGTGCTTTACTTCCTTCCAGCACTTTGATTGACTGCTGCATGCAGTGGCAGGAACTCCCCTCCCTAGTTCAAGGGTGGTTGCCCTGCAGCTCTCTAAGCTAAGCTGCAGCTACTGCTACTAATACTGTTCCGGTAGCATAGTAGTTATAATGTTTGCCTGAAATGCCTGGGGTCGCTGGTTCCACTGGAGCCTTTTTTTAAAAAACAAAACAAAATTCCAAACACTTTTGTGGAGTATTTTTTCATCTGGGCTATTTGGAAGCTGGGATGAAACAGTTTTACCTCAAGTGACAAGAAAAATGATGAAATGGTGCACCAATAAACTTGTTTTAAAAATGTAGCAATATAGATAATCCAGGGAAAGAAAAATAGTAATTAAAAAAATGAAACCATTAGGATTTGAAGCAGTGCTGTTCTGCACATCAGGCAAATGTTATAACCATGGTGCAACTAAGAGATTCTAACAATAGCAGCTGCAGCAGACTTTATAGAGCTAAACCTGGGAAAATGGAAAAAAGGATTTTTATTTGAAAGATGGTTGTTGTGCCTGCATATATCTGCATTGGGATGCTTTCAGAGGCATCTGCTGGGAGAGAGCAAGATGTCAGTGTGATTGCATGATAGAAGCCTTGCCCCTTTGGACATGCATGTGATGTTAGTGTACAAAGACATGGGCTTCAATCATGTAGTTGTGCTTGCTATCATGGTCATGCCCATGGACACATCCAACAGGACCACCCAGTTGTCTCTTCGCAAGGCCTGGGAAAACAACCATGCCTTCAAGGCTTTACAGAATGCCAACAAGGTGGGGGCCATATGGATTTGGGGGGCGGGCGTTCTCATTCCATAGTGCAGGCACAGTGACAAAAAAGGCATGCTTCCTGGGTTTTGATAGATTTAATCAAACGGACCTGCAACATGTCAACTCAGTCAGCCTTCAGTACCATCTCAGTACTGAATTCTGGTCTGAAACCCAATTGAAATGGGTGTAGGCAATCCACTTCCTCTAGGATTTTCTGCGACTGCAGACTGATGACCTTCTCAACAACCTTCCCCCTTAAAGAGAAGACAGGATGGTAGTGGTCTAAAATTGTTGCATCCAAGGCCAGCCTCTAGAGGAGGGAATGCATCACTGCCTCTTTCAAGGCCAAAGGCACCACCCTCTCTCTTAACAAGGCTAACACCACAGCATAGACCCAACTACAGGTCATTTCTCTGGGTCCAATGAACAGGTGGCCAAACTAACAGTGCAGAGTTCATGTCCAATTCCTCAGGTGTCACAGACTCAAACTCATCCCAGGTCACACCACAAGACCGAGTCTCAGGCACGTCAGCCAGACCTGGCCTCTGGAGTCCAGCTTGGAGTGGATTTGAGTGACCTTATCCACCAAAAACCTGAATATTCTCCACAACAGCCCTGTAGATGATCTGGTGATCTATCCCTCCCTAGCAGGAACCAGGTCACCCTAACAAGAGCCGCTGGATGGCTATCAGCAGACTCAGTAAGGATGGAGAAATACTGATGTTTAATGTTGCACTGCATGTGGCCAGTTCAGGAAGTCACAGGAAAAAAAATTCTATACTTTAAAGAACATACCATCTTCAATATACCACAATTTGAAAAAAGGGATAGAAGAGTTTCTTTGTCCACTGAAGAAATTTTAGAAAGATGTGCAACCTTCAACTTCCATAGTGGATTTTTTTTTCTTGGAAAATATGAACATTAGTAAGGCTTTATTCTTTTTAGTATTCATTCTGCCATAGACTGTCAGCAAAAATCCAAATCTGCTTGCAGCAGTTGCAGTGGACCAATTTTCAGTCTCATGAAAACCCAGTGTTACCTTTTCTATATGATAAACAAAGGAATGCTGCTTCTTCAGGATGACTTAATGTCAGCCTTTCCCAGCCTTGGTGATCTTGGATCAGTGAACATTGTAATTCCTGACATTGGCATGCTGCTTGAAGAATTGTGAAAGTTAAATTTGGTAGGTGCCTAAACTGGGAAGGCTGCTCCGAGTAATACATAAACAGGGCTAAGAGGCAGTTTCTTCAACTTAAATTTTGGGCAGCTTAAAATGTCGATTCTAGCCTTTTGGTTGTAAGCCTTCCCAGTCACTCACTCTTTCCCTGATATATTTCACAAGCACCATCTTTGTTCATGGACCTTCATTGCATAACGAAAGCAGCACAGCAGTTTTCTGCTTTGAGGTTTATGTAGTCTAAACTTTGATAAAGAAGGAGACATCAGAGAGAAAGAAAGCAAGTGGATGGGGGAATTAGAGTAACAGGAAATCAATGTGTACAAGTCCATCTATACATACCTAACTTTTATTTCTATTGGAGATAAAGGACTAGGGAGTTAAGCAAAAAGCTTCATAAAAAAACAAGGTATAGAAGAACTTTGAAGGAAGGGAATACCCCTTTTTATAAATGATCTGAATGTACAAACCGTGTATAAGAGGTCATATGCTCTCCTGCTTCTAGCCTTCACTTACACATTTGAAGATTCAAATTTAACCTACCTGTATATATTCCTTTTCTTAATGTCTGGAGTTTGGGCACCGGAAAAGTATATGTGATCCTGCTTTCTCCATCTCTTCCCTCTTCCCTGGCTTTGCCCATTCAAATAACTTCTGTAAGAAGCTTCTCATTTCAAATGATTCCACAGAGTTGCTCCAGGAAGGAATTTCTGACATAAAAAAGCATAAGGGGAAACAAGACAGCAGAGTGGAAGGAAGAGGAGGCATTTGGCAACTGGGGCAGCTGAGAGAAAGGAATAAAGGAGACTGGCAGAGTTGTAATGTCTGCAAATCTGAATAATTCAGAGGTTGCCTTTCCTTGTATGAATTCCTCCATGCTGGCTGGGGAATTCTGGGAGTTGAAGTCCACATATCTTAAAGTTACCAAGGTTGAGAAACACTGGCTTAGCCTAACCAGGGGTTCATTTCAGCATTGTGCAGGAGAATGGCTTTTTTGCAATTGACCTATTCTTCAAATGGCTACATCTTTAGCCATTTGTCTTTATCCTTTGTTACAGATAATTTTCTAGTGGGAAGGTCTAGCAGTGACCACACAATCAAAGCTCCACCTTTTTCATTTTAAAAGAGTGCAGCAGCACTGATTATGAGGTCATGTTGGAAAACTGCTGTGGGTAATTTCCAGTTCAGTTTGCCCGGGGCACACTCCCCAGTCAATCCCTATCTCCAGATCAAAGCAAGCACATTGCTTGCTCAGTTCAGTTACCAAATGTATAGTTTGATAGGCATAGAACTTTCCAGAGCCAGTGGAAGCAATACAGGCAGTTCTCATTTAATGATGGTAATTGGGACGGGAATTTCTGTCACTAAGCAATAGAGTCACAAAGAGCAATGCCATGTTACTGTGTCGCAGCAGTTCTGGCACTTCTGGTTGCTGGTTGTTAAGTGAATCCCACGACATCATTAAGCATGATATCAAGTGGTTGCCGTTTGCAACCTCCTGCTGGCTTCCTCGTAGACTTTGCTTGTCAGAAGCTGATAGTGAAGGTCATAAATGGCAGTCATGTGACCATGGGACGCTGTGATGTCATAATTGCGAGCCGGTTGCCATGCACCCAGATCGTGATCATGTGACTGTGGGGACATGGCGACTGTTGTAATTACAAGGACCGGTTGTAAGTACCATCATTCAGCACCACTGTAAGTTCAAACTGTCACTGAACAAGTGGTCATTAAGTGAGGACCACATGAACTGTGGATAATTAGCCTGGACAGTCCCAAAAGGAGGGGCTTTTCATTATCCCAGGCATAACTTTTTTATGTGCATAACAGCAGCAGAAGAGAGATAGAAAGTAGGACACCAGGTGATCCATCCTCTATTTTGCACCATTAAAGGAACAATTTGGTGGATAAGGATAATGTATCCATTAGGTTTCAGCTGCCATCTTGGTTTACTAGCTTAGTTTCAGTTTGCTTATGGTAGCTGTGTTCACATGGAGTTTCCTGATTTAAAAATCTTTTTGCTCTCATTTTGCTCTTTCCAACAGCATAACTCATCATTTATTTATTTATTTATATTTCAAATTTCCATCACTGCCCATCTCCCCGGAAAAGGGGACTCTGGGCGGTTAAACATTAAACAAACCAAAGATTTTAAAGAACTGCAGGATTCTTAAAACAGGACTAAATTCTGATTTAAGAATCATGGCTTTCCTGGGGACATTTACCTAGGATCCCAAATTCAGGTGAGATTGTAAACGAGAGATAGGCAACTCTATACTGTCCAGATACATTGAACTATAACTCCCACAATCCCTTGCAATTGCTAGGGCTTGTCTATGCTAAGTTGGCCTAATGGCAGTTGAAAAAGAGGGACTTGCCCAGAGTCCCTCCTTTGGGGGAGATGGGTGGTGATGAAATTTGATAAATAAATAAATAAATAAATTTAGAAACTCTTGTGGATGGCAAGTTATTTAAATTATTAAATTGAATCCAATAAAAAATAAATTTTCTCCAGCATTAAGCAAATTGCTTTTAGTTGTGCTTGCTTGAAAACTAAGCAAAATAAATAGACTGTATGAATCAGCGCATTGAGGTTCTGCAGTGCATAATCAGAATATGCAGTACTGTTTTAAGGCAACTATTTGGTGAACAGTGAGCTGTATCTGTCAACCTGTGATGTGACAGTGAGCGTGTGAGGGTGGCCTTGGAAGATGGGGGGAAGAAATGCCATCTAGGGAGCAATCAGATAAAAGAGAAAGGAGCCTACAGCAGAGTAATGGCCACAGAAAGAAACTTAGGAAGGGCCCGCCCTAATTACTCAGGTAGTAAATAGGGAGGGCAGGAGAGTTACACTTTCAGACTCGCAAGATTCTGTTAATGTAGCCTAACAATAAAGTAGAATTAGCTCATCTGGTTGTGTTTCTTGTCTGGTTTACCTGGGAGGGTTGATACAACCTCTCCAACACCCAGTCATCTCATCTGCTCAAGAAGATCAAGGCTTGTTCTGTAACAATTCTCATGAATAGCCAGTCTGGCAAGCAGGTACTTCGTTTGTGTTATTACCATAAAAGACTTTAGTAGCAGTTTCTCTAGAGCCTTCTTGGGTTGCTCTATTTTTAACCAAGGATAACTGTGGTAGAGGGGGTTGAAAAGTGGAGTTAAAACCAGTGCTATGAACTTTAAGCGTTTTAATGTCCTGTGTGAAAGGAGGTGAGGTTTATTACATTTTTTTCTTTCAAGAGACATTAAAGGAGTAAGTCCCACTTGCCAATAACGGCTTGTCTTAAACAATTAAGAAACCGAATGTGAGCTATTGGTGTTTATTTACCAGTAAGTACTACCCTGTTTAATGAGGCTTGTCTCCAGACAAGTATGCCTGGAATTGCCACTGCAGCCTTCTACTCTGTTACCTGGTGATAGGGCACAATTGTCATGCACTTCAAAAAGTTTAGAGCTTCCAAAAGCTCTCTTTCAAGTTCAAGCCACTCTGTTTGGAGTTCAAAACAGCTGTTCTGACTTTATGGAAGTGGTCCAAAAACTGTTTAAAACACCTGTTTTAAATCTGAAACAGAGCTGTTTTGAGCTTCAGGCCCTTCTAATGGTCAGAACAGCATTGGAGCCCTTCCGATAGTATCACAACATACTTCAGAGTAGAATAGTCTAGAGTGAACTGTTAGATGCCTAAAAGGGTTCTCTGTCCTTTCCCCCTTCCTATGGAATGGAGAGATGAATTTTATATTCAGTAAAGCTTCAGAAATTTTTTAAAGTCAGTCTGTTTATTCTTGAAATTATATCCTTTTCTTTCACACGTCTAATTTGATGACAAAATGGTTCAGTGTTTAATTTTCAGACAAATATATTGGACAATAATGGCAAAAATACGTATGAAAGAATGCTGGGGCTTTTCCAGAAGGAAAAAGAAATTAAGATGGTAGATGCATGACTTCTTTGACCTCCCCTAGAGAATGCTGCCCTGTCTATTGTTGGGAACATCTGGTAATAAGCAGAATATTTATTTTATATCTTTTATGTTGTTGTTGATGCTCTGTTTCCACTTTTCCTTGGCCATACTTCCAGCATGTCACACGAAAGTGAAGGCTCTCAAGCCCCTTCTGCCATATTACAGGCTCAGAGTGAATTATGATGCTGTTACAAGGTGCACCATGAACAGGACATGGAAACAAGTGGAAGAAGTGAGACATAATTTGGCTCTTTTTTGGATACTAATTGCTTTAAAATACTGAACCTGTTGTTACTTGGGTAATCTGTCTGTTCAGCAAGCATTTGTCTAACACAGCAATCCTGAATTAGGAAGAACGTGTCCTACGCTTTTCTGGAGAAGTACAGCATGCATTTAAGCCTACCACATAAATGATTGGTCATAATAATAGTATTAAAAAAATCATCCATATGGTTTTCATTTTGGCCTTCAGTGTCTAGCTAATATTCTGCCAAAAGCCACAGAAAAACTTTTTATGGAATTTGCTGACTCATTAAGAAGAGCGACCATTGCAATTTTGGGATTGGCACCTGGAGACTATGAATATATTTTCTCTTCAAAATATCACAGGTATTATTATAAAAATGTCTATGACAAAATAAAGTAAGTTTTCTTGATATGGATCCTTCCCTTCATTTCCTTCATACAAACCAGTTGTCTTCTACCTGTAGTTCTTCTACCATGTACTTATGTGATTTTTGCGAAGAGTCTGAGAAGCAAGTGTGGTGTCATCATTAAGGTGCTGGACAGACTGGGAGACCCAAGTTCATGTCCATTCTCAGGTATGAAAACTCATGGGTAACTCTAGGCCAGTCACTCTTCATTAGCTCAGTCTTCTTATAGGATTGTTGTGAGACTAAAGTGAAGGGAGGTTCCCATGTCAGCCACCTTGAGCTTCTGGAGAAAAGGCAGAATGTAAATCTAAATAAGCAACTTTGTTGTTTTGTCTAATTCATGTCAACTTTTGCAATACAGCTTGCATATCCAGTTTTCATATACTTAAAAAAATACAATTCTTACTGTCTCATTAAAGAACATACAAGATCTGGATTCTAAGATTTTAAAATGGGTATGAACTTAATATTGCTGCTTGCTTGTTCATCTCTGGTAAGACAAAGACTTGCTGGTGACAGCAAGATATTCCAGACCCCTGCCAGGTCTAGGAGGGATAGCAGCGATAGCAGGAGAAATCTGGCAAACATGGCCCAGTGACCAGAGGGAAAGGTGGATGCCTGCACCAGCCAAAAGGAGCCACTAGGACAGTATTTTGTCCTTCAACTTGAAAGAAGGTGGTGAGACAGAGGTTGATGAGGTCCATGATTCTGGGTATTTTGTTCTTAGTGAATTTGGTTAGGTTGGGTGTGTTGTGTAGTACTGCTACCATGGATTCTTTTGCTAGTTCTGGATTTTTACTGTTTTATTGTTTTGGATCTTTTCTAACAGCTTCATAATGCAACTGGAGAACTCCAGTTACTGTACTGAGAGGAATAAATAAATAAAGTAAGTACCCAAAACCAGCAGGTGGTAGCACCTAGCTGACTTTGGCTAATCTCAAAAGCTAAGCAGCATTGGCCCTGGTTAGGACTCAGATGGGATACTGCCTGGGAATCCTAGACTATAGGCTAGATTGAGAAATTGAGGGAAAAAAACATAGAAGTATGCAGTGGCAAACCCTTTATTTAACATTCAGCTCTAGGTTAAAGGAAGGGCAGGTTATGTTCACCGTACATGCCCCACTTTTGAAAAATAGCCCCATGACTTCACATGCATGCAAATAACACCCAGGAAACTACTCTGCACAGTACTTGAGCTCTTTGGTATAAGCGAGATCCAGCCTGTGAGAAATGGGATCATACACTCAAGTGTTAACCTAGCTTGTAGATTTGAAACACTACTATTTTTAACACCTTGTCCTTTTTTTTTTGGCTTCGGTAGAGAGAGACCCCCCCATTTTATCAGCCTATAACACACAGACCCTCCCCACCCCATCACAACTCACACTCTGAGGCAAACCCTACCATTCTGTTGAGGTTTTCCTACTAACAGATTAAGACTGCTATATCCTAGTCATTTTGGCCGGGTGAAAAAGGTTGCAAGTGATTGTCTCCTCGCACATGCTTCATGCAAAATAGCCTGGGGGGAGGACCTGCCCGGACTTGTTTTCTCACTTCTTCTTTTTCTCTCTGCCGGCATGTAGCAAGCCAGGTAGCTCTCAATGAGAGCTAAGTCCTTTAAATATGTTTTTGCTTTTGTTTTTGCTTTCTGTAAATAAATTATTTTTATAGAAATGCTTGGTGTGTGACTTTTTTGACCTCTCCTGGGCTAAAGGCTTTCCCAGCATCTGCAACAGGTTATGTGCCCAGTAAACAACGCAGTAAAACCCAGAGAGAAAAGAGAGGTCAGCTCCACACCTCATGCACAATTTAAAGGCAGGTAGCAAAGACCTGTGAAGATTTTCTTTGGAGCCACCTGGAGATTTTCCAGCAACTGCCGGTCTGCAGGACTTAGAAGCTAGCTGAGGTGACTTGCAAAAGAAGGAAGAAGCCATGGCTACCTCCCAGCCCTCAGCGATGCCTCTGGAGCGCCTATCAGAGACCAACTATTTGAATTGGGCCCTGAAGATGGAAATGTATCTTCGCAGAGAGAATCTTTGGCTGCCAATTGGTGAGCAAACCCCCCAAAATCCCAATGCTGAATGGCTGAGACAGGATGAGCGGGCTAGAGCCACCATTATCTTGGGAGTTGAAGACAATCAGCTAGTCCACGTGCGAGGCATGCAGTCTGCAAAGCAACTTTGGGACGCTTTGAGAGACTTATATGTAAAGGCAACAGCAGGGAGTAAAGTTACTCTGACGAAAAAGCTGTACAGAGCCTACCTTGCAGAAGGAGAAAGCCTTCCTGAGCACCTGCATTATATTCAGCAGCTGTTTGTTGAGTTGCAGGAGAGAGGAATGGAATTTACACCTCTCACAAAATCCTATATCCTCCTGTCCTCACTAAATGCAACATGGGACACGCTGATTTGTACCCTGGAGGCTATGCCTGAAGCAGACCTCACCCCATCGTATGTTACACAGCGCTTACTCGCTGAATGGGAGAAGAGAGAGGAAAGATCCCCCCCCATCTCTTCTGGAAAGCTGCAAGACCAGAAAATGAGGGAAAAGAAGGGAAAGGAACCTGAGGCCACAGCACTAGCCAGCCAGCGATGCTTCACTTGTGGTTCAGCTGGACATTTGCAAAGAGACTGTGCCATGAGACCCAAGAGTAGAAAGACAGAGCAGAAGAACACAAGGGCAACACAGAAGAAGGCTCTTCAGACAACCCAAATTGCACAGGTTGCTGAGAAGGGTAATTCTGATGTATGGGTGTTAGATTCTGGGGCCAATTGTCATTTATGTAATTGTAAAAGCTCTTTTGTGTCACTGTCTAAAACTGAAAGACAAAGTGTATCTTTGGCTGATGGGTCTGTGACCAAAATTATGGGACAAGGTGACTTGTATTTATCCTGCTTAGGAGAAACTGTAAAAGGTGTGTTGTATGTGCCAAATTTACAATCAAACCTTTTATCTGTGGCACAATTGGCTGCAACAGGGTATATCATAACATTTAAGAAAAATGGTTGTGAGATACGTAAAAATGGGAAATTGTGTGCTACTGGTATGTTAAAAGACTCCTTGTACATTGTGCAAAATGCAAGGAAGCCAAGCTGCAAGGCTGCAGTTGGTAACACTCCATATCATGACCAATGTGTACACCTGATGCACAGGAGATTTGGTCATGCTAATATCAAGTATATAGAACAAATGCCACAGCTGTGTGCTGACCTAAAGATAAAACCCTGTGATAAATACTTAGATTGTGTAGTTTGCAAAGAATGCAAAACACTAAAAGCTCCTGTGAGTAAGCACAGTGACAGAGTTACAACTAGACCTTTGGAAATTGTACACTCTGACATTATTGGTCCTTTTGCTCCAAGTCTTGGACAAGCAAGGTATGCAATGACCATCATTGATGATTTCTCAAGATACACATTTATCTACATCTTAAAACATAAAGATGAGGCATTTGAGAAATTTAAAAGTTTTGTGACATGGGCAAATGGAAAATTCCCTAGGCCTGTATCTGCACTCCAATGTGATAGTGGAGGAGAATACCTTTCTCACAAATTCAGAAGGTTCCTAGTGGAAAAAGGGATAGAACAAATTCTTTCTAACCCGTACACCCCTCAGCAAAATGGTGTTGCTGAAAGAAAGGGCAGAACCTTGCAAAATGCGATGGAATGCATGTTAAAAGATTCACGATTATGTTTTAAGTTCTGGGGAGAAGCTTTATCGACTGCTTGTTATGTTCAGAACAGGTTGTATAACTCTATGATTCAGGACACTCCATTCCATTTGTTTTATGGTGTGAAACCAAAGGTAAGCCATCTTAGAGTGTTTGGTAGCACTGCATGGGTTCACATTCCAAAACAGCAGAGAAGGAAAGGAGGCCCCACAACAAAGAAAGCCATCTTTGTTGGCTATGAACAAAGCCAGAGGAGCTACAGGTTCATAATGGGAGAGAAATTAATAATTAGCAAAAGCGCTTCTTTTGCTGAACAAAACTGGGGGAGATTAAATTCTAGCTCTCCAGTTGAACTGACCACCACAAGAGAACAGCAAGGACTTGCTGATGGTGATCTTTTGCCTGATGAGGACATTAAATCAGAAAAGCAAACTGAAGATCTGTCTGATGAGACAGATGCTTCTCAGGAAAGTGATAGGAGTCAAAATTTAAGCCCTGTATTACCTCGCAGATCTCAGAGGAGTAATAAAGGCGTTCCTCCATCACGTTTTCAGGCTGAAACAGTAAAGGCTTTTCACATATTCACAGAACCTGAGTCTTTAGAACAAGTGAATGCTTTACCACCTGAGATTGCACAAAATTGGCATTCTGCCATGCAACAGGAAGTAGCATCCTTGAAAGAAAATAAAACATGGAAACTGGTAAATCTACCTCCCAATGAACGCTGTCTGGGTTGTAGGTGGGTTTTCAAACTGAAAAGGGATGCTGATGGCAAAATCCAAAAATATAAAGCAAGGTTGGTTGCAAAAGGGTTCACTCAAAGGAAAGATTTAGACTTTGACAAGACTCTTGCACCAGTTACTAAAAGTGAATCAATTAGATTACTGTTAAAAGTTGCTGCACTCAAGGGAATGTCAGTTAACCACTATGACATTCAAACTGCATTTCTCTATGGTGATTTAGACCACAGATTATACATGCAGCAACCCCCTGGCTATGAAAAAGGGGAGAATCTAGTCTGAGAACTGCAGAAGTCAATCTATGGGTTAAAACAAGCTGCTAGATCCTGGAACCAAAAAGTAGATGAAAAACTGCAGAATTTTGGTTTTGAAAAGGGAAAAGCAGATCCCTGTGTGTATATAAAGAAGGACAAACAAGGCTGTATGTATCTGTGCATTTATGTTGATGATTTGCTGCTATTCACATCAACAGAAAAACAAAGGCTTGATTTTGAAGCCTGCATGAAAAGCCATTTCATATTAAAAAGCCTTGGAGTTGTGACCAAGTACCTAGGTTTGAAAAAAAAAAAAAAAAAACAGGAAGAAAAATGGTAACTTTCTGTTAAACCAAAGGGGAGATAATGGTAATGTGAATGGAAAGACATATAAAGTTGTCAGAGAAGATTGCTTATGCATCTTAATCTGTAGTGTAAAAAGGGGAGTGTTGAGGTTTTCCTACTAACAGATTAAGACTGCTATATCCTAGTCATTTTGGCCGGGTGAAAAAGGTTGCAAGTGATTGTCTCCTCGCACGTGCTTCATGCAAAATAGCCTGGGGGGAGGACCTGCCCGGACTTGTTTTCTCACTTCTTCTTTTTCTCTCTGCCGGCATGTAGCAAGCCAGGTAGCTCTCAATGAGAGCTAAGTCCTTTAAATATGTTTTTGCTTTTGTTTTTGCTTTCTGTAAATAAATTATTTTTATAGAAATGCTTGGTGTGTGACTTTTTTGACCTCTCCTGGGCTAAAGGCTTTCCCAGCATCTGCAACACATTCTCTCATGGATGTTAAATATGGAAATGAACCATGATATCTTATATGTGCATAATTTATCTTGAACTCATCCTATTTAAGAACTGGAAATCCCTGCTTGCAAGGCTTATCCCATCCACTGAAGCAGTGTTGCTCAACCTCAGCAACTTTAAGATGTGTGTACTTCAACTCCCAGAATTCCCTAGCCAGCATGCTTCTGGGATTTGAAGTCCACACATCTTAAAGTTGCTGAGATTGAGAAAAACTCCACTAGAGTTTCCACAGGTCTTATTTAGTATACACTCCTGATAGTATACTATCAGTCCTATGTATTATCAATCAGAGAAATATTTTGTCTCTGTGTTAAAGAAAGCAAACAAACAAGCTATATTTTGTGCTTGATATCAAATTACCTCAGTGACACAGTTGTGGAATTTGTGGACATCCTGAGTCCTCCCTTTATAGCTAAAGTAAGTTGTTCTATAGATGGTTTAGTGTGTGGAGTTAATATAGTGAGCATCATTTCTTAAGGGAATGTTTGGATTAGACACTATTGGGACCGTTATGTTTGATTCTGTGGGTGTCCAGTTAGTGTCATCTTTTCATGCTTCGTCTGAAATAGATTATTGTGTGTAGAGTTATCCGTTCATCGAGAAGACTGATTCATTTCATATCCGGCAAGATTGCAGACAAGCACCTTTTTAGAATGACATTGTGAGAAATGGTAGGGTTGCAAAGAATACTATGGCATAAAACATCTGTTTTTATTTATAAATGGAATAGATCTCTATCAGGATTATAACTGGAAGAAATTTCAGTTGTTGACAGAGTCCTCATTTTTCTGTTCATGCCCTTGCTTGGTTCTGTTCAAGAAACAATTAAAAAAGCAATAATTACTGAATCCAAATCAGCATGGCTGCTCCTGTGGTATTGAAGGGCAGAGAGCGGAGAGAAAGGACAGAGATAAATAAATACATATAAATAAGGATAAAGTAAAGGCTCCCTTGAGTCAAGCTCAAATCCTGTGTCTACATGGACCCATCCATGTACAGATTTCCTGGCAATGCTATGGACATAGTTGGCCATTGCTGGATTTGGGGATTTTTTGAAGACTTCGCAGGGTAGACAGTTGCCTTAGTATTTCCTGATGACTTCCTATTCAAATCCAGCCCTGCTGAGCTTTCATTATCAGCCAAGATTGGCTAAGTGCTATCATCTACCTGAGTGAAATTTAGGATGAAGGGAATGAGTTAAACTACTACATCTTCTATGGTAAATTAAGTCTATGGGATTTCTGCTAAGTTAATTGCATATAGAAACAAGCTTACAGACTATAATTAATGTAGTTTATGTTGATGATTGCAGATCCTAACAGATGTTCAGCAGCCTTAATTTTTTAAAAGAAAACATTGCTTATAATATACAGAAAACAAAAACATAAACAAGCTAAATAAACAGAGGTAAAGAAAAAGGAATACATCTCTATCCATGCCTAGATCTTTATCTAGGTAGATCTATATAAATTAGTTTTGAAACAACAATTGGCCACATGGACTACTATTCATCACACTTTCTTCTACATCATTGTCAAAGAAGCTGAGATAGTGAACACATCAACCCAGGTTTTAAAACCAGTTACAAAGTGTTTCCATCCAAGTGAAGCTTTTTTTAAAATAATGCATGATAAATCTAATACTTAATATAATAATGCATGATAAATCTATAGTTCTTCATAGGTTGTCACACATAGCTGACTTCAAGAGTATGTGGGTATACTAGTAGCTGCACAGTGCTAAAGTGGCCATCCTTTACTAAATAACACAATAGTTATATTGCAGTTTAACTATTTAGCAGAGCTGAGAACAAACTGAAAATGAGGTGGAAAAAGTGCTCTTTGTTTCAGGCAAGCACAGTGCCTCTCTGCTGTTCATTATGGCAGCTGGACATTGTTTGGGCTTCCACATGACTCTGCTGCCTTAAGATCACGCTTACTTTAATGAGTCAACTTCTCGTGCGGCAGCAACTTATATTCAGGCTCTGGTGGAGGCCAGAAATAAGGGGGGCTGCTTTAGTGAACAGCAGAGAGGTGCTGTGTGCACACAGGAACCAAAGCATTTCTTCTGAAAAATTTTCACAGCATGTGCAAGAGAAGGATCCTTTATTGGATAATCATTGGTACTGGTGGATCCCTGTGATCTTACGGTGTTACTTGATTACCTTGTATGTGTGGAGCCAGTTGTTAATAAAGTAAGCCACAGGAAAAGAATTACTATGATTGCAGTGTCTTTTGTTGGATCAGTCAAAAAGACACAACAGTGGCAATGAGGTGAGATGGTAAAAACACAAAACAAAACTTCTCAAGCCTTGCCTTATCTCTGAAGTCAGAGAAATGGCTGTAAAAAACAGAGAACAAATAATACTGAACTGATCACAGTGAATGAAGACAAAGGGAAAAAGAGTATAGCAAGAAGGCTATTTTTATTGGAGAGATGTGGCACTGTGACTGGACATGAAATACGGAGAGACGTGAATAATTTTTTTTGACGTAGATGATGAGAAAGTTGCTAGAAAAATGTGCCTGTTTCACTGTGTGTTATGGGAAGCAAACCATACCCCTTATTATGAAGCTTCTCTTGCAATTCAGCTTTGCAGAACTAACAAAAATAATCCAGGAATGTTTGGCATTGAAACTATTAGTGAATGGAGAGCATTTTAGGCTTCTGAAGTACAAACAGAAAGGGGGGGAATCCATTGCAGCATATGCAGCTGAACTTCTATAAATTTGGTGACTGGCCAAATGATGCATTGAGCCATTGGCTGGTCTGAAATTCTGAAAGAAAGCATTCAAAGAAACAGAGTTACCATTTAAGAGAGTGTTTGAAATTGCCATTTCCATGGAAACTGCTGTGGACAGCAGGCAGGAATAAAAGCAAAGTGAATAAACTTGCAATAGTATAGAAACAGAAGAAAACATGAAAATGAACTGTGCTGTTGCATTCCAAAGTAAATTTAAAGGAGAAAGGTGCAGAAAATGCAATACATTGGGGTATTTTCAGAGAGCCTGTTAATCAGGATAAAGGAAACCATTTGTTGAGATAAGTGATTGTGGCAATACTTTAAAAGGGGTGCAGTGGTGCATGTATAGATGAAGAATTTGAGAAAAAAAGTGAAACAGGGATAGATAACCTGGAGATATACATACCATGTAAAAAATGAGACCAGCGATGTAGCACATACAAGAAGTGAATGTCAAAACCATATCAATCCAATTGGACACTGGCTTCAAGTCCATGGCAGAAGGGGCAAAGCTGCAGCGGAACAGCAAAAATAGTGTTGCAGGATCACAACACAAGTTTCATGCCTTTTCTATATGCATCATTGTTTCTGTTAATCTGTGTGTCGACACTTAATTTAGAATTTGCAGGTTGGATACCAAAGAAAGAGAACACCAAGAGAGACACCAGGATAGTGATAAATCTTTAAAAAATGGTTTATTAAGAAATAGCACCTAAATACAGCATCAGGAGGATACGACCCCAAACAACTGGGTGAGCCCTAACGGCAGGGAAGATTCATGTTCCAGAACTTGACTCACAAGGAAGCTGGGAAAAAGGGGTAGATCTTACAGCCCTTTTTCCCCACTCCCCTGCCCTTTGGAATCCTCACCTCAGTCCTGGGATAACTAGCAAGGGGAAATTAATGTTTGTATTCACACACATTGAAGAGGGAGAGATTACCAGAAAGTAAGCAAGTCCCCAGTGAGGGGAATACACATTGAAAGGAATGCCTTGGTGTATCCAAGAAAGCCTTAGGGTGAAACTGATTAGTGTCTGTCAATTTGAGATAGCAGCAAAAGCTGGCCAAGGATGCTAATAGCACCTTTTAGGGAAGCCCTGCAGCTGCAAAGAAAAGCAGTTCAGGAAGAGATAACTTGTTTCGGCAATCTCTGCCTTCTGCAAGGGGGAAAATTCTGTGAAGGGGGAAAGGGGAAAGGTAAAAAAATACAAGTTAGGCAGTCAGGCGCAGGGCAGTCATGAAAGAACCAGAGCTTGCAGTGCAATGCTGCAACACTGCTTTCATCATTCTTATAAAAATAGCAAGCTCTTGTGGATGCCTATGGCCGTATCAGTTACATTACAGATGAATTTGAGCAACATTTCAGAGATGTTAAACTCAAGCCATCAGAAATGCAATAAAAAATTCATACTACAGAAAAGATAATTCCCATTGGAGTGATAGCTGTGCCTGCAAAATAGAATAACCAGCAAGGTGCATTGGACTTACATGTTGTGAAAATGTGTGGACCAGAACTGTGGGATCATGATTGGCTGAGGAAATTGCCCCTAGATTTGGGTTCCGACAACAGCCTGTGATCACTGAGACTAAGCTGGAAAAGCTGGTTTCGTTATAATGATTCATCTATGGTCAAAGGTGACTTTGGTATACTCAAGGACACGAAAGATAAAATAGTGTTCCAAGGAAATGCCACACCCAGGATTCACAAAGCACATCCACTTTCATGTGCCATGTGCAAAAGGGAAGAAACTGAACTGGATTAGATGCAAGCGGAGGGATTTTTTTTTCCCCAGAAGGCAATTGGATGTTCTACACTTCTGATTCTAGTAGCTAGAAAGAATGAGACTGTCAGGATCTGTGGTGAATGTAAAGTTACCATTAATCCACTATTATAGGCTGAGCAATACTTCTTGCCTAGAACTGAGGATATATTTGCTAGCCTGGATCTTGCAGAGGTTTATTTACAGATGGAAATGGAGGAAGATTCCAAAATTTATCTCACCATAAACATACACAAAGGGTCATGTCATTATAATAGGCTTGTTTTTGGAGTAGCATCTGCATAGCACTTTGGCAGAGAGCTATGGACCAAGTGTTACGACGCTGTCCAGAGACTGAGTGCTATTTAGATGACATCATTATCACTGGACAAACTGGTGAGGTGCATCTGCAAAACCCCATGTTTCAGAGACTGGCAGACAATGATCCTTAAGCCTGAAACAACACATGTGAGTTCTTTAAGCCTAGTATTGCGTATTGTAGCCACATCATTGATGCACAAGGTCTACACAAGTGTACAGAGAAAAATGCAAGCAGGTGTGATGGTTTCAAGGCCACAAGACATGTCACAGCTATCATCCTATTTAGGATTCATTAATTATTTTAATGATTCTTGCCATATTTAGTCACCACACTATACCCTTTGAGCACTATTGCAAATAAGAAGCACGGCAGTAGAATTGTCTCCCCCAGAGGGCCACACAACCCCTGCCCTTCTTGTGTTCAGAAAACAAGTAGAATCAATACTATTTCAGAGGATCATTAGTTGTAGTTGTTAAAGGATTGCCATCAGAGGAATTTTCAATTATTTCATTGTGTGTTTGGTTTTCATGGTTATGTATGATTTGTATACATTTTGGTTTTAACTTTGTTAGTTTTCCAGAGTCCTTGTAGATTGAAAAAAAAAGTGAAAGGTCTCCTGTGCAAGCATCGAGTCATGTCTGACCCTTTTGGGGGATGCCGCTTTTGCGACATTTTCTTGGCAGACTATAGCGGGGTGGTTTGCCATTACCTTTCCCAGTTGTCGCCTTCCCCAGCAAGCTGGGTCCTCATTTTACCGACCTTGGAAGGATGGAAGGCTGAGTTGACCTGAGCCAGCTACCCGAGATTCCAGCTTCTGCTGGGATCGAACTTGGGTTGTGGGGAGAGTTTTGGTTGCAGTACTGCCGCCTACCACTCTGCGCCACATGAGGCCCATTCCTTGTAGATAAGGGCAGGCTATAAATACTGTAAACAAACAAACAAATAAATGAAGGCATTGGTTCAGTTATATCATAGGTAATGAAAGATAGCAATAAGTGACCAACAGCTTTTGAATCATGCTTACTCAAAGCTGCAGAGAAGAATCATGCACAGATAGATAGGTAAGCAGTGGGCTTGGTTTGGGAACTAAATGTCTCAGCCAGTACTTGTACGGAAGACAGACACCAATCCTCACCATTACTGTCAATCTCTTGTCCACAAAAAAAGGATTTCATTTGCAGCAGCTGCTCAAATACAATATTTGGGCTTTGTGTCTTGGAGAACACAGATATAAAAAAAAACTTCAAAATGATACACAATCATGCAAATACATGCAGACTGTTTACTTTCTAGAAGCAAACAAGACAATTTGAAAAATCCACATCAGATGGGGATTCCTTCTTGATGAACTTCCACTTGAGAGTGATTGTATATGTAGAATGTGAATGCCATCATGCTACAGGCTGAGAACTCAAGGAACTAATGGAGGAACTGGATATCTTAGAGAGGTAAACATGAAAGCACTGTAGCTTGTAGCCTGTTTGTTGACTAAAAATAGACAACAGACCAAACAGCTTACAATGTTGCTTAAATTGCCACCATAGTCAAAAGATGCCAAAAGCTGTGCTACTTCATCAGTGAAAATGACCTGCCTTATAATGACAAATAATTCATATAGACTTTGTAAGACCATTTATGGGCACAGTCTTTATGGTTGTGGTGAATGCATGTTATTCTTATTTTTATATTTATTTGTTAATTGTAATTACATTTTATATATTGTATTTATATTTTATGCCTGTTGTTTTAATTGACTACTTTTATTGTAAACCGCCCAGAGTCACTCTGGTGGAGGAGATGGGTGGTGACAAATCTGATAAATAAATAAAATAAAATAAAATAAGAATGGCAAGAAGTGTTTCCAGTGATTTTAATGACAGTCCTGCATACCACAGCTGTATTGAGAGAATGCTTTGTGAAAATAGGTGTTCCAGAACAATTATGTGAATGTTAATGGGCCACAATTTGTAATGTAACAATTTCAGGCATTCATGAAAAATAATTCAATCAGAAATATTGCACTTAGCTACAAAAGGATTGGTTGAAAGATCTGCTCAACATTTCAAGAATATTTTGCAGGCAATGGCTGGAGAAAACATCACACTGGATGAAAAATTTGCACATTTTCTATTTGCATATTGCAGTGTAGTGCACACAACAATCAAATGCCAGTGATGTTGTTCTTAGGCTGTACTTCACATTCAATGTTGGACCTTCTCAAGCCTAATTTGAGAAGAAGTGTTTAGGATAAATAGCTGAAACAAGTTAAACAATCTTCTCATGCTGAAACATGACACTTCATGGCAGTGAATTGGGGGTTCCTTTGGGAGGTCCCTTTTAACTTTTTGTGATTTTTGGTTTTTTTGTAAAAGAGTTTACTAGTTAATTTTTTTAGTGGAATATTACTCAGTTTCAGTGCCATAACCTTGGAGGATTCCAGACTCTGTCTGTTTATTGCTTGCGAGCTGCCTTCCTTTGCTCTAAACACTACTTCCAGTTTTGCTATTTTTAATACAGTCCCCCTGTTTGGGGGGAGATGGGCGGTGATAGAAATTTGAATAATAAATAAATAAATAAATAATACTGTGAAAGGGTAATTATGTTTTAGTAGTATATTACTCTATATAGTACTATTAGAGTAATAGTACTATATTCATGTTGGCATCTAATGTAATGGATCCACTAGATGGCAACAAAGAGTTACTTGTTTTTTGGTATCTCTTTAATACTATCTAGTGGTCATATGGACTTTTGCAACCCTAATCTAGGAGCCATAATGTAGTTTAATTTGCACATTTTAGAATGCAAGGCTAGAGTTCACAAAATATTGTTCAATGTTCATGCCCTCATTTTTTCAAGTAGAGAGGTTCTGAGAATCTCTCTTTTTCTAAGTTTATCTCTCTTTATTTGTTTCCATACTACTAGTTATGTATAAGCTTATTCCTATCCCCTGCCAGATATTGGTCAAGTTATGCTCTGTACATTACTTTGCTATCAAGTCTTCATTGGGTGGTAGTTATGAGAGTGGAGGACATTTTTTTCCAGATGGATTTCATCTCTGTTCTCTTACAAATGGAGAAACAAAACTGGCATGCCCAGAGGGATCTACGACCAATGCTGGAAAGTGAATGTACTACTTTCAGAGAAGCCTTAAGAAAAAAAATCATTGTTCAATATTATAAAATGGATTTTTTCTCCAGTGAAATTGCTATCCTAGGAAACAATATGATTCCACATATTCTTTTTCTTTTGTTACAGCTTTGAAGCTCAGAGAGGCAGTGTGTGACTATGGGCCATAATTAATACCGCATCAGTTTTGTCATTGGGTACAGAGATGAGTGAAAACTATCATCTCTCCTGCTTTCGTATGGTTTTCTATTATTCTGGCATCCAGTTACAGGTAGTCCTCACTTACTGAATGCAACTGAGACTGGCAACTCTCTCTCAGCAATGCAGTCATGAAGTGAAAAGTCATGTGACCATGCCTGACTTATGACATCAGTTCATCAGTTCTGGCTATGGTTGTTAAGCAAATCACCATGGGTCTTTAAGTGTCATGTTACGTGACCACAACTTGCGACTTCCTGCTGACTTCCCCATTGACTTTGCTTGTCAGAAGCTGGCTGTGAAAGTCACAAATGGTGATCATGGGACTGCAGGATGCTGCGACCATTGTAAATGTGTGCCGATTACCGAGCACCCTAATTGCGATTGTATGACTTCAGGGATGCTGCAGTGGCCACATCTCTGAGGACTGGTCATAAGTCTCCTTTTTCAGCACCATCGTAACTTCGAACAGTCATTGTACAAGTGGTTGGTAAGCAAGGACTGCCTGTACTGCATTTGTCCTAAATGAATTGCAAGATTAGTTTGCATCAGTGGTTGGTAAATATGGTTCCCCTTAATTAAATATTGAATGAAGTTATTTTTTTGCATATGTTACACTATCAGGTAAAGAGTAAGTGGATGTAATGCACTTATAAATAGGTTAGGCCAGGCCAGGTCAGGCCAGGGATAAATTGCCTGCAGATCTCTAAATATTTGGCTACAAATCCTATTAGTCATCAAGCCATTATACTCAATGGTAATGGATTTGGGGGCTCAGGCACGCCTCCCTTGCTGCAAGCTTTAAGTATGGATTGGAATCTGTTCAGATTAAACCTTTATTATGACCATAAAGACAGCTGTAATTGGAATCAGTTGAAACAACCAAGTGCAGCTGCTTAGATTCTGAGTTTGGTTTAAGCACACAGAAAATGTGGAAGTGACAGGAGATTACAGACAAATTTGGCCTCAGCCCAAGAGTTAGCCCATCCCACATTTGTGTTTGCTGTAGATCTCCTATTTTAAGAGTTAATAAAGTTGTCGTCTTGGTTAACTTAATAATTTCTGTCTTGCCTCTTATTACATTTCTTTTGGGCATAAATTCCATCAAATACAAAACATTAGTTCTTGGAAATCAGTCCCACTGGAAGGTGAAAAGGGGCTTTATAAAGCCTGATTTGAGCCTTATTTACTTAGAGGAAAGTCCTACTGTGTCAAACTGTGCTTACAGCCCGCTAAGGTATATAGTGTGGCTTTAATTACTGTGACTGCTAAATTTTATTGATTTTTAGAGGACTTGACAATGTTTCATAACATGCAATATCCTCTTGCAATAGTGTTTGGCAACAGCTTGAAGTATGTGCCCTAGATGGGATTATGCAGAAGTGTGACTTTTGCAATGATGGTAAACTGTGGGGACTGTGGATCTGTTTTTGCAAGTCCTCCCATAAACACTGCCTGGATTGTGAGATTTCAGGCTGCACAGATTGTTCTGAAAATCTGTTGTGTGATGACCATTGTTTGTCCGAATCAGTACTTTAACAATTATTCACTTCTGCCAGATTGTTTCAGTTGTCAGGAAAGGCTGTAAACTAAGACATCTGTGACACTCCTGAATGGCATTTATATGCTCTCAGAATTAGTTTCTTCAATTACATTTTTTAAAGCATGGCTGAAGTCTCAGGAGGCCATCAATATCGCCTGCAATCTTGTGTGAGATTGGTGAAATCTGGCCAGATCAACACTGCAATGTCAGGTTGACACTGAAAATCTCATAACACGTTGCAATAACTGACCATTTTTGTTTTGAAAAAAATAGAAATGGTTTTGCATAAATTTGCCCAATGGTGGAACTAGCTGCCTGAAAAGGTTGCAGTCCTGTGCCCAAACAGATAATACAAGGTCACAAGGAATGAAGGAACTGTGCAATGTGCCACATAACTATGTACTGCGATTTTTTTCATTGCATTCTGAATCACATAATGAAGTTTAGTGCTTGCATATAATCAAGCCTTATTTATTGTGACCCTCACCCCAAGCTATTATTTTCTGAGTTCTCTCCTTGTATGGATTGCTTTTGCTTAGAAACAGATGGGAGAAGAATACAATCTACTTTTTTTCCCACAGGAAGTAAGGCAATTTCTAAATGGGCACATAATCCAATCTGTTGGAGGCCCAAAGTCAATACAATACAAGGAACTGACAAAATAATCAGTATTATTATACAATCATAATGTATAAGAGACCAAGCAGGCTTTTGTCTCTCTCTTTCTTTCATTATGTATGATGAGATTTTAAAATTTGTTTCCCTTTTAGGTATCAGCTTTGTGATGGGCGAAAGTTCTACTGCAGTCAGTTAACAGTCCTTCCATTCACAGTCAGTAGGAGTATTCACTATTAGCTGCAAAAGCTAGAAATACTGCAGACTTGATTTGTATGCCCCTTTGCTCTTTGATATGAATAGGATTATTTGGCAAGCAGAATAATAGGCAAAAAGAGACTTATCCTGTTTCATGCATGTTTCTTAAGTTTAATATTCAATGCCTATATTTTAATTCTCTGCACAACAACAGCCAGCCCTGTTATATTGTGGAAACAAGCATTCAACCATAACAGCTTGCTGCAGCTCATCCTGAGACCTGGAGTCTGGATTAATGTATTATCATATGTTTCCTGACTATTCAGTTCTAGAACAGACATGAAAATAGCAATCAATTGATACTGATATACAAAAAGAAGCAGAGACATGCACAAAATTCAAATTCTTTTTAATTGTCAATTGCATGATTTGTATGGTGAAATACCCCTCCCCCTCAAGATCATCAATCTTTCCATGTAACTGCGAACGAGGCACCGTGTGCAAATCAACAATTCATTTCCTATCATTGTTGGTGGGGGGAGGGGACAAATGTAGAGCTAGTTAAATGTGATTACTATTTATATCCCCTCCGACCCCACTGAGCCATTTGGACTCTCTTTAAATAAAGCAGAATACAAGCAAAAGAGCTTTCTGTATCTGCAGTGAGTGATTCAAGTTTCCTCTCTTCTCTCTGTTGCTCTTCCCCCAAGAGTTAAATTGGCAGGAGGGGGACATAGGGAGAAGACAAGCTAGACTTTATGTCTGTACTCGGTGGGATCCATTAAATTGCTGCTGGATGTTTTTAATTATGCCACACATAAACGATTCCACACCACGGCACTTGAATCCAAATGTCTCATTGATGTGTGCTCAGCATTAATTTTGAAATGCCCTGCCTGGCACTTGTCTGTGGTGGCCCCTTTGTGGCACCTTGATAGCCTGGGATTTGTTCGTTTGCTTTTTAGCTACAAGGATGGGAGCTCATCCTGGCAATGGGGGAAAGGAAATGGCTAATAAAATCAAGAGCTAAGCGGCTTGCTGGAGCCAGCAGAACTGGGGCTTTGGTTAATTGCTGAAAAATGAAAAAGGTTTAGGATTTTTCATGAAATCCCCTAGGCACACTTGCCAAGCCTCAAATATTAGATTGAATTACAGTTTCTAATTCCTTTCTTCATTTTACCCTCAGCCATGTGGATTATTTCTTCAGAAGGTTGTTCCAAGCTGGGGAGCAGTGACTAGAAATGAAGAGGGGAGGGGCCCCCAGAGCTGAACAGCAGGCATTACCCTCTGCCTACCACTTCCTTTACTCTTTGAAGTTCCTTCCTACCCAGTATCTTCTGTCCTGCAATCACTGGGACACTTTCTCACGGATCCTGATGTTCCTTCATTTTCCTACGATATAAGACCTCTGCAAAATTTCCCTGGGTATTTCAGATAAGTTATCACTGACAGCTGATCTTCAGATGCATAATATTGTGAATCACCTCTCTCTTGAGACTCTATGCTTAAGGCAGTTTTTCTCAACCTTGGCGACTTTAAGAAGTCTGGGACTTCACCTCTTAAAGTTGCCAGGGTTGAGAAACACTGCCTTAAAGCTACAGGTAGGCAGTACTGTATCTGAATGCCTCTCTGTGTTGATGAGTCCCTGAAAATGCCTTCTTTCCTTCCTTTCCTTACAGGATAAATATCTCAGGGATGGCTATTGCATGACTGGGGCCTGAGTTGGCCTAAAACAAAGCATTTCACAACCTCACAACAGGCCAGCCAGAGGATCCTAATCACTGCTGCATGTTATGAATAGGCCTCTGAAGCATTGATGGGATGCTCTGGATGGCGTCTTGTGGGGTTGTGACTGAGAACAAGGAACAACAGTAGTAGATACAATAGATGTTTCTGTGAGGTCAGACTAAGTTATTCTAACACCTTATGGATCAGCCTTTACTCCATATTGATTATATGGGGAGACTGCAGTGACTGATCATAATTATTTCCACAGATGTTTTAATGCATGGTTCAGAAAGCTGTGATCTTCTAGATATTGCTAACTACTCTATCAGCATCCCTTCCTTTGCATATCCTACCTGGAGACATTGAGAGATTTTCCACTTTCGTAAATATGGGCTTAGATTTTGTACAGCAAAGATAGTTGTGAATATTTGGCTAGCAATAGCAATAATTGGAGTGCTGCTCTGGACAGAGAGCTTTCCTGGGGTGTGTGTATGCTAGCCTTGAAAACTGAGTTCCTTCTACTGTATGGAAGACACTGTTTCAATGTTGGACAAGGACAAAAAGGACACTTCTACACAGCCAATATTTTTACCCCCTCACAAACCTTCAGAGTTGCATGCTGTGACCATCTACACTGCTTCTACCAGGAAGATGACAGTATTCCCTTCAGCTGGCCAATGGAGATATACAAAAATTGGTGCTCTGGCCAGTATCCTTATCCATTTGTTTTGCAGCATGGAAAAACAAAAGCTACAGGGCACTGAAACAACACAAGTGCTCCTCAGATCCACTGAACAGAATGGGGGAACAGGGCCTTGCCTTCTGGAGAGCTGAGAAACCAGGAGGCTGAATGAGGTGAGCTTCCACCAATGGGAAATTACCTGTCTCACAGCTCAAGAGGAAATACTGCAGCACTACCTTCACCATGTTTCCTCTGAAGCCAGAGATTAATTAGCTCAGCTACTGAAGACATCCTCAAGATCACTGGCATTGTGGGGATATAGGGAGTGGTGCTGACCCTGCATTGGCGCCCCTTGTAGTTGCAGAAGGGGCCAGATTATTAGCAATCTAACTTTGTAAGACTCAGTAAGCAATATAGTAAACCAACATGAAAGGGCAGGGAGATTTGGGAAACAGTCACAGCAGTTATATTGCACAGTATGCCTTTCTGCTTCTCTTCAAGGATGAAGCAAATCTAGGGGCCATAAAAATGTGAGAATTGAACATTAGAACTTGAAAACAATGTAAATAATGCATGACGAAGCACACAGAGAAAACTGATTCCTTGAATTCTTATGAAACAATGGTGTCTAATCTGCAGGCTACATGCGAAACCCCCTCCTCCCCCACCTTACTGCAGCACACAATATTCATTGCCAAAAATCAGTTGCAAAGTGCTGATGTATTGTGCTTTGTTTTTATGCTATTTGAAAAAGAAAGTAAGCAGTAAGATGGGTGCATTAAAGCTATTTTAAGTCTCTCTTTCCCTCCCTCTCTCTTACACACACATCTCTGTATTTTAAAGGGCAGAAAATTCCAGCTCCTCTTATTCTGATGATCTCCCTACATCCCCCACTACTTTCAATCCCCAAAAAGAAAAGGTTTAAAAGTGCAGCCTTAGTTGTAAAAGTTCATCCAATCATTACAGCAATTCATGCTGTTGCATACTATGATCTCAACCTGGTTCTTTTGAACTAATCAGTTTCTTGTTGAGTACCAGCAATACAGATGAATGTTGTTCAGACATTTTAACTGTATCAGTTCAGTTTTAATGAATCTGAACCCAATTTCTACACATAAATTGGTTTGCTTGCAGCTAAACTGTTTGGTCTTCCCTACCAGGAGAAGACACAGATGGCAGATTTTGGGTGTGGGGAGGAGCCATGAAGGTTGGGATGACACTGTGCCTGATAGCCAGCTATGCTCCATATCAACCAGCCTCTTCCCAGATACAACAGAGTACACTGTCCTGTTGCCTGTGTGGAATAAGTACGATAAATTGACAAAGGGTGTCTTCTTGCCCTGACTTTAGGTAACAAAATATCTTGGCCTGGTCCTGCTAGGATGAGATGGATTGTGACTGGGCCCAAGAACAACACACTTGCATTATTGTGCAAAAAACCCAAATTAAGTAAACCTATTATAGTACTGTAATAGTTGATGGCATAGCTTCAATATGAAACATTAAATACATTCCATACATAATGTAGGTGCAACAGTTTGGGAAAGGGCCTCTGAGAGCTCCAGAGCACAGCCTCTATAAATCTCCATTAAATCAGTTTGACGGGGGTGAGTGTTAAGAGACAGAGCTGCCAGAAATAGCTCTTTTCCTGCAAGATGAAGAAAAGATTACAGCTGAGGCTGGAGGCGGGAAAGCAGGGGGAGGAGATGGAGTCGAGGCAAAGGATGCGGGTGAGCCCTAAAAGGCATCTCATAAAAGTCCCATTTGTTTGGCGGCTGAAGGAAGTGGAGGCAGCTTTGGCACACGTGTCCCTGGTGCTAAATTAACTGTTAACACAAATAATCAAAGTGCAAGGCCCATCAAGACGCTGGCGCCAGCAAAGCAAGGGAGGGGCCAGGACAGTGCTCCTCTAGAGCCGGCAAACGAGCAGGTGGAGACCGAGTTGGGGATATAACAGGATGGAAATGCTTACAGAACACATTGATCCATTGACAGAGGAAAACACCACTCCACTCCCGCCTTCCAGCTATTGTGTGTGGTGAGGGTTTGGTGTGTATTTTTGTTCCTTTTATTCCTTCTTTTTCTTTGACTAACTGACTTAATCCCTTCCCTGCCTGCCTCTTTCCCGCACCACCTCACAAACAGCTGAAGTCAAAAGCTGCAACATCAGTCCGTATTTGGCAGTGGCTGGCTGGGCACTTGAACAAAACACCAAAGAGTGATTGAAGGCAGCAAAAAAACCTGAGCAGCCAAACAGCTTTTCTTTGAAAAGAGCAAATGCATTTCACAAATAGGATCTGAAAAAAAAAAGTATGCTGCATCTTTGGGTTACCTCTCTGGTTTCTACCTGATATTTGGGAGAGGAGGAATTAAAACACACACCTCTTACCAGTAAGGCCTTCAGAACCCCTTGGCATATTTTGTACAATACTCAGATGGCTTAGTAACTTCTGCAAATGGATAGGTATTACACCCTCCAGAATTACATAGAGGAAAGTAAAAAGAACAGTGTGCTTGTAATTTGTATCCTCAAATTGCAATGGATGGAGGATGATGGTATACGTCTAGGTGTCCAGTGTATGGGATCTTTTAGGATGCCAGTACTTATCCAAGAACAATTTCTTTGAAAGGTGTTAATTAAAAACTAATGGCATTTGTTTCAACCCTACCTGACCATGGAACAGTCACATTCTCTCACCAGATTCTATCTTGCAGGGTTGTTGTTGGAGATAAAATTAGGGAGACCCTCAAATCAACTGCTTTGACCTCTTTGACAAAGAGTGGCATATAAGTGCCATAAGTGGAGGTCACAGAATCAAGATTCAAACTCCTTAGATCTCTAGAACAATTCAGTTAGCAGCCACCAGTTAAAGTGGCGAGCAGGGGATGGAAGGAGCTGTGACTCTATTTAAAAGCCAAAACCTCAAGACTGCTTGCAATTCAGGAATGTATTGTTTCCCTTCTTAGAAGCCCTGGGCATCATTTCAGAGGGATTGACCATCCTACCATTTCATGATAGTTCTGGACAGGTGTGAGCAACCCGTGGCCAGGGTCTGATTGTGTCATTAGATTTTCTACATTGCATTACCAAAATTGGGCAATGAACTGCTGATTTTTGTCCATGAAATTTTAAGCATTTCCCTACTGATATAAGGGAGAAAATGGCTTGTATTAAGCCTATACCCTCCAAAACCCACAGTAAGGGCAAACAATTTTGGCCCCGTAAAGTCAGTATGTTGCTGTACATTTGTTCTGCAGCTTCTGGAAGTCTAGAAAATAATGTGTGGCCACTGGCTGAAGACAACCCCAAGTTCTGCTGTGCTGCCTTATCATGGCAGGGGGAAGTGTTCCTGAGAGGGATGAGTGAAGAACATTGGGAGTGTGTGCCAAGAGTATATATTCCCAGCAAGGTCACCCAAGGTGTGAAGGTCACTCCAGCTGCCCAGCTAAAGCAAGCAGGCACCCATATTGGACAGCAGCGATATAGGAAGATGCTGGAGTCAGAGGATCACTTTAGTGACAACAGCAAAGGCATCAATTCATACTGTGTGGGAGAAGGCAATGGTAAACCACTCCTGTATTTTTATCAAGAAAACCACATGGATAGAAAATATAAAATGATTGACAATATAGTGCCGGATGATGGGCCTCTCAGGTCAGATGGCACTCAACGTGCTACTGAGGAGGAGCTGAGGATCTTTCGGAGTACTAATGTGTTTATGACATGGCTAGATTAAAGCCTCTGGGACATCGAGTTGCTGATGTTGCCATACAGGAAAAGAAAATCTGAAGCGAGCCATCATAGTTGTCTCAAAATATAGAATACAATGGGCCTAAGGCAGTAGCATAAAAAGATTTCTCTCTTCCCTCTCAAATGTGTCAGGAATCAGGCCAGGTTAAATTGTCATATCTTTGTGGGGAGGGAAAATATTTATTCTTATTAATACCAATCAAAGTGAATATTTGTAGCTCAGGGTTGAACTGTGGAGTCCTTGGTGCTCTCTGAGCTTTGTTGTTTTCTTGCAGACATTTCATTGCCAGACTAGGCAACATCTTCAGTGTGAAGAGGGACCTCATTGACCTCTGCCTTATGGCCTACTTTCAGTTTGATGGACAAATATACCAACAAATCAAAGGAACACCCATGGGATCACCTATTTCAGGACTTATAGCAGAGATTGTAATGCAACATCCAGAAAGGATAGCACTACCACATATACAACCCAAAGTATGGATCTGGTATGTAGATGACAAGTTCATCATAATGAAAAAGGAACAACTGGAGGAAACACATGAAACCATCAACAACATCTTCAGTGGAATAAAATTCACAAGGGAAGAAGAAAACAACAACACACTACCCTTCTTGGACATCCTCATCAGCAGAGGAAATGATGGCAAGTTAGAAACACAAGTCTACTGGAAAGCTACTCACACTAACCAAGTTCTCCATTACCAAAGGAACAACCCAACCTCCCACAAGAGGAGCTGTGTAAGAACATTATTCAGACGAGCACTTACACACTGCAGCAACCCAGAACACCAGAAAAAGGAAACAGACCACCTATACAACATCTTCCCGCAAAATGGATACTCCCTCAACTTTATCAAAAAGTGCCTCACCACCCAACCCACTACAAGCCAACCAACAAAAGCTATGAAAAGGATAACTCTGCCATACATCAGAAACATCTCAGAAACCACCAACAGACTGTTACAACCACACAACATCACCGTAGCACATAAACCACCTAAAACTCTTCAAAACATATTAAGTAACCCAAAAGACGCAATAGCCCAAGAAGAAAAAACAGGAGTTATTTACAACATACGGTGCAAAGACTGTAACAGCCACTATGTAGGACAGACATGCAGAAGACTAGCAGAGTGCATCCACGAACACCAACTAGCAGTCAGAAGACACGATGAGAACTCCTTAATCTCACAACACATGGACAGACTCAACCATACTTCCAACAGGGAAACTGTGAGCATCCTAAACCAAGCCAAATCCAAAAACGCTAGAGAATTCCTGGAAGCTTGGCACTCAGACAAAGCAGCCATCAACAGACACATAGAGGTAAACAAGATTTACATACCATTCAGAGGAGACAATAGAAAAGTCAAAAGACCAGAACACCTCCTCCCCAGCAATCAACACCCAGATATGCAAAGATTAACACTAGGATTAACACCAGATGAACAATCAAACAGCACAATATACCCTAATCAAGGAATTATTAACTCAGTCAATCAATCAAGCAGCAAACAACAGCCCAATCAAGGAACTCCCAAGGAGGGAACCACACCTCCACCAACACAAGCTGGACAGTTTATAAACAGAGAGCAAAGCCCACTCCCTGTTCGCACTGAAGATGTTGCCTAGTCTGGCAATGAAACATCTGCAAGAAAACAACAAAGCTCAGAGAGCACCAGGGACTCCACAATTCTTATTAATTTCTGGTACTTATAGCTCATATTTTAATTTTAAAAAGCTTCTGGTTGAATATTTACCGGCTGGGAGATACACTAAAGTTACATTAAAAGTAGAATTCCTGCCATTGTTAAGATTTCCCAGTTAGATGATTTCTTATCAAAACAGTGAAGGAATCCCATGTGTTCAAGCCAGAGCAGATTATCTAAGAGAATATGAAAAGAAAAGTAGAGCTATTTAATGCATAGGAAGAACTTACAGCAGAACTGTTAAAACATCACAAGCAGCAATGTAAATATGAGCTTTCAGAACTGCTTCTTCCCTCTGTGTGGCAGTGGCCTAGGGACAAGGAACAACATTTTGAAGGGTAGGAGATTTGGAGGCAGGAGCATCCGGGCAGCACTTAGGGCCAGTCGTACTACTTAGTAGAGTGAAACAGCTGCCACAGGCAGTAGATTTGGAATGTGCAATAAATGGGCAATAAATGCATTCACTTTTTTGTTATTAGATACATTTTTAACTGCCTGGAAGGGAAAAGTGTGTTGCTCAATGGGCCAAATTAAATTGGTTGATTTGGGTAATAGGGCACCTGACTTAGAAGGTGACTGGATTGGTGGGTACCATTTGCTGCTATGCCTGAGACAACAGAAAGTTTTGAGACAGCTC
This sequence comes from Candoia aspera, assembly GCF_035149785.1. NCBI lineage: Eukaryota > Metazoa > Chordata > Lepidosauria > Squamata > Candoiidae > Candoia > Candoia aspera. The sequence continues at coordinate 167,863,325 of NC_086155.1, forward strand.
TGGCAGCACTGTACAGTGGTCAGACTTCCTGAGTTTAAAAAGTATTTAAATTCAGTTGAAAAGACAATTTATGAATTACGAATTTCTCCAGCTGACAAAAGTTTCTCCATCTGACTATATTAAAAAGTTTTCATTTTTTGCTTTGTCACTTGAGAATTTGTTGCTTCTTAAACAGCATTCATCTTATGGAAAAAAGTAGAGTCTGGATTACTTCCATGATTTTTCAACCTATACCTGGAAATTTGATATTACATTTTTCCTGTTTTTGATTCCAAATTATAAAGGAATGATGCAGGGAATATAGCGGAAAAGGAGAGTATAAGCAAGGCACTGTGCCTGCAGCATCCTTCTATTAGCCTTAAAATACCTCTATGTAACACACACTGATCACATTTACAGATATGAAAATGTTTGTTAAAAAAAAGCTTTGGAATCACCAGCATTGTTCATCTAGCACCTACCTCAGGCACCATTAATTTTATTTTATTATATCCTGCCTTTATTATTATTATTTTTATAAATAACTCAAGGCAGTGAATATACCATATATTCCTTCCTCCTCCTATTTTCCCCACAACAACAACCCTGTGAGGTGAGTTAGGCTGAGAGAGAGTGACTAGCCCAAGGTCATCCAGCCAGCTTTCATGCCTAAGGCAGGACTAGAACTCACAGTCTCCTGGTTTCTAGCCTGTTGCCTTAACCACTAGACCAAACTGGTAATCAGTTGATAATGTAAGTCATTTGTAAGTTTTGCCTGGGAGAGCAAGAATTGGGGTGGTATACAAATACCTTAAAATAAATAAAATCTAATTAAAATGGTGGTGGTTTGGATGGATGATGAAAATTACTTCTCCTACATTAGGCAAGAGATCTAGATTGAGTACAATTGTGAGAAATTGCAACCCTTGACAATCCTCACGAGAGAAATTTAACTTGGGGGAAAAATTAGGCAATTGTCTGTGGTATACAGTGATACTGCCATAGTTGGCCAGAACCAAATGCACAGTCTCCTTTTAAATAAACCTAGGGAATTGGTTGGGAAAATTCAGGCTAGAAATACTTAGTGCATTCTCTGAGCAGAACCACTTGAGACCTGCTACTGATGTTAAGCAATACAACTAGTACTCAGGCAGTGATCTTAACCCAATATTACTATTTTCTTTCCTGGAATTGTTAATGGCATAGCCTGCAACTGGACACAAAGCACATTAAATGATTCTTTGGGAATTATGGTACTGTATGCACTGATGATTCACAAAATGACATGATGTCAGTCATTTTGGTTGAAGATGAGAGTCAGATGCTAAAACTGTGGCCAGCTATAGGAGGGAAATGTAATAGGACTTGGAACATGAAGGTAAAAACCAACAGGGATTTTCAGTAAAATGTCTGACACCTGAACTTGAGTGGAATGAGATTTTAATAAATTGCATGCTCTCTGCCATCTGGGGAGCCATCATCAAAAAAGTAGACAATAATAAATCAGTCCCCAACCTTTCAACTGAAAGCTTTCCTTTGTGAAAACTGTCTTTTTAAAAGACAGAATTAGATTTGTCCATAACCAAATAATAAAAAAGCACATACTTAAGAAAAACATTTATTAACAACTGTTCCTCTAAAGTATTGCTTTCATCTTAGATCATCCAGAAGGACTGCCTTTTTTTTTTTTTAGGAGAAATAAAGAATCTTGCCCATGCCTTTAATGGGGGAAAGTTTTTAATAAAAAAAGCAGATTTTTAATGCTGAATTTTAAAGGGTATTCTTCTTAAAAACAACAGTGCCTAAGATGACGGGGCCCTGGACTTACGCCCCTTCCTCAGTGTGCTATTTACATTTCAAGGCAAGAGAAAAGCTGTTCCTTATTACTGTCATTGGAAATTTTATTTTTCTTCTGGATTTAAATATCAGTGTTGAGAAGAGAGGTAATGAAAGGATGAGGCTAACTTCCACAAAAATTAGGTTTATCTTCATTAGAGCATGATTGGCTGAAGGTAGAATAGGACCTTGTGATTGAGCAATGATTGATAATGGTTGATAAGCAAAGTTTTCTAGCTCCCAATCAGAAAAAATTCTGATCTCACAAGACAATTTAGCATATGTTATCCTTGATCTAGGTATTATTTTTTGAATTTAGTCTGCATATGATCCTATGCATACGCACACCCGCTTTATAAGGAATAATGTAAAAGTGTTTTTTTAGAGCCATTCAACTATTTCTTTAATATGTACATATTAAATAGCAAAGATTCCTATAGTGTAAATTGAACTGTTGACTTAGCTGAGGCCAGATTTGACAGAATTGCTACTTTCCAAGATAATTTTAGCAATTCATTTTGGTAAGGTTTTTGAAAGGTAATATTGTTCTGACAGACTAGAAATATATCCTGTAGAAATCCCTACTGAAAGTTGCACATAAGAGCATATCTTTTGACAGCTATATAGTCATTATAAGCCCTATGAAAATATTTTTTTTATTATTTTTATCAATTTGAATTATTATCCTAGAGTTAGAATTCTGAGTGGCTTACCGAAATGGATTCAAGTCACACTCACTCTTAAGAAATCAGTTGACTTCCTTTTTTTTCCTTTGGCAAGTTAAATTCAAAGTCCTAATTAACACTTTATATGAGTTGGGACCCACAAGCCGATAAAAGCATTTCCCCCCAACACCATTTTCTTAAAAATACAGTACCAAGGAAGTAGTAATTGTACAAGAGGAATTGGTGAAAATTAGTGAAAGTTGTGATGTGAGTAGAAGTAACAATGATTGGTGAAAGCTGTTAGAACTGAGTGGTATGACTAGTCTGAGCTGGAGGATGTTATGATGTTGAAAGAATAAAGGAATATCAGGTGGGGGTGAAGATGGGATGTTAAAGGGGGAAGCTGCCTGAACTTGGAGTGCTGGAGAGGACCAAGAATCAGAAGACAGAGGTAAAGAGCAAGATCAAAGAGAAAATATGGGTGAGAGGAGTGGGAGGGCTAGCATTGGCTGTTCTGGCATGCATATAATTTGATTGTTTATGGTGAAAGATTGAGAAAATGAATGAAGAAAATTAGGGTAATGAGAGATTCTGAATGTGGCACAGAGCATTTTTTGGAAAAATGAAGAGTGGATGTTGGGAAAAAATGAGCATGAAAGAAAAGGAAAGAAGTAAAAGTAACTAGAATGAAAGTAGATTGACCTCAAGGAAAAGCAAGTATGTGTCCTATATGAAAGTAGTATTAGAAGATTAGCGTTATAATATGAATATGATTTGAGTATGGAATGTCTGTGTGACTGCTTAACATGACATAAGCAACTCAACTTGCTTAACATCTGGGTGAAGACTGCACGTGTGCTAGAAAATGCTGTTATTGTACCCCAGTACAAAGAGAAAGATAGCAAGAGTGAAAGCAGAAACTGCAGGGGTGTCAGTTTGTTTCATGTGCCCAGGAAAGGGCTTGCCAGAATTCTGACTGAAAAACTATGAGAAGTGACAAGGAGCCAAATGCAGTGTGTCTTTAGCCTAGGAACTGTGCAGACTAGAGAGTGCTCTTCAGAAAGTGGTTGAGATATGTATAAATGTGAAAAGGAAATTTTATTGTACATTTGTTAAATCAGAGAAAGGGTATGATACAGTGAGTATACTTGAATTGTGGAATGTTCAAGTATTGAGTTGAAGGTTGGTTGCTGAATGTGACAAAGCATGCAACAGAAATAACATGCATATAAAAAATGGAATGCTTAATGAATGGTTCAACACTGATCAGGGAATAAGACATGGATGTACAAGCTTCTTTGGTTCTTCAATTTATTTGTGGATGAATGCTTGTGGGGGAAGGACAGAAAAGTATAGATAGGTATAGTGAATGTTGTTTGAATAAACTAGGGTTAGCTGTATTTCATTTTCTTATCTTGATTTACTGCTTTTTTTTACTACTTTTTCATGTTTTGCATATTTCTTACCTTGAAATGGAATAGCTGGGTGGACATGTTTGTGTATAACAGTGCATTACTGTAATAGAAAAAGGGTTGACTTGGACACTTCTAGGTGTTTCACAGAATCTTTCTTTATTAGAAGTTATTGATCTTTTATAGGACTGAGATTTCTGTATCTGACAAAACAGCTCCCTGAGGGCTGAGAAATTCTGGTTGTTAAAATACTCAGCTGCATTATTCAGGGAAATCGACATTGTTTTCAGTGAGCATGGTATCTAGATTTCCTAAATCAAAGAAGAAACAGTGAATCATTATGTAAATGTGGGGTTTACCCCTCATAACAATGAACCTTTGAGACTGCAAGTTTTTCTATGCTGAATTATGTTCACATCTGAAAGAGGAAGGATGAAAAAGTCCCTGTGCTGCCCTGAAATTTATAAGATACCTTGGGCATCACTCGTCTCCTTTTTCAGTTATGACAAACTGTAGTGCCCTGGGATGTGTAAACACAGGGTTGAAATTATATGCTTGCTTTGAGTCAGCCCTCAGGTTCTCTTCGGCAAGTAATTCAGGACCAATAATTTTTACATTATTATTGGAGCCATACTTAAAAGGACCTTTCCCTACTGAAATGTTCTAAACCTATCAATGCATGAAATTTGCTGTTCTTATTGCCAGTCCTTCCTTGCTACTTCCTAGTCTCTTCCAGATGTGTGACATCCCTCCAAAGTAATGGATGCCTAAAAGATTTTATGTAGCCTGTGATGGCCCTTGGACAGTTTTGGAATAGGGAGAAAGCACTACTTTAACCTCAAGATAGCTAAGGATTTTTCAAGCCTCTTTTACTCATGGGTTGGGATGAGATGAAGGACACATTATGGAGACATAGCAGGAAAAAAGATGTTGCCAGGGCACATTTGTGATCCAAAGAGAGAGCAACTTCTAAGGTTCTATTATATGCCCAGAGTCAGTGGCATATAAATATAACAACAACAACAATAATAGTCTTAGTTCCAAGCCTGCACCAAAAGGATAAGGAAGAGGGCCCTGCCCAGACATCAGCAAAAAAGAGGGACAAAAAGTTTTAGATTCTCTTAAACTTATATATTTATGCACATGGTGTGTCCATGATGGTTGTGAGAATAAAATATGACAATCCCACATCCATGCCCCTGAGTTCCTCAGAGAAGTGCAAGAGACAAAGCAATAGGTAAATAAAGATACCACATTACATTGATACTTTGTGGGTTGTCAAGAAATATTTCGAGCCATTTCTTCAAGAATGTTAAATGCATTTTGTGCTGCTTAATAATGGGGGAGAACAGGGAGAGAGAGTGAGAACAGCAAAAGGGGAAAATTCTTAGGAATGGGTTTGGTGGCTCCTTGTCTCAGGCAACGATGCTGAGAAAGCACAAATCAGCCACAGTGGTGAGCTCATGCAAATGCAATGTCCCTCAAAGCCGCAGGAATTGTGGAAAGATTTGTGTAAATATCTCATGGATTTTTGTGCTGTAAGGTTGATGGAAATATAAACCACAGCTAAAAAGTCAATGCCACATCCATTTCCATTCCCCCTGGACAAACCTATTTGAACTAGTGCAATGTAGATTGGATGAGCATTCAAGAAAATAAATGGTTTCTATTTCATTATCAGGGAGGTCAAGGAATAAAATATTGGAGTTTGGTGTAGGTGTAAAAATGAGACTGAACAGGATGTGAGGGGAAACAGGAGACTGTTTTATATGGTCATAGAATGTCTGCTGCAGGCATGGATGGAAAAAGAAAGGGCACATGCAGACTTCTAATGTTTAAATTTGGATTGCAGCTATTTGATACTGGGTTCTTATTAAGTTGAAACAAGGCTAGCCCAAGGAGCTGCAGAGGGAATCCATCCATTCATTTCAAGGGCTCATCCATACATCTCTAAAACCACAGCATGAACATACCTAATAATTGTTTTTATACCATACATCCTAATAAAATTGCCTTCATCTGATCCCCAGCCCCCAAAAGAAGCAGCTTAATGTTGCCTTTAGCTGTTCCAATTTTAAAGTAATATTTTTTCTCTTTTCCTGATACAGATCTGTGTTGCTTCCTTGAAGATGTGGTTGATGAAGTGAACAAGGACTGGTGTCTACCAAGCTTCTAGTGGCTGTTAAGCTGCTATGGGCATATCCTTTCTTCTCTGGTCCTCAGAACTCTTTTCCACCACCCTTCTGATTTTGTTGCAGGAGAGCACAGAAACTCACCAGCCAGCTCTACAGGAGTTGATTAGTGAGCTTGCATAAGCAGAGCCAGGAGTCAGTTTAGATGATGATGATGATGATGATGATGTAGTATTCTGAGCACAATAAAAATCACAATGGAGCCTTTATAAATTTTTTAAATTGCTTGAAAATCATGGAGGCTTTTTGTTTTTGTAGCTATTTCAAAATGCTACATTTCATTATCAGTTAATCTAAGTGGCTCCACATATTATCTTCAATTTATTATATTATATCCATAAGAACCAGATTTGTTTGTCTAAAATATCTGTAATTAACTCTCTGAGTGAACCTTTGTCCAGGCATGTAGATAAATTCTTGTATTTTTCTATGTAAGCTACGGCTGATGCTGATGCTGATGCTGATGGAGGAAATGAAATCAGTACCTGCCAGTTAAAGAGCCTCTCCTGCTTTACTGGGAAGCCACGTCCACCCTACAGGTACACTCTCTTAATCTCAGGTTTTGACAGATAGTTAAGCACATGGATCTAGTCATCTGTCAAAACTTGCCTCCTTCCAAGTGTCTGCTAAGAGGGATTGGGGAATAATTCCCCATCAGCTGGTGATGTTTGGTCAGAGGGGAATGAAAGCAGAGGAATCCATCTTTCACTTTTCTTAACTTGTCATGCATTAAACCACAACTCACTGGCCCCATTACTGAGCAGAAAAGGGTTCAGCCATCATGGTGACAAATTTTATGCTGGCATATTTTTCTGCCAGGTCGAGGACTGATGGATTGCACTTTAATGAAACCATGAGGAAGAGTGCTAATCAAATTATTTTGGCATTTCATGCAGAAAGTCCTACAGAGCCTCTTGCTTCCCTCTTAGCTCAGCCTGCCTCAAAAGGTTGCTGCAAGAGTAAAGATGGGGAGAGCTATTGACTTCAAGAGCAAATTTAATGTAATTTTTAAAAAAATCAAAATATTTTCAAAAGGATTATTTTTTAAAAAAATGTAGTTGTAACAAAATTGTCTTTATGGTATGAACAGCTCAAAATGTTTCTGTAGCACACAAAACAGCCAGCTGTGCACTACACAATGTGTCACTCAGTACATGCAGTTACAGATATACGTAGATCAAAATCAGCTTTGAAATTTGTTCAAGTCTATGGAGAAAATGAAATATCCACAGTAAAATAGTTTTCTGTTTAATGTATAGTAGTATAGAGTTGGCATAAGCTTTGCTCAAAGAAATCTACTTTATGGCATATGTTCTCCAGGATATGCTAAGGTTATTTGAATGGTCATTTATTAGGGGCTTCCCAGCATTTGTCACATGAAGTGGCAGTTGCAAGCCAGTTATTTCTTCTTTTAAATTCATTTTTCCTTCTACTAGATTGGGTGGAAGTTAATTTGCATGACTCTGGTATTGGGAATTTATGCTCCAAATGAGGATAAAGCAGTGTTCTATAAAGGACTTAGGGACAGACTAATGAGTTTTCCTTATGAAAATTGGTGTTTAATGGGAGATTGGAATGGTGCTATCTCCCCATAAGTAAACAGAACTTCTGAGAAAAATATTAAAATTATACAAGGTAAACTACCAAAAGTTTTTTTTATTTGATGGACAATTTAGAGCTTGTTAATGCATGGAGGTATACAAATGATAATTCAAGAGAGTATATTTATTTTTCTGAAAGTCATAGATCTTTTTTGAGAATAATCATGACTTGGATTTCAAAGAATTTGACTACTAAGGTTCATAAAGTAGAGATACTACCAAAGATCTTTTCAGATCATAATTCAGTGAGTTTGGTTTTTAAAGGGAAACACAGTTTTTTTCATATGGTTAAATGAAATGCTGTTACAGAAAGAAGCAATGGTGAAGGACTGTAAAAAGAAATTAAAAGAGTTTATTGAAAATTATCTTAATAAAGGTGAGGATGTAAGGATGGCTTGGGATGCAAGCAAAGCTTTCATGAGAGGTCACTTTATACAACATAATAGTGAACTCTAAAAGAAGAGGCAAGACAAAACACAAGCTATTTCAGATGAGATAAAAAGAAAAGAAGAGGAATTAAAGAAGTTTCCTGACAAGATAAATATTTCTCAACAAATTAAGCTTCTACAACGACAATTATCTATGTTAACACTAAAAGAAATGGAAATAAAAATGAATTATGTAAAACAAAAAACCTTAAATTTGCAAATAAACCAGGGATGTCATTGGCATGCAAATTACAAAAAGAAAAAGAAAAGAAAATGATATTGAAATTACAAGAGGGAAATACTGTAATAACAGATAATGTGGTTATGCAGAAACTATTTCATCAATATTATTCCAATTTAAATAAAGGACAAGAAATTTCCCTGGAGAAAATAGATGAATATTTGTTGTTGTTTATTCGTTTAGTCGCTTCCCACTCTTCGTGACTTCATGGACCAGCCCACGCCAGAGCTTCCTGTCGGTTGTCGACACCCCCAGCTCCCCCAGGGACAAGCCCGTCACCTCTAGAATATCATCCATCCATCTTGCCTTTGGTCGGCCCCTCTTCCTTTTGCCTTCCACTCTCCCTAGCATCAGCATCTTCTCCAGGGTGTCCTGTCTTCTCATTATGTGGCCAAAGTATTTCAGTTTTGCCTTGAATATCATCCCCTCAAGTGAGCAGTCTGGCTTTATTTCCTGGAGGATGGACTGGTTTGATCTTCTTGCAGTCCAAGGCACTCTCAGAATTTTCCTCCAACACCACAGTTCCAAAGCATCTATCTTCCTTCTCTCAGCCTTCCTTATGGTCCAGCTCTCGCAGCCATATGTTACTACGGGGAACACCATTGCTTTAACTATGCGGGCCTTTGTTGTCAGTGTGATGCCTCTGCTCTTAACTATCTTATCGAGATTTGTCATTGCTCTTCTCCCAAGGATTAAGCGTCTTCTGATTTCCTGACTGCAGTCAGCATCTGCAGTAATCTTTGCACCTAGGAATACAAAGTCTTTCACTGCTTCTACATTTTCTCCCTCTATTTGCCAGTTATCAATCAAGCTGGTTGCCATAATCTTAGTTTATTTGAGGTTTAGCTGCAAGCCAGCTTTTGCACTTTCTTCTTTCACCTTCATCATAAGGCTCCTCAGTTCCTCTTCACTTTCAGCCATCAAAGTGGTATCATCTGCATATCTGAGATTGTTAATGTTTCTTCCAGAGATTTTAACTCGAGCCTTGGATTCCTCAAGCCCAGCTTGTCGCATGATGTGTTCTGCGTACAAGTTGAATAGGTAGGGTGAGAGTATACAGCCCTGCCGTACTCCTTTCCCAATCTTAAACCAGTCCGTTGTTCCGTGGTCTGTTCTTACTGTTGCTACTTGGTCGTTATACAGATTCTTCAGGAGGCATCTTGTATGAAGATGACTTGGTATCCCCATACCACTAAGAACTTGCCACAATTTGTTATGGTCCACACAGTCAAAGGCTTTAGAATAGTCAATAAAACAGAAATAGATGTTTTTCTGAAACTCCCTGGCTTTTTCCATTATCCAGCGGATATTGGCAATTTGGTCTCTAGTTCCTCTGCCTTTTCTAAAGCCAGCTTGTACATCTGGCAATTCTCGCTCCATGAACTGCTGAAGTCTACCTTGAAGGATCTTGAGCATTACCTTACTGGCATGTGAAATGAGTGCCACTGTTCGATAGTTTGAACATTCTTTAGTGTGTCCCTTTTTTGGTATGGGGATATAAGTTGATTTTTTCCAATCTGATGGCCATTGTTGTGTTTTCCAAATTTGCTGGCATATAGCATGCATTACCTTGACAGCATCATCTTGTAAGATTTTGAACAGTTCAGCTGGGATGCCATCATCTCCTGCTGCCTTCTTATTAGCAATGCTTCTTAAGGCCCACTCAACCTCACTCTTCAGGATGTCTGGCTCTAGCTCACTGACCACACCGTCAAAGCTATCCCCGATATTGTTATCCTTCCTATACAGGTCTTCTGTATATTCTTGCCACCTTTTCTTGATCTCTTCTTCTTCTGTTAGGTCCTTGCCATCTTTGTTTTTGATCATACCCATTTTGGCCTGGAATTTTCCTCTGATGTTTCTAATTTTCTGGAAGAGGTCTCTTGTCCTTCCTATTCTATTGTCTTCTTCCACTTCCGTGCATTGCTTGTTTAAAAATAATTCCTTATCTCTTCTGGCTAACCTCTGGATTTTGCATTTAATTGGGCATATCTCCCCCCATCACTGTTGCCTTTTGCTTTCCTTCTTTCTTGAGCTACTTCTAGTGTCTCAGCAGACAGCCATTTTGCCTTCTTGGTTTTCTCTTTCTTTGGGATGTATTTTGTTGCCGCCTCCTGAACAATGCTGCCAACTTCTCGCCAGAGTTATTCCGGGACCCTATCTACTAAGTCCAGTCCCTTAAATCGATTCTTCACCTCCACTGCATATTCCTTAGGAATATTAGTGAGCTCATATCTAGCTGATCTAGCTGTGGGTCTTCCCTAATCTCTTGAGTCTGATCCTAAATTGTGCAAGAAGAAGTTCGTGATCTGAACTACAGTCAGCTCCAGGTCTTGTTTTTACCGACTGTACAGATGTCCGTCACCTTTGGCTGCAAAGGATGTAGTCAATCTGATTTCGGTGTTGTCCATCTGGTGAAGTCCATGTATAAAGCCGTCTCTTAGGTTGTTGGAAGAGAGTGTTTGTTATGCAGAGTGAATTGTCTTGGCAAAATTCTATCAGCCTATGTCCTGCTTCGTTTTGTTCTCCCAGGCCATGCTTACCTGTAGTTCCAGGTGTCATTTGACTGCCCACCTTAGCATTCCAGTCTCCTGTGATGAAAATAACATCTCTTTTAGGTGTGTTGTCCAGTAGGTGCTGCAAATCCTCATAGAACTGCTCTACTTCAGCTTCTTCAGCATTTGTGGTTGGGGCGTATATTTGGATCACTGTGATGTTAGATGGCTTGCCCTGAATTCGAATTGAGATCATTCTATCGTTTTTTGGATTGTATCCAAGCACTGCTTTAGCCACTGCTTTGAATATTTAAAGAATGAAAATTTACCAAATATTACAGAGAAACTGAAACAGAATGGATCCATAACAATAAGGGAAGTTTGCGAAGCTATAAAGAAGGCTAAAACAGGGAAGGTGTCTGGACCAGATGGGTTACTGGCTTCTTACTGTAAATGCTTTGAGGATGAACTTTTACAACATTTACAAAATACAATGAATTCTATTTTACAGAGGGGAAATATGCCAGAGAGCTGGAAAGAGGTTAATATAGCATTAATACCTAAGGAGGGGCAGGATTTGACTTTAACAAGAAACTACTGGCCAATATCATTATTAAATAATGACTATAAGTTGTTTACAATGATTTTGGCTGAGAGGTGGAAAATAATTTTACAAGAATTTATTCATGAAGATCAGTGTGGGTTTTTACCTAAAGACAGTTAAAGGATAATATCAGAAATGTGTTGAGACATTTTGGAATACTTGGAGCAACATAATGAAATGACATGCTTCCTTCACTAAAAGAAAGAAAATACAAGAATTTGAACTTATAACAGTATACAGCATTTCTAAAATACTATGCAGTAGTTTATATAAAATATTAAATTGAAAGGCAGCAGTGAGCAATGCTGATATTGAATGTGTGTCTCAAGGTGCTTATTTTAAGCTTCTCAGCGTGGATATAGTACAATGCTTTGGTTATCACCCTCCAGTTTTCTTCCTCCCAAATGAGATTGTCAGGGTTTAAAAATTTTTTTAAATAGCCCACTGTCTTTAAGTTGCTACCTGTCTTTAAATGCATGTCTGCTTTTTGCTTTACCCTTGTGCTCTTCAATTTCTCTGAAAGAGCCAGAGTCTCCTGACCTGGCTGGAATGCTCTGTGCTTATTTTATCTCTGAAAACAAAACGTATTCTGCTGTGTTTTGCTCTATTTCCTACATGATGGAATCCTTTGTTTTTATCTGCAATATCTGCAGCTTCCAAGAATGTTTTACTCTTAGTGGCTTGCCGAGACCCAGGGTTCAATAGTCTGCCACCAGTCCCTGCCCCAAGGTCGAGGTTCCCTCCTTTTCCTTCCCAGTATTGTTTTGCATCCTGGAGGGCTTCTTCATACGGTACTGGGGCTCCTGTGACAATAAGGACTGGCACCAGTCACACTCTTGCTGCTATGGGATCAGTGGCTGAGCACATGCCAAACTCTGGTGACAATAGCATGACTTCAGATCTTTTATTAGAAGAGAAAAGGTCTAAAAGGGAGGGTACATTTACAAGCATGCAATATTTCCTTGGTTTTGCTGGCTCATGGTTCTTCTGAGCCAACAGTCAAATATGAGTACGTGTATTCTAACTGTTGACAGACTGTTGACAGCTGTTGACATCTACAAATTTCTTGAACAACACTTCAGGTCTAATTAAAATCATTCTCAGAGTCAGCTATATCCAGTCCTTTATTAAGCAACATTTCAGGTCTAATAAATGAATTTGTTGACAGGTCTGAGAAACAGCAATAGCAAGTTGTTAAATATGCTACAGGAAAATAATTTCTTAGGAGTGCATCTTTTTTCAAACTAAGGACTGCATTGGCTGGAGCATAAGAGAGATCACACTTTAAAAAGTGGAGATAGCCAGGAAAAAAAAGCTTAGTTTTCATATATTTAATTAATACCTAGAGCTGGCACATTAAAACTAACATTCGTACAATTGTAGGATAGAGATCCATCTAAGGTTTGAGAGGATTAAAGGTTTTGCATCCCTCATGAGGCCTCAAAAGTGCAGGATTTGTGTGAATTGCAATATAAAATGCAATTCTTTCTGGGATTCTTTCTGGGATTAGGGCCAAATCATGGGAGTTTAAAACTGACTTTGAATATTTGTATTGAACCTCAACTGAATATTAGCTAATTCAATTGTATGAAATCAGGGGGCAGAGCTCATTATGAGATGACCCTTCTTCTCATACGGTCAGAATTTAGGCACACATTTCATCCTAGTTGTGCATGATTTAGTCCTGCAAATCTTCTCAGTACATGCTTTTCCATCCCATATTTCAGCCATATTTACAAATCAGTTATTAGATACAGGATGTGGAACAGCTAACACCAAATGTTTGAGAGCCAATTTGGTGTAGTGGTGAAAGCGCTGGCCTAGAAACCAGGAGACTGTGAGTTCTAGCCTCCCTTAGGCATGAAAGCCAGCTGGGTGACTTTAGGCCAGTCACTCTCTCTCAGCCCACCCCACCCCACCGGGTTGTTGTTGTGGCAAAATAGGAGGCAGGAATATTAGCATGTTTGCCATTATAAGGTATATATCAAGTTATATATCTTTATCTCTATGACTACCAAGATGGGGATAATAATAATAATAGTAATACATCTTCCTGACTTAGGGCCATGTCATGTTGGTTGAGGTAGCCACAATCTACCGAAACTTGCCCCTATTGATAGATTTGGATTTATAAATATGTGTAATTGCATATACATACATACAAATGTGTATATATGTGGTTGAGTAACATGCAATTTTAAAATCCTGGGCTAGAGTTGAAGGAAAGCTTTGAAAGTTCTACTGTTTTACACATAATAGGGACGGGGCACAAAATGACAGAACATCTTCAATTAAAGTGCTTTATTATTATACAAAGTAGGGAGAGTGATTAATATGCTAGTCTGATACATAATGAATAAATGTGCATAATCTTAACTATGCTCAATTTAGACAAGCAGCTTATCTGGTTAAGACACCAAAACCAGGAAAAGAACAAGCAGGTGAAATGAATATGCATTAGCTTTTAAGGGATGAGACACCAAAGGAATGTGACACTAACTCCTGTAATGTCTGGAATATTAGACACACTACAGGAAAACCTAATGCAATGGAACAAATCTGAATTAGAATGACATGGAACTTGTGGGTGTCTATGAGGAGAAAGTTGCAATTTTGAGAAGAGAGGGAAAAAATTCAAGGAACTGAAAGGGAGATATTAGACCTTGTCCTGGAGCATCCTTCTGTAATATGATGCTCTCCAGATCTATTGGTCTGGCATTAGACAGTCTGGAGGCTGTTGAGGTCTGGATGGGGAGCAACAGGTTGAAGTTGAACTCTGGCAAGATGGAATGGCTATGGGTTTGGGGCTCTTTGGTTTCCAGAGAATTGCCATCTTTGGTTTTGGATGGGGTTGCATTGCCCTAGACAGACCTTGTGAGTAACTTGTGGGTTCTCCTGGCCTCATGACTCCTGCTTGAAGAACAGGTGGCAGTTGTGGCCAGGAGAGCCTTTGCACAACTGAGTGTTGTGCGCCAGCTATGCCCATTCCTGGACCAACAGGCCCTTCTCACAGTCACCCACGCCATAGTCTCCTCCATTTGGACTATTGTAATGCACTCTACATTGGGCTGCCCTTGAAAAGTATCCGGAAGTTTCAATTGGTTCAAAATGCAGCAGTCTGCATAGTTTTGCACAAGCCTAGACTTGCCCTTGTGTCACCTCTTTTGCGGGAGCTGCATTGGTTGCTGATTTGCTTCCGGGTCCAATTCAAGGTGCTGGTTATCACCTTTAAAGCCCTACATGGCTTGGGGCCTGGTTATTTGCAGGACCGCTTTCCCCAGTCCCATCCATCTGGCCCACCAGAGGCAGAGCATGTTGCGGGTCCCTTCAATTAGGGAGGTACATCTAGTGGAAGCAATGTATCACAACACTATTCATCAATATGAGGTATTCACTAAGACAGCTTGAGTCGTCTGATATGGATAAGTGTGCAGATCTTGGAGGCACATACCTATAGGGAATGGAAATACATTTAGTAGGTAGTGTTAATGGTAATGGCAATGCTGGCAGAATGACACTATACCCTTTCTAGGATTCTTGGCTGGCTGATTCAGAAATACATTCACAAAGTGGTTTGTGTGTTAGAATTCTATATATTACAAGTATATACATACATCCAGAGTTTTCACACATATCACAGATGGGCAATAGCTTCACAACTAGATACCAAAGGAAGATAGTTTATCAATTTCTGTTATAATTGTTAACTCCTTCTGTTTATGCGATTCTTGTTACAAATCTTAGTGTGAATAGCCTCAGTGTTTAGAATACTTTATCTGAAACAAAGAAAGTTATACCTTTGCTGGATGTGTTTTTTATTTTAATAAATATTTCTATTTCAAAGTTATTTTATGTTATTTAAAGCTGGTCAATGGCTGGAATAAAATAATTTCATTTCATTATTTCATTTCTCTATATCCAAGGTTTATTCAATATATTTAGCCCAGGAAAATAAGACTTTTCAGCATCAGGCTTTTAGGAGAATACTATATATAAAGCCACAAGAAAGTTCCATCTTTCAAGGCCATGCTATGAAATAGTATTCCATGTCACCTTTGCAGTTATATGGAAGCTACAGTATAGATCCATTCAGGGGTATAGTCATTTTGTATGCTACAGCTGACAGCTCTCAGAAGGAAAGGGGGTTAGATCCTGGCTATTCGTAGTTGATTTATCCCTTCATTTTTATCCCCATAGTTGGGGCTGTGCCTGGGTATTTGTAAGCAACAGTTAGTTCCTGTTTCTCATAGTATATATGTTTACAGTTACGATGTCTTGATTTATAGCGTATGATCTGTAGTTCCCTACAGAGCTTTCCCTAAGCCTTCGTTTCTGTGTGCAAGCATGTGAAATATTTGTGGGCTTTCTCTGCAGTGGCCTTTCCCAGTGTGAAGTGTAAACAGACAGTGTTAGGGAAGTAAACAGCATGCATTCTTCCCACCCAAGCTGCCTCATGTGCAGATGTAGATCCCAACAATGACCAGGCTTCTGGGAATATTAACAGAACTTGGATCAGAAAGAGGAAAAGAAACACTCAGTATGGTTTGGTAGATAGATTGGAAGCTGTCATGTTGGCTTCGGAATTCACTGGAGACCATAATCTCTGTTGGTGTTCTTTCCTTATCATCCTACATCCCACAGCTCTGTAAAGATGCAAAAAAGTAACTAGAAGGTAAAGATGGTGAATTTCTTCGTAACTATTCTACTGATTTCAAGAATTATTGTACTCATTTAAAAAATAGTAAAGAAACCTATCTTTTAATGGATTAATATTTTTGTCTTCTTTAGGTATGTGAAAGTGGGACTGCGAAGGTATAAATGATGCTGTCAATAACAAGAATTGGTTTGCAAGATCTCCCAAAAGGGTCTCCCTTCCAGCACAGACAGTAGCATAGGATGGAGTTTGCTAGTATCATTTGTCTCTGGTTGTGAAAGATGTATCCCCAAAAGAATGAATAATTCTCAAAAATAATATATAAAAACCAGTGATTATATTGGGATAGCTGTATTTTTTTGAAGTGTATATTAGGATTTGGTAATCCATTCAATCGTGTCCGATTCTCTCAGAGACTGCCTGGACAAGTCCCTGCAGTTTTCTTGGCAAAGGTTTTCAGAAGTGGTTTGCCACTGCCTCCTTCCTATGGCTGAGAGAAAGTGGCTGGCTCAGGGTCATCCAGCTGGCTTCGTGCCCAAGGTGAGACTAGAACTCACAGTCTCTCAGTTTCTAGCCAAAAATTTGTATTAAAATTTTTTCATTAAATGTGCACTAAAAAGATTTGTATCAACCATGTATATTAAAGAAAGTTACATATGAAAAATTCAAAGATTAAGGAAAATGTATTTATTTATTTATTAAACATATTTCTATGCTGCCACAATCAAACTGACTCTTGACATCTCACATAAAAAATTGTGATCAAACACATTAAGAAATCCAACAGAGTAGTTTAGGGTTGAACTGTGGAGTCCTTGGTGCTCTCTGAGCTTGGTTGTTTGCTTGCAGAAGTTTCATTACCCAACTAAGTAACATCATCAGTGCTACTGAGTGTGGGGTTTGCTCCCTGTTTATATACTGTAGCTTGCCTTGTCAGTGTTGGTGGGAGTGTAGTTTTCTCCTTGGTAGTTCCTTGATTTGGCTATTGTTTTCTGCTTGATTTTTTGATGTTTGCTTGATTCTGCTTGATGTTACCATCAAGTCAGGTAATAAGGCCTCTGCAAGAAAACAACCAAGCTTAGAGAGCACCAAGGACTCTACATTAAAAAATAAATAAAAAGATGACAGACCAGGATATAGCATTACTAATATGGACAATAAAAGGGATTGCATTTATATTGATGTTCACATCCGTATCTGATGCTCAGTTAGCAATTGTAGATATATACAGTACTAGTCACCAAAAACTTATTTTATTTATTTATTTATTTATTATTATAAAAATAATAAAGGCAGGATTAAAAATTACATAAATAAAAATAAATAAATAAACAACAATGAAAGCATGGTATCAGGTATGGGCAAGATGTATTAGTTGTAATGGAAGAAGACTGAGGAATTAAATTAAAATCTGCCATTTTGGATAGCAGCTGTGTGCTTATTGCAGTATTTAGATTATCATTTTGCAAAAGTTTTTTTCATTAATTTTCTTGCTCTCTATGTGTAGGAATCTGGTAGGTTTGGAAGCATATATAGACATACACTAATTTGGTAAGTAAGATGGGAAAGTAAGATGGGAAAACTGCAGCTCTTCAGATATTGCTGAACAATAACTCCCATATTGGTTTGAACAACTGGGAGCTTGGGAAAATATAGTTCATTAATATCTGGTGGGCTACAGGTCACCCGCCACTGATATCTATAAAGTTCCAGCAAATAAAATTAAAAGTATAATCCTAAAGGAGCCTCAGGCTTTGGAGCAGCATTGTGATGTTTTCTGGATTTGCACTGGACCGTTCATCATAGTGATCTATAACTAATGCATCTCTAAATAATGAATGCAGAAAGATGGGTACATTCAACAATTTGTACAGTAAATGTATTCTGACAGACTCCAGGTGAGACTGAGCCAATTTTGTTCCAACTATCTTTTGCTAATCTAATTTTCAATTCTTAGCCACATTTGAGTCAGATTCATTCTATTCTATTCTATTCTATTCTATTCTATTCTATTCTATTCTATTCTATTCTATTCTATTCTATTCTATTCTATTCTATTCTTTAAAAACTCTGTTCCTCATGAAGGTCCTAGAGGTACGTTGTACTTGGGGCTCTATCAATAAAATGGTAGTAGTTGCAGCAGCTTTTGCCGATTTATTTCCTAGGTGGGTCCTTGGGTGCAGCTGGCTGCAGCCTTGGCACCTCAGAGCCAACCACTCTTCCCATAGCACAATGGTAAAACTGTGGTCTTCCAGGTATTGCTGAATTACCATGCTATCTTGTGATGCTCTCTGGAGACCTGGAAGTTCTAGTTCAGCATCATTTAGAGCAGTGTTTCTCAACCCTGGCAACTTGAAGATGTGTGGACTTCAACTCCCAGGCTGGCTGGGGGATTCTGGGAGTTGGAGCCCACACATCTTAAAGTTGCCAGGGTTAAGAAACACTGATTTAAAGGGCTGTAAGTTCTCGAGCCCTTTCCTAACATAAAGCCTTAATTAAATTACTTCTCTCAGGTTTCAGGAGAATTTATTTATTTGATTGATTGATTGATTTCTATAGCCATCCATCTCAGCAATTGACTCTAGAATACTAGCATTACAAGGGCTTGATAGACAATCTGAAGGTTATATAGAAGTTTTTTTCCCCCTTGTTCTCCTTCAGAAAAGAAAATGCCTCTGGTGCAGAAATCTGTAGTTTTCCCATCCAGCAGCCATCTGTGTGGAACTGGGAACAGTTGTCAGTGCCTGAATTGACATGCTTAGCAGCTACCTACCCACTACTCTGTTCCCCTTGGAAAGCTTTTTAAAAGACTGTAAGAAAAAGAAAAAAAGAAGAGGTAGGATGAGAGAAGGATGGATAGAAAGAAAAGAGAGTAATTCATGATTAATAGGCAGCCTGAGAGTAGTCCAGTTTTATTTTCTTTCTGTTGGAATATTTCTTAGACATGTTGTTTCAATATAAGCAATCAGCTGGTCTCTCTTTGGAATGTCCCCAGAGAGGAGAGGCAGTATCCCTGTAGGATAATATGTTAAGCAGAACACTAGAATGCATTTTCGAAACATCTGCATTCTATTTATGCCTCCAGAGTCCTTCCCACTGGCTTTAGGGAATCATAAGATGCTTTGAAAGATGCTCACTGATTCTTTGTGCTTCACTATTGTCTGCAAGAGAGATGGTTTACTTATGGTGTGCAATCTCAGTAGCCCAAGCCTTATACATCTGTGATCTTTCTAGCAAGCATTGTGCTTTTTTCGACCTTACTAGATTTTGTAGAACACCTTACTAGATTTTTACTGATTAAACTTTCAAATAAGCTTTGAAAGGTGAGTGAATTAATTTATCTGTTCAGAGTACTTAAGAAGTGAATGAAGTATCAAGCTTCATTCATTGTTAACAGTAAAGGGCCAACTATTTTTAGATTAGAATTTTGTGGCAAGAACTCTCAGAAAATTTATTTTTTAAATGGCTTTCCTTTTAGGAGAGGACATGATTTGGGACAAGACCATGGTATATAAAAAAAGGCAGATCTGAGCAGCTATGAACCAGTATGCCTCAGAGGAGCACTATTTTTATGGTCATGTATTTTCCTTTCTGCAGCAAAGAGCACCTGGAGTGTGCGATGGCAATTCGGTTTGGGGCCTGGATGCAGGAAGAAACTTTGGGAAAAACAAATTATACTGGGAATTCTGATTAGATGGAATACTAACATATCATACAGTTTGAATGAAAGAAAATAATGTAAAATATTATCTGCCACATCAGCTGATTTCTATTATGTTGATATGCTGTTCAGTTGACTGAGATTTTAAAACAACAATTTTAAAAAGACATTTTAATATTCTCTATCCATAATATATTTGAAGTGAGTCAAAATTATTTTCCCTTTTTCTCTCCATGTGTCTAGCTTCCAAAGAATGATTGCCAAAAAGATATGAATTGTTTTGCTTTCCCAGGAGAACTTTTACTATAAAGCCTACACCCCTTGCCATTCTTTTTACAACATGCAGGAAAACCTACCAGTAGACAGGAGATGCCTCAGCTGGTATTTTCCTTTCTACCATCTTCTCATTCCTGATACATCAAGTATTTGAATAGCATTATACATAACAGGCAAACACGTGTGTGCCTGCCTTAGTCTTCCATCTTCCACGTGCCAAAAAATGAGGTTAAAAGGAGAAAGGTGCACAGGTTGCTCTTCCTTTCCATTCTGCATCCTACCAGCTTTACTATCCAGCCAAAAGCCTCGGCTCTGTTCCTCTTGGCCCCTCCTCTTTGTATTAAACATTTAAAAAAAAATCATGTGCTGACTGAAAGGGAAAGCTAGGAAAGGCCTGGGCAAAACAGTATTTCTCTGACTGCTAGTGAAAGCCTTTCAACTAACTCTCTATTGGAGGTTTCTTCCAGAAAGTGGGCACCACAGCACAGAACCCAAACCTCTGCAAATTTTATAAGCAGTGTAAAAGACATTTGGACATAGGTCACTAGAGGATTTGTTGGCTGTTTGACCGGGGGCAGTTTGTTCTCCCTTTTCCTATTCAGCAGTTCTTAGGAGGCAGGGAGGGCCATCTCCCGGTGGCCCTTGGTCCCCTGTATGATAGATCTGTACGTTAGATGAGCCCAGAGCATTCTGTCCTTCAGCTCTTCATCCCCAAACAACTGTCTGTACTCGAGTGGAGTGTTTTATCTGGCAGGGAGAGAAAGAACAGCTCTCTGCAGCTGTTCCTCCTCTGCTGATGGAAGAGCGAGGCTGATCTTTGCTTTCCTCAGTGTTCCTGGGAGTTACGTGTGAGGCCTCCCCATGGCCCTGGGTCTTCTGGCTAGAGCATGCTGCCCTTCAGCTCTCAGTCTCAGGGAAGCTGATCTACTTGACTGTGAATATAACTGCCATTCACACTAAGCCAGTTCAACATAAAAATTTTCTTCTAAGCCCAAATCCCTGAACAAACAACAAGGGCCTTGACTTGTGAAATCTTATTCACATACTCGTGTTGAATACGTTCCCATAGTCCTGTTATGACTTGTTATCTGTCTTTACAGGATGTACTCCCACACTCTCTTTTCCAGGGTCCCTGCTTCCTGTGGGTCTTCCCACAGCTGCCAGCACAGACAGTTTGTGTCTGGAATAGGCTTCATGTGAGCTCAAGGATGCTTATATTCTCTCACTGTTGGGTGAATCAACAAAAAAAAAGTGGCAGATGTTCAGCATCAGGAGGCAAGGTTTGGCTTTTTGCACTGTGCAGCACATTTTCTTTTTCTCTTATACCTTTAATTTCCTCTCTGCAGGATTTGGAATAGTTTTCCTGCATTGCTGCCATTTCTGTGAACCCAGGAGTTTGAGAAGTTTACAAGGGCACTTCCATTTCCATGCCATGTGTTTCAGACATAAAGGGACTAAGTTCACTGATGTGAACCGTTTTTCATTTTATCACTCCACCTCTGGCTGAAGGATGAATGGAAATGCTGATTAATATATGAGATAACAAAGTGCTCACTAATTGACAGGTCAGTCTTTAAAATGCATGTTACAGAATTTTTATTACTGTTCATTTCAGTTGAAATTCTGAACAACTCAGAACTGCAGCTATTAGCTTTGGCTAAAATGTGATCACCACCTCCCCCCCAAAGATAGTATTAACAGAGTACTTGACCCCATAATCAAGGGAACAAAAGGAGTGATCGCAGTGGGAAACTACTTCTGTGACCTTCTTCATGTTTGCTAACAATCCACCAGTCTTGGATATAATATATATGATTTTGACCATAACTTTTTAAGCCTTACTTGTTCTGTTAGTTTATAAGAATAACACATGGAGCTAAATCAAAAGTGATTTGGCTACCTATATTAAGAGGAAAAAGAGTGGCTGGTCAGGCTAAATAGCTTGAAGCAGAGACAGTTCCATTTTCTAAATAAAAATGTATATGTACCCAGTCCAGAATTGGATACTTCTCTATATATCCAATCTTTTTAACAAGACATGTACAGGTTTGCATCATAAAAGTCCATTAAGGAAGAATACCTCTGGATCAAGATATATCTGACAAAACACAAGCTCGTAGCTCAACTTTACAAAATGTTTTCAAAGTGAGAATTTTTTTTTCTATGCAAAATGAACGCATTTTCTTATATTAGAGAAATGTTACTTTTCATGTATATAGCAAAACAATAGAGTGAGCATTTTTGATAAGCATAAGGAATTTGAGAAATTATGTGAAAGGATGTAACCTATAAGTCATGCAGTCTATCTTGGACTGACATCTTTTAGGCATTATTATGCCCAGAGGCTAACTTTAATTTCCACAATTGCTGAACCTACAGTGCCCATCATTCTGAAACAGTCTTGGGCTAACTGTTCTGAAAGCCTCTTTCTCTTCAGAGAGATGATCCTGCCCTTATTCTCTGTGAAAAAGAGAGCTTTGTTGGGATGAATTCTCTCCTTATTCAGGGATATGAGCTTTAATTAAACATGGACAGCAAGAGGTCTCTTCAGGTGGTGTTTGAGTGAACACCTCCTAGGAAGATAATTAACAAACTCACATAAAAAGGGAGCTCTTTCTCACATACTGAGCTGGATTAGTAGCGGAGGGCAGTAATGTTCTGGAAATGAGGTATGTAAACAAAAAAAGTGGCAGCATTTGGTTTGTGGCAAACTGGGTTTGTCAGCAACCTAAACAGCATGAAGAAGACTTCTAAGCAAAATCTCCAACTGGCTGGTGGAGCCGACCCACGGCAGGCCTTCAGCATTTCAAAGAAAGTAACTAACGTTTTGGAAGAACACTGCTGTGATGGTAGCAGTAGGGTTCCCAACATTTTATTGTCACTGGGTAATTGTCTGTTGTTGCTACCAGGTATAATTCTCATAGCTGAGAAGTGTTTGTAGCTACATTCTTTCTTTTCTGCACATGTATTGTGAAACAGTTTGCTCTGGCTCTAATGCTGTTTCTACAGCTATTTTCCCTAGTGATAATTATATTCATATGGGCATTTCCCATGCATGTAATTTCAGTTTAAAACCTATAGTGGCTAGCATCAATACAGAAGGAAGCACAAGAAGGAAGTTTTACCTCGGTGTCATGCTGCAAGGCTGCTGACTGCTATAGACACTTATCTTTAAATTGAGCAGTTAATCAGACTGAGTATGTC
The DNA here is from genome assembly GCF_035149785.1 of Candoia aspera. NCBI lineage: Eukaryota > Metazoa > Chordata > Lepidosauria > Squamata > Candoiidae > Candoia > Candoia aspera. The sequence continues at coordinate 167,886,573 of NC_086155.1, forward strand.
ATGTTTCAGGCAAAGAAATATGGACAGAAAACATCTATTTGTTTTCAGAGAGATGATATCTGCACTAACCCAAACTGGCATATTTGAACATCTGATTATTTAAGTAACTTCCTAAATAGTAGATTAAGGCTGACTTCCTTTGACACATGTAGTATAATAAGTGCCTTGTGGGTAGGCCTCCACACCAGGAAATTTATATGTATCACTTTTTAATAATTCTTTCAAAGAGATTTAACAAGAATTAAAATTAGAAGGCAATACCTTTATATGCAAAGGTCAGACAGCTTAAATAACTTTAAAAAGCCTACTGGAATAGAAAAGTTTTTCTTTTTTCTTTTAGGTCTGGTGAACAAAAGAGGTTTCCTTCCATGTTGGCTGTTAACTTTTTCATATCATTACCATTAGAAAAACCCCATGTACTCTTGTAGAAACCTTGGCTTTCAGTGCCTTAAAGAAGGCAGGGATTCCCCATATATATCAGCCTCACTCAGGCATTATTCCTGAACAGGATGTTTAAATACATCTAAAGTGTGCAAGGTTCAGTGTACATGCTAATCACGTACCCTAGATATCTAGATCTACACTCACTTTTCCTTTCTAATTGAGTGGCAAAATTTGATGAGTGGAGTGATGGTCATGCTACTTAGGCTATTTGAATGAACATAGAATTCTCCATGTGATCACAGACTCTGTGATCCCATAGAGATTCTCCTTATGTTAAGGGAATGCAAGTACTTTTCAACTAATTTTGACTTTTTGGTGCTATTTTCATCATGGTATGCATTGAAATATATATTTAGATGTTGATGTAGTCTAATTTTTTTTTTCTTCCTAGTGTTTTTCCCACAGCTGTAGGATCTGCTTTTTTGGATCAACTGAATGTTGATCTATTGGTTGTGACAGGAATTGACTAAGTGGCTTGTTGCCCAAGCCTGACATCGTGAGCTGAGAGTGAAAGTCACCTAGCTGGCTTTCATGCCTAAAGTGGGACTAGAACTCACAGTCTCCCAGTTTCTAGCCCAGAGCCTTAACCACTAGACCAGACTAGCTCTTTCTGATGTAGTCTAACTGTGGTGTTTAAATCTATATGATGTTAACTAGTTCATTAAACTGAACTAAGTAAATGGAAAGTAGAATGCTCATTTTAGACTTTCTGTTCAGTGTGAAAAAGGCCAGAAATTAAGTAGATGAAGATACTACTAATAAATGAAGATCCATATATATGGATGCTGACAGCAAGGCCAGTGCCTATGGCCAGACAGCCTTTATGTATTTCAACCAGATATAATGCCTGAACAGGACTGTTGGAAACCTGTCCTGCCAAGTGAAGTGATATCAGCATATTGTTTCATCAAGTGGATATGTGGATCAGTTCAATTGTCCCATTTTACTCTCTGGACTTTTTCTAGTCCATTAGATTTTTTAAAAACTGTCTCCTTAAAAAAATTCATAAAATCTACATCTGGTTTCATTTGTATTTTTTCTAACATATGAAACTTTGTACACTAGTTTTTAAAAAGCATTTTTCTCCAATGTTGTTCTTTGTTACATAAACTTTCTGCTCCATTTTTTTTAACAAAATGAAGGTCCAATTTTTGTATGCATCTTTCACTATTTTTTCCAGATGGTAGTTAAATGCATGTGGAAGCAGGCTTTCGAGCCTGCATCCTTGATTAGATGGGGAATTGCACAGGCTAGGAATTTAGCATTAATCGGCGATAACTTAATTTGAGTTAAGATACAGACGTGCATTGTTGATCTGCTGTTTAGTAAAGAGCAGAGAGCTGGACAAGTCTCCTAAGGCTCCTGTTCTTGCCAAACAGCTGATCATTAGTATTCAGAGTATGCCCAACCCAGTACTGTGTCCCAAGTGTGCTGAAAATTTTTAGTTTGCTCTTAGACTTTCTGTGTGAAGTTTATTTCCTGTGTGGTCACTTGATTTGAACATTGGCGTTCAGGCTGCTTTGGGGTTTAGAACATAGTGCTGTTATTTAGTTTAAATAATATGCATAAATGTAATGTGGCTTGTACTAGTAAGATATTAAAACATTGGGCTGCAAATATAGCAGAGCATTAAAGTGATTCCTTTAATCCAAACAAGGGGATTCTGATGAGATTTCATGAACTAAACCTTAATATAGTTTTCAACCACTAGTACTCATAATGATAGTACTGAAATAATGCCCCTCCCCACCCCAATACATATATACATATACATATGATAGGGAAGGAATAGTCACCAAAGTGATGGGTTAGGCTGGGCAGGAAAGGAAAGGAGGGGACAGTTTAGTCTGAGGTTTAGAGTTCCTATCAAAATTAGAACTAAATCAGATCTTGAGTTGCTTGTCACAATGGATTTTTACATCATGTTAAGCCAAACCCAAACAAATCGCATTACAGTATGCTTTACTCTAATGGGTGAGTTGAGCACTGTAATTTTCACACCATCATTTATGGTTTAGCATGTTGTGTGAACTGGATGAGCTGCTACTTATTTAACAGAACAGCTTAGTTTGATCCCAGTTTGTAGCCTCCAAGTCATTTCCTGTCACCTACCACTATTTTGTAGATGCTGATGATGCTGCCTAGTAAGACAACAGTGCTGAGTGCCGTGTAGACTGGACCATGGGAAATGTTCCAGAAAGAGGGACAGCCTGGTGGTCATGGAGTCATAATTCATCCTGGCCAGATCTAGCAGAATTCTTTTCAATAGTGGGGTTGGTCAGCCCAGCCAAGTTGTCAGGACCTTGGGCCTCTTGTACTAAGCAAGACTGCTCTGCCCACTCTGACCTCTGGGCAGCACTGGACCATCTGGGCAAGAGCTGCAGAGAGGTAACACTTGGCCAGGGAAGATGGACTGGGAGGCTCCAGCTGTCTGAACAAAGGAAGGAAGCGGCATTGGGGGAGTAGGATGGGGTCTAGCCACCCCACTGCAAGGGTCTCTCCACTAGGAAAGGACTAGAAAGGCAATAAAAAAGAAAGCAAATTCTCTCTGCCAGTCAAGGAGAAAAAAGAGAGAAACGGGAAAGTGAATGAGAAGATGACTAAAGGAAAGATACCTCTGCTTAACAAGGAGAGAGAAGAAAAAGGAAAGCAGGATTTGGGCTGCTCTTAGTGATTCTAGATGTGAGCTTCAAAAAAGATTGTATATCAGCCCATTATTAATAAATAATAATACTTGTAATCTGATCAGTGAAAAATGCTGCCAGCTAATTCATCAGAATGAAATGGCTCGGTTTCACAGTTCTGTTTTGCAGTAAAGGGGCTTTTTAAAATTTATTTAATAAATTTCTATTTAATGGCCACTCTTATACTCTTCATTTTCTTCAGTTTTTGACTCATTGGGGTATTTCATCCCAATGCATGAAAAGATTTCAGTGTTGCTGCCCTTGAGCTAGTGGATTAGCCCTCATGTGGCTTTTGTTTGAGATCCCTGGTATAAATCAGTGGCTTGAAATAAGTTACTTAGTGACAATAGTGAAGTATGGTGCATGGGAAATAGGCTGAATTTATTTTTTTGGTTCTGGTAGAACTGATGCCCTCTGTGTTCTTCATAGGCATGTGGGTTTATTTTATTTATTTGTTTTCTTTAGGCAGCCATCCATCTTGGACTATTGATTCTGGGCAGCAAACATAGGATTAAAAGCCCAAACAAGAAACAATAAAAAAATTAATACTAGAATAATGTCACCCAAGCATAAACCTAGCTCAAACCATAAAAAGATAGAGAACCACATCAACAGTTTACCCAACTTCCAGACCCCATGCTTGAAGGAACATCCAGTATTCAAGGTCTTACAAAATGCTAGCAGGGTCAGGGCCAAATGAATCTCAGGGGATATAGTGTTCCAGAGGCCAGGCTTTCCAGGGTCACACTAGATGGCACTGTTTAATAAACAGGACCTGGAGCATGCCTACCTTGTTGGATCTAATGGGATGGGCAGAAACAACGGGAGAGAGGTGATCTTGAAAATAACCTGGTCTCATATGATTAAGGGCTTTATAGGTAACAACCAGCACCTTGCATTTCAACTGGAAGCCTACTGGAAGTCAATGCAGCTCATGGAACAGTGATGTAACACTGGCATACCAAGGTGTACCCATAATTGCCTGAGCCACTGCATTCTGGATCTGTTGCAGTTGCCAAGTGATATTCAAGGGCAACTCTATGTAGAGTGCATTGCAGTGGTCCACTTAAAAGGCACCAAGGCACAAGTGACTGTGAGCAGTGCCTCCCAGTCCAGGAAAAGGTGCAATTGGTGTACAAGATGAATTTGTGCCACAACTACCATCTGTTCTTCAAACAAAGGCCACAAGTCCAGGAGACCCCCTAAATTGTGCACCAATTTTGTCTGAGGCAGTGCTAATGATAAAGCTGGGTTGAGTTGCTGTAGGGCTACTTTGGAGCTATAAGTAAATAAATAATGAACTAATTTAAAAATAAACTAGATGACCAATCATAGGTTTCATGGAAGAAGATTTAATTTCATAACCACTTTTGGAAGAACATTTTGTCTAAAGATGTGACAAAACAAGTGTCAGGATAAAATAAGACATCCTTTTGGCAGTATGCCAAGTCTTCTGGTTCACTTCATTGTTTGATAATTGTTGTTTTTGATCTGTTCTTAATATTATACACCGCCCAGAGTGGTTTTGAATTGGGTGGTCTTACAAATTTAAGAAATTTAATTTAATTAATTACTTTTTCTTGATAAATTCTTGGTGGGAATGTCACAGAAGTTCTAAGTGTCATAACCAACACAATGTTTAATTCCTTTCATTTATAAAATATCACATCACAATATAGTTCTGCTGTTTTGCTATGTTTTGGGAAACAAATACATTGAAACATAGCCATTCCTAGTACAGTCTGGTTGTTATGAGACCAAGCAATAATCTGATCCCATAAACCCACTGGCTAGTAATACAGGGAGGAAAATAATGGTCTTCCCTACAGAGCTGTTGTAGAATTACCAAGTTAATGGGTATGAACAAGGAAAAATATATATTTAGTATTATTTCATCCTGCAAATGTTGAGATTTTCTGTAATATTTTAAAATAAATCCATAAAAAGGAATACCAAACCTGTTGAAATAATGTGCAAAGAAAGGTGGGTCTTTTGCAATCAGGGTGAGAGGGGAAATTTGATGGAAAGAGCTGTTTTTGATTAACATGCCAGAAAGTACTTACGTTGTAAGAAAAATTTACTAGATTCTTTTAAAGGCAAGCCATTCAGAAATATGTCATAAACCCAATCCTGGATATGATTTAGAAGTTTATGTTTCCTTTCAATTTTCAATTAAAAATAGTATATGCTTTAACTTTGCCAGGTCTCTTAATAGAAGTAATATCTGATGCTTTGATACTTAAAGCTCTTTTTAAGCATTTGCTAAGATTCTGAGATTCTGCTGGTCTAGCTTTTTTCCAGAGAAGTATCTATAGCAGCAAAATGGTATGAAATGATGACTATTTGTAGAAGCAGATATGTGTTAGAAAATGGAATTATGAAGTCACCATTAGCTGTTTATCTGAATGAAGCTGAAGAGACAGAGGAGGGAAGAGATCATGTTTTGTCCCAGAGAAAGCAGGTTAGATCATGTTCTGGGGCTCAGATGCAGATCCTTTTTGGTCCTTAATGCAATGTTTCCCAGTCCACTCTAGGGGGATCTTGTTTTTCTCTCCAGTTTGGGCTTCCAGACATTGTTGTGGGCTTGTAATCTCCTTTGTTTCTCATCAGCCAGAGCAGCTGAACTAGTTTCAGTTCTCAGCAGCAATGAGAAAGTTGCCAGAGATAATAAATCACTGACATCATGAATTTCTGGCAGTGTGAAGTGATTCAGAAATATAGTTCTCAGCAGACTGTTGCAATCTATGTCATTCCCACCAGGTGATTAATATTCTGTTGGATTAAAACAATTCATAGAAAGTGCAAAAGAAAAAAAACATAAACGAAGTGTTGTATGGAAGGCTAGTACACAATATTTTAAAAATCTTTATATTGGGATTTTTCATCTAGACTGTTTTGCAGTAATGGACAATTTATTTTAAAAAAATCATTCTTTTTTAATAATGAAAATAGCTGCCGGTATCCATGACTTTTGTTTTAGAACAGTTTTAAGGCTAGAAAATGTGTTTCATAAAAAATCTCTAAGACTCTGGAGAAAATGGATAAATTTACTAGCTATTTGTATTTTGATTCCCAGCTATTCTGCTGGTGAGAACTGGAATGAACTTGCATTTAATACAAAGATATACCATTTTTTCTGCTATGAAAATTCAATTTATTAGGGATTAAGTCTCACTGAATTCAGTGGAACATATTTTGAGGAGACACGAATACTAATGCATTGCCAGCCTCTTATCTAGATGGTAAAAGATTCAGACATTTCTTTATTTAACGTTAGCATGTTTGTGATCTTTCAGTCTATGTTTCTGAGGGCAACCTAACTAAATTATGGACAAATTAGTTATGTGCAAGCTCTTTGTACAATAGCAGCGATTTTTTTCATGTCTGGTTTTGCTCAGAATTGCTCTTATAGATCTGGAGGATGTGAACAGAGTGTGCGGAGAAATGAATGGTAGTACTGGATTGCTTGACCCATGCACTTCTTGCTGATTAAATAGGCCAGCTTGTGATTGAGTCCAGGGTTAAGGGAGGTGATCACCTATTTGAGTAGAAGATGTGTTCTGTATGCTTAAAAGAGGGAGTCTACATTTTATTACATTTATATCCCACCACAACCAACTCAGTGAGTATAAAACCTTCATCAAAAAAGCCTTCTCTTTACCTGGAAGGTCTTTCAAATTACAGTTACAATCTCAAATGTTCTATATCTATGGGTAATTTGATTGAACAAGTGGCAGCCTTGCAGTAGTGTATCAGCATGAAACAGAATTTATGGATCCATTTCAAATGGGGTTTCATTCAGGATATGGTGCTGAGATTTGCTTTGGTATATCATCTATGTTGGAAACCAGATTGGAGGAGTGTGCCCCTGTTAGTTCCTTTGGACTCTCAGCATCTTTTAATACTATGTACCATGATATCCTTCTGAGCCAAATGTCAGGGTAGGGCTTAGGGGACATTGATTTGCCTTGGTTCCAGTCCTTCCTATTCAGATGTGTTACAGAAGGTGGGGGTGGTTGACTGTGGCTTGAATTTCAGTGCTCCATGGGTTCTATCTTGCCTCCAGTGCTTTTTAATTGGATGATGTCCTCCAGCTTTATATTAAATTACTGGAGGGCATCATTCAGAATTTTGGTGTAGTATGCCATCAGTATGCCAAAGACACCCAGCTGTACTGCTTTCTACATTCTTATTCCAAGGAAACAAGCAGTGATATTCTTGATTGTCGCCTAATGTTGATAATGGGCTAGATAAGCAGGTAAAAGCTGCAATTAAATCCAGACAAGACTGGGAGTACTGTTGGTAAGGATAAAACTGAGATGAAGCTTGTTCTGAATGGAATTATTGTATACTCACCAAGAAAGATCAGGTTTGCCAGTTTGGGTATGTTCCTGATCTCCAGGTGTCACCAAGTTGATAAATAGTGGCTTTGGCAAGGAATCTATTAGCACAATTATGGATAGTATACCAACTGCCATCCTTCCTAATTTGGTTAGCCTTGGCAACAGTTATCCACACCTTGGTGACAATACAACTTTACTTCTGCAATGTATTTTACATGGGTTATTCTTGAAAAGTGTCTGGAAAATACAATTGGTAAAAGAATTAGAAACCATCCCATGTATAGGGGTCATAGGATATTCACACAGAACTATCTGTATTGAATATCAGTTAATTTCAAGTGCTGGTGTTGATCTTTAAAGCCTATACCCAGTTTTGGTCCTGATTATCTGCAGGAACACCTCTCCTTTCTGGTTATTTAATTATCATAATAACTGATTTTAATTTTTTTTAACTGCATTTTGCTTTATATTTAAACTTTTTTTGTAAGCTTGTTTAACAGTTAGAGTAATCAGAAAATTCAAATATAAATTGGATAATAAATAATAAATCTTGCTGATTGCTGTGCAAATTTGGTAGAAAAAATTACATAATATTCGTACTTAAAAATGTATGTATTTTTGAATGTTTTCCTCTAGTGTGCTTGTACAGAAATGCATTCTTGTGTACACTTTTCTCCATATACAAGTTTTATGCATAGTTTCCATTAAGTAAAAGAGTTTTATATACATGTTTGAGTAGCAAATTATATTTCAAAATGTCAAAAAGAGCAAAGCTCAATGTATACACACATTCCAAGTTCTTCTCCTGGATGGATGAGAACTTCAACAATATACACATTGGAAAATCTTGATGGATTGAATTTCTTATTCATCTTGATTCTTTCACTTCTTCTTCCTTTGTAATTGAGCTGAACCATGAAGTCTAGAAAACTGCATACTCCATAGTAAAAAATGCCTTATATTTTTTAACTTTTAAATATGGTAAGGCAGGACATTGTATCTTCTTATGGTACTTTAAAAATCCAGTTAATTTAAGTCCATTATTTGCATCTGAAAATGTAGATTGCATTTGTTGCTATTTAGGTTGCCACAGAGGATTTTTAAAACTAATGGTGGTGATCCTGGAAGGGATGCTAGTTCATAATGTGAATGAAACAACTGTAGATTTGTAAGGACAATAAAGTATGTTACAAGGCTTCATTTAATGAAATGCCCCAAAATAAGAAGGGATCTAGATATCTTAGTGAGCCTATTGCACATTGAGCTTTCTGAATACTTTGAATGGCACACACCTTGCCAGTAAAACAGTGATGAACCATTGCAGCCATTCAACTACACCACGTCCTTGGTATCATTGTAAAATTATTTTTTCCCTTACATATGGTCTTACTGGTGGATGCTCCTCACATTCCAATGGATCCTTTGTGTCTCTGTGAGTGTGTATTCTCTCAATGGAGAGATGGACTACCATCCACTGCGTCCTTTGTTCTAAACACAATTAAGCTTAGAGACAATGAAAAACTTACTAGGTTTGCTGCATAACATAGCCCATTAGCAAAGCCGATTGGTCAACAGGTACGGAGGGAGATTTTAGAGTTTTTTTTAATGAACTTTCTAATTTTTTTAAAAATCCCATAATAGTGCTCACATGCCTGTTCACTGGCAAATTTCCTGCCAATGTTAAAATGCCGACATATTCATGAATGAAGAGAAGGCTGCTTTTTTTTTCACAGCACTTGAAGATCTGGGGGTGGGGGCTCAACTATGAGAACATGAGAATTTGTGATTGGCAATTGGCATGTTAGTGCAGAGGCAACATGTGCTGATTGTCTCATATGCTCTCTGCTCATCTGTTGGCTGGCTTGGTTGAACAGTAATTGTCTGACGTGACTCTGTGAACTCAGGAGTTGCATACAAATGGAAAACACCATGCAGACCCATGCAGGATATATTTCGCCCTGCAGATGATGATAAGACAGAGTCTTGGGAATGATTTGCGAATCAAACTAATATTGGTGTGGCAGGGTCCAGGAGTAAGATTTTAGAAATATTCATCATATGGAACCAGTTCCGGGCAAATATTATCCTAGAAAGGGGGCAAAGGATTTGATGCAGAATACAGCTGGATTAATTTAGATACCCTTCTTAGTTCCTCCTTTGTTCAGTGGCATAAATCAGGAAACCATTATTCTTTGAGAGACCAACTTAAAGCCATTACCTGCAAAACAGATAATACTATAATTTATTGTATAATGGAGAGAGTAAATTGCTATGTCAGCAGAGGTAGAAAATGAATACTGTTATTTTGAATTCTCTTAAATTCATTACAAAGAGGAAACACATCAATCTTTTTTTTGGAATGCATAAATGAAATAACATGCATCATCCAAGGCTAAGATTGTAAACTTAACTGTATATACAAGATAGTAAATTCCACTATAATCAGTGGGCCTTACTCTGAGTAAACATACTTGAAATCAAGTTGTTATTTTTTTCCCTAATGTACCAGGCATGAAGGGTGCAGCTTTTATAAGATATATATCTGATAGGATGAATCTATATACTTTTATCTCCAGAGAGTAAATAGCATGTTGTTTTCACTGAATGTAACTGTCCTATTACAGGACTGCTTTAAGTTCTTTCTGTTCCACAGCATTCTGCTGTTTCTGATGCTTATGAACATTTTAGAGAGGGCTGCAGAAATGCTTTACTTCCTTAGACAGACATCATGCACTTGGAGTGGGTTGGTGAAACTGGGATATAGTAAACATGAATCATTAAAAAAACAAAATCTTGGGACAAAATCTATGGGATTCCCATACTGATTATGTGGGAAACTGTTGAACATATTGTACATATTATTTTTTGGGCTGGGACTTTCAAACTCCCTTTGTGATGTTATTGGTTCTTATTAGGTATTTCTGCAAGGGTGGAGAACTTCAAGAGCCTGCTGCCAATTTTAAATTGGTAAGTGACCTATGCCAAAACCCATATTTGAACATTGCTCTTTCTCAAACACTCATACAAACATGTGCATCCTTTCCTCCTTTCTTTGAAAGTTGGAACCAGATAATGATTACTAGGAAGTGGAGTGAAGTAAGATGGAGAAACAGCCAGATCCTCCTGGCTGGTAAATCAGAGCAGTTACCTAAGATTAAAAAAGCAATTTTTCATTGTGAGGAATGCAAACTATATCTGGATAGCAACTTATTATCATTGGGCTGCTTTGCTCCTCCTGATGCTACCCACTTGCATGCTTAGTCCAGAGAGAAACATGAAGACGAATGGAAGTTGCCTCTGCTTTTTCCCCCTCTCTTGGTTACAGAATAGTTGAACAGGTAGTATAGAAAAGTGAAGGAAGAACCCAGGGTCAGCTGGCACAATATAGTGTGCTGGCTGGAATTTGGATCCTGGCACATCCTGGTGATGCTGGCCCCTAGGGCCAACTCTGGTTAGAAGCAAACTAATAGCCCAAAGTCTCAAATATACTTGTTATGCACTCTATCTCTTTTTATTAACCATGATCAACAAGCATTATCTGGACAGCATACTGATATGAGTAAAATACTATTTCTTCTCACATTCTTTTTATTAATTTTAATCTACTCTGTCACAAGGGCTCCAGTCTTTCTAATGAGTGTTGCATTGCTAAGCTTTTTTATGGTAAATGATCAAAATAAGCCACTATATTTTGTACCCGAGAAAGACAAGCTACTCTAATTTTCTATGCACAATATTATAGTTTGTTGTATGTGTATGTGTATGTGTATGTGTATGTGTGTGTGTGTGTGTGTGTGTATGTACATATATATACATACATATACATACATACACACACACACACACACACACACACACATATATATATTCTTTACTCAAGTCCACTGTATTTTAGGCTGAAATTTTCTTCAGAGCATACAAATACTGTATATGTTTATCTAGGCATAGAGTATAAATTTAATTTACTTTGGGTTCCTTCTAAGTCCTGTTGCTTCTCTCACTGATTCTGTTTTACTGTCTGGAGGCCATGGGTGTTTGGATGGGAAGAACAGGCTTCAACTCAACCCTAGCAAGACCTAGTAGGTATGGGTTTTTGTCCCCTGGATTCTATCAATGGAGATTATTCATCTTTGATTCTGGGGAAGATGGCATTCCCTCACTCAAAGCCAATGTGCAATTTGGGGTTAGGGTGGCAGCTGTGGGCAGGAATGCCTCTGAAGAACTTTGTCTTGCATGCCAGTTGTGCCTGTTGTGGGATTAGGAAACTCTACTTGCTGTCACTCATGCTTTAGTTACCTCCTGCTTGCATTACAGCAATGCACTCTACATGAAGCTACCCTTACTACTAAGTGAACTGAAATGACTCAGTAGGCTGCAGGGTGCAATTTATTATTAGGTTATCATCTATAAATCCCTACATGGCATGGTCTGGGTGTTTTGCAGGACCCTCTGTCCCTGGTTGTATCTGCCCATACCCTAGTAGGATGGCATGCTTTGCGTCTCTTCCTTGAAGTAATGTTATCTGGCAGGCCAGGGAGATATGCTTTTCCACTGCAGTGCTTGCCACTTGGAATTATGTCCCCCTGTATACAGTTGGCCCCAACCCTGCTCACCTTAGAAAGGCTCTGAAAACCTTGTTCCTTCCTCAGGCATTGGGGATTGAAGTTCCCACTTGGATGAGTGTGATATAAATTTGTGCTCCTGATTGCTTCTTAATTTATGTTGCTTTAACTGTATTGCTTACTTGTTGATTGATGATTGCCCCCCAGAGTTGCAGTTGTTTGAGTTGGACCACCATATATATTTCTTAAATAAATAAACACACGTACAAGGGGATGGACAGCACCATTAGTAAGATTTCATGGTCAGTGATGTCAAATGCTTCTCTATACTGCATCTGAAATCCATCAGAGAGTTAGGTGCAGTTAAATCCTGACTTAACTTGAAAGCCAGCATGGTATAGTGATTAAGGTGCTGGACTAGGCCTGGGGAGAACTAGGGTCAGCTCTGCTTTCAGCCATGGAAGGTCACTGGCTGACTTTGGGCCAATTGCTAACTCTTAGAACACAGGGTTCCTGTTGGGAAAAATTGGAGGAGGAAGTACTAGGGAAGACAGGATATACATCTAATGAATAAAGAGAACAAACAAAAACAACTCAGTTGATTTAAGCAGCTGGGGATATAACTATTTTGACTGGATTATGGGCAGAAAGTTTAGAAATCCACCTATTGTGCACTGTGGGCACTTCCCCTCTAAAATTTGACAATAATATTGCTTGGATATAATCCTTTGTACATACCACCAATCAGATGTAAAATTAGTGTTTGCACTCCTGGCATTTAGGAAGTTGCTGAAAACTTGGTTGTTCCAAAGAACATTTTTGATAGTGGAGTGAGACATAGTACCTGTAATGAATGATGACACCGTTAGGATGAATATGGAATGGAGTAATGGATTAGGATAATGGTTTTACATTTTCATATTTTACTGAATTTGTTGCAAACTATATTGTTTGATGGTATAGTTCTACTTTGCTTAGAGTTATATGACTGAAGCAGCATAAAAGCAGCTAAGATAAATAAAATAAAATATCCTAGGGGGTGGCCCTTGTATCAGTATGGGTGAATTCTGTTGCTTCCTTTGGTGTTCACTGCGCTGTGAAATAATGTACTATATGGTATTGCAATTTCTAAGTAAATAACTTCTCATCAATTATTAAATTATCTCCAGAAATCATAATAAAACAGAGAGGTCCATTATTTAAAAAAATCTTTTTTATTTATTTATCTATCTATCAAATTTGTCACTGCCCATCTCCTCCAACCGGAGGGACTCTGGGTGGTTTACAATACAGAACAATAAATATACAATAAAATTCTAATAAATATACAATAAAATTCTAATAAAATCCCACTAAAATCCCACATAAAATTATGGTCATAGACCAGCATAAGGAGGGTGGGGTACAGTCAATTAAAACGCATAGAAGATACATCAGAGTCTAAAAAATATGTATTAAAACAGAAGGTACTCTATCCAGTATATACCCTCCATTGTGGGGTGCAGCAGGGTTCAGTTCTCTCTACTCTCCTATTCAACATCTACATGAAACCGCTGGGTGAGATCATCCGTCACCATGGGGTGAGGTATCATCAATATGCTGATGATACTCAACTGTATATCTCCATCCCAGGTGAAGTAAGTGATGCTGTGACTGCCCTCTCCAGGTGCCTGGAGTCTGTGGGGGCCTGGATGGGGAACAACAGGCTTCAACTGAACCCTGGTAAGACGGAGTGGCGGGTTAAGGGCTCTTCCATATCCGGGACTTTGTCATCTTTGGTTCTGGATGGGGTTGCACTGCCCCAGACAGACCTGGTGCATAACTTGGGGGTCCTCTTGGTCTCACGGCTCCTGCTTGAAGAGCAGGTGGAAGCCATGGCCAGGAGGGCCTTTGCGCAGCTTCGTGTTGTGCGCCAGTTGCACCCCTTCCTGGATCGGGAGGCCCTTCGAACGGTCACTCATGCCCTCGTTATCTCCCATATTGACTACTGCGATGTGCTCTACATGTTGCTACCCTTGAAGAGTATCCAGAAGCTTCAGCTGGTCCAAAATGCAGCCGTGTGGGCTATTTGTGGCGCCCCTAGAAGGGCACATATAACACCTTTGCTACACGAGCTGCACTGGGTACCAGTTTGCTTCTGGGTCCAATTTAAGGTGTTGGTTATCACCTTTAAAGCCCTACATGGCATGGGGCCAGGCTACCTGAGGGACTGCCTCTTCCCTGTTACATCTATCCACCCCACCTGATCTTGCAGAGAGGGCATGCTGAGGACCCCGTCGGTAAGAGAATTCCATCTGGCGGGGTCCAGGAGGCGGGCCTTCTCTGCAGTAGTGCCCGCCCTTTGGAACATCTTGCCCCCAGAGATGAGGCTAGCCCCATCGCTCCTGGCCTTTTGGAGAAACTTGAAGACCTGGCTCTGCCAGCTGGCCTGGGGCAGGGAGGAGAGGAGTCATGCCTGGGGTTGGCTAGTGCCTTGAAGCACCCGTTCCACGTGATGATTGAATGAGATATAGCCATCTGGACTTTATTTTTATCTATATTATTAATAATTTGTAATTTTATAATGTATTTTATATATTTATTGTTTTATTGAGGATTTTGTTGTAAACCCCCAGAGTCCCTCCAGTGGGAGGAGATGGGCGGTGACCAATTTGATAAATAAATAAATTATAGGTATTATTGTATAAAGGGCTAATTCCTTGCATATTGTTGTGTTACTCAAGACCAAGCTGAGTCACTGTAATGTCTAACACAAACTGGATCTGTTATGGGCTATCCATGACTGGATTTCCTAAAGTTTTTGTTTTAACTTTAAGCAAGTGTGGAAGGTTCTGTTTGATCATAGCCGTTCCATTCATTAGCAGAAGGAGGGAAGTTAATTTCCTGCATTGTTTTTTCACTGTGAATACCTCCCCATCCAATTGCTAATAGCTCTGTAGCAGAAACATGGCTTCTACTGTAGAGAAGGTCAGATTTTGGGGGAGGTTGGTTTAGAATGGGGGTTATGTGGATGGAATTCTAATTCCCATTCTTTTTGGGTTACTGCTTTGTTCACCTTTGGAACCAAGACTGCTGTTAGATAAAAATGGAAACATTAGGAAATGTCGGTGGACCAGTTTGGCTCCATAAGCACCTCATTAAATGTACCTTCCCAAGGGCAGCTTAAGAAACATTCCCAGAAGGTACTCTACTTTCTCTACTTTGATGGAAATCAGTGTTTATCATAGCCTTTGGCTGAATGCATTTATTTATTTGATTTCTGTCTCACCTTTCATTCAAGGGTTCAAGGAGTCATACACAGTGCTCCCTTCCCCTAAAATGCTGTGGGGTAGCCTAGTTAGAGTTACCTAGAGTTTGCTTCTGTGGCTAAAGGTGGACTAGAGCTGGTCCCCCATACTCCTAGTCTAACCTTAAGCACTACACCAGACTGCTGCTTTTTGGAAAAGGGAAACGCTGTTATGGACAAACATTTGGTGGCTGATGGTTTCGTTCACCTTAATGGCAGTGGTTGGTCGTCTGTCTCTGTTTGAGCTTTCAGAACACTTGACATGATTCTAAGCATATAATTTGCTTACCTTCATTAATTTTGCTCAGAAATTAATTGTAAATAATGACAAGCTTGTTTTTGAGTTCTAAAAAATGGCAAAAGTATCCCTTTTTTAAAAGGGCAAAACAACACTATAAAAAAGTCTTAGAACCCAGTGTCCTCCACATATGTTGAACTGGAGACAATGGGAATTTATAGTCTGAGAGATCTGGAGGGCACTGTGTTGGAGAACTCTTCCATAGAATTGAAGAGGCTTATGTTAGGAGTATATAAGATTTGAAGAAACCTTTTTTTAACTGGTGAAGTATGTTGAAGAGTTAAGGTGGGAGGTGAAACGGAGCCTTGGGTGTAACCTGAGAGATTCTAACAGTTAAGATGAATTGAACTGTGTGCATGTGAGTGTGTGCGTGTGTCTCTGTAAGAGAATTGACGTAAACTTCCTGTGAGAACTCTGTGTTCGGTGGCCAGGCTTTGCTGAGTAACAGAGCAAGGAGTCAGGACTGTGATTATTTGCACTGACCAGAGCTTGTCTGGCTGGGGCTGTGCTGTCTCCACACAGTTGGACTAGATCATGCTTGACACAGTGAGAGAGGGAGAGAGCAGCTTGTGGCTCCAGCATGTCGGGCCCACTAGGCAGGTTGATGAATGTTCTGAGCTTTAAGAGCTTGCCACCCAGGCCAGGCCAGGCCAGGCCAGGCCAGCCCATCCACAATGACTTACAGTTTCCCAGTCTCGCTCCCTGCACCTCCCCCTCACTTCTTCCCCTCCGCACCACGACTGCTCTCCACATAAACACTGCTATTCTATCTTCAAAGCCTAGTCATCATGTCAGTGTGTCAGTTTAGAGCAGGCTGGGATCACCCTGCTGGAAAGCTTGGCTGCTGTTGGCTGAGCCTCTTCAAATAAACAGGGTTAAGACAAGGCGTTTCTTTCTGTTTTCTAAAGTGCAGAGGCTGCTTTCCTCCTGGAGGCCTTGAAAGTATTGTTCCTCCCCCACCCCTAAAAACTGGGCAGGACAGCACCAAGTTGATGTGAAATATTTTATGCAGGGTTGTGACACATTTCCCCATTTACGCCTCTTCCCAGAGGTTATGTTGTGCCTCCTCCTGAGAACCTTTGCAGTGGAGATGTCTGTGTGGGAAGGAAGCCTTGAGGGATTGCACAAGGCTGTCATCTCTTTGGAAAAATGTGCTTTACTTTCATATTGTTCCCAGCAGGATCTTCCCATTCCATGCATCTGTTTTCATTTTCTTCCCAATGGTTGTTTCAAGATATTTTTTCCTGCATCTTTCCTTTCTCTTCTTCACCCTCTGCAACCCATTCAGACATGATGAATTTCTCCTGTGCTTGAAATGGGGAAAGAAACAATAAAAATTTATGGGTGCCTAGGGAAGGATTGTTCAGCAAACCATCACTAATCTCACAAGTCACCTCTGCAAATAGTTAGCATTAAAAACTTACTTTAAAAATCATGTAAATACCCTGAACATCACATAAAGGGGTGAACCCAGGAAGTGTTTCTTTTTAATGGTGTAAAATAATTGCCTATATTTAAGTTTGTATAACTGGCTTTCAGAATAAATGGCATGGCTGATTTGAAAATGACTGATCCCTAGTATGATTTCAGATTTGTTTGTTTTCCTACAGATTTTGATGGATTTCCAATTTTAGTATGTATTATTAATGTATTATTTAGTTAAATAAACAAAGTGCACTACTACGTGAAGTAAACTATTGGTATTGATACTGAATGCATTTCTCATTCCAAAGGAAAATTTTTGAGATAATAAATACAATGTTGGTATTTCTGGAAGGTGATGGACATCACTTATTCAGTTGACAAGGCTATGATAGTTTGAGGAGAAGCACATAAAACATCTATTTAGTCGCTTAAACTGTGTAAGTCTGGTGAGGTAGATTTTTTTTTCTTCCTAGCATTTTTCCCGCAGGTGCAGGGTCTGCTTTTTTGGATCAACCAAATGTTGATCCTTTGGTTGTGACAGGAATTGGCTGACTGGCTTGTCACTTGAGACTTATGTCTAGTGAGATAGATGTTAAGCAGAAAAGAGAGAGAGAGGTAAGCAAGCAACTTCTACCTCAGAACCTGCTATAACTAAACCATTGCCTCCCCCTTCCAGGTAGGGCCCACATGGCCATTGCCACCAACTAATGTGGTATAGAAAAATCCACTGCATGTTATTCTACTTGATTTCAAACATGAGAATGCTGGTGAAATTCTCATGAAGATTGTGTTGCGTTCTTCAGTTACTTATTGATGGTGTCACCAAGGCTGTGTGAATGATTACCCTGCCTTTCATTGTATGATAAACCTCAGAGTGGCTTGCAGCCTCTCTGGCTTACTATCCTTCTGTTAATTCCTCACTCCCCAGAGGTGTGGCTAGACACAAAGGTTTCAGAAAGATGGAAAAAGATGTAAAGAAAGCAACACCTGCCCTCTGCCATCACAATGGAGTAAACGCAAAACATACCATCCTGAAAATTAAATGGAAAAATAATTCTCTTTTACAGGAGAAATCTTTTGAGATTGTAAGGCATGTTACCATTTTTGTATAAAATTTGAAGGATCCATTGCTTTCCAATGTTCCACACATACCGTACTTCCAACCATGTTGCCTTCCCCAGCAACGGCAATACCACTAGTCACCATCTACTGTCATAAAATCTAACTTTGCTGCATTTTCTATGGAGCAGCAGTGAATTTAATCAGTGTAACATGTAAAGCCTGCCAGAAGTATCACAGAGACATGAAAAGGTATTGCTGATGTCAACACAGCAACCCTACTTGATCTACATATACAGGTAAGTGGATTAATATACTAGAAGTGCCACCCCTTTGTTATCTTTCTACCTATGCCTCATTCTGTCAGTGATTTTATATAATGTGTTGAAACTTTTCCTATTAGTTGAAAGAATTATACATTTTTAATGCAGAGGTATAGGATGGAGAATATCTGATTTGGCGATGGAGCTGGTAAAAAAGATTTGGGACTTGACTGCAATCTCCAATGTGAGCCAATGGTGTGATATGGCTGCAAAAAAGATAAATGCATCAACAAAAGTATAACTTCCAAATCAGGGGAAGTAATCATTCCATTTTATTCTGCTTTTGTAGCCACCCTCCGCCCTGTTTAGTGTGGTGTCCAGTTCTCTGCACCTCATGATTCAATGAAATTTAAACAGATTCAGAAAAGGGCAACAAGAATGATCAGAAAACTAGAAGCTAAGTCCTATGAAGACAGTTTAAAGGAGCTGGGTATGTTCAGCTTTGAGAAGAAATGAGTAAGGGTGCATATAGTTGCACTCTTCAAATACCCGATAAGATGTCACATAGAAGAAAGTCTAGTTTGTTGTCTCTCATTTCAGAGTTCAGGACCAGGAGTAATGGTTTTGAGTTACAAGAAGACAATTCCAACTGAATGTTAGAAAACACTTCCAAACAGAGTGGTTGGCCAG
This sequence comes from Candoia aspera, assembly GCF_035149785.1. Taxonomy (NCBI): domain Eukaryota; kingdom Metazoa; phylum Chordata; class Lepidosauria; order Squamata; family Candoiidae; genus Candoia; species Candoia aspera. The sequence continues at coordinate 167,905,627 of NC_086155.1, forward strand.
TGAAACCAATTATTGAGAGAGGTGGTGGGCTTCCTTTCAGTGGATGTATTCAAACAGATGCTAGAAAGAATGCTTTAATGGGAAGCTTCCTTTACACAAATAACATATAAAAAAACGTTTATATCCAGCAGTATTGTGATTTGATGCAATGCTGAAATTTACTTCCCATTAGTTCTCCTTAACTGCGAGATTTTTTTGTGTTTCACTCTTCCTAGTGTGATTTGATTGTACTAATAATCAGTGAAGCTATACTATTCCCCACCCCAAATTTGGAGTGGGACTTTGTGTATAAAGTATAATATTTAGTTGATCTAAGAAAAATCCAGTGTAAACTTAATCAGTGGTACTTTTTTTTCCCCGCTTTTCAGTGAGGCCATATTTGGGAGTTTTCAGATATGCCAATAAACTGCAGTTTGTGACTCAGGTATTATTTAAATTTAAGAAAAGCATCATTAGAAGGAAGGATATAAACATGCTTTGAAAACACCTGCTCACTCTCTTATACATAACATGCAAAGACAAGTTGATTTCCATCAAGTCCGCATTTGTTTCCCAACAGGTAAAACTGGCATCATTTTTTGGCATGAGTTGCAAGCTAATTGTCATTCTGGCTGATCCTGAATTGAATTCATTCCAACCAAATTTCTTCTGTGTCCTTGAATAATCAGCAAAATTGCAAAGTTATTGGTTGTTTCTCTCTTAAGTTCATCGCTTGCACAGAATGACTCACGGTATTTAGTCTCTGTGGCATTTTGCTGTCTGAAGCATAACAGGTGAATATGCAGGCAGGTCTCACACCTGGGATGAATGCCCTGGGGAATTAAGAGTAGCTTAATCAACTTGGTTTTCACAAGCTATGGTGGTAGAGAAAACAGAGGTGGGGACTTCCAAAAGAGACTGAAGGTTTATATTTCATTTTAGGTAACTGAGTCCAAACACATAAATCTGGGACATATCGTCTGAAAGTCAAAACTTCAGCTGGAAAAAAAATTTAGAAGTTCCTCTAGACTTTTTTTTTAAATCTTTAAGCTATTATTCCAGAATGTATGTTGTGAATTTCATCACTGCACATGAATTTAATGGCATTTAAGTATTTGTGGATCAGTAAAGATCAGGTCCACTTACACAACTGATGTCCATGTTAGAAGGGCATTATTCCATACTGGCATTTATTTTACTAATTAAAAATAGTTACGTAAAGCACAGAGCATGGCTTCTGTAATTCTTCTCAATCCCTTAAAAATAACTCTGCTCTAATCATAAGATTGGGAAGGAAGAGGGAGGGAGGTATAACAATGGAGTAGTTAGCAGCATTCTAACCCACTACTGAACGGTCTTTATCTTACAGATACATTGGGATATTTTCCCCCAGATTGTTTTTCTCTGCTGTCCATGGCTGGATTTGTCCCATTTTCAGACTCAGCCTTTCTTTTTTTGGCCTCTTCCTAGACCAAATTTTGGTCCTATTCTGTTTTCAGAGAGTTATCCTAGTGATGGACAGAGTATTAAGCCCCTTTATAATTTTTTTACAACATTCTTTTGGGTTAAAAAGAATAAAACATTAGAAAAATTCTTAAAGTTGACATTTGTAACAAATGCTATCTTTATATGCATCTTACCCTAATTTATACAGGTGTTAATAATTGTTCAAGAACATTTTTTTAAAAAGTGAGAATTATTCTGCTATCATTCTTTCATAGATAAATTCCTCAGATGCAGGCTTCTTTATTGCCAATTTTTCCAAAACACACTGGGCTTGACATTAATGCATGTGCTCCTGTGAAATTGGTTGAAAACAGAATGCCTAGTACTGCTCACAGTGAAAAAATGGTGAAATTCTTCACTTTTTTTTAAACATTCCTAGAAAAATGTATGCAACATGCCTACAACCATGGGCATCTGTCCATAAAAGAGGGAACCCTCTAATTTCCTGATTTTAGGGAACAGTGCAGCCATGTGTAGGCATGTTGTAGCTATATCAAATATGAAGTGAGCCTATGAGCAGGATGTCATCTTTTGAGGACATCACAAGCTTCTGGAAAAAACTCAACGGCTTCAGTTAAATCATTAAATCTGTTCAATAGATCTGCTTAAATCTAAGTAGGAAGCACACATTTCATGTGATCATTTGACTCTGTTTTCCTCTGTGAAATGAGATGTAAGTCATGAGATTACTAAAGAGCAATCAATTGAAAGATTGCAGATTAGCATAAAAATTATTCACTTGATAAGTTCCAGGTAATGGGATTTTTCTTCAAATATGTTTGTCAGAGTGCCAGTTATTTCAGTGGCGAAAGCTATTTCCTATATAAGTGATTTTATATTTTTTTCTAATTTGTCCTAGAATTTGTGTGCACATTATTGGATATTCTTAATTTAGAGTGTATTGTTGTAGACTGATGAGAAGCATATGAAAGAATTTTTTTTTGCACTGTTACTTTTTCATAAACTATAGTTAGCTATTTAGCTACTTTAACAGCATTTTAAAAAAAATATTGAAGGTTTCTTCTATTTTGTTCATGGACTGAATTCTCTGATTATTTTTAAAGCAGGGCACTATTAAAAATATAAGTAGCCCTGCAAAATTAAGGTCAAGCTAGAGCTGCTTTGTGGGTGTCTAGGGAGGAGGTATGACTATTTATGACCAGTAGTACTTTGCTACTGATGAGCACCCATGCTGATTTAATATGATACTGAAGGAAGCAGACCAGCTTTTAAAACTGACTGCACATTTAAAACGTCAGTGTCATGTTGATCTGTCATATAAATCTTTCATTACTGCTTTCGTTGCTATATGTAAGGATAACTTACTAGCTAATAATCTAAGACAGCTTTCCTCAACATGGTGTCCTCCAGATGGGTTGGACAGCAGTTCCCATAATTCCAAGACCAATTACTGGTATGCCAATAATTTTTCATTTGATTATATTCTAGTATAGAGGCTTTTCAGAAAGGAATTGTTCATGAGCATGATAAAATATCATTTAAAAGGGAGAGCTTGGAATATCTGAAAATGTTACTAAAATAGTTTTCTACAAATCAGACTAATTTTCCCCATACTGTATGATTGTCATTAAAAATGGATAAGCACTTAAATTTATTTTCTCAGTTATCTTCAAATGTCTTATGATTGCTTGTTTTAGAGTATGAGATTCAGCAATGAGGTTAAAGAGATCTTTAAATAAGAGAGTTCAGTATGAAGGAATCCACTTTGTTATATATTTCATAGATGGAATCTCATCATTCATATGGTTAATACCAATTAATAGCTTTATCTGAACCCATGCAAATCTAAATCTGCATCCACAGAAAAGTCTTAAGTTTATTTTCCAGAGCTTTCTTTTGCTCTTCCTAAAAACCTGGTGTACACATAACTCACAGTTTGACTCATGGGACTAGCCCTCAGGATTATATGAATTCTGGATTCAATATATTAATTAAACAGTAAACAGAATGGAGTCAGAAATGGTCAGTTGCATTTTTAAAAATGAAACATATCTCATTATCTTCACATTACCTTACAAGAGGGGGGTGGGTGGTGCTGAATGATCCCTGAAACTTTTCTACAGCATGGGAATTTCTGTAAAAACCTTGGATGACCTGATTATATTTAGGCGGTGAATCACAGGAGAAGACAGAGTGTGATATGTATTCATGCAGACTTCTGGTTGTATCTAACATTCTTTGTTCAGAGACAAAGGGGCAAGTGAGGATTGGATTCAATATATTTTACCTATGAAGCAAAGCTAAAGCATTTGAGGATTTCAGTTAAAACCGTAGCTAAAATATCATGATAGAGGGTTATAGTTAAACATAAGGGTTTTTCTACATTATTGTGTGAGGGGTAGAAAATGATCAGAGCGACATTTCAAAGTGGAATTCATAGATGAGAAGCTGAAATAATGCCAAAGAAGTATTAAGCTAAAGAAAATAAAAATATGTAGAGTGCTATGATCAGTGTCTAAGATATTTTCTAGATGATGAAAAAGCAAAACTCTATTTGTTTTAAAGTGTTAACATTAAAAAGGTCAGGTACAAGTTAATAATGCTGCCTTGCTATGGAGAGAATGAAAAGGATAGGCTGGTGTCTGTTTCTTTCGTTTAAAATGTTTGGGAATGGCTCTTTAAGCATGAACACTGCTCTAAATTAGGACAATGATGTTAAGCAGGAGGCAGCCTTGCTAATGTTTGCAATCTTTTTTCACAGAAAATATATATTAAAATAAAAAGACTGTATTTCTCATGAAATGGAATATCAAAAGACCTAGTTCCTAAAAAAGGTTATCATCAACTGGTGGGCTGGGGATGGAAAGATAGGACACAACAATATGACCTTTTGCTACAAACTCCTTGTGATGTCCACATATATATCCAGTCCTGTATTCCCAGTCATAACAGTAGATGCAGATGACATTTGGACAAATTATGTTCAAACTATTGTTCTCCAAGAAACTGTTAGGAAAGAGTTGATTTTGCTGCATCCATAGAAAGATTAACTCATTTTTTTATTGGGAAGCAAATATTTATAAAGTAAATCAGACCGTGTTGCCATATTAACACTGCAGAGAAAACATTGCTGACACATAAAGAACAGTACATATTTAAGATTTATAGTGATTTTTGGGTGGGAGTCCTATCTCTTTCTAAACTTTGTCAAAGTTTAGCAAGTTACCTCAGGAGAGGTCACAGTTTCTCATGGGTCCTACTATAGTAGCAAGGCAAAACCAGACTCTGCTCCCATAAAAAAAAAGCTTCTGAAATTAAATACCAGGTTTAATGTTTAGAAAAAATTAAACTCTATGAATTCGGTATCAGTGGCACAGAGGATATTAGTTGGTATTTTAACCTCTATCCCTATCTCTTAAATTCTTTGGTAGGCTTCTTTGTTGTTTATTCATTCAGTCGCTTCCGACTCTTTGTGACTTCATGGACCAGCCCACGCCAGAGCTTCCTGTCGGTCGTCAACACCCCCAGCTCCCCCAGGGATGAGTCCGTCACCTCTAGAATATCATCCATCCACCTTGCCCTTGGTCAGCCCCTCTTCCTTTTGCCCTCCACTCTCCCTAGCATCAGCATCTTCTCCAGGGTGTCCTGTCTTCTCATTATGTGGCCAAAGTATTTCAGTTTTGCCTTTAATATCATTCCCTCAAGTGAGCAGTCTGGCTTTATTTCCTGGAGGATGGACTGGTTTGTTCTTCTGGCAGTCCAAGGCACTCTCAGAATTTTCCTCCAACACCACAGTTCCAAAGCATCTATCTTCCTTCTCTCAGCCTTCCTTATGGTCCAGCTCTCACAGCCATATGTTACTACGGGGAACACCATTGCTGTAACTATGCGGACCTTTGTTGTCAGTGTGATGTCTCTGCTCTTAACTATTTTATCGAGATTTGTCATTGCTCTTCTCTCAAGGATTAAGCGTCTTCTGATTTCCTGACTGCAGTCAGCATCTGCAGTAATCTTCGCAGCTAGAAATACGAAGTCTATCACTGCTTCTACATTTTCTCCCTCTATTTGCCAGTTATCAATCAAGCTGGTTGCCATAATCTTGGTTTTTTTGAGGTTTAGCTGCAAGCTATTTCTCCTTGTTATAAATTACTGTGAGAAAAGCCAAACCAAGAAGAAACACAGAGCATGGGAACATTAGTCGTACTTCCATTTGGAAAAGAAAATAACCTTAATAACTTAATAACCTTTTCAATTTGTAATTGAATTTGTTTGTTTTTTAATTAGAAAAAGGCCAGTGGAGCTGTGAGATTCCCTTTCAGAACCTGCCAGTAAGCTAAAAAATTTTCTTGATGGTAGGGAAAAGTAAAACTACTTTTGAAAGTAAAACTTGATGCAGGTTATAGAGTATTCTTCACTATTTGTCTCCTGACAAAGATGTGCCTCTTCAAATAATTAAACCATTATTGAGTGTCACAATAAAAAACATTTTGCCTTTTGTGAAACTCAGGCATACCATATCTAGGCTGTAAAACTGCAGACAACCACAAGATACCAGAAAGCTCTTTCGTGCCATCTAGCGGTCATCCATATTTTTGCAGTTCAGATATGAAGCTCCACTCATCACTTTTTTTGCTTTGAGTCTTAATTCTGTCCTTACACTGTATATTTATAAATCAACTTCAATTAAAAAATCAGAAAGAAATGTGAAAAAGAGACAGCAAATATAAATACATACGAAAAAATATGATACAGTGTGCCTTAAAAATAGTAAAAAAGGCAGTATCTGACTTGTCTGCATAGCTTGGGTGCCACCACTGAAAAAGCTCTATCTTTAGTAGCTTGAGTTAAGATTGAAACAAATCTTAGCTGCTTTGCAAGTTTATCTTATATTTTGCCTTCCTATCACAGAATAAAAGGGAATGAATATGGGATTATTTTTTATTTATTTTATTTAAATTATTTATATAGCTACCCATCTTACAACAATGACTCTGGGCATTGTACAAAGATTAAAACCACAAGAAAGTATAGCCCATGATGCCCAGGGTTAAAACAATGACCCCCAATCAAGTACAAGAAATCATCAGCAGTGCTTTCCCAAGCTCCTGGCCCAAAAGATGCACAATATGTACCTTCACAAAAGTCCTATGAAATTATTAAATTATTTAGATTGCTGCTGAAACTCCACTTCACATCAAATGACCACCAGATCTACTACTGTGGACAAGAGGACCACAGAAGAAATGGAGTAGCCTTCATAATTAATAGTAAAGTGGCTAAAGCAGTGCTTGGATACAACCCAAAAAACGACAGAATGATCTCAATTCGAATTCAGGGCAAGCCATCTAACATCACAGTGATCCAAATATACGCCCCAACCACAAATGCTGAAGAAGCTGAAGTAGAGCAGTTCTATGAGGATCTGCAGCACCTACTGGACAACACGCCTAAAGGAGATGTTATTTTCATCACAGGAGACTGGAATGCTAAGGTGGGCAGTCAAATGACACCTCGAATTACAGGTAAGTATGGCCTGGGAGAACAAAATGAAGCAGGACATAGGCTGATAGAATTTTGCCAAGACAATTCACTCTGCATAACAAACACTCTCTTCCAACAACCTAAGAGACGGCTTTATACATGGACTTCACCAGATGGACAACACCGAAATCAGATTGATTACATCCTTTGCAGCCAAAGGTGGCGGACATCTGTACAGTCGGTAAAAACAAGGCCTGGAGCTGACTGTAGTTCAGATCACGAACTTCTTCTTGCACAATTTAGGATCAGACTCAAGAGATTAGGGAAGACCCACAGATCAGCTAGATATGAGCTCACTAATATTCCTAAGGAATATGCAGTGGAGGTGAAGAATAGATTTAAGGGACTGGACTTAGTAGATAGGGTCCCGGAAGAACTCTGGACAGAAGTTGGCAGCATTGTTCAGGAGGTGGCAACAAAATACATCCCAAAGAAAGAGAAAACCAAGAAGGCAAAATGGCTGTCTGCTGAGACACTAGAAGTAGCCCAAGAAAGAAGGAAAGCAAAAGGCAACAGTGATAGGGGGAGATATGCCCAACTAAATGCAAAATTCCAGAGGTTAGCCAGAAGAGATAAGAAATTATTTTTAAACAAGCAATGCGTGGAAGTGGAAGAAGACAATAGAATAGGAAGGACAAGAGACCTCTTCCAGAAAATTAGAAACATTGGAGGTAAATTCCAGGCAAAAATGGGTATGATCAAAAACAAAGATGGCAAGGACCTAACAGAAGAAGAAGAGATCAAGAAAAGGTGGCAAGAATATACAGAAGACCTGTATAGGAAGGATAACAATATTGGGGATAGCTTTGACGGTGTGGTCAGTGAACTAGAGCCAGACATCCTGAAGAGTGAGGTTGAGTGGGCCTTAAGAAGCATTGCTAATAACAAGGCAGCAGGAGATGACGGCATCCCAGCAGAACTGTTCAAAATCTTGCAAGATGATGTTGTCAAGGTAATGCATGCTATATGCCAGCACATTTGGAAAACACAAGAATGGCCATCAGATTGGAAAAAATCAACTTATATCCCCATACCAAAAAAGGGAAACACGAAAGAATGTTCAAACTATCGAACAGTGGCACTCATTTCACATGCCAGTAAGGTAATGCTCAAGATCCTGCAAGGTAGACTTCAGCAGTTCATGGAGCGAGAATTGCCAGATGTACAAGCTGGGTTTAGAAAAGGCAGAGGAACTAGGGACCAAATTGCCAATATCCGCTGGATAATGGAAAAAGCCAGGGAGTTTCAGAACAACATCTATTTCTGTTTTATTGACTATTCTAAAGCCTTTGACTGTGTGGACCATAACAAATTGTGGCAAGTTCTTAATGGTATGGGGATACCAAGTCATCTTGTATGCCTCCTGAAGAATCTGTATAACGACCAAGTAGCAACAGTAAGAACAGACCACGGAACAACGGACTGGTTTAAGATTGGGAAAGGAGTACGGCAGGGCTGTATACTCTCACCCTACCTATTCAACTTGTATGCAGAACACATCATGCGACAAGCTGGGCTTGAGGAATCCAAGGCTGGAGTTAAAATCTCTGGAAGAAACATTAACAATCTCAGATATGCAGATGATACCACTTTGATGGCTGAAAGTGAAGAGGAACTGAGGAGCCTTATGATGAAGGTGAAAGAAGAAAGTGCAAAAGCTGGCTTGCAGCTAAACCTCAAAAAAACCAAGATTATGGCAACCAGCTTGATTGATAACTGGCAAATAGAGGGAGAAAATGTAGAAGCAGTGAAAGACTTTGTATTCCTAGGTGCAAAGATTACTGCAGATGCTGACTGCAGTCAGGAAATCAGAAGACGCTTAATCCTTGGGAGAAGAGCAATGACAAATCTCGATAAAATAGTTAAGAGCAGAGACATCACACTGACAACAAAGGCCCGCATAGTTAAAGCAATGGTGTTCCCCGTAGTAACATATGGCTGCGAGAGCTGGACCATAAGGAAGGCTGAGCGAAGGAAGATCGATGCTTTTGAACTGTGGTGTTGGAGGAAAATTCTGAGAGTGCCTTGGACTGCAAGAAGATCAAACCAGTCCATGCTCCAGGAAATAAAGCCAGACTGCTCACTTGAGGGAATGATATTAAAGGCAAAACTGAAATACTTTGGCCACATAATGAGAAGACAGGACACCCTGGAGAAGTTGCTGATGCTAGGGAGAGTGGAAGGCAAAAGGAAGAGGGGCCGACCAAGGGCAAGGTGGATGGATGATATTCTAGAGGTGACGGACTCATCCCTGGGGAAGCTGGGGGTGTTGACGACCGACAGGAAGCTCTGGCGTGGGCTGGTCCATGAAGTCACGAAGAATCAGAAGCGACTAAACGAATAAACAACAACAACTGCTGAAACTATGACTATTATACTTAATGACCAACTACATGTGATGCTAACATTGTATATTTTTACAACTGCTGTTGGAAGCATCAGAGAACATGATGAAGTTCAAGACAATGGGACACAGGGAGGGATGGAGCATTAACTATTTTCTCCTATTCTGAGGGTTAGAGTTTCAGTTGAAATATCTGTCTGTGAAGCTAGTATATATATTGGGGAGAAAACTGTTCATACTAAAATGGTGAAAAAGTGGTGGGTGGGTGCATGTGCAGGCATATGGATTTTTATTACAGCTGTCCAGTGCTTTGGATTCAAGGCAAAAAAGATATTTCAGAGCATGTGGAGATGCCAGCGTAGCACCTGTGTGCAACTCCCTAAAGCATTTGGGTCTTTCCCTGGGATTGTGCAATTCATCTCTACAGCTGCTGCACAATCCTGGAAAATGAAATATTTGCTTTAAGAACCTGCAGACCTTCACACTCTGAAGAACCATTTTGCCTTTGAACCCAAAATACTGCTCATCCAGGGATGACCACAGGATATGGTAAAAAAAAAAAAAAGTCAAGATGTCAGCCACGATGTGCATAAAAACCAGGCAGAGCTTTAGTTGCACCATTGTGCCTACGATTTTGACTATTTTACCATACCCTGTGGTCACCCCTGTGCATGTCTCATTTTTAATAGGTCAGTGGTGTGAATCAAAGGATTAAAATCCACCTCTACTACCCCCAATCCTTAATCTGGCTCTCATAAGGATTTGTTGTTGTCCTCCTGGTTGAACTCCATTACTCTGGGGTATGGATCACTCTGGCTCTCTATTGCTTTCTTACATTTTTAGTTATTAAATTGATCTTTTCTTTTTATTCTTTCTCTGTTTTGGCATATGTAGAATAATAAGGATGCCTGAAACACTGGGAAGTTTACTGGACTGATTTTCACTGATACAGAATTTTAAAGCATGTGGGTGTTATCACTGTTGCTGTTATAATTATTATTTTCATGTCACTAAGTATATAAAGAAAGTTTGGGATATGAAGGAGTGAGAAATACACTCAGAGTTCTTTCCTGTCTTCCCAAGATTCCCCCGAGCCTTCCCTGCTTTCTAAAAATATACCACGCATTTCCCACCTCTCTTCAGACATGATTGTTATAAGATGTTGGTCTTTTTTCTTTTTTGAAGAAAAGGGACAAATCCTTTCCCAATGCGTAGATTCTGCGTCAAAAGCCAGAGTGCTCTGTCTGATGGAAAGTTCATGCCCATGGTGATTTAATTAAGGCTTCAGTGCTATACCTAATTACTAGGAGCAAGCCACACTCAATGTAGTACAGCTTACTTCAAGCAGATACGTAAAGAATTATACTGTAACTGTTTCACAATCAACTGCAGCTCTGTTAAAAGGAACGTAGAAAAACTGAAGATAAAGGAGCTAAAAGGCAAACAATAGAAGCATATTTTAAATTGCTGCCTGAAATATTCTTGGAAATGCTAATTTTTATAGCTTTTGGTAGGATATGAAAAAAATCCACCTCTCTCTCTCCCCCCCCACTCTTTAAATGCATGTTAAAACCACATGAATACCATGCCTCATAGTAGACGTGGTTTGTAATCCCAGAAATTACAAGCTGCTGTTTGCATGAATTACTTCTCCTCCTTGATGCCCACCCTCCTTGCAACAATAATAGCTGAACCGTTATTACATTTGGCTCAACCAAGAATACTGTGGAAATGCTGCTCCAAAAGGAAGTGTTTCTAGCGCTGCATCTCTTTCAAGAGTTATTTTCCCATGTCATTTCTGGAAATGTTTCAGGAAACCACATTCCCTTTCTTCTCCCCATCCAGCAGTCTGACTTTTTCCCTTTTGGAGTAAAAGTCAGATGTCTTCAACAAAAAGAAGTAATGGGAACGGAAAGCTAAACTGAAGGGGGGAAAAAAAGAAAAAAGAAAAATTTAGCAGTTTGAACATTTCATTCTAAACTTTATTTATTTATTTATTTATTTATTTATTTAAGAACACTTATAATTAAAGATAATGCATTTAGCCTTAATATTTAGTTCTAAACTGTATTTAAAGAAGCATTTCATAATGAAAGCTAATGCATTAATTTTCTATTCTGTATGATGAATAACTGTTGATTTATTTTAAATCTTTAGGCATTTCTGCCTTGTACAGCTCCAGGGTATCTCTGTGATGGTAGAGGAAGAATGTACTGTAGAGGGTTATAGGATTTAGGGCTATAACCCTCTTCTGGGAACCCCCTTCTGGGATCTCTCAGCTGTGCGTGGCTGGTTCTGTCACCATTGGGAGCATTGCAGGTTTACGTTCCTTCTGCCCATAAGGCGTTACGTGTGACTGTATTTTCTACTACTTTTATTATTTACTTGGGTCTGGGGGATTGTCATTTGGCTTACTTCTTTCTGGATTTGGCAGCACTAGGTGCCATGGTGATGACTTTTGTTATTACACATGCTTTCCATGACCAGCCATGAAGTAGTTCTGGCTGAAATTGACTCTTTAGTCCAGTGTTTCTCAACCTTGGGAGCTTTAAGGTGTGTGGACTTCAACTCCCAGAATTCCCTAGCTGGTTGTGTGACCCTGTTTTTCAAGTTGGTTTTCCGAGAACTGTTGGGAGTGTTGCTGCTGTACCAGCCTCCCTGCAGCGTGGCAATCTCCCTAACTGAGCTGCTAGAGGCTGTCTCGGGGCTGGCAGTGGAGTTCCCCAGGCTTATGGTTCTGGGGGACTTCAACCTGCCATCCCTGGGGCATCCCACCATGGCAGCCATGGACCTGTCTCAGATTATTCGGGACCTGACTCGAGACAGTGGTCTCACTCCGGACTTGGTTTTCTTGTTGGAGCAGTGGCAATGTGATCTGAGGGGAGAGTTACAGCTGTCTCCATTGTCATGGCCTTGAAATTCTCTTGGGCTGCCCCACTTTGCAGGGAGGCAGGGCCCATTCAATTGGTCTGCCCCTGGCGACTGATGGACCTGGTAGGGTTGCAGAAGGAGGTGGGGGTTATACCTGAGGATCTTCTGCATGGTCCAGTGGAGGTCCTGGCCGCAGCCTGGAACAGGGAAGCAGCCAGGGCCTTGGACAGGATCTTGCCTGTGTAGCCTCTCTTGCCCCATCCAACCCGACACTCCCCGTGGTTTATGGAGGAGTTTCAGGTTTTGAAGAAATTTAAGAGAGCCTTAAGAGCCTAGAGTGCCACTGGAGGAAGATAAAGACTGAATCTGACCAAACACAAGCTAGAGCCGCTATAAGTGGCGATAAGAGTGGCGAAACATCAATATTTCTCCACTTTTATTGTGTTTGCAGAATGCTGCCTGGTGGCCCTGTTTAAAATTACTCGATCTCTTTTAGGTAAGTGGGGCTCAGTCACCCACCTACAGGGCCGTGTGGAAGAGCTTTCTGGGCATCTGCAGGATAAAATTGCTCAGATCTGTTCCAAGTTCGACTCTAAGCGTGGGGCAGAGTCTGAGAAGATGCCGAGGGAATGTACTTACCCTGTTATCTGAGAATAGTTTGATCCTGTTGGACCTGAGGAAGTGGACAGGATTCTCTGGTCTGTAAATGCCACCACATGTCATCTAGACCCATGCCCTTCCTGGCTGGTGAAGGCAGCCCAGGAGGTGACATGTGATTGGGTCCAGGCGATGGTTAGTGCATCCTTGAGAGAGGGAGTGGTTCTGGCAGCCTTCAAGGAGGCGCTGGTGCACCCCCTACTCAAGAAGCCATCACTGGACCTACGCTGTTGGACAATTTTTATCCTGTCTCCCAACGTTTTGGGGAAGGTGGTTGAGAAAGTGGTGGCGTTACAACTCCAGAGGATTCTGGATGAAATGGATTCTCTAGACCCCTTCCAGTCAGGTTTCAGGCCAGGATATGGGAGAAACTGCATTGGTCACGCTTATGGATGATCTCTGGCAGGGGCGGGATGGAGGGAGTGCATCCATCCTAGCTCTTCTTGACCTCTCAGCAGCTTTCAATACCATCAACCATGGTATCCTTCTGGGACAGCTCAGGGAGTTGGGGGTGGGCAGCATGGTTTTGCGCTGGTTCAGCTCCTTCCTCCAGGGCTAGTCCCAGTCAGTGGTGATAGGAGAGATCCGACCTTCAATCTCTTCTGTGTGGGGTCCCACAGGGTTTGGTTCTCTCCCTTCTCCTATTTAACATCTACATGAAACCACTGGGTGAGATCATCCATCACCACGGGATGAGGTATCATCAATATGATGATCAATACTCAGCTATATATCTCCATCCTGGGTGAGGTAAGTGATGCAGTGGCTGCCCTTTCTCAGTGCCTGGGGGCTGTGGGGGCCTGGATGAAGAACAACAGCCTTCAGCTGAACCCTGGTAAGACGGAGTGGCTGTGGGTGGATGGCTCCTTGGTATCCAGGAAGTTGTCATCTTTAGTTCTGGATGGGGTTGCACTGCCCCATTCAGACCCAGTGTGTAACTTGGGGGTCCTTCTGGACTCACGACTCCTGCTCGAAGAGCAGGTGGCAGTCATGGCCAGGAGGGCCTTTGTGCAACTTCGTGTTGTGCGCCAGTTACGCCCTTTTCCTGGATCAAGATGCCCTCAGGACAGTCACTCCCACATAGACTACTGAAATGCGCTCTATATGGGGCTACCCTTGAAGAGTATCCAGAAGCTTCAGCTGGTCCAGAATGCAGCTACGCGGGCAGTTATGAGTGCCCTAAGATTGGCACATGTGACACCATTGCTGCGTGAGCTGCACTGGGTGCCAGTCTACTTCCGGGTCCAACTCAAGGTGTTGGTTATGACCTTTAAAGCCCTACATGGCATGGGGCCAGGCTACCTGAGGGACTGTCTCATCCCCATAACATCAACCTGTCCCACCTGGTCATGCAGACAGGGCATGCTACAGATCCTACTGACAAGGGAATTCCACCTGATGGGCTTCAGGAGGTGAGCCTTCTCTGCAGAAGCACCCACCCTTTGGAACATTCTGCCCCTGGAGGTGAGGCAGGCCCCCTTGCTCCCGGCCTTCTGGAAGGACCTGAAGACCTGGTTCTGTTGCCTTGCCTAGGATGGGAAGGGCAATAGCTCTTCCTGGGGGTGGCTGGTGTAGAGTCCTCCCTGCCGAATGTAATCTCCCCTGCTTGGATTTTATATTTATATTTATTATTTTACTATCTCTGTTGCTTACATTGTAATTTTATGTGTTCATGTTTTTAAATGGTTAATTATCTTGTAAACCGCCCAGGGTCTCCCTTTTTAGGGGGAGATGGGCAGTGGTAGAAATTGGAACAATAAATAAATAAAAAAAACATTTTTTCCCTAGAAAGATAGATTGAATCTACTTCAGTTAACTATTTTGCAGATTCTGAAGTCTGAAGGTATATATTAACTGCAGTAGTAAGAATGATGATATTGGTAGTAGCTGTCTTATGAAGAAAGCTTTAAGAAACACACTTATGTTATATATGTTTATGTGGACTTTAAATGCAGTATGTTTTATTATATTCATGTTTTAATTTGGCCACTGGACTAAATCAAAATTCAATAAATTCTATTCTAAGTCTAGTGTCAGGATTGATATTGAGGCAGTTAGAGACTTTGCTTTTCCTTTATCAGAAACATATATAGAGGGAGTGAGTGTGCTGTTGAGAAAGCTAAATGTGCCCCCTGGCCTGCCTGGCAATCTCTAAGCCAGTTAGCTGCTCATAAGTATACCAGAAGACAACCAGTGTTGAAGACACCAGATAGAAAATCACTTGGCTTATATACATGGAATGGGAAGGGTTCATTTGCTTTTCTAACCTAGCTAGCAAGATATCTTCAGCCAACTCTGAGTGTAAGATTTTCTGATCCTATAATTTTCAGTAACTTGTAAAAATGCACCTTGATAAACTGAACAGTATTTGTATTTCTGGGTTTCTGCTCCATCTTCTGAATGTTTATAGGAATAATTTGGAAAAATAGGCTCATCCTCAGAGGATCCTACTTTTGGGGCAGTAATTGGGTATGAACATCTCCAGACCAGTAGTTCTAACATTGGCCAAAACAATTAATGTAAAATTATTGAAAAAGAAAGGCACTGCAGAAGGAGAAATACATTGCCTGTTATTTAACATCCAGATAAGTTAATAAATGGAGCAAAAAGAAAATAAATGTGTGTGTGCCTTTACATCAGTTTTTGACTTCTGGCAACTGCCTGGACAAGTCCCTGCAGTTTTCTTGGCAAGATTCAGAAGTGGCTTGCTATTACCCTCTTCCTAGAGCTGAAAGAGAGTGACTGGTCCAAGGTAACCCAGCGTTGTTCCTAAGGCAGGACTAGAACTCACAGTCTCCTAGTTTTTAGCCTGATGCCTTAACAACTACACCAAATTGACTCTTAAGAGTAAATAACATGCAATTAAATATAAATGACTCAACTTCATATAAGAGACTAAAAAAAGAGGCCAAAAAGTTATCATTGTCTGAGAAACTCAAGAGTTCATTGTCATTCTTATAAAGAATTACTTGATCAGTCCTTCTATCACAGTCACAACCAATTCATTTTCCCATTAATGAGGAAAAATGATAGTTCCTCCTGGTATATTAATTTGTGTAGACTTCTATTGATGAGCGAATGTGCTCCAACGAAGAGCTGTTGGTCAACACTTTCTTTGCCATAGATACAGCTAAGATTCTCCAGATGCGTCTCCAAATATTGCTATTGTAAGGATTTTTTTGTTTCGTTGTTTTGATAGCATGGGAGGTGAGAATTATATTGGAAAATCTTTATAGGAATGCTCCCTCAAGGCATATTAAACCAAGGTTTATGGTCCCTAAAATGCCATTAATATTAATTGCCTTCGATGAAAGAGAAATAGGTATGATTCAGTAGATAAAACACTAGTTTTATTTATTTAACATTTAGATGAGACATCTTTTATATGTTCAATTTCACTTCTCCCTTTGAAATTCTACCCCCAGGAATTAAGCTTTCAAATCAGGCAGATCTGTAGCCACTTCATCAAATTTATCTTCCACTTTATAAATATGCAACTTCCAGAAATAGAAGTGCTCCTCATATCAAGTTTAGGTAACAAGAACATCTGTTGACACATCAAACAGTAAGATATATATAAGATCTATATATCTTTTCCCTCACATTCAGACTATTAATAGGAAGTTTTGCATAATCTGAGTTGGCTACTTCAAATAGTACAGCTGAGACAAGGCACTTGTTTCCTGTCCCCAGGTCCATTTGTTTTGGGTGCAAATATATACAGTGTATGTATATATGTATGTATGCATGTATGTCGATCTGTCTATCTCTATCTACACTGTGTGCACAACTGTGTGCAGGCAAGTGAGTATTTTGACCATATCATCATTTTAATGCATATTTTCCACCTCCAAGCTGTATAAACCTGAATTCTTACTGGATATAAGCATATCAGGTGATGTGTATTTGTTTAATGAGGGAGGGTGTGGCCTAAGGAGATCAACACCCTATATCAAGGTGTGCATAATTATTAGGCAGCTTCTTTTCCTCAGGCAAAATGGGCCAAAAAAGAGATTTAACTGACTCTGAAAAGTCAAAAATTATAAAAAGTCTTTCAGAGGGATGCAGCATTCTTGAAATTGCTAAGATATTGGGGTGTGACCACAGAACCATCAAACGTTTTGTTGCAAATAGTCAACAGGGTCGCAAGAAACGTGTTGAGAAAAAAAGACATAAATTAACTGCTAAAGATTTGAGAAGAATCAAACGTGAAGCTACCAGGAACTCATTATCCTCCAGTGCTGTCTTATTCCAGAACTGCAACCTACCTGGAGTGCCCAGAAGTACAAGGTGTTCAGTGCTCAGAGACATGGCCAAGGTAAGGAAGGCTGAAACTCGACCAACACTGAACAAGACACATAAGTTGAAATAGTAAACTGGGCCAAGAAATATCTGAAGACAGATTTTTCAAAGGTTTTATGGACTGATGAGATGAGAGTGACTCTTGACGGACCACATGGATGGGCCTGTGGCTGGATCAGTAACGGGCACAGACCTCCACTTCGACTCAGACGCCAGCAAGGTGGAGGTGGGGTACTGGTATGGGCTGGTATTATTAAAGATGAGCTAGTTGGACCTTTTCGGGCTGAAGATGGACTCAAAATCAACTCCCAAACCTACTGCCAGTTTTTAGAAGACACTTTCTTCAAGCAGTGGTACAGGAAAAAGTCTGCATCTTTCAAGAAGACCATGATGTTTATGCAGGACAATGCTCCATCGCATGCATCAAAGTACTTCACTGCATGGCTAGCCAGTAAAGGCCTCGAAGATGAAAGAATGATGACATGGCCCCCTTCCTCACCTGACCTAAACCCTATTGAGAACTTGTGGGCCCTTCTCAAATGGAAGATTTACACCTCTCTGAACAGTGTCTGGGAGGCTATGGTTGCTGCTGCACAAAAAGTTGATCATCAACAGATCAAGAAACTGACAGACTCCATGAATGGAAGGCTTATGACTGTTATTGCAAAGAAGCGTGGCTATATTGGTCACTGATTTTTTGTTTGAAATGTCAGAAATGTTTATTTGTAAATTTTGAGTTGTCTATTATTCTCACTTTAACAGATGAAAATAAACGAGATGGGGGAATTTTCATTTTTCATTTAGTTGCATAATAATTCTGCACACTAATAGTTGCCCAATAATTGTGCACACATAGATATGCTCCTAAGAAAGCCAAAACCTCACTTTTACTTTCTTAAATATTCAGGTTTGAGGTTTATTAACATTTTGGATTGATCGAGAGCACTGTAGTTGTTCAATAATGAAATTCATCCTCAAAAATACAACTTGCCTAATAATTGTGCATGCAGTGTATCTATCTAGAATTGAACTGAAAGCCAAGGTTTAGTTCAAAGGTGCCAACAGTGGGCATACCATGACCCCTAATTTTCAGGATTGAATAATATCTTTGTTTTTTGGTATTGGAGGTGATATTCATCAGAATAGAGTCACAGATGCAGCAAAGATATCCTAATACACAAATAATAGTTCAGAGTAATGTTCAAAGCCTCTTCTTAAATATAGTCAGAATTAAGTGGGAATTGCTTTTATCGTAATTTTTTTCTAGTAGTAACTGAACCATGTATACTCAGACACAGATCCTCTTCATGTGGTCATGAACAATGAATCATGAAGTCCTGTTCAGGCATGTGGGAAATATCAACCTATATAGGAACCACAGAATTGTTTAAGATGATTTTGTCCCACTGTACCCACACATTTCAGTTCATAGCCTAGAACTGTAATGATTGCCTACTCTAATAGACTCAGACTCACAAGCAGGAACTTAATGATATCTGTTTTATTAAAGAATAGTATGCAAATACAGAGAAAGCTGAGAATGAGTAAAAGTGCGCCAAATACAAACTAAAAACCCTCAGCTCAAACGTAATCCCTCCCCTCGCCCTGCCGTTGCAAACTCCCCCCACCCCCACCCCCCAGGTGCTGGTAACCATTTCTGCTGATGTCCTGGGAAAGGAACCTTGAACACACGAGATAACCCAAACACATTCCAATCCAGCTGCTAACATATAACAATCCCACGAGATGGAATCCTCCTCCCCACCCAGACGAAACACGCATCAGCCAAATGACATGCAAAACGTTACAATGTACCAGCAACATTGGAACGGTGAACATGACATACCGCCCCCCAAAAAAATTAAGGAGCAGGTTTCATAGGATAAGCCAGATGAAAGCGTCTAACTAAAACAGGAGATTGTACATCATGGGCAGACACCCACTCAGGGTGGGGAAAGTGTTTCCACCAAATGAGGTACTGCAGGGTGCCACGAAGTCTGCGAGAATCAAGGACCTCCTTCACCTCAAAATGTTGCTGTCTGTCAATCATGATCGGAGCAGGAGGTGGGGGTTGCGGATGCCAATGATCGGAGTGGTTGACAGGCTTGAGCAAGCTGCAATGAAAAACAGGATGTAAACGCTTTAGATTGTGTGGCAAATCGAGTTTAAATGTGACAGGGTTCACAACTCCCACAATGGGAAAAGGACCAACAAACTTAGGAGCCAACTTCTTCGAGGGCTGAGGGGATTTAATGAACTTTGTGGAAAGGTAGACCTTATCACCAACTTTAAAAGCAGGTTGAAGGGCTCGTCGCTTATCAGCGTGCAGTTTATAGGCAGATTGGGCATCAGCCAACGCCTGTTGAATTACCGGCCACGAATTAGCCAGGTGAGCAGCACAATCAGAAGGAGAGGAGGGCTGTGTGGAGGGCTGAGGCAAGTCAGGAATGGGAACAAAGTCCCGGCCAAACACAGTACAGAAAGGGGTGTGCCCCGTGCTCTGATGGACAGCGTTATTATAAGCCACCTCAGCAAAAGGCAGCAGATCAACCCAATTGTCCTGCTGATAGTTGACAAATGCCCGCAAAAATTGCTCCAGGGTCGAATTAAGAGCCTCCGTAGATCCATCAGTCTCCGTATGCGACGCAGTGGACAACGCCTGCTTGGTGCCCACCAGCTTCAAAAATACCCTCCAAAATTGGGAAGTAAACTGTGTTCCGCAGTACGTGATCAAGCGGGAGGGGCTCCCCTGAATCCGGTAGATGTGGACTAGAAAAAGGCGGGCCAATTGCTGCGCAGACAGAATGGAAGCACATGGAATAAAATGGGCTTGCTTAGAAAAGTAGTCCTTCACCACCCAAATCACTGTCTTTCTCTGACTAGGAGGCAAATCCACAATGAAATCAATGGAAACCTCCTCCCAAGGACGGGAGGGGCTGGCCACCGGCTGAAGTAGCCCTTGCGGTTTGCCCCCCTTCCGTTTAGACATGGCACAAACAGGACAAGAAGCAACATAACTTTTTACATCACATCTCAATGTGGGCCACCAGAATTGGTGGAGCACGAGGTGTAAGGTTTTGACAAACCCAAAATGACCAGCCACTTTATCATCATGAGACCTAATCAAAATTTCCCTTCGCAAACTGTCAGGGACATAGAGGCGGTTCTGCTTCCAAGCGAAGCCTCTGTCAAATGTAACATTGTCTCTATTCACTTGTAACCAAGTGTCAGATTTCAGCTCTAGCAGGAACTGTTGTTGCAATTGCGAGGGAATTGGCGTTCTTCCCCCAGCCGGTGAAACCGACGCTGGGGGCAGCTGTGCACGAGTCTGACTGCGTGTGACAGCTTGCAACCCCAATTGGGGTGCTCTCCACACCGTACCCACAATGTCAGGTGCCTGGACCGAATCTTGGGGCAGGTGGGAAAGCGCATCAGCCAGGAAGTTTTTCTTGCTCGGAATGAACTTCAACTTAAAATCAAAGCGACTGAAAAATTGAGCCCAGCAGATCTGCTTAGGACTGAGCTTATGGGGCGTGCTGAGCGCTTCCAAATTTTTATGATCAGTCCAAACCTCAAAAGGACATTTAGCCCCCTCTAAGAGGTGGCGCCAAGCCTCCAAAGCAGCCTTGACTGCAAAAGGTTCTTTTTCCCAAACATGCCATCGCCTTTCTGTCTCGGAAAATTTCCGGGACAGATATGCACAGGGCTTCAGGCGGCCAGCAGCATCCGCTTGCAGCAAGAGCACTCCAATTGAGAAATCGGAAGCATCCACTTGAACCACAAAGGGTCTAGTGGGATCAGGGTGTTGCAAAATGGGTTCAGCAGTGAACAGGCTTTTGAGTTTGTTGAAAGCCAACTGGCATTCAGGTGTCCAATTGAGCAATGCCCCCGGGTTCTTCACCTTGCGTGTGTCCCCCAACCCCTTCGTACATAACAAATCAGTTAGAGGCAATACAATTTCTGCGAACCCTTGGATGAATTGGTGGTAATAGTTGGAAAAGCCAAGAAAACTTTGGAGCTGCCTGTGGGTACGTGGGCGCTCCCACCCCAAAATAGCTTGAATCTTCGCAGGATCCATTTCAATGCCCTTGTCAGAGATCCTGTACCCCAGGTAGTCAAGCTGAGTCTGATGAAATTCACACTTAGAAAGTTTAGCATAAAGCTCAGCCTTTCTCAGTTTGCTAAGCACCTGTTTCACCAAGCGCTCATGTTCCTCCTCCATTTCAGTATAAATTAAAACATCATCCAAATAGACCAGTACACCCTTGAACAAATGTTCATGTAACACTTCATTGATCAATTGCATGAACACCCCTGGTGCCCCCGCCAACCCAAAAGGCAAAACCTTGTACTGAAAAGAACCCAGAGGACAATTGAAAGCAGTCTCCCACTCATCCCCCTCCCGTATGCGGATACGGAAATAGGCTTCCCTCAAATCCAGCTTAGAGAAGATTTTCCCCTTAGCCAGATGTGCTAACATGTCTTTTATTATTGGCAGAGGATATTTGTTTAATATCGAGACCGCATTTAATCCGTGGTAATCTGTACAAAGTCTCAATGTCCCATCCTTCTTCGCTCGAAACAAGATGGGGGCACCCACTGGCGAATTTGCTGGTTCAATAAAACCCCTGGCCAAGTTTTTGTCCACAAACTCCCGCAATGCCGCCAGTTCCTTTTGCGTCATGGCATAGATTTTTGGTTTGGGCAGTTGTGCGTCGGGGACCAACTCTATTGCACAGTCAGTTTTTTGTTGAAGTGGAACTGAGAATGAGGTTCATAAAGAAGTGATCTAAATACCCTACAAATCTTTCAAATGATATATTTATAAAACAAATGGTAGAAACTATCTTGTATTTATCTGACATTCCAGTCCATGTATTTCATACAGTAATGGCTCAAGTAAAAAGAAAAGAAGAAATACAGTAATATAAGATAATTGAGGTATCATTTTTCTCATTAATTTGAAAACTTTCAAAAATAAGAAATAAGCTGCAATTCTGCATGTGGTCATTTGTATATATATCCTATTAATTTCATGGTGATTTCTACATGTGGAACTGAATACAGCATTTTTTTTCAACCTGCATCATTAGACATTGACTTTATAAATGTATTATCAATTAATACATTATTTGGTTTAAATAACAAAATTGGTGATGATCACCCAACATTCTACAATTGTCTTTTGAAGTTTATGAACTGGGGAGAAGAAAGAACAAAGTGTGAAGAACAGGTGAAGGATGGGATTTTGTATAAAGCCATGCCTATTCTTTTAGTCCCAGTATAGTCAGCCAAATAGAATTAAGTCATTCAATATGAAACAAAATGCATCTATAGGATATCCAAATTGGCTTTGTTGGACTGTACCCACAGAGCCTAGGATTTTGCTAATAAATGAATGTACTGATTTCTCCCCCTGTGACCTGATTAAAATGATTACACAGCATTTCCTTTTAATACTCTGTATGTGAACAAAGGGATATGCAGACTCTATTGTCAGATGTTCCACATTAAACAGAACCATGCATCTTAAGAACACAGGATTAATTCATGAAAAGTGCAGGTCTCTGGCTCCCTCAAGAATTCCTATCTGAAAACTCACTGTGTTTTTGAAAGAATGCACTGGCTGAAAGAAGATTCTAGCTGAAAAACAGGAAACCTTGGGCACAATTCACTGGGAATCTCATTAGCATTAATCCCAATTAAAGGAATGTCATGCATGTGTCAAACGAACTGCCATTCACTTCAGCACCTAGCAAAGAGTTAGTACATTATAGTACTCAGAAGAACAGATTCCAGATTCATTGTGCCACTGAAACCTTTCATCAGAACCCTTAATTTGTCACTCTGAAGGTAAAAGATCCAACATCTGAGATTTGTTAAAGCATATGGCATAAGAAGTTGAGAAGATCATTTACAGTCGAGAAGATCAGCCAGAAAAGTTGATATTTCAGATACACATATGAAGCTGCGTCCTTCTTCCTATAATACAGGCTCCAGGATTTGTGGGATCTAAGTCCTCAGAGGGCTCTTCTCTCTAAATCAAGGACCACCACTATTGATACTGCCTATGTGCTTGACCAACAGTCCTCATACTTTTGTGGGTCATTTGCTTCTTCCAAAATCTTTTGACCAGATTACAAGTTGCCTTAGCTGTTCTATGGTTTTCTATGAGATTTTTCCAGAACCCTTTTAGTATCAATTTTTCCCTTTGAGCCTCTTCCAAAATGCCTTCCTTTACAGTATATGTGTGTTATAGCCAACTTCTTTGAAGTGCCCTTTGGGGAGAAAGATGGGATACAAATCAGTAAAAAAAAAAAAAAAAGATAAATTCAATTGCTCTGCCTTCTTGATCTTTTCCTGATTGTTTTTCCTGGGCTCCTGTCACACTCAACTTTCTTTCTTTTGCCACAAGATTTTCCTGACAGACATGATTCTATGTGTTTACTATGGATAAGCAGATTTGGGTCTGGTTAGAATTGCTTAGGAGCCCTATGTATGCTGGTTTATGTTCTACAAGAAGAAAAGTAGGATATAAACAGTAACACTGAACCTTTCCGTCCGTCCATAGCACATTTATTCTTCTACATACAGAAACTTCAAGATTTATACTTCTTTCTTAGGCCAATGAGTATCAAAACATGGAAAGTGAACATATTATGACATCTTAGCAGCTCTACATGTAGGTGACAGCCAGTTTTTAAAGCATTAAAAGAATAGCTCTCATTTGATTCTATATTTCTTTAGTAAAATTACTTGTCTGGGGTTGTATCTCTTGCTAGAGCACATTATTCTCATGCAGATCTTTCTGATTCAATCCTGGCATTTTCATTTAAGAGGAGACAGTATTAGGTAGCAAGGCCAGGAATAACCCAGGAGATTTTCTGCCTGTCAGCAGACAGTTCTGTGCTTTGTCTGCCATTGGTCTGACTCAGAATAAGGTAGTTTCATTTGTTCCGATCCTTTTATGTAGATAGATTACATCTGTTTCCTAGGTACATCTTCCCATAGGGGTGGTTTTGCTCATTTGTATTACAGCAAATGCTGAAAGTATTCTATAATCTCCTTCTTGAAAAACATAATGAATTG
The DNA here is from genome assembly GCF_035149785.1 of Candoia aspera. NCBI lineage: Eukaryota > Metazoa > Chordata > Lepidosauria > Squamata > Candoiidae > Candoia > Candoia aspera. The sequence goes on from NC_086155.1 coordinate 167,929,877, forward strand.
ACTTCTTTGCATCAGAAGCACAGTTAAGCAGTACATTATATATTTATTTTTTAAAAGCATCTGAAACTTTTGGCAGATCTGAGCTGTTTCTCATTCTTTCCCTGCAGAAATATTAATCAAACCGCTGGCCTTCAAATATAAAAAGCAGTGTAAGATTGAGGCATCACATGAGTAAAAGCAGGAGCATGCTACATGAATAATTCAACAATAAATTTAAAAAACCCACAATTTTTAAATAAGAAAATATAAGGAGTTTGATAAATGCAGTCAAGAAGTATATTGCAATGTAGTTTTACCCATTTTTGCTTACTGCTTTCAATGTAACATGATGCTCTCTGTCACTTTGGGTAAATAGAAGTGCTTGAATCTAGGCCACCAAGATGTAACCTTGGTTGAAATTCTACTAAAATGTTCACTTAGTAATTGAAGTGGGAAGATGACATATTTCCCAAGAATTAGATCATGTTTGAACTGTGTTTCCTATATAATCAAAGTGCTAATCTGGCTACATTTTGCGTTTAACTGTTTTATCCATTCTGGATCCCACCAAATTCTCAAAACCATGCCAATAAACAGCATGCAGTCATATGCCAGATAAATATGTTTGGATATAGTAAAAGCCATGAACAAAGGCTAAAGAAACATAAATAAGATTAATGAACTGTCTACATGTGTAAAGGTGAAGGAACTGGGGGCTTCTATAGGTGCTTATAGAACACAATGTGTTAAATATTTTTATTCATGATTTTAATGATTGTTCCAATGCATGAAAATCAGTTTTATGTAACATCCCCAAATATGATTTAGTCAGTGGACACTCTTCAGCACACTCTTGTGAAACAAAAATTGAATTTAAGAATTATGGTAGTATACCTTTATTAAAGTGGTAGTAATTTCATTGAGAAAAATAAACATACAATAATGCAGGGAAACACTGATTGGGCCAGTTGGAATTGCAGTCATGCTGGATTATCACCCCAAGTCCAGCTATTCAAAATCTGGAACTATCCCTGAGCAGGAAAGTCTAGGTGCAGGTGGAGGAGGGTGAGTGGATTACAAGTTTACTACATTTTGCTTAGACTAAACCACAGAATTGCTTGTGTAGGGGCAATGGTGCTTGCTTGCTTGCTTGTAGAAAAGGGGGGAAATTAGGCAAGAACATCATTACTGATACATTCTTTCCTCTTCAGTTATTCTTCTTGGGACATAAAAGACCCAGAATAAACATTCATTTCTTCTATTTCTCTGTACGTATATTGGAACTATCATGAACTCATGGCAGCTAGCACCAGGTTGATAAAGTCTGAGCTAGGATATTCTCAACAGATTTTGGGGTGTGAAACTATCTATGTTTAACTAGCTTTCCTTGGTGGTTCTGTTCCTTATATAAACCAGAGTGAATGGCACCAGGGTGCTTTGATTAGTCAGTAATGTAGATTTAAGAGCATCCCTTTGCAGTGTTTTACGGAGCAGACTGTAGCTACAGACGTCTTTTAAAGGAAGAAGTCTATCAAAGGCAATGGGTTCATATTGTCATTGCAGGAGGTCACTTTGTTGGTTAGCCTCCCTCTGTGCTGAAGAAATTCCTTTACAGATTCTCTCAACAGTACTCACATGATATATTGGGACTCAGTGTGAGGGGTCATGGTATTTACAAGATCTCCTATGTTTTCAAAGAGGGAGAGGTGACCAGAAAACAGATTTTTGGCCCTCAGGCTAAAAAAAAGGTGTGTGTGTGTGTGTGTGTGCAGGGTGTTAGCAAGTGCAAGAGAGAGAAAGAGAGATATTGGCTTGGCTGTCTGAGAAGAATGCAATCCAGAAGGCATATCTAATTGCTTGAGAGGCCTTTCATGGTTCTGTGTAAACAGTGTTTTGCACAGTGTAATTCTTTCCTTAATTAAGCATCCTGAGGATTGAGTTAATCAACAAACAAGTGCAGAGAGTCATCACTCTTGAGCAGTCAAAAAAACGCTGTATCTACCAAGACTTACTGAAAAGGAAAAGTCTGTGATTGGCAGGCTTGTCAAAATAAAGGGTTTAAAGCTAGTTTCCAAAGTCCCCATCTTTGTAAAGAATTAATGGTCTGGTTTTCTGAAGCATTTAACCTAGTAAAACTTGTATAAAATAATGAGTGGATAAGAATATGAAAAGTGAGACAGCTTGCCAAATACCTAAGAAGGAAGTTCAAAGACTATGGCTAAGGAGTATTAGACATGTAAATATTCAGTTAAGTGTCGCCAAAGCCAAAGGCTGAATCTTCATATTTCCAAAACTGGTTTTAGATTACCATTCCATACCCTCATCCCCCTCCTCAACTATGCATTAATGGTGGTTATCACCTTTAAAGCCCTACATGGCATGGGACCGGGTTACCTGAGGGACCGCCTCTTCCTGTATCATCAGCCCGTCCCACCCGCTCATGCAGAGAGGGCATGCTGCGGACCCCGTCAATAAGAGAATTCCATCTGGCGGGGTCCAGGAGGTGGGCCTTCTCGGCAGTAGAGCCCGCCCTTTGGAACATCTTACCCCCGGAGGTGAGATTAGCCCCACCACTCCTAGCCTTCCAGAGGAAGTTGAAGACCTGGCTCTGCCACCAGGCTTGGGGCAGGGAGGAGAATCAACATACTTGGGGTTTGCTAGTGCCTTAAAGTGCCCCTCCTACGTAATGATTGAAGAGATCATAGCCATCTGGATTTTATGAACTGGGGTAGTCAAGAAATTGTTTTAGTTTTAAAGGGATTTTATTAGAATTTTATCGTATATTTATTCGAATTTTTATTGTATATTTATTCTATATTGTAAACTGCCCAGAGTCCCTCCAGTCGGAAGAGATGGGCGGTGACAAATTTGATAAATAAATAAATAAATAAATAAATAAATAAATAAATAAATAAATAAATGACATTGACAATGATGAAATTGTGTCATCTGAAATACAACGGCTTGACGATCTACCTAATGGAAAGGATTTGGTCCTGTCTGTTTATTTATACTCCTACTTTTCTTCAAGGACTTCAGCCATCATATACTTAGTACTTCCAAACTCATTTAATGGTCACAACACCCTTGTGAGGTAGATTAGGGTTAGAGAAAATGGCAAGCCCAGGGAACTGAGTAAATTATGTGGCAGCTTTAAACTGTTCTTGATAGTCCTATTCCAGGGCCATTACTCTGCATTCACTGTTATTTATGACTATCCTGGCAGATACCCGAATTCCAACTACTGGTTATCTAAATTACCATTGATTATGCATATGAATTTCTGCATAGTAAGATAATATATGCATATTAAAGAGGATATATAGTGATATAGTGACAATAATCCCAATACTCTATAGACACCAAACTCTAGTTCAGATTGCACTGCCCAGTGCAGACTCTAGAACCTGTTATATTAACACAATTCTGATGAATAGCCAGCCTATTGAAAATTGACAATGAAAATGCCTTGACTCCAATTAATTAAAAATCATTGTATTTCTTTCTTTTTAAATTTCCATTTACAATTTGTACGATGAACCCTTAAAGTTTGAACATTTTACTTAAACTACTGGTTGATTTTTTATGTTTTTGTCAGGAAGCAAATTCTTAGTTTTGATGCATTGACTCAACAATTTATTTTTATAAAGAACTGATGCATTCAGAATACATATTTCTTCTTTGGAAAATTATCACTCGCAGTATACAGCCTTTAAAAAATGCAGGCCAGCAAATGTAAAACTAGTGGCACATCCTCAACAGCTTCTAATATTTTAAACTTCTTTTGTATAAGATTATAAAGAGCTGAACCAACTGGATGTTTTGTAACTTTACCATATTACTTGACGTACATTTTATGTCATTTAATTGCAGTGTGTATCTTTGGACACTGAGCAAGTATGGACAACTTGATTTCTACATTTCTACTTTAGTGAAAACCAAAAGCCAATGACAGATCTAATATTTGTAAATAAGGCTATATAGGTAAAGGCACCTTCAAGTCTGGCTTGACACATGGAGACTTACATGGGAATACCAAAGTTTTCTTTTTTATTTATCACTTGTCTCTTGGAAGCTCTGTTGCATGAAACACTCATTTAGTGCGTCAGCCCCTTCTTTTATTCTTCCATTCACTTTCAGATGCATTCCTCAGTATACCATAAAATTATTTCCATACTTAATCAGAACTCAGGTCCACTAAGCTGAATAGGATTTGCTTGCAGGAATGTGTACAAGAGTGCAATGAAAATATGCCCATTGCATGTGGAAGAAAGGTTAGTAACACCTAATCTGAATGAAGATTGTAAAAAAGTTTTTTTTTTATTATTTACGTTGAAATGTATTCTAAATTTTGAAGACTATTATTGAAAAGACATGGGTAAGTTCTACACTGAAGCCTCTTGTTTGTGAGATGCTGCAATAACAATAGTTTTCCCAATGAAATTCCTGCTCAATAGGTATGTGATAAACAATACAATACAGTATATACTGTGTTTAGAAAATGAATACACATCATACAAAACAAACACCATGTTATTGTGAGAAAAGTAGGAGATCCAAGACAGGATACCCTTTTCTAGTGACCAATAATTCTGTAGTTGCAGACTCTAACTGTTGTCTTTCTTTTTTAACTGCATCTTCTGTCTCAGATAATGTGCAGGCGTGAAACATCGTACTCTCATTCTGCATATATTGAGGGGGAGGGGGAGCGAGAGAGAGAGAGAGATCAATTCTGTTCTGTACTTTGGGAGAAGCAGAAACTAGAGCACTCCTGTTCTTTCCCACTGTCTTTTTGGTGCCTTTGTTCATTCTCTAGTATTGATTTGCTCTAATTACTAAATTAAAAATTTAATCTAGCAGAAGGGGAAACTTATTAAATGATTGCCTGGAGAATAATCATATTCACTATATTTAATTTTAATTAAATTTAAAGATAAATTTAATTAAATTTAAAGATAAATGAAGTCAAATTAGATTTGGGTTTTGTTCTGGCAACCTCTCCTACTTAATGTGGCTTCCATCAAACTACTCCAAGGCCAAATATTGCTGTTGGCTTAAAAACAAACACACACACACACACACAACCATGCTTTAATCAGTTTTACAACTGACCTTACCAGAGAGCACAGTATAGTCAGTTTCTTAATACCTTAAGTCAGTTTCAGGTAAGACTGAAAACTGGCCAGCTTGATTTTTCTCATTTAAGTAATGCATCTTTTCTTATCAGTTCTCCATAAGTAAGAACTGGTAGGACCACATCTCTGAAACACCTTATATTTGGCAACAAAAGGAAGAATGTTTGCCTGAAAGATATGTCATAAAACAGTGGATTTTTGAGGGGAAATAGCATCAGGTTGATGGATTGAACATCATGTGCTCTATGAGTTCTATGATGGGATATGAAAGTCATGTAGATTTACATCTGTGAAAGCTGTAAGATTTCCTAAAGATAGTGACATGAGGCAGTTCAAAACCCAGGTCTACTTCTAGGTTCATCACTCTAATGGCAATTTTTCAACACTTATTTAGTTCACACACTTTCTCCCATCTCCTAGATTTATAGATACATTTCCTTTTACATAGCATTGCCTGTTCTCAACTGAACAGTAGTCTTATCTCTTCTCTGACATTTACCAACTTTAGGCTTTTTTTTAGTCCCCACTGTCTACTATTTCTACTTTGGATTAAAAAAAAATGGAATTTTCTGTCTATGAACCTGGAATGGTAGGGAGAATAATTTGAGAACTTAAGTAATTCTAGTCCAGCATTTTGTTCACACACACATGCAGCCAATAAACAAGATGTTTATTTATTATTTAGGTTAATAATATTTATAGCCCACCCAATCCTGGTGGACATTAGGCAGGATACAACGAAGTCCAGAAAAATACATTAAAACAGATATAATTAATAACAGTCAACACAAGAAAAAAAAAAGGTATTTCAAAGATGCCATTCACTTAACCTGCTGGAACAGTGCTGCTTTAGCCTGATTTTGAGTAAAAGCGCTGCAGACTAAGGCGTTACCCACACCCCCAAGGGCATAATACTCCATAAAATGGGGTTTACCACCATGAGGGTCTGTCACTGGACCATACCTGATGAACACTGAGGAAGGGAAATCACAATGGGCCCTCTCTAAATGATTACCCTGGACAGGCTAATTTGATTTTGCCAATAAGTTGCCTATCCTTTAAAGACGATAACCAGTGAGTTATCCCCTTTTCTTCATGTTCTCCATCTACCATTATTAAGGAGTATAATGCTCCTGGTACTAGAACTGGGATTCATTAGTAGTATACTCCATGAATTTACTTAATACCATTTTTAATCAGTCCAGATTAGTGATTCATATATTATAGTAAGGATTTAACTGTACTTTGTTGAAGAAATTTGTTCTGAATCTCCCACCATTCAGCTTTATTGAAAGCTTCTTTCTATGACTCTCATATTCTAGCATTACTATATAGTAAAGAAAAACAGTATTTCTTCTTCTCAATGCCTGTATAATTTTATACATGTATACAGTTACATACAGGCAAATTGTTCCTGATTATAGATTATTTTAGACGTTTTTCTCAGCTCTACAAATGCCTTTCTGAGGAAAGGAGAAACCGAGACCAGAACTGTACATCAAATCAAAGATTTTTGTTATGCTGTATTTTGGATCCACATAATTTAGTGCTTTACAATATTCATTCCTAGTATAAAGAGAATTCAGTCTCTATGAGGCTGAAAATACATGCAGTATGCTGCAGAACATGGCTGTAATAAGATGGATTTTATCATTCCAGTCTACAGGTGGGAACTACCTTTTAAATGCCCATTTGTAAGAAAACTACTGTAGTTACAAATAGAAAAGTAACCATTAAAAGCATTAAAGAGAAAAGACTTTTCTACAGTCTTTTTTTGTCTTTCAGTTTGGAGAATCATCTTAAACATAAGCCAATAATCAGAATTATGATTCATTCCCTTCATTCTGAAATGGTGCAGTCCATGTGATTACTTAGCTACCATATCATCGTAGCTAATTAGGATAAATAGTGGTTTTGTGGCCAGTGTCAACCTGTGCCTTCTCCCAGCCCAATGGAATTTTGGAAAGAGATTATGTGCAGAAGCTTGGGACTATGCCTGTCTATCAGGATAGCACTTTGAAAACTGAACTGAATGGGACAAAACTTGGTGTGAAGGGAGAAGCTGGCAAAATAAAGACTGAGTTTGAACATGGGACAGATCAGGTTAGGGGCTGGGGAGAAAAATATTCCAGAAAAAAAAATCCCTCAATGCATCTCAGTAATTAGAATATTACCAACTATTCAGCTCTGAACCTGCTGCACCCTGCAGGCTGCCAGGATTGTGACTGAAAGTGGAGTGAATACAGCTTGCCCTGAGTTGCCCAGTCCATACATACATACAAAGAGATACAGATGAAACATGAGTGGAGAGCAGAAACATACCACATGTTCCTTCATTACACATAACAAAATACAGATGTCTCTTATGGCTGCTGGTACTAAATGAGGTGGCAAGATTTCTATAAACCATACTATGCGCATTTTTCCTACCTTTTAAACATTTATGGAAGAAACTCACATGATATAAGCCATACAGGTACAAATTAAGATTTTAAGGGGATGACTATACTAGAATCATCTTTGACAGATAGTTTCTTTTCTGTAGGACATTTTTAAATGGAACAAGATTCTCTCATGGAGGGTATCCAAACTGTTGGAAGACCTGAAAGGCCTGGCTGGGGATAGATCATTCTGGAAAAAATGTCAGCCCTTTGAGATAGGCCAGGTCAGGAAACAAACCCACAAGAAATACCAAAACTCTATGTAGGCTGTACTAACAGAATTTTGAAAGCCTGACAGTGTTTCGCTTTCTTCCCCTTTTATATCAGAGGGTCAAGAGGGGGCGGGGGGGGCAACTTTAAGTTTCTTTCTCATACTTTCTTGTTTTCCTGGGACTGGGCTCAAATTTTGCTAATCGTGTCCACCTATCTTCCCCAAAGTAATCTCTGCTCCTCCTCAGATGATCTATTGATTACTTGAGCCGATGCTGACTTGAGGCCACACTATCAATAAATAATTAACAGTGGGTATTATCTGGCTGCAGAATTTGGATTTTTTACTACCTACATGGCTCTACTTTCGTAGCCAGGTTAGACCTATAGTCCACCTTTTATCAAGGACCTTAAAGGGGCATAACTATCACTTCTGTCTTTAGTTTTTTCCACAATAACAACCTGCAGGGTAGGATGGGCTGAGACAGAGTGACCAGTGAACTCTCATGGCGTAGTCTGACATTTTAAGCACAATACTGCAATTTTAAATAAGTTGGTCTATATATAAGTTTATTATCTCCTCTGCTTTTTATGACAGCTAATCCTCAGTCATGTATATATTGATTCTTTCAAGATAGATGAGAGGATGAATTGTATGTCAACTTGTAGTTTTTTCTTTTAGTTTTGTGCTTCGGCACATGAATGCTTATGATCACATTTTCATGGGACCTGAAGACCATTCCTCTATTTAAATTATTTAAGTGAAAATACCTATATGAGAATATATGACAAGAGGATATGAGTTTAAATACATATGTACAAAACTTGGCTAGCTAACTCTTCATTCAGTGTTAAATATAATATGCAACTGAGTTTGAACATCATTTTCTTTCATTTAGAAATTTCTTATTGAATTAGGAATTAAATAGTACAATAGTAGGCATCATAATCTCCAGAATATATAACTAACTAACAAACAAAGCTGAAAAAATGGTAAAATTATGTTAAATAATTCATTCCTACTTGAGTGTATTTGCAGCAAGAGGAACAGAAATTACAATGTATGTACATCTGAATTTGTCTCCAAGAAAGCAAGCTAAATACTTCATTAGTTTATGCAATAGTAACAAGTAAATGTTGGGAGGGTAGAAAAATCAAAATATTTACTAAGGGTTAAATCTAACACTAACTTCACTTCTGCCACTTACCTCAGTGACATAAGTTTCTATTTTGGGGAGGGGGGCAATCAGCCACCAAAATGTGAACAGCTTAAAGCCATTACTCTCATGATTTTATATTACACATGTAATAATTCGCTTAGTTTCCCAAGCTATTTTATATTTTTCTCACTTTGATTACAAGTAGTACTAAATGTGTGCTTCCACAGGGACCTACAGACAGCCAAAATTTACAAATGCTGCACAGCATTCCTTTGGCTTTTAATGCATAAAACATTTTCAAGTACGTTTGCAAACGTATTAAGAAGCTCCGCGTCCCTCCATTTTCTGCGCCGCTGCTCCTGGCCCCCTTTCCCCACTACCAGCCCCCGATCTTTCTCTTGCTGGCTCTTTCCCCTTCCCTCCTCCTTCACCAGTTAGCAGCGCAAATTTCTGTTTGTGCCAGTGGGGTGGCCTGGCGAGACCGCAATTGCTCTACTTCACAGATTGACGAGCCCTCAGATGCCGATTTACTGTATATGGCAGCCACTCTGGAGCCGAGGCACATCTGGAGTGGAGTAAACTTACCGAGAAACAGGGGCCAGCTTTAACTGGAGCCAGTAGAACTGAGAGCAGCCGATGAAAAGCAGCTTTCCCGCCTTCTCCTTCCCCTCATCCCCTGGTAGATTTCCTAATGTAAACAGAGCTGAAGGGGGGAAGAACACAGTAACTCTTTGCAGAATGTTTGTTGTTTAATGTTCTTTATCTACTTGAGGTCAGAATAGAGCCTTAGAAAAACAGAAGCACTGCTTTTCATCTAAATAACTAAAAGCCTACATATTACTGTAGGTTCTTTTTAAAAAAAATATCAAATAAAATGGAAAAGAATGGCACTTTGGTGTTTATTTGTTCTGTTTCATTATTATTTAGCAGCTAATTTAATCATCTGGAGCTAAATTAGAAACAAGCTCTTTGTGCTAAAATTCTCAGCTTTTTTATTTTATTTTTTAATATATAGGAGAACACTTTAAACCACAAGCAGCATGCAGCTTCTGTTTAGAGCTCTATTGTGTTAATGAGATGACTAAATACATGCATAGATCCACCATACAATGTAAAACTATGGGGTTTTCTCCTAAAAGATTACATAGATCACAAAAAAGAGAGAGAGAGAGAAAGATTACAGAGGGACAAATGCTTTGCTTTACTAATTGGCAAACAGCTTGTATATTCTTGTGGCAAAAGGAGCTGATTGACTTTTTTTTTCCAGGATTGTGCTATTTGCCAACAAATATAAGGTTTTTAAAAAAAAACTAGATTTAATATAGAATGAGGAATTTGGTATTGTTATATAGGAAAAGCTATAAAATATGGGAGCTATGGACAGAAAGAAAGCAATTGTAATTGGGATTTCATACCTCAGAATTATTATAATTACTTGGGTGGAATTTTTGAAATACTCACTGGACTTTTCAGTTTTAATGCTAACCCATTAAAGATAATATTAAAACATACATAGTCAGAATATGCACTCCAGATTTTTGGATTTCAGCTCTTATTAGCTCCAGACAGCATGGCTGATGGCAGATAATTATGAAATTGTAGTCTAAAACATCTGAAGGATACATTACACTGACTGTATTAGGGAGGCCTACAAAGCACATGAATATCCTTACCAGCATTTAGGAATTTGTTTTTTGTATGGACCGGTTTTCTTCACTGTCCTGCACTAAAAGGAAAAAGTGTACTGTTAATTCAGAATCCCACAAGGATGTGTACAAGGAACAAGGTCAAAATATGTTCATATGCTTGAAAGAGCTGCATATTCTATGAGCTTGTGCACTTGCTAAATAAATGATAGGTACTGGCAGCACTAACCCAGTTAATGTGTATATTTAGTTTCTCCCCAAGTTTGGGACTGTCACTTTTAGAACAATAATGTTGCTAATGTTTACTTACTTTACTTCCTTCCCTGGTAAGAAAAAACACTAAACTGCCAGAAAACAAAGACCACTGATAAAGATAGGAATAGGAGTAGTTACAAGTTGGAATAATTAAGAAACACTCTATACTATACCAGCAGGTATAATGCAGGGCATATCCATTCTTATGTTGGGCTTATGCCTAGGTAAATTTAATATTTAATTTGGAAACGTGTGTATTAAATGCTTATATGGCAAGATTCTTGGGAATGAAACACAGGATGCAATAATAAATATCAAGAATAATTTTATATATGAAATAAAATAGATTCGATAAGTATCTTAGTTTGATTAGACCAAATATCTCCTTGGGAACTTCTTTGTAATGATTTTATGTACTTGCACACTATAAATACTTTTTCTAGCAAAATTTGTAACTTTAAAAAGTAAATGAATTATATGGCTCCTGATTTGTGGGGTTATATGAAGATTTGCCCAGCTGAAGCTAGTACTGATTGATTGTAAGGTGAAAGGTGAAAGGTCCCCTGTGCAAGCATGGAGTCATGTCTGACCCTTTGGAGGGACGCCCCTTTCACAACATTTTCTTGGCAGACTATAGCTGGGTGGTTTGCCATTGCCTTCCCCACTCGTCACCTTCCCTAGCAATCTGGGTACTCATTTTACCGACTTTGGGAGGATGGAAGGCTGAGTCGACCTGAGCCGGCTACCTTAGGATCCAGCTTCCGCTGGGATCAAACTTGGGTTGTGGGGAGAGTTTTGGTTGCAATACTGCCGCCTACCACTCTGTGCCACACGAGGCTCTGTTGATTGATTAGCTGATGTAATTTTCTCTTCCTTTAGTTTATACTCTGAAAAAATTCATTTGGGCTTCCCCCTAAAGCCCAGGCATTCCAGAGGGTCTACATTGAGTAGAAATATTTTTTGTTCATAACTTACAGACCATTTATTTTATATGTAATTAGATTAATTACATATCTTCAAACCTAAACCATAGCTTTAGTCTGCTACAGGGCTCCTTTTTCAATTTTGGACAGAAGATTTCCTCCCTATATGAATAATAGTTGTGAACAAGCTGGAGAATAGCCATTTATAGTTCCCTTTCTTTGAGCAGGCAGTTCAGAATTGATATAATGCATGTAACATAAAAGGTTGAACAAGAAAACTGTAAGACAAAAATAGTAAAGACAGGGAATCATGATTATTCCATTCGGATGAATATAGAAGAACAGTTATTTTGAAAGGTTGTGTCAGCCATTTAGGAACAGATACTTAATTTCTCTTCCAGATACATGATATGGAAGTACTGGAACATCACAGACACTGTGGAGCCATTGCTTTAGAAATGTATGAAACCGCTATCTGAATTTAGTGTAAGACTTCCAATCTGTGAAATGTTTTAAGTATAGTTTTAACTCAGCAAGTGTACAAAAATTATATGTATTCACATTAGTCTTGAAGCTTAAGGCCAAGGAAATACTAAGTTACTTTATGGAACATATCCTGAATATTGAAGTGAGCAGATTTATTCTGGCCTGAAAAGGTTTTCAGTATTATTTATTTCTATGGCAAGAAACTATGTAAATGCAACTATCCATAGGAAGGGATTCTGAAAATGACATGTAAACGTATCCAAAAGATTGAGAGCAATGCAGATATATTATTTGCTGTTCTAGTGAAATGTTGCACCAGGTTGGTGAGCCCCCTCATTCACACTCACCAAATGAAGTGATAACTATTCCACTTAAGTGGGATAGTGTGTCACCTATGATCCAGAACAGCAAGCTGGATGTAAGACAAGCCAAACAGGGTACAGAGTTTTATTCTCCAATGCTTCACCTCTACTGATACGCCCTAGCATCTGCCAGTTGAAGTGATTGCCCCATTTGGTTTCAGCTGTGTTAAAGTAGTGAAAAGGGTCCCTGTCAGTAGCCTATGATACATAGTATCATAGCAAGTGTTTCAAAGGGCCATTCCCATACATATACCCCCAGTTTCATTGCATACATACAACTTTTATGATGTGAATTTATAACCATGGAGGGGCAACAGACCTCTCTTTGAGACCTATCTAAGGGCCTGGATTGATTTCTATCCTCTTTATAGTCCATCACCCTGGTTATTTTGGTGATTTTTCTTTCCCAGCTGGGAAACCAACTCTTTGTAGAATGTTGCTGGTTTTACGGGAACTCTGCTTCTGATTGGCTCCATCCAGGCTCAAAAGATCTAAATATACATCACAAGGATATAGGTCTTCATAAATAGTCCTTTAGTCTCAGTTTTGTCCCTAATGTTAATGAGCTGGCAGCTTTAACTAGACCAGTCTGCATTCCAATGAGGTTTGCTTCTCCCCCTCTCTCCCATGCAAATTATCTTATCTCACATCTGAGACCAAGTATTTTGTCTTTAAAATTATTAAATGTTCTCTGGAAATTAAATAAACAAGTTAGCCCTTAGATAGGTCTCAGAGACAGGTCTATTGCCCCATCTTCTTTTGAACACAACAAAGAGAAATTTAGTAGAAACAAATTATCTCCTGCAATACTACTATCAATATAAATGCTAAGTGTTTCCAATATAACTGGGCTGTAATCCTATGTACACTTGTCAGTACATAAGTCAGTGGGACTTATTTCTGAGTCGCCTTGCATAGGTTTGCTTTCTCTAATTCAGTTTGTCAGCATGGTTAGCAGTAACAAAAAATTGGACTATATTTGTCAATTGTAAATATCATCTTAAAACAAAACAAACAAGACAAGTAATATTTTTCCCAACAAAAATGTATACTTATTGCATAATTTTTTCAGAGTATAATTTCATTCCAAGTATAAAATTATCCAAAAATAAACCATAGTACTGTTTAGAATATGCACAAACTAAAAGAAATTGAGAGATCCACTAGAAAAAAGACAGAAACATTAGGAAAGGAAACCACAAAAATGGGGGAAAATGGCAAAGATTAAATAATCTGCTGAGTAAGCAAAGAAGGCTGCAAAGTACAAATAGATGAAAAGAAAGAATAAAAATACCACAAGTTAACTGTCCAGTGTCAGATGTAATAATCCCTTTTAGATGAATCATATTCTATTTTCTTATTAACTAAAATCAGGCTTGGAATAGTAAGAGTGATTCTGTGGTGGAATAAGACTATGATTCCAGGAAATTAATAGGGAAAAACTCCACAACTATTACTGGGTGAGTTCTGTTTATAGCCCTGCATGTTTTCATCTATATGGCCAGATTTTTCAACAAAAAACCTTTTCAAAGAGTATGGCACACCCATATTAGATTTACATACGCATTTCATTAATTTGGGGAACACCTACTTCTAAAAAGAAAAGTATTGATGTAAAGAATCATTCAAAAAAATAATGGAGAAAATAAATTCAAATTATTTATAATATTCAAAAGTTATATAAGTTTATTTTATATACAGACACATACGCTGGACAGTAATGATATTGTTAATATAGGCATCTCTCCTGTATTCAATATAATAATCTTATTTTAGAGAAAGATAGAGAATGGGAATGAAGTATTTTGCCAAATTAGAAGTCACTATGAAGTGATAGCTCTGCAGACAGGGAAGCTTGAATGCCAGATTAAAATAGGAGCCAAAGGCAAAGCTGATAAATTTAGAGAGAAAGAAGAAATAATTAACTATGAGTAGGTATGTTTCTGAGTGGACCACTGAAAATTATAAGAATAAACTGCAGGTGGATTCTCAGCTTTTGTATATAAAATTAAATGAATTCAGTCACCTCAAATCTGTTTAGAGATAATTAAAGAAAGAACCATTGTACAGAAAGAACCATTGTATAGAAAGAACCAAGACCCTTTCCAATTACTAGAAACAACTGTAGCCATACTGTGTCATCCAAGGAAAACTTCAGAAAATTCAACTGGAATACTATATTGCAAATTTATATTGCATGGGGTATTTGCTTTATTAACACATCAACATCTTTGGCATTCAACAGTTTTGGATCAGTGTCATAAATAATTATTGTTGTTGAATCTGAGTTGTTATCATACACAATTTATTTGGCTTTTTCAGTATTTGGAAATGGTAATTCTCACCTCCTCCACACAAGCTTTTTTCAGTCTCTTGCCAAGTTTTTGAAAGGGAAAAATATCTTCATTTTGGACTGAGGTGTTGCAAAAGTTCTTTGAGGAGAAGCATAGCTGACTACTTGCAGGAACACTGGAAGTCTCCTATGTGGTTCAATTTTAACAGGGTTTATAATGAAGTTGCGCAAAACCTGGCAAAAGAGAGGTTGTGAAATGAACATGCTTAACTGCTATTCTAGAATTTGACAACAATAACTACACAACCCAAGTGTCTGTACAGTATATTTGGTAGATACTTGTCAGTCAAATAATAGAGCAACATATTAGGGAACAAACAGATGATGAATCTGTAGTCAGTGTATTAGTTTTCTTTTAAAGTTATCTTGCATGGGTTTTAAGTAGAAAAGTGGGATATTTTTAATTAATTATTAAATATTCAGTTTTTAAAACTTTTAAAATCAGTGTTTATGTGTGTGTGTATGTGTGTGAGTGAATGTGTATGTAGATAGATACAGATATGGGACTATAGCACATAATCACTCTACAGAGATTGTTGCTAAAGTTAAATGTAGCAATAATTCTGATAGCATCTGAGCATTACTGGGAATCTATCTTGCCAGGCAGAAACTGGGATACTTCTACAGTAGCTCTTTTTTTTATCTTCCATTCATACCCTTTATATGGAGTGTATTTCTCCTAGTGTTACCAGTTGAATAAATTATGAAGGACTTTTGCCTTTTCCTCTATAACATTTTTTCTGATTCAAAAAAGAGTAAAAACTATGCTGGGAAACATGGAATGAATATTTGCAAAGATTGTATCTGGAGTCCCATAAAATTCCACAGACGAGGCAGGATTAATGTATGAGAAAAGCCTTGTCTGGAAACACTCAGAAAATCCGCAAATCTGTTGTAATCTAACATTTTCTGTGTTGTTCTCTTGTCTTTTCTCAAATCTGATTTATAGCACATATGCCTCTACATCCATACATATTTAAAATGTATTTCCATATAGCGACTGCCTCCAGTGTGACTGGCAAAAAATCAGACA
Source organism: Candoia aspera (assembly GCF_035149785.1). Taxonomy (NCBI): domain Eukaryota; kingdom Metazoa; phylum Chordata; class Lepidosauria; order Squamata; family Candoiidae; genus Candoia; species Candoia aspera. Next base: position 167,945,860 of record NC_086155.1, read on the forward strand.
ATTTTTAAAGCTATCATGTCCTTAATTAATAGCCTCCTTCTTTTGGTGGCATCAACTACTTAAAATTGTTTCCTTATCAGCAACGGACCATTTATCAGAAAAAGTACATTGTCTCCAAATGGAGTGAAGTTGACTAGATAAAAAGCTGCTTAATGATGTTTTCTGTTCATATACGATTATGAGAATCAGAAAAACGGAGGCAATAGTCTCCTCAGTTTGTACTACTTTCCATTCGTTTGTACAATTTATAAGATAATGCTGGATCAGAATTAGAAGACTGTAAAAATGCTTTTTGTTTCTCCTACCCTCCCAATGCACATCAATTTCCATCTTCAAAGAGAGACTCAGAACCATACAGATTCTGATTCTTGTTTGTGTGGACCAACAACCAAATGCAGGTGACTTGAGAGCAGCAACTCACCTTAAGATTTATGCTTTCCCTCTCTGATTAAGACAATGTGATGTAGCACTCAGACAGCACTTGCTGTCAGGTTTTCCAGACTGACAGAAAATCTTGATTCCCCAAGTTCACACAGCTTAACTTGGTTGCTAGGTTTGAATTCAGTTGAAGTCTCACAGACACATGACAGATAAAGATATTTATGGTGAGCTTGAATGAAACCACTTTAAAAGGAAGGTTACCTTGTTTCAGTGTGAGAGTGCAGTTCCCCTTTTATACCCACAGCAATTTAAATCCATTGCTTCTTTTCTCCACCACAATCAAGTTTCAATAGACTCATTACCCTGCATTTCATGCCCTTGAAACTGAGTGATTGTTGCCATAACTGATATTCCTACCCTGAGAACTCTGGCTTCAGGGTTTTAACAGTAGAGAATGGCATGTGCCAGTCCAAATGTCAATCTGAATGCAGAGCAGGGAACAAATGAATGAAAGAAACATAGGTCTGGACCAGGAGAACTGGTTCCAATGGAAAGGTAAAGTCCTTGAGGCTGCTGTTACATAGCCCCAGGTGCTAGTGTGGCTTGATTAGGGGATGGGTAGTCTTTGTTTAGTGACTGCAGTTGGTTAAGGTGAAATAGTCACTAAGCAACAGGTCACTAAGTGAACCACATGACTGAGAGAGAGAGGCTGCAAAGATTGCTGGTTGTTACTGTCTCATTCAGATAAAATTCTGTTACGGTATCCTGTGCCTGACCCATTTCTCTCCCCCCCCCCTTTTTTTTTTTGCCCACTGGTGGGGGAGACAGATTGCTTAAACAAGTCATCTCCTCCTGAGCTGCTTTTTCCCAATGCAGCAGCTTCCTTAAAAAGCGCAAACTGCAAGTTAACAAGCTCTTAATTAGTTGATCAGAACCCTCCACAGGCTTGCAGCTTCTGCTTGAAATTGGCCAGACATTAATCAGTTTCACATTGAAGGTTTTTTTTATCCTAAATGTGGGCATTGGTAGCAAAGTTACTTTTTCATCACCAACATAATTGTGAAAGGTTGTTATCTGAGGCAGTTGCTAAATGAGGACTACCTGTATTGCTGTATTGTCTCCTCACTGTCCTTTTTACCATGTATAAGATAGGTGGCCATATAAGTTTTCTAAATAAATAAGGAGACATATTGATCAACTTTGCTCTGTCCTTCATAACTGCTGTGTCCTTGAACTAGTCAGAAACTGGCTTCTCACTACCTGAATCAGTCTTACCTGCATGGGCTCTTTGGGCAATTCTGCACTGCAGCCTACACTGCTTGCCTTCTATTCTGCTTCCAGCTGGTCCTTAAGCCAACTCCAAAAATTCCAGTCTGGATTGCAGTGGGTTGGCAACAGGGTTGAGCTGGTGGTCACTATAGACTATGGCCACCACAAGACCTGATTACTTCTTGCCCATCCCATCCTTGCAGGAAAAGCAAGCATCACTGGCCAGCTCTTGTGAAGACTGGTCTACCAGCACATGCCTTGTCCTGTTAGAGATTGTTGCTCATTAGTCTCTGTGTCTTTCTTTTCCTTTCCTAGATGTTTGCACACATGGATAACTGCAATCACCTTTCCATATTATCTCTGTTGACATGAAAGCAGACCTCTTTTTTCTTTTTATCCTTTATTGTAGCACTGTACTATACTATACTGTAGTATAACATCTTATACTACAATAATCAAAGCTACAAAGGAACAGGTTCTTCACTTCCAAACTTCCTCTGTAGGCCCATAGAAACTTTATAATAAGAGCTGATTGGTCAATTTCATGGAAACAAAATAGCAATATTCTTACCTTGCAATGTAGAGATGTTTAAAAAAAAAAAGGAACAAGAAGGAAGCTTTGGATTACTGTGGGTAGGGGTAGGAAAGCCAGGGAAGCATGCTTCACCCAGCCTTGGCAGAAATGAAAAGGGTATCCACTGGGAGATGTAAAGGTGGAAAGGAGCATGAGCTTCTAATATTGAGGATAAGTAACTTACAATAGCAATATTATAAAAACACACATGCGCGCATGCTTGCACGCACACACATACACACCAGCAACTGCTGATGAGCAGGGAACATAGCAGCCTGGTAGTCCAGGATGAAATGGTTGTCTAGGGCATAAACCAGCTGCTGGAGATGGGGGGCACTGCAGCCAGTCAGAGCTCGGGCTGCTCTAAGAATGGACAAAGCACTAGACACCATCCCCTCTAAAAGGCTTAAGATGGCTCTAGCCAGAAAACAGCAGTTTTGAATTTAGGTTGGAAAACATGGTGCAGAATACAATTGCAGTAGGCTGGGAGTAGGAGGATGATGTCATGTGTTCTTGCACTCAGGAAATGGTGAGGGGCCCACACTGGCAATGGGCCCAGCAAAAAGTGCAGATCTGCCCATTGTCTCCTGGAGCTGCTGCAGGTGTCTGATTGCCTGCTGGCTCCTCAGGCTGATGGTCTGTCTGTTCTGCCTCTTCAGCCTCTGACTCAAGATTCAGAGGAGACCCTAAGAGTATGCAAGAAACTTCTGTTCACCTTACTTAAAGCTCCAATTTAGCTATGTGGAAGAAATAACAGTGTTTAGAAAATACTAGATTCCCATACATAAATATATGCCTGAATAGAGTATGTTAATGAATGAAAGGTGTTTGCTAAAGAAGCAGTTCATGTATCTGAGTATGTTCATTAGTCTCATGTGTTGTGTGTTTCATATATTTTAAAGTTAGGTTTCCCCCCTCATACTTTTAGCAAAACTGTTCTGTCAGTTTTAATAAAAAACAGCAAAAAGTGATTCGTGGCAGGGAAATAAGTAAGACTTCATCTCCATGTGCCTCTATTTTTTTAAAAAAAAATAATGAAGTTGCTTGTTTTCCTTAAATGTTCCATTCCCTCTCCTGGCTAAAATATATTTGAGCTTGTTGGTGAGGCTGGTAATAACTGTGGTGACTGTTGAATTTTGTGTGTGAGTGTGTATAGGGGGGAGAGGAAGGAGAGCTGAAAGAGTAAAATAAGTGTTAAGGAATTCATTGTCTGTCCTCCACCTGTTGTTATTCTGGTCCCAATCAACCTGCTAGCCAGGCTGGAGCCAGTGGCCATCTGGAAACACTGCTCTGTTTATAAACTTGGCATGAAGCAGCACTCCCAGGCCCTGACCTCCCACACAAATCTGGAAACAATTACAGCAAGATGATAGGCAGGCAGGCAGGCAGGCAGGGGCGGAGAAGGATTGAGAGAGGCTGCAGGGGAGAGAAGAACAGAAAGTTCCTTGGTTTCAGAGCATGAGAGGATTGGGGATGTTTCTGACAGAAATATTTATCCATAATACTTTTGCCAAAAGGTTATCCCATGATTTCAAGATAATGACTGTCTACAGACCACTTTAATCTGGCTTTTTCATTGGGACCGTTTCTATTTATTAGTTCTGAGATTTTTCACTCATAGAAGTAAGAAATGGCAAGGAGGTACAGACCACAACCACAACTCAAAGCAATCTTTCTGGGAGACACCCCCAACTCCGATCATATGATATTGTTCCCATTCATTTTTACCAGCAGTAAAATCTGCCACCCTGGAAGCTCCTATTAATGTTCTTTCCGTGGAGGAATGACCTCTCCATCTTGATTTCTGGGACAGAGTGTGGGGTCTTTTAGGGGTCCTTATATCAAATTGTAATTATAGCAATACCCTGTAAAACTTTCACTGTGCGTATCCATTTATTATTTAACCCAATCTAAACGCTGCCTGATGAAGAATCATTAGCCATGTAGGCTGCTTGCCAACCATGATTTTGATTCAGTAGAGACTTGGAGGGCAGGAGGAGGAGGAGGAGGGAGCCCTTAAAAGAACAAATGAGACAATTCCCTTTCTAGAGTAAATTGTAAAAGGATCTTTGTTCTTCTTAAAACTAGGTTTGCCACAGCAAGTGCAGACACCAGCGTGTTACTTCATTTTGTTGTAACTTGTCAATTTAGTAGAACCCAATTATTTTTTTTTAAAAGTCAGATCTTAAAGTAGCTCCTATTTGCATGATTAAAGGGAAGTTACCTTTAGCAGTTACCTATCTATTGTAGTGAAGAGCTGCCTGCTTCTTGCATTAGATTTAGAATCATTATTGCCTCTCCCTGAGTTAACTTTACTATACTGTACAGATAAGCAATCACAGTGTTATTGAGGCAAACTTCCTAGGAAAAGTTGAAACTGAACCATGGAGCCAGAGATATTTCCAGATGGCCCTGATGTGAGAAACAGGAAAAGCTGTTTCACTTCTTTAATTAAGTACAAAAGAATATGAAAAGAGGCTTGCTGGATCAAACCACTTAGAACAGCACAGTGAAAAAGTCTATAGGAAGCTATATGTTAAAAGGATTGAATATTAAAAGATTCTTCCACTCATGCCTCCCAGCAACTGGTACTGGGATGTGTATTGCTTTTGATATTGGAGTAAATAAATAACCAGTGAACCCTATGGTAAGATTCCCAATGTCTGCACTGAACTAGGGTAGAATATGAGCCATGTTCTCTGATACTGGGCTTTCTACATGCAAGTTGAAAATGCAATAGAAGCTAGATGTCTTTTTTTTCAGGGTCACTGTCTTGCTCAAACTAAAGTGAAGGAAATTGCTATCTAGATACCTTCTCAAGTTGCTGAAGAACAGAGTACGGCAGTGCATACGCTTCAGTTTTCTTAAAAAGAAATCAAGAGCAAACAAAACAAATTTTCACATGGTATAGCCCTTCTCTGTCCAATCATACTGTATCAGAACAACACTTTAGACAGAAAAGAAGCCATTCAAAAAAAAAAGTCAGCTAAAACTTTCTATAGGCAGTGAGTATTGAGAACCTTCCTACATTCATTAAGAATGAGATCTTCATTCCAAAGTATTATAGGTTCAGGAGGCTCATTTGCTTTTTTTAATGTGTTGTTTAGACATTAGTCACAAGCAAATAATATGCAAATTATGTGATATGGAATCCTAATGATACTAATTCTAGCAAGAGATGGTTAAATATACATATATTTTTCAAAAAAATATTCAGTTAAATTGATTGTGTTGCTTGAATTTGATACAGATATGACAATATATACATATAATGTTATTTCCCAAGTACATATTTAAATGAACCACAAACTCTCAACAAAGATCTTATTGCTACATTTTTAAAGGGAGAGGAGATCTAAACCTTCCTCACCCTCTTTGTGAAATGGTAACCATGGTGAGGCTTGTTTGCCACTTAGAGGATATTGGCAATGGTTGTAGGTGGCAAGGCGTGGGTGCTTCTAATGGCTGATGTAATGTGCTTCTGGTGCATAGGATTCCTTACATATTTTAAATGGTTCAACTTTTAAAATCACTTGATTGACCTATTAAATATGTGTTGTGACTATCCTGAAATGGGAAGCAGCACCTAAAATAATGGTAGGGAATGGAAGACTTGTTGCTGGACAAGTTAATATTTCTTACAGGGGAAGGGAGGCTGAAAATTTAAAAGCTATAATTTAATGGTCAAATTATGAGAATGTTTCCAGTCTCTCAAAGAAGCTCCTTTGTAATACCAGCTTAGCTCAAAACAAATCGATCACCCCAATTTGGTAATATATGAGGAAATAAACTTAGCTGACCAATCTGGTATTGGAACTAGTGTTGGGAACCTCCAAGCTTATAGTGCTGAGTGACTACAATATTAGTTTTGAGACTATATTGTCTGGAGTAGCTCAGGAGTTCATACTAGCTTACACAGGGTTAACAAACAATGCAGGTCACTCATGCAATTTGATATTTTGTTTTGATCAAGGAGGTATTTAGTGATGAGGATGATTCAAGTCTCCCTACTGTCAACCAGATGGGCCACATATGGCTATGCTATACCAGTGACTCCATTTCATCTCTGTGGGAGCAGTGGATCTACTAGGATGATTTGCCTAAAAAAAATTATTCCAATTTTGAATGAGGCCTTGGAATGGTTTGTGCTTGGTCCCATCAACATTGAAAAGAAAATGTCACACTAAAGTTTTGAATTCCCCAGGTAAAACCATTAATGAAATGCTTTCTACTCAGGCTAGTGGTTTACTGTAATTATTCTTAGCCTACACTTGTTCTTTCTTTCTGTTTTTCAGCAACATAATACAAGGCAAAGGCCAAATGTTAATGTTGTGGTCTGGCCAAAGGGCTCCTTGAATAGGTTTCTGAGTTGATATTTTTGAAGTGGTAGAAAGGAAGCACCAGGGCAGTGTCCTTCCTGGCTTTGCCTGCCTTCCTGTATGCTTCCTTGATGAAATATTAGTCAGAAAGCCAGTTACAATTCATACTCAGTCTCTCATGTCATAATTGGATGACTTTGATATTCTGAGCTTCTCTTCACTGAAGATGCATCCTCCCTACTTTCTGACTACTGCATAAATTTACAGGTGGCAAAGGAAAAGGTGAACCTTGACAGAAATTATTATCCAGGGATCAGGAGAATGACACACTGGGTGCAAATTCACCTGCTTAATAATGCTACTAAACATGGTTTACTTAACATACAGCAGTTTACAGCCTGCAAGGAGTTTTTTTGATTTACTCTGTGTGTTTAAAGCCCAGAAGCCATCTGTCTTGGTTGACATGTTGCTAGAAACATCACTCAATTTCTTAGGTAATCTTTCCAAACATGAAAATTCCCATACATGGGAATAATTTTAAAACAATAAGAAAAAGTAACAAATACAAATAATGGTCAGTTTCAGAATATAGTTACAAACATAGGCATCTGTACCTCAGAGTAACACGTGCAACTCAGTGAGATTAAAGTAAGCTTTAAAGGAAGGTTTCTTGGCTAACAGTCCATTTCCTGGTCCTCTATTTCAGAATATGTGTCTGTTAGAAAACACATTATGTAATGCAAATTTTGCAATCTGGTTTACAACTTTAATTTTGATTCCAAAATTATGATACATAAAGTTACAGGTGCATTTCTGCCGAATACTAGAGGTAACAGTAAAAATTTTATGTTAGCCCTTGTGACTGGTGCTGATAGATATAGTAGACCTAAATGGTTGATTCTGGACAATTACAGTTTCAGCAGTGCCTACCAGCTTGGTCAAAAGTAAGAGATACTGGAACTTGCAGTAAGCAACCTTTGTAAGGTTATATTCCCTCTACCTTATTTAACTGCTACTGCTTCCACACTTTTAAAGATAGTCTATTACTACTCTGCTTATTCTTCTGTTTGTGGGCTACCAAAAATTGAGATTTGAGGCAGAAGGACTAAGAGCAGGACCTACCATTTGTGTAGATGAGATTTCTTTCTGGAGAGGAGTAGGTCTGCATCTAGCATATTCTTGATACATTGTATAAGCTTGGAGTCATGAGATATGGATCATTTGCAAAGCAAGCCTATCCTGGCTTGAACACCTAACAGTTCCTATTCCACTTATCTAAAGCAGAAACCATTTGTATATTTATTATTGTTTTCAATACCTTATTCACTTTTGTTGATGGAGTGTTTCTCTATAATTAAACCATATGTCCTGACTTTAATGGCATACCCCCTTGTCTGTTTCCATCTTCAATATCTTTACAGATGTTGTACTGCTTCTTCTTGTCTCTTGTTCTTTGAAACTCTTTGTTAAGTACCTTCCTGGAATTTTTGTCAATTTCCATGGTTTGTTCTGATATCCTGTTTATTTTTTTTTTATTTTTTATCCCACCTTTATTATTTTTATAAGTAACTCAAGGCGGAGAACATACCTAATACTCCTTCCTCCTCCTATTTTCCCCACAACAACAACCCTGTGAGGTGAGTTGGGCTGAGAGAGAGTGACTGGCCCAAGGTCACCTAGCTGGCTTTCATGCCTAAGGCAGGACTAGAACTCACAGATTCCTGGTTTCTAGTCCAGCACCTTAACCACTAGACCAAACTGGCTGTCATGTTCCCCATTTCAATGTTCTGTTAACATCGTAACGTCTCACATGTCAAACCGTTTTTCCGTGTATACCCGCCTTGCTCATGGCTGGGTTTTTCCATTCCTGTGCTCTGCCTTGTTTTGGAACTTTGGAATGTATGTTTGGGTTTGCACTCCTGTTCAAGGTTACTTTCCCAGGCGCGTGTAACGGATCCTAGCACCTGGGAGGGGGTGCGTGCTGACGGGTGCTTGGGGCAGGACTGAATTGAAGGCAAGGCTTTTAAGTTTGTATTTCGCACGCTTTGGCTCATTCTCAGCTTTCTCTGTATTTGCATACTATTCCTTTAATAAATCAGTTATCTTTAAGCCCGAGCTTGTGAGACTGAGTATTTGGGATTAGGCAACCATTACATAAAGCTGAGAATCATTTATATCATTTCCGCTAGCCCCATCCAAAGTTTGGGTAAAGAGGAGCGCTAGCGATGATCGAACCTCCGCTTCGCGAGGAAGGGAGCGAAGAAGAGCCGGACTCGACGAAGACTCTGCTAGCTCCAACTTTGAGAGCGCAAAGGGCAGCATGTCGGGAGAGGCGAGAGGTCCAATTAGATGAGCTATTGTTGGCGGTGCAGGGTGCCACAGGGGGTGAACCCCAACTCGAAGTGGAAGCAGCACCGGGGAGGGGATCTCCACAACCATCCTGGGAACCCGAAATCCCCTTATCACCGAGGGTGGTAGTGACCAATAGACCCTTGGAAGAGCCTGTCACCCCTGCCCGCATGAAAGCAATAGAGGACAAAATGGATATGATAGTGACCCTATTAAAGGATATCCCCAGGGGCCCGGGGTCCCTACAGGAAGACTGGAAAGAAGACCCCTCCCAGCTGGCTTTCCCAAGACAGAGGTCCCTATCATCATTCCGGGGAAGAAGTAAGACTCGGGCTCCCCGTCAATTGGGAGGAAGGGAGCTGAGGGCATCCAGAGATCGACCACCACTGGGGGCTCGAAGGACGCTGTTGTTTGCAGAGCCACCACAGCCGGTGGAGCCGGTAAGAACCTTTCCACCCTTTGGGGTGAAGTTTGATGGGGATCCTACCACGCTCTCCTTCTTCATCACAAATGCTAGACATTATATGGAGGACTGGGGGCGAAGTTTTCGGTCAGAACAGGGCAAGATTAATTTTATTGCCAACAAGCTGAAGGGGAGGGCAGCCAATTGGTACGTACAGCTGTGCCAAGCGGAGGCCACGGAGTTAGAGGACTTTGATGAGTTTCTGTGGTCCCTTAAACAATACTTTGAAGACCCATTGGCTCAAGAGAGAGCGAAAAGCTCCCTGAGAAAACTTTATCAAGGAACCCTCTCTGTCGCAGATTATGCTTTGGAATTTAAAGCCCTGGCGGGAAAGGTGGAGGACTGGTCCCAATCAACCTTGGTAGAGATGTTCAAGCAAGGGCTGGAGACGGAAATCCTCCATTGGGCTTTGTGTAGGGACGATCCTAAAACTTTATACGGCTGGATTCAGTTGGCGGGCAGTGCGGAAAATGCTCTGCAAATGTATGCCCATAGTAAAGAACTGAGACAAGCCCGAATCGCGAAGGGACCCTGTGCTATGGGATATTCGAGTCGCCCTAAACCAAAAGCCTGGGAGGAAGAGAGGGAACAACGATTTGCGAAAGGTCAGTGCTTGAGATGCGGGAAAGATGGGCATCGTGCCACTTCGTGCCCAAGACGCTGACCAGAGGAACGGCCAGGAAAAGCGCCAGGGAAATCGCCATCCCTCCCACGTAAGATGAAGGCTGCATGTGCCGAACTCGACCCTCCAGACCTTCCATTCGGGGAAGAGGAAGAAGAATTACAGTTCGACCAGCCGACGGGAAAAGCCTTCCACCTGCCCTGAAGGGCACTGTTGGGCAGGTGGAAGAAACTGGGTGCGACCACGATTCGGTGAGTGGGAACTTCCCTACAATGACTGTCAAAGTAAAATTGGGCTCTAGAACCAAAACTGTCGAAGTCTGGGCCATGCTGGACTCGGGTTGTTCTCGTTCGCTGATGCATCCTGATGCTGTAGCTGCCCTAGAACTGCCCACGTTCCCTTTGCCACGGCCCATGATCTTCACGCAATTGGATGGAACCATGGCAGGGGGGAAGGCAGTCACCCACTCTACAGGACTGGTGGCTTTACAGATGGGAACCCATTGGGAGAAATTGCCTTTTGTCATAGCTCCAGTGGGGGGCCCTTTGGTGATTTTAGGAATGCCTTGGTTTGTGCAACAAAACCCTTTCATCAACTGGCTGCACAGAACTGTAACATTTTCTGATGGATTTTATAAGGTACCTGAAAAGGACTTGTTAGAGGACATGGAGGGAGGATGGGTGGCTAACACTACAGTACAAACACTGACGCCGCTAGAAGGATTGCCCAACCAATACCAGGATCTGACTGATGTGTTTGGGGAGAAAGAAGCAGATCGCTTGCCCCCTCACAGGAAAACAGACTGTGCCATTGAATTTCTCCCTAATGTAAAGTTACCTCACCCAAAAATCTATCCCATGTCTCCCAAAGAGCTAACTACGCTAAGGGAATTCATTGACAAAAACCTGGCTAGGGGTTTCATTGAGCCTGCAAACTCCCCGGTGGGAGCCCCTGTTCTCTTTAGACCAAAAAAGGATGGCTCCTTGAGGCTCTGTACCGATTTCCGCGGGCTCAATGCAGTCTCAATATTAAATAAATATCCTTTGCCCCTTATCAAAGATATGTTATCACATCTAGCCAGAGGCAAAATCTTCTCAAAATTGGATCTTAGAGAAGCCTATTTTCGCATTCGCATAAGGGAAGGGGATGAGTGGAAAACAGCGTTTAACTGTCCTCTTGGGGCTTTCCAATACAAAGTCCTGCCCTTTGGTTTATCGGGGGCACCTGGGGTTTTTATGCAACTTATCAATGAGGTCTTGCACGACCACCTGTTTAAGGGAGTACTGTTGTATTTGGATGATGTATTGATTTATACTGAAAACATGTCAGAACATATTCACTTGGTGCGTCAAGTGCTTACTAAATTGAGAAAAGCTGAGTTGTATGCTAAACTGTCCAAATGTGCCTTCCATCAGTCACAAATCGATTATCTAGGATATAGAATTTCCGCTAAGGGTATTGAAATGGACCCTGCCAAGGTTGAAGCGATTGTGGCATGGGAGCCTCCACGTACCAGGAGGCAATTACAAAGTTTCCTTGGATTCGCCAATTTCTACAGGGCATTTGCCCAAAATTTTGCAGAAATCGCCCTCCCCCTTACTGAACTGTTAAAAACTAAAGCTCAGGGGGATACGCGACGCTCTAAAAACCCGGGAGCGCTCCTTAAATGGACTCCAATTTGCCAACAGGCATTCGAGGCGCTCAAACAAATCTTCACTACCGAACCCATTTTACAGCATCCAGACCCCACCAAGCCTTTCGTGGTACAGGTGGATGCCTCTGATTTCTCCATCGGGGTACTACTGCTCCAGTCAGACCAGTCTGACACCTTAAAACCCTGTGCTTACCTCTCTCGCAAGTTCACTGAAACAGAGAGACGGTGGCATGTTTGGGAAAAAGAGGCTTTTGCTGTAAAAACCGCTTTAGAAACTTGGCGCCACTTATTAGAAGGGGCTTCAAACCCTTTTGAAGTCTGGACTGACCATAAGAACTTGGAAGCATTAAGCACCAGTCGAAAACTCAGCCCCAAACAACTTCGCTGGGCTGAATTTTTCAGTCGTTTTGACTTTACCCTCAAATTCATACCAGGCAAGAAAAACTTTTTAGCTGATGTGCTGTCACGCAGACCCCAAAATGCTGGCCCAGGGCCAACGGTACAGGGTACTGTGTGGACGGAAAAGCAACTAAGTCTGGCAGCTGTGACATGCAGCCAAGCGCGAGCGCAACAAACTCAACCTCAAGCCGCTCTGCCTCCCTCCCGGTCACCGCACTTGCCAATTCCATCAGACTTGCAACAACAGTCACTATTCCACCTTAAAAATGATACTTGGTTGCAAGCAAACCTACACACTGTAACATTCACTGACAATTTTGCCTGGCGAAACGATCGTCTCTATGTGCCTGACGCTTTGCGGAAAACAATCCTCCAGCGTTGCCACGACGACAATTTGGCTGGACATTTTGGATATCTTAAAACACTTCACCTAGTTAGGCGTCAGTTCTGGTGGCCAACTTTGCTAAAGGACCTTAAGGCATATGTCACTGCATGCCCTGTCTGCGCGGCTACAAAGTGCAAGACCGGCAAGCCTCAAGGTCTCCTCCAACCGGTTGCCACCCCGTCCTTCCCATGGCAGGACATATCCATGGACTTTATTGTCGACCTACCACCCAGTCAACGGAAAACTGTCATTTGGGTGGTAAAAGATTTTTTTTCTAAACAGGCGCATTTCATCCCATGCGCCTCTATTCCCACCGCGCAACAGCTGGCACGCCTCTTCCTCGTTCACGTGTACCGCCTTCACGGAATCCCCGCCTGTTTGGTGAGTGACAGAGGCACACAATTTATGTCACAGTTTTGGCGGGCATTTTTGAAACTGCTGGGCACCAAACAAGCCCTATCCACCGCTTGGCATCCGGAAACGGATGGCTCTACTGAAGCGGTTAATTCTACTCTTGAGCAGTACCTTCGAGCTTTTGTCAATTACCAACAAGACAACTGGGTGGACTTACTCCCATTTGCTGAAGTCGCTTATAACAACGCCGTGCATCAAAGCACTGGTCAAGTTCCTTTTAAAGCTGTCTTCGGGCATGAGTTCATTCCGATCCCTGAACTCCCGCACCCGCAACCGCTCCCGGCCTCTCTCACTGACTGGGCTGATACTCTCAAAGATTCGTGGCTCAACATTCAACAAGCTCTGAACCATGCCCAAACCACCTACAAGCGCCATGCCAATGCTAAACGCTCCCGCGAACCTACTTTTGCTGTGGGGGATAAAGTCTACTTATCTACAAATTCATCAAATTGCCACAACCGTCCAAAAAACTTGGCCCTAAATTTGTGGGCCCTTTTCCCATTGTAGCACAAATTAATCCTGTTACTTTTAAACTGGATTTACCCCATAACCTCAAGCGTTTATATCCTGTTTTTCATTGCAGCTTGCTCAAGGCATACCTGCAGTCGGACCGCTGGCATCCCCAACTGGCTCTCCATTACACTGGCTCTCTTTGCTTTCTTCTGTTTTTTCATCTTTGGTAGTCTCTTTTCACATTCATCCTTCACAATTTAAGTTCATTTTACAGTTCCTCTGATTCTTTATCAATGAGGCACAAGAAATTAAAGTGTTATTTAGGACACATGAAATCTGTTACTTGAATTTCCTTCTCCATGTTCTGAAGGCTTGATAATGTTTGTGATTTAGGGAACTTAATTTATTGTATTTAGTGTCCATAATGTTCACTTTAATCAGACTACTACATATAATATAATCAACAGCTCCTGGATGGTAGCAGCTAGTGCTGGAGTTTGGGAAGGCTTGAGGTTCAGGGAAGGCCACTGTACATTCTTTTAATTATATTGTTTCTACTGCTTCATCTGCCATAATACAGAAGGGCACTTCCACAGAAGAAAGGGAAAGTAGCTGGCAGCCAGCATCATTGTATGTAAGTGCTTTTCTTAGTTCATGTGACAATCTGATCAGTAGTTAGAGAGTTCTACCTAAGAGGGGTAGACATCTTATATATAACTCAGACCTTTGGGAAAAAAGCTTCACTTGAACTATTAAAGCTTGAAAAATTGTACTGCATACCCACTGCTGGCATGGCATGGCATTCTGCTAGACCTACAGGAAAACCAATGTGCAATAAGTGAAAATTGTTTGTCAATTCATCAGCTAAATTCATGGGGCCACCCAGATCTGGGGATATTCCATCTTTGATCTTGGATGGGGTACCATCAGGGGGTCATCCTGGACTTATAGCTCCTGCTTGAAGAGCAGATGTCAGCTGTGGCAGGAAGGTCTTTGCAGAAATCTTCTTGGTGCACCAGTTGTGCTCTTTCTTCAAATGGGAGGCCCTTCATGGGGCTGCCCATGAAGACCCTGTGGAAGCTTCAACTGGTCCAGAATGTGGTGGCACAAGCAGTAATGTGCATGCCTTGATAATATCTCTGCTTCATGAGTTGTTCTGGTTGCTGGTTTGCTTCCAGGTACAATTTAAGGTGCTGGTTGTTACCTATAAAACCTTACAATGGCATAGGGCCTGGTTACTTGAGGGACAGTCTCTCTCCCATAACATCTGCTTGGCCAATTCAATCCTGCAGGGTTGGCAGAATGTCATCAGTTGGGACTGCGGAAGTGTGCCTTCTCTGTAGCAATGCCTGCCCTCTGGAATGAGGTTGTCCCCGAGATCTGGATGGCCCCACTCTGCTGTTGCTAAAAAGACCCATGAAGACCTGGATCTCCACCCATGTCCTTGGCAAGGGAGAGTGAGACCCCCCGCTTCATTGTGCTTGTCATCTTTTAACTTTATTGTTTTTAATGTTTTATTGATATTATTGTAATTTCTTTGATTGTTGTGAGCTGCCCAGTGTCATTGAGAGTTGGGTGGTGTAAAAGTTTAATAAATTATTAAATTATTATTATTAAATAGGAATATTTTGTTCCTGAATTGTTTGCTAAGTAAAAGGTATCTATTACTCTTTAGGTTCTGTAGGATCTTTACCTGGATGGATTACTGTAACTGGTAGAAAATGAACAAGGAATTGGTGTATGTGGTTGATTATCTCTATCGTCCTCAACTAGCCAGGGAGTTGTTGCCTCATACTGTATATCTGCACCAGGATAGGGGAATTGCATTAAAGAGTACAGCGATGAACAGCTCAATGCATTGTGCCAGTAAGAAAGCCTCTTTAGTCCTCTTCTCCTGCAAAGCTTACTGACTTATGAGGGGAGTGGTCTAATACCCCTTTACAATAAGTCTGGCTCATCAATATACAGCTTGATACAGCTTAATTATAGTGATGCTTTTTCCTTCAGCCCTCCATCAATTTGTGTGGGTTGGGACAATGGAGAACAATATCACCATGTTCCATGGCTCTTCATCAAGAAAGAGGGGTCACCCAAAGAGGCTACTTGGCAAAAGCCAATATGTTCTTCCTTCATCTGGCTCATGAAATGTAGCTGCGTATCTTGGAGGTTTGGGGACTGAGGGAAAATGAGTAAGACATGTTTCAGATCTTTTGTATTCTATGGTATAATAACTGTGGTTTTAATTTATTTTAATTATTATGGCATAGGAGGTCAATGCTAAGAATCAGTTTTGTGCAACATAAGGAATGGACAATATAAGGAGCTGGATGATTTTACAATAAGCTCTTATTTGTCCAAAGAAAATTGAATAGCTATATGCAGAATCTGACTCACATTTTCTAAAATAGATAAGGATAAAATACAACAAAAATATAATACAGATTATCTGATGGCAACAGGAAGTTCATTACATATTGATTACATTTATAAGAAACATTTATAAGAACATCAAAAGAACACTGGAAAAGGAGAACAATTTCAGCTTTATGAATGAAATGTGACCATGGGATCCTCATTTGTAGGCCTCTGTGGCTTGCCTTTATTTTTCTACTTTGTATCTGCTATTACTATTTTTAAAAATCTAAGTTTCAATTACTTCCACATTGTTTGGATGAAGACCAATCATACTTTTCTTCCTCTGGCCTTCACTATTTTCTTTTCGCATCTTATTGTCTCTAGGGTTCCAGATTTGGGAAGAAATGTATGTTCTTCACTTCTGTCTTGCTAAGGAGATGAACACATTTAGATGGTCAAGAGTTTTCTTTATTTGGACACCCTTATAATTTGTTGCAATATATATTGGCATTAGGGATTCATATGTAGAATCTTGTTTCCAAGAGCATATTTTCTTCAACTGTTTTATGGAATTATATTAAGAATAATTGCCATTGGGAACTCAAATATTTCAGTAAAAAAGATCATATGATCTCTCTTGTTGATCAATATTCCCTGATTAATTTGCTTTCACCTTTTAAAAAAATATCTGCATTAAAATTAGTACATCCCAGAGATGTCAGTTTTTGGATTTAAAATGAGGAGACCTTATTTGAAACCCTAGCTGAGTTTTGGATTAAATAAATCATGCCTCATTCCAGTCTTGGAACACAATAGTTCTTCTTGTGAAATTTCCAAGTGTTGCTTCATATATTGTAGAATGGAAATAACAACTTTTTAAGGTGAATGAGATAAAGAGTATAAAGAACATTGCTAATAACTATATAGAAGTGATTAATAAAAATATTGCTCGTTACATTAAGATTGATGTTGTATTTTATATCCCATTTCCAGTTATTATAGTACCCAGTTAATTATTTTTCCTTCGTCAGACTGATGTTTTGGCTTCACAGTATTTAATCATTGATACAATTTCTGTTTTTTCAGCCTTGTTATATGTCACCCTTCTTCAGTTGGATGCCCTCTGGATATCTTGGGACCATAGTGTCCAGAATTTCTAGTCTAGCCATTGAATTTCTAGGGAGGGGGGAAAATCAGTGTCTGAAATTAGTGAAGGAGGATATATGAGGTGACACACTGAAGTTTAATTCAGATGAGATGGAAGTATTCATAATAGATAGAAGATACCAGTTCAGTATACTGGTATTGGTTCTAGGATACTCCTAGTAAAAGAAGAGATACCAAGTTTTACTTCTGATAAGGTAGAGGACACTGTGGACAGAGGTGTTTTACCCAGCATCTCTAATCCACCAAATATGCCTGATTTTGTTAAACATTATACGTGTTTTGGTTATACACAGATCACTTTACTATTTTAATAAATAATACTTTACTTCTATAACAAAGGACTGTAAGATTTATTTGACAAGTTACCTTGATCCCAAAAGGCTTTCCTGCTTGAGTAATGCAGCATCATGGCTTGTTGGCTGAAGCCTAACTATCTAACCATATTTTCTAAGTATTATATTAGTTGCATTGCTCCCAATTCGTTTTTGGGTCATGTTCAGAATGCTGATTGTTCTTATCTTTAGGACTTCTCATCCTAAATGAATCTGCTGTGTGCTCTGTGATCCCTGGAAGGGATCTTTTTACATACAGCTCCATTCTGTGAGGCAGAGGAGATGGGTGCAGGATCTCAGTGGAGATCCATGGGTCACCAGATCCACATATCTCACCTCATTTGGGAATTGACATTTCTGAATGCTCTCTTTTATGTTCCATGAAAATAGAAAATGTACACAAGAAGAAAATAGTTGGGGTACAATCATTCTCTCTGATGTAATTCTTTTTATCTTTGGGGAAAACTTTTTTAAAAACTGAGAAGCCATTCAAAAGGAACATCCTTAACTTCTGGCTTGAAATGAAAATTCATTTTACTCTTGAGTCTACTTGATACGTATGACACAGTGAACTTGCTGACTTCTGGGGTAATGAATAATGTTTTCTCAAATGTGCTATTTGAAGTATAGCTATTCTATGAGCATAGTTATGTAGATCAACAGGACAAACAACAGTAGTATAAATATATGACTAATGCTACCATGATGTAGACAGACTATTATAACAACAACAACAAAAATGTAAAGACTATGTTGACATGTGAAAGCAGAAGTATAGGCCAAATAGATTGGTCCAACAGATAATGGATGTCCAATCCTTGCTTTTCTGGAAGTAGAGAAATAAGACATCCCTCTAACTAACCTGTCAAAGAGAGAACTTTTAGGGCACTGGATGACTAATTCTATCCAGGTTTTAAATTCAATGTCAGAACTTAATACTAAAAGGAAAAAAAATCATCTGATTTCAAAAAACTGTCATTACATTTCATAGGGTAGACACATTTTACTTTGTATGCTTATTTGATTACTAAAATTTTCTGAGGCTTTTTTCCAAAATGTTTTTGAAACCGCTTAGACTACTTCTGTGTGAAGAAGAATGATAAATGATCTGTATGATAGAGTACTCTGTTCTGCATCTCATCCTTCAACTTAACCTGATGCTGAGGGGAAAGCTTGGCACGATGATATTTATAAGCATGTAAGTTCAACAGTTGCTGGTGATAATGGAAAAAGCTTTAGCACTGTTGGTTTTCCATGGCTGGAAACAGTTTTAACTCAATAGATGAATAACAAGAATGCTGTGCAATAGCTGTAAGGTAAGATATTCTTTCTTTAAATGCATTTATTTAAAAACTGATTCCAGAGGCAGGTTACAAAATAAAAACTGTGAATAGCCCAAATATAGAAATAGACATAAGCTAAATGAATATGGCATGTATGATTCATCTGTGACTCTGACCTGACTTTCCAAAATGAGCAGTCCCATAATAAAAGTTATGAGATATTTCATTGTTGTTGTTTATTCGTTTAGTCGCTTCCGACTCTTCGTGACTTCATGGACCAGCCCACGCCAGAGCTTCCTGTCGGTCGTCAACACCCCCAGCTCCCCCAGGGACGAGTCCGTCACCTCTAGAATATCATCCATCCATCTTGCCCTTGGTCGGCCCCTCTTCCTTTTGCCTTCCACTCTCCCTAGCATCAGCATCTTCTCCAGGGTGTCCTGTCTTCTCATGATGTGGCCAAAGTATTTCAGTTTTGCCTTTAGAGATATTTCATAGTATATGTATTATAAAGACTCAAATGGAATTTTATAACAAAATAGCGTGTTAAAAAAAAGCTAACATTCTTCAAAGAATCAGTGAGTAAAGTACTACTTGTTAATAGGACTAAGGTAAAGGTAAAGGTTTCCCTTGACGTAAAGTCCAGTTGTGTCCGACTCTAGGGGGCGGTTTCTCCGTTTCATCTCCGTTTCAAAGCCTTGGAGCCGGCGTTGTCCATAGGACACTTCCGGGTCATGTGGCCAGCATGACTCACGGAACGCCGTTACCTTCCCGCCGAAGCGGTACCAATTAATCTACTCACATTTGCATGTTTTCGAACTGCTTGGTGTGCAGAAGCTGGGACGAGCAACGGGAGCTCACCCCGCCGACCTTCCGATCGACAGCTCAGCGGTTTAACCCGCAGCGCCACCGCGTCCCTCTTAATAGGACTATTACTGAAAAAAAGAAATAAAGGCCACATGTGAAAAATTAGGGAAATACAGCCTTGGACTTGACTTTCTTCAATTCATGTAAGGCGCTTTTACTGGAGAAAGAGATAGGGAAACACTGATTTTGCCTTCCTTCTGCTTTCTCCTATCAGCCTTTCATTACATTCCAGAGGATCCCTTAACTCCCTAGGGCAAATTTTCAAGTGCACAAAGGACTGCGAGAATTGGGGCGGTGGTGGTTGTGGAGCATTAGTTATCACCCATATAGTGTTTTAATGTAACAGGAGAGGTGGCAAGCATATATTGACTGATAAATCAACCCCAAAATAGATCAGCCACATTAGGTAATATGGATACGTATATGAAGAACTAACAACTAACTGTTTCTTTTGAAACCTTTGTAAACTATAGAAGTTAACATTTATTTATTTATCAAATTTATCACCGCCCATCTCCCCCACAGGGAGGGACTCTGGGCGGTTCACAATAAAAACATTCAACCACAATATAATATACAATAATATACAACAATATTAATGACATAAAAATATAAATATATTAAAATATAATAAAATCCAGATGGCTAAGATATTCTCTCTATCCGCAAGCAAACAGGGCAATTCTATGAAGCTAACCATCCCCAAGAAGAACTATTCTCTTTCCTAGTCCAGGCATGTTGACAGAGCCAAGTTTTTAATTTTTTTTGGAAGTCCAAGAGCGAGGGGACTGGCCTCAACTCCCGGGGGAGAACGTTCCAAAGGGCAGGTGCTATTGCAGAGAAGGCATGCTTCCGTGATCCTGCTAGATGAAACTCTTTAACAGATGGGATCTGTAGCATGCCCTCTCTGCATGCCTGGGTGGGATGGGTCGATGTAATGGAGATGAGATGGTCCCTCAGGTAGCCTGGTCCCATGCCATGTAGGGCTTTAAAGGTCATAATCAACACCTTGAATTGGACCCGGAAGCAGACTGGCACCCAGTGCAGCTTGCGCAGTAGAGGTGTTACGTGTGCCACCCTAGGGGCACCTAAAATTACTGGCTGCATGCACGTGGGAGGCCACAGAATCTGAAATTATAAATAATCACTGTGTCTTATATTTCTTCACCAGCTACTCCACATGCCAAGCTGCATTTGAAACCCTGTTGCACTGTATTCTTTAAAGCCATTTGTTACAATGCTTACAATTAAGTGTTGTGCTGGATACATCCAGTCCTTTGGCATGTATAAAATAGCTTTTGTACTGTGGAGTGTAAGTAGAGTGTTGTATTAGAATCAGGGAAACCGAGGTTTATGTTCAGTTTTTCATGGTACTCATTGGATGATTTGGAGCCAGTTAATATCTTTGAAGGGACGCGGTGGCGCTGTGGGTTAAACCACTGAGCTACTGAACTTGCCGATCGGAAGGCCGGCGCTTCGAATCTGTGTGATGGGGTGAGTTCCCATTGCTAGTCCCAGCTCCTGCCAACCTAGCAGTTTGAAAACATGCAAATGTGAGTAGATTAATAGGTACCTCTTTGGTGGGCAGGTAAAGGCGTTCTGTTTAGTCATGCCGGCCACATGACCACGGAAGTGTCTATGGACAAACGCCAGCTCTTCGGCTTTGAAACGGAGATGGGCACTGCCCCCTAGAGTCGGACATGACTGGACTTAATGTCAAGGGAAACCTTTACCTAATATCTTTCAGCCCAAACTGCTCTACAAGATGGGTTTTTTGGGGGGGGGGAATCTGAGGAGGAAATACTGTATAAATTTCTTTATGCTCCTGGAATAAAGGAAGGGTATAAATCTAATGAATTCCCAATATAAGTTCTAAATGTAGCTCTCATCATTTGCACACAACTTTCAATAGTATACTCTTTTTCCATATACCATTTTTGGGTGGATATTTGAAGGAAAATTGGCTGCTACTGGATATCTGCTAACATTCATAAGATCCACATGTGCTTCCAAGTGGAATTTGTGGCAAAATTATTTTGCATCTTTAATACTTTAGAGATCTATGGTTGTACATAAGGGAGGAATGATGGTTCAGGGTTGTTGTCAGTCGTTAAGTTGTGTCCGACTCTTTGTGACCCCATGGACCATAGCGCGCCAGGCCTTTCTGTCCTCAACTGTCTCCCGGAGTTTACTCAAATTCATGTTCATTGCATCAGTGATGCTATCTAACCATCTCATCCTCTGCTGTCCCCTTCTCCTTTTGCCTTCAGTCTTTCCTAGCATCAGGGTCTTTTCCAGTGAGTCCTCTCTTCGCATTAGGTGGCCAAAGTATTGCTTCAGCTTCAGCTTCAGTATCTGTCCTTCCAATGAACAGTCAGGGTTGATTTCCTTTAGGACTGATTGAGTTGACCTCCTTGCAGTCCAAGGGACTCTCAAGAGTCTTCTCCAGCACCACAGTTCAAAAGCATCAATTCTTCGGCACTCAGCCTTCCTTATGGTCCAACTCTCACAGCTGCACATTACTACTGGAAAAACCATAGCTTTGATTATATGGACCTTTGTCGGCAAGGTGATGTCTCTGCTTTTTAATATGCTGTCTAGGTTTACCATAGCTTTCCTCCCAAGGAACAAGTGTCTTTTAATTTCATGGCTGCAGGCACTGTCTGTGGTGATCTTGGAGCCCAAGAAAATAAAATCTCTCACTGCTTCTATTTCTTCCCCTTCTATTTGCCAGGAAGTGATGGGACCAGATGCCATGATCTTAGTTTTTTTAATGTTGAGTTTCAAGCCAGCTTTTGTACTCTCCTCTTTCACCCTCAAGAGGCTCTTTAGTTCTTCCATTAGAACAACTTCCATTCACTTCCTGCCATTACGGTGGCATCCTCCACATATCTGAGGTTGTTGATATTCCTCGCAGCAATCTTAATTCCGGCTTGTGATTCATCCAGCCTGGCATTTCTCATGATGTACTCTGCATATAAGTTAAATAAGCAGGGTGACAAAATACAGCCTTGTTGTACTCCTTTCCCAATTTTGAACCAATCGGTTGTTCCATGTCAGGTTCTAACTGTTGCTTCCTGACCTGCATACAGGTTTCTCAGGAGACAGGTAAAGTGGTCTGGTACTCCCATCTCTTTAAGAATTTGCCACAGTTTGTTGTGATCCACACAATCAAAGGCTTTAGCGCAGTCAACAAAGCAGATGTTTTTCTGGAACTCTCTTGCTTTTTCCATGATCCAGCAAATGTTGGCAATTTGATATCTAGTTCCTCTGCCTCTTCGAAACCCAGCTTGTACTTCTGGTAGTTCTCGGTTCATATATTGCTGAAACCTAGCTTGTAGGATTTTGAGCATAACCTTGCTAGCATGTGAAATGAGCTCAATTGTGCAGTAGTTTTAACATTCTTTGGCATTGCCCTTCTTTGAAATTGGAACGTAAACTGATCTTTTCCAATCGTGTGGCCACTGTTGAGTTTTCCAAATTTGTTGGCATATTGAGTGCAGCAATTTAACAGCATCATCTTTTAGGATTTTAAATAGCTCAGCTGGAATACTGTCCTCTCTGCTAGCTTTGTTGTTAGTAATGCTTCCTAAGGCCCACTTGACTTCACTAGGATGTCCGGCTCAAGGTCAGTGACCACACCATCATGGTTATCAGGGACATTAAGATCTTTCTTGTATAGTTCTTCTGTATATTCTTGCCACCTCTTCTTAATCTCTTCTGCTTCTGTTAGGTCCCTCCCTTTTTTGTCCTTTATCATGCCCATCTTTGCACAAAACATTTCCTTGGTATCTCCAATTTTCTTGCAGAGATCTCTAGTCTTCCCCATTCTATTGTTTTCCTCGATTTCTTTGCATTGTTCATCTAAGAAGGCCTTCTTATCTCTCCTTGCTATTCTCTGGAAACCTCCATTCAGTTGGTTATATCTTTCCTTTTCTCCCTTGCTTTTCACTTTCCTTCTTTCCTCAGCTATTTGTAAAGCCTCATCAGACAGCCACTTTGCTTTCTTGCATTTCTTTTTCTTTGGGATGGTTTTAGTTGCTTCCTCCTGTACAAAGTTACAAACCTCCATCCATAGTTCTTCAGGCACTCTGTGTACCAGATCTATTCCCTTAAGTCTATTTATCACCTCCACTGTATATTCATAAGGGATATGATTTAGTTCATACCTGAATGGTCTAGTGGTTTTCCCTACGTTCTTCAATTTAAGCCTAAGTTTTGCAATAAGAAGCTCATGATCGGAGCCACAGTCAGCTCCAGGTCTTGTTTTTACTGACTGTATAGAGCTTCTCTATCTTTGGCTGCAAAGTACATAATCAATTTGATTTCGGTATTGACCATCTGGTGATGTCCATGTGTAGAGTCGTCTCTTGTGTTGTTGGAAAAGAGTGTTTGCTATGACCAGCATGTTCTCTTGACAAAGCTCTATTAGCCTTTGCCCTGCTTCGTTTTGTACTTCAAGGCCAATTATTCGGTTATTCTGGTTATTTCTTGACTTTGTACTTTAGCATTCCAATCCCTTGATGAAAAGGACATCTTTTTTTGGTGTTAGTTCTAGAAGGTGTTGTAAGTCTTCATAGAACTGGTTAACTTCAACTCCTTCGGCATCAGTGGTTGGGGCATAGACTTGGATTACTGTGATGTTGAATGGTTTGCCTTGAATTCGAACTGAGATCATTCTGTCATTTCTGAGGTTGTACCCCAGCTCTGCTTTTTCCACTCTTATTGACTATGAGGGATACGCCGTTTCTTCTAAGGGATTCTTGCCCACAGTAGTAGATAGAATGGTCACCTGAATTAAATTCATCCATTCCCGTCCATTGTAGTTCGCTGATTCCCAAGACGTTGATGTTCAATCTTGCCATCTCATGTTTGACCACATCCAGCTTTCCTTGATTCATAGATCTTACATTCCAGGTTCCTATGCAATATTGTTCATATGCTTCAGGGTGCTGAGCAACAAAGATGTAAGTATACAGATAACTGGTAAAAAAACTGCTGTGAGTCTATACCAGGATTTCTCAACCTGGGTTCCATGGAACCCTAGAGTTCCGTGAGAGGTCACTAGGGGTTCCCTGGGAGATCACAAGTTTTTAAAAAAATTATTTGAAATTCGAGCAACTTCACATTAAAGAGGTAAGTTTCATTATTTTTAGTTTAAAAACACTGTTAATGCATACATACAGGCCTACACATGAAACAAATACAGTAACTTTGTAACTTCTGGCCTATATTTGAGCCTGAATGGGCAGGGGTTCCCTGAGGCCTGAAAAAGATTTCAAGGGTTCCTCCAGGCTCAAAAAGTTGAGAAAGGCTGGTCTATATAGAAGTAGTTGTATTCTTTCATCTGTAGAGAAAGAAAAGATAGAGATTTCATAGAATAAATCCAAGAGATCTACAGTACTATAACAACTAAATTTTTTCTTTAGGAAAACTGTAAATGGTATTCAGAACTATTTGACATGAAGACTGAAAGCTGTCCTTTAACATTTTCCCATTTTCAGATAGAGAATCTGTAAAACTTGAGGTGGATGGAATTCTTCTGAGTCCTGCTAAGTGCAGTGAGATAAATCTGACCACAGCAAAAACAAACTTTCTTTAATGTGTGGTTTAGTTTTAGCATACTTAACATTAAGTCTTCAATCGTATGCACACTAACTGGGAATAAAGCCTGGGGAGCTATCATTTGAGTACACATACATAGAATTGCACTAATAGTTCATTGTCAGCCCCTCTCCACCAAATGAGACAATGCCTTGAAATGGATCAGAATTCTGGAGGAACTGAGCAAGATAAATTTTAACTGGATATTTACCAAATGTTAACAACTAGGAATGTATTTACTGAGAACCAGATGCATTGTGAAATATTCTCAATTTGCAATCTACTCCAGGTTTAAGTTTAGGGTTTGTTTTTGTTCTTTTTTCTGGACAAACATTGTATGCCATTTTTAGAGGCCCCCAGGGCAATAGTGTTAATAGACTTTAGTTGTGCTACTTCTAGTTTTTTTTGTTCTGCATTTTACTAACCTTCCTTTAATACTGAATCAATCTCCACTTATAAATGATAGACAGTTATAACTGACATTCTTGAGGGACTGGTCAAAAGTACATAGAGTAAGAAAAGGAAAGTATAAGACAACATTCAAAAGCATGCATTTTTTCCAGATACAATTGCTTTAAAAACATTGTTAAAAATGTTGTTACACGTTATTTTATCATGGGAATACTGCTATCCCAGGATTTCATTAAATGTTCCAGTATGTCAATCTGAAATTTTCTCAACATTATCTCTCAGACCTCCCAAATTCTTCAGAACAGCCAAAGAAGCTAATAATACAAAACATCACTGGCTTCCAACTTCCAAATTCTTTGCTTAAAAACCAATCCAGTTCCTGGTTAACAAATAAATATACATCTTCCTTGCCCCTCAAATGCTGTTGCTGGATGATAGTACTCAGCTTTAGTTATAGTAGGTATATCTTCTTTTATGTATAATTATTTTTGGTTGCTGAACCTAAAGTCAGAGAATAAAGTAGCACATCACATTACTGCATCTTGTAGTTTTGCTACCAGCTTCTAAAAATAGGATTATATGTACCCAGGCTTTTCTATTGTCAATGTTCTAACATCTGTGAAATAAAAAAAAAAAGTATAAGAGAAAACTTGTAACAGATGCCTAATATTTGGTCAGAGATACATAATCCACAATGCTAATCAATCTATCATAAGTGTGCACTTCCAAAGTTCCTCCTTTGCACAGTTGTATAGTAGGAGAAAACCCTAGATTTTTCATCAGAGCTGATAAGGTATGACTATTATCTATTCCTCTTCTCTAATAAGCCCATAGCTTCCTTTATGTTTCTAAGTAGCAGCAAATAGCCTCACATGAGAACAATCTACACTACCATTTTATCCAGATGGTGTGATATCTGGATTACTCATAAGGCACAGAATATACTTCCCAACCTTTTCTCCTGGTACTCTTTCTCCTTTTCTACTGTCTTTCCTACCATAAATTACTGTACTTCTTCAGTAATCAGGCTTCTTCATTAAATGTGATTTTACTGTTCTAACACATTCTGAGGGCTTCCCTCATTGTAACTCATGGAGGATGGACCTTTCTTCATCTACAACTACCTCTGCTTGTTTTATGGATAAGCCATCACTGAGCTAAATATTTACACAGTGGGCTGCTCCCAGGCCTGATACAGCTATGCAACTTTAAATCCTGACAGAGGTCTTCCTTTATTTGACCAGTTGGCCTCATTGTATTACCTCAAGAAATGCCCCAGTAATATCTCTGGTCTCCTTGACATCCAGATTTCCCTTCATATTTGGTAACTGTTTCTATGTTCCTGGTATGATGGATAATATAAATTGCATGCTTCTTCATTGTACAAGTATTGTATTATTCTGTACATTGCTCAGAACCCTATTGAAGTAAAGAGTTCTATACGGGTTATATCTATGTTTGCAAGCAAACTACCTGTCTGTTAAGACTGATAAAAGATTCTAAATATGTGCATTTTAAACTTGCCTTAATTATTATTGTAATTCATGGCTACAAGAATGAAATGGAAGATCTTGAGAAAAAGCTTGTTTTTGTTGTAGCAAAAGACAACATGTTTAAGTAAAAAAAAGCAAATGAACTTAGCTGCATCCCATCTATAACTTTTTTAAAATGATGCAGTGGTACTTACTATCTTCACCAGGGATATTGGCATGCACTTACTGACCCTTGGGCTTGTTTATCTCTGTCCCATTATCTGCTGTTCTGAGTTAGGTGATTCTCTGGAAGTCTGAATTCAGCAGGGAGGCCAACTCAAGTTCTACAACTGAGTGTAAGGAGGTTAAACCTTATGGAAATTGGAGCATTGGAACAGTTTTTAAGATGTTGATTATATATTTTATAATTATAATGAGGCTGAATGGAGATATAGATATGGGAAAGGCACAGTTAATTTGTAAGGATTGAATCAGTAAGAAGCTAGGAACAATCTCTGTTTCAGCCATCACTACATACAGGCAAATCATTTAAAATTGTGACTTTTGCTCTCACTTTTAGGAAGGAAATGTAAGATTCCCATTCCATAGCTTTTGAATATGATTTTGAGTATGATTTTAATATTTGCAATATCTTGTAACATAGGGAAGTTTGTGCTTCCCCTCTTTTATGCAACTATTAATGTAAATTGTCCAATAACTTTTTAAAAAATACAAATACTTTGTTTTTACATACATGATACAAGTCTTCCCTTAATTTATATAATCATTCATGTAAATTGCCCAATAACTTTTAAAAGTGTGTGTGTGTATCTATATCTATATCTGTATCTGTATTTGTATCTGTATCTATATCTATATTGTATATAAATACTTTTATATATGTGATGCAAGCTTTTAAAATGATTTTTGATATGGAAAATTCAAAGATTAACAGAATTTGATACTACTGTTCACTCCATTGCAAAATCAGTAGGAACAGAATGCCCAAAGATGCTTCCAGCAGAATTCACAACAAAATTCCCTACTGTAAGCTATTAGCTTTTTACAGTTACATGTAACTAGCATAAACATGTAAATCAAATGCGAATTGAAATCCATGTCTTAAAATCAATATCAAAATGTTGGCCTAAAATGATTGCAGTCTGTCTTGCTGCACATGAAATAGCTAACCAGTGTTGAAGCAAGCAGCATATCCTTCTTTGTTGTTGCAAAACAGATACTGGGGAAAGACTGGAGCGCATAAAACCAGCTGCAGACCAAATCCCCCAAGGAAGTCTAAACAGGTGGTTTGAATTCTACTGACAGGTGTTACTAGTTCCTGTGTCAAGGACAGCTGGTTTTCTACCTCTTGCACGGATTCTGGAAGTGAAATTTCTAGTTTGGGAGCCACATTCTAAAGCCAAACAAATGTGTTTCTGACACTGTCTACAGTACTTCTTGGTCTCATCAGGGTGCTCATTATGGCTGTAATGACATTTCTTCTTTCTAATTTGCTAGCTTGGCAGCTCACATTGTACTTGTGGACTAATTAGATTTGTTTTGGCTTCCTTGCATTTGCTTGCTCAACAGTCCAAATGTTGGCACCAGAAAGGGAGTTTAAGTTCAAACACTTATTATCAGTTGGAGTTCACAATGCAAGCACATGTAGAAGGTTTGCATCTGTGAGATATTTCTGAGGTTGCTATTAAAGTATGTTATTAAAATAAACTTGGCAGATAGAGTTAGAAAGAGCTTTGAAAAAAGAGGTATAATGAGTTATAAAAGTATACTGTGCTTTCTGGAAAAAGGTCATGGGCTATTGAATGCAGTTCATTTTTTATTTTTGTTAATATAATATAGATGGTTAACACTATTATACAAGAGCATTTGTGGAAGCTGCTGTCCTGTATTTTCTTGGTCCATTCTTCTGCTGCTCTTTGTTGGCTGCTAAACCTTTTCCGCATTGCCAGTTACCAGGAAGATATACTGTTAGCTTGGTTGACATCACATTGTTCTCCTAAGCAGAAATAGGGCAAAGTTACATCTATCTATGTCCTGGTATCCCTTTCTCTTCATTGACCAACATAGATAGGGTCAGGAGAAGGTTCAGGATAGCAATGCCACAAATGAAGGAATTGTTTCTACATATTATAGAAGGGAAAAGCACATAGTACAGGTATATTATTTTTGACAGCATCCCTAAATTTTCCATTGTATAAAAGATGTTTTTAAGAAAAAGACAAAGAAAACAGATGCACTTTGCTGATAAAAAGGAACATAGAATTAGGGCCCAAAAGATGTATTTAAAGAACAGCTGTGCTACCAAGTTTTCTTATCATACAACCACATCAGTAGATCCTGGTGTTAGCTTTGAGAAAAGGTCCACAATAACATTTGATGTGAAAGTGACATATATTTTCAGCTACGTTTATAAAAACACAAATATGAAAAGATACATGAATCAGTGGCGTTCTTACTAGGTCTCAACAAATCAGACATAATTAGTAATTAATTAATTGGAAGGATTTGGGAATGTGTTGTTCTATTTATTTATTTATATTTCAAATTTCCATCACTACCCATCTCCCCCGAGAAGGGGACTATTTGCAAAATAGAGGCTATTTGATGTAGTGGTTAAGGCACCAGGCTAGAAATCAAGAGACCATGAGTTCTAGTTTCGCCTTGGGCACAAAGCCAGCTGGGTGACCTTGGGCCAGTCACTTTCTCTCAGCCCTAGGAAGGAGGCAATGGCAAACATTTCTGAAAAAGCTTGCCAAGAAAACTGCAGGGACTTGTCCAGACAATTGCCAAGAATCGGACATGTTGAATGGCAGAAAAAAAATTGCAATATAATGCATTTTTATCTAGGGCAACAAAGTAGGCAGAAATTGCTATATATTCTATGTAAACTAAACTTTGGAATAATTATGATTCTTGGTTCCTAAAATCGGCCACTATGAGATAGGACCAATGGCTCAGACTGTTCCAACATTCTGTCTTCAACAGCTTCCTACTGGATGACTTGTTGAAACTCACAAATGGAGCAATACTTGATGTTCACTTTCTTTATAAATGTGGGACAAAGATTTATTACATATTTTAAACATGATTTCATTCATATCAAATTATATAAAGCAGAGAGAAGTTTTAATGTTTTCTTTAATTATATTGTTGCTATAATATATTTTGATCTGAATTACCATGCAGTGCTGCAGCTTCCCAACAAAGTTGAAAATGTGCCATATATGCTGATTGTTACATTTAGAAATGTAGAAAGAATATGTCACACTTGTCAAATGGAATTATGCAAATTAAATAGTACTTTCTGCTTCCTTTCCAGGTTTAATATATTGTGTACGTAATTCCTAATTGCCTTCATCTTTTAAAATGTCTGAGAGATTCAAAGATATTATCTTGAACTTTCCCCAGGGGATAATTTCCCAACATTATATAATAATGCTGGAAATACGGGAAAATGATAAGAAATCGCCCAATGTTAAGATGAACAACCCAAAACACAGATTGGAACATGGGCACAATTATACTAATTATCAATTAGAGTTCAAGTGTGTGTGTGTGTGTGTGTGTGTGTGTGAATACATACATAGTACATACATACAGTGTGTGTGTGTGTGTGTGTGTGTGTGTGTGTATAAATAATATAATCAAAATGTTATACCCAGATTGTTTTTTTTAGTGTAGTAATGAAATATATGAACATATGGTGACAGCTAAGGATGACTGTAAATAGGGCTGTCCCATCAAAGAATATAGGTAACTGTCTACAAATAATTTTAATCAATTTATTATTGAAAGGCTCTGTACTACACCAGAAGCCTGAAGCAAGGGGTTCCTGTGCCAAGTATTACTCCTCTGAGTTTGGATGCTTAGTATCTTTACTTGTTTAATTACACTTATATCCTGTTGTTCTGCCATAAACTCAGGATGATGTGTATTGATTTCTTAATTATCTTACTTGAAGACATTGATGAGATTTTGAGTTGCTTAGCTTAGTATGAAATTTTCTTTCCTTCAGGTCTTGCAAATAGAGTAACATGAATGGTCACTTTGTAGAAAATATAGCAAATGCATTAAATTGGTTTTATTCTCTTTTTATATTTTTATAATGTTGTTAGCTCCTTTTAGCATTTTATAAGAATGGGTTCTAAATGGATTAAATAAAGCCTAAAGTGTGTCAGGGAAGTTCTTGCATACCAGTTTGATATAAGATCCAGAAGCATGGGGAATCCTGTTAAAAATTATATTATTTTCATGATGAAATTCAGCATGCTCCTATATGCGGTTACATTATCATCTTAAATTCTGGTAGTTCTACGAGAGTTGAATGAAAAATAATGCCTCCACCTCCATACCTTTAGTTTAAATTGAGTATTTTAATAAATGAAAAAAGAAAATAATCCTCGAAATAAGCATTTTTGTTACCTGTATTTACTTCTTTATATACTGCCATTTGGGACACATTTCTGCTAATGATGTACAAACTTCTTTAAGCTGTCATGAAAGAACTCCAAACTTTATCTCTTCAATCAGGTCTTGACATTCCTTTCCACCTCTTTATTTGAGTCACATGGATGCCCACAAAGGTGTTCCTTCAATTTTGGGAAAAGATGGAAGTTGCATGATGCCAAGTCTGAACTGCATGGCAGATGGGGTAAGATGGTAAGATTCAACTTCACAGTTGTGTCTTGGGTACATGTTGCAGCAAAATTTATTTTGTGCTTCTGAAACTCTTCTTAAATTATCATAGTTTTGAGTGTTGCAATGTAGTGATCTGAGTTGATAGTAGTGCTAGGTTCAAAGATCTATGTTCAAAATCTATGTGAAAAACACCTTCTTCATCCCCCAAAATTGTAACCATGAGCTTTCCAGTCGAATTCCAAATTTTGAATTTATTTATTTATTTGCAGGTGAAGCTTTGTGATGATATTCCATAGACTGATGCTTCATTTCTGGGTCACAGTGATGAACCCATGTTTTGTCAGTGGTCACAATGCTGTAAATAAATTTCTTGCCTTCATTTTTTGTGGCATAATAATTGTTGGCCAATTCAGTCTTGAAGCTTCCATCTCTGTTGTTGGTATGCCAGTAACTCATCTTGCATAATCCTTCTGATACTGAATAACATCAATAATGTGACCTCTGTGTCTCTGTGAAACATCAAGTTTGATGGCAATTCTCCTTTGAGCAATCCACTGATTGTTCTTAATCAGTTTATCAACCTTTCTCATTTGAAACTTGTTGGTTGCTGTCACAGTTGTCCAGTTCATTTTTGGTCACACAAATCAGCTCTTCCTAGTTCAACATCTTTATCTCTTTTGGCCCAATGACACAGTACTTACGTCAATGCAATCATCACCGTGAACAACCTGCATTTGATGATGAATTTCAATTGGAAGATTCCTTTGGCAGACAAAATTCAGTCATGGCACATTGCTTAAAGTGCACTGACAAGTATTCACTTCAAGCTTCCATTTCATAAACAATAACAACACAACATTTTGTCACAGCAATTTTCTGCCAACTGAAGCAAAAGAAGAGATGGTAAAGAATATGTTACAGCTTCCAGCATGTCAGTATAGCCATCTGTTGGAGATTTATAACATTGGAGGTATTACTTTTCATTCAACCTTTGTCTATATACAGAAGCATTCATGGGCTCTTCTGTCCATGTACATATTCCTTATCCTATACCAAAATTTTAAGAAGTTTCATTTCTTTCTTTAGAAAAAGTAAACTTGGACAGCAGCCACACTGAGAAGAGGTAAATATCTTTTTCCCTGATACTGTAAAGCAACTTGTCCTCCTGAATTTTGAAATTTGGGATTATAATCCTCATGCTATCCTGCATCATTGCATTGTAATCCAGCAGCTCTGAAGGGCATCAGGGTTAGGCAAACTGTCAGGATTACTTACCTGAACTGAAAAGTTGCTTTACCAGTAGTTCTTGAAGCTGAATGTACTTCCTTATTTTATATAAATGCCAAATCTGTTCTGTATTTCACTAAAGTTTTGTTTCATGTTTGCCAACAAGTACAGCGTCAAGAAGCAGGAGTGCAAGTAGAGTTCTAGTTCTAATAGAGTTCCCAAAGCAAGCCTCTCAGATGCCCCCCTCTCCACCCCCATATTGGGGGTGCTCAGGAGCCAAGCACTCCTGTGTTGTGGTAATTGAGGGTATGCAAGAGAAAGGGGTCATGTTACCTGGCCTGAAAAATTCTGGACAACCATTAGAAGGCAGAAAAGATGACACTGCTGTCATCCAGTAGTCATCTGAATGTCTGTAGCCTAAACATAGTGTTTCTATTCTCTTTTCCCTCTTTTGTTCACAAGGAAGAGAATAGTGAGAAGTCAAAGAAAGTGGGCAGCAGGGGAAACTGCCACATGAGCAGATGGTTGCAGCGGTGGCAGTGGTTCTTCCCTCACTTGCTTCCTCCTTCCTTTCATGCTGCTCTTCTACTATAACTTCTATTGGGTGCTGAGCTTCAACTCCCATGTGTGGGCTGCAAAAATCTGGACAACCACTTGACACAGCAGCAGACAGAATTCTTTATTGCCATCTAGTAGTGGTCCGACTTTTGCAGCTCAGATGTAGTAGGTCTGTTCCACAAATCAAGTTTGTTGAAGGTGGGGGCAAGACATTCATTCATTCATGTTGAGGTTTTCCTACTAATAGATTAAGCTGCTATTGTGCCTAGTCATTTTGGCCGGGTGAAAAGGTTGCAAGTGATTGTCTCCTCTCACGTGCTTCATGCAAATCACCTGGGGGGAGAAAACCTGCCTGGACTTGTTTCTCACTTTCTTTTTTTTTTTTTCCTCTGCCGGTAATGTAGCCAAGCAAGGCTTGCTCCAAGGGAGCTAAGTCCTTTAAATATGTTTTGTTTTTGTTTTGCTTTCTGTAAATAAATTATTTTTATAGAAATGCTTGGTGTGTGACTTTTTTGACCTCTCCTGGGCCAAAGGCTTTCCCAGCATCTGCCAACAGGTTATGTGCCCAGTAAACAACCCAGTAAAACCCAGAGAGAAAAGAGAGATCAACTCCACACCTCATGCACAATTTAAAGGCAGGTAGCAAAGACCTGTGAAGATTTTCTTTGGAGCCACCTGGAGATTTTCCAGCAACTGCCGGTCTACAGGACAAAGAAGCCAGCTGAGGTGACTTGCAAAAGAAGGAAGAAGCCATGGCTACCTCCCAGCCCTCAGCGATGCCTCTGGAACGCCTATCAGAGACCAACTATTTGAATTGGGCCCTGAAGATGGAAATGTATCTTCGCAGAGAGAATCTTTGGCTGCCAATTGGTGAGCAAACCCCCCAAAATCCCAGTGCTGAATGGCTGAGACAGGATGAGCGGGCTAGAGCCACCATTATCTTGGGAGTTGAGGACAATCAGCTAGTCCATGTGTGAGGCATGCAGTCTGCAAAGCAACTTTGGGACACTTTGAGAGACTTATATGTAAAGGCAACAGCAGGGAGTAAAGTTACTCTGACGAAAAAGCTGTACAGAGCCTACCTTGCAGAAGGAGATAGCCTTCCTGAACACCTGCATTATATTCAGCAGCTGTTTGTTGAGTTGCAGGAGAGAGGAATGGAATTTACACCTCTCACAAAATCCTATATCCTCCTGTCCTCACTAAATGCAACGTGGGACACGCTGATCTGTACCCTGGAGGCTATGCCTGAAGCAGACCTCACCCCATCGTATGTTACACAGCGCTTACTCGCTGAATGGGAGAAGAGAGAGGAAAGATCCCCCCCCATCTCTTCTGGAAAACTGCAAGACCAGAAAATGAGGGGAAAGAAGGGAAAGGAACCTGAGGCCATAGTGCTAGCAAGCCAGCGATGCTTCACTTGTGGTTCAGCTGGACATTTGCAAAGAGACTGTGCCATGAGACCCAAGAGTAGAAAGACAGAGCAGAAGAACACAAGGGCAACACAGAAGAAGGCTCTTCAGACAACCCAAATTGCACAGGTTGCTGAGAAGGGTAATTCTGATGTATGGGTGTTAGATTCTGGGGCCAGTTGTCATTTATGTAATTGTAAAAGCTCTTTTGTGTCACTGTCTAAAACTGAAAGACAAAGTGTATCTTTGGCTGATGGGTCTGTGACCAAAATTATGGGACAAGGTGACTTGTATTTATCCTGCTTAGGAGAAACTGTAAAAGGTGTGTTGTATGTGCCAAATTTACAATCAAACCTTTTATCTGTGGCACAATTGGCTGCAACAGGGTATATCATAACATTTAAGAAAAATGGTTGTGAGATACGTAAAAATGGGAAATTGTGTGCTACTGGTATGTTAAAAGACTCCTTGTACATTGTGCAAAATGCAAGGAAGCCAAGCTGCAAGGCTGCAGTTGGCAACACTCCATATCATGACCAATGTGTACACCTGATGCACAGGAGATTTGGTCATGCTAATTTCAAGTATATAGCACAAATGCCACAGCTGTGTGCTGACCTAAAGATAAAACCCTGTGATAAATACTTAGACTGTGTAGTTTGCAAAGAATGCAAAACACTAAAAGCTCCTGTGAGTAAGCACAGTGACAGAGTTACAACTAGACCTTTGGAAATTGTACACTCTGACATTATTGGTCCTTTTGCTCCAAGTCTTGGACAAGCAAGGTATGCAATGACCATCATTGATGATTTCTCAAGATACACATTTATCTACATCTTAAAACAAAGATGAGGCATTTGAGAAATTTAAAAGTTTTGTGACATGGGCAAATGGAAAATTCCCTAGGCCTGTATCTGCACTCCAATGTGATAGAGGAGGAGAATACCTTTCTCACAAATTCAAAAGGTTCCTAGCAGAAAAGGGGATAAAACAGATTCTTTCTAACCCTTATACCCCTCAGCAAAATGGTGTTGCTGAAAGAAAGGGCAGAACCTTGCAAAATGCGATAGAATGCATGTTAAAAGATTCACGATTATGTTTTAAGTACTGGGGAGAGGCAATATCTACTGCCACTTATGTACAGAACAGATTGTATAACTCTGTGATTCAGGACATTCCATTCCATTTGTTTTATGGTGTGAAACCAAAGGTAAACCATCTTAGAGTGTTTGGTAGCACTGCATGGGTTCACATTCCAAAACAGAGAAGGAAAGGAGGCCCCACAACAAAGCCATCTTTGTTGGCTATGAACAAAGCCAGAGGAGCTACAGGTTCATAATGGGAGAGAAATTAATAATTAGCAAAAGCGCTTCTTTTGCTGAACAAAACTGGGGGAGATTAAATTCTAGCTCTCCAGTTGAACTGACCACCACAAGAGAACAGCAAGGACTTGCTGATGGTGATCTTTTGCCTGATGAGGACATTAAACCAGAAAAGCAAACTGAAGATCTGTCTGATGAGACAGATGCTTCTCAGGAAAGTGATAGGAGTCAAAATTTAAGCCCTGTATTACCTCACAGATCTCAGAGGAGTAATAAAGGCGTTCCTCCATCACGTTTTCAGGTTGAAACAGTAAAGGCTTTTCACATATTCACAGAACCTGAGTCTTTAGAACAAGTGAATGCTTTACCACCAGAGATTGCACAAAAGTGGCATTCTGCCATGCAACAGGAATTAGCATCCTTGAAAGAAAATAAAACATGGAAACTGGTAAATCTACCTCCCAATGAACGCTGTCTGGCTTGTAGGTGGGTTTTCAAACTGAAAAGGGATGCTGATGGCAAAATCCAAAAATATAAAGCAAGGTTGGTTGCAAAAGGGTTCACTCAAAGGAAAGATTTAGACTTTGACAAGACTTTTGCACCAGTTACTAAAGGTGAATCAATTAGATTACTGTTAAAAGTTGCTGCACTCAAGGGAATGTCAGTTAACCACTATGACATTCAAACTGCATTTCTCTATGGAGATTTAGATCACAAATTATACATGCAGCAACCCCCTGGTTATGAAAAAGGGGAGAATCTAGTCTGTGAACTGCAGAAGTCAATCTATGGGTTAAAACAAGCTGCTAGATCCTGGAACCAAAAAGTAGATGAAAAACTGCAGAATTTTGGTTTTGAAAAAGGAAAAGCAGATCCCTGTGTATATATGAAGAAGGACAAACAAGGCTGTATGTATCTGTGCATTTATGTTGATGATTTGCTGCTGTTCACATCAACAGAAAAACAAAGGCTTGATTTTGAAGCCTGCATGAAAAGCCATTTCATATTAAAAAGCCTTGGAGTTGTGACCAATTACCTAGGTTTGGAAGTACACAGAGACAAGGATGGTAGCTTTCTGTTAAACCAACGTAGTAAAATTCAAAAGCTCCTAGAGGATTTTAATATGCAAGACTGTAAACCAGTCTCTACTCCGATGATAATAGATTTTCAGAAAGATATAGGAGAAACTCAATTAACTGAGGCAGAGAACTATAGATCTGCAATTGGTAGTTTACTGTACATTGCAAATCATTCTCGCCCAGATATCTCAAATTCTGTGGCCATTTTAAGTAGACAGGTAGAGAAGCCTACATCTACTGGAAAAGCAGCATTGAAGAGGTTAATGAGGTATTTGCAAGGAACAAAGAATTATTGCCTGAAGCTAAATGCCTCTGGAACTGAGAAATTGCAGGCTTTTGCCGATTCTGACTGGGGAGCAGATGTCAGTGACAGAAAATCCACTTCTGGGATTTTAATTCAATTTGCTGGATCTAGCTTAGGCTGGCATTCTAGAAAACAAACACTTGTTGCTCTTTCCACTGCAGAAGCAGAGTTTTATTCTCTAACACAAACCTGTAATGAGGTTACATGGTTTAAACATTTGTTAAAAGACATAGGCATGGAAGTGAACTAGCCTATAACTGTTTATGAGGATAATCAAGCTTGCATTGCTATGGCAAAATCTGAAGCCTGCAGAAATAGAACAAAACATATCGATATTAGATATCAATATATCAAAGATATGATAAGCAAAGGAGAAATAATGTTAAAATATTGTGAATCAAAAGACATGATTGCTGATATTTTAACCAAACCTCTTCCTGTACCAAGACACAAAGAGTTGTCAGAGAAGATTGGTTTGCATCTTAATCTATAGTATAAAAAGGGGAGTGTTGAGGTTTTCCTACTAATAGATTAAGCTGCTATTGTGCCTAGTCATTTTGGCCAGGTGAAAAGGTTGCAAGTGATTGTCTCCTCTCATGTGCTTCATGCAAATCACTGGTGGGGGGAGAAAACCTGCCCGGACTTGTTTCTCACTTCCTTTTTTTTCTCTCTGCCGGTAATGTAGCCAAGCAAGGCTTGTTCCAAGGGAGCTAAGTCCTTTAAATATGTTTTGTTTTTGTTTTGCTTTCTGTAAATAAATTATTTTTATAGAAATGCTTGGTGTGTGACTTTTTTGACCTCTCCTGGGCTAAAGGCTTTCCCAGCATCTGCCAATCATTCATTCATTCATTCATTCATTCATTCATTCATTCATTCAGTTTATATAGCTCATCTCAGATGTATGGCTCTGGGTGGCTTGTGACAATTAAAACTACAAAAAGAACAAAGTACAATCTTTAAATATATACAAAAAGCATATAAAACCATACACAAACTAAATAACAGAATCCACAGCCAGATCTAAAAAACAGTATGTGGAGTCGTTCCTTTCTGAACCAATTATTTCATG
The DNA here is from genome assembly GCF_035149785.1 of Candoia aspera. Classification (NCBI taxonomy): domain Eukaryota; kingdom Metazoa; phylum Chordata; class Lepidosauria; order Squamata; family Candoiidae; genus Candoia; species Candoia aspera. The sequence continues at coordinate 167,984,260 of NC_086155.1, forward strand.
AAATGTCTTCACGCAAACAACCAAGTTCAGAGAGCACCAAGGACTCCACAGTTCAATCCTGAGCTACATATATTCTCTCCTAAAAAATCTGCATTCCACATAACCATTGTATAAGCTCTACTGCACATCTAGATCCCATGCCCAGCCATGTCTTTAAGGTCTTACAAAAACCCAGTAAGTTGGGGTCCATCTGATCTCTGGGGGGATGATGTTCCACAGGGTGGGTGCCATGATAGAAAAGGTCCTCCTCCTAGGTCCTGCCATATGACATTCTCTAGCTGACGGGACCCAGAACCTGCTTCTCCTGCTTTATTTAATGGGCTGGGTAGATGTAACTGGGGAGAGGTGGTCCTTCAAATAGCCCAGTCCTGTTCCATGAAGGGCTTTATAGGTCATCACCAGCATCTTGAATTGAACTTGGAAGCATACTGGCAAGCAATGCAGTTCATGGAGCAGAGGTGCAACACGGGCCCAATGAGGAGCGCCCATAACTGCCCATGCAGCTGCATTCTGCACCAGTTGTAGCTTCCAGATGCTCTTCAAGCACAGCCCCATATAGAGTGCATTGCAGTAGTGTATTTGGGAGGTGACCAAGGCATGAGTGACTGTAAGAAGAGCCTCCTGAATGGACATTGATGTCAAGTTTGAGTTTGGAGAGCAGGGCGGCAACTAGGGTCTGTGTCACCTGGGGCAAACATGGATTCCACGTCCATTTTGGCACTCCCCCAGCGCTCATTTTGGCACCCCCCCCAGCACAGCACCCAGGGCACATGCCCCACTTGCCCCACCCCTCAGTTGCAGCCCTGTTGGGAATTTCCCATTCTCTTATTTCAGGCCAATATATGCATGTTTTACCCATGAATAACCTTCTTAAGCCATCTTTTTTACTGTTGCTCTTAAAAAGGCTGTATTATTAAGGATGACTAAATTCATAGACATAAAGCTTTCTGTAGATAATGGTAATATTGACAGAATCTGACACAGAGCCTGGAAATTCAGAGCTGCAGTTGGCATCTCTTTCTGAATTCAAGCCACTCTGCTTTTTATTTTCCACAGGAACATTTTTTTCCAGCTTGGAAAAAGTATGGATTTTTTAGTTGTTATTGTAGCAGTTATTTAATTGGTGGGCTTTTATTTTTATGTTATTTAAACCGTGTTGCCCTCTCTAGACAACTTGCACTTAAGAAAAAAATGCCCCAGGATATCTAGAGAATATCTTTCAATATTGATAAGGAACAACTATATGCTTGTCCAGTCTACTCAAGATGGAAATGAAGCAATGCAATTTATATTTTATTATAAATTATATATTCTAGCTTGCTGGGGGAAAGGTAATTACAACTGGGGAAGGCAATGGCAAATCACCCCACTCTATAGTCTGCCAAGAAAACATCGCGAAAGTGGCATCCCCCAAAGAGTCAGGAAATGACTTAGGGACCTTTCTTCTTTTTCTCTATATTCTATAGAGAGATTGGAGGTTTTAAATAATGCTAGGTAAAGTTGTCCCAATTTGAACTAGAGTCCTGGTGACCATGTGGACACATCCTATCATTTTCTTGGCAGCAGTACAGAAGTGATTTGCCATAACCTCCTTTTGGAATGGTTATATAACTCCCTAAGCTAGCCTATGAACCTGGTTTTCCCTGGAGATCTCCTCTTCAAGTACTACCCAGTCCTGACTCACTTAACTATTTTTAAGATCAGCAAAGTCAGCCTAGTGCTTCCATCTGCTGTGGGCATCAAATTACAATTTATAGCAAAATACTATATCCTGAAAACCATAAGGAGAGCTTAGAGGTCTGGTTCTGCAAATATAGGTCTATCCAGAAAGCTCAGTTAGATTGTCAAACTATGGATTCTGTTCTAATATGCCCAAGCTTTTGTTCTGAATTCTTGTTTCTATAATGACTGAATCCTAGTAAATGGAAAGGCAATTTTACACTTCAGTCCCAATGTGAATGCTGTTTTTTTTTCTCAGAAAAAAACACCACTCTTTTTAGCAATTAGCAGATGAAATCAAATACTATTCACAAGTAAAGGGTCCAGTAATAGAAGCCTTGGGCACTTATTTATTTATACGTAATTTAATGTATAATATAATATTATATATATATAAATATATAATAAAATATAATTATATTTATAATATAAAATAATAAATACATATTTATATATTTAAATACGTGAAACATAACATAGGATTGAATTTATCTTTAAAGAATCCATACTGCAAAAATGAGATCTTTCCAGTCACTTCTTGAAATATCTGAATCTACAGGTGAGAGTTTTGCAGCAGTTTTCATGTTTTCATGATAGCTTTTCTAGAATTAACTCCAGAATTTGTAAATGAGAGATATGAAAAACAGATACCACTTTGTCACTAATTCCTCCAAATCTTATTTAAAAGTAAAAATAATAATCCCATACTAGGGATTCCCAAGAAGGATTTGACCTTCAAAAGTAACTTTCAGTTTCCCCGCTTGGGGACAGTTTTATCTCTGAAATTAAAAACATTTATTATTAATGGGATATTTTTTTACACAGGCTATAATCAATTATTTCCAGCATTTATATCCATGCTGAAAATTCAGGATACCTCTTGACAGAATTGTGCACATTTAGGTTGCTGCAGTACAGGACATAGAGTTACACAGTTCCATTTTTGTGAAATAAGTTTTCTCCAAGTTGAATGATTTCTGTGGACTTCATGTAAATACCTATTAATTTTCCTGGCAGCAATAAAGAAGCAGTCTGCCATTGCCTTCTTCCAAGACTACTACTGCTACCTTTTACTTCCCATCTAGCTTAGATAGAGCTCTTGTATTTCCTAGAGATCCAACCTGTCCCAGTTCTGCTCAGCTTTCAAGGCCAGACAATAAGCAAGATATGGCCAAATCCTGAGGCTCCATGTCAGAGGGGACACAATATCCTGTGTCAAGAGGCTGGATCTGTGCAACATCTATTGTACAAGTATATTTCTATGTGAACGTTTCCATTAGTCATCCTTCCCTATACTGGGATGTGTCCTCATCAGTGTGTATTGTGTCAAGTTCAATAATGTGTTCAGGTATGGACTCTCCTAGACTTATCTGATGACAATAAAATATACTTTTGAGTTGAGAGAGAACAATGCATCCTGTCTGGTGAAACTTTCTTCCTGTCTGTAGGAAGGCATTGCCTATCCCATGGGGCAAGTGTTCCTTGCCAGACAATGCAAAACAGACTCTCACCTTCCCTTAGAACTAGAGAAAGGAAATAGGACAGCTGCCAGCCAGAGATCAAGAGGAAAAACATGCCACATCATTTAGGGCTAATAATTACCAGAAATTCTTGATAGTTGCAACATATTCTTAGCATTTTCCATTTTAATAGAAAACATTATTGTAACTATCCCATGACAAGTTTTTAAAGCTATTGTCCATTATCTCAGATCAATACAGGTTTTATGTTAGCAAGTAGAATTCATAATGCGAATGTAATAAATAAGGCAGCTTTTTGAAGATAAATATATTGAATTAACATGTAAAAGCAGAAAACTACTGAAAAGCATCCCAACTGTCATACAATGTATATCTATGTTCCTCTGATAAATCACTCAAATGTTGACACTTCTTACCCAGCATGGTACCAGTGTAGTTTCAGACAATAAAGTGATGTTGTCTTTAATTCTGGTTGCTTAATTTGTTGTAGCTTTTTGTTATACATGACCGATCTCAGCAACATCCATGATAGGAAGCAGTAATGAGAAGGAGAACCAAGATTGGGCCATTTAACCCTGCATCAGAGGTCAAGTATGAAATATATAAATGAAGTTCAAGGTTAGAGAGATAAATAAAGAAAATGAAAAGTTGGGGAGACAGGTGCCTGAGGGAGAACTTTCTTCTGCATGAAAAACTGCACCTGTGATTTTAGTGCTACTCCAGAATTGACAGTGCTCTATTACATTCCCATTGGGCTATCCATATGGTTCAGTAAAAAAAATCAACCTGGTGGCCCCAATGGTGCAATCAAAGCTCCACCTGGTTTTTATGCGCATCATGTGCGTGATACACAGCTTTGATCGAAACATTGGGGCCACCATGTTGACTTTTTTTTACCATACCCTGCGGACACTCCATGCTCCCATGATCTTGTTTTGGTTGGGCAGACAAGCTAATTTTGTTTTCTATTTCAACTTCAGGATAGCTCAAATTGTAACATTTCTGTTTTATAAGTTGTAGTACTTGCATTCCATGGAGCCTGGGGATGGACAGATTTTCCATTTTCCTCACCTTGCCTCCAGCTGCTTGAAATCAGAGCTGTCTAGTAAGACTTCACAGGCAACCTTATCAATTAGTCTGATTTTAATCCTTCTAGGATTATTTCTAGACAATTTCATGATTTCCTTCTAGTTTATTTCTAGACAATTTCATGAAAAAGAAACTGTCTAGCTCAATATTTTATGTTTATTATAAATATCATACACCAAACCCTTGCCTCCATCTACTTCCCAGAGTCTGTGCTAGGCACCATTAATTTTTCCCCCCAACGTACATAGAGGCTCTTCACTGAGCCAGCAACGGTGATTCGAACTATTATATTTGGCCGCAAAGCTACAGTATTGTGCCATCACTACATCACTATAAGCAGGAAAAAAGACAGATTAATAAACAGCCACCTTTCCCTTCATAACAATACTTCTGATTTTTTTTAAAATGCCAGTATGTGGCATGTGCTGAGGATCCACGGAGCAAATGGGTATTTTTTACTCCAGGAACTGCTAGAAGTAGAGGCAAGGAACTGACCAAATGATGGCTTTTTTCACTCTTCTATTGACAGTTGAAGAGACCACTGATTGGTTGATGGTGTTGCCTACCTTTTTTCAGGTCTGTGTGTGCATACAAACATACATGCTATTTCTTTTTTCTTCTTCTTTACATTTTAAAATGATTTCTGCATACCGAAACTATTATGGTTATATTTCAATTGTTATCTGCTTGCTGCTGGAATTTTCAAATACAAAAAGAGGGTTATAAATATCTTCAACAATGTTAATAAATGATTAAAATATCTATGGAACATAATTCATAAAAATAACCTGAGCCTGAAAGTACAATCAACCACCTGTCACTCCATTAAGATACCTTGTGCAATTACGTGTGTCTAGTCTGATGCTCTGTAATTTCAGACTATTCTATTGTTCGTCTTCATTACAACTGTATTAATTTTTAATGCCCCCAAAAAGGAGATTAAAAATTAAACCAGAGAATTTAATAATTATCTAATGAAGAAGTACATCCAAAACATACAGTATGTAACAAGCTTATCCTCTCAGGTGGGACTTTCATCACAATTTTATTTGCATTTCAATTTTCCATTAACATTATCTAGTTCTGTTGGTTTTTAACAGAAGAGCTGAGCCAAGCCATTTGTCCATATAACTCAGAGTTAATCAGCATTCTAGGGTTTCAAAGAGAAGTCTTTCCCAGGATTATCTGGAAATGTCTGGGACTCCTTCCATAGTAAGCATGCGCTGTGCTACTGAATTAAAACTCTGTTAGATAGGGCAGTTGGATTTACTCCTGTTTGTATTTTGCTTAATCTTTGTAACTTGGATCATTTGTATGCATAAGTCATTATAATAGATAGTTTGTTTCACATACCTAAATAGGCAGTCACTTTCTTTTTCTCTATATCCCCCCCTTCCCCTAGTCTTTTATCTGGGTAGGAATTCTGCAGAATTAGGATTTGTTTGGAGAGGCTAAACGTTTGCTGAAGCTTTCTGATTGGTTATTCTTAGTGCCAATAAAGACTGGTAAATCCATGCATCTAACTGTTTTTATAATTATGTAGAAATTCCATTTCATGACAGAAATAATACATTCCAGACAGAGAATTTCAGGGTGATAATTATACTTCTTGGGTGGTTAAAGTTACTCCACCTTAGCTGAGTGAATAGATTTGCCTGTTGGCAAAGATGGTAAACTCTTTTGGGTTTCAGCTGACTCTTAAAGGAGGAAGGGGGAGAAAATTCAGTGTTGATTGTACTTCAGTATTATTGGCTAAATAGAATAACTGATAATAGTTCTGTGCATATAACCTACATACAGTATTTATGATAAAATCTGATGAAACCTCAGCCTGCCTTTTACTTATAAGTATTATAACTCCGTCCTTTCACAGCAGAAACTGTGATGAAATCCAAATAATGAGACTATTCTTTGGATGCAATGAGGGCCATACCGCAGTGACTCTTGGCATTGCTATCCATGAGCTTCAACAGAAATAAAATAACACACATTTATATGTTAGGCTTCACACCAGGGCTCAGCAGTAAATCTCACTACATTTAACCCCTTATTCAGCAATTGGCTTAACTTGGCAGACGATTCAGAGAAAACTCAACTAGATTCATCTTCTACAGTGCAAAATTAAAACTTTAATATAGGTCTATGACCTAGAGTTTAGGCTTTTTCCTCTTGCCTTTCTGAATTGGCTGTTTTCCTGATAGCCTTGGGAGGCAGCTGAATAACACAACAGTTCTTTGTAGATCCATTGTTGTTGCCTTGCCAGATTCAGTCCTTCCATTATACATGCAGAACATATCGAGTTCATTTTCTGCACCATAAACAATCTATTTATACTTCAAAAGCAGATAAACCCATGAAAAATGCATGGGTTTATCTGCTTTTTCACCAGTCTAGAGGACCATTTATGTTGAACATGCCCTTTTGTTGTGGAACTGAGAAGACAGTAGGCTTTTTCTAGGAACTTGGTACTTGCTTTAGGATCATATAGGCAAATTAAAGGAAAATGACTTCTCTCAAGCTAATTTCCAATAGAAAGATGAGTGAACACAGGTTCATGAAATCAAGTTATAATCTGCCACATTGGCCTCTTGAAGCCCAGAAAGTGGGTTCTTTGTTGGAATCTTCCCTGGCAGTGCCATTAAGAATTACAAGATCCAAACTACCTGCCAACTGGCCGATAGACATCTTGCCATGTTACAATGCTTGCCTTTAGCTTGTTGGAGTTGGAAATAATCTGCTTCCCCTTTTGGAGGAAGAGTCCAAATAAATGAGCTGGTAGAAAGGTGTCACCACTCCTAATGCTTGTGTTCAGGTCATTGGTAATTGCAACATTTGAGTATACATGTAGTACATTAGTGATATAGTTGTCAAGAGGGTGCCATAGATAGTTAATGTCACTACATAGACAAAGTGGAGGGAGATAAATGTTAATAAACAGAATATTACAAGGCCTAAATTGGAGAAGTCTAGGACCACATTGGGATATGGCTGTAGTGTGAACACAAGAATATTGAATATAGTGCAAACCATTATATTCATTCTTCCTGAGGGGCTCTCCTTTTTTACACTAGTAAAAAATGCATATTCTGTTATTTTGAAGTTTTATTTTTCCATTTATTGCATTAAGTGATTCCTGTGTTGATAAACTGTATGTTCTGAGTACACATATGGAGAGATAGAAGCTCAACCCATTCATCATCCCATATCTAAGTTCAGTAATATGAATGTGAAGACATCTGGAATTAAGTATTCATGGATTAAAAGAGGCAACCGATGTGCACAACAAAGATGCTAACTTGGGCATGCAGACATATATTTATATTTTAGTTTAGTTTAATACAAGTCCATCACATCTAGCATCTGCTATCATCAGATTACACTATTGTGCAATTGCTTGATTACTGAGATTAACAGCCAGTAAAAGCTAGTAAAATGTACATTGCTTTTGCGGTCACAAAGTTGCATGCAAAAGTTGAGGCCAAATTAAGTTCTTTAATGAATCCCTAAGTGGACAGCAGCTGAAATAACCTCTACATGGTATAAAGTTAAACATGATATCTTTAGATATGAATGAAAACTTACTATTTATGTGCAGTTGTTCACAGTTTCAAAATAAGAAAACAGGGAATATGGCAGGTGCAAAAGTTTGGAGGCCCTTGGTCAGTGCTACTTATTTTTTTCTTTTTTAACTGTAAAGGCCTCCAAAAATGATTCATTCATTAGACCTACAGTTAGTCAGATAAAGACAATTTTAAGGTGAACAAATACTCTGACTTGACTCATAACTTGTATGTTATGGAAGCTGTTATTTCTACATGCAACAAACTTGGGCTCCTCCAAGCAGCTACCTGAGCATTTGAAAATGAGGATAATTCACTCTTACAAAACAGGGAAGGCTATAAAAAGTATCTAAATGCCTCCAGTGAACAATTTCAACTGTGAGAAATCTTATTAAGAAATGGAAGATATAGTACATGGAACTAATGTCCCACAGTCAGTTAAGAAACCAGAACTGAAAGGAGCTTGAATATTTCAGCAAGTCAACAATTTGAAGCATACATCTAAATCAACCATGAAGTATTTACAGGAAAGAAAGTTAAAGGTTTTGTAATGGCTTTTATGGTACCCAGACCTGAATATTATTTAAAATCTGTGAGGAGATTTTAATATGCAGCGATTTCAAAGAGACCTAAGAATATTTCTTTTTTAAAAAAAAAATAATTTTTATTAAATTTTTAAACAAGAAAATTAGAAACTAACACAAACTAATATAAAGCAAGAAAGGAAGAAAGGAAAGGGAAAATGAAGAAAATCAAAGAAAGAGCAAAAAGTACAAGAAAAGGAAAAAGGTTAAAGAAAAATAGAAAAGAAATATATAAGGCAGTAGCCTCCAATATTCTTCACAGCAGTTATAAGTACAGTATATTTTAATCTCTCTCTATAACAATACATCATATTACTCTTCTTTCTATTATTCTGTCCTGTCTAATCATCACAAGTTTATTTTTTTCATTTTACGCAAAAAGCCCATAAGGGACTTCCAGTCATGAATAAAGGTAGATAGTGTCTCTTCTCTAACCAAAGAAGTCAGTTTATCCATTTCAGCAACATCTGTCAACTTCATCAACCATTCCTCCATGGTGGGTAGTGTTGAACCGCTCCATCCCTGTGCTTATACTAATCTTGCCACAGTAATCATGTATTGAAACAATCTTCCATGGTTTCTTCCCAACTGTTTATCCATTAATGAGACCTAAGAATACTTCTTAGAAGGGTGGAGAAAAATTCTTAAAGCAGGAATAGACTCAGCTAGCTATAGGAAATGTTTGGAAGCTGTTACTTCTGGAAAAGGAGTGTTATAACATACTGACTGAACCAGGGTTTGCACCTGCCACATCCACAGTTTTCCTTTTTGAAGTTGTGAAGAACGACATACAAATATTAAGCAGAAAGATTAACTTTGTACCCTGTAGGCGTGGCGTGTCAACTCCTTTTCACTTAGGGATTAACTGAAATGTGCAGTTTGGCCCAAGTGCCTGAACTTTTGCTTGCAGCTCTATGATTTGTCTCTGAAATGTTTCTTGCTTTTGAAGACATGGATCATATGAAGGGACATAGGGCTGTGTTATTCTCTTTCTGATACAGCTTGATTCCTTGCCTCATGTCTTCCATGTACAGGCCATAGATGTCTGCACTTCATAGAGCCCCTAAGGTATTTTATTTATGAAAGGTATACAGTCTCAGTTCAATTTTGATTCATGGGTAAACATGATTTTGTATAGTATAACTTTGTACCTTTTTAAAAAAAAATTCTAGTAAGTATATAAAATTTATTTTGAGACTTAAATTCTGTCAACCCTCCCCATACAATTTAACCCCAATCTTTCAGTGATATTGTGAGTTACTACCAACTTTCCTGTAGGCCTAGGAGGGCAGTAATAATAAAAGCACAGCCTTGGACCAGAGGGAAGTTGCCTTTCTCTTCTCTAAATCCAGATTCCATGCCCAGTGTGCAGGAAGTTGTAGGATGCAGTTCCCATAAGGTCAGTAGGCAGCATCCTGAAACTAGACTACTGCATTACAAAAACAAGGGATGGGTGGAAAACATCCTTTCCAAAAAAAGTTGTTTCAATCCATTACACTGTATGTGCTGGAGAAACAGACACAAGAATTTAAACCTTGAGTTAAATGTGTTCTATTTGATACAGAACAGTCATTGGAATTCATTCATAATGGCTTAGTTAGCTTTCCTACAATATAACTGCTTATCAGAAGCTCTTGTATCCTTGAATGCCTGTTGCGCTTGCTTCTAGTCCAGCCTATTGAGAAGTTTGACAGAAGTCATGGTGCCTGGTAGTTCAGTACTAGAGCAAACTACTCAATATTACACAAGAAGTGCCCTTTTTCATGAATAAAATAGTAAGTTTTTTACTGAGTAGAAAAATAAATTTTTAGTATTTCATAATTCTTTTAATCAACACCATTTTTCCTGAGCTCAAAACATGCTTTGCCTCTGCCTTTCTTCAAACTGTTTGTCTCTAAATCTTCTATGTTAAATACTGAATCTGAGTAATAAGGACAAAGATTAGGAGCATGAAGTTCAAGAGCAACACTGTTTATTTGTATAAGAGAGTTGTTTTCATGTTTCTCTCTATATTTTGAGCCACATGCTCAGACTGAAATATAATGGTACAGTCACTGGGCTATATATTGTTTTGAAAAGAAAAAAATGCTAGTAAACAGCAGTATAAACTCATCAAAATGTCCCCATTGTTATAAATAATTTCACATTAGATAAACTATTCTCATAATATTGGATTTATTGAGAAATGGCTTTTGGTAGAGATTTGTCTGTTTGGAAAAATGAGTTTGAAGCCCCAGAAGAACCTCTGCTTCAACACATTTCATAAAAGTCAAGGACATTTTCCTTACATTCTCAACATGTTGCATGTGAGATATGAGTATACTTTCTATTCTATAAGAAATATGTAGTAGGTAGGTAGATATATAGATAGATGTGGTCTAGTATGAGGGGAGAAAAAACAACAGCCAAGAAGAGATTTGGCACCCTCCATGTGTGTTTATTTATTTTATTCCTTACATTTATATAGCTACCCATCTCACAAATGTGACTTTAGGTGCTGTACATTAAAAAAAACCCCATAAGAACAAACATCAAAACATTCCATAATAAAAAGCATCAATGTTATTTAAAAAAAAGACTAAAAGAGAGCATCTTTAATGTTACAAACATTGTAGTCATCTCACCAGTTCTCCAGTTGCAACTGGAACTCCCAGATACCAGATTGAGAAAGACTAGTGAAAAAAGAAAAATAGCACAAGACTTCTGACCAGGACAATTACACAAAAGCTAGTAGTTTTGTTTTGTTTTTATATAAAGTATAAATGGACTTTCTCCTAGTAACCTGTGCTAAGAATTACCCCCAGGTGAAGACAATGAAAACCTTACGAAAGCCATGTTTCTTCCTTTCTTTGAGGTCATAAATGGCTAGCACTGACACATGCAGAGAGATAAAAGTATTTTTCTTTGTCTAGTGATTTCTGTGTTCTTACTTAAAACCTTGCCTTTATCCAAGATACTCCTTTATGTTCCTCCCCCTACCCAGTTCGTCATTATTTTTCTCCCCAAAGCCAGCATTTCAGGGTTGTTGATAACATGTTCACTGGGTGTTTTACTTTCCCTTTGAGTTTTTATTTCTAAAGATCTTCTGTATGTGTGTGTTTGCTTTTACTCCTGCAAATCTTGTTGCTTCTCTCCACTTGCTGATAGATCCCTCTTGTATATTAATAGTGTCTTTTTGTAAAATAAGCAATAGTTCTCCAGCCATTGAAAAGAAAAGGGAGTGATGTTTGGGCTACCTCTGGTCTGTTCTCCCAAAAATAAACTATATAAATTTTAATTAGTACTCCATAGGAATGCTTACAAATCCAATCTGGTTGCGGGTGTGAGCACCATTAGGAGTTAGTCCCAGATCAGCTAGTGCTGGATCTGACTGAAAATGAGGCTTGAGCTGGAGGAATTTGATTTTGAGCTTTCCTCATTCATTTCTGTTTATGAATTGAACTTTATATTAGAGTGGACTGCCATTAAGTCTCCACTGTATTGAATAATTAATCTACTTTCTGTCACTGCAAAGTAGTTATAACTGAAAATAAATTGATTTTCTTCATATCAGTATCCTCCAGATAATACACTGTTTCCTCTACTGCTTTATACACTGGATGGTTTTAATTAGGTCCACCCCTATTTCCTAAGTCATGCAAATCACAGTCAAGGGTTAGCTGAGAAACCTTATTTGGATGCTTCCAAATATAAGTTCCTAGGTTGTTTTGTTTTTAAAGCTTGAATTACTCTTCTTTTAATGGGTTGGTTGCCAGATTTCTTAAAATTACAGCATTTGCTTCCTGTTTTCAAGGACAGGCCATATTCAGACACCTACCAGACTAACAAAATATGCCTATATTAGACCAGTTTTGTCATAGTGCAGGTGCCATAAAGATTACACACAAGCTCACATGTGGAACAAAACAGGCAGTTCCATTCATTTTAAACTGGGGCTTTTCGATAAGGGTTCATGCATTTGTTAGTCAGCTATAAAAAAAGAGGCATTGGTTCCATAGGTATGATTTTATTTTGTTGTCTTCTGTATCTAAGACCTATTCTGACCTCACAGAATACTTAACTTTTTCTGTGGCTTGGCAGGACCACAATTAGAATAAGATGGAGACTTGGGTAAATACAATATGTATAGTAATATACTAGTGCCTATTTTCATTTGAATTAATGGGCTTTGCTGACCCAGTTTTTTCCAGTTACTGCTATCTTTTGTCCAATTGGCATAGACAAATTAGTTCCCAAACTAATTAATTCTAATTCAAAAGAGTAGGGGTTCAGTCCTCAACCATGAAAGCTCAATGGGTCCCTTTGAGCTAGCCACTCTCTCTCAGCCCAGGCTACTTCACAAGGGATAAAATGGGATATAAAACTGTGAGATATCTTGAAGTGAGATCTCAGTGTAAGCCACCTTACATGTAGGCAAAAGGCAATATAAATCTCTCATGTAAATAAAAATGTACATGCCCTCTGTTATTGTATTTATCATTTATGCTAAGTTTTAATTTAAAGGAATCCATGATTGCTCTGTGTTCCATGTAAACTACTTCTGAGGTCCACCAGTGGTGGACCTATATAACTGATTTTGAACCACTGTTCACCACAACCCAACAAGAGGAAACACATCATCAAAAAGAAGTCAAAAGAGGAGGGGACAATTTACATATCCTAAATATATGTATAGCATCCAATTAGAAACAGTTATTAAACTATACTATAGCTATACTACCTTAAAATAGAAATGCATCTCATTGTGGAGAGGACTATGGCTAGATGAATACACAATCTGCTGCACTGGGGCTAACAGTATTCCGGCAGGTTCAACACTTTCTCTCCTTTTTGATTGCTCATTACCTTTAATCCAGATTTATATTAGACAGTTTATATTAGCTACTTTAAAGTAGCTAATACCTTCAAGTAGAGGCTTTTCCTATGTAAAATGGGAGTCATGATTACTGTGGTTCATTCCATGCTGTCCTGTAACTCAGAGTGGAAATATATACCTTAAGAAACATAAAGTTGTCATTTTGGTAGTTGTATATGACAAGTTCTTAGTCTCTTCTTGTCTTTTCCCTCCCTTTCAGTGTATAACATGCAAACTATTTATTAGGTTGTGAAATTCCCAGGGGAAAAAAAACGAATATATTGAGAAGTGGTAGGAAAACATAACTGACTTTGGCTGATCTAGAAAGCTAAATCTGGTTTTCTCTGGTTAGAAATTAACTGAGGAAAATCAGGCTGGACTGGGAAATGGAAAAAAAGGAAAGTGCAAGAAGGCAATGGCAAACTTCTTCTGTAGTGGTCCATGTAAGTCACCAGAAGTCAAGTGGTCCATGTACTGTAAGTCACCAGGAGTCAAGCTAGACTCTAAAGTGATTTACTTTTTTAAGGGAAATATATGGCATGTTGAGGTCAAAACAAGGGGGATTTTACATCATATTTACAGAAGGGGAGAACCTGACACAGGACTGCCAGTTTTTGACTATAGTCTTTCCCTTTTCTGCTAACATGAAGTTCCACTTTCAGAACAGCTGGATCAGGAAAAGGTATACTTTAACTCAAATAAATCCTAGCTGTAAACTTAATTCAGAAACCCAGCTTCACAATACTTGTCCGTATGTGCAAGCTACTTCCCACTGATTATTATAGACAATATGAGGTGAAATTTAGTTGGCTGAGCATATTTACCAATGTTATTTTCTTGTTTATTGGATGGGCAGAAAAAGATTTCCATCTGCAGCAATACACATATTATTTAAAATATATTTTAGAGAGCCAGTTTGGTGTAGTGGTGGAGGTACTGGCCTAGAAACAAGGAGACTGTGAATTCTAGGCTCCCTTAGGCATGAAAGCTGGCTGGGGGACTTTGGGATGGTCACTGTTTCTCAGCCCAATGCAGTTCACGGGGTTGTTGTTGTGCAGAAAATAGGAGCAGGAGAATTAGGTATGTTCACCACCTTGAGTTGACCAAAAAATATTTTAAAAAGGGATAAAAATATAAATAATAATATCTCTTTAAGAGTTGTTGGGAAGGATGGTGATTGGTGCTTTCCCACAAATTTTTCTTCAGAGGTAGAGAGAAAGAGATTCATGTTTGAATATATCCACATTTTATGAAAGAGAAAAACTCAGCTCTACAAGAGCTATAATATTACATGCTAGCCACACCTTTGGACAGAGTTTATTCAATCAGTGATCAAAACACATAATGATAAATTTAAAAAGACAGATTACAGATGAAAACAAATATCCAATCACTAAAAAACTGCAATGTAGTTGCCTTTACCTGATCCCAGTTATCATCTGTTGACCATTTGAAACAGTGAGCATTCATCTTTTGATGTGCCAGCAGATAAAAATTCCTGCATCTCAAGCTGCCTTGGTGGAACCTGTATATCCAGAGTTTTCTATGCCAGTTTGCCTTGAATTTCAGACTCTACTGCAGGTCTCAAGAGTTTCATTCATTATGATCAACATTTTAACCAGCTATGTCATTGTGAACAATGCATCCTATCACAAAAACAACAGATTTCACTCCCTGTTTATATGCCTTGGTGTGACATACACAAATAATAATTTTAGCATGTTCTCCAATAGACAATAATAGTGCTGTTAGGCATATTTGTGACCGTACATATCATTGTTCAGAGACTTCCATGGAAGTCTAGGAAATCCCTGTCATTACTCATCACAATTTGGCAATCACTTTCCTTGGGAACCTTCATTAGCGGGTTGACATAACTGTTCTTTTTAAAAATGCAATTCTTCTTTCTTTTGTTTACTGAGAATAATTTGTCACATCCTGTATAGGGCAGCTCTTACAAGTTGCCCTTAAGCTATTGCCTGGCTGTCTTAAATTTGCTCTTTATAAAAAGTTATTTATTTTTCTAAAAGCCAGGGGCTACTTTCACAGGTAGTGAAATTAAGTAAAGAAGATTTGCTAGCATAAGAAAACAACTCTTTGTGAATACAGAATGTCCCTTAGAAAAGAAAGACACAAAGCTTAGGTTGATATTCATGCAAGCTTAGATTGAATAGCATATACTTAAAAGGGCATCACTTGCATTCAGAATCTTGTCAACATGTCACTGAAAATCTTTATAGTCACGAGTTAATTGCAAGAAACCCTTGCTGCAATTTGGCATGCATGAGAACACTGAGTTTAGAAATGGTTGTTCTCCTAACTCCCAGCTCTCCAAGTACAGGGCATTTTGATCAGAGATGGTGCCAGCATCCACATCCAGGTGCTTTTATTAAAATCAAGATATATTCAAAGCTGTGACCCTGAGCTATTTTGCTGGCATGGGCATTTGTGGGTGAAGGATCATTTTTCCCTCCTGCTAGCACAAAGCTAAAAATGAAGTTGACATCTGGCATATTAGAAGGGACCTACTGAGACAGCCAATGGGTTTTCTAGAAAAGCAGAACTGGTGGATGGGCCTGAGAGCTTATGATTCCAATCTAGTCTGTCCTCAGTTTATTTAAGTATTTAATTTATTTAAGTAGGGCCCTTCTTGGAGCCCTTTGCAGTTCAACACCCAGTTTCTCTATCTTCCCATCCTTCATAGTATCTGTCTTGTAAAATCTTTCTATCAGCATTTGCCCAGATCTAAAGTTTGAGGAAGAAGATAGGTGACAACCTCTGACTTGGAATGGGTATCTCTATTAGGGGCTAACTATTCCAAGGCCTCAGACCAAGTTAGGAGTTGGAGAGCTGAAAAGGCTGGCTTCTGCCTTAATCCTGTAAATACTACTCCATTTTCAATTTACACAGATGTTTTGTTCACGCTGAACTGAGGGACACATCCTGCCATCTTTGGAGGCATTCTGGTATATTGATTGAGAGGGATAAAAACTAGCAGATGAGCTAGCCAAGCATAGAATTCAAATCTAGACACTATGTTGCACCAAACCTTTGTAGAGCTGCAAGAAAGTTGTTTCCAGTATATCCCAAAAAGCTGAAACTTGATGACAAGTGTTCTTTGCATGCAGCTCCTTTCCCCTGCTAGCACATTCTGTTTCCAGTCTGTCACTTTCACTTGGTTTTATCCATTAGTCTGTCCCAGGGTTTCCGAACCAGGGTTCTGTAGAACCCTAGGGTTCCGTGAGAGGTTACTAGGGATTCCCTGGGAGATCATGATTTATTTAAAAAATCATTTCAATTCAGGCAACTTCACATTAAAGAAGTAAGTTTCTTTATTTTTAGTTTAAGAACACTGTTAATGCAAATATAATAATATTGTAACTTTTGGCCTATATTTGAGCCTGAATGTGCAGGGGTTCCCTGAAGCCTGAAAAATATTCCAAGGGTTCCTTCAGGTTCAAAAGGTTGAGAAAGGCTGGTCTATCCCATTGTATTTTTATTGAACAAATAACTAATGGCATCAATATGGTTCTTAAGACAAAGCAGTACAAGATTAAATACCTAAATAAAGTTCATTGAGTAATTTCATCTCCATTCCAACAAACATCTTAATCATTATTTTATTGCATGAGCTGAATTTGCAAAAATGTGACAGATTAACAATCAACTACAAATGTAATTAGAAAACCACTTTTAGTTTCTCTGGATTGTCCTTGCACGATTTATCCACTGGAAGGAAGGCATCTAAAAACTTCAGTCTGCATAAGTTACTCTAACTTCTTTGTTAGCAGACATATAGGAATGGGCTATCCCTAAAGTACTATATTTAGAATTATAGCCTGCCTCTCAAATGGAAGTGTTGAAATTTAGTTTTGATCCATAAACGACTGCATTGTGTGCCATTGCATTTGGTTCCAAGTATTCTGACTTAAGTGGATTGTGAGTCAGTCAGTAAATCTACGAGACATATGAAATAAAACATAGCTGGAAAGCTCTCAGCATGAGTTGTGAGAAATCCTAAACCTGTTCTCCAGCCTGGAGCCTTCCTGATGTGTTGGACTATTCTAAAGCATTTACGTATTGGCAGCTATTCATCACACACACACACACACACACAAATACGGTATATCTTCAATGATATTTCAGAAAAAAAAAAGTTGCATGGAATGGACAGTGATATTTTGCCATTTTTTTCTGATACATCATAGATAGACTTGTACATTTAATCTATAGTAGATTCTGAGATACCTTTATCTTGGCCATTCTGGGAATGGAAAGTATTGGAGTCTCTTCTGTAGCCTCACATATTGCCTCGAATATTGTTTGGCACAGTTCCTGCACCTCCCAAAGCAGCATTGTAGGCAAGGGGAAGGGGCATTGGAACAGTCATATAGGATATGAGCCTTCTAGACTGTGTCTTAGAAGACAGGCAACACTTCGGTTTCATGAGTTGGTTTTCTGTGTGTTTATGGTTTGTCTCTTAGTATGTTTCTGACACAAAAGTATTTCCAGATGAATGGCTGATGTCCAAATATTTGCTTTATGGCAATTAGCAATGAAAACAGAAAAGAAATTCTCTCACGGTCAGTCTCCTTTAATCCATTGCACCAGAAAGCTGCAATGGTATTTGCCATCCAATAAATTTGAAAGAACCACTGGGCCAATATGGGACAGAGAAGTTCAAAATTTTACCTCCTTTGAGAACTTCTTGGGATAAGCTTTAGAACTCCTTTTTCTGTATAGTTGTTTTATTCAGCTTTCTTTAAAAAACTAATATTTAAAATAAAAGAAGTCACAGGTTAAAATTAAATTAAAAATGAAAACAATGATGTGAACTAAAATAGTAATGCCGAGTAAAGCAAAAGGAGCAGAACTAATAAGCAATGGAAAAATCCACTAAGAGAGCGTCCAGGAAATAAAGCACAAACCCCACACTCCAAAGGCTGTCCAGAACAAAAGGATCTTCACCTTATATAAGAAAAGCTATAACAAGGTGTCATGTTACAAGATAACAGTAGGAATATGTTTATGATGCTGCATACAGTACAGCAGTGATTCTCAACCTTGGCAGCTCTAAGATGTGTGGACTTCAACTCCCAGAATTCCCCAGCCAGCATATGCTGGCTGCGGAATTCTGGGAGTTGAAGTCCACACATCTTAGGGTTGCCAAGGTTGAGAAACACTGCAGTAGAGACATGAATGAGTGTCTCAGTGTAAAAAGGGAGAAACTCGATCCTTTGCCCAAAGCTTTAAAATTCCAGATGGCCACTCCTGCTGAGAAAAAGGATACAAAGCAAAGGTAGTCCAAAGCTTGTGTTTTTCCATGGGCATTGCTCTGTACAAAAATGGATCTGATATACCCCACATATAAAAATTATTTTATTGCGTGCCAGTAAATGCTAATAGAAGATAGATGGCTTTGGGCTTGTTTAGATTCCCTACTCGTTAGTAGTGTTAAATTGGATTAGAACAAATTTGTACTGTCTTTTCAAAAATAGAGAACAAAATAATCTTGATTAATACCAACAGAGCTTCAGAATTTGAATTCCTGTGTGTTGGTTATAAGAAAAGGTCAGGTCACAAATTATTGTTACTGATGACAGGCTGCTGAAAGTGATCCTTGCTTGCTGTGTTTATGAGTATTCAACATGTAATACTACAAGTTTCCCTGTTCCTGCTCTTCTGCTGTTATTGACAGTAGTCCGCATTAGTGGAGAATGGTAGCATGATGAGGGTAAGTCATCCTAATATCCTAATTCATATACTAAGGTTTGTTGATAAAGAATATTTCCCACAGGATCTCTGTGATGCCTCTCATCCATATATTCTCAACTTCTTAAATTTCACCCTAATTTGTGTCATGTAGATTCACCCCAAACACAGCAGTATTCACCTCTGAGTGTTGTGTAGTGATATACGCACTAAAATTACTTCCACAGACATCATCTTTTTCTGTGATTCTGTAGATCTGGAAATGAGATAGGTTTCATTATAAAATGTTTGTTTTCCTTATAAAAATGCTGACTCATTTCATGAGCTAGAGAGAGAAATTATTATTGCATACTGCTATACTGTATTAATTTAAAGCTAGACATTGGTCAATGATTAGAGAAAAAAGTTTAATTTTGCTTCATACTGTTGAATAAAAGAGGAATGATAAAGTATATAAAATTTCTCTTTCTCTCTTTTGCTGTTGGGTTCCTTACAAATCATAGGCTTTTTTGATTTTGATAGTCCAAGATAACAGAAAGCTAGGATAGACAACAGAACATTCTACAGTGGTATTTGATTCTTCAGCCAAAAAATATTGTATTATTGACTCAACCTAGTTTTGTTTTTGTTTTTTTTGTTTTGATAGAGAGAACCCGATTCTTGTCTGCATGATCCACCTTTCACTTAGTGTGATGGAATGTGAAGGCGATCTTGGAGAACAGAGGGAAGAGGTGCTGCCTTGGGAACTATCTGATAAAAGGGATGGGGGTCCAAGAGAGGGTGATGGTCTAAAGAAGAAACTTGGGAAAGGCCTGCCCTGACCACTCAAACAATAATTAGGGATGGCAGGAGACTTGTATTTTCAGACTTGCAAGATTCTGTTAATGTAGCCTTACAATAAAGTAGAATTAGCTCATCTAGTCTTGTTTCCTGTCTGGTTTACCTGGAAGGGCTGACACTTAGCTACTACTTTTTTAGTTAGGTACCACATTGGTAGTTTAAACTTTGTATAATTTCTGATTTCTCCTGTTTTTGCAAGATCCTAATCCCAGAAGCATATACCTCTACTGGGCATTTTCAGTGCAGTTCCACACTGAGCTTAAACATGGAATAATTTTCTCAAAGAGCGGTAAGACATTGATATTTTCTACCATTTTCATCAGACTTCTGTCTGAATCATTTTGTGCTGTTTTTAATAGAGTGAATCGAAAGAGAGGAAGCAGCAGCATATTTGATATGTAACACATAAATATTAAAGGAATCAAAGTAGATGGCCAAAAATTGCAATAAAAAATAAAATAAAATGGCTGTCAAAACAACTGCCCTTGTTACTACAAATGATTTTTTTCTGGGCAAGCATAAAAGAGATTAGTTTATTTAGACAAGCAATACTTCTTAATAATAACTATAATAAAAAGTAACTAAAGGCTACTTTCTTCAGCAAAGGATCGTTACTTTGTTGTGGTGCTGGAGCTTGAGCACCTCAATGATGTCATGAGCTAAACTGTGAAGGGCCACCCAAGACTCGAAGGTCATGACAGAGAGATCAGACTAAATGCGATCCCTGGAGAAGGTAATGGCAACCCACCCCAGTATTCTTGCCGTGAAAACTAAATGGATCAGTACAACCAGAGATATGTTGGTATACCATTGGAAGATGAGACCCCCAGGTCGGAAGATGGTCAAAATGCTACTGGGGAGGAACAAAGGATGAGTTCAACTAGCCCCGGATGTGATGACGCAGCTAACTCAACGCCGAAAGGACGGCTAGCGGCTGATGGTGCTGGTGGTGAATGGCGAATCCGATGTTCTAAGGATCAACACACCATTGGAACGTGGAATGTAAGACCTATGAGCCAGGGCAAATTGGATGTGGTTATTGGTGACATGTCAAGATTAAAGATAGACATTTTAGGTGTCAGTGAACTGAAATGGACTGGAATGGGCCACTTCACATCAGATGACCTCCAGATCTACTACTGTAGAAAAGAGGACCACAGAAGAAATGGAGTAGCCTTCATAATTAATAGTAAAATGGCTAAAGCAGTGCTTGGATACAATCCAAAAAACGATACAATGATCTCAATTCGAATTCAGGGCAAGCCATCTAACATCACAGTGATCCAAATATATGCCCCAACCACAGATGCTGAAGAAGTTGAAGTAGATCAGTTCTATGAGGATCTGCAGCACCTACTGGACAATATGCCTAAAAGAGATATTGTTTTCATCACAGGAGAGTGGAATGCTAAGGTGGGCAGTCAGACGACACCTGGAATTACAGGTAAGCATGGCCTGGGAGAACAAAATGAAGCAGGGCATAGGCTGATAGGATTTTGCCAAGACAACTCACTCTGCATAACAAACACTCTCTTCCAACAACCTAAGAGACAGCTTTATACATGGACTTCACCAGATGGACAACACCGAAATCAAATTGACTACATCCTTTGCAGCCAAAGGTGGGGGACATCTATACAGTCGGTAAAAACAAGACCTGGAGCTGACTGTAGTTCAGATCACGAACTTCTTCTTGCACAATTTAGGATCAGACTCAAGAGATTAGGGAAGACCCACAGATCAGCTAGATATGAGCTCACTAATATTCCTCAGGAATATGCAGTGGAGGTGAAGAATAGATTTAAGGGACTGGACTTAGTAGATAGGGTCCCGGAAGAACTGTGGACAGAAGTTTGCAACATTGTTCAGGAAGCGGCAACAAAATACATCCCAAAGAAAGAGAAAACCAAGAAGGCAAAATGGCTGTCTGCTGAGACACTAGAAGTAGCCCAAGAAAGAAGGAAAGCAAAAGGCAATAGCGATAGGGAGAGATATGCCCAATTAAATGCAAAATTCCAGAGGTTAGCCAGAAGAGACAAGGAATTATTTTAAACAAGCAATGCGCGGAAGTGGAAGAAGACAATAGAATAGGAAGGACAAGAGATCTCTTCCAGAAAATTAGAAGCATTGGAAGTAAATTCCAGGCCAAAATGGTATGATCAAAAACAAAGATGGCAAGGACCTAACAGAAGAAGAAGAGATCAAGAAAAGGTGGCAAGAATATACAGAAGACCTGTATAGGAAGGATAACAATATCGGGGATAGCTTTGATGGTGTGGTCAGTGATCTAGAGCCAGACATCCTGAAGAGTGAGGTTGAATGGGCCTTAAGAGTATAACGAGCCACATTATGGCCACATAATGAGAAGACAGGACACCATGGAGAAGATGATGTTGCTAGGGAGAGTGGAAGGCAAAAGGAAGAGGGGCCGACCAAGGGCAAGGTGGTTAGATGATATTCTAGAGGTGACGGACTCATCCCTGGGGGAGCTGGGGGTGGCGACGACCGACAGGAAGCTCTGGCGTGGGCTGGTCTGTGAAGTCACGAAGAGTCATAAGCAACTGAATGAATAAACAACAACAAAGGCTACTTTATAGTGTTATTCCAATTTTGGAACCCCCCCACCTCCTTTGTTGCTTTTTATACTTAGCCTAATCTTTTTTTCCCTTATGTTGTGTAACTTCAACTGTGCAAATGTATAATATTTGGATCAGTGGCCCTAATAAAGAATTTGATACAATTTGATATGAGCAAGTTTGGGTACAAAACTTCTGAGTGAGTACAATTTATTATTTATATATTTATTTCATAGCACTGATTTGCTGCCCCAACATAATGGTAGCGTGTTGTTATGGTACTTCAGCTGCTTCTATCCACCTTTCTGAATTGCTATGACCCATGTTTCTAAATTGATTGATAACTGGCAACCAGCTTGATTGATAACTGGCAAATAGAGGGAGAAAATGTAGAGGCAGTGAAAGACTTTGTATTTCTAGGTGCAAAGATTACTGCAGATGCTGACTGCAGTCAGGAAATCAGAAGACGTTTAATCCTTGGGAGAAGAGCAATGACAAATCTCAATAAAATAGTTAAGAGCAGAGACATCACACTGACTACAAAGGTCCGCATAGTTAAAGCAATGGTGTTCCCCGTAGTAACATATGGCTGCGAGAGCTGGACCGTAAGGAAAGCTGAGCGAAGAAAGATAGATGCTTTGGAACTGTGGTGTTGGAGGAAAATTCTGAGAGTGCCTTGGACTGCCAGAAGATCAAACCAGTCCATACTCCAGGAAATAAAGCCAGACTGCTCACTAGAGGGAATGATATTAAAGGCAAAACTGAAATACTTTGGCCACATAATGAGAAGACAGGACACCCTGGAGAAGATGCTGATGCTAGGGAAAGTGGAGGGCAAAAGGAAGAGGGGCCGACCAAGGGCAAGGTGGATGGATGATATTCTAGAGGTGACGGACTCATCCCTGGGGAAGCTGGGGGTGTTGACGACCAACAGGAAGCTCTGGCATGGGCTGGTCCATGAAGTCACGAAGAGTCGGAAGCGACTGAATGAATAAACAACAACAATGTTTCTAAACATGTTACTAAAACAGTGGCAGGGAAATAAGGGGAGATCAGTCCTAAACAAAATACCTCATATAACAGGGCGTTGGAAGCAGACTGTAGCTCCTTATATTCCTTGATTAACCATGAAATGGTAGGGATGTGCAGTAGCTCTTCAAAGCTGCTTCATGAAGCAATGTAACCCTTTTCCTTCTAAGAACCATGAAGCAGCCATGTATTTTTCCTTTACCTCTCTTGACCAGCACTTGAAATAGCAGAAGGAAACATGTTGTCAGTGTTGATCTAGGCTGATGAAGCAATACAAAGTGGCAAATTCTGTCATCTCTTCAACACATTAACAATCAAATTGCCGCTTTGCTGAAGCAAAGCCATACCACCTTTCAGAGGCCTACGGAATGGCTCTTGTAAGCCTCTAAGAGATTTCAGCAATGTAGCAGTCTAATAAATTTAATAAATAAATAAACTGATACAAGACAGCATGGGCCATGGCAAGAATTTCATCCAGTGGAAAATGGACTCTTCCATTGGGTATAGAACAATAGCTGTATGTTTCTTAACAGTAAGTGTCTGCAATAAAGTGAAATTTAATGTTAAAGGAATGTTTTCTTATTTCTGAAATGACAGGAAAAGGAAAACATATATTGTTTTACAGATAGGGTGGCTATTTGTTGTGAGAACTGCCAGTAGGTGGTGCATTCAGTTGTTTGATTAATAAGGCTTCCTGGAAGTGCTCTACAAGATAAAGGTTTGAGAGGAGCACAGTTGGGTCCCAAAATATAAAACTGAATTGGGAAAGGATCATTTGAACAGTTTGAACTTCAATAGTTCAATATTTGAACTAACATGTTGAAAAGGGAAAAGATAAAAGAAACTCTATCAGCATATTTTGGTTCTGGAAACGAGCATATGAAATCAAGCTGCATTTCTTCTTAAAACATGGAATGCTATTAAACAAAACCAATTCCACAATTCTAAGAATTAAGGAACACTTTGTCCTCTATGTGATGCCTGTATTTTGCTTTCAGAGATTTGTGAACATCTTTGAGGAAATGCCAAATATTTCGGAAGTGGAGGAGTTATAGTCATCTCTGAAATATTGTGGGGAAATTGGGTTGGAGGAGATGCTGGCTCAAATGAACATATGAAAACACCATTTTGTGGCAGGTCACTCTAGCTCTCATTGATATTGGCATAGTTGCAAGAGTCATATTTTAGATACATTAACTGTCCTTGAACAATTTCTCTAGTGTCTTGGGTACAAACCCGCTTTCTGCTACATGAAATATGCTGAACGATTTCTTTTTTTCTTTTTTTACCTCTCCATCCCTTGCCAAGATAATCCAGATAATAATTCATGTCTCAGTGACTTGATCTTCATTCCTGATGATTTAGGAGAATGTAGGGATATTTTTTTTAAAAAATCATAGTATGAGAGAAACCAAAACATAAAACAATAGTTTTATTTTGATATCTTGCATCTGCATCCTTAATGAGGGAATTCACAAAGGCATAAAGACACAAAGGACGTTCTTTTTTTAAAAAAAGAAAAAAACAGCAATCACGTGAACCATTTTGGGTGCAGGAAGATGTCCAAATCAAACTGTACCATTCAAGGAAGCCAGCCTATATATGAATTTTTCTGCTGACATGGATTAGCTTCCACTGTTAAAGTGAATGGAGTTTTAGGTACAGACACAAATTATCAAATAATTTAATTTGCATATGTGTTATTTTTTTTAGTCATTCACTGCATTTATTTGTTATTTTTGACAGTGTAAATAAGAGTCTCTCCTAATTTTAAACCTCCAGAACAACCCTATGGGGTAGGTTGTGCTGAGAGATAATGACCAGCCCAAAACCACCCATGAAATCCGTGGTCAAATGGGGACTTGAAGCTTAATCTCCATGGTCTAAGTTTAGTACCTTAAATGACTACACTACACTTCATGTGGATCTTTGAACAGAAGTTCTGGAAAAAGGAAACCTCCCCTTCAAATTTCCTGCTTTATAGAATACATAATCTTGCTGAATGACTGTAGACATCTGATCAGTTGATAGTGTAGGGCCTGGTGTAGGTCCTTCTTGATAGTTTTTTTTTCCCATTAGCAATAGTTATAGGAGAATGTTTCAAGAATTCTTCCTGTCAAATAGATGTGGTCTTCCAGATATGGTTCAGCTACCACTCCTAGCATCCTGCACTATGGTTTTATTGTCTGAAAGTCATGGGAATTCCAGTGCAATCTGAGGGACTATCTATCTCTGATATTTCTGCCTTCCCTATATGATCAGACAGAGTGAACACCCTCCAAGTTCCACACATCAAACAATGTCACCTGTCAGGACACTGGAAGCATGCATTTTTTCTCACAGTGCTTGCCCTCTGGAACAGCATCTCCCAGAGATCCATAAGGCTCAGGTCTTGACAGTATTTAAAAGTCTGTTTCCCCAGGCCTTGGTTAGGATGGGTGGTGAGCTCCTTCTAGGATTCTACATGTTAGTTTAAATGCTTTTCTTCTGCAGGTGCATCATTCTTGTTTTATTATTATTGCTGTTTTTAAAACTGCATGCTACCCAGTGTTTTTATGGAGTTGGGTGGCTTTTACATCTGATAAATACATGCAAAGCCAAAGTTAGTAACTGAGTTCTCTTAAGAAGCTTTATTTAACTACTTTGCTGCTGTTACTCTGATGCACATACTGTAGTATTACTGATATTCTTCCTTCCATCAAGGCAAATGTGGAAAATTAATGAATTTGGCAGAGGCCAGGAACCAGGCTTTTGTACTGAGAATCAGGATTGCATCTTATTAGATACACAGTCACTGCAGCTAGCTGAACTTTGTCCTGGAACTATGGTTCTTTAAAGAAGGCAATCACTTTCAAAGGGGTTGGCAACCCTAGACATCAATGCATTTCTTCAACATAGAGCTTTGCACAAGATGCAACCTCAGCTGAACTTGAATTAAGTAGGAAAAGCCACATTAATTCAGGTATTGTTATTTTATATATGAAGCTCACACACCTCAAAGCTCTTGCAAGACAATACTAACGTTAAATAAACCATCATGAATTCATTGCAGACCCTAAATCCAGCCTTATAATAGCATTGTTAAGTCTTTAGTCACAGTCACTGTGAAGAGCTTTGCTGCTTCGTTCCCATGCTTTTAGTAGGATTTCCAGCTTTACTTCATCAAGGGTGATTCCAACAGCTTACTTTAATTACTTTGCATATATTGTACAGTAAGGCTACCTTGCTGTGAAACTTGATGCCTTTTGCAGATTTATGCACTTTTCTCCAGAAAGAAGAATGAGCAGGGCCACAGGGGGGCACTCGTATTAACAGATACTGCCAATAGCTTGTCTTTTCCAGGTATGCTGTCTGGTGGCACACCCAATCATGTGGTTCCCTAGGAAATTTAAACGATCAGAACTATTTGCCATTCTTTATTATTTGATCAGAAAATGAGGCAGTACTTAGTTAAAAAGAAGGTCATAAGAGGATGGCTTTATCATTTGATAGATCTGCAGAAAATGTGTTGCTGGAATGCCCATCCTATAGGGAATTGTTTTTTCAATCATTCAAATACTTGTTTTTTATATAATTTTATTAAATATTTTTTGAAAAAGATAAAAACTTATACAAACTAATATAAAGAAAAAGAAAAGAAAAAGAAAGAAATCAAAGAGAAAGCTAAAAATGCAAAAAATGATAAAAAAAAAGAAAAGGAAAAATAGAAAAGAAAGAAAAAAGTTCCAAAGAAGTAGCTTCCAATCTTCTTTACCGCAGTTATAAGTATAATTACAAGTTACAGCATAACTCTCTTCTTTCTATATCTATCCTGTCTAATCATCAAACCCATAAATCATGAGTTTATTTCTTTCTGTTTCACGCAAAAAGTCTATAAGGGGTTTCCAGTCAGCAGTAAATGTAGATATTGTTTTTTCTCTGATGAATGAAGACAATTTAGCCATCTCAGCAAGTTCCATCATCTTCACAAACCATTCCTTCATTGTGGGTAATGTTGAATCTTTATGCATTCAATAATCTTGCTGTATAACATATACAAAAACAAAGTTCCCTAACTTTATTCCAGCTGCTTGTCCATCAATCCCAAAAGAAAAATCTGATCTCAGTTGTATATTAATCTTAAAATCTTCTGAATCAGTATATATATATCTGAATCCAGAATTTTCTAGGTTTTTTATACGTCCATGAAACATGATAAAATGTCCCTTCTTGTTGTTCACATTTCCAACATAAATTTGAAGTGCCTTTATACATTCTAGACAATTTCTCTGGTGACATATACCAATGATACATCATTTTATAAAAATTCTCTTTAAGATTATAACATAGTGTAAATTTCAATCATTTCAGCCACATATTTCTCCATTGTTCCATCTGTATATTATAACCAAAAATTTTAGCCCACTATCATACATTCTTTCACTTGTTCTTCTTACATTTCAAATTTCAATAAAAGTCTATACATTTTAGTAATTACATGTTCATCATTTGTATACAATCCTATTTCAAACTCAGTCTTACAATGTTCAAAACCATAAATTATTTTGTGTACTTTAAATCTTTCAATCAATTGTAAATAAGAGAACCATTGATAACTATATCCCTCTGCCACCAGTTCTTCTCTTGATTTTATTTTATATTCCCCTTGACAAAACTCTAGTATCCCACAATAAGTTAGCCATTTGTGTTTGCCTATTATTTCTTGTCTATAAAATGCTTCTTGGGCTGAAATGCGCAAAGGTGTTTTCAGGCACAGCCTGGGTTTGTATCTATTCCATATTCACAATATGCCATGTCTAACATAATGATTTTTAAATTCCAATTAACCTTGACTTTATCATACCACAAATATCCATGCCATCCAAATCTCAGGTCATGTCCTTCTAACTCCAAAAGCCTCCTATTTCTCAGCAACACTCACTCTTTCATCCAAACCAAACAGCAAGCTGCAAAATACAATTTCCAATCAGGTAAACCCAATCTTCCTCTTTCCTTTGCATCTTGCAACACCCAAATTATTTATTTATTTAGTGCTCACATTTATATAGCCACCCATCTCACCATCTCACACAAGGAGACTCTGAGTGGCATACAACAATGAGGTAAAAAGAATGAATACATAAAAACAATCATTATAAAATATAAAAATATTATTAAAAATATTACTACAAAATTATAAAATCACTATAAAAGGTACCAACCCTGCAGAGACAGCAAGAATGTTAGTCATAGCGGAGCTATCTAAGAATGTCTTCTGTTTCCAAAGACCCCCAGGCCTGACAACCCCCACGTCTGACAATATTTAACTCATGGTTTTTTCCCCTGCCACACAAATTTAGATATGTCCTTCTGCCACTGTTTAAATGGTGCATCAGTTGTCAAAACAGGTATTGTCTGAAACAAAAACATTATTTTAGATAAGACATTCATTTCTATCATAGAAATTCTCCCCAGCAATGACAGTTGTAATTTCCCCCAACTTAACATATCTTTTTAAACTTCATTCCATGTCTTAACATAATAGAATAGAATAGAATAGAATAGAATAGAATAGAATAGAATAGAATAGAATAGAATAACTTTATTGATTAGTCAAATGACCATATCAGAAAGTTGGGCATCAGCCCCTGTAAAATATAAAATATAAAATGTGATACCATAAAACAGCTAAAAACAGTAAAATTAACTAGAATATACTGTGTTGAGATAAAATACAATAAAATACAGTAAGATAAAATAGAGATAAAATTGTAAGATAAAAATGCAGGATGTGATAAAACAAGTGATAAAATACAGAAACAATGTGAGTTTAAATGAATTTGTCACCTTTACATGCCACCCCAATACGTTCTATAAATTGCGTTCTCAGTTGGACAGCCCTAACTATAAACTTAACAGTTCTATTGACCACATACATATTTGTGCCCTAGAGGAAGTAACATAGTCTTTTGTTACGATCCCAGTATGTGGTTCTGTCAATTAATGTCTGAAGGTACTGAGCCCTTGCTGGGGCATATAGTTGGCAGTTAAATAGGACATGTGCAATGTCTTCTACTTCAGGTGCTCCACAAACACATGTCCGCTCAAGGTAAGGCACTTGGTGAAATCGTCCGTGTTTGGCCATAGAATCTAACTGCTCAAATCTTGCTCTAGTAAGAGCTATCCTATGGTATTGCGTCAGACCCATTGTCAGGTAGTCTTAACATAGTTATTTTGAAATAACATACAATTCATATTTGTCATAGTGATACCCAGATATTTTACCTTCATCTCAATCTTAAAACCTGTTTTATTCATCAATTCTGTTCTATCTTCTAATTTCACATTTTTGTTAACATCTTCACGTTCTGTTTATTAATCTCGAAACCTGTTAATGCATAAATTCTTTTAATCTGCCCATTAATATTTTAATTCCCTTTAAAGGATCTTCCAGAACCAACACCAAGTCATCTGCAAAAGTCCTTAACTTATAAATTTCTTTTTTAATCTTTACTCCCACAATCTTCTCATCTTGACTTATATCTCTATTTGGTATTTCAAGGACCAAAGTAAACAAGAGAGGAGATAGTTGGCATCCCTGTCTTGTTCCTTTTTGTATCTCACAGGGTTTTGCTAGATATCCGTTAACAATTATTTGTGATTTCTGTGAAGTGTAAATCAAACTTACCCATTTTATAAAGTTCTCTCCAAAATTCTTATCTGTCAAAACTTTAAACAAGAAAGCCCAGTTCAAATTGTCACAGGCCTTCTCTGTATCTAAGAAGATCAGTGCGGCTTGTTTTTCATTATGTTGTTCCATGTGCCTTGTTTAAAATATTATAAATCCATAATTCAGTATCCCATAATTCTCCATGGTCAATGGTTTATATATTCAATAATGAACTTAAATATTAGTAACATTGATATGCATTTTTTTCACTGATTACATTTAGACTTTGTTCTTCTGCTTATAGCATTGTTTCTCAATCTTGACAACTTTAAGATGTGTGGACTTCAATGCTGGCTGGGGAATTCTAGGTGTTGAAGTCCACATATCTTAAAGTTCCCAAGGCTTATAGAATATTTGTAGTGGCTTACATCAGTAACAATAACACAGTTAAAATCAATATTAATTAAAAGAAGCTTATCAAAAATTTTAATTTTAGAATTAGTTTAAAAAGACTCCTAAAAGGACACTACTAAAAGCTTGCTGAACTGAACATAGTTTGAACGCATGTTTAAAATATGGTAATGAAAGTTCCAGCTGAATCTCATCCAGAATGTTATTCTACACTTTGCCGTCATCACTGAAAAGGCCTTGTTTGTCATGCAATTGCCATGGCCTCCAAGGCAGATCTTAAAGCTTGCCCAGGTCCTTTTGTTTCTATATAAGCAGCACATTAAAACTCATTGCTGACATCTTAGGACTGTTTTAATGAACACAGCACCTTTAAAGTGAAAGGTAGCAATGTTTTTTATGTATTCTTCAAAAACTTTTTTTTTCATGGCCAAAGGCTTCAGAGAATAGTGAGTGATGCCATGACATCAATGGCTTTTGCCCCCTCCCCACTTTTGTTGTTTGTTCTTTTGAGCTTTAAAAAAACTTTTATTAATGTGCCAAGCCTATATTGGAGGCTTACCAAGCCTATTCTATTTTATTTTCTCATCCAAAACTGGTAGAAGATGTGCTGCAAATATTTGGTTATTTGCTGTTAAACTTTAATGGCAGAGTCTCCTAGGGCTGTTTGCATAACACATGTGATTGTGGGTCATGGTTATGTGTACCTGCTTTTCCAATTATATTTGATTTAGCCATCTGTTTTCAGCCAGGGAAGCAATGTTGCAAAGATGTGGAAGGAAAATATAGTAAGAAGAGTTCTGATTTGTCCTCTTCATTTCATGCTGTAAACTTTCTCTGCAATGTTCTTTTGACAGACAGACATGGAAAAAAATTGACACAGGATGCATCAACATGGCGTGGCAAAGTCAAATTACTAGGCAAATACCATGCAATTGCATGGACATTTTGAAAAGCCTGCCATGTTTTGTTGTGATGCATTCATTCTGAATCAAGACAATTTTGAAAATAACACCTCTATATTACCATTGCTAAATGAACAACATAGGTTGAAATTTTGGGTTCTCAAGTTTTCCCTTAAAAGGGTGTTTTCTTAGCTATATTACCACCAGCAGCACTTGCAAATTCATGTACATATTCCTGACTCCTTCAGAAATCACTTTGTCTGTGTCTGATTACTGCAGTCAGCCAGTAACACGACAGGACTTGCTTGTTTACATAGCTCTGAGGGTTATGACAGCATATCAGAATGTACAGGTGCCATGCACTGATGCAGTATCCAATTATGATCACCAAAACAGACAATTTAATAAGGAATTCCTGAGCATTCAAATGCTCATAACTTTCATAATGGTTCAAAAAATAATCTGCTTAGTTTCTTTTGTCTCTTTCAATTGAAATATTTTAAAGCATTTTAAAAAAAGCAAATGCAAAACATTTGTGTTAATTGAAAAAAGAAAATCTCATAAAACATGTGGTTAAGTGCAATTTCCTCATAATTGCAGCAGATGTGCTGCCAAGACCAAGTCTATTGCAAAACACTTTTGTTATGCTTTGGCCCATTCAGTGGCATTTCAGCCCATCCTCATAGCATCAGGACAGAGTCTGGAAGGTATTGTTCACAGTTAGAATAGATTATAGGCCTGTGTTCCAATACTGTTTACAAGAACAATGCAGATTCCAAGTGTATTGTCAATGGGTCCAAAAGTTGGAAGCTAAGTAGTAAGAAAAAACAGTGGAGAGAAATCTAAAAAAGAAAAGGGAACTTCTACTTACATTTGATGGAATCAGTCATTCCTCTTTCGGACTAACCTCAGGTGACAATAGCAAATGTAGCCTAATGGAAGTAAGCTATTTCTGAAGATTTGTTAAACATTTCTAAGTATTGTCAGCCTTAATAATGTATAGCATATGATTGTTACATATGGTTATATTTGCTCATTTTTTTAAATTTGAAAAAAAATACGTGTTTGCATTGTAAATGCTTGATAGATCATATTTCATTTTTAAACACATGTCAAAAATAATCTGTTATTGGACATTATGAAGCATAACAAATAACTAGTAATCTTTATTCTGATCAACCAATCTATATTCTCAATTTTCAGTGCTGTTTGTTTTAACTTGTTTTGTTCTTGTCCTTATCCAAGGAGTTATCTAGTTTTTTGGGACTACTGCTCCCAGAATAACCCAGAATTATGGAAGTTACAATTTAAACTCAATTTGAGATTTAGAAAGGCTGATTTACTAAATGAAGCAGTGCTGTTTTCATTACACATTATACTTGTCACCTTTATCATCAGAAGCACTTTATTTATTTATTTATTTATTTATTTATTTATTTACTTCTAGCTTTTTATTTTCTATCCCACCTTTATTATTTTTATAAATAACTCAAGGCAGCAAGCATACCTAATACTCCTTCCTCCTCCTATTTTCCCCACAACAACAACCCTGTGAGGTGAGTTGGACTGAGAGAAAGTGACTGGCCCAAGGTCACCCAGCCGGTTTTCATGCCTAAGGTGGGACTAGAACTCTCAGGCTCCTGGTTTCTAGCCTCTTGCCTTAACCACTAGACCATTAACAAGTCTTTCAACTGCTTTTTTAGAGCGTCTTATCAGAAAATATCAAGTGTTGTATAAACCAGAGGTGGGCAGCCTGTGATCTCACACACCTGCATGTGGTCTTGCAAGTGATTTTTTTGCAACCATTGGAGCTCTGTAGATGTCCACTGAATTCTGGCTGTGTGCTATGATTTGGATTCTTCCAACTCGATGGTCAACAAACTTGTTTGCTTTTTATTAACTTCATGTATCTTTTTCAAGATAGTGAGAATACAAGATAACAAATATGACTTTGCATGTTAAATTGCTTCTGATGTCCTATAGATGAGGTTCTATTGAATTGATTTTTAATGCATTTCTTCCATATGAAGTTGTCTTATCACGGTCACACTATAGACTTTTTAGCCCTGTCCTGCCTCCTCTTTCTGAAAGTGAGGTTTTTCTTCTAGGATTTCAGACAGAGGTCTTTTTCATCAGTTTCACTAGTGTTGCCACGGGCTGAACCTGGATCATTCTGCTTGCAAAGAATGTCCTCTCACTGACTGACAATCCTTCACAAGAGATAGGACTAGAGACTGATTGAGATAATCATAAAAAATCCATTAACATTGTCATATAGATTAAAAAAAAATCTTCTAAAAGCTTTATTGAAGAAAGAGTTTTAGAAAATCAGTGAAAATGGACAGTTGTTCCTGATGATCTAAAGGCTCATCTGTGATGAAGGCACATACTCAGGTCACTGCTCCTTTGGCATTCCCCATCAGCAGTACCACAAGCAACCCAATTCCTGATCTCTAAAGTCAGTTTGATACAATAAATGCTCAGGTTCCAATATGCAATTTTCATTTTGAGTTTAAGTAGCAGCCATTTGTTTGCCAAATTCCTAATAAAAATAATTTTGCCTGAGTCAAATATATTCTTAATTGTTCTACCATTCTTATATCTTCTTGGGCAGTTTAATCAAGTTACAAGCTTGGCATCCTGGAGTTTTGGAAGAGATTGCCAGGAATGGATATATCTTAGTGATGTGTAAAGCTTCTGTATTTCATGAATTAAAACCAAGATATGAAATTTGATTCATATGTTGAGATTTCAGTATGGCCGATGTATAACTCTATTTCATATTTATAGCTTTGAATATTGAAATAGTATGACAGTATCTAATATGGGTTATTAGTCCCTAATTTTATCCAAACAGTGTTGAAGAGAAGAAAGTTACACCATCAATCAATATCTAGCAATACCATTATCTAGCACAGGAAATGACAAGCTTCAGGCAAGATGGATTAACAACAGTAATGGTATGACCCTGCTTTATTTAAATCGTCATGAACACATTGACTTATTTGGGCTAAGCACATGCAGAATCTGCAGAACACAGATTTCATTTTCCATCCAGCCTTCTTCAGGCACTACAAAATTATGCAGTGACAAGCCTTGCAAGGCTAGCAAGCTCAGAAAACAAGAACCATTTAGATTTCCAGAACAGCCTTTACTGATTGTAACAAAATCTTGAAAACCTACCAAAGTAATTCTCCCACACAACTTATACTTAATGTAATTAAGGCAGAGTTAATTCTGAATCTCTTTCTCACACTTCCCCACCCTACTGGACTCAAGAATATATTTTGTAATGGCCCTGTTCCTCTCTTAATTGCCTTGCTGCCTCCTCTGTGTTTTCAAGTCTGTTAGATATTCATCCCATTCCATCACATGTAACACAGATGGGGAAGAATGGTTAATGGAAAAGGTATCCCGCTTGTAACTATGTTTTTGCAACTAAGATTCCTGATTATATTCTGTCATGGTGAGATTGCACAGTGGGGTGAGGAAATGGAACCCTTATATTGTTCTATTCCCCATGAATACAATTTTGTAAAATCAAACAAGGGCTGCTGGCCATCTTCATGAGCTCTTCTACTCCCAAACCAAGGATAATTGGGAAAGGTGGATAATAAATGTCTAGGATTCTAAACAAAAATGGGGAGGGGGTGCTGTTCTTCTTTGTAGGTTATCTTTTCTGACTAACCATATTACTGAAGTGGATAACAGATTCAGAGATCTCTTTCCCAATGTACCTGTCCATTGCACTTATTACATGAAATTAGTGTTATCTTTTCTATTGTACATATATAGCTTCTAAGATGAAATTAAAATAGTTCAAAGTGTCAGCTGGCTGGTTCATTCAAAACTGGTCAAGCAGAGAGATTTTCTATCTATCATCTATCCCTCCCTCCCTCCCTCCCTCCATTGTAATTGAGAATAGGGCTACCAGATGCTATATGCTAAAATCTAGATAATCATTAGATGGCAGCATAGAGGTATCTATTTGCTGCCATCTAGTGGGTGCCTGCATTTTTGCAGTCCAGATCCGGTAGCCTTCGAGGAGAAAAGTAGGCAAAGATCATTCCAGATGCTGGAATGATCCAGATATCCAGTGTGCTGTAATGGTTAAGGTGCTAAACTAGGCCTGTGGGATCCACATTCAAGATTACCAGTAGTAGAAGCTCACTGGAGTCTCACTTTGGGTTGGTAATCTCTCCCAGCCCAACCTGCCTCACAAATGGCTAGCACAGAAATCTTGGAGGAGGAACTTCTGGACTCACTTCCTGGAACTCCTGAAAGGAAAGTAGAATATACATCAAATGAATAAAAGTTGCAGCTGAACTCTTCCCTCTTTTTCCAAACTATTACCAGTAATTATTTTATAGGGAAGCTTCATGAGCAGGGATGAATTAAGCCAGGAACATCTCAAAATCCAGCTCACTCTTGCTATTTTCACATGGATTTTCCTGTCCTGAACCCTTCCCCTCCTCACAGGGGCATTCCTGCAAATTCCTCCCTCCCCAGGACCACTGCTTTAATTGGGGAGGAGCCCAGAAATGGTTATTCTTAAAACATTGCATTTATTTTAAATTATAAATAATTTTAAATATTTATTCATTCTTTATTCTGCTTTTGTGATAGCTGATATTTATTGTAAGCCAACCAAGTAAGATTTATTTCTTGGAAGACAAGACATAAGTAATTGTAATAAATGAATGATAAGGGGGGGCAAGAACAAGAGCATGAACATTAGGATTTGATGGTGTGGGGACAATACTTTTATTTTACAAGTTAATGGAGATATTTCAGTATCATTTAATTCTGATATCAACAGCTGTATGATAAATGTGACTTACTATAGATCCTTATATCAGCTTCAAATCTGAAGAGTTGTTTAATGTTATATAAGAGTAGCCCCAGTTTGAATACAGGTAGTCCTCAGTTAATGATGGTAATTGGGACTGGAATTGCAATGCAGTCATAAAGCATGACATCACATGACTGCGTTACTTAGCGACAGCAGTTCCAGCAGTTCTGGTTGCTGTCGTTAAGCAAGGACCACACAGGTCGTTAAGTGAGAACCTCACATGACTGTAGCTTCTGATTTTCAACTTCCTGCTGGCTTCCCCACTGACTTTGCTTGTGAGAAGCTGGCAGGAAGGTTGCAAATCACGGTTGTGTGACTACGGCTCGCTGTGACATCATAATTGTGAGTCGGGCGCTGAGCATCTAGATCGCGATCATGTGGCTGTGGGGATGCTCTAATGGCCAGTCATAAGTCCCCCTTGGTGTGCCATCACAAGTTTGAATAGTCACTGAACAAGTGGACATAAGCTGAGGACTTATATATCTAATGGCAGAAGAAAACAGTAATAAAGTAATGAAGACAGGTAAGTATGTGAGAGTGTCCACTTGGCCCAACCTTCTCTTTTCAGTTCTTTTGTGGTTCCACAGCTTGATATTAGAATTTTCATAGAATCATAGAGTTAGAAAGTATCTCAGAGGTCACCAAGTCCAACTTACTGCTGATGTAGGAATGCACTGTTCCAGCATCCCTGCTAGGCAGCAATCTAGCCTCTATTCAAGAAATTCTAACAAAGATGTGTTTGTGTCTGAGGCATTCTCTTCCCTGGTAAAAACCACATCCCACCAGGGAGGATATGTACGTGTGTGTGTATGTGTTTTCAATCAATTATGAACAGCTGTTGGAATGATCTAAAATTATTCTAGGAAATGATGACTGAATGTAGACATGAAAGACGTTTTTAGGCTTTTATTTGCTAAAGACTCTCTGCCCAGTGCTTGCATCATAGGCTCTGTGGGTGGGTGGGTGAGAGAGAAGAAAAGACAGGTGCATTAATAAGAGTGCCTGAAACTGCTAGCAAAAAAATGCTAATACCTGGAGGGCACTTTATTTCAAGGAAATATTGTAAGATGCTGCAGTTAGGTTTTCCAATTTGCTGAGTCCTTTTATTGGGGAATAGAATTTTAACCATTTATCAGCTTTTGGATAATAATGATTCAGCCACATTTTGAACCATCTGAACCTTCAACTTTTTTTTTTTAATGAAAAGATCTGATTTCCTGTCTGTTGCTCATACTGGCAAGGGCAGTGACTGAAAATATGTGTGCAGGTCAGTGCCTGCCTCAAGTTGCTGCTGAGCTTGAGCAATAATACATATCTCAAATTTGGCTACATGGTGTTTTTTCTTCCTTTTTTTCTTTTTGGGAGATCGTAGAAAACATGTTTCTGGGTACCCTTCATCCTGAGTAAAAGTAATCTGTTACACACTGGCTTTCTTCTCCCCCTTTTCTATGTGTCCCCACAGTTACCTCATACAAGTGTTGCCTTATATAATCATTAGAGAGCTAAGATGTAACTTGTAAGGCACAAATTACACAACATACTCATTGCAGGTATATTTTTAAAAATGCAAATAGCATCAGCTGAAAAGGCTGATAATTATTAGAGTTACAGCAGGTGTGGAAAAGTTTACCTCTTTCTTCCTTGTTACAGAATTGAGAAAAAACCCTTCCACTGAAGCCTTCTTAGTTCTGATAGGAGAAACCTCATTGGTGTCATAGGGAATCTTCCTCCCAGTATTGATAATGATTTCAGCAGAACCATTTTCATAGCATCTCAGTGGGGGTAGGAGAAGGCATATTATTTAGCTAGTTTGTCTCAATGTAGGCAAACATCTTCCTGAGGAGCACCTTAATGGCTCCTGGCGCTGAGCCTGCATGCCTACTCCAGGCAGCTCAAGCCCTATATCTCTTCAATTTCTTGGAGGACAGGACAACATGTGCAGTGGGAGGCCAATATGTGGTGCCATTTGGAGTAAACACACTTACTTCATAGATCAGTGCGGAACTGGGGGTGGGGGAGGACTGTAGTCAGATTTTGGTGCTTGGAGGTGGGGAAAACAGAGTAGTGAATGGGTTGTTGCCTAATAATGTTTCAGAACAGAAGTGTATTGTTTGTTGACTAATTTGGGTAACACCTCTGGGTAGAAAGAAAGAAATCTTTCTCCACACCTGCTGGAGCCTGGGTACTTAACAGTCTCCTACTTGATGCTATTTGCATTTAAAAAAAAACAAAATGTGTATTAAGTGCAAATGTGTAGCTTTTTTGTTAGAACTGTGAATATTTTAATAGATTGGTTTTGCTGATGGAAGTGCTTTTCACCTGGGCAAGCACAGCAGCAATCTGCTATTCAGTAAAGCAGCAGTAACTTTTTTCAAACTTGTTTAAAAAGGGTGTGGCTGTTTTTAAGGAATAGTAGAAAGGTGCTGTGCTTGCACAAGGCCCAAAACACTTATTCCAAAGCCACACTTGTCCTTCCTTGCGTGCTCTGAAGTTATGCGACCAGTGCTGCCTCTTTTCCTGCTTCTGCTTCCTCACTCCTTTATCATCTATAGCAGTGTTTCTCAACCTTGCTGGCTGGGGAATTCTGGGAGTTGAAGTCCACACATCTCGAAGTCGCCAAGGTTGAGAAACACTGATCTATTGTGAGACAAAGTTGGAGCTACTGATCAGACTTAGGGCTTATGAATACTGCCTGGTTGTTCAATCACCAAAATGGGTCAGCAATCATTCCAAAAGGGGGAAAAAAACAACAACAGATCACCCTCTATGAATCCCCCACTCACCATCAAGGTTCCTACAGAGCACATTTTTCTGCTGTATTTCAGATATGCACATTTACATGTTATGTTGTCCTGAGTGTTCCGTTCCATTTGGGATAGCACACTTCAGCTTGTTGCAAGGTAACTCCAGCAGTTCATTGACTACTTCACAGAGGCTACTTCACAAGAATGCCCCTTCAACTGAGTCAACACTTAACATGATCTCTAACACCTTTTAGAGATAACTTTACCATGAAAGCTGTAATAGCACAACAACTATAACACTTCCTTTGTAAAGAGGGGGTTGCTGATGCACAAAGCAAAAATGTGGTTTCTTTATTTACTATTTTTGCTTTAATCTTCCTACTTTTTCCTATTCTGGTTTTTTTTAATGTCCAGTTTTCCTTTTTTCAGCCATCTGAAGTAGAAAGCTTTCATATTCCCCCGCCTCCCCATCTATATGGGAGATGAAACTGAATTTCTTTTTTCTCAGATGATTAATAAAAAAGGATGAAACAACATACTGCTCAACTTATTACCATAAGTTGCTTTCCTAGAACAGAATGTTAGAAGTACCCAGCAACTGAGGAACTGTCCAGTGGGAAGACATGGGAGTCTGCTGTCTGCATGAATATCTTGCAAGCTATTACCACCATGCCTTAGTCTGGACAGGATTTTCTTAAACCAGTTTGGAGTAGGCTGATATGAGTACTGGAGAGAAGCCACTGAAGTGTTTATCCTCAGTGTTGACCCATTAGTCCATTCAGATTGTGTATATAGGATAGGAGGGCCATCCCTTTTATTACTGATCTCCAGCAGAAGAGTTTCAGACAGTCTGTTGTGGTAGGCATGGAGGAAGGAATAGACAGAAGCAGCAGCCCAAGTAGTGTAAAGACAAGAAAGAAATATGACTGACAAAGTCTGTTGAAGAATTGAGAGCAGACTCAGCCCAACAGGAAGAAACATAACCAGCACAGAGGGAAGGCTGGGCTAGAATTATAGCAGCTTTTCTCCATCTGGGTGATCTTCTGATATATTGACTGCCAGAATTCCCCAGCCAGCATGGCCATTGCTAGAATCCTACAGTCCCCTTAAACTGGCTTGGATGTTGTTCAGCACAGCATAGATTACTGTGGCAAGATTGGCCCAAGGTAATTATTGGCGTTATCTCTAGGTATTATGCTTCTGAAGAAATAAAATCCATGTCTGATATCTAAGAGTTCTTTGGAAGGGCATGTTTGGACATCATATCAAGTGCATAACACATACTATACACCACTGTATGTCACTGAATTAATACTTCAAGAAAATAGTTGTGCACTCATATTAGTTGTCCTTCAGATTGGCATCTTCTTATTCTCTTACCAGGACTGAATATGAGATAGTTGTGAAATATCCAGGTAACTGTAACATTTACCTTCAGAGCAAAGACAAACAATATTTTGAGGACATGGAACACAAAATGCATATCTGATTTCGATATGCATTTCTAGTATACTAGAAACAGTGTAAATCTTGTGCCTAAACTGAAGTTGCACTTGGAAGTGGTTACTGAGAAAAGACTGAACTGTGCCTATTCTCCTTCCTACCTTCATGTTGCACTGTTGCAATGCAATTGTACAATTCCATTTTTCTAAGAGATCATGCCCACTTAGGGAATCTGTAGACCAACCTTTAAGAAGGTAGTTAAAAAAATACTCAGGTCATCAGAAATGCTTAAGAAAATAAGGATATCAAGTGGTCACGACTTCCTGCCGTCTTCTAAAAATCAGTATGCAAAGTTACAGGAGTGTGTACAGTATATCTCCAAGGTTATAGAAGCCACTTTATGAAAGCAGAATATTCACTAACATTTAAGGTTTTCTAAAATTCTAATTTCACTTTGTTCTTTACCACTACCACCACCACTCACATCCTTGTAAACCACAACTGTGCTTCCAGGCCAAAAAAAATAAGACAAACCTGAAAGCATTTCTGGGGGAGGTAGGTGCAGGGAGACAAAGCAATGAATAATAGTTGAGAAGCTTAGAACGTGTCCCAACATTCACCGCAGGTTTTTTCTTTTCTTGAGGCAATCGGAGCACTGCCTGAATTTTGCACCTGCCATAGGCAAGTGTCTCTGTCTGTCAGTGAAATCACTGGGTGAGTGTGTTTCACGGCAGGCCCTGGCCTGCTCCATATCCTGCTTTACCCAAATGATTATATCTTCTTTACTTCTCAATAGCCTTCTAAAAGAAAAGCTGTCATTCCAATATCTGCTATTCAATATTTGGCAAGCCTATTAGGCCAAGCAGAAAAGAAAGCTCTTGTCTCCTTACCCCAACAACCCCTTATTCTCAAACCCTGGTCAGATTCAGCCAGTTAATCTTTATTTCAGTCAATGAGCAGCCTAAAACAGAGGCAGTCACACAAGCAACAAATAAAAGGACACATTGGGCAACACCATCTCAGGTGACATCTCAGATACAGAGATATAACCTAACAAAATAATATTAATACTAAAGGTGCAATTCTAATGCTAAGATTATACTATCATTTAAAATGAAAACAATGACCCTAATCAATGCCAGTTAGATTGATTCTGTTTGTCCCTGTGAGGTGATCTGAATTTTATGGCGAGTAGTAGCCCAAGCTTATATGGTGCTTCATCTGTAACTTTATTTAGTTCATTTATGGATAGAAATTTAATATAATCACAAGATTAAGTCTCATACTGATATTGTACTTTAAAAAAAAAAATCTGCATATAGAAATATTGCTACACTTGGATCATGGTTTTCAAGATAATGTTAAATCTCAGCATTCAGGGTTTGAGATTTGAAGATTTAGCTGGATCAAAATGGTCCATAGCAGAGAGAAATATATGCTATTCTGCAAGAAGGAGGAATCCAAATCAACCCAACATCTTTCCAAAATCAGAGACCTGGGGGTGGAAGCAAGGGCTATCTGTGTTTCTGCTTCTTTCTCTTTGATGCTGCATTTCTGTAAAACTTAATTACCTATTTTGGCTTGGAAAGCATAGCTCTTATTGCCACAGTCATTATATAAGCTTATTTTTGCAGCAAGCCATATGTAACTTTTAGAATGGATGGAAAAATTCACTTATGTAGCATTTCTCAGAACTTTCAGAATCCCTAAAGAAAATATCAGCTTGTCTCTGCACTCTGTAAAACATTAGAGCCATAGATGCACAAAATACATTTTATTTAGTATTTCTTCTGCAGATAAAAAGGGTATCTTTAATGGGTTTGCCAAGGACTTAACTGATTCCAACTTTCCAAATGATCAGGATAAATTAAGCACAGATGATCATTTCTAATTTCATTTCTTTATTTATTCAATTTATATAGCAGCCCGTCTCATTTTTCTGTGACTCTAGGCAGCTAATTCTCCAATTCACATGACAAATTTCAAGTCTATGTCTGGGAGTCAAATCAAATTGCCCAATTCTGACACTGTTTTTGAACATGTTAATATATTTAAGCTCTTGGTAGTTTTGCATTTAGCACCCTAGTCAGAAAATATACTTACAGTACAGTCCATACATAATAAGTATGGATCGCTGACCCTTACTGTAGAACCATATTAGATCATTCTTCTATTGTCAGTGGTCTGTATTCCCAAATAAGTGTGGATAGGACTGCAATTCTGGATAGCTGCCTGTAGGCATCCTTAAAAAAAACACCCAGAACCTTGGCAGAAGCCCTTTAAGGGCATGGAGCATTTCTTTTTCATAGTTCACTGTCAGAACCTGTTTAAAGTTGGTGGTAAAAGTTTCATCTGGCCTCCCAAATAGTGGCCCAACCTACAGTATAAAACACTCCCAGTTCTATAATCTTGGCATTAATTATCTTAATCTTTTTGCTTTTTTGGTAATGTTCAAGCTGTTAATTTAACTATGTTGTCTAAACTTGAATTGGAAGTGGGGCTGGATTTGTTTCTTTTCAAGAGTAGGCAAAAATGAGCTGAAGGTAACTTATCAAAGGGAGTACAAGGTAAGAGAGGTATGACTGTAGAAAATTAGAAGATATTTATGATGTATTTTTCCAAATTGTCAAAGGTCTGCTTTAAAGTTAACTTTCAGGCAGGTGTAATTATTGGCCTGTTTTGTCTATCTTCCCAACTAGAAGCACATTAAGTATTTTGATGTATGTCTACCTACACTTAAATACTGTTGTATAGTGAAATTTAACAACGATGCTGTAAACCAACTGTGTCTACATATTTTAAACTTATTTTTAAATAACATATCCAGAAAGAGTGAAATTGATTTTTTTTAATCTCAAAAAATCTAGCTGTTGTTATGGATGTTTAAAAAGAATTGCCTTAAAACAAACATTCTTAGACAGAGAATTGTATGTCAAGTAAGGTAAATCATTCTTATTCCTATTTCCCTGGTAGAATAAAAATCTTAACGAGTAGAAGCTTGCTTAAACCAGAGTACACATATATTCTGGTGTAGTTTGGCCTTTAATACCAAGTGTAGAACATATCACACCAAACTCTTGAATGGCATTGTGTGCATAAGCTGCTTGGTTTATGATGTCAGTCTTTCCATTTCTCCTAATTCTAGTCTTAACAACAAGCACCATAATACTCAATTAATCGTGAAATGACACAAGATTCCTCAAACATTTTATGTAAGTGGAACACATCTATACATTAAATAGATGTTGCTTTATAATATATTCTAAGCCAGTTAAGAACTCTGGAGAATTTGTTCAGAAGAGAGATGCAGGAATTTGAAGCAAGAACTCAAAGGTGGTGATGAACAAATTCCTATTAGCTTGATTTCCAAATGACTTGGTAGGTTTTGGCGAATATTATCTGTTTCTTTAGAGAACTCTCCAGCTTGTGATATATTAGTGCCTGAATATTAACATGTTTTTGCAA
The DNA here is from genome assembly GCF_035149785.1 of Candoia aspera. Lineage (NCBI taxonomy): Eukaryota > Metazoa > Chordata > Lepidosauria > Squamata > Candoiidae > Candoia > Candoia aspera. The sequence continues at coordinate 168,028,171 of NC_086155.1, forward strand.
CACCGTGTCAGAGTTCCCCTTGGTAATTCCAATTCGTTTTCACCCAGTCTGTACCCACTTTACAGCACCAGTTATTATAGTTATTCCAGATCTGGATGGGGAACCACAACAATCATATGATGTTTTGCACAAAAGAATGAAGGAAAGTAGTTGACCCAAGAGAAAACATTTTCATTAAAACAAGACTGTTTGTTCAGGAAGATTGGCCATGTAAATTCAAAGCAATCATTGGACTTCTGACCATATGCCTATAGAACAGTTGGCTGTATAATTTAAATAGTTCATATTTATCAAGCAAAATTTGCTTGAGAGTGAAGGGTTACTTTAAACATTTCTACAGATGCATCTGCAACAAGCTGACTTTGGATATCTGGTCTGTTGTATACTGTACTTAACTGTAAATTATCAGGAAAATAGTCCTGGAATTATATTGCTGAAAAGTATGAGCTCAATAAGATAACCTATCAAACAAGTATTATGAATGTCAGTACCAACTGTAGCAAAATTCTTCTTGTGATCAGGAGTTAGATGACTTTGAGGATTCATGCACATTCTGCTACCTGTGCATAACTTACCAAACATGCTTGTAAATATGTATTTATTCAGCTTGAATAATATACTATTGAGAAAGGACTCTAGCATTCACCATTGCATCTGACTGGGTTACATTCAAAAATGGTGAATAAAAGAATTCAAATGCATCCACTTCCAAAAGAGTGTGTCCGTGTATGTCATTAGCCTATTGTCTTCTGAAGAATGCCCTTGTGCTAATGCTTAAGGAGATTGGGATCTTAGCTGACCACTTGTTGTCAAGAAGCTGTCAAGTTGGGAGCCATACTTTGAATAGTTGTTGCTCTGTGAGATCACATAACTGTGATTTGGGCAGTGATTTTATGCCACCTTGTCCTTTCACACATAATGCTGTGTTTCTGCTCTAAGTGTTGCTGTTGGCTGCTTTTCCATCTGCCTGGAAAAGGAAGGAGTACAAATTAAAAAAGAATGCAGCTCTTAATGCCTACACCCAGAAGCTTTCAAAACAGGAGGCTGCTACACCTGTGGGGATAGAACAAGTGTATCAGTGTCTTGGGCTTTGCCTCAGCTCGCCTGCTTTTGTTAGCTGGAATGTGCCGATGAGACAATCAGGTGCAACAGGCGCGTGGCAGCCTGCTTCAAGACGGCTCCTTTGGAGACAGGGAGAGGTCTCTGACTCATGCACTGTATAAGCTCATGATAACCATTTTCAAATGCAGCAATTAGGGTGTAATGAAAGTACAGTAGCATCGCAAATGCTTGTACTGTTCATTGGCTAGAGAAGCAGGCCATGTATGTATCAGATATGAAAGAAGAATTGGGAAAGATAGTGCTTCCTAGAAAAGAGGAAGATAATTGTAGAAATAATTTGGGATGCCACTTTGGTCATCCAAAGCAATAATTTAGGATTATTGATCATAAATATAATTCACTGAAAGTTTTCCCTGTGCAGCCCATTTTTAAAAACAAATGGGATCTTCCGAGATGCTTTAAACAGAGTTTGTTCCAATTGTGAACTTATTAAAAATTATATTCCATATTGTTTGGAGCAATGTGACTCCTGCTATATTGTGCTAGTATTAAAAAACATTAGATTCCAAAACATTGACATAACAGCAGGTTTAAATGTTTATACATTTTAGACTTTTGAACATGAAGAGAGACAGTGTAGTAACTGATGGAGTTTTTAAAGGTTAATAAAAGAACTCCAAGCAGCAAACAGCAATTTTGCAGAGTAGAAGTGTGAGTCAAAAAGGAACTTGCACATTAAGCTTAATTCTGTTGAGAAATAAATTCAGTCTTCACACCATAGTTAGATGAAGAAAAATAGAGATAGCTTACTTTTATTCAGTAGATCTGGATACAGGTAGATTCATAGTAGAAAGCACTTAATCATCACTGGTTCTTTGTAGACACTTTCTAAAGGGCGAGAGATGCATTTTTGCAGCAGCTCCTGCTTGCAGGTCTGCCAGAAGGGTAATGGAGATTGTTAATCCCCAAGCCCAAGAAGGAGGAGAAAGTGGAAATCAGGTGACCCATGTGACATCCCACAAGCACAATAGAGATGCGTTTGCTAGAGAGAGACCCCTTATGCTTATGAGATAATGCTGATAATTCCAACTGTAATGACAGCATTAGGATCGATACCAGAGAGATCCAGGTTCTAGTCCATCATCAGCCATGGAAGATGATGGGTGACTTTAGGCCAGTCACTTTCTCTTAGCAAAATCTATCACAAAGGGTTGTTGTTATGGAGAAAAATAGGAGGACAGAGCACTGGGTATACTTCCTTGAGCTTCTGGGGAAAAGGTGAGATATAAAACAAACAAACAGATCAACAGAAGCTGATTTCCTTATGTGCAGAAGAGATTAGGACAGCAGCAGAGCTCAATTTTATTTCAATAATACTTCAGGTATTAGACATACCTTCAGTTCTTCACATATCCACCTAAAAGGATACCATGTGGCAGGATTAGAAAAGACTTTTGGCCTTATTGTATAAGGAAAATATCTACTCTCTATCTAGGAGAGAAAGCCATACGTTCATTGGATGACTATTTATTCTAGATGAATAATCAAAATTTAGCAGTCTACTCTTTTTCCTTAATCTGCTGGATGGCTTTTTCAGCAGTTAGAATAAAGTGTCAATGAATACGAAAGGATAAAGACAGAAAAATAAAGAATCAGCAAGAAAGCAAAATCGAAGATCCTTGTAAGGGAACATGTAATCAGTAATTTTTATGCCAGTAAAAAGGGAATCATTTTCTAAACAGCTACATGGTTCTGCAGTCAACAATACACACCTAATTGTGTTTACTCACATGTAAGCCAAATTCTCTGAAATACAGCATACTTTTCAAACTCAATTCTTCACCCTAATTCCTAATTCCTATGGGCACAAACCAACTCTAGGCGAGATCTCTTGAAAGGAATACAATTTAAGCAGGAGTCACTGTACTGCTCTGTAGGGGGAACAGTTTTAAAATCTAAATGGTTTGGATGAGATCCTCCTACACTGACACCTTATATAACATGATGGCTTATTTGGGTTGGTGAAGAGTTAGTCTTACTTATACATAGCACTAGAAAATAACCACATTTCAAGTGCAGATATTCTGTTCCTTAAAAAAGCATTGGACTGGAAACAAAATTGTGAATTTATTGGAAATCTTAATTACAATTTAAATCATTTTCTAGGCACTAGCTGGGGTCAGATCAGCTTCTAAAAATTACAAAACAAACAAATATAAACCTGGGCAGCTGCTGCTGCAGATGGAAAGTGTTTATAGACTACACCTGCCTTGGTTTTGCCAATTTTTTTAAGTACCACCTTTTTAGCATGCTGAGTGCACATTATGTTCAGGCCCCAGTATTAGGAAGAGAGATTTGCAAGCCTGCACTAGTAGTTAGCGCAAAATTTATAGGAATAATCTATGGTTCTGAACAAAGATGGTGCATAGGCATCTTACTTTAAGTTTGCTTAGGAGCATAGCATAATAGGAAGCAATGTATTCTCATTTTACAGGCTGAAATGGAGGACCAATCAACAATGCCTCAGAAAAATGGAAACTATGATATAGAAGGGATATACCAGATAGCTATACAAAGTTCAGGACAAATTCACTCAGCCGAGAAACTTGTCAGGAGAACAGAAGTGATTAAGTTCTGAGCAACAGTAATATCAGAAGACTGGTTAAAAAAATAATAATAAAATCTATTCTGCCACAAGCAAGTTTTACTTTTATAATAACATTTTAATTATTTTCCCTTCATAGTGGGAAGCGGGTATAGTGAGTGCTGTATTATATCAACTATTGGTTCATAAGGACACCTTTTTCTCTTTTTTATTTCAACTTAGTGTTTATGATTGAAATTCATGTTCTAATTAGAATTTAGCTTCATTCTAGCAAATCAATGCCAGTTGTTCTATTACAACTGTTCTATGAACTCCAGCAATGTTCCCCCTCCTTTGTTTTTTAAAAAATAAATGTAATTGTGGCACATTTGATGCTGCAGTCCACATTTTTATTGCACCAGAGAACACTATTAACAATCTCAGTCTAAGCAAAAGTTGGATTAATGAACGGGGAAGCTGTCACAGGAATTTTGCATTAGCAACATAACTTTTAAGTCTAGAAGAAACTTTAGGGTGCAGAACTTTATTGTGTCATAGGAAGCATGTACAAGGTTAGAGGGAGCATGCCAGACCAAGGATGGGAATCTTACCTCAAGCCCCACTTTTTGCTTCTCTGCTGACCTCCAGGTCTTTGACCTAGGAAATCCCCAAATAAAGTGTGGCCACAGTGGGATGGGTGTTGATGAGGGTTACTTGGTTCTCTTGTTTATTACAAAAACATATTTTATGAAAATTCCCATACATTTATAAAGTACTTAATGAACATAGTAGGACGCATTGCTCATAAAGTACATGTTTCATTCTTGGCATGCTGACACTTTTTTCCTGGCAGGAGATACTATAGTTAAGTATCTGATGCAGAGATAAATCTGAATCTCCTGAAGTTACACATTTGTATAACAGCGGGCACTTAATAATTGTGTTTTAATATCATGCAAAATTAAGATGATTATTATTATTTTGCAAGAAGAAAATTCAGCTTAATACTCTAAAGAATCCCTCTTTTCTTTCCCTAGATGTTCCAGTGAAAGTGCATTTGAATTTTTTCCCCATTCACCAATTTTGGGATTAATTCACTGAAATGCAGTCTCTATTAGAACACTATTCAAATCTTTCAAAACATTTATCTGCAGGATTAACTTGGTTATAGAATTACATGGAGATAATAACAGAGAATTTCTGTTGAGTCACCCTTGATTTGGATACTAAATCCCCTCATTTAGGATGCTGTATAATTATTCCTGAATCATGTTAGCAGGTGGGTCCAATTAGTTTTGGCAAAATGAAATTGAAAGGTAAGATGGGTTTCACCTCTGTATAAGAGGCATGCAAGGGCAAGGAGGTTCACACAGAATCCTATAGAAGGTCAGGCAGAAGAACCCTAAATATTTCTCTGTTGCGATGACACTATGGATGGCTTTGCATTAGAAGTATGAGTAGTTCATGCTGTGACATACTGGATTGTGTTTCCAATCCTCACAGGGCACTTCACTCCTATAGCGGAGTATATCTCCATTTGGGCATTGTGCATTTCAGCATGGGGAAATGCACACAGTGCCCTCTTGCAACACCATGGCTGATGTCCTATGCATTTACTTCTTTGGTGTTCTTTGCAATGTATGAAATGGTTCATAGGTAGCATGTAGCTCTGCTGCTTGAGTCACTTACACTTAAGGCTGTTGATTGGGCATGGAATGCTATTTCAGAAGACTGGTTTTTAAACTCCATGCATTTACGTCAGGGAGTCCCAAACTTAATGGCTGTGCTGTGAAACCCTTATATTTTATAGGAGATTCTAGGCATGTTATAGTTTATGTAGACCCATGATTGGGCTTATTATATCACATAATTGCCCAAGTTAATTCAAGCTTGTGTTTTAGAATGCAAGCATCCTCTTTCCTGTCCCGATGGCAATAGAGTCCATGTGACAGCAGTTCATTTTCCAGTAAAGTCTGAGAAAGAGGTGAAGCTTGATGAGCTTCTGTCTCCTAACCATCACCGTACTGGATGGCTTAAAGGGACAAGCCTCTCGTTTGGAGCCTAGTACTGTGAATTGCCCATGTTGCGGGGATGAAATGGAAATGCTAATCCCTGACATAAATAAAACTGGTTCTTTGGTGAAGGGGATAAGATAAGATAAGATCTGGGCACATGGATTTGGGACTTCTTGACTTTGGGACCTGAGGCTTGATTGCCATTGGCATGATGGTTTGGACTGCTCCCACTCAGTAGTCAGTACATAGGCAGATACTTCAGGTCAGGGCCCTAATATTTGCCTTCAGTGTTATTTATATGATGCATCTGGTTGGCTGCTCCCTTTGGAATATGAACCCATGCTCTTCTAAACAGGGTCCTAGCACCTCCTCTTGAAGTAGAGGATAAGCTCAATTGCCATTCTGTCAATGCTTGTTTGCCTTTGTATTCTATTAATAACTCCTTTAGGTTTCTTCATAGTGAACCAACAGCTTTTCCATTTGTTGGCTATTTTTTTCTGGAAAAATGCTACCAAAGAGGCAAAAGGTGAACTGTATACATTATTTTTTATATTCTGTCTAAATGGTAGGCACATGTACATACAAACACACATGTTTAGCTTTGCTGTATTTCAGGAACAAGGCCTCTGGTCCATCTCTCCTAGCATTTGATTTGTTCTTTTCCAAATACAGTGCCCGTGGAAATATTATCCATAGTCATAAAGTAGCATCTCTAAAACACTGCATATGGGTAACCTAGTCTTTCATTAAAATGAATAATGCTCAGAGTTGAAAGTACACACTGTCCTCATACTTTCCATGTTCATACCTGAGACTTCTTGATCCACGTTTGCAAATAACTGCTAATAGTTGTTGCAAATAGGCAACAGAAGGTTTAGAAGGCATCAGCAGTCAGAGTCAAACCTCATTCACGCTATCAATTGGAAGTTATTTTACAGAGTTTCTAAAAGAAGGTGTACCTGTTTTTCTTCCTATGATGTTTTAAACTGCATAATCTGCAATTCTGTTCTAAGACACAGCATCTTACAGTATGTGTAAAAAATAACATTTTTTAAACATTATTATGCTGCATTTCATTATCAGATCATCTTGGTTTTGGTTGGAATTTGTGTTCAGTTTTGTTGTGGAAAAATGTATTTACATGGATATATTTTGCTATTAATTAGAAGCTATATGTGACTAAAGAAGCCACAATAAACAGAATTTTTTCACTCCATATTTGTGGAATAAAATGAACTGCTTGTGGTCATTGTATAAAATGTGTAAACAATGCATCGTGTTTCAACCATACAAACAATAAATGCCTGCACAGATCCTCTGTGTAGTGAATTTATACAAATAATTGTTTTGTAACTTGTCAGAGCATAAAGCACTCCCTCTGGAATCCTGGAATAATGATATGACAATGGGCAATGTGAATAATATGATTTATTAATATTGTTATTATATAGTAATTCTCATGCAGTATTTGCTTGCCATAGTTTTGATGTTGTAACCAGTTTAAAAAGGATGATCAAGACTTATTGGGTTGGTCTTATAGCTGCCCATTGGGAAGAACAAATGCAAAGTACATTATATCTGTAATACAAGGAGATTTACTTGGGTACAGTACCATGCCCTTAGAGTTTAACACTGCAGATTGGTAGTGGTATTTGCCTGGGATGGAGATCCCTGATATATCACTAATACATTACATTACTAATACATATATATTCAGAGTCACTCACTGTAAACTAGATTTGATTCAATAATGAAATGTATATCCTACCTCACTCCACTCAAACTCCAGGCAGTTTACATGATATAGATATCAGGAATAGGAAGGTCAGTTGGGTAAATTTTGCTTATGTTCCAAATGTAAATTCTGAATCAGCTCCTGGTGACTTTCCAAAGTAGTTTGGAAAGGAACTTTATGTTATAAAGAATTCTAAAATGAATAAATGTATATGGCCACTTAATTCAAACACTGCAATTCTGGGCAGTGTGCAATAAACCAAAGAACAGATACAAAAACAAAATAGGCAATTCCAGTAAAAAGAAATAAGTAAACGATTAATAGGTGATAAGGAAAGAACCAATTTTAGTACGTTTCTTTAGGCTAAGATGAGCTGATACCATTTGAGAAAGGCGGTCCCATAAATAACCTGGTCCTGTGCCATGTTATAACTAACATCTTGAATTGCCTCTGAAAGGCTATTAAGAGCCAGTGCAGCTTGTGAAGTGAGATACACCCAATAACTATCCACACCACTGCATTATAGACCAAATGTAGCTTCCAGATAGTCTTCAAGGGTAACTGGCACAGAAGATGAAGTTGTGGAGAGGCCCTCTTGGCCACAGCTGCAATTTACTCTTTGAAGAGAATTGTAAATCCAGGAGGACCCTCAAGTTGTGCATAGGGTCTTAGTGGGGCAATACAAACCTGTCCAGAGGCAGATGGCTAATCTTCAGTCCTAGTATCTGCAGGGCTGAACTCCACAGCTACTCGTCTTGGTAGGGTTGAGCTGAAACCTGTTCTTTCCCCGCCAGACCCCTCCCCACCTCTGGACTCCATACACTGGGATAGAACCTTGATATAGCAATATACAACTGAGTATCATTAGTATACTGATGAAACTGCACCCCATGCTGATGGATCATTTCCTCCAACTGCTTCCTGTAGATTTTACAAATGTTTTTTAAACAAACAAACAAAAAATTGTAACATTTTTGTTATGAAGAGTTGGGGTTATAGGACACAAGTCAGTTCTGACAGAAGCATCAATCTGCAATTCCAGTAAGATGAAGATTCATTTGCTTGAACCCAAACTATACATATTATGGAAATAGTTCATCTCTTTTTCTTTCTTGAGATGGAATTATGCACTTCATATCATTGCCATGGAGAACTGATTAACTTAGCACAGAAAGGGAGTACAATTCTGTAAAAACAAGTGGGGGAAAAAGCACCAGTTTGTAGCTGTATTAGTTCTTCTTTTAGGAATTATTTAATGTCAGCCTTCTTCTACGTGGTGTCCTCTAGACTGTAGTAGCACAAATCTCATCTCTTGCACATGTTGGCTGGGAGTGATGGAAATTGTTGTTTTCCCCAATTAGGAAGGTGGCCTTATCTCTATATCAAACAGGGGTGCCAGGAATATTTCATGCTAGACAAAAATACATAGCAAAGTATTTGTCATTTGATCACACTCTTTTAACAGAGCTTGAACATTGTTATTTAATGAAGAAAGTCTCCAAAAGGAAATTTAAACCACATTTTTTCCATAAAGGATATTATGCACACACACAACCCCCCATTTACATGTTAATTCCAAGCTAGTTGTGATTTCTGTTGGTACTTCTATTTAAAAAAAAATGGAAGTATGATGCAGTGTTTTTATATCAAAAAGCAAGCAATTGCTGCTGAATATCCTTTTTTTGGCAGAGGTGGATTTTTTTTATTTTAATATGAACATATTCTTACTGCAGGGATATACTTTCCTTCATGAAACATGTCTGTGATGCAGAATCTGAGTTTTCCCAAAAATTGGTAAAAGGCTATATTATTTCAGTTTTAAATGTCATAACATAGTCTCCTTTGCAAACTTAGATGCTTTGCCTTAAGTTAAAATGAATGAAATTATCTCATTCAGAAACAACCTGCATATCACACACCAATGGAAAACTTTCACAAGGAATTTTTATAACAGTAGTTTTTTTAAAGTAGCACAGGCTTAGGTTGCATCATATAACACTTTTTTGCATAATTGGATATTATGCATTTTTTGCATAAATTGGATATTAGAAGTAGTAAGTCTATTCATTCAAAGATTAACAAACTTTTGATTGAAAAGTTGAGATGTTTAGAAGTTCATATATGCAACAAAAAACATGGCAGTCATAGGCTGTATCATATGCATTATATATGCTTGAAAAAGTTTAAATCTATTGGCTTGCTATGAAGTATTGTTGTTTATTCGTTCAGTCGCTTCCGACTCTTCGTGACTTCATGGACCAGCCCACGCCAGAGCTTCCTGTCAGTCGTCACCACCCCCAGCTCCCCCAAGGTTGAGTCCATCACCTCTAGAACATCATGCATCCATCTTGCCCTTTGTCGGCCCCTCTTCCTTTTGCCTCCCACTTTCCCTAGCATCAGCATCTTCTCCATGGTATCCTGTCTTCTCATTATGTGGCCAAAGTACTTCAATTTTGCCTTTAATATCATTCCCTCAAGTGAGCAGTCTGGCTTTATTTCCTGGAGGATGGACTGGTTTGATCTTCTTGCAGTCCAAGGCACTCTCAGAATTTTCCTCCAACACCACAGTTCCAAAGCATCGATCTTCCTTCTCTTAGCCTTCCTTATGGTCCAGCTCTCACAGCCATATGTTACTACGGGGAACACCATTGCTTTAACTGTGCGGGCCTTTGTTGTCAGTGTGATGTCTCTGCTCTTAACTATTTTATCGAGATTTGTCATTGCTCTTCTCCCAAGGATTAAACATCTTCTGATCTCCTGACTGCAGTCAGCATCTGCAGTAATCTTCGCACCTAGAAATACAAAGTCTTTCACTGCTTCTACATTTTCTCCCTCTATTTGCCAGTTATCAATCAAGCTGGTTGCCATAATCTTGGTTTTTTTGAGGTTTAGCTGCAAGCCAGCTTTTGCACTTTCTTCTTTCACCTTTGTCATACGGCTCCTCAGTTCCTCCTCGCTTTCAGCCATCAAAATGGTATCATCGCTATGAAATATACTTCCTATTAATTTTTATTGAAACATTTTTTTCTAAACAGTCAAGTGCAATAGGGAGCCTGAACGGTACCAAGGGAGGTATTTCAAAGCACACTGGTGACCATGAACATCATGTTGTCTACCTCTAGGGCAGGGAAATAGCTAGCAGAATTCGTAATAAAAGCATGTACGCATGTTACTGGCTGCTTGCAAGCAAAGGATTCCAAAAGTTTATAAGGGGGGAAAAAAAAAGAGAGTGCATGATTTGATTTTCACCAACTCAGGTCCAACACAGGGTTGCCCCACTAGTGCCTGATCCTACAGTGGATCTTAGCATTCAGGGATTGAAAAAAAATGATTGAAATTGTACATTGCACTAATATATTGCAGCCAGCTCTATGAATAAATTAGTAAAATATGTGGTATCAAGGGTTCTCCAAGAACCCTTGAAGTTGGTAACCTATTTGTGAATTCAACTCATTTGTTTTAAATAAGCAGCCACTGAAAATTTCAAATAAGAGGAAACTACACCCAGCAGACTATCTATATCAATGATACAGAGAATAGTTCAGAGCTACCAACAGCTTTTTCTACTAATTTGGCCAAGAAGCTATAGGGAAACACATTAAAAGAATGTTTCTACAGCTGTTCAGTGTGAGCTTATGATTTATCTCTGAAATGAATGGTATTGCCAATAGCTCAGGTTAGTTCCACATCAGAATACAGCTTCAGACATACATGTTACTGACAGTTGAATAAAATAGTGAAGAGAAAGAGAATGAAACAGAATGCTTTGTGAATCTTGGAACAATATAAGCATAATAATTGTTGTTATGTGCATATTAAGTATGCACTAAATGTACGTTGATTTAATAGATATAATGAGAGGGGTACTATGCATAATTCTTAATTTCTCATAGCCATAATAAGGCAATATTTAAAACTGAGTCTGTGTCTTATATGCATCATCAACAGCAATGCAGGTGTTCTACTTTCTCTGGTGTGCAGTATGATCTGGATACTATTTTATTTTATTTATTTATTTATTTGCAGGATTTATATCTTTGCCTATCTCATACAATGACTCTAGGTGGCTCACAACAAACCATAAAATGTAGTTAAAAACAAAGGTACTGTTTTTTCTGCACATGTCTTCAGAATGTGCAAATATTTCCAAATATAATTTCTGTTGTTGAAAAAAAAAATCCTGGTAGAGAAACATGTATGAGTAGCTTATTTTAAGTCATAGTGGTGCAGTTAGATGATCACAGAAGCCTTTGTTTTTTGCTGTTTTCATTTTCTACTTGGATTTTCTTTTGTAATGAGTTTTATAACCAGGTTTATTTTATGTAAAGCTGAGAGCTTTCCTGATGAACCAGCAGGAAGCTTAGAAGTCCTTTATCTACAGCTGTTGATCTAAAAAATTTACTAAAAATATTGGGTGCCCATTTTTTTTAATTTCAACTAGTACCTTTCAGAGAGAAAGGCACTGATTGTCTTCCATGCAGTGAAACACACTGGGAAACTGGGAGAGGAAGGTAATGATATTTCAAACTCCCATTCCCAAATGTTGCTAAATAACATGCTTAGTTGTCTCTCTTTTTTTAAACGATTCCTTGATCTTTTCTGATTTGTTTAATTTACCTGGCTATGAATCTCAAGCATGTAGAGATTAACTCTTGATTGGCTCTTGAATAATAATAATAAAAAATACATTTTGTTTCATAAGACTTGGCAAATTTGTATTGAACCAAATCCCACCTCTAATTTCCTTTAAAGGAAATTAAGTCCTTGTTTAGACCAAGAAAAAAGAGAGTATTTTAGAAAATGTTGCTTTTCCATGGTGTTGAGTGTGCATGTGTGTCTGTTGTGTAAATTCTCCTTGGTGGCAATGAACAAAGTCCTCTTCTGTGGAGGTTGCTCTCCTGTCTCCTTCAGCAGACTCAGTGTCTGTGCAGGGAATTCCTGTTTCTGGACCAAACCCACAGGCCTTCAGCACTGAAGGATGAGGTCAGGCATCTCACATACACAAAGTTTCCTTCTGTTGATAGCTGATCTATGCTCTGGAGAAGCACAGTAGTGGAGCACATATACAAATGTGTGTGCATGTGTGTAAGCACATACATCCAGCTACACTTGACTGCAAAAAAGGAACTTGTTGCTTTTCTTCAATAAATAAAAAAGACATAGATTTTGATTCCGATAGCGTCAAACCTTATCCTCCTAATGAGTCAAAACTAGATTTCAGTCAAAAGACCTACTCCAGGCCTATATTAGTGAGGGAATGAAAATGTTTTCATCAAAGTTAAATGTGTTCTTAATGTACATTTTGACAGTCATGCAGGACATACTCTTAGCATTTTAAGATTTCTGCTTAGTTTAAGAAGAACAACAACTGCATTTTGTTATATTATTTACTTACGTCTAGAATAAATCATCCAAGAAGAATAAATGCAGTGGGATCAATGTCTAGAAAGAACAGAATAGCACCATCAGATCCATTCTGTATGTACAAAATTTACTTCACACAAAAGCATGATTAGAGTTCATTTCAAAGCCATCTTCTTTCTTCCTATCTAATAATTATTATTTGTAATTGCTAAACATTTTTACAAATATAATACTTTTTCAAGTGATTTTAAAATGGTTTTTGGCTTATATACAATTGTATTAGTAGTAAGAAAATAAGAAGAGTCAGGCAGCACCAGACCAAAGTCCTATTTATTTCAGCATTCTACTCCCACGATGACCAACTAGATGCCTGTGGAAAGCCCACAATCAAACTATGAATGCGTATTTCCCAGATACAAACACCCACACACGTTTCCACAAAGACTCTTTAAAAATGGTAGGAATCTAACTTCTTTTTCTCTCTTAATGCTTCTCTAAATATATAAAAAGACTTCTGGCATTTTGGCATTAAACATATATGTTGACTGCCCTTCCTAGGTAGATTACATTCCTAAAAGCAAAAGAGGCAATAGAATTAGCATGAAATTAAATGAGCAAAGGAAGAGGAAGAGGGAACCAAGAGGTCTGAACAAAGCTTTGAAATTTATCTCTTCCTTTCTCCATCAGCAGTTTTAAAACGATGATAAGTAATTATAACCTGGTGAAAAATACATTACATATATCTTAATGAGCTCTGGAAGAGATTTAACAGTAAAAGAATATCCATTTACCATTTTTTGGGCTATTTGAAAAAAATGCCAATAAACCACATATATTAACTGCAGTTATATTTCAGCTGCTTTCAAGGACAGGCTAGGACAAAAGTATGGGGCAATGGACAAGATACTTGGGGATGTGCAGTAAGTTTTGACCTCAAAACATCCCAACCTTGAAATGTTCTGAGTTGAAACAAAACATGCATCTTTCAAGAGTTTTTTTTTTTTTAAGTTGGAACAGAACTTGCCCTTCGGAGTATCTTTCTGAATGTTCTGACTGTTCTAAGTGCTGACTGGGCTGCTATTTTGACACTTCAGACATTGCTTTTCTTCAAACTTTTTCTAGCTTAGCAAAGAATGATCATGTTTCTGCTTATAGTGGAGTGATGTGGTAGTGGAGCATTAAGGGGGAAGTAGTAGTTAAACACAGTGAGCTAGAAAAGACTGCTCATGGCAGCATGCTTCCTGGTGTATTTAAACAATTCTTTGCTGTGGGAAAGTTATTATTTGGGTCAATAGATATGCTGTGTTGTGTTTACTGAGGAGGTAATGTAAAGATTTCTGTATGCGCTTGAGTGCTTTAAGACAAGTGTTGCTAATGCTTTGTGGGTATATAAACGCAAAGGCTGTTAGCAGCATGTTAATTTGTTGAGCTTCCATGTGTGTGGTCTCTCCTTGTAGCTCCTTGATATTGAACTTTCAGAGAGCATTTAAAAATGTAAGGATATTTGAGCTGTTTTGTTTAATAGTTGTATGTGTCTGCATTCTATGCATGCACTTGTATCTCTTTTTAGGAGCCAACAACAACCTCTGTACAGAAGAAAAAATATCAGCAATGAGCAAACCTTGCTTTCAAGTACCCTGCAATAATAAAGTAGAGTTCCAGGAGTCCTTGCGCAATCTGTTTCCTGACCTAGCCTATCTTGAAGGGCTGAGATCAGTCTTGAAAGCCTCACAGAGTTTCTCTTTCCCCCCTCTTCTACCAAAGAATATCAAGGCCAGGCAATCTTGCATTTCTTTCTCACTCCCAGCTCCCTTCAGGGTTAAGCTGGTGATTTTATATAACGGTTGCGGAATACCTTCTTTGAGGCCATCTCCATTGCTGCTTTACATGTTCTCACCATCCTGCGCTTGCTTTAGAAGGCTTAGTCTCCATTTTGTGCTTCTGTGCTATGCCATTCTCCTAGACTGGACATGATTTTTGTTTTGCATCAGTATGGAATTGCTCCAGATGAACTGTACTTCCTAATTGGAAGGGATGAAACACTACACTTGAACGTACAAAGTCTGCACATTTTAGGAGTTGTGGTAGTATTGGATTGTTTATCATATAACCTTTTTTCACTCTTTTATGCCATTGAAAACAATGGAGGGGGGTACAGATATGATCCCAGAAATATTTGGAAGATGCAGTCATGATTATAGGTGATAACTGTTGGGAAAACTGCCCATGTGTTTCTTTCACTTCATCAAGTGTCAGATGTCCCTTTGGGCAGCAGGGGGAATTGCTTTTCTATTTGTATGTGTTTTGCTAATGCGGCTATAAGAATATCTTCTGCTATAAGAGAGTGTTGATGAGCTATCATTCTGCAAAATACTGATTGCAATCAGGCTTGCTGAAGGCCTTGGCTGTGTATTAGTGTGCATGTGCGTCTGTGTGCATGTGTATGGTAGTATGTGCCTGCATATTTAGTAAGTTCCTGTACTTGGTGCTTCAGCATTCCTCATGTAATAACACTATATGTGCCTCCACCAGAACATTAACCTCATGTGTTTCTCCTAGTTAATATAGTCTGTATGAGATGTGAGTTGGAGTAGATTAAACAGGGTGACAGAGTGAATGGAAGATAAGCAGATACTTTGGAGAGATTTTAATTATGACCCTCCTCTTTGAAAATTGAAAGGGTTTAGCTGTTAGTTTCAACAGAAGCAGAATTTTATTCTTGATCATTATATTAGATTGGCATATGTTCACTATACTCACTCTGAAAGAAAGGTATGTAATGGTGAGGCTTGCTTTGCACTAAGCAAAGAACAATATTGCATGATGAACATTGGAATTGCCTTTCAACAAGTCAGACTGCTAGCCTCTCTAACCCATTATTCAGCTAGCAATAGCAATTTAGAATGTTCAGCTCTTTCCTAACTCTGCTCCCTGAAGTTTTTTTTAATTATCTTTTAATTATCTTTTAATTATCATAGACCAGTGGAACCAATCCAGAGCCAGTACTGGACTAATTCCCTAAAACATTTTCATCTTTTTCACCCAGCTTGTCCAACCTGGGTGCCCTCCAGGTTGTTATAGACATCAACGTACAGAATTCTCAACAGTAAGCATGCAGCCTAGAGAAGTCTAGAAGCTGAAGTTCACACCATAGGAGGAAACTCAAACTGGGGGAGGCTGGCATAGAAAATTCCAAGAATGCTGGATCAGACAGCCATCATTGTTAATGTATGCCCCTTTTATCTAGGCTTCTGAGTTAGAATCTCTAATATCCCAGTTGTACTCTTTCCTAAAGGGATTTCTAAGATTTATTGGTGTAGGCAGTGCAATAAAGCCCCTTGCTCCAATTAATAAGATGTAAGCACATCTTATCTTTTCCTTGCACTGCATATGGGATTCATCTTAGTCTTATTTCCCTGGGAAACACATACACATATACAAGTACTTATTTATCTTAGTCATTACATTTTTAAAAATAATGCTTCTCATTGCAAAGAACCCAGAAACATACACATATAAATCATTTATGTAATGCCTATACATACATACACAAAATAGTTGTCAGACAACAACACATATGTACACCTGTCCTCTGTGCCCTGATCAATGCACATTTGAGGACCTCAGACAGAACAACAGAATGCAATTAATGTTGCCAGTTTCTGGGCAAGATCTGTTTAACTTTTATATATTTTAACTGTTATATTTTAAATTCCATGTTTTACAGTATGCCTTATTTTAATTGTGATGCTTCTGACACGAATAAATAGAAATACACAAAGTATTTATTATATACTTGTCCCTTCTAATTATCCTTGGAATAGTTGATCTTGCTGAAGTTTCATGGTTTTGCCTACAAAGGGAGCATCTTTAAATAGTCCAGGATAGGAGGTGGGGCTGACATTTGCATTTCCTGACCTTGAGCTCAGATAATCTCTAACGTTGTCTTGTGAGAATTCATTCTGTCAAGATTTCGGTCTGGCTTCAATCCGCAGTACTTTGATCTTAGTTATCTAATATTCACAGAACTATTTCATGAAGTACATAAGACACGTTTAAAATTACAAGAATTTTACTTTATGGTGCTTCTTTCTTTAGAAATGTGTCATGCATGAACATGAACTTCAGCTTGTAATGAGGTTCAAGGGCTCAACAATGATCAGTGATGAATTTAATTAATGTCGCCCACTAGTATGAGTTGACTCAGAAATCACAGTGAGTCAGACATACCTCCGAGGAGTCACAATTCCTCACCTATATCTTCCTTGATCCAAAAAGAGCTGTAATACTATGTCAAGTAATCACTATGCCTCACCCACTTTCAAACTGATTGGTGGTATGAATGAGACATGGCACAGCAACCTTCCATCAACAATCCTGACTGGTTATTCTAGCCACAGGAACTTGGTCTGTAGACAAGGTGACAATTCCAGGATTCTTCACACAAATCCCCATCAAATATTTAAAACATATATAATCATTGAGTCACCCTAGGTAGCCCTGCCTAAGATTACTTTTCACATGGAGGGACCCTATGTGGGAATGCTGCACATGCATAAGGCATCTTCAAATGCCTCTAATAACATGTCTAATCTTTCAAAAACATAGATGCTCATAAGGTTCTGTAGCTTTCACTCTTGTCATCGAGAGTGAAAAAGTCATCAAGAGTGAAAGTACAGAACGTGTATACTTCTCACTGTCAAATGTTGGTACTGTAACTATAGATGTACAGTGCCAGGGGATAGTGAAATGGCCTATCACTGTCTGCTCTTTCTCTGCCAGGGGTGACAGTTTCCTTGGGATGGGGACCTAGAGCTTGCTCCTCTATGTGGATAATGTGGTGGTGTTTCTGAAAAGGGTTGGATTTGGGGCACTGAGGGGCTTTGGAGGGTTCAAGGATAGGAAACCAAGAGCATGTGTTCCCAGACTTGCACTCCCCTTTTTAAAGCAATCAATTACAGCTCTGCAACTTAGCCATCTTTTTACCAGATTTCAGTAATTGAAATGCAGTGCTGCAACATGCATCTAGTTTATAGGCTTTGGTTGTCCAGCCATATGTACTAAACCAAACCAAAGCAAGCCAAACCACATTTATTATGATCACAATAAGATAAGTCCAAAATAAGAATGTAACAAGGCAAAAGTAAGATCAATATGAGAAGCATGGTGGCAAGTTTCAGATAGAGCTAATGATCAAAATAACTTGTCATTCTGCTGATTTCTGAGATTATTTGGCCGCACTAACAGTTACTGTATATCTATGTCTACCAATAAAAAGGAAATATATATCAGATTTACCTGACCTATTAGCCAAAAGCAGAGGGAGGAGAGTGGCATATTCCTGTTCTATGCTTCAAGCATTGTTTTAGAATTAAAAAGAATAAAATATGTACACAGATGTTATTTCTATCCTCATTGTGAAACAGTTCTTCTCCATTTAATGTAGACATTGCTGCATCAAGAGTTATTTGCACATAATGGCATTTTATACTAAAGGGATGGACAACCTATGCCTCTCCAGGAGCTATAAAGTTGTAGTTCATGGCAATATTGCCAATGTAGCCAATAAAAAGGATTGCTATGAATTGTTGTCTAGCAGTGTCTAAAGGATCACAGATTGTCTACTGGGCATAGTTGGATGGAGATTCCTACTCTTCATTAATGTTAATGAATGCAAATGTATTTACTGGAAATAATAATATTCTTTGAATAGACTGCTTTTCCTGCCAGGGACTGGGAATGGCAAGTTTAGAATTTATCCCGGATAGCTTGATTAGAATCAGCAATAATCATGTTCTGGAATCATTATGGTTTTCATACCAGACCAATGTTAATAAAAGAGGTTATGGGGAAAATGGATTTTCTAAAGTAAAAAACAGCAAGGCAGTTGAGCTTTATTAGTAAGAAATACCAAAGCAGTATTGGTTTGAAAGTTACAGAATTATTTAAAAAAAACAATATTTGGGTCAATATTTTTAGTCATAGGAGAATATATTATTGTGATTTATGTAGATTTGATAAATCTTGCATATTTTATGTTGTTATTTCATTTTTTTTATAGCTCAGGAATCAAGAAGCAAAAAGTTCTGGTGAGTGTAGTTTTTTTTTTCTTTCTGGAGCCAAAAACTCAGTTTCGGCCAGGTCAACAAGTCAATCTTTTGTCTTCCAAATTGATATGCTAATAGTTACTATGGTAACTAATTGTCAGTAGCCTAGATAAAGGTGAATCTTTTATGCTTGCTCTCTCTGGCTTCCTGCTTCTTTTGCTATTCAGATACAGCTACTGGAAGTCCTGCTTGTATAAAAAGTTTGTCTCCCTGCGTGGAGAGAGGCAGAACTGTAAAAATGCTTTTACTCTCTATTTTGTAAATATAGTTTATATTTATTGAAGTTGCTGGCGTGATTTTTTGATCTCTCTCAATGGCAAAGCTCTTCTGAAATTCCGCTGCTGATCCTCAGGATCAAACACACACAACCAACATTTTAATCCAGTATATCTTTGAATTATACAGTAGGGCTTCAATAGTGAGTATGCCATTAAAAAGTTAGACTTCTGCATAATAAATACATAATGTTATTTATTCTGTACAAATACTGTATCTGTTAAAATAATAAAAACATTTCTTATACTGGAATATTAGATAGAATTAAGACCGCAATCTCATGATGCATTATATTCACAAGTAAAATGTAATGACTTTTTATGATACTATACTTTAAGATTAACATGTACTTTTGTGGTAGCCTCAGAAAAAGGGGAAAAACCTAATTTTTAAAATTAATCCTCCTATATATTTACAGTACAATAATTTCATATTATAAATATGCTATTGGTGTAATTTGTCCAGGGGTTGTCATATGCATGTGAGGCTAATTATGTGACCAAGGGGAGAGTTATGAGTAGAATAAGGAAGAATATTCCTTTTCCCATCTACACAAATAATCAAGACCACTCTGCAAAAAGAAAACAATAGTAACTTCTAATAAAACAACTTTAAATATGTATAGGATTAAATGGAACTCAGCAGGTGGCTGTACCTAGTCAATCTTGTCTGGTCCTGGAAGTTAATCAGAGTTGGACCTGAATGGGTAGTCAGCATGAAATGTAGACTATATGTATCTCTTAAGTTAGAAGGCAGTGATAAACCATTTCCAAGCTACATGGTTTAGCCCATGTACAATAGACACCAGGACTCAAGTTCAGTTTGATGGAGTCTTCATCTAGCATTAATCAGAATCTATCTTATTTCTGAATATATTAAAGCCTGCAAGATCATCGGCTCTTAAAGATATAGGCTTCTTCTTCGAAAACATCATACTTAATGCATAGATATCTATGGATCAGGATGGATGGTATTAGTGATGTTGGGAGTAGGGCTAAAAAGCTACAGAGGACAAACCCAGAGGATGTTAGAAGTTCAGAAGTTGAACATGTTTCAAGTGGTTTTGGGGGTAAAGATTATGTAAGTCAGAGCCCTGATTCTACAAACTCCTAAGGATAAAATTCTGGCAACTTTTCTGTGTGTAAGGGTTGTAAAAAATATTAAATATATGAAATAAAACTAATCCATAGGCTAAGCACAGATACTGATTCTATAGTAGTCTCTTTATGAAAAAAAATTATATAAGTAAATGTTGAGTTCAAATCATGTTGCTCACATTGTTTTAGCTTTTTAAAAATATTTCACAGCTCATGGGATTTTAGGTTTTGGGTCTAATTTAATAAAAGGCTTTACCATATTCTTCTGAAGTTTACTTTACCATTAGAAAACATTTCCAAATAAATTGTGAAATCTCTTTGATAGGCATATTATTTGTGGGTTCCTTGGCTATTGCTAGCATTGGAACTTTAGTTGATTGGGGTTTCCAATGAAAGATATAAGTTGACTGATTACTGTAGCATGTACCACCACAGCTGAGTTGTCTCTCTCTCTCTCCTTTACTCGGTACTACCACTAAAAGATATGTTCAGACTTTTATTTAGTTTGGTTAGTTAATTACCTTAATAACTTTGGAAGAGAATAATCCACGTGCCAGCTGTAAGGCAAGAAACAAAGTGAACTCTTAATGGATTGACTGGAAAAATACAGCCATAAATATTCATTCCTCACAAATATTCAGAAAGAATATTCCCCTTTCCTCTTAGATTAAAAAAAAAACTTTTTACATTTTAAATGTATATTCCTCAAGATGTATAGAATTTAAAATGTAAATTCTCCACAGTTAAAAGCATACGGTCCTCATAGTCAGGCCTCCATGATTACCTAAGTGTCTGGAAATCTCTCTCTCTTTCTTAATTCATCTTGGTCTATCCATCCATCCATCCATCCATCCTCTTCCTTCCTTCCTTTTGGAGGACTGTACATTCAGATGATCAGCAATATTATTAACTATGCTGACCTACTTGGTTTGGTTCTGCTGGAGTAGAATCGCCATGCAGGGAGAAGCTTGAAGAAAAATGGACATTGGAAATGTGTGGAGTGATACTGGTAAGGGATGGGAAATTAATTGCTATATACTTGTTTTATCTGTATTGTTATTGCAGGGCTATGACTTAGAGTTGCCAATTCTACCTTGCCAATTAATGCTACTGTCTTGTTACTTATAAGAATAGTTGAAGAATAATTTTGAGAAATTAGAGGAGTATTTATTTATTTATTATTCACATTTCTATCACCGCCCATCTCCCCCTAAAAGGGGGACTCTGGGCGGTTTACAATAAAATTCACCTTAAAACCTGACATCATAAAATCACCAATACTAAAATAATAAAAATATAAATATAAAATCCAAGTGGGAGATTTCCATTCCGTTGGGAGAACTCTAGATCACCAGCCACCCCCAGGAAGAGCTATTGCCCTTCCCATCCCAGGCAAAGCGGCAAAACTAGGTCTTCAAGCCCCTCTGGAAGGTTGGGAGCGAAGGGGCGTGCCTCACCTTGGCGGGTAGAATGTTCCACAGGGTGGGCACCACTGCAGAGAAGGCCCGCCTCCTGGACCCCGCCAGATGAAATTCTCTTACAGATGGGGTCCGCAACATGCCCTCTCTGCATGATCGGGTGGGGCAGGTTGATGTTATAGGGATGAGACGGTCCCTCAGGTAGCCTGGCCCCATGCCATGTAGGGCTTTAAAGGTGATAGCCAACACCTTGAATTGGACCCGGAAGCAAACTGGAACCCAATGCAGCTCACGCAGTAGAGGTGTTACGTGTGCTGATCTTGGAGCACTCATCACTGTTCACGCAGCCGCATTTTGGACCAACTGAAGCTTCCAGATACTCTTCAAGGGTAGCCCCATGTAGAGCTCATTGCAGTAGTCTATATGGGAGATGACCAGGGCATGAGTGACTGTTTGGAGGGCTTCTCATTCCAGGAACAGGCGTAACTGGTGCACAACCCAAAGTTGTGCAAAGGCCCTCCTAGCCACGACTGCCACCTGCTCTTCGAGCAGGAGTTGTGAGTCCAGGAGGACCCCCAAGTTATGCATGGGTTCTGAATGGGGCAGTGCAACCCCATCCAGAACTAAAGATGACAACTTCCCAGATACCAAGGAGCCATCAATCCACAGCTACTCCGTCTTACCAGGGTTCAGCTGAAGCCTGTTGCTCCCCATCCAGGCCCCCACAGCCCCCAGGCACTGAGAAAGGACACTGACCACATCACTTACTTCACCCGGGATGGAGATATATATCTGAGTATCATCAGCATACTGATGGTACCTCATCCCGTGGTGACGAATGATCTCACCTAGCGGTTTCATGTAGATGTTAAATAGGAGAGGGGAGAGAACCGAACCCTGCGGCACCCCGCAAAGCAGGGGTCGAGGGTCGGATCTCTCATCTCCTATCACTACCAACTGGGACCAGTCCTGGAGGAAGGAGGTGAACCAGCGCAGAACCATGCCACCCACCCCCAACTCCCTGAGTCGTCCCAGAAGAATACCATGGTCGATGGTATCGAAAGCCACTGAGAGATCAAGGAGAACGAGGATGGATGCACTGCTTCCATCCTGCTCCCGCCAGAGATCATCCATAAGCATGACCAATGCAGTCTCTATCCCATATCTGACTGAAAGGGGTCTAGATAATCCATTTCATCCAGAATCCTCTGAAGTCGTAACGCCACCACTTTCTCAACCACCTTCCCCAAAAAGGGGAGGTGGGAGACTGGACGAAAGTTGTCCAGGACAGTAGGGTCCAGCAATGGCTTTTTGAGGAGGGGGTGTACCAGTGCCTCTTTAAAGGCAACTGGAACCACTCCCTCCCTCAAAGATGCATTAACCATCGCCTGGACCCAACCACATGTCACCTCCCGGTCTGCTTTCACAAGCCAGGAAGGGCATGGGTCTAGATGACACATGGTGGCATTTACAATCCGGAGGATCCTGTCCACTTCCTCAGGCCCAACAGGATCAAACTGTTCCCAGATAACCGGGTAAGTACGTTCCCTCAGCATCTCCCCAGACTCTGCCCCACGCTTAGAGTCCAACTTGGACCGAATCTGAGCGATTTTACCCTGCAGATGCTCAGCAAATTCCTCTGCACGGCCCTGTAGGTGGGAGACAGAGCCCCCCCTACCTAATAATGATCGTGTAATTTTAAACAGGGCCGTTGGGAAGCATTCTGCGGATGCAATAAGAGCGGAGAAATATTGACGTTTCGCCACTCTTACCACCACAAGGTAGGCCTTAATAGTGGCTCTAGCTTGTGTTCAGTCAGATTCAGTCTTTGTCTTCCTCCAGCGGCGCTCTAGGCCTTCACCCTCTTCAAAACCCGCAGTTCCTCCGTAAACCACAGGGAATGCCGGGTTTGAGTGGGCAAGAGAGGCCACACAGGCGCGATCCTGTCCAAGGCCCAGGCTGCTTCTCTATTCCAGGTTGCGGCCAGGATCTCTGCTGGACCATGCAATAGATTCCCGGGTATAACCCCCAGCTCCTTCTGAAACCTCACTGGGTCCATCGGTCGCTGGGGGCGGACCAATTGAATGGGTCCTGCCTCCCTGCGGAGGGGGCCAGCACAAGAGAATCTCAGGGCCACAAGGGCGTGGTCTGACCATGACAATGGGGACAGATCAATCTCTCCCCTCAGATCACATTGCCACTGCTCCGACAAGAAAACCAAGTCTGGAGTGAGGCCACTGTCTCGAGTTGGGTCCCGAATGATCTGAGATAGGCCCATGGCTGCCATGGTAGCCATGAACTCCTGAGCTGCATCCGAGGCACGCCCCAGGGAAGGTTGGTTGAAGTCTCCCAAGACCATAAGCCTGGGGAACTCCACTGCCAACCCTGAGATGGCCTCAAGCAGCTCAGGCAGGGAGGTTGCCACACAGCAAGGAGGCTGGTACAGCAGCAACACTCACAACTGTTCTCGAGTGCCCAACTTGAGAAACAGGGTCTCACAACCGGCCACCTGTGGAGCAGTGCCCCTGAAGGCTACTAGAGATTCTCAGATGATAACTGCCACCCCACCTGTCCTGAGTACTGATGGTGAGCAGGAGGGGGCCCCTATCCAGGGGGGAAAACACATGCATAGTACTGAGGAGTTGAGCAGCCATTCAAAGAGACACAGATCAGACCCACCTTAACTCTTGGGATTTATCTGTATGGGTTTTTCCCATACTTCTTCAGTTTGTTAGGATTTTCTGTCTAATGTAGCAGTAATAAACACTAGAGACCTATTCCTTGTCTCAGTGTGGTTCCTGGCTGTTAGGACACCACCTCCCCTGCCCCGGTGTCATGGTTGGTACCACACCTGAAACCCGGCCGGGCACATTTCTGAAAGGGCTACCCCACCTTCCTGACCCAGCCAGGTCTCGGTGATACACGCCAGGTCTGCCCCCTCCTCTCTGATCAAGTCACTTATAAGGGGGGCTTTGTTGTTGACTGACCTGGCGTTCAGAAGCAGTAGCTGGAGACCAGGGCCCTCAGGGATCTGCTGACCAGGACCTGGGTATGAACCTGGAGGGCCGGAATACGCTACCGGTAACAGACACTGGGAGCATCTTCCCCGGAAATGGCCTAATTTAGATTAAATTGCAAGCATGAAGTGCATAGTTTGGGTTAATTTGGAGTAGTTGTATTTTAACCCTATATTTGCTGGGGTTCTAAGAAAAGAAAACTGTTAAAAATTCAGTCTTTGCAAAATTGTATTCCAGGTTGGCTCCAAAGAAACCCAGGCATAAATTACAATGACTTTATAGTAATGATACTCCCATAGCAGTGATTCTTTACTGTTTTAGGCCCCAAACTTGCTAACCACTGAAGCCAGCTTTGATTTCTCACAACTCAGTCATTTCCTTTTATCCTCTGAATCCTGTTAAAGCTTTAAGAGATATTATGATAGAAGGGATGATTAGTTTGAGGTGCATACAAGGAAGTCTTGGCTAAGTAAATCAGAGGTGATTTTGCCTATATTTTCTTGCCCTCATCTGCCTTCTGGATATCATACTAGATGTTCGGATCTGGTTTCTTATGCTACCCACTATCTTTACTGCCTGTTCCCACCTAAAGCTAAGCAAATGGTAGAAAAAAGTTTTCATAAGCGTTTGCTCAAATAAACACCACAATTTGCTTACATGGTACCCACAGATTCTTTTATTCCCTTTTGGCAAATACTGGGACAAGAAAATGTTTGTTCATGAAAATACCTGACTGAAGAGAAATATCTTGTAGCATATATCTCTGTCAGAGTGTTTGCTTGGCCGTCTTGAAAACACAAAATAGTGTTTTGAAGTGATATACTCAGGGTGCCATACTTGCAGCTTAGATTATTACTGCTCAGTGGAAAGTGATGTTTTAATAGGAAATTTGAAAATAAAACAGTGAAAATGAAATGTCAAACTGAATAATCAAGCTGTGACAGTGTCAATCTTTTATACTTATTAAATATAAAAAATGAGAAAAGAGAGAGAGACAGACAGAAGGAATCGATGCATGTGTGCACACGTATTGTATATACAGAGACTAGCGTGGTTTCTAAGGAGCCTTAATGTATGATCTGACAACATGTTATTCATTTTACAATACAAGTATCTAATTCTGGTGTTAGCCATACTAGTGCCTACCTATTAAAGCCCACTTCAGCTGCAGTGTTAAAACATCTGGAGGGAACCAGATTTGGAAACCCTGGCGTTATATTTAGAGAAATGCGAATATACCAAACAAAAGATCTGACGGGCAATTGTGGAAAGTCTGGAAGATGCTAGGATGGGGAAGGTTGTTGTATGCTCTTCCCTTCCTGGCCACCAATTGTCCCCCCACCACTTCCTTTTCTGCATTAATTCCCCATTAAAAATATTGGAACAAATGACATATTTGAATACCCAATTAAATATATGCTTCTAACTATATAAAGTGCAATTCTACATGTATTTTCCTATTGTGATTGTTCTGTTTTTATATTTCTCATGCATGTTAGTATTTGGACCAATATAGTCCTCCTTTTGCTCAGGAGGGTTTAAATGAATGATTTAAACTCAGGAGCAAATGCTGAACAGATTATATATGTTCCATCAAATGTCCTTGGAAGTACATTTTCAAAGGTAATCCCAATTGCAGCCCACTGCTACCTAGCAATTAGGCAAAGATATTTTACTTTGGTTCATTTTTTTTCCCTATTGACATTAATTCCTTTTAGATTTCCTAAATTTATCTCCTAACAAGTTTTATAAAGAATTCTTCACTATAAATATGCAATATGCTTCCTACTATAAATCAGTGAACTATGTACCAGTTTTAATGGCTATATTAGAAAAGTGTCAAGTCATTGAAAATGTTAGCAGATCATATAAATGCAAAGTATAGTATTTAGTTCAGGTGGCTGAATGTGGGTTTTGTGAAAGGGATGATAGATTTAGCTTTATCTTTAATACCTGTTATGTTGCTTTGATCAGAGTAGGAAGAAATGCTTGTGGAATGCTCTGCTTCATGTGCCAGAATAAGTTATCTGTTATGTACCTTGTGTTGGTAAGTGGGACACTTCCTGCTGCTCTGAAGCAACAAAATACCTGGAGGAAGCCCTTCAGATGATTTCCAGTCTCTTCTTCAAAGACATTACATGAATATCAAATATAAGTATATAAATAGTATAAATACAATAACATGCAAATGGTTCAGTTTGCATCTCTTCCCATTACTCTGTTTAGCATTTTGCATTTATTCTACAGTATAATGATAAAAAAGGGACGCGGTGGCGCTGCGGGTTAAACCGCTGAGCTGTCGATCGGAAGGTCGGCGGTTCGAAACCGTGCGGCGGGGTGAGCTCCCGTTGCTAGTCCCAGCTCCTGCTTACCTAGCAGTTCGAAAACATGCAAATGTGAGTAGATCAATAGGTACCGCTTCGGCGGGAAGGTAACGGCGTTCCGAGTCGTCATGCTGGCCACATGACCCGGAAGTGTCCTATGGACAACGCCGGCTCCAAGGCTTAGAAACGGAGATGAGCACCGCCCCCTAGAGTCGGATTCGACTGGACTTTACGTCAAGGGAAACCTTTACCTTTACTATAATGATAAAACAAAAAGAAATTGCAATCCACAGTGAGCCATTTCAATTCAGGGATTTATTAACTGTGAGTGATGGCTTGGGTTTGTCACAGTGCTGTGTTTTGTGCTGCAAAAGTGATGTGCTCCTTATTTAGGTTAAGAGGCAATCTTACGTGCTTCACTGAGATGCTTTGTGTTGCTCTGCTGCCTTCACTGGCACTTGCCTTTCTGTGCATCTCTGTAGCTGGCTGGGAGCATCAGGTGCAGCTTCTGCCTATTAAATACCTCTTTCAGCTATTGAATGTCCTAGAGGTGAGTGAGATAGCCTTTGCACTTCATGTGGCTTCACAAAGCAGCTCCAAAGAAACACTTCACTCAAGCATTCAGCAAAGGGAAGTATCCCCTGAGAGATCTGTCCAGCTATATTATTTAAGATATGGTTGAATGCTATCATTTCACAATTATGAAATAAAAGTGTACGAATACTGAGTTCCAATTAGCTGTTTAGTAACAGTATTTGGAGTGAATGATGTTTCTGGGGAGTTTTCAAAATCAGATCCACCTGTGATATTTATTTATTTATTTATTTATTTATTTAATTTGTCTCTGCCCATCTCCTCCCATCGGGGGACTCTGGGCGGTTTACAATAATTAATTAAAACAACAACCATACAATAAATAAAATATAAAAATATAAAGTTACTCTAATAAATAGATATAAACAAGAGTAAAAAAAAGTAAAAAAGTCCAAGTGGCAGGAGAATCTAAAACAGTCCAAGTGTGGGAGGAGTAGTCTATAGCAACCATCCCCATGTAGATCTATTCCCCTCTCCGCCCCAAGCAAGGCAGCAGAACCAGGTCTTCAGACTCCTCCGGAAGGCCAGGAGCAATGGGGCCAGTCTCACCTCTGGGGGCAGCATGTTCCACAGGGCGGGAGCTACTGCAGAGAAGGCCTGCTTCCTGGACCCCACCAAACGGAATTGTCTTACAGACAAGGTCCGTAGCATGCCCTCTCTGCATGATTGGGTGGGACGGGCTGATGTAATGGGGAAGAGGCAGTCCCTCAGGTAACTTGGCCCTGTGCCATGTAGGGCTTTAAAGGTGATAACCAACACCTTGAATTGGACCTGGAAGCAAACTGGTACGCAATGCAGCTTGCACAACAGCAGTGTTACATGTGCCCTTCTAGGGACACCAAATATAGCCCACCCAGCTGCAATCTGGACCAGCTGAAGCTTCCGGATACTCTTCAAGGGTAGCCCCAAGTAGAGCGCATTGCAATAGTCTATATGAGAGATAACAAGGACATGAGTGACTGTTCAAAGGGCCTCCTGATCCAGGAAGGGGCGTAACTGGTACACAGCATGTAGCTGGGCAAAAGCTCTCCTGGCCATGGCTGCCACCTGCTCTTTGAGCAGGAGCCGTGAGTCTAGGAGGACCCCCAGATTATGCACCGGGTCTGTCTGGAGCAGTGCATCCCCATCCAGAACCAGAGATGATAATGTCTCAGATACGGAAGAGCCATTAATCCACAGCCACTCTGTCTGTTCAGTTGAAGCCTGTTGTTCCCCATCTGGACCCCTACAGCCCCCAGAGACTGCGAGAGGGCAGTCACAGCATCACTTACCTCACCTAACCCTATATTGTGGGGATCTAAAATTAGATGTTCACTAGGTCAGACAACTCAATCTGGGTGCACACGGAACATATGTTGTTGGCCATGTTAAAAAAGAGTAGAAGTCTTATCCAGAAGGGATCATAGAGCAACTTCATCAGCAGAAGATAGTGTTTGTATTATAAAGGCCACTTAGGTATCCCATGATGAAATTAGATCAATCAATACACTTAACAGTGAATCTGGTAAGTCAGTGAATTATAACTCTGTTCCAAATATGCAGAATAGCCAGATGAATCAGCAACTGGAAACACCTCTACCTTGTCCTTGTCAATTTTTAGCTCTTACCTGTGACTAAATTGAGACACTAGTTTAGCGTTTCCACAAAAGTAAGAAGTAAAATTTGTGCAAATGTTGACGTGTATGAAACAAAAGATGGAGCCCTATGGGACCTCAGATAATGAAAACCATGGTGTAGGATAATAATCAGCAAACGTATATAAGAATTATATATTTAAGATGAGGGCAGTTCAGAGTGGCAGCTGTAGGCCAGACAGGCTAGCTATCCAGTATATCCATGCTGGGTGGGGAATTCTGGGAGTTGAAGTCCATACATCTTAAAGTTGCTGAGGCTGAGAAACAGTAACAGTAAAATGATCCAGTAACTATTTGTGTATCACAGCCAGACTGGCTAAACCCAGAAAAAAGTTGTATGCTAAATAGGTTGGCCATATAAATAGATTAGATACATAAATATACAAGTGAAATAGTACTAGAGATTGCTTTCATTAAGAAGGCCTGGAGCTGCACAGCCACCATCCAGTTGGACACTTTGCCTAAGAAAGGATTTTTTTGTGATTGTCTGAGACTTGTTGCAATCCTGGGTGGATAGCTGAATGTTCTCTTAACTTTCCTGCTAATGGTTTTTTACAGAAATCCAAGTAGACAGGGGGTTAGATGCAGGATAGCTGCTTTGTGAATGGGTTCCCTACTGGAGAAAGTGGGGACTGAAATATTTTTGCCAATGCCTTTTTCTCCTGCATCTTATACCATGGAAGAGCCATAAAATCAGTGGAAAATGACTGTTTTGTTATGTAAAGTGATAAGACATCTTACAAATGGGAGCCTATAAATGGTACAAAATGGAAGTAATTAAGAGAATGAGAAATTATTTATGATGCCCTGGTGTATCCATTCAAAGCAGAATACCAAGAGATTTTCATGAGCTGATATTTAATGTAAGAATAATTTATTTTTTTAAAATTTATTTATAAATTTTTTCACCACCCAACTCCGCCTCATGGAGGACTCTGGGCGGTTTACAATAAAACAAGGTTAAAATTTAAAACCATTCATGGGATTAGAAACAAGGTATCCTGAAAGATCAAATTTATTAATTCAAAAACAGAATGGTTGTTAAAAACATAAGAAACAACTGGACTGATCAATGAACAATGTTCAAAACACTGCTTGTTTAAATGTAATCCCTATTTGAAATGTAAGTATTTGTGAAATGGTTAACTGATTAAAGAAGAGATCAAGTGCTGCTCAGTATATTTAATGTATAACCTGTGATACAGATTGCATTACAGATTGCAGTTTTATGATGACCAGAGAGCTCCAGCATCTCAACTAAGTTATGCAGATCTTGTACTTATGCTAATTAGATGTCACTGGACCACTGATTGCTAAACTGGTTTATTTTGTTTTGTTTCATGTGTATGCTTATTTTGAGCATCTGTCTACCTGCTATGTCATTGTTGATCCAGTAGCTATTTATTTATAGGAATTATTAAAAATTAAGATTTAAAAAAAAAAAAAATACCAACATTAAAGTTGCAAATGGAATGTCTACACACAATTACTTAGAAGTTAGTTCCAGTGAAAGCAGCAAGATTTCCTGCTCTATACCCCTCTGCCAAGGAACTATGTTGTAGGGTATAAATCAACCGTATTTGGGAAGATACTTTGTAGCATGTGACATGTTTACAGACAAAGAGACCTTGTAACTCCACTAATGTAAAAAACACATTTTAAGATATCCAGGATTTTCTATATTAACTCTCTCATGCTCATAAACAAACTATATGACTGTTTCATTCAGTACTAGGAAACTTTAGGGTTAATTCAAGGATACCTAAGTTCTATAATGCATTCTGCTCTGTATAGTACATTTCTTCTTGCTATTAATTTACTGTGGCATGGCATGAAGAAGAGTGGATCACAATTACAGGATACAATTACAGGAATATTTTGCCTGTACTTTGGTCTGGAATAACATTTGGCTTGGTCTGAAAATATTTTTTTTGCTTCATACTTTGCCCGATTATAGCCACAACTCTAAAGCAGGCTAGTGATAAAAAAGACCACTACATTTTTCAGGACTGGTGTGTGTATCTCTCTCTTTCTCTCCGTGTGTGTCTGTGTCTATGGATGAGAATGAGAAAGACAGAGAAAGAAAGGTAGATTGCCGGGGTGTGTGTGTGAGGGGAGAGCTATGGCAACTTGTCCAGCCAGAGCATACATATTTCAGCGGCCCATTTCTGAATGGGAATCTTCATGGTTACACCTTGTTATGGCCAAGACAGGGCTCAGCATCATACTAAGCAAATCACAATTGACTGGGTTCTTTAAGCCAAAGGTGTCATATCTGAAAGTTCAGGGGCCTGAAGCTCTTCAAGTTCTTACCACATTGCTATTTTTAATGTGGTCAAAGTAAATGATTTGTATTATTTAAGTTAATTAAGTTTAATCTGTTACATTTAATTTAATTTAATTATAAACAAAATAAAGTCAGAGTTAGATTTTGTTCTGGAGTTCAGCCTCAGCATGCCTTCTAAAGGCTATCTAATCATTTGCCTGTTAAACATTCCCCCTCCCACACATATTAGGCCATAATCCATACATTATAAAATACAGTGGATGCATTCATACAACATGCTTAGCCAAAACCAACAGTTAGTTTGTGTACTATCTGAGGAGAAGATAAAGATATTGGATAAACTTTATAATGAACACGACTAAAGTAAAGGTAAAGGTTTTCCTTGACGTAAAGTCCAGTCGTGTCCGACTCTAGGGGGCGGTGCTCATCTCCGTTTCTAAGCCTTAGAGCCGGCGTTGTCATAGACACTTCCGGGTCATGTGGCCAGCATGACTCACGGAACGCCGTTACCTTCCCACCGAAGCGGAACCTATTGATCTACTCACATTTGCATGTTTTCGAACTGCTAGGTGAGCAGGAGCTGGGACTAGCAACGGGAGCTCACCCCGCCACGCGGTTTCGAACCGCCGACCTTCCAATCGGCAGCTCAGCGGTTTAACCTGCAGCACCACCGCGTCCCTTCTAACATGAACATGACTACCTTCATTATTTTTGAAAAGTTAGACCTTATTTATTCTGTGGAGCCCTTGGTGCTCTCTGAGCCTTGTTGTTTTCTTGCAGATGTTTCACTGCCAGACTAGGCAACAGCTTCATTGTGAAAAGGGCATCTATGAACACCAACTAGCAGTCAGAAGACACAATGAAAACTCCTTAATCTCACAACATATGGACAGACTCAACCATACTTCCAACAGGGAAACTGTGAGCATCCTAAACCAAGCCAAATCCAAAAATGCTAGAAAATCCCTGGAAGCCTGGCACTCACACAAAGCAGCCATCAACAGACACATAGAGGTAAACAACATTTACATACCATTCAGAAGAGACAATAGAAAAGCCAAAAGACCAGAACACCTCCTCCCCAGCAATCAACACCCAGATATGCAAAGATTAACACTAGGATTAACACCAGATGAACAATCAAACAGCACAATATACCCTAATCAAGGAACTATTAACTCAGTCAATCAATCAAGCAGCAAACAACAGCTCAATCAAGGAACTCCCAACACCTCCACCAACACAAACTGGACAAACTACAATATATAAACAGAGAGCAAGGCCCACTCCCTTTTCACACTGAAGATGTTGCCTAATCTAGCAATGAAATGTCTGCAAGAAAACAACAAGGCTCAGAGAGCACCAAGGACTCCACAGTTCAACCCTGAGCTATGAAGATTCACTTTGATTAGTACCTTATTTATTCTGTTTGTTGTTGTTGTTTATTCGTTTAGTCGCTTCTGACTCTTCGTGACTTCATGGACCAGCCCACGCCAGAGCTTCCTGTTGGTCGTCAACACCCCCAGCTCCCCCAGGGACGAGTCCGTCACCTCTAGAATATCATCCATCCACCTTGCCCTTGGTCGGCCCCTCTTCCTTTTGCCTTCCACTCTCCCTAGCATCAGCATCTTCTCCAGGGTGTCCTGTCTTCTCATTATGTGGCCAAAGTATTTCAGTTTTGCCTTTAATACCATTCTCTCAAGTGAGCAGTCTGGCTTTATTTCCTGGAGGATGGACTGGTTTGATCTTCTTGCAATCCAAGGCACTCTCAGAATTTTCCTCCAACACCACAGTTCAAAAGCATCGATCTTCCTTCGCTCAGCCTTCCTTATGGTCCAGCTCTCGCAGCCATATGTTACTATGGGGAACACCATTGCTTTAACTATGCGGGCCTTTGTTGTCAGTGTGATGTCTCTGCTCTTAACTATTTTCTCGAGATTTGTCATTGCTCTTCTCCCAAGGATTAAGCGTCTTCTGATTTCCTGACTGCAGTCAGCATCTGCAGTAATCTTTGCACCTAGGAGTACAAAGTCTTTCACTGCTTCTACATTTTCTCCCTCTATTTGCCAGTTATCAATCAAGCTGGTTGCCATAATCTTGGTTTTTTTGAGGTTTAGCTGCAAGCCAGCTTTTGCACTTTCTTCTTTCACCTTCATCATAAGGCTCCTCAGTTCCTCTTCGCAAAGTGGTATCATCTGCATATCTGAGATTGTTAATGTTTATTTATTCTACCTGCTCAAAATATGAAGGCCCATTTTAATTTACAGCTTCATTATAATAGTTACTTACTTTTTACCCATACAATGCTTGTAGCCAAAGTAGAAGTGCATTATTGCTATGTGCAGTCACATTTGAGAAGTGAAATAGACTTCCAAACAGAACTGGGATTCACTATACTTGAGTAAAAGTCCCAGTCTAGATTGCGGTTGTACTAATGTTTCATAAAGTATGGATTTTCATTTTAAAAATGACTCTTTCAGGAAATGGGAATATTTATTTAGTTAGCTTATTTATTTCTTCATTTAATTTACATGTCTGTCTCTGGATGGCTAACATCAATATAAGAAAATCATAAAAAATATATAGTAGAATAAAACATACTGCACCAGGGACCAAATACATAATTCATGCAGTTTCACTATATAACTTCCTAGCTGGTACCTGTAGGAAAATAGGGTCTTCAGGTCCTTCTTAAAAGCTGGCAGAGTGGGGCCAGTTGAATTTGGATAGGAGGATGTTCCATAGAGCAGGTGCTACAACAGCAGGTGCTGCACACCACCTGAATCCCATAAGGTGCTGTTGTTTAGTTGATGACTACTGGAATATGCCTGGCCCATTGAATCTTATATGGTGAACAGAGGTAAACAGAGGCTGAGGTCCCACAAGTATTCAGGCCCTGTGCCATGAAGAGCTTTAGAGGTAATCTCCAATACCTCAAATTGCACCCAGAAGCCTGCTCTGTGCAGCTCACACAGTACTGCTATTACATGGGTATACTGAGATGCATCAAAGGTACTCATGCTGCCACAGTCTACCTGTAGCTTCTGAGTGATTTTGGTTGTTGCAATAGTCCAGATGAGAGGTAACTAGGGCAGGAGTCACTGTGAGTACGGCCTCCCAGCAGGTGTAATTGGGAAACAAGATGGATTTGTGCAAAGGCCCTTTTAGCCATGGTTGCAACTTGCTTTCCCAACAGAAATTAGGAATCTAGGAGAACTCCAAAATTTCACACTAGTTTTGTATGGGGTTGTGTGGCTTCACACAGAGCTAATAATGGAAGATCACTGGGGTTAGTTAACCTCAAAATCCAGAGGCACTCAGTGTTGCTAGGGTTGAGCCTTACTTGTTTGTCTCCACACAGATTCCCAAAGCCTCCCCTAACTTGACAGCATCACTTGGCCAGCCCAGGGTTGAGATATATAGTTAGGTATCCTCACTATACTGATATCTAACTCTGTGCCCCCAGATGACCTAACCCAGCAGCTTCATGTAGATACTAAAGAGAAGCAGGGAGAGTATTGAGCCCTGAGACATCCCACAAAGTAGAGGCCTCTCTACCCCCTCCACCCTACCAACACCATCTGGAACTGACCTTGGAGGAAACAAGAGAACCACTGAAGGACTGTGCCTCCCATTCCCAACTCCCCTGAGCTGGTCCACAAGGATTGATGGTATCAAAGTGTCTGAGAGATCAAGGAGGGCCATGATGATGGTGATGATGATGATGATGATGATGATTTACATTTATATGCTGCCCAACTCCCAGCAACTTAGGATGTACTACCCCCATCCCAAACCTGCCAGAGATCATCCACAAGTGCAGTCAGTGCTGTTTCAGTACTATGCCTAAATCTGCTTATGAAAACATCCCAACTTGCACATATGTATGTTTGCAACCATTATTTCCATTTATTGCTGCTGCTTTCTAAAACAGCAGGAATCACAGCATGAATATGACATTGTGGCACTATGCAACTCATCAATGTAATTTTGCTATGTTACAAAGTTTGTCACTGAAGATAAATAAAGCCCTTCCTTATTTTCATTCTGAATAAGAGTTTAAGAATGAATGTACCTATTGCCCACATAAATAACTCAAGCCATAATCTGTCTTGCTATGCTATGCTGCTTCTTTCTTTCATGCACAGAATTGTGTGGCATGACTTTTGCCCCAATTCAACTTAAAATTCAATCACAACAGATGAGCTGTATTCATTTTCAGATGTGCTTACAGATTGACATCCAGATAATGCAGATGCTGGCCTTCTGCTTTGCATTACTTTAAACAGGATGTGCATTCAGATATGTATCAGAATATATTTCCTCATTTTGTTTCAGCTAGGCTACTTGGATCTAGACTGATCTGTTGTCTTAACAATGGATGTAGCTTTTGTGAAAAAATTCCAGAGTGGTTTCTATATAAAACTGAATTGCACATTAATGCGTAGTGTGAAGCTACATTTCTCTCTCTCTCTCTCTCTTTTCTAGAATTAATTATTGGTGTGATGGAGCATTAATATTATCAGCACTACTTTGGCACCCATAGAATTTTCTTCTTCAATGCATTCATTCCTGGAATAGACCATTATTTGGATTATGACTGGTTATCCAAGGGGATAACCCTGGTCTTCCCATGCATTGTAGTTCTAATAACAGTTTCTTTTTCTGAAGTCAGTTATGAATGAAATAAAAAATAACAATAATTACAATTGTGATTTAATGTAATATGTAATTTTGCCAGCGTTTTATTGCTGCTAAACAACAAGAACAAAATCTAAACCAAAATAACAACTTTTTGTTCTAGCATAGAGCAGGGTTTCTAAACCAAGATTCCGTGGAAACCTAGGGTTCCGCGAGAGGTCACAAGGGGTTCCCTGGGAGATCACAATTTATTTAAAAAATTATTTCAAATTCAGGCAACTTCACATTAAAAAGGTAAGTTTCATTCTTTATTTTTAGTTGAAGAACACTGCTAATGCATATATACAGGCCTATACATGAAACAAATAAAATAATTTTGTAACTTGTGGTCTATATTTGAGCCTGAATGTGCGGGGGTTCCCTGAGGCCTGAAAAATATTTCAACGGTTCTTCCAGGATCAAAAAATTGAGAAAGGCTGTCATAGAGTATCATGAACTAGAATATTTCATCATATGTTGGACTGTGATTTTGTGTAATCCTTAACTGTGAAGTTTATGAAACTATATGTAAAGAAAGGAAACAAATTTAAGTTTTGAATCCAAATAGGAATGAAACCCAAAGAGCATTGTGTAACAATTCAGTTAGAGCTTAGATGTATACAGCATAACACTCTGCAATAGTAATTGAGAAAAACACTACTGAATAATACTTTCAGATTAATATTTGTAATTGGTCAGAAAACCATTGTGTCTGTTCAGATACAAGTGTACAATATTAGAAGTTTTGATAGCAATTTCATACTGGGATTTTGCTTTACATTGTTTTGTTCCATGATGATCATTTCAAGATCCGTAATACTTTGAACATGCTCTCCTACTGCTTTCTAAATACTAGCATTTCTAATGTCAGGTTTGTAAACCCCCCCCCCCCCAATATTATAGGTTAATTTTAAGGTCTGAGGGGGGAGAGAGAGATTTTCCCAGCATTAATTTCCAGAAGTTACTGCATTACAAACCTTATCATTTCTGATAGTGTTGATGAATTAGGATTGATGACTCCCAGATGCAGAAAAGCTGATCTACACATACTCTGGACATTGATACTTCCTTCTCAGAGTCTATGGATAATTACCTATTCATGTGTATGGATAACCTCTCAAACACAAACAATGGCTACGTAAACTACAAAATGAGGCAAAAAACCACAGAGATTACATCCTATAAAAATCCCAGTGACAGCACTTCCAGCCACAATACCAACAGATCATTCATCTCCCATCATCTCTCATCATTCAGTGTTATATATGTCTCTTCAGCTAGCAAAACTCTTCTTTGTTCTGCACTGAACAAACAGGGCAGTTTCTATACAAAAGTAGAAGATATACAAGTTGGAAATTGAAATTGTACAACTGAGAGAAAGTTTCAACCAATTGTATTCCATAGATTTATTATTTATTTAAATTTTGAGGCCACTCAACTTCTTGAAACCTCTGGGTGGCTAACTGATAAAAGGAGAGACAATACATATAAAAAAGAACCTGGCCATCTAGAACAGCAAATGCTCAACCTTAAGTTAAACAAAACAAAACTAATTGAAAGGGACTACACAACCATCTTACCTTAAAACCTAGGAGAACAACCAGGTTTTTAATAATTTCCAGAATGTGGGAGCTATACAAATCTCCAGGGCGATATCATTCCAGAGGGTAGGCACAGCAACCACACCTCTAGAATCCCATAAGATGAGATTGTTTGACTGATGGCATCCTCCCTACTTCATGGCACTGGTTGGGCAGAAACAAGTGGAGATAAGCAGTCTCTCAGTTAGCCAGACCCTATGCCACGAAGGACGTTAAAGATGATAAACCTGAATTGCCCCCAGAAGCCAGCTGGTAATCAGTGCAGCTCATGGACCAGTGGGATCACATGAACATACGTAGCATGCCTTTCCCATTACTGCCTGTGCTGCTGCATTGTGGTCCAATTGTAGCTTCTGGATAGTCTTCAAGGGTAGCCCCCTGTAGAGTACATTACAATAATCCCAAAAATCTTAAAGTGCCACCTGAAAATGGAGAGATTTGGGAGATGAGAATGTTTCTAAGTAACAAAACTAATCCAACAACAATAAAAACAATAGCAATCTTATTAGGGTTAGTATTAGTATTTGTTTTGGTCTCAGACCAGAACATATAAATATTAATCTGCATACCACTCTTATCAACAAATGCTACTGAAGGAACCCGGTCATAGAAAATCTCTGAATTCTTTGAAAACTAAAATCCTATTTTCTGAAAACTGTCCTTGCAGTTTCATAGCAGACTTGTTCAACAGACAATACAAAGTTAAGATTTATTAAAACATTTCTTCTTTCAGGCAGTTCCTTTTAAATGTATGTGTGTGGGCCCATCCAGATTCCCTCACGTATATAAGTGACTCTGCCCACATTAAAAGGACTGATTGGGAATGGATGACAGCAGGTTTGAATGGCACTGCAAGGAATATGTGTTTAAGATAAATCTCATGCCCCCATGAAAGATAGCTCTCTCTGGAGCAGAAAAAAGAAAGCCAGTAGTTACTGATATAAATATTTATTCTATTCATTTTACGCATGTTTTTATTTTAACCAAAATCCATCAACTTATACAGCAAACAGAGCCATTAAAATGTGATGTAGCATCTGTTTTTGGTAATGAACAAACAGGATAAAATGGTTAAATAAATTAGTGAAGGATTGTGCTAATGCACAAACTAAGGTCCCAACATCATGTGCACCCCATGAAATCCTCCAGTGCATACTCTGAAGCCTCTACAACTACTGCCAACAATTTGTAACTGGTAATGTGACAGAAGGGGAAAATGTTCAGGAAATGGGGAGTAATTATATTAATGATATTTATTCAGTTAAACTACAATTAAATGTAAATGCAGTTAAATTCAATTTTTGTCCTGCCTCCATTTTGGGATGTAGTTTTCAGCAATCCACTTAAAAGTCAAATACAGCTTTCAGCCTGAAAAATGTTGCATACCTGCATGGTATTAGATTACATAAGGCTAAATCCAGCCTTAACAAGGAAGGTGGTAGAGCAATATTTATGGAGTGCTTTTGCTGAAAGAAGGTAGGATAATGTTTTTGCTTCTTCTCCTTCAGAACGTCACAGTTTTCAGAGTTTTCTCCACAGTGCCAAGGAACCCAGCAGGAATCATGAATGCCTATTTTCACTTTCTTCTGTCTAACCCTAAAAAGAATGCTGCTAGGTAGAATTTTCTCTGAATATTTTCCATTATTTCTTTGGATAGCAGCAGAACGAGTTTTCCAAAAGTACCCAGTCTCGGCATCTTACGTAGCATTCATCTCTTTGGTTAACTGTAGTGTCCACTGAACTGAAGGTGGGCATAGCACCCTCATAAATCCCTGAAGAGCTGAGAGTTCACTACTTATAATGCAGTTGTTTAATCTTCATGGACATTAAGCTATTGAAACAGCCAGTGGATGCCCCCTATTTGATTCCATGTTGCAGGGACAAGTTCAGTTCTCTTGAGCTGGAACAGGAAATAATCATGTTTATTGGGACTCTATCTACGATTAAATCAAAGTTGGGAGAAAGAGAGAGAAGAGGAGAGAGGGGAATTAAGTGTGGAGCTTTAGCACTTTTGTGATGACTTGTTACTTGTTGCTTTAAAGCCCCAAGGAACACTTTGTGATGCCAGATAAAATGTCATCTGTACTCTTCTGGTATTTCTACCACTGGAAAACTGAAATCCCATAAGAAGGCCAAATGTCACATTATATGAGTTCTATAAATATTGGAATGAAGCAAGCATTCTATGAAGAACCCAACTCATGGGTAAGTGAATTTTTTCATGCTCATAATTATTCATTTAAGCGTTCTGTAAACTGTTTCCCAAAATATGTCCAGCAGTTATCCAAGACCTTGCTATTGCAGGGTCTCTATGTGTAAGTACTGTGAACAGGAAGACACACTTTTCTTTCCTAGGAATTCATATATGTCTTGGTGACCATTTTTAATCAGTCCATGCCACTTCTTACAAAATGTCCAGAAACATTGCATGTGAAACTGCATTTACGTGCTCAACATTTGAAGCTAGATCTTAATGATTCCTGCTGAGGACAGTGAGACTTTTCATCTACTCAGAGGGCATAAAACTGCTCTCCGAAGCATGCAGTAGGGAAAGTCTGTCTCTCTTACCCTTAGTCTTTGAAAGCTTGGATTGCACTGTTATTTTCAAACCCTCAAATAGCTAGACTCATCCTCATAGGAGAGAAAGCGTTCTGCCTTTTCCATCCCATCTAGGAGAACTTTTGTGCATATGTGTGTGTCTCTGTATATGTT
The DNA here is from genome assembly GCF_035149785.1 of Candoia aspera. NCBI lineage: Eukaryota > Metazoa > Chordata > Lepidosauria > Squamata > Candoiidae > Candoia > Candoia aspera. The sequence continues at coordinate 168,068,678 of NC_086155.1, forward strand.
ATGTATGTATGTGTCATAACATGTACAGCCCTTCATGCAGTCTCCAGGGGCAAAAAGGTTGCTCACTCCTTTCACAAAGGAACATGATGACCCATTTGAGTTGCCCAAAACACAGGCTGTTTGCTTTGGCTTTAACTAAGAACAGAAAATAATTTTAAAAAGCTCCTACCAGTTTATGTCTTAATAAATGTCTAGAATTACTTATCTTATAAAATATCGATGATGCTATCGGTATAGCTTATAAGAATAGATATTGAGGCTGTGAAAAGTGAGGAAACTGGCACAAGGACAGACAGGAAGGAAAAAGCACATCTGGAAAGAGAATCAGGATTGCTTGAATTCCTACAGGCCCACTCCTTTTCCTGGCTGAGGTTAGGGTTACAAGTACAGCAGGTCTGGTTGCCCCAGTAGGCATACTGTATCCTTCTGTCAAAGAAAGCAAACTTCATTTGTAGAAGATGACTCATTATTACTTAAAGGAATAAATATCTGGAGAAGTTATCAATCATTCTAGGCAATGCCTTTTGGAGAAATATATTTGTGGAAAATGTTTGATTTTCTGTAGTTGAGCTATCCTGATATTTTCTTTTCTCCATAAGTCTTAATTCTCTGTTGCAATCAATTTGTTTTAAGTATCTTGCAGATGTAGTGGGTATTCCTCAGTAAGTCTGATAGTTGACAGAACTTAAGAAGGCATATCGGATAGCTCTAGGTCCTTTTGTAGTAGTTTATAGGTTCGATGTGCCTAGCATGTTTACTTGTCTGATTTCAAGGCATGGCAGAGCATGGCATGACAAGCAGACACACTCAACAGGTATTACTAAGCAATGACATCTGAAATCACACCATTTTCTCTTTGATTTAGTTTTAGCAGAATGAATCACAACATCCTGCTCTTTAGCTTTAATCCTTCTGTAACATGAACATTGCATAATGAGTTTTATAGAAATGATAAATGAAGTACTCTTACTCAGCTCTGTATCATAGAAATACATTCCATTGAGTTCAATAGTACTTAGTTCATAGGAAATGGGCATTGCATCTCAGCCTTTAATGGATCAATCAAAGTATCTGAAAACAACAGACAAGAAGATTTGGTTTGGGTTCAGTTTGTAAAACAGCCTTATTTGACTCAAATACACTTGATGAAATAGAGGCCATGAACTATTTTTACTTGTATTAGGGTATCAGGTTTACTGAAGCACTATCATGGAAAATACACATAGCATCAACAAGAACGACGGCCATGAGATCAATGAGAGCCACTTGCTCCTTCTTCTACTCAAAAGGAGGATGGTTAGTACAGCCTGTGCTTAAGATCTTCTGGGGAAAATAATCTCACAGTTGATATATGGGGCCCCATTTTGGGGTTTCTGTAAATTAGAAGAATTAGAAGTGGTCCAGAATTAATTCATAAGATCAATCTTAGTTTTACCCCCATGTATTCCAGCAGCAGTGTTGAAATTAGAAGTGGGCCTTCCATCAATCAATGTAAGGGTAAAGAAAGCAATAATCTTATATTATAGAAAGCAATAATCTTATATTATAGGATACTAGTCATCATGCCCAATACTTATTTGGCAAAACAATGCCTCCACAAACTATTACTGTTAAATAGATGGATGGATTTGTGTCTAAAACTATTTTCACAATTATCACTAGATCAGGAACTGTTGAATGACATTAATTATCATACACTATTGAGGGACTATTTATTTTTTAAAGATTTTAGACAAGATAAAGAACAGGTATGTAAGCTTAAGTTGCCCAAGTGGTATCAATCTTTTAAAGATGGACAAGGAATGTCATATTATTTACAGTCTCTTACATCCCATTCCCTGAGACAAGCTTTCACAGAACTTCATTTTCAAACAATGCCAACAGCCTATCTGGAGGGAAGATATAAAGGATTACCAACTACACACTGATTATGCATTTGTAATAACTCACAGGTAGAAGATTTGAGCCATAACTTAATATTTTGCAAATTATATCAGGAACCTAGAGCTAGTTTCATCGTGCCTTTGTTAATCCAACTGAATCATTCTAGTTTAGAAGAAAAATCTATTTTCTGTTGACTGATGTTGATGAACATGTAATTAAACAAGTTGCATTGTTTGCAATGGCTACAAGGAAGATACGAAAGCAGATGTTGACAAATGGTGCTGTTAATATTAGAGGGGATGTATTGAACTGATATGGATTGTTGTAGTTTTATATAAATTTTTCTAAAACCTATGGTTGCAAATAACTGTATATACACATAACTATTTTTACTCTATTCTTCCCTTTATTTTTAGAGCCATCACACTATTGAATAGCACCATTAACATGCTTTTTTCCCCACTGCCTCACCCTTTTAAAGTGTGACGAAACAGACAAAAAGTACAAAGCAAACTTCAAATCAGTATTAAGGTGCAACAACAATGTTCTCAACAACTTGCCCATAATGCACAGTAACTGGAGAGGTATGGTAAACCATTCTCAATATCTGCAAGATATACGTGTCAGTCTCTTCGCATTCTTATCCCAGCCTCTGCCATTTTCCAAATATGGGAAAGTGAAAGTAAAGTAACACAATTTAACCAACACAGTGCTCCTATTCCAAGACATACTTAACTGGATCAATGAAGTGGGGATTAGTGTGTTATGAGAATACTAGAAAGGGGTCAGTTGATCCAGTCAATCCATGAGATTAGGTATTTAGCCCCAAAGAGATCCAGCTTTGCATAGAGTTAAATGAGCTACACTCAGCCAGCTATGTTATAAGAACATCAAAATCCAGATGAAAAATCAAGCCTGTCCAGAATTCATGCCAAGGCCTGGCTGCACAGAAACACTTCCCAAGACTGACAGCAGTGCCTCAGCTGTACCTATTGCTGCCCACCAAGCCAATGGGGAAAGGGCTAGTGATATCATCATCATCATCATCATCATCATCATCATCATCATCATCATCATCATCATATCTACAATTAGATTCACAAAGACTGGTGAAAACTTAATAATTCAAGTCCTAACCAAGGACCTAAGAATTATTGAAGGCATCATCTGAGGATACCTGAGGCAGTTCCAAGCAGGGTATTTTTTGAAAAATTAGGAAGTTTAGGACTGATAAATTATTATTATTATTATTATTATTATTATTATTATTATTATTATATGGATAATCTACAATTAGGCTCAGAGTTGCAAACCAAGGACCTAAGAATTATTAAGGTAGCATCTGAGGATATAGGCAGTTCCAAGCAGGCTATTTTTTTTTTTGTTAAATTACAGTGTTCAGGTCCAATAAATTCAAAATTTCCAAATATCAAGGGAGTCCTTTAGGTATTGCTCCAAAGTCTCCAGTCATGATTGGTATAACAACAGACTTCTTTTTCCAGAAGCGCTCAAGTTCAATCTGCAAGTCCCAGTATTTTCTAATTTTTTCGGATTGCTCTTCCTCAATCCTAGCATCACCCAGTATAGCAACTTCAATGAACCAGACTTGCTTCTTTTCAGTGACTGTTATCAAGCATGTTATGAACAAGGTGCCTGTCTGTTTGGATTTTAAAGTCTCATAAGATCTTAATACAGTTGTGAGGCAACCAGGGCATGAGTAACTGTTTGAAGGGCCTCCTGGTTGAGGAAGGGGCACAACGGGTGCACAAGATGAACCCGTGCAAAGGCCCTCCTGGCCACAGCTACCACCTGCTCTTTGAGCAGTAGCTGTGAGTCCAGAAGGATCCCCAAGCTGCACCCCAGTCTAGAATGGGTTATCCCATTCAAGACCAACAATGGAAACATCCCCAACCCTGGGGGGCCAAACAGCCACAGCCGTCACTCTTGTCAGGATTGAGCTGAAGTTTGTCCCTCCCCATCCAGAGCCGAACAGATATAATGAAGTGTGAGTAGCACTTTTCTGTGCAAGGTCTTCTGAGTAACACAATTCCTGGAGAAAGTGGGTTGTGGCTATATGTTCCAAATGGCAACTATCAATTGTGCACTGTCAGAACTGCCAGCAAGGAGATCAGACTGGGTTACTGTGTTGTGGGGAATTGATTGATTTATTGAGAGAAAAAAAATGCTGTGTATTACTTGAAAAAAAGGTAAAAATATTCTTAAAACACAGAAATGAAAGATGCTGGCAGATTCTGAACAATAACAGTTAGTTATGAACTATGTCTTTGAATCCAAAAAAAGAAATGAATATGTAAGTAAACTGTATGTATGTGTATATGCATACCTCATACAAACATATATACTACACACACATAATCCACACAACAAAATGAAGAGATATATGATGATTAAAGCTTAAGCAGGCAAGGAAAATGTAGGGTTGCCAATGTTTTTACTGGTTTTTAAGAACAGCATGACATAGAAACACAGCAGGGGAAGCTTTCCCTGCAAGGAGATAAACAATGAAGAAAACTTCCTGTGCTTAATTTCCATGGGTCAAACTGCTGTTAATGGTATAGGAAAAAAGCCACAAAAAAGTTGGCAGGCATAGCAGGGACTCTGGGTTAGCACCTTGTGCTCCTAAAAACTCCTTCAGTTTGGAATGGATTGTGCTTTAAAAAGTATCAAACTCAAATCTTGGTTGAAGATCTTGTAATTTTAGGAAGGATTTGGGTTGATACTCCTGCTTTATCTAGGGGAGTCAACAGTAGAATGAATAAACAATGTACAGTTTTTTAGTCAGTTCAGTTCTACATGATTTCAAGTTTTTATGTATTTTGGACTCAGTCCTATAGGTTGTTCCCCAGTCATCTTCTATTCTGCTGAAGTCACCATATTGGATATTTGCCCACCCTGCTGGGCCAAGCCTGATATGAATGAATGAATGAATGAATGAATATATAGTTGAGCCTTTGGCTGATGAGGAAGTTGGCCACCTTGAAAGGACTGATGTAACTTTGCAGCCTTGTATCCTCAATGGGAAACATCTTCACATAATTGGAAAAAGGTGAGTCCAGGGGTGAATGTAAAGATTTTTTTCCCAGATTACTCTCAGCTTTATAATTATTGCAATTCCACTGTGAGGTTATTCTTTCCACCCTCACAACCATATTGCTTTGAGTGAAGACTACTTTCCGAGCCAACAGGCTTTCCACTTTCCCTTACTGCCCCTACCTTACCAAGGCAAATATGTCCCAAAACAGGCCACTAGATAAACAAAATTCAGGCAAATTTCAAAGCCTAAAACCAGCTGATAAGTCTCTTCTTGGTTCATGTTTCACTCTGAAAAAGAGAGGTATATGTTTGCATTGGAAGGTGCAAATGTGGAATAGAAGAGCACCTGCTGGTTTGTTGAAAGGCTCAAAGAGAGAGAAGAGGGGTGGTGGCAGTGGCATTTTTTGGAGTTAGAGAACCAGCAGGGGAGGTTCAGAAGAACAAAGAATCTGTCCAAGCACAGAGAACATGGCTGCATTTGTTAGCTTCATATCACGTTCCCTGCCACAGCATGGTAGACAAATGGGAGGCCAGATGATGTCTGATAGAGATCAACATTACTCTGATGGGGTCTGTGCTTGTATTATGTGATAGTAGCAGATGCTGATTCAATGTGGAGAGAAAACTGATGCCCATTTACTATCCTTGCATATCCCATGCCCCATGGGAAGTGTCACAGTTCTGAAAAGTGTCATCCACATCTGACCAAAGTCAAGATGCCCTTTGATTTTTATATCCTGGGACTGAATTCTTAAAACCTGATTGCCAAGCAGAGAAATCCAGATCTCCTGTTCAAACTCACCACTGTGATCTCTATATAGTACAGCTTTTCAATTGTTATGGAGGCAGGGTAGGTATTAATTATTTTTTGCAGGAATAGCCAAGATCAAAAGAATATATAATATTCCAGGTCTGCAGAGGCTCAGAGCTTGAATAACAACCCCACATAATCTATGCTGGCAAACAAGAAAAACAAAAACAAAACAAAACAAAACAAAAACAAGCAAAATTCTCCTAGGCAGACACAACAGATTGGAATGAAGCTGGGATCATTAGAATCCAGGCATAGCCTATAAACTACTGAATAGTTTATTCAGTGGTGCAGTTAATGGCCCCAAAGTGGCCATCCATTGGGTGGGAAGAAAAGGCACTAAACAGGGCTAGTATCAGTACTTAGGGTCATCTGGGTAGGACATACCCAATAGGGCTGCTCAGTTTACCACAGCATCCTTCTTATTTATAAAAATAAATAAAGCATTTAATAAAATATGTTTATCAGAAATGTTAAAAAGATATAGTGGGAGGAGATGGGCGGTGACAAATTCGATAAATAAATAAATAAATAAATAAAATATAGAGTTGATTTTGCTGTTTTTATTTTCAGCTACATATTATTCTTTTCCATAACAAAATAGAGCTTGTTTCCAGGAAATTTACATATACACAACAAATGAGGATCCTCATAAGACCATTATACCTGGAGCCTGAATTACTGAGTTGCACCACAGGATATACTCCTATTTGTACCACTTCTTTCTTCTGAGGGACTTAAAAACTTCCATTTGAATCTGCTTTGCTGTAACTAAAATCCATAATTCCACGTCTTATACTCTGGGGTGACAGATAACAGGGCTAAACTTCGTCTGTATGATATTCTTTCAGATACTTGAAGATTACTATTGCTGTCTGGTCTTTACTAACTTTTTGGTACAGCCATATTGGCTTTTCTGCTTTCTCCAGTTTTTCTCCTTGTTGGAATTCTTCACAACTGTATTTTTAATATTGCCTTATTAAGGAGCTGACATGTGTCATGAGCTCCTCTTCCCATGAAAGCTTTTCGCTTTCGTGGAATCTTGAATATTATTGCTCTGAACGTATTAAAATCAGCTTCATTGAAGTGCATTTATGTTCAGTTTTAGGCTCCCTTGAAACCAAGAATTTCATCATGATATGGTTACGTTTTGCTTCCACTTCCTTCACTTGATATTCCCTATTTGTTAGTATCATGCCTTGTACTTTTCTCCATCTTCTGAGGGAAAAAAATGTCAGCAAGTTTTTAGGGTAATTAAAATCCCTCATCACTATTTCTTCACAATATTTCATCATCCACGTATTCTTGCATGCGAATATGGGCAGGCAATGGTAGTCAATAACAACAGTATTATTGTTATTTGTTTCTCCTCTTATTGTCACCTGGATGCTCTCTACATTATCTGCAGTTTCATTCACTTGGATTTCTGAGCTAAATTCAAAATATGGGACTCTTCCCTCCAAGTCTCTGCTACACCAATTAAATTATATTTGCTTTATGTCCTAGGAGTTCAAGCTCATTGCACTTATTTGGCATACTTGAAGCATTACTGTATAGTTAATGAAGGCCATGAACTTTATAAGCCAATATTCTTCCTGATTATTTTATGGAACAGTTTAAAAGACCCCATTAAAGCAACACTCCCACTTCCTTCTACAATGCACACATTTTTAATCTGAAATCTTTACTCTTTTAAATTCCCTTCTGATCAAGCTGACATGCTTTAGCCAAACTATATTTTTACCAGTGTCTCTGAAGAGCAATCCACTTCATGTTGATTATTCATTATCTTACTAAATCAGACCATGGTCTCAGAAACAAAATCTCTCTTGTCCACACCACTTTTTAGCCAGTCATTCCCCTTCCCAGTTATTCCTGTTAGCTCTCTTTTTTCACTCAATCAGTAAGTTTGCTCCTTGAAAGCTGGCTGTCATATATGCCTCCTTATAGTCTCTGCAACAATGTCTGCTTACTCTGAAAGAAAGAATGCTTCTGTCAGAGTCAAGCCTGCCTCTGACTCGGAAAGCAAAACCCCTTCTCAGTCAGAGGAGGAGATAGAAACTTACCGGGCTGAAACCAGGAAAACGAAACTTGAGGATGAGCCAACAGCACAGGAAGAGTCCAAGGCGCTGACTGGCCAGGATTCGGGGGAGGATTTAAATTCTCCAATCAGAGAATGCCAACAATGGACAGAAAAGTGTGCGAAAGAGAAGGCAGCCTGATTGGCTGCAGAAGGGTCCAGATGCGCAAAGGATTGGGATAAAAGGAAGACACGCGAAGAGCGAGCTGCTGGAGACAACCGATCCTCCAAGCCTGCAGCTTCAGCAGAAAAGTCCTTACCTGCATTGGAGACAGCATCTGTTGCCAAAGAGGACCAGCGCCTTTGCTCCGCTCTGAAGAGGACTTGAATCCTGCTTCTGCTGCCATCAAGGATTCTGTATGTGCCATGCCCAGTGATCACAGCCTTGCATCCAGCCTTGGAACTCCGCGGTCTTCCACGCAGTGCCTTTGTGCCTTTGATTCTCGGTTCCGCGGTGTGCCTTCAGTGCAGTTCTACCATGCTACGGGTGCTCAGCCTTGCTCTGGAGTTTCACACCTATCTTGCTGTGAACTCATTTCCCAGCCTTGCTTCCAGTCTCCAGTCCAGAGAATCCAGCCCAGTCCACGGCTTCCAGCTGAGTCTAACCTTGTTCTGAGTTCCAGTCTTGCTCCAAGTCTCCAGCCTAGTTCAGAGTTTCTAGTCAAGCCCAGCCTCATTTCCAGTCCATAGTCATGCTTCGAGACTCCAGTTTCCAGCTTCCAGTTTGAGACCTGCGTCTTTAGCTGTAGCAGCATCTTGCGCTCCAGTCTCTTCCAGCCTCCCAGTTACAGTTAGAAGTCCTGTTCCACTGCCTGGTTGTGGCCCAGCTGGGCTTGTTGAACCCAGCTCTTCATATACCAAGGACTTATTTATTGTAAATAGTTATTTAATAAAGAGTATTTTTGATATTACACTGCCTGGTTGCATAGTCTGAACAGGACAGCTTCAAGCACCCACAATGAGCAAATATCAATAATCAGAACACCTCTCCATGCCATGTCCACGTAATCAGCAGTTAAGATTAGATATAGGGACAATCTGAGAGTAAGTGCAGTTTAGTGATCAAGGCCACTGGACTTGCACTGAAGAGATTAGATACAGAGCACTTTACCATGTAACTCATTGGACAATTTTTGGGCAGTCAGTCTCAATCCAGTGTTATTGCTATGAGTATGAAATTAGGAGAGGTCCAAAATATACTGTCCTGAGTCCTCCGAGAAAAGATGGAATGTAAATGTAACAACCAATCGGTCAGCCAGTGTGAGAAGCCAACCCTCTTAGCTGAATAGCAGTTCGAAGTCTAGTCTCCCAAGTCTAGTCAACCAGGCTTTTGTAGTTTTCATTAATTTTAATTGAGATTTCAACTGTTTTCATAAGATTTACATTTTTAAAAAGTTAGTTTTTTAAAATGTTAAATACTCTTTGCACAGGAAGAGAAAATATCAAATAAATAAATAAATAAATCCTCTACTCCTCTACTCTACAACACCACCTTTATTTTCAATGGCTATAGGGTTAGTTGGAATAGTCACAAAATTGGGATTCATTGTGATTGGCTTCTTCAATGGTCCAATTCTAATGGTGTAGTTAACCAGTAGCTATTGTGCTCATTGCCCAAATCCTGCCCTGAGATCAGCATTGTGATTTGCAGACTTCTTTTTCTGACAGAACGATATAAGCTTTCACAGGTACAATGAATGAATCTGCCATAGAAAGGTTTCACGTGATCAGGTTCCATGACATCATAGTGTAGTCTGCCAGGAAATGCAATTAATACAACTGAAGAAAGGAAATTGGTAAAGTTCTAAGCCATCTATACTTTTTAAAGTGTCAGGTATATGTTTTAGCATTAAATATCTATTTTTCAGTGTCTCAGTTTTAGTGTTCATGAAACTTTATACATTGTACCTTTCTGTCTATTCTTATCTAGAAAAACATTGAATCTGCAGTCTTTGTGATTCTCAGCTTTCTCAAAATGCTTCCATATATACACATGTAAGATAATCCCAGCTAAATCTTGTGTGAGCAGGTCATCTTTTTAGCATTTTTTATTTGAGGTCAAAAAGACCTCATCACCCAAAACTTACATTTTTATATATATATATATAAAAATCCATTCAATTGTGTCCAATTCTCAGACACATTGCCTGGACAAGTCCCTGCAGTTTTCTTGGCAAGGTTTTTCAGAAGTGGTTTGCCATTGCTTCCTTCCTAGGCTGCGAGAAAGTGAGCTGCCAAAGTCACCCAGCTGGCTTTGTGCTTAAGGGAGACTAGAACTCACAATCTTCTGGTTTCTAGCATGATGCCTTAACCACTACACCAAACTGGTTCAATAATATATATTATAATATATAATAGTAACATTAAGTCAATAATAATTTCCTCAAATTCAACTTAATCTGTTTTAACAGAGTAATGATCATTCTGACATTCAAGGCAAAGTTCAGATCAAGAAAAGTTCTCTGATATGAAAAGATTATCAAGCAGGCCATAAAAGGTAAGCATAGCTTTGGGACTTCAGTGTTTAATTGGTTGGTTGCAAGACCCTCAGTCTTACAACTATGTAAATGTTCATGTGATTTCATTACATGGCTACATACCTACACATTTTTGCACAAGAACATAAAAAAACTGTGAAATGAGATCAGAGGCCTTACAGTGGCTATTACAGATGCTAACCAAATGCTTCTGATAATGTGATTTTTAGTCTTCCTTTGCCTTGTTATTATTTTATATAATGTTTTAAAATAGATTTCTATTAATTGTTATAAATTATTGGTTTAATTTACGATTTTATGTAAACCACTTTGAGATTTTTCTTTTTTAAATAGGAAATAGTGTATAGTCTAGAGGTAGGACTTGTACTCTGTTGCCCAGCAACTGGCATATTCCTCCAATACTGAAAATAATGTATGAGTGCCTTGTGGGTAGAAAGATGAGATATAAATCAATTAAAACGAGTATATATCTATGAGGAATAGTAAATAGCAAATAGCTTTACTCTCCATGAATTTATCTAATCCCCTTTAAAGGGTTTATGTTAATGGATATTACTGCATTCAGGGTGGTGTGAAGATTTACTGTTACTGCCTTAGCTGTTCTGATTCTCCTGTCACTGAGCTTTAATGAATGAGTCTAGCTTATAAGAGAAGAAAAGGATGACCAGCAGCAACGTGGATGGACTCAGTTACAGTGGTGATGGGTGCACTGTTGGAAGACCTGAAGGACCAGGTAGGGGACAGAACATTATGAAAATCTATTTATGTGGTCTCTGGTGATCCTGTTTTTCTCCAAAGTGCATAATGTTATATACCTCTATCATGTCCTTCTCACATACCATTTCCCCCCTAAGTCCCATCCAATTTCCCTATGGGGTAATCTTTCCCCATAGGGAAATTGCTTCAGCCCCTTGACCATTTTGGATGCTCATTTCTCTATCTTTTCCAGCTCTGTAGGATTATTTCAAGGTATAGCCAATACACCAATATACAGGACTCTATGTGTATACATAGATTCCTACCTACCTACCTATTTTCTACCTTGCTTTCTTACAATCAAAATAGCATGGTAGTTCTGAAACTGACCATACATTCAGAAAACTTTGTATCTAACATAGAACATACTGCCAGAGCTCCCATGATATCAGCTATTATCTGGAGGTAGTATATTACAAGCCCCAAATATCTAGTTGCTTAAATATCTGAAAAGAAGGATTATGCTCATGCCTCTGTTTTGGGAGCTGTGCACAATCACATACATTGTACTTCCCCTTTACTTTTTGATTGGACAGTCTGATTTCCCATATTTTCTCTTGACTTCCATCCCACAGTTGGCACATGGAATTAGATGAGAGGGATAGAAAGGAAAGGGGCACAGATTTATTATCAGTTGAGGCAGGTTGTAATCCTAGGGAGTTGTGTGTGGGAGGGTTCCATTTGGCCATCTTATTATTCTTCACTCCAGATAACTGAAGAAAAAAATTCAGTTCCAGAGAAGATCCAGAGCAATTTTGGATGATTAGCCTGATTCTCAGCCTTTTGAATCCAGTTTCAAAAGCACCCTAGAGTAATCCAAATTCTTTAGTTATTTTCAGATTTAATGAAGTCTTATGTGAGCATTTTTAAATATTTGAAGTCTATACAGCACACCGAAAACTGCCAGCCAACTGTTTGTTTGCTGGCCAGTAAAGAGTCATCCATCCTGCTCCTTGTCTGTGTCTAAAACAAACATAGTGTTTCCCTTTTCACAGAAATAAAAGTTTATAAATTGTTAGCATCTCTTTACGTTTCTCTTTTCTAGAATCCATCTTAGTTCTGACTTAACATGTTTTATCAATTTGTTAGCTCTCATCCAGGCGAATAACGTCCTTTCCAGCAAAAAACAGTGAGCATTTTATCCTCGTGCTCCTGAAATGGACTAGCAGACTGACACATTAATACAACTTAACCCATCTCTTCCCAATAGGTTGGTTATCACAATTCACATTTAAGCTGGGGTTTCATAAACAAAGACTCTGATAGTCTTCTGAAATAGGAGAAATAGAGTTTGGGATTCTTACATATATGGATTTTTTTTAAAAAAATTCCTGCATAAAGATTATTTATGTAGTATGAAGTTGGGGTGTGGGGGGGTTGGTCAGTTGGGGCTGCTGCTGTGGAATGTTTCCTCAAAAAATCCAGGCAGGACTATTATACTCAGATGGATATACACTACATTCAGAACCAAAAGAGACGAGATAAGAAAGGCTGCATTCCTAAACCACTCCAACATCACTCTGTCATATAGGCAATCATATAAGCATCATTTCTGTGTTTCAAAATTGCAGGCTGCAGTTTCTCTGTCTGAGTAGTGAGCCTATAAGAAGTTCTGATCCTTGGTGAAGTTTTAGGGGCAATGCTGCTTAATAAATGTCCAATATTTCATAACATGGCTGTTAAATGCACTGAAATCTATTTGGGCCTGTTGGGCCAGGAGAAACTCATCTTTTCAGAGGGCCTTCTAGGCAAGTAGATGTAGTTAATCTGTAATCTGCAACCCTTTGCTAACCCTCAGTCCTTGCACTGAGATAAAGCTATGTTCTTAGTCCTTATTAATGTTGCTCTTCATTATAATTAAGTGGAAACTGTCCTAATTCTGGCTGTTTGACTTCTGAAGTTTGACTACCAAGGTTCCTCTTCTTTGAGGAACAGAATCCTATTATTTATGGGAATGAGGTTTTACAGCATAAAGCTCATATATCTTGACTTAACAAAAGCACTTAAGTTTGCTACTATTTATATTTAGGTTGTTTTTTCACTGATTTTACTTGTGAGTTAGATTGCTTTTGGGACTCTCATCTCACTTCTTTTCAAAAACCAGTTAATAACCGTTCATAACTTTAGGCATTCCAAAAGCAAATTAGATTATGCTTTTCAGACTCATTTATTCACTCAATGGAATTGTATTTCCATTATCTTATTTTTCTTGTGCACTAGCTCTCCAGAAAGAAGCACAGTTCCACAATTCCAGCCCCTCTGGGTGGAATATCCTTTATTGCTTCGCCTGATGTGCCAAGATGTTGGATTTCTCTTCTCCAACCTGCAAGGAAATTAGTCTAATAAAACTTAATAAATAAGCAGTTGTGTTGTATGATACAATCCTTCCAACAGCAAACGATTGTTGTGGATGTTTATTTCCTCCCAGCTGATTATTGAAACTCCCTTTTACCAGAGTGGCTCCGTGCTGCTTTGTGGTATTACTGGCTGGTTGAGTTTTTTTGGCTGTACAAGTCCTGGCATAGATAGTGTATTTCAGTGTTTACAAATGGTTTCATAGACATAGTTTTAAAGATGAAGGGGTTGATTCTTCTTTTTCCCTTACAGTTTTATACCAGTATATTTCCATTGCCTTAAGCAAAAGACCTGGCCAATTTGCACAGTAGTAGAAGGAAAGTACAATGCTGGGAAAATATTGGAAAAATACTGGGACAATGAAAACTCTGGGATCTTGTCAGTGAGGTACAAATAATTAGATTGAGATCCTGACCCTTGACCTGTACTGTGAAGTTTGCAGTTTGTCAAACCAAATCTCACTTCTGGATATTCACATCACTTTTAGATGCTTTGATGGATGTGATGGTACATTCCTCTTCAGCAATCTTGTAAATATTACTCGTTTACAATTACCTCTTGTGAAGACTTTATTATTTGCAGATTCTGATCACTGCTTAGATCAAGCAAAATGAGGATACTAGAATATGTTTACAACACTGTGTGTGTTGATCTAATTAGATCTCTGGCTGACAAGTTTATTTCAGGAGAAGGCCCTTAGTAACCCATCTTCACCATTATGATTCATAATTTCTCAAGTATTAGTCCTTCACACATTAACTGAATGATGTTTTATGTTATAAAAATGTATGTTAAGCTCTCCTGGGAGTAATATTCTTTGAATTTTGATTGTATACATCTGTATACATAGGAGTTTATTATTACATACCATACCTGAATTCTTTGTCTCCTCTTTGTCTGAGAATTCATTCTGAAGAAACTTTCAACTTGCTATTGCAATACATTAACATATATGTAAAAACTATTTGAATGTATACATCATAAAGAAAAAGCATAATCAGTTATATTCCTTCCTTCTCTGTATAGGAGGAAATTTGCATGAAGGGTTTATAAACTGCAGTTCTCCTACCCTTTGTTAATTTCAATTTATTAATTTCCTTCTCAACCTGACACCCACTCTGCATCATTGACCTTCACACTCTTGGGGATGTTGCTGCCTCCAAAAATGTTGCTTTTGGTCCCTGGTCACAAACATTTGCCCACCCTAACCTACAATATCAGTACCTTATTCCCATTAATAGCAAATGTTCACATTGTTATTATTACCAAATCTTTCACAACTCCTCGTTCAGAGGAGTTAACCATAAATCAGTTATGAAAAGTTTATATTTTTGCTCCATGCTTGACTGTCGTTGCTGAACCCTCCCACCCACCCAAAAGGAAAATGCATGGATCCAATAACAATGAAGTGTTGGAATGGTTTTCTAACATTTTTGAAAAGCTGCACATTCCCTTCTGGGGTTCCAACCACCCATTCTTTTAATTTTTAGAGCTGTGAAATATTAATAACATATAAATTTAGAAAATTGTTCTAAAGTAGCACACTTCAAAGAAATACTTAAATGCCAGATATTTTGCTTTATTTAATAAGAAAACCCATCTTTCCTCCAAACTTGACCTTTAGCATTCTTGTTCATCTCTAATCTAGTGAATGGCAAAAAATGCATAATGTTTTGTCTGGCAAATAACACTTTAGTTGAACATACTGAAAAAAGATATGAAAAAGTAGAATTAAAATAATATTCTGGGTGATTGTTCAGCCTTTCTCCCTTCCTAAGGCAGGAGGAGAGTTCTTGCTCTCCATTGCCAGTGTTTCTGTCAGCTTCTGCTGTTGGTCCTTTCTCCTACTTCAGAAAGCTTGAAAGGGGACATATTTCGGTTGGAAAAGAAATGTCCTGGAGAAGTTGAAGATCTGAAGAATCCTTAGTGTTCTCAGTCCATTGCCATGTCCCCAGATGTTCTCTGTAGTTGGAACAGTTTTCAAGTCTGTCCAAATGGGAAGTTTTTGTTTAGTAAAAAAAAAAAAAAGCATTACGAAGGGCAGCAAATTATATTTCTCAAACATTTTTTTCTGGTGCAGTGCCAAGAGAAATTTTGGGATGGAAGACATCCAGAGATGCTGGGGGCTGGGGTAAGCAGTAATCTTGCTTATTTTTGGTTGATCTGTTTAATGGTGAAATTGCAGCTTTAATTTGTAGCTTTAATTGTAACTCACCATTAAATGCAAAAAAGAATTTATTTTTTTTTCACAATTTTTAAAAATCTTTTTATAAGATAAAGTAATAACCATTACTTTAAAGAGAAGGTAATGCATCAATGAACAAAACTTTATTTCACAGAAAATTTAAATTAGCCCTCTGATGCAATTCAAACATAAAATGAACCAGTATTTTATATCTAAATATTTGAAGTGCATGATTGTACCTAGCAGGAAATGTAACTGAGCTTGTGAGCAAATTTTGCAGAGAATTAACATTATGATATTACCAATCAACTTAGATATATGAACTTTGGCAATTATATCCCAATAACAACTCTGGGAAGTTAATCAAACTGAGATATAGTAATGACTGCTCTAGTATCATCCAGAAATTGTAAATGAGCAAAAGTTTAGATATAGCTTCCTTGATTTAAGTCTTATCTTCTATGTCTTAACTTCCTTATAGCATGGAAATGATAGCAAGGGCACCATGAGAGACAAGGAAAGGGTAAGAGATGACATCATCTGACCAATGTTACATCGTACACACTTGTGTCATTCAGTGTTGGCAAACAAATGAGATTCTACTGTAATATTCAGCAAGGGTGCAATCTTGATCAAACTAGGGTTAAAACCTCTTGAGAACAGTGGGAATTATGTCTAAGTAAACATACCTATAATTTAAACTATTTCTGGCATGTATAGTCGATTGCTCTGCAATGATGAGCTATCTCTAATCTTGCTGCATATCCCTCAATGTATTTTAATTTTATTTAATTTGTTAGGACAAAACAATATTCTCATTAGGGCTATTTAGAGAGGAAGATGCCTTCCAGGCACATATATATTTCAAACTCATATTCCCAAAATTACATGACAAAATCAGGCAGCTGTTCTTCTAGATCTTATAAACTATTTTGCCAGTTCAGCATTTCATGAGAAAACCTGAGATGAAAGAATAAAAAGAATTTTAAGATCTCCTGGGGATGGGGGGGGGGGATTGAGGGGAGTGGTCAGGGAGAAGCAGCTAGTGCCTGAATAAATTTATAATGGCATTTCCCTCTCACTTCCTAAAATATGTTAGTCCTTGAACCTGCTTCATTCTATGAATGTGGTTATACTTAGAGCCTTAGAGTGCCTTTGATCCTACACTTTAATCACGGAAATTAGAGATGGAAAAGGCCTGTTAGCCCCTTTAGTCTAGTCTCCTGCTGGTTCTCATATTTCTCATTGAGATCAAGAGAAGTTCTTACAGATCAAGGGCAGCACGTGGATCATAATTTCTAAAATACTGCACTCAGTAATAAAAGGTATACAATCTATGGTTAAAACAACAGCAACAAAACACACAACTCATTCTTCTTTGTATGGTCCAAAATAAATGATAGAAGCCTGAGGCCTTATTTATGTATTTGTTTATTTATTTATCAAATTTATATAGCTTCCCAACTCATATATATGACTCTGGGTGGCTTACAAACAATTATAACAAATATAAAAACAACAAATGGGGGGTTTAGAAGTAACTTTTGCATATAAATTTATTTGAGGTATACTTTGTACTGTGAGGTGTATGTGTGAGGGCAGAGGATTGATACATTAATTGGACTGTAAATACTCTGTGTTTGATTAATCTAATCTGTGTTTTTAAGCAGAGAAATTTGGTTAATTATAATCTTATTCCTATACGCCCCAACCACAGATGCTGAAGAAGATGAAGTAGAGCAGTTCTATGAGGATCTGCAGCACCTACTGGACAACACGCCTAAAAGAGATGTTATTTTCATCACAGGAAACTGGAACGCTAAGGTGGGCAGTCAAATGACACCTGGAATTACAGCTAAGCATGGCCTGGGAGAACAAAACGAAGCAGGACATAGGCTGATAGAATTTTGCCAAGACAATTCACTCTGCATAACAAACACTCTCTTCCAACAACCTAAGAGACGGCTTTATACATGGACTTCACCAGATGGACAACACCGAAATCAGATTGACTACATCCTTTGCAGCCAAAGGTGGCGGACATCTGTACAGTCGGTAAAAACAAGACCTGGAGCTGACTGTAGTTCAGATCACGAACTTCTTATTGCACAATTTAGGATCAGACTAAAGAGATTAGGAAAGACCCACAGATCAGCTAGATATGAGCTCACTAATATTCCTAAGGAATATGCAGTGGAGGTGAAGAATCGATTTAAGGGACTGGACTTAGTAGATAGGGTCCCGGAAGAACTCTGGACAGAAGTTGGCAGCATTGTTCAGGAGGCGGCAACAAAATACATCCCAAAGAAAGAGAAAACCAAGAAGGCAAAATGGCTGTCTGCTGAGACACTAGAAGTAGCCCAAGAAAGAAGGAAAGCAAAAGGCAACAGTGATGGGGGGAGATATGCCCAATTAAATGCAAAATTCCAGAGGTTAGCCAGAAGAGATAAGGAATTATTTTTAAACAAGCAATGCGCGGAAGTGGAAGAAGACAATAGAATAGGAAGGACAAGAGACCTCTTCCAGAAAATTAGAAACATTGGAGGTAAATTCCAGGCAAAAATGGGTATGAACAAAAACAAAGATGGCAAGGACCTAACAGAAGAAGAAGAGATCAAGAAAAGGTGGCAAGAATATACAGAAGACCTATATAGGAAGGATAACAATATCGGGGATAGCTTTGACGGTGTGGTCAGTGAGCTAGAGCCAGACATCCTGAAGAGTGAGGTTGAGTGGGCCTTAAGAAGCATTGCTAATAACAAGGCAGCAGGAGATGATGGCATCCCAGCTGAACTGTTCAAAATCTTGCAAGATGATGCTGTCAAGGTAATGCAGGCTATATGCCAGCAAATTTGGAAAACACAAGAATGGCCATCAGATTGGAAAAAATCAACTTATATCCCCATACAAAAAAGGGGAACACTAAAGAATGTTCAAACTATTGAACAGTGGCACTCATTTCACATGCCAGTAAGGTAATGCTCAAGATCCTGCAAGGTAGACTTCAGCAGTTCATGGAGCGAGAATTGCCAGATGTACAAGCTGGGTTTAGAAAAGGCAGAGGAACTAGAGACCAAATTGCCAATATCCGCTGGATAATGGAAAAAGCCAGGGAGTTTCAGAAAAACATCTATTTCTGTTTTATTGACTATTCTAAAGCCTTTGACTGTGTGGGCCATAACAAATTGTGGCAAGTTCTTAGTGGTTTGGGGATACCAAGTCATCTTGTATGCCTCCTGAAGAATCTGTATAACGACCAAGTAGCAACAGTAAGAACACACCATGGAACAACGGACTGGTTTAAGATTGGGAAAGGAGTACGGCAGGGCTGTATACTCTCACCCTACCTATTCAACTTGTATGCAGAACACATCATGCAACATGCTGGGCTTGAGGAATCCAAGGCTGGAGTTAAAATCTCTGGAAGAAACATTAACAATCTCAGATATGCAGATGATACCACTTTGATGGCTGAAGTGAAGAGGAACTGAGGCGCCTTATGATGAAGGTGAAAGAAGAAAGTGCAAAAGCTGGCTTGCAGCTAAAGCTCAAAAAAACCAAGATTATGGCCACCAGCTTGATTGATAACTGGCAAATAGAGGGAGAAAATGTAGAAGCAGTGAAAGACTTTGTATTCCTAGGTGCAAAGATTACTGCAGATGCTGACTGCAGTCAGGAAATCAGAAGACACTTAATCCTTGGGAGAAGAGCAATGACAAATCTCGATAAAATAGTTAAGAGCAGAGACATCACACTGACAACAAAGGCCCGCATAGTTAAAGCAATGGTGTTCCCCGTAGTAACATATGGCTGCGAGAGCTGGACCGTAAGGAAGGCTGAGCGAAGGAAGATCGATGCTTTTGAACTGTGGTGTTGGAGGAAAATTCTGAGAGTGCCTTGGACTGCAAGAAGATCAAACCAGTCCATCCTCCAGGAATAAAGCCAGACTGCTCACTTGAGGGAATGATATTAAAGGCAAAACTGAAATACTTTGGCCATATAATGAGAAGACAGGACAGCCTGGATAAGATGTTGATGCTAGGGAGAGTGGAAGGCAAAAGGAAGAGGGGCCGAGGGCAAGATGGATGGATGATATTCTAGAGGTGACAGACTTGTCCCTGGGGGAGCTGGGGGTGTTGACGACCAACAGGAAGCTCTGGCGTGGGCTGGTCCATGAAGTCACAAAGAGTCGGAAGCGACTAAACGAATAAACAACAATAATCTTATTCCAGCAATAATTCCAGCTATCTATCTGTTTTTCACCTGCTACTCAGTATGCCAAACTCCTTAATAATGATTGCTTTAGCCCAGCAAACTTGTTGTGTGGACAGAAGGAGACTTACTTATAAGCAGGCAATGTAGAATTGTATCTGGATCCTCACTTCATCTAGAGTACACATCTTCATACTTAACTATTTGTGGATAGCAACTAACTATACACAATAAGAACAGAATTGCTGGTAATAAATCCTGACTCTCTCTTTTTATCCACATAAGAGATTTTGAGCCATTCCGATAGGCCATTAGTTTCTATCCAATTAGAAATGTCTTCAGAATTGGGCAATGTTGGGCTTCAGGGTTTAATGCCCGTGGACAACAAATTTCCTGGTGTTTTGCCAGCAACTGCGTCTGGCATCTTCAGAGGCTGCTTCTGAAGCCTACGTAGTATATGGTCTTAATATGACAAATTAATAATTTGTCTTATAAATAATAAATAATAATTTGTCATATTAAACTTTTTGATCTATAGAGTATGCTTCCAGTATGAAGTTGCACATTGTGATTTCCAAGTTCTTCTCCATCACAAGTTGTCATCAGTCAGTTTGGTGTTATTATTATTTATTCAGCCTCTTACCTTAATTTGTATCAAATTTATCTGATTTGTACACACATGCTTATTAGGGAAGCATGCACCAATACAGTACAATAATATACAGTATAAAATTCAGTCTTCATAATCAGAGTATTTTGAAACAATTACAAAGCTACCCAAAACATTAAGACATTTTGAAAAAAAAATTAAAAGAAAATGGGAAAAGAGTAAGACAATAAATAAAAGCAGTGCAGTGTAATTTATAAACAGGGGAAAGAGAGAAAACACATATAGTCCACTATAAAGAAAGCATAAAGAAAGCATATAAAATCCAACTAATAAAATGCCTGGGAGAAGCATTTTTCTCAGGGTCCAGCAACTGAGAAAACTTTCCTCTTTTGTGTACCCAACTCACTTCACTTAGCAGAGGCACTGAAGTTGGATATTGGAAGGTAACACAAGGCAGGAAACATACCTTGAGATAGTCTGGTTTATAATCCAAATCAAGATTTATTCCAAACTCTGAAGTACTCTGACTCATTCACTTTCTCATAGGGTAAAAAAATGGGTTATCCTTTAACCCGGGAGGGGGAAAAAAGAAAAAAAAAACATTATATAGTATAATATGTTTAATTATTTTTGCACCAAGTCTAATCTGAAATCCTTTCCTGATTCTTGCTATGAAAAAGATTTGCTTCAGAAGAACAGAAGCATTTTTGATATACAAATGTGATTAATCACTTATAGCACAATCCCATTCCTAACAAAATTACATTAACCTGTCTCAAAGGTAATCTTATGGAATAAGACAAAGTAAGCTAATATTTTAAAGTGGAATCTCGGAAATTAAAATGGTCAAGAGAATGGAGCAAGTCACCTCAGAGAAAAGCTATCATTAGAGCTTTTTAAGAAAGGTTAACATTTTGAGGAAGGGTTAAAATTTAGAGCTCTTTATCTTAGAGATAAAAAAAAAGTCCACTCTGGTAACTTCTGGATGTGTGAACTTCAATTCTCAGAATTCTCAGTAATGGTCACATTGGCTGGGGAATTCTGAGCACTGAAATTCACACACCTGAAAATTGCGAACATTCAGCATCATCTGGAAAATCTAGATAGCATTAAAATTTAGAGTCAACCAATGAAATTATACGGTGGGTAAGCCAATGTAGATAAAGATGATGATGATCAGTGTTGGTTATGAAAATGCATAAACCATGTAATATAAACAAGGGGATAACTTACCATATGAGAAGCCCTATCAAAGTTTGAACACACATGACAGCCATTGTATATATAGCTTTACAAGTGAACACTCCCCCACTGCAGACAGTCTCACTGCTGTTGTAGACCATTTGCTGTCATCATGGCATAACTTACAGAGGAGAAGGCCTGTTCACTGATGCTTGCATGGTGAGTTCTACATTTGTTTATATATTCTGAAAGAGGCTATGGAGATAAAGCTCTCAATTAGGGATGCATAATCCATTTCAACCTTGAAATGTTCTGACCTTAAAATAGAAGGGTTTTGCTTTTGGTTTAGGCTGGATGTAGTGGGAATGGAGGGTAGAAAAGAAAGCAGCAGTAAGCATATGGCCAGAGAGAAAAAGGCTTCCTATAGTTCCAAACCAGCCTGGCTAGTAAGTTACTACTTTAAAAACAACAACAGCCTTCGGAAAAGTTGATTGTTGCTATGCTTTATTTTTTAGGCAGATAATGCATGCCTTTTTGTGTGTATTTTCATTACTAGGCTTCATGAGCAAGGGTTGCTAATACTGTTAGGGTTGTGAAACGGAACTACTACTAGTATTTATTGGTTCATTTTGTTTGTTGAGCTTTGGTGTGCTTATACCCTCTGGGCATGCTCTTCTGCTTTGGGATGTTGAGCTTTAAAAATGCAAACACTATGTTGACTTGTTGAATGCTGGGGGTACATTTTATATATTCTTTTATGTCTTATAAAGTTGATGTCATTGATACAGTTAAGGAATACCAGCAGTCCCTCTTTGCTTTTTGCAGCTGGCAACCACCGCTATACGTGACCAAGAATGTTAGCAAAGAGCAACAGAGTTATTTTTGCTGAGCTTGAAAACAATACAGAAAAGTGGCAATTCTGTCGCTAAACAAGTAGAACCTACAGAAAAATGGGGGGCACAGAGAAAGAAACATTAAAAAAACCCATTAAGTACAGAAAGAAGTATAATCTGGACCCTAATGCCTAACTTGTTTAAAAATGCTAATTTAAAAATATGTTAAAGATATTAGTTCTTTTGCTGTATTAATAGATTATCTTAGTACCTTACCCTTATTGAAAGAAACAAGAAACCTGATGATAATGATGATAATTTATGTTTGTATGCCCCCAACTCTCAACAACTTTGGGTGGCTCTCAACAATCAAAGAAATTATGATAAAATTAATAAAACATAAAAGATAAAGATGGCAAGCACAATGAAGCAAGGGGTTTCACTTTCCCTTGTCGAAGGCCTGGGTGAACAGCCAGATCTTCATGGCTCTTTTAAACAACAGCAGAGTGGGGGCCATCCAGATCTTGTGGCGAACCTTGTTCCACAGGGCAGGCACTGCTACAGAGAAGACACACTTCTGGCATCTTGGTAGATGACATTGTTTAATTGAATGAACTCAGAGTGCACCAACCCTTCAAGATTGAATTGGCCAGGCAGATGCTATGGGAGACAGGTGGTTCCTCAGGTAACCAGGCCCTATGCCATGTAGGGCTTTAGAGGTAATAACCAGATCCCCAGAACTGGGTGCCCAAACACCCACAGCCACTCGGTCTTAGTAGGATTGAGTCGGGGGCAATTCCTCCCCATCCAAACCTGCACAGCCTCCAGGCACTGGACAGGAAACTTCCATGATGATGCTAAGAATCTCTAACCTACTGAGAACAATGATGCAATTCTGCGCTATTGTTGCAGAGCAATAAAAAATAAGAAATTTGGAAAAAGGCAGAACAGTAAAACATACTTATGAAATTATTGATTACATTGATCTAGCTATTTCCAACTAAGAGTTAGGCTATTTTTTATGTGAGACTTGTCAGGATATAGTCAATTTAGATATAGTTTGAGTGTTCCTAGATTCTCAAATGAGCAGCATGGTGAGGTAACATTTGAGTAGATAATCACAATAATTAGCCTGCAACCAATTCTTCCATCTTTAACACACTTCTAGACTCTATTATAGAAAGAATTACCAGCCATTAAATCTAGTTATTCAATTCATAGATTACTTGTGTGAATGGGCATTTTTGAGGTGCCCAGGACAATTTCAGTAAGCACCTTCTGGATGATATTCCCAAATAAAGGGATATGGACATTTGAGAAGTTAGTCTTATGGAAAGGTTTTCAAATCCATGCTTTTCTTAAATTCTAACCAGTTTTTAATTCTAGGCCCTGGTGCAATCAGATTTCTCTGGCAAAAAGAAACCTTTAGTATTGGCTAATTTGATCAACAATTTTCAACATTTTGGTTTGGTGTTTGAAAAACATGCTCAAATACTTATTTATTTGAGAATTATGAGATGCAGAACTGAATAACAGAGGTTTGTTTGTTCTTAGTAACAAATATGCAGTCTAGCACATGACCATTCAGCATGTGGTCAGTGTATGTACACTACTGAATCATTTGGGCTAAAATTTGTCTCATGTTATTATCAGAGTGGTTTATTGTAGGCTATGCCAAGAGCTGTAAGAATAAAAAATGGGAGAACTAGTTTGTCTGCAAGATTATTTGACCTCATCTTTTTGACAGTTTAATGGAACTCACCTATTGGGCAGTTTTAGTAGTACATATGATCTTATACTTCTTTTTCCATCACCACTTTTGTATTACATTTTATTAATTGAAGGGAGAAAAATGCATGAATTTTCTCTCATTGTATTTTGATATAAAAACATGCCAATTTTTATACTTTAAAATGTTTTGTTTGCAAAATGTTTGAGCTTCCAGAAGTCATTTAAAGATGGGCTACTAAGGTTAAATGAATCATTTCCCCAAGGCCACACAGAATGTGTCTGAAACTTTTGAGTGAAATCTCCCATATCTAAGTTTAATTTCTGTCCACTGAATCAGTGATTAAAATGTTCTATAAGAGTCATTTTTTAGTGTTTAAATTAAAACCAAACGATTCTAAAATTTCTTGAAAAATAATTATATATGGAGTTGAACCATTAATACTGTATTACTTTGTTCAATTACACTTTTGCCATGCAAAAAGCATAACATGAACAGATTCTTCCTGATCTTTTTATTTACTTTCTTGGATAAATATTGTTATAAAGAATGGCAACAAAAGCTTAGAGATAACTTGTCCCAAACTACTTCATCAGTTCATGGCTGAAAGATGATTGAAATGAGATTTGCCAAAGCAACATTCAACATCTGATGGGATTTTGTTCTAAGATCTAAAAACATTAACAACACAGTGGTGAAATGGGCTTGAAATCAACTATTATAGAAATGGGCTTGAAATCAACTATTATGGATTAAGGCAATGGGCTAGAAACCAGGAGACCATGAGCCTTAGGCATGAAAGCTGGCTGGGTGATCTTGGGCCAGTCGCTCTCTCTCAGCCCAACTCACCTCACACGGTTGTTGTTGTGGGGAAAATAGGAGGAGGAAGGAGTATTAGGTATGTTCGCTGCCTTGAGTTATTCATAAAGGCGGGATAGAAAATAAATAAACAAATAAATAAATAAATTTATCTCTGTCGACAACTACTTTTCGTGCCATCTTACATGCATAATAGAGCTAGAACTCCAGCATATTAATGTGGTTTGCAGAAATTAAGAAAGGATACATGAAATGAGAAAGTTAAAATTATTGATGGATTTCCATAAGAAGCTAACTGGTAGTAATTTTCAGAGAAATATGTAGATTAAATGGGCACCTGCAGGAAGTAAACAAGGGAAGGCAAGTAATTAAACTTGTGTTGCAACCTCGCAATGCAAAAGCAGCTTCTTATGTACTTCCATGTGATGCTGTGATGCAAATACAGACAGAATCCGAAGGATTCTCTAGAACTAATAATGGAATACACACAGCAATATGGTTTGGTGTCAGGATATTGGATCAATAATGATAAAGCTCAAAATTGACATAGAATTTAACTGAGGAAGGAAAGCAAAATTTGTACCAAATAATGGGGTTTAATATCATTGCTAAGAAGGTTAAATGCCTGGAAATTTATTTGACAAAAAGTAATAAAGACCCATTTAAAACTAACTAGTCTCAGATCTGAAAATACGTCAGATTTTTTTTTAAGATGGAGAAAGTTAATGTGAGATGCGTGGTCCTTGTAATCTTAAGATTGGTAGCTCTCAATACAAGCCATGTAGGATATATGAAAATTCTTTATTAAGATTAGTGCCAAAACACTTGCAAAGCCACAAATGAGTTTTCCTGCTCAAAGTTTCCCTAAAAAGCAATTCAGTTTCCCTCCTGTCTTGCCCCCCCCTTTTTCTGTGATTACTGCCCAGTAAAATTCCCTTTCATTTTCAAACTCTCACCCCCTTTCACTCCATTCCAGAAAGTGCCAGCCACTTGACCTTGAGTTGAATTTTCGTTTAAACAATTCTCTAATGGCCCTGCTGGAATGCTTCTCTCTCCTTTATTCTCCAGTGCTTTAAGCTGAAAGCCTCTAATCTATACATGTGTCTAAACTCTATTTCTCCCTTTACCTAACCAATGTCCAGGTGAGGCATACAGACAAAATTAACTATTGCTTCCGTGTGGCTCCATCCTGACAGTTAAAACTTAGAAAGAATTGCAGCCATTAAATGAAAATTCTACCAGGGCTTAATTTTCTGTTCCAAATTATTCCAATAAAAATTGAAAATAAAGTATTAAATGATGGGCAGAGATAAATAATAAATTTTATATGGTCTAGTTTGGTCTAGTTGTTAAGGCAACGGGACAGAAACTGGGAGACTAAGTGTTCTAGTCCCATTTTAGGCATGAAAGCTGGCTAGGTGACCATGGGCCAGTCACTCTCTCAGCCCAACTCACCTCACAGGGTTGTTGTTGTGGGGAAAATAGGAGGAAGATGTATTAGGTATGTTCACTGCCTTGAGTTATTCGTAAAAATAATAAAGGAGGAATAGAAAATAAAATAAATAAATAAATAAATAAAGATTGAGGGTTAAGTTCTAGATATTACAGGATTCAAAAGAAGTTAGTCTGGCAGCCATAAACTTTAAACTGTATTATCAAGCTAGCTGTTTAACTTGGATAACAGATTGGATTATATCACCGTATGGTTAGGTTATTTCCCTTGAAGGGGCAGGATCCCAGATGGACTGCACCAATATCTTTGGCCTTATACAAACATATATAATAATAACCAGCATATTAAAAGTTTAGAATAACTACAGGACAATAATCCATCTTGACCTATGAACTCCTACCTTGTTACTGAATATATTTGTACATGAAGAGATTCAAAAAAATTCAAATATATTCAGTAGAGAAACAGACTGCAAGATCTGATTATTGATAAGAAAAAGATAAGGTAATTGCTGCAAGGATACTCTGCACTTTCTACTGGAAAGTAAATCAATTCCTTCGGTAGAAGAATGGTGAATTAAACTCTGGGAGTAAACCTTGATATTTGAAATAACCTTGTATTTCAAAAGTAAATCCGACACAGAATTTAACACAACTTGGAAACCATTTTTGAATTAACGCTATATACAGGCCTGTACCACATCCAAAATTTGGGTTTCTCTTAATTTAGTCTTCATTGCTCAGAGAGAAATTGCTGTAATTCTTAATCTTAATCAACATTTAATGATTTATACTATGCTGTCTGCCTTTCAAGGTAGGCCACGTCAAGAAATAGACACTGCAGAGATTCCAGGAATTTTTTTTATTGTTGTAGGGTAAATTAATGGAGTCTTGAGAGCCTGTCCAAGTTCCTCTCGTCTTGTCTTATGCTAAACAAAATCAAGGCAGAGTTATTCTGAGTTTCATTCTCATGCTTCCTTCCATCTCTAGATTGTATAATCTCTTCTCCAAGTCCATCTTGAAGGGTTCGTTCCTTCCTATCTCCCTTAATCACACATGCCTTCACCAAGGTCATCTCTAAATTCCTTTACAGAGAGTTGACCATTGCTGTTGATATTCATATATTACTTAGATTTTGACAA
The DNA here is from genome assembly GCF_035149785.1 of Candoia aspera. Taxonomy (NCBI): domain Eukaryota; kingdom Metazoa; phylum Chordata; class Lepidosauria; order Squamata; family Candoiidae; genus Candoia; species Candoia aspera. The sequence continues at coordinate 168,096,280 of NC_086155.1, forward strand.
TGATTGGTAGTTTTTGGAACAATGTAGTAGTATATTGAGTTGCTGAAACTAATAAATGAAATATTGATTTTTTAAACTTATTCTCTGATGCACTATCTAGTGTGGGATTTATTTTTCTTTGCTTCTTTGCTTCTTTTTGTCTTTTGTCTTTTATGCCCTCTTTCTCCTTTTCTTAAAATGTCTTAGTAAAAATGTAATTAAAATGCAGTAAAGTAATACAGCAGCCTTCTATAAGCTGCACATACATATGTGTGGAATGTATGCACATTTCATCCTTTTGTCACCATTGTAGGTAGAAATAGATTGGGGCTTATAGATTCACTGCCTTTCTCAGGAACAATTTTCAGCTGAAAAATGTATTAAAATGTGCTTAAAATTTGCATTTGATAATTATGTTATTTTATTTTGTTCAGGAATGGCATCACAAAGAGGAAGTGGAAGCAGTCTATCTCAAGCCACAGATAGGGGTATTACATACATACAAAAATAGGGCAACCAACTGTCAGTTATTTAAGTTATTGCATTGTGTCTACCATGGAAACAATACCACATGGTCTTTCTTCAGACACCAATTCTGTTTCTTTCAGAGACCCTTTCTAAGGTTTGGGTACTGAAATGCCAAATCACTTTATAAATAAAGTTTGTCTTCTACAGTAGATTCTAGCTCTGTTTCTTTCAGGCTGGTTGTAGCCTGTCCAGTGCAAACACATCCCATTTTCCAATTCTTCTGGCAGTTCCAAGCTATTCTTATAATAGCACTTTCCCCCCCCCCCCAAATTCAAATAGTTTACTGCAATGTATATAGAGCTGTTTGAATGGCTAATATTAGCTTAGGCAATTCATTCATGTTATCTGATATATTACATCACATTGTGCAGTGTAAGATTGCATTACATAATTACAAACAAAAATGCAATCCTTACAATAAACTGTCACAGGTGTTCCTGGAGTATTTTTGCCAGAAGGAAGATGTGTGTGCTATTAAACTTCCTCCAATTGTCTGTAGGGGAAAAAAAAAAGATTTTTGCATCATTGCCTGAAACGGTGTCTTCTCAAGCACAGACCACCAATACTTGAAATATGTCTAAAGGCACATATTGTAAGTATGTTGTCTTGTAGCATTTATCTTCTTAATCTATCACCATATTTCTTGATATTATGTTGAGGAATGAATAAATTGGTTTCTGGCTTGCATTATTTTCACATGTTTCCAGGGTTCTCACTCAAGGCACATATAACCAAAGTCAAGTTATCATATTTTGGCACATTTTGTGAAGATCTAGCTCTCTTGAAAAGTCTATAATCCTGAGAAAGATGGAAAGAAAGAATGAGGATGACAAGAAGCAAAGTGGATAGTTTTGATTACAGCCACAATGGGTGCATTGTTGGATGACCTGAAGGGCCAGGTTTGGGGACAGATCATCCTGGAGAAGGTCTATCTATGTGGTGGTCATTAAGAGATGACACTGACTTGATGGCAATTAATAAAAACTGGAGCTCATCTTTAAAACAGATATAACAAAATATGTTTGTTAACATTTAACACAGATTCACGGAAATGTGTCTATTAGTTTTCTTGTTTAAATTAAATGAGGAATGTCCTGCTTGAATGCAAAGACTGAATTAAGACTTCATCCAGAGTTGTGCCATCCCTACAATAGGGCTGCAATGATCCTTGCAGTCTTCCTTCATGAATTTGCATATATTGTTTACAATATATTAGACTGTACAAAACTTTCTATATTTACCACATTTATATGCTTTCTTTTCAGTATGGACTCAAGATGGGATACTTGGAGGCCTCCCAGCTCATTTTGTCTCTCAAAATTTTAGAGTGGATTTTGAGTAGAAAACTGAATCATAGCATTTGAATAAGACAATTAAAAACATTAATTGTCTGTCTGGGGAATTCTGGGAGTTGAAGTCCACTTAAAGTTGCTGACATTGAGAAACACTGTTCTGGGAAATATGAACTAAGCTAATTGACTTTAAAAAGATGGGTGGATAGCACTTCAGCTCAGCAGTGGGGAAAGGCCATGCAGTTCTTAGCTCATGGGGCATACAAAAATATGTATTTGGGAAGATGTTTCCATTCTGAATATGAAACATGTATGACACATGCAAAACTACCAAGATTAGAAATAATTTTATCTGTCCATCTGAATGTTTTATTCATTTTCATCCTTGCTAATGGAAATCCTCATGTAGCCTTCTGATTATCTGCTGCTAGAGTTCAAAAAAGTGGCAGAAATAGTTGCCTATCCTCCTCTTTCTGAAGGGTTTTAGTTTGCCAAGAAAAACAGCACTTAAGTTTTTTACCAGCATAACTGCTCAACCAATCACTGAAGGAGAACATGAGAAAAATTAAGGCAAGGGTAGGTTCATGTAGAGGCTATCCTGAGAAGCAGAAGAGAAATACAGTAATTCAATACATGGCAGTACTCAGACATCTGAGCCCATCAGAATATGAACATCTTAGGCTGAAAAGTAGCTGAACATTGACTACAGACCTTGCTCCCTGGAATTTCTTAAAGCTTATGTATTCAACCTGTATGTATTCTCCTGCCTTCCTTGTGGCTTACAAGCACCTTTAAATGACCTTGAGTGGTTCAGTGATATGGTAGCTTCACGTAGTGGTCATTTTCTTCACTGGGCAATGGCTATGCAAAGATGGCTCTACATCAGTTTTTCTCAACCTTGGCAACTTCAAGCTGTGTGAACTTCAACTCCCAGAATTTCCCAGCCAGCTATAGCCAAGGTTGAGAAAAACTGCTCTACACAGAAGTAGAGATGTAAAAGAAAACAAAGTACTTTTTGAGTAAATTGGTGTGGTACAACACAACAGAATTTTGTCACAGCACATAATTTGCAGAGTCTGCTAGTATCAATTTCAAAATGTTTTCCAGCTCATGAATGGAACTGTGGAAAGGAAGTATAATTTGAGAAAGTTATGTAGAGAAAAACCAGGAAAGAAAACTTTTAAAACTCTGTATAAAATTGAGAAAAGTGCATACATAAAAGCATACATTAGATAGGCTGCATACAAAAGTGTATACTGGAGAAAATTAAACATGTGTAAATCAGATAAAGATGTGCACAGAGAGAAAGTTTACAGACAATACATCCCAGATGTATTTAGCTTTGCTGTGACAAGGGAGACTCAATCAGTACACAAATTAACATTTGATTATAATTAGTTTGGGTCTGCTAATAGCCTTAGTAAAATAATCCATACCCTCCTAGATATGTGTGTAGATCAGCCTAGTGTCCCTTCATGCCTGGTGTAAGGAAGTCGTCATGGAATATCTTGAAAGAGGTATACTTCCTGTCCCCCCCTAGATACAGAATATGCTAATGGAGGAGGTTATAGAGGTAATGGGGGTGGGAGGGATGGAACAACCCAATCCTATTTTATTGTGATAATACTCAACACCCTTTATAGGCTGCTTCACCTATTACAGACAGTAAAGAAATTTCAAGCTTAATATTGAGCTTAATATTGTTATCCTACAAATCAGTACTGTCTGTGGTAGAAAACAGTAATCTATTTTTAAAGGAAAAATAATAAAAGGGGGTCCTTTACTTATGCCTAGCTTTTCACTATAAGTGTAAGGGTTGAGTCTGACTCTGAGGCTGAGGAAGGTAAAATTGAAACCCATGCTAGGCAAATCGGGGAAACTGAAACTCAGAGTGATTCAGCAGAGCGAGAAAGTCCTGAGCAGCTGATTGGCCAAAACCAGGAGCAGGATTCAAAGCCACCAATCAGCACAAGGGAAAGGCGAGCCAAAAAGAGCACCAAGCAAAAAGAAGCTTGATTGGTTCCGGAGGAGGAACGGCACAAAGGGAACAAGATAAAATGGAGCCAGAGCAAGGACCAGGTTGCCGGGGACAAACATTCCACTGAGCTAAAAACTTCCTTAGGAGAAGAAAAGCCGGAACTGTTCTCGGAGCCCTGCCCTGTAGCCGCTATGGAACCAGAGACTTCCCAACCTCCCGAACCTTGCCTTGCTACCTTGCAGTGAAATCCAGCCGAGTGTCCTGTTTGGACTATGAGATGGCCAGGCAGGATTATAGAAGGGAAGTCTTTATTTACAACCAACTATTTACAACAGAAAAGAGTTCTTATTAATTGGCAATATGATTCAATCAAGTCCACCTAGACAATGGAGGAACACAGGCAAGGCTGTCAGATCAAGAGTAGCAGGAGATTGTGGCAACACAGCAAGACAGAACTTGGCTAACTGTCTCAATGAATCAGCAAGACCAGGTGTGGCTAGAGTGCATGGCAAGGAGTTAGCTTGAGGTTTGATTGCAGGACACGGCATGGAGGTGAGGCTAGGCTTGACCACAGAGACTAGGCAAGACTCTGCTGGAGCAACAAGACAAGGCTCGGATCTAGAGACAAGGCTGAACTCAGTTGGATCTGTAAGACAAGGCTTGGAACTAGAAGCAAGGCCGGACTTGGCTGGATCTGCAAGACAAGGATTGGAACAGGAAGCAAAACTGGGCATGGCCGGAACAGCAAGATGAGGCTCGGTACCAGAGGCAAGGCTGAACTCGACTGGAGCGGCCAGACGAGACATGGAACTGGATGGACTCGGCTGGATCCAGGTGCAAAGGAGGTAAGTCCGTGTCAGTAGAGGAAGCTGGCACTGATTCCATGTCGGCTACAGGCAAGGCTCTGCTTCCTGGCAAGGATTCTTCTATCGAAGCTGTAAGCATAGTAGAATGGTTGTCTCTGGCAGCTTGCTCCCGGCGCTAGTGCCTTTTTATGTGATCCTTTTTGTGCTGTTTCTCCTCTGTAGCCAATTGGGCTGCCTTTTGCTCTGCTTTCTTCTCTCGCGCACTAACTGGAGGATTCAAACCTCCCTCCAGATTCTGCCCAATCAGCATCTCCAAATTCTCCCACTCTGCTGAGTCATTACTAGTTTCTATTTCCCCAGCTCTTTCCCGATAAGTTTTGTTTTCCCCTTCTGGCTCAAGATAAGTTTGGTTTTCAGAGTCAAGGTCAGACTCAAACCTCACACCAAATCTTGCCTTGCTGCCTTGCCATGCAATCCAGTTGAGTCTTGCCTTGCCGTTTTGCCTCGAAGCTCAGTTGAGTCATGCCTTGCCTCCCAGCCAAGAAGCCCAGTCAAGTCCTGCCACCTTGTCATGAAACCCAGTTGAGTCAAGTCTTGCTGCCCTGCCATGAGGTTCTGCTGAGTCCAGTCTGGTCATCTTGCCACAGAGTCCAGTTGAGCCTAGCCTTGTTGCCTCATTGCGATCCATAGCCGAGTTTTGCCTCGCAGTCTTACTGTGTCCTCCAGCTGAGGCTGGTTCAGTTGCCTTGCCACCAGTTCCTGCTGAGTCCTGTCGTGCCTCCTTGCCTCAGCCTCCAGTTGAGTCCTGCCTAGCTGCCTAGGCAGTTGAGTCAAGCCTGCCTCTGACTCAGAAAGTGAAAGCCCTTCTGAGTCAGAGGAGGATATAGAAACTTACCCAGCTGAAACCGGGAAAACGAAACTCCAGGATGACCCAGCAGTGCAGGAAGAGTCCAAGGCGCTGATTGGCCAAGATTCAGGGGATGGTTTCCACCAATCCACCAATCAGCATGGGCCAATAACGGGCTGAAAACACACAAAAGAAAAGGCAGCCCGATTGGCTGCAGGAGGGTCCAAGCGCACCAAGGATCGGGATAAAAGGCAGCTGCACGAAGAGCGAGCTGCTGGAAACAACCAATCCTCCAAGCCTCCAGCATCCATGGAAGAGTCCTTACCTACATCAGAGACAGTGTCTGTTGCCGAAGATGAATCAGTGCCTTTGCTCCACTCTCAAGAGGACTTGAATCCTGTTTCTGCTGCCATCAAGGATCCATTGCTCGCTGGGCCCAGCAGTCTCACTCTTGCTTCCAGCCTTGGAACTCTATGACCTTCCAAGCAGCTTCTTTATGCCTTGAAACTCCAGCACCGTTGTGTGTCCTCAGTCCTGTCCAACCGTGCTTCATGAGCTCAGCCTTGTTCAGGTACTTGACACCTATCTTGTTCTGGATCTGTGTTCCAGTCCAGTCCAGGGCTTCGAGTCAAGTCCAGTCTTGTTCCAAGTTCCCAGCCTTGCTCCAAGTCTCCAGTCCAGAGAATCCAGCCTAGTCCAGGGCTCTCAACCGAGTCTAGCTTTGCTCTGAGTTCCAGTCTTGCTTCTAGTTCCCAGTCCTGAGAATCCAGTCGAGTCCAGATCTTCTTGTTGAGTCCAGCTGTGTTTCCTGTTACTAGTTTTGCTTGAGGTTCCAGTTACTGGCTTCCAGTATGGTGTGTGTCTTCAGTCCCATCCAGTGTGCCAGCCTCCCAGTTCCCAGTTGGGAGGTCCTGTTCCGCTGTTTTGTTGTGGCCCAGTTGGGCTTGATTGAATTCAGTTCTTCATATTCCAAAGGACTTAATTATTGTAAATAGTTAATTAATAAAGAGTATTTTTATATTCCTCTGCCTGGTTTCATAGTCTGAACAGGACACCACCTTGTCATGGGTCCCAGTCAAGTTCCATCCAGCCACATCACCTTGTTCTCCAGGTGTATCTGACTTTGCTGTCTTGCCAAGCTCTCCACCATTGTCCGGTTGGGTTTGAACTGAATTATTAATTTAAGAACAATTATTGATTGTAAATACTGTAGTTCTACTGTAAATAAAGAATTCCATTTTACTTTCTAGTCGTCTCATAGTCTAAACAGAACAATAAGATGCTTTTAAAAGAGGAGAAGAAAGAAAGGATGCTGAAGGGAACACTGACCATCCTGTGAGGACCCAGCCTGCCAGGGTCAACATGCTAGCAAGCCTGGACCTGTCTGCTATGTTCCCCTTTGCCACCATTCAAGCTAGGCAGCTTGGGCATAGCCATTGCTGGGTGTGAAGTAGAATTCGACCTGCATTGCTATCTGTTACCATCCTAAATGCAGCTAAAGGTGGACTTCACACTCAGCAATTTCTATTCCAAAGCTGGCTAGCTCAAATGGCAGCAGAGGGGAACACAGCAAAGAGCCCCAACCTTGCTACCAAACAGGGTAGAGCAGTGTTTCTCAGCCTTGGCCAATTTCAGATGTGACCACTTTCAGTCGGCTGGGGAATTCTGGGAGTTAAAGTCAACACATCTGAAAGTGGCCAAGGTTGAGAAACACTGGGGTAGACGATAAGTGAAAATAGGACAAAACTGTTGACGGTGCTCCTCTCCTTTGCTTTCTAATTGTGTTTCCTTGAAATGCAAGTGAACATTTCCTCAAGACAGAGAAGCCTCCTTTTGCTACATTCTACAATGTAGCAATGGGTCTGATTCATTTTCAAGTGAACAGGAATAGAAAGCTCTCTGCAAAGCTTACCACAAGGCAGGAAGGTCATGGACTCAGAAGTAGGGCCAAATCAAGTGAGGACACTGCAGATGTACCCAGCAAAGAAGCCCTCCTATTATGCGCATTCCTCCTAGGTCCTATTTATGCTTATCCTGAAAAGGACTGTAGGGGCTGTGGAAAATGGCTTCTGCATGGTGGTCTGTCTCATGAAAATACTAGCTGTTGTATTAGTGAAAAGCACATTCTTATCCTGTGGATTCATGCAGAACATCTTCAACAATATAAATGAGACTAGAAATGGGTAGATCAAACAGTCAGCAATAGAGTGCCAGTCACCATGACTTCAACATAGAGCAAGGATGCATATCTTTTTTGGGTGGGAGAGGGGAGGGCAAAATATCACATTTAACCTTGAAGTGACATGCTGGGGATCACAGTACAAAAGGTAATGGTGGGAGCAGGACAAAATCTACATCTAAATTTGATTTTCTTTACATTGAATTAAACATGAAATATAGTGAGTATGATTTCCCCCCCCAGTTGTCCGTTTAAGCATTTTCCCTTTAAACATGACAACCTAGTAATAACTTTTGGAGGTTGCATGGGATTGTAGCCAAGGCTTTTGGGGGTCTATGGTCCTGCAGCTTCAAGTTGTGTATCTCTGACATGACATCTGAAGTCTTTCACCTGACCACACTAAACAATCTCATACTGAATGTGGCCAAAGCCCCTTTTTGTGACTCTTAAAGCCCAATCACATTATGATTGATAAAAACTGGTTTCCTGCCATATTAAGATATGGAAAAAAGGAAAACAAGGTGCTGTTTAAAAAAAAAAGTATCCCCCATTACCCACTCTTGGCCACAATATGTGAGCCTCTTTGTGGTTATTTGTACCTCTAAAAAGTTAAATGTGTCTGTTGGTAAGCAAAATATTGCCTTATTTAATCCATATAGTCTGCTTTGACTGATAGGAGCTCTCCCTGATCTCCAATTACCTAAGATTTGTTGAAGATGCAGCTTCAGTGCTTGGCTTTTGTACAATATGAGAATACTATGCTCTGTTAGTAACTGATAAATAGGCCTGCAATCACATCAGCAAGAAGCCATTGCAATTTATACACGCTAAACAATGACATTGATTTTTTTTCTCCATGAATCCTGCTTTGTATTCTATTAGGAATAAATGTTTTTCCTCTCTGTATCTAGCCTCTACTAAGGAAGTTATAAGTTAAGTATAAAGTGCAGACTCAACTGGGTAGCTTTGAATTAGTTAGTAACAAAGCAGAATTCATTAATCCACTACTATGTTCTGAGAGCCAGCCTGGTGTAGTGGCTAGGGCACCAGGCTAGAAAACGAGAGACTGAGTTCTAGTCCTGCCTTAGGCATGAAGCCAGCTGGGTGACCTTGGGCCAGTCACTCTCTCTCAGCCCTAGGAAGGAGGCAATGGCAAACCACTTTCAAAAAACCTTGCCAAGAAAACTGCAGGAACTAGTCCAGGCAGTCACCAGGGTCAACAGACTCGAAGGCACCAAAATATATGTTCTGCTTGAGGTTATAAAAAAATGCTTCTCCCCTTATAATGTGACGGGTAGGCAAAATATTTCAGTTATATGAGTATCTATGAAGTAATTCTTTATCGCAATAGGTGTAGTACCTGTTATACTTTCCTATTATGAAATCTTTTAGTGCATCAGTAACTTGCATTGCATGGAGCTAAAAGTGGATATAAAAAGATTACAAAGCATTTTATTTCCTCACTGTCATTGTGAGAATTATTAAGTCCTACTGAAACCTGTGGCATTATACCTCATATCAAGGGACTATCCCCATAATATTTACTTCTGTTATAAGGTTGTTGTTGCTTTTTAATTTGTAAAATATACAGAGCAATGAATGCAACTTTTCAGCTCATCATTATTTTTTTACATAGTTGAAATCCCATAACTTTGCAAAAGCAAAAGCTGTTGAAAACTTTCTTTTTCCTTTTGCATTAAAGCCATTCCTTGAAGGATGCCAACATTCTGTCTTAGGAAATGGAAACTGAGTAGGAACAGAGTTCATGGACAATGACTCTTGCTTTGGGCTAGAGATATCTCTCCAGACATGTTTATTATCGTTTTGTACTGACTTGACTTCAGGTTTAAGAGCAAAATATAAAAGCTGTTCCATTTAAAGGAAGATGTAATTCATTTCATGATCAGCACACCATCTAACCCCAAACAGCTGCTCCCATATGGTGCTACTATCCGAACCAAAGCTTTGTTCCATTGCATCTTCAAGATTAAAACAAGTGCTAAAAGATAAACAGAATGCAAGAGTGCAATAATTAAACTCAGAGATCATCTCTAGTAGAAGACAAATTTCAATTTTGCATAAGGATGGGATGAGGCTATGTGACCTCAACAGAGTGTACTGATGTTGGCTAATGCTACTTTGTGTGATATTCAAAAGTCTTGTAGACATCTTGTCTTATGCTGTGTTTTTTATCCCAAATGTGAAAAATAAAGTTTGTTTGAGATGTGATGTTGTTTTTATGTGTGATTGAGGGGCCATGTACAATTGTGTTTCCCCCCTCATATTGTAACATCTGAGTCACTTCCTCTGCATCTCATGTGTTTCTCCAACCCAATTTACTGGAATAATTTCTTCCATGATATTCTGTTGTTTTTTAATCTATACTACTTTCAGAATTACATTTTCAGCTATTGCAATTTCCCTGGACTAGTAATTAATGTGTGTGCCAATCTTTAACATCTTATGGGATAGATTAACATTAATACTATAAAACTTCTTTATAATGTCTCTCATCTTTTTCTTTGGATTCAGGGATATGAATGTCAGACGTCCTTGTTTGTGTTTTTCCACTGTACCCCTGTGCAATTACTAGACTTAATAGATAAAACATGACCTTTCTTTGCTGCTTCTGTAGTTTCAGGTGTGTAGATGACTGGTAGCATGTGCTTGCACTAGAAAGGGAAGGGAGAGGGAAGAAAGTTACTTCTCCAGAAATTAGAACACTATATGTCATGAGTACTGATGGCGAGCAGGAGGGGGCCCCTATCCAGGGGGGAAAATGCATGCGTAGTAGTGAGGAGTTGGGCAGCCATTCAAAGAGACACAGTTCAGACCCACCTTGACTTTTGGGGTTTATCTGTCTGGGTTTTTCCCACGCTTCTTCAGTTTGTCAGGAGTTTCTGTCTAATGTAGCAGTAATAAACACTAGAGACCTATTCCTTGTCTCAGCATGGTTCCTGGCTGTTAGGACACCATACAATCATATACTGTTGACCACTAAATTGCATTATAACCATGATAATGAATTAAATTTATTACCATATACAACCAACACAACAGTGACTTAGAATTATATAACTGTTGGTGAATTGATTAGTATGCCTCTTAACACCAATAATTGAGAAACAGTAGCAGAAGCTGATCATGGGTTGCCCATAAGCATCTGCTTGACCACTGCATTTATAAGAATGCTTGACAAGATAAGCCTCTTGGTTGATCTAGCAGCATTCTTATCCATGTATCTATTTCTGAAAAGCCTTGGAACAACTAGGTGGCTGCAGTACTCTTTCAGGGCCTGTTAAGGTTGTGTGAGGGACTCTGGATGTCCCACCAATAATTAGTATTAGGAATCCTTTCAGCAGCACCTTCCCTCTTCACAAATAAATGATCAGGAAAAGCAGCTATAGAATGTTCAACTGAAGGTGCAAAAAATCTATAAATCAACAGGGCATAATACATGTAAGAGGTTGGGAAGGGTAGGAAGAGAGGAGACCCTGAAGCACTCTGGGACACCAACACACATGTATGCAAAGACACATAACAAGAAATGACTGAATAGCAAAGTATTTGGAGACAGTTGTGAGGCTTTAAGGAATGTCATCAAATGTTAATTTGATGACATATTCCCCCCGTGTAGTCAAAAAATTGATGTTCTTCTTAAATCTGAGCTGGATGACATTCTCTTTCTTTATACCAGAAGATGAGAATGAAAGCAAAATATTCCCCCCAAATTATCTGAGGGCACAACTTGCTCTCTAGTTCCTTTAGTGGAGCTCATTTGGGCATCTAGATAAGCTATTCTGTAGAGATTTTCTTCATTAAATTCTAGTTGTGGAGCTTCAAGAAAATGGTTATGACTGTGGTCCATGATGGTCCTATTACAAATCTCCTAAAGCCAACCTGGTATTTTTCCAATATCCATGGGCTTTGGCAGGAATTTTTTCCAAGGGAAGGAGAAGCTACAATGTAGGATGTGATTATCATTTGCATATAAAGCATGAGTTGCTACAGAGCATCTGTTCATTCTTTCAGGTGTGCTTTGTTGCTTAGTATTATATTCCATGATAAAAACTTGATACAGTAAACGTAAGAGTGTACTGGATATTTTTTGACAGCACAGTATTTTCATACCTTTGACAACGTCATATGATTTCTTAGGAAAGAGGGCTGTGTTCTAAGATAGTTGCAGAGGAAACAGTTTTGTGCTGATAATTGGTTCTTGCAGCAGCTTTACAGGATGCAGTCTTTTTCTGTTGTAATGGAAGGATTAGGAATTAAACATGGGACCTCCTGCATTCAGAGAAGGTTCTTCCTCATTTCCACTAACCACAGTGAGAACATGCTGTTGTAACTGCTTTTTTCTGCCATGTTCTCATGACATTGCTTTTGTCTCATTTCCCAGCCCGCAGCTAAAAGTCATCCTTAATTGTTTCAGTTTTAAAGTAGCATATTCCCTCTTTTGCCCAAACATTTTTTTTCTGTAGATATGATCTGGTATTATTCATTGATGATGTGGTTGCTGATGTGGTCTGGAATTACGATCTGCCCAGCATCATCTACTGACCACTTCATCTCCTCTAGGAATGCCCCTTTCCTTTCAGATGCTTCAAATTGCCCTCCACACCCCCTTGGCTTGGGCTGCAGGAGACTTGTATTCTGCAGAGGCATCTGCCTATGCGATGTATGGCCCACACTTTCTAAAATGCTTATCAGGTCTCATGGGGCTCCTTATAAACATGCTGTTTTGAAGGAGCATTAGATCTGTTTTTTAAACACGGGTTCAGTGCTTTTGAAAGAATGTAGATCTGGGTTTAAAAAAACAGACCTCAACTAGTTTGAGAGAACATTAGTCTGATGCTGCATGGAAGGCTTATTTATTTATTTAGACCACCTAGACCAGGGGTCCCCAAACTCTTCAGCTTATCAACCTGTTCATGATGTTTCTGATAGTTCATTGACCCTCAAACATTTATTATATGAAAATAATTTAATAACTACTACTTTAATAATACTATGAATAACAACAACATTGACCCCTTGGATAGTTCCATTTACCCCTGGGGGGTCAATATTGGCCACTTTTGAGAATCCTGGCCTAGAAAACAAACAAAGTCTACTCAAGATGGCATGCAATACGATTTAAAAACATCATACAAACAATACAGGGTCAGTACAGGGTTTTCTTCTGGAGTTTCACATGGCCATACTTTTCAGGCTTTTATTACTTTGGTGAGGTGTGGGGGCAGCACCATTTTGCCTACTCCATTCTGGCTTTGATGGCATTAATGACAAGGTGATTACTGTTGGCACAAGCCTATCACAATGGCATATTCTCCAAGACTATTTGTTGGCTACTTTTGGACACTGCTTGTCATGAAACCACAACTGAACTCCTCCACGTTCACTATCAGGACTGCCATTCCTTTGCAGCACTGACTGAGGGTATTCCTTGAGGGCACTATCATTACTTTCCCGTTCACTCTGCTGCCCTCCTCCTTGCCTATTTTGGAACAGGGTTTTTGCACACTTCCAGAAAAGTGCTAAACCCACAGGCTAACAGGTCATAGGTGCAGAGGAGGGGTTGTACTCAACAAGAGCAGGGGAGCAGACCCTCCTACTTCATCTCCTGCACCCCCTGCACCTATGACATTTCAGTTCAGCAGTTTGACAGGTGGCTGAACTCATGATGCTGAGCACCTGCCCACACTCATCCAAGGCTACCCCGCTCCACGTTGTTGTTGTTTATTCGTTTAGTCGCTTCCGACTCTTCGTGACTTCATGGACCAGCCCACGCCAGAGCTTCCTGTCGGTCATCGACACCCCCAGCTCCCCCAGGGACAAGTCCGTCACCTCTAGAATATCATCCATCCATCTTGCCCTTGGTCGGCCCCTCTTCCTTTTGCCCTCCACTCTCCCTAGCATCAGCATCTTCTCCAGGGTGTCCTGTCTTCTCATTATGTGGCCAAAGTATTTCAGTTTGGCCTTTAATATCATTCCCTCAAGTGAGCAGTCTGGCTTGATTTCCTGGAGTATGGACTGGTTGGATCTTCTTGCAGTCCAAGGCACTCTCAGAATTTTCCTCCAACACCACAGTTCAAAAGCATCGATCTTCCTTAGGGGGAGTGATTTGTGGCTCTTTTCCATACAGCAGATGGAAGGAAAAACAAAACCAGGGTAATTCACCAGGTTTTTTTTAAAACTTGGCCTGCAACAGACCTAAGGACATAAGGACAGCCTCATTACCATTGCAGAGTAGGGACTGACATTGGGGTCAGCACAATTTATGCTGGAGATGCTTCTCTTTATTCAAGGACTGGTGGATAGCACGTTAACACAGCTGATTGGAAGAGCCCAGAAATGCCACCACTGAGCTGTAACACTGTCCCTTTGTTTTTGGAGATATTAATGAATGTTTCGTGAAGGATAGGAGTAGACTTTGTTTGGAGTCTCTTTTGCAATGGGAATGGGGAGAAATAGTTAAACTTGCCCAGGGTTTAGCAAATATTTTACTTTCATACTGTTTATCAGCCGCATTTTCCATAGTACATCATTTGCTAACCTAAAACATTAGATTACTTGAATTTTATTTTGCATAAATGCTCTTGGAACTGCATGCTTGTTCTTGAAACTATGGATTGTGTGTCTGATTACACATTTAACAGCAAAACAAGCCTGACAGCATTGACTATTTCTTATAGTGACGAAGCAGTCTTGGCAGCAGGTCTTTGAAGACAGATAGGCCTAATCTTTGGAAACTTGTGCATAAGGTCTATCGGTTCAAATTGTAAATCTGCAATCCAGAAAATGTATTTCCATCTATGGCTAAAAATCTCAAGGTTTTGTTGACTGCATGAAGAGAAATAAATTGATGCTGGATCTCAGCAAGAGAAAGGAGCAACTGGTCAAACGCAGCTGAAAGAATTGCTGGCTACTTTTGAAGACCATTTTGGAAGGAAGACGGAATACAAATCTAATAAATAATAGTATGGCCGAGTTCCTTCAATTACAGAATACCACTTAGTCTTCTTTGAAGCAAACCATAGGCTTTGTTTTTAGTAATGCTCAAGAGATTCAGGTATTCCAACAGCCAAAATTATGGAATATGTGAGAAGGTTCTCCACACTAAATCTTCCTCTAAGAGAAAGGCAAGGGTTCCATGCAGGGGGAAAGGGAAAGAACTACTGCACATACATATACCCTAATCCTGTACATACAGTACATGTATACACACTTACATATTTCTTTACTCCTTAAACAATTTCATTGCTTCTGCAATTGCCACTATATCTGCCCCTTCCCCTCAGAGAATACAATATTCTCCACCCTGCACCTACGGGCATAACAATACTGGATCTCCTTTTTGAAACATTTGTAATAATTATGGACTTTATCTGCACAAGTTTAGAAAACAAAACAAAAAATTAGAAGTAAGAGCTGAGTTAGGGAGAATAGAAATTACTGTCCTTCCTCCTTTTTGTGGGGGGAAGGGAAATAGGTACAGTATTAGCCTTTTTTTTTTTTTTTTTTTGGTGCCTTCAAGTCAGTGTTGACTCCTGGCAACTACCTGGACATGTCCCTGCAGTTTTCTTGGCAAGATTTTGGAAGTGATTTGCCATTGCCTCCTTCCTAGGGCTGAGAGAGAGTGACCAGCCAAAAGTCATTCAGCTGGTTTTATGCCTAAGGTGGGACTAAAACTCACAATCTCCCAGTTTCTAGTCTGGTGCCTTAACCACTGCAAGAAACACCAAACTGGCTCTTTGGCCAATCAAGAGCTACACCAAAAGACTAGATTTCTGGGGTCTTTTCATCTTGGGTCATTTATCGTGGTTATCTACCTGGGGTAAGGGAGGGCAAATGATGAAACACATGTGAGGATCTTATCGCACAAATGCCATGACTTACATCAGGATGCAAGAGTGAAATGGTGCTGATAGCCCCATACATGTTGTCATTTTGGCATCACTGTGATTTGCTGTGGAATATGCTGATCATTTCCCACTAAAGAAGGTGAAATAAAGGATTTCATTTATTTGTGTGTCAGTTATTTCTAACACTGTTCATTCATTGGTTAAAAAGACTGGAAAGCAGAAAGATGTCACTCTTACAAAATAGGCCCAATAGTACCTACACAGTTTGCTCCACATCTCAGATTCTACAAGGTCTAGAGACTTTTTTTTTCCAAAATGAAGTCTAATACTTATAGTTCATTTGGAAGATGGAGAATTCTCCTTGCTCCTGCCTTGCAGATGTCCATGTACTCACCTATTTATTAAGCACAAATCTTCTCCAGTTGTGTGAATGGTGTAATGTATTTCCCAAACCTAATTTTTTATACCAGATCACCTGCCAGAATAACAGCATTGAAATGCTAGAATGATATTTACATTGTGATTTTGTGTCGGTGCAACAATTCCTTTTCGTGTAATGTATTTCTGGATGTTAGTGACTTCCAGACAGAACTTTCTCCTTGCCAAGTCAATTCTCACACATCATGAGAAGAAAGGGAGTCACCTCCAAGAAGGAAAAAAAAAAATCCACCTGTTTGGTGTGAGCAGTTTAAAGGCTTTGTGACTACTGTTGTTCTTATTATATGATTATGGTGGGGATGAGGATTGATTGAGTCCTACCTCTTTATTTTAATGATTTTCAGCAGTATGGAAAGGGAGCATCTTACCTTCACTCTCTATTGATGTACGATGACATATAAAACAAACAGAGAAACAGTGGTACATTTAGATTTTTTTTAAAAAAGCCATCATATTCTGGAAATTAGTTTGCAATAGCACTGTGTTAGCCAACAATGCGCGGAGATCATTTTCTAATCCTGCCATGCTTTCTGATAGCTCTCTGCCATCAAATGTCATTAAGGCTGTTTTCTCAATGAACTCTGTAGATATTTGTTGTAGTTGTTTTAACTAACTTGGTGGAAGAAAGGATTAGCATATCTAAATCACAAGTTTGGTCTCCATTTGTTTACATTAAAATACCTCCTTTCCTCTGGGAGGTTACTAAAAGAAGTGAGGTGCATACTACAATGCCATTGGGGGAAAAAAAAACTAGGTAGGATTCTTTTCTAGATCTTTGCTTAAGCAATTTACTTCTCCTGTTCTAATTTCCACTTCCTCTCCACCTCCCAATTATCATCCTTAGACTATAATACTACAGACTAAGGAAGAAGATTCCCCCCTCCCATTAAGTAGGAGGGTATGTGACTTATCAGCTCTGTGCCTCATTTACAATGAGACTTAGCAGCTGCTTTGCAACCATGTGATACATCGAGCTTTGTATAATAGTTCACTTGAAGGTCTTTGCACAGTTCAGGCATGTCAGCTGAGCAACTTCAAGCAGTGCAGGGACTTGTAATTAGACAGCCTGAGGCTCCTCGCTTTTCTGAGGAGGCTTTGTTTCCTGCTGGTTATCCAGTTGGTATCCTGTTTCCCCAAGAACCTCCATTAGAATGCTCAGCTACAGGGCTGGGGAGTTGGGGGAGCTCAAAGTATGCAGGTATGAACACTCAAGCCTAGACAAGATGGCTTGTTAGTCACTACAACACAGAACGTGCAGTTCCTTGTCTCTTGTTAGAGAGCAGCAGGTAAACAGTCAGCCCCAACTGCACCAAGCAGATTTGTTGCAAAACAAATAAATTCACCAGATTTGCATTAATGATTTTCCTCCCCTCCGTGGAGTACTTTAAGTGTCACATCTCTTGCCCAGGAAGTCTATGTAATCTCGATGCCATTTTATTTTAGGAAGAAAAGCCTGCAAAGGATTACTCCTTGCTTACAGATTTATTTTTTTAAGTTAAGATGCTCAGAAAGTAAAGAGCATAGAGGCGGAAAAAAGTGCAGGAAGAACCTGTTCTAAAGTGAAAGTGCAACCAACCTTAAGAAGGACTTTCAGAAGAAGGAATGACCACAGAACTATCTGGTGAATAGAACAGAATGTCTTTTTTGTGGTCACTGATCAGAATTGTATACAGACCTAAGTAATTGTCCAGTTTGAGACAAAGCAATATTATAACCTGAGTTTTACTTCTCACAGAAATTCTATCCTAGCTAAGAATGATAAATGCAGTCTATCCACACATACTCTGCATTCAACATGCCTCAGTGGCCACACGGCTGAAGGACAATAGGTGTCATGGTCCAAGTTTGGGGAAAGTAGAATTATAATGGCAGTTGCTTTTATGAACATGCAATTATGGACTACATACACATTAATTAAATAGATGCATAAAACAACCTGTTGAAAACATTTGATTATAAGTGTTGGACTTGTTAGTTCTCAATTTCTGTGTGTCCTTGCCCATAAGTCAAAAATTGTTTCAAACAGCCTTTCTGGTTTTATTGCTTATTATTATATTGTAAATGTTTTCTTGAAAATGGTTTATGAAGCATCTGCTAGCATCTATTTAAATCTCAATTTGCCTCTTCTTTCAAAGCATATTCTTTTTTGTGGGAGAATAGGTGGGAGAAAGTAGTAGATTTTGAAGTAGCTCTCTGTCCCAGCTGGTCATATGATGTAGCACATGCAGGGCAGCTATAGATATGAGAGGCTATAGATTACAGTACATGTGACATCAATATATATGCCACATTATGAGCCAAGAGCTCAAAAAAGACATGAGCTTCAAAAGGCGCTGGAACTGATTCTTGACTAAGCTGAGAGAAGCTTGTTCATCATTTAGAGCTTGCTTTTGGAGAAAATTCTTGTGCAAATTTTGTCCTGTTTATCCTACACTGAATCCAGAGGGACATTGCTGGCAGATGATAACATATATTACATTAGAGGAAGAACATGTGAAGGTGCCTCTAATTTAAATGAGATTAAAAATAGAACAGAAAAAAACTTCTGTCCCAGTGACACACTCATTTTAGAAAACTGAAAGCATTTTAGAACCCATTGACCCTAATGGGGTAATCATTAACATCTATGATTCCTTACTTTCTTACATCAATATTTTGCAGATACATCATTCTGTAGGAAGCCTAAAAAATATAACATTATCTTTATCCTAAGCTTGGTTCCTGGTGGCTTTATGGACACATCCATGTAGTTTTCTTGGTAGCAATATGGAAGTCATTGTATCACAGAATATTATTACTTTTATAACCTCCAGTTTTGTTTACAGTCCTGTGTTCTCTGTAGAATTCCTATCCAAATACTAACCATGCCCAACACTGAAGTTGAAGTGTTGTGTTGAATTAAAAAAAAATGTTGAGGCTTTATTTGCATTTTTTGTTAAGACCAATAAAATGTTTTACAATGTGCTTCCTTTACATCCCTTATAAAAGATTGTGTTTGAAAGTAAAAAAAATGACATCCTATATTCTCTGGAGATTATGACTATCAATAATAAAAATAGCAATAATAATCCCTCATCCTTCTCCTTCCTTCTTCATTTCCTCTTCCTGGTGTTTTTCTTAGACAGAACTCCAAGGATATTTTTGCAGGTAGTTTATCTCTGAAATTAGTCTGAATGATCTTCCAATGATCAAATCTGATTGAATGTTCCTAATAACTTGTACCCAACTTGATAGCAGTACCTAGCTAGCTTGGTTGAACTTGATAAGCTAAGAGAACTCATGCCTGGTTTGCAAGGAAATGGGAGACTACCAGGAAGTCCTAGAACTGAAGACTAGAAGTTGAGAAAGTTGATTAATATAACTTGTCTTTGCTATGGTGACATTGATCAAATTTTGTATAATACTATCTACTGTAAGCTTTTAAATAGAAAACATAACTAACAAAGTTGTAAGGTATGCCTGGTGGAAGCCCTACTATTCATGGCCACACAAATGTTCTGTGGTTTAATTAATTCACCTAAAGATCAGTGCTGAGTCAGAAGAGTACAGTGGTCTTACTACAAATATACTCTAAGTAGTATTTGCAATCAGACAATAATTAAGTTGGTGATAGTACAGTGGCAGCTCTATCTGGAGACCAAGTAATCTGACTACTCAACAAATAAATGGGAAATAGAAATGAAGGGGCCTATTCCATATATATGAGGAGAGCATATCTCTTCTTCTGTATCTGCAGTTGGGAATGTCAGTGAAAGTAGCCAAAATAGTGGCATTCTGAGAGCCACAGCAATGCAGCCACAAGTGAAGCTGGAGTGCTGAAGGGCAGCCATTGATGAGAAGAGCCATTCTATATCTATCTATCTATCTATCTATCTATCTATCTATCTATCTATCTATCTATCTATCTATCTATCTATCTATCTATGCCTCGTGTGGCACAGAGTGGTAGGTGGCAGTATTGCAACCAAAACTCTCACCACAACCCGAGTTCGATCCCAGCGGAAGCTAGATTCTCAGGTAGCCGGCTCAGGTTGACTCAGCCTTCCATCCTTCTGAGGTCGGTAAAATGAGTACCCAGCTCGCTAGGGAAGGTGACAACTGGGGAAGGCAATGGCAAACCATCCCGCTATAGTCTGTCAAGAAAATGTCATGAAAGCGGCATCCCCTCCAAAGGGTCAGAAATGACTCAGTGCTTGCACAGGGGACCTTTCACCTGTGTCTGTCTGTCTGTCTGTCTATGAATTTGGAGGCCCCAAAGAGAGCCTGGTTTCCTGGCAATTGTTGTGTGAACTGGTGCTATCCCCTTTCAAGGATATTTTCACATTCTCTCTCTCTCTCTCTCTCTCTCTCTCTCATACTTTCACCTATTCCAAATATATGAGGAAAGCATGCAGGCAGGTAAAGATACCTACAAAAATAGATTCTGCAACTTTAATGGTATCTAGACAACTCCTACAACCAGACCTATTATGAAATTGCAGGTAGAAACTGTCCCCTCCTCCTCTCCCCCCATTTTGGTGCTTTCTGTGTTTGTTAGGGCAAGTGAAATGTCTTTTCCCCCCCTACTATATTGAAATCAACAGTTCCAGGACCAAAATGGAATTATGTTTTCAGTACTACTACTTCTTCTTTCTCACTTCTGTACCCCCATGGTTCTTGAGTTAATCATGGCTTGTAGTCTTAGGCTTGGATCTCTGTGCAGTATTTTGAGCCTGCTGCCATTGTTTATAAACATGAGCATCCTGGATCTTAGCTCATCCTGCTGTCTCATGGCCAAATTTGCTTTCAAATGCTAAATTTTCTTAGCATTTGAAATTCTACACTTGCTTTCCCTTGTTTCAGATGTTATTGGATGATGGTTACAGTGTAAAGCTGTCATCTTCTGTAATGTCATTCTTACAAACTGGATACTATTTTAAAAGGTGAAAATGACCCTCATTGATGGAATAGTTTTTGTGACAAATGGAAGAAAGTGAAACTCTTATGCCTTTCATTGGCTTTCTCAACAGATATAAATAAAAACAAGCCGGAGTCTCTTAAAGTTCAACTTCTTATGGATCAATTGTCTCATCATTTTGATATTTGTAGTTTACTTGAATCCCCTTTTCCTCTCATCAACAAAGCATTACACTGAATTACAGCTTTGTTACTTAAAGGGAGTTGTGTGATTGAGGTATATTTTTCATGGGGCCTGTTGGCTAAGTGGAGGAGGTATTAATATGAGAAAGTATAAACAAAAGTTGCTTTTCTAAACTGCAACAGAGTGATGGGCTCAATTTGTTTCTCAACTGCCATCTTGAAAACTAAACTCAAGCATCCAAATTAAACAGGAGATGTAAATAATAGCCAGATGTTCCCTGGTGTTTGAACCTGATCTACTCTGCTAGTTCTATTAAATGGGTACATTCTGCCGACAACATAAGGCACTCTGTTTTGCTTTCCAGTTTGGGCCTAATGGCTTTGAGCATATGATTATGATCTCATCCAATCATCTAGGTGTCCTGAGATATTTTTCAGCTTAGCTGGAGAGCCAGATGTCAAGCAAGTCAGGTGAGGGTGGGCCATTTGTCCAACTGTCTTAAAGTGGGCACTGAACATGCAATTTCACTAGAAAATGCTAACTGAGACTTAGAGTCTCCTTGCCAAACAAAATAGAACACTGACCACAGACTCAGACATGTTAAATCTTCCTGGCAGCCCTGACAAGAAAAATAGAACACTTTCCCCCACTTCTTCCTACTACACAGATTGCAGCAGTTACTTGCCCTGACAAGAAACCACACAGAAGACCTCAGAAGTTGCCTTCTACTGAATCAGATTATTCAGCTGCCCTTTAGGTATTTGTTATACCAGCCTTTCCAAACCAGGTGCTCTACAGGTATGTTGGAAGACTTCAAAATCCGTGGTTAGGGATGATGGAAACTGTACTCTTATATTATCTTTGGCTTTCTAAGCTTCCAGATGGGGTTATGTTCCCTTTCCTAGCCAGGGATTAAGCTATACTTCTTGCACTGAAAGCATGTTATCTGCCATTGAACTATAACCCTTTTGTTTGGGGAAGAAAAACAGCCTTCCAATATTGTTATCTCTAGAAACTTTACAGAATTCATCACATCCCAATTTTGACTGTTCAAAAGTGCAGTTACAGGAATTGGGGGTGGGGGACATAAGCTTTGATTTTTATCTTAGTTTAGAACACTGATTGAAAATGGAAAGTTTTCTTGATAACACATATCAACAAAATAGTACAAAATAGCGAATACTTGAATCAATCATTATAATTCAAGTTGTCAGCTAAGTACAGTATGTTTTTAGCTGACTAGTCATTGCTTTTTGAGTGCTCAAGTGGTTGATCAATTAAGTTTAAAAGTAGATCTTACAGAAACTTACAGAGCTGCTGACTTTTTGAGAAAAAAAAATGTGTGGTGACCTAATACAGAGCTGCAACAGTATCAGAATGCATTGCTGTCTTTAATATCTTCCTTTGAATTTCTTACTATTGTAAGATCCAAGGACAAAAATATCTCTAAAATTTATAGTTGTAATGTTATACTTGCTTATCTGAGATGCTTTTTATCTAATTTACTAATATTTATGGGCAGACATATATATATAATATATGAGGGAAAAACCAAAAAGAAAAGAAGCCAATCTTACAAAAAAGGACTATTTCCAAAGAAAAGTCTGCACTTACTGTTGACTTCTAATTAACAGGAAATATGTAATTAGTGTCACTAATGTAAATTATATTTTGATTATGTGCCATCATGTGAGTGTCAACTCTTAGTGACCACATAGATCAGCCTTTCTCAACCTTTTGACTCTGGAGGAACCTTTGAAATATTTTTCAGGCCTGGGGGAACCCCTGCACATTCAGACTCAAAAAAAGGCCACAAGTCACAAAATTAGTATATTCGTTTCATGTGTAGACCTGTATATATTCATTAACAGTGTTCTTAAACTAAAAATAAAGAATGAAACTTACCTCTTTAATGTGAAGTTGCCTGAATTTGAAATAATTTTTTAAATAAATCATGATCTCCCAGGGAACCCCATAGTGACCCTGGTTGAGAAACCTGGAATTCTGGTTGAGGAAACCCTGACATAGACAGTCCTTCTCCAGAATGGTCTCTTCCAAACCTGTTCCCAACCCTTCATGTCTTCTGGCAGTAAACCCATCACTGCTCTACTTGAGTCTTCTACCTTGCTGATGGTTATCCTCCTCATCTCTTTCTTTCTACAATTCCTGGTATTTTAGACTTCTCAAGAGAGCTGGATCCAAAATGTGTCCAAAACATGATAAGGTGGGCCTGATCATTTGTGCCTCAAATGAGAACTCTGGATTGATTTGTCCTAGTATTCATTTTTTGTTTGTTGGTTCATTTGTCTGCTTTGGCTATTCATGGTATTCTCCAACATTAACTTTAAATACCATGGAGCAACACAGGAAAAACCATTGTCTGCACAATTCTGATCTTTTTTTTTCTTTTCAAAGCCTTCATTGCTATCCTACCAAGTGCTAGTCTGTGATGTATTTCTTGACTGCTGGTTTCTTTACTGTTGACAGTCAATCCTGAAAGGCTGAAGCTATCCTTCACTTCAGTATCTTTATTTCAGTTCTAAGGCTGGTTGCTGAACTGGTTGTCATTAGTTTGGTCTTCTTTATATTGAACCTTAGTCCATTTTTTTCACCATACTCCTTGACATTCATTACTAGAGCTTCCAGATCATTTTCATTTTCAGCTATTGGAGTAGTGCCATCAACCTAGCAAAGGATATTGATGTTTCTTTCTCCAATTTTAAAACCATGCTCATTTTCTTCCAATCCATCCTCCAATAATATATGTTCAGCATAAAGGGTGAATAAATAAGGAGACAATATACAGATTTTTCTCTTTTCTTTGCCAATCTAGAGCCAGTCTGTTTCACCATGTTCCATCTACATGTGGGCTTCTGTCCTGTTTATAGTTTTCACATGAGGACAATGAGATGTTCTGGTATTCCCATTTTTCTAAGGACATTCCATAGCTTGACACAGTCAAGACAATTGAAGGCCTTTCTGTAATCTGTACTTGCTGTATTTTCTTTCTTTTATGACTAGTCTTGGACCATAATTAATTAAAGTAAAAAGTAAAAAATTATAATCAATGAAGAACACATTGACTTATTTTTTGTATGTTTTGCCTTTCTCAATTATCCAGCATCTTTCAGTAATAATGTCTCTTGTTCCTCATATTTTTCTGAAATCAGTTTGGACATCTGGCATTTCCCTTTTTAAACAGGGCTGTCATGTGCATTGGATGATCCTAAGCATTATTTTATTATCATGTGAAATGAAGGATATTGTAGGATTGTTTAAACACACTGTTAAATCTCGTTTCTTTAGTATTGGTATATAAAGTGACCACTTCAATCTGTTGAAGTGTTCTCCAGATTTGGTAGTATAGTTTGGTTAGGACTTTACTGATTCTTCTACTGTTGTTTGTCTTTTGTCTTTATGTATTCCATTAATTGCCATATTTCTATAGACATTCCATCAATTTCTGTACTCTTCTAACTTCGTAATGGCCAGAGTGCTGATCTAATTTCATCTCTTAATACTAAAAGTTCCTATAGATAGGGAATATCTTCTAAGTTATCTTTGGATGTTGACATCTTTAGTGTACAGAATTTCAATATACTCCTTTCACATTTTTTAAATCAGTTATTATCTGCCCATTGGTATCCTTTAGCATTCCAATTCAGGATTGGCATCTGAATTGGAATACTAAACTCCTTCTGAGTTCAGAGATCTTTTGGAAGACTTTTGTTGTTTTACCATGTTTTTCTACCTTCGATGTCTTTACAGATGTTGTTGCAATATTGCTTCTTGTATCTTATAATAGTTCTATGAAACTCTTTGTTAAGGTGTTTCCTGAGATATTTTTCTTGGCTTTGTCTTCTCTTTTCTTTTTGGCACGCTCCACCATTTCTTCTGATATCAGTTTGATTTATTCTTCTGTTTCTTGGTCTCTGGTAGTCATTTTTCACATTCATTTTGAACAACTTCTTTGATTTCAAATCAAATTGAAATTCTTTTATTTATAATCAAAGACCAGTTATTTCATTCCATAGTTCCTTTGGTTCCCTGTTAAAGAGGTTCTGGACATCCAAACAATTCCTGTTGTTCTCTTTGAAAATAATGGGTATATGCTCAATATCATACTGTGGAAACTGTTTGGCTTGTTTTTCCACTTTAGCTTGAGGTGGAACTTGTACATGAGCAAGTTGTGATCTGTTCCACAGTCAGCACCTGGCACCTCTTTGCTGTGGTAATCGAGTTCTTCCAACACTTTGTACCAATATTATCATCAATTTGATTTCTGTGTACTCCATCAGGTGATGTATATGAATATAGATATTATTTTGGTTATTTGAAGACTGTGTTAGCAATAAATAAATAATTAGATTGGCAGGAACTGGTAAATCATTCTCCTGCTTTATTTCTGTTTCCTAGATCATACAATCCAACTACATTTTCCTCCTTACTGTTTCCAACTTCAGCATTTCAGTCTGCAACCACAAACAGCACATCTTGTTTGCATGTTCTCTCAGTTTCAGATTGGACTTGATCATAAAACTTAACTCCCTCTTCTTCTACATCAGTGGCTGGAGCATACATTTGGATAACCATCATATTAAAGTGTTGTTTGTGAAGCCTAATTGATACTATTTGGTCATTAACTGCATTGTACCCAAGTACTGTTTTTACTACATCCTTTGTGATTATAAAAACCATACCATTCTTTCTTTATTTTTAGTCTTGAGTAGTAAACTGTATGATCCTCTGACAGAAAGTCTCCAATTCCAGTCCACTTCAATTTGCTGATGACTAGGATGTCAATAGGTAGTTGATTCATTTAATCTTTCACTGTGTTGAGTGTTCCCATGTTGATGCTTCTTCTATTCCACTGTGATTCTGTCTTAGCAACTTTGGATTTTATTTTCCTGTATTGCAACATCAGCAACTAGCAAAAGCTCTCCCAGAGCTTTTAATCTATCTGCATCATAAACTCCATTAGTGCTCTGAAAGATCACCAACTCCTCAGTAGCATGTTGAAGGCCATCTAAACCAAGGGGCACATAATCTGCAACTATATCATCAAACATTTTATACGGTCTATCCATGGGGTTTTCTTGGTAAAATACTGAGATAGCTTAGCATTGCCTTCCCCTACGCAGCATAAGTTGATGCTTTTGCCATTGTTACTAAAGTGTTAACCCACTGGTAGTATCTTCTTATAGGTGCCTGCTTGCTTTAGCTGGGTATCTGGGATTATTTCTGTGCCTTCAGTAACCCTGCTGGAAGTATAAATATCCCTGGTGTTCTTTGCTCATCCCTCTTCCAGGAACACCCCCTACCACAATGAGACAGTGTAGTAGGACTTAAGGGGGCAAATTATGCATTATAATTAATTAATGGTATCGTTGAAGATTATTCGGAAGCTACAGCTGGTCCAGAATGCGGCCATGCAGACAATCTTGGGTGTCCCAAGATTTGCACATGTAATACCTTTGTTGCATGAGCTGCACTGGGTCCCAGTTTGCTTCCGGGTCCAACTCAAGGTGTTGGTCATCACCTTTAAAGCCTACATGGCATGGGGCCAGGATATCTGAGGGACCATTTCATCCCTATTACATCGACCCGTCCCATCAGGTCATGCAGGGAGGGCATGTTACGGACCCCATCTATAAAAGAATTTCGTCTAGCGGGGTCTCGGAATTGTGCCTTCTCTGCTGTAGCTCCCTATCCTCTCTGCCTATCCTCTCCATTAAGCACTTTCTCCCTGATCTCACTGGATAGGCAGATTCCTTTCTGAAGAAGCAGCACTGAAGAAATCCAGGCCTTGAGTCACACTTTACTTAAAGTTATCCTAATATGCATTTCAGTTAGCTCTCTTCAATTCTTTTGAAATTACTTTGAGTCATACTCTTCAAGGCTGGGCCAAGGGAAATTGGTACAATATATTTATGTTAAATGGACATAGAGTTTCATGTCTGGATTGGCAAACTGCTATTAAAGAAAAAGACAATGAACAGGCACATTCTTGTATATAGGTTCTAACAAGGCTTAATTTTTGTGGAGGTAGATGTCCAGTTACATATATAACCTGATGTTCATCCCAAGACTTTACCCCCCACTGGAGTCAACCAATAAAAACAGCATAAACATAGTCAACAGAGGCTGGTACTGTACTCTGCTTACTACCCTGCAGGCACTGGAAAAGGAACCTAGGAAACAAATTGTTTACTGTAAGCCAGTCCATTCCTCCAGGGGATTCATGGAGTCATGCAGTGGGGCAGAACAATCACTGCACTGAAATGGTGGATAATTTTATTTGTTCCATTTGTTGGTCACAGCAGCATCATGCTGACCAATTATTCTTAAATCAGCAGGCTTTAGAGGTTATGGCCTCCTCATGGATTGCAACACTGCAGGCAAAGTAGCCAGGTCAGGTTGAAATGCTTTTGAGCCTGGCAACATCAGATGTCTTTCTCCTTGGAGATCTTCTTTTATCTGGAAATAAGGAATACATGTGATACAATAGCATGGGTGTTTGCGTGTTGCAAAAAAAGGCAACTGGATAACCGAAAACTTAACATGAAGTCTTCTGTTTGGTATAACTGAGATATCAACTCTTTCTTCATGTACCTATTAAAGCCAGAAAATAAAGGGGTTTTTCTGATATCTTTACCAAAGACAAAACATTCTGTAACTACTTCATTAATCTTCTGCTTTTGAATGGTGAAGTAATTATATGTTATATTCAGGGTAGGGTTCTCTGTGAAGCAGTTGATCAGAAGGGATGATATAAAGCCTGATTATCCAGAGAGAAAGACTGGGAAGAGTTAGAGATAGTTAAAATAATTAAAATTATTTTGCCCCTTTTTACCATTTGTGGAATTTGTATGTAGAACTTAAATTTTGCCAGGAAACAGCGCTGGCAGGAAAAACAAGGGGGATGTTTTCATTATTTGTTGTTGTAATTTTGGCAACAGAGGAAGTTGTTCTCAGCCTATCTTGAAATTTACTAAGCATGTGACATTCCATCCCTAATACATGTCTAGCATATACTTCCTGTCAAAAGCTACAATGAGAGAGCTTTTCATTATCTGTAAATATGCAAAGGAGAAGGAAGGCCTGGGTTATAACATTCCTAACCAATATTATGCCTCTTTGTGGTTCCTGGATAATGTTCACAGAGTTTTAAGCACAGGATACACATAGATTATGGAGATGAATAGCTCTGCCATTAAATCCAGACCAAATCTTGGGAACACAGAACTGATAAGTTTAATTCTGTGATCTTGTAAGGTGGAACGTTTTCAAACACAAGTCACATTTGACCCTAGTGGGAGATGCTTACATCAGGATTAATTTTAGAATAGCAGTTGTATCAGTCTGTTGCAAGATCATTTGAGATAAAGAATATGAGCGTGTTGCAAAGAGAAGGGAAGGGGGGCAAAATCCACTGATAAATCCAATGCAAGTTACAGAAAACCAGGTAATTTTTTGGGTCTGATTTGCATTTGGTTCAATGGATTTTACAGAGGAGATCTTGGTGGATTATGTCCAAAGGGTGAATTTGATGTCACTTTGAACATAGATGTCAAATTTACCAGTCAGCCTTAAATTAATCTTTTGAAAAATGCAAGTAGCTTCAGCTGTAGAAGGGGAATTGACCAGAATCACAGTGGTAACTCTTTCCTTCTTTCCTCTGGAAACTCAGCTCTCTCCTCAAGATGCTTTTGTATTGGAAAGAAATCTTGAATTCTAACCTAAATATTGTTTGAAAGAACAGGGTGCTAAAATGTCCAGTGA
Source organism: Candoia aspera (assembly GCF_035149785.1). NCBI lineage: Eukaryota > Metazoa > Chordata > Lepidosauria > Squamata > Candoiidae > Candoia > Candoia aspera. The sequence goes on from NC_086155.1 coordinate 168,125,057, forward strand.
ATTGAGCATAAGGGAATCTCTATAGGAAATAGTTAAAACTAGCTGGACTTAATGAAAAAGTTCTTCCACTTTATTCTTCCAGTAGATATAATTATATATTCTTGGAGACTGAATATATCCCGAGAGCTTCTAAAGGCATCAAGAAGTAGCAGGCAATTTGATAGAGAACCAGAATCAGGCTGAAAAGGGAAATTCTAAAATATTACCTTTTAATAAGTGGGGAGAATGCCATTCATTTGATATAATCCAAATTTCATTTGCAATTTCTTTCTGTAGCCTAATTATTACAGACTACATTTGGTTAGCAGTGTCAAGGATCTTGATTAAAATGTAGAGCTAATAGTTTAATTCTACACTTCGAAAAGTATTTCCTTTTAGCAGTCCTAAATCTCTTTATGTTTAATTTCAGAAGACAACTTTGACTGCTAACATTTGAGAGAAGGAAAAAAAAACTATGTTTGGTCCTCATTTTCCACACTATGCATGTCTCCCATCCTCTGCTTTGATGCTGTTGACACTTTTACAGTATATTAAGACTACTATATCATACTTCAGAGCCAGTTTGGCATAGAGGATGAGGGAACCAGAATAGAAACTTGGAGACGAGGAGTTCTAGTCCCACCTTAGGCCTGAAGCCAGCTGGATGACTTTGGGCCAGTCACTTTCAGCCCTAGGAAGGAGGCAATGGCAAACCCCTTCAAAAAACGTCGCTGAGAAAACTGCAAGGACTTGACTGTTGCCAGGAGTCAAAACTGACTAGGCACAAAACAAAAAGTTATACTTCCTTAGGACTATGTCCAATTTAGTGTGTTAGATCCAGAGAAACAAGTTTTGTTTGTGCTGCTAATAACAGGAAAAAGGAATCACACAGGGAGTAGTGTATCTGCAATTCTTCCTTCCTCGTATAACCTCTGTCTCTTGAAAAACTGATTTGGAGTACAGTATGGGGGACAAGGTACAACAGCGTAATATGGGAAGGGACAGTTAGATTTAATTAGAGAAGATCCCTTATTTCCTAGTTCCCCTGTCCCTGTGGAATAAGCTTTAAAGGACCTGATGCTTTCCTTGAATGGGAAGATCCCTTCCATTAACAAAAGGGCTAATCTGGACCCAACTGAGTTAAATGTCTCAGGAATAAATCTGTATTAAGTAAACTAACATAGGGTTGAATGTTATGAATGCACTTAATAGATATAATATTTATAATGTCTTAGAAATGTAAATGTACTAAAAATTTGAACTTTGTTGTTGCTCCTGCTACTGACTTTTGTATTTTTTAAAAAAAAGGAAAAGTTGATTCTGAAAGATATTCTTTACCATTTTCTTTTTTCTACCATGAAAAAGGAAATATAAAAGATTCTTGTGCAATTTTTTGTCTGAAAGAAATAACAAAGCAGCATCATTGGAGCTGGCCTGTCAACTGAGATTAGGACTAAGAAATCTGCAGCTAATCAGCCCAGCTAAAGCAGCAAAGGTCATAGGACTCAGCATGAGTTATTGCAAAGGTGTTACAACATACAGCTGATCTCCTCAGTAAAAGAAGTCACGAGGAAAATAAAGTTGCAGACAGATAAAATTCATCTTTTCTGCTTTCGTCATCTCATGAATTAGTCTTCAACCACAAAGCTTTATTTTTTTGCTGTCTTACGTCATTTCACATTCCTATTTATTAATTCTTGTTACAGTGTTAAACATGAAAATAAATAAGGAGCTGATTTGTATTTTAAAGTCTGGCATTGCCAATAGTAAGTTCTCTAATCCATTCCTGGAGTAAGATGAGGGTATCCTTTTGAATATCCCCCAGATTTTGCATGATGATGAGATGGAAAAAGGCATTTACTGCTACATACTGTTTCTCAATCTCCAGTTTCTCTTATATGGTTGGGAAAAAAATATACTGGAAATGACTCTGTTGTGTGTATACTGCTGTGTGTGTGTTATTTTGAGAGAGGGATAATTCACTGGATGAGATATATTTGACCAAGACACTTTGGGATGGAATGTGTACATTGGTTTTGGCTGGTGGTAGCCTTAAAGCTTGGGTCTTTTGAATCCTTTGACTATTTCTTCTGGCCTGCAACACAAATCATTTACCTGAGTCATTGGTCCTTATTGATTCATTCTGTTCTTTCATTGACAAGCATCTATGGTGGGGTAGGCAATATGGCGACTTCAGCCATCATTATGCCCCAAATTCCTCTGTTGATTCTTTTGTTTACAATCAGTCCAAAGTTGTCATAGTATTAATTTACAGGAGTGTCTTTGAGTTGTTGCAGTGTCCTAACAGGATGGTAAAGAATCTAGTTCACCTTTTAAAAAATGGATGTTTCATGACTGATCATTCCTGTGACAGCCATTTTTTGAGTGCACCCATGTTATGCCCTCAGAATTCTAAATGTCTTCCTGGCCCCAAAGGCTAGCTTACTTCTGGTCTATGGTAAGGCAGATGGGCTCACAAAATGATTGACAAAATCTTCTCAGTACCATACACTTTCCATTAGGAAACAGCATAATCTCTTCTGCTCATGACCTTTCTCTTTTACATACATCCAGAGTTCCAGCTGCTTCTGTGATATGTTTGCCTGCATGACTCACCAAAATCTTACTTTCAACATGTCCAAACAAGATCTCCATTCCAAGCTGTGTCCTTGCCTCAGATTTTGATGTCTCCAGCATAATCTGATAGGAATTCACTAAAGCTGCCCCAGCCAGCCCATAGATAGAACATTTTGCGCTTTAAAGATTGTGGAGAAGCTTGTATTCTGGTAGCATTTCCCACCTGCAGCATCTATTTTGCTGTCCTTTGTTCTTCTCTGTCTTCAGGGAGGCATTTAGATGCTGTCCTAATTGTTGGCAGAGCTGGCCCAGGATACTTTTCTGCATGAGATGGAGCAGTGAATAGCATCACACATAGACTCAACACAAAGGACAATTTTTTTTCTCATATGAGGCAGCTCCTCCAAACATCATTTTCCATCCCTAGCAGTGATAATACAACAAGAAAAAATAATAATTAACAATTGCCATCCTTTTATGATATTCTAACTTTGTCTCCCTGGGTAGCTGCTTCAGTCTACTTAACAGGTCCTGGTTCTTTAGCTGTAGCAGTTTCCTCCATGATGTAGCTTTTAATGCTACAACCACCTTCATGTTCTTCAGCAACCAAACATTTTGCCCAGTTGCTGAAACTCTCCTAACAAGTGGATTGTGTGAATTGCAGAACATCTGGGTCACAGACAAGACTGCTTATCTACCAGGTAAGGGAAAGATTGTTATTTACATACTAGGGGAAAGTCTTACTTTCCTACTTCACTTCTGAGATTATACTGTTTTCTGTGTATATTTAATGACAATTATTCACAATGTTATTTAACCCTTCTTAGGATCAGGAGAAGGAACATTGCTTGTAGTGGTCACACTCTTGCCAGTAGTCAGCATTTCTAAATGAATTTAGGATTTGAAGGGCTCTTCCATAAGATGCCCTCTAGTGGTATCCTTTAATACCAGTAGAACTCCCTGCAGGAATCGGTTTTATTTCCTACAGTGCCTCTAAGACTCACAGTGCGCTATGTGACTGTGGGGTATTTATATGGCAGCTGAGGCGCTGAACCCCATGAAATCAACCTCTTTGGTCTCTGTTAGAAAAAAAAGGTGCAGCTTAACTACAAATAGGGGATGAAATAGAAACCCCAAGGCAGAGATACTGGAAAGTATGCTCACCCCACCTGGTCCAGCACTACCATGTTAAATGTTTACCTAGAACTGCCACAAAGTAGTACTCCAATTTTGCCTAAACTCTGAGCAGGATGTGGGTGTACATGCAAGCCATGGGTCCTGTTAGTGAATAGGCAATGTAACCTGGCCTTGGAGATATAACCTCTTTGGATTACCTGTCCTCTGAAATATCGGTTACCTACATGGTATGTCATCTTAGATCCAACAGAAGTCAGGTGGTGGTGCTTATGTCTGGATTCATCTAGTGTGCTGTATCCTTTCTTGGAGAAGGAAGATCTCCCTTAACCACCTCTTAGATTGCTGTAATGTATTCTGATTGAGGCTGCCCTTAGAAAGTATTCAGAAAGTACACCAGATGCAAAATGCAGACTTTTGTTCAGAATGAGCTTTTCAGACAACTCTTCCCTGATTTTAGAACAACTTCTAAAATTTTGAATGCTGCCCAGAGTCACTTTGTGTGAGATGGGCAGCCATATAAATTTGATCAACAAACAAACAAACAAATAACTTCACTGGCTTCCACTTTATTTTCAAGGTTTTCTTTGAGAAGAGAGCCTCCTATAGTTTAGACTAGTGTTTCTCAACCTGGCTGGGGAATTCTGGGAGTTGAAGTCCACACATCTTAAAAGTTGCTGAGGTTGAGAAACACTGGTTTAGATGAATCAATATACAATATCCCACTACTAGAAAACTAAGTGGGCAGGTACTTGAAAACTGGGCCTTTTCAACAAAAACATCCTAGTTGTGATTTTGTTTCCAGGAGGCAAATTTGTTTTTTCCTTGCACTGCAGTAAATACTGATCAGCACCATCAGGCATTAAAAAGCAAAGCAAAGCAAAGCAAAACAAAGCAAAGCCTTTGATGTTGGTATTAAATGCTGTGTTTTCATTTCTTCATTTTGTGGTATGTTTTAATTGATATCATCTCAGTGTCTGTAGTGGTTAGGGTGTTAGACGTGGACCAGCGAGACCAGATTCAAGTTCCCACTTGATGATGGAACTCACTGGGGGGATTCTGAACCAGTCACTTCATGAGGTTGTTGCTTTGAGGTTCAGAGTCCCATATAAGCTATCTTGAGCTCTCAGAAAAAAGGCAAGATATTTAGTGGCAAAGGTTTGTGATTTCATACAGCAAACATCGGTTTAGTGCCAGAGACTTATGACCTGAAATTGCAAAGACTGGTTTAGCTCACAGAGACCTGGGATTTGGAAGAACAAACAGGGGTTCTGTTTGCAGATACTTGTGATTTTACACTCGAAGTGCTGGTTTAACTCGCCAAAAGTTGCAACTTCATTCACCTGAAACCCATTTAAGTGGGGCAAGCTTTTGATTTCATAGGAAACAGCAGCTTATACATGACAAGAGACTTTTGATTTTGAAGCACTGCTTCAGGCCCAGTTAGCTCTGGTAGGAGAGACCAGAAGAACCATGACTGATTTAATGAGCTGATTGCAGTTTGACTGTGGTAGAGGAGCAAAAATAAATTTTGCACCTGGTGCTCTTTGGGCATGTCGCATAAACAGCCGCCTTGCCATAGCATCCTTTTTTCAAAAGTTGAAATGTAATAACTCTTTCTTTCTGACACCCTGAAATAAATGAAAATGACTGGTGGATAGCAGGACCCAATTTGGGATAATAAGTAAGCAGTTTAAATATACTGTTATATTTGCTGGGGAATAAAAATATTTTTTTCCTTTGTCATTTGAATATACTAACAGATGGAGATGGCACAATCATCTGTTGCAGGGTTCAGTGAGAAAAAGCCGTAAGATCAGAAAAGTGATTGTAATGAAATGCCATCCTATTGACTAAACCAGATGCTCGCTTTCAGTCTCATCAGCTTTCCTTACTGACCTACTTTTTTTTCCTCAGTCTAAGCCCGACATAGCAGATGCCACAGCCCTGACTCATGCTATGTAATTTGATCCAGAGTATGTCAAAATGTCATTTTGCACTTCCGATCCAGGATTTGCTAATGTCATTTGTTGTACCACAGTAATAACATCAGATCCTGGAAAACACAGTCATATTCTTGGTATATTTGGGTTGGGGATGGGAGAATCATTTGTTTATAATTGCTTATGATGTCTCCAACTCATTGAGGCTTTGCTGATGGTTCCCAGAGCCTAGCAACCCCTTGGCCCTTCTTACCCTGTATGAAGTCATACTTCCACTGGCAGTCCGTTGTGGCTAGCCCTTGAGGCAGGCTCACTGTAGTGGCCCTCAAAGCAACCCCAGCATAATCTCCAGGATAACCTCTACTGGGAAATACAGCTGGAAGTAAAGGAGGTTTTTGGTTGTTCCATTGATTCTCCCAGTTGGGCATCATGCACTAATACAAACAATTTTCAGTTCCAAAACTACTTCCCATAATACTGATCTACATTTTAGGGTTATTGTAAAAGTCACTTAAATTAAAGGTACAGCCTGTGGCCCAGAGGAAGACAATGTGATATCTTCCAAAAAGTTGAGATTACAATTCATGTAATCCCTTGCCATTGGCTCTGCTGGCTGGGTCTGCTTGGGACTGAAATGTAAAATTTGTGGAACACAGCAAGTTGTGTCCTCTCTCAGAGTCTGCCCTATTCTTTGTTGTGGCCCTTGTCTATCCCTTGTCTAACTGTAATTTTTAATGTGTCAGAACAGGAAAACATACTTACAATACTGGAGTAATTATATAACTGTACTTAATAAATTTAATCTAATGTTGTTGTTTTTTAATCCGTTCAATTGTGTCCAATTCTCAGAGACTGGCTGGACAAGTCCCCGTAGTTTTCTTGGCAAGTTTTTCAGAAGTGGTTTGCCATTGCCTCCTTCCTAGGGCTGAGAGAAAGTGACTGGCCTAAGATCACCCAGCTGGCTTTGTGCCTAAGGCTGGATTAGAACTCATGGTCTCCCGCCTTCTAGCCTGATGCCTTAACCACTACCCCAAACTGGCTCTCTAATTTAATGTAAATTACATCAAATTTAGTTTTTGTACTGGTCATATTGCTTTATCCTGGCCCTGCCAATAATTTCAAGGGCAACTTCTGACATGCTGCTAAAGGACCAAGTCTGGCCCTTAACCTGACTTAACAATTTATGTGAAAAGCTTTATGTACTGAAGAAACATGATACGTAAGTAAAAAAGCCACAGTGAAAGAAAAAGTAAAAAAAAAAAGATTGCTCATGCTTATGTCTCATTGCTTTAAAGAAGAAAGTTAGGCTTAAACCACTTCCTCTGAAATCAGGCAATTAAAATAACTTAGGGTTGGTTACATCATACTATATGATCATCATTCCAGTAATTTAATCAGGAATATTACTACAGTGATTTACAGAGTGCTTGGCCATGGGATTTCACATACCAGGCACAACAAGTGCAAGTTGTAGCAGCTTTCCCAATATGGAATTGGATGTTGGGTCTGAAAATTCCGCCTAGCAGATCGCTGGACATTGAAATCCGACACATCTGGAAGATACCTAATTGGGAAAGACTGATGTTACAGTATAGTAATGTTTCAGCCCCAGTCCTAAAAATATATATGCTATAGATGGGAGACAACTCAGCCTCATTCCCTGGTGTGATTACAGCATTGTAACCACTTCATTCACTTTGAAAGATCTGAACGGGCTCATCCTACTAACCAGCTACTGCAATGCCATTGAAATTATTATTTTTTTGTTACTGTATCTCAGGCACCCTGGATTGCACAAATATTGCCCTTTAATAACACTGTTAGGAAATCAAAGTTGCCAAAAATAGATTTTCTCTTCTTGACTGGAAAGAAAAGCACATTTTAATATGGTACATAGTAAGTGCACTTTTTAAAAAGGAGACTATAGAATTTTAAAATATGGAATTGAATGGTTATTCTTATCCATATCAAATCATTATTAGTCAGTGTTTCAGTCCAGTGACAGAGAGCCAAATGCAGGAAAAAAGCAGGCACGCAGTTACATGTCACGTAACTTGGATGTACATTTACATTCATGGCTTGAAATTCATTGGTTCCATTAAGGTGGTTTGATAAACTGTTTCACCGCTTGCTGTGGGTTCAGTTGCACACACACATGGTTCTTCTGCCTATACCGAAGCAATGCTTAAAATTCCTCCTTTCCCCCTGCAACCTCCTGTGTTTCAGAGAACACCTGTTTGGATGGAATGGGGCCCTTGTTGAACTGTATAATCTGGGAGGCGGCTGCTGAAATAATTGAAGACCATTGCCTCACTGTGGTAAGGAGATTCTACTAGATACCAGTACTTTCTGTGGTTGGAAGGAAGCCAAGTCTTCTCTTCATTGATTGGCCAAACTAGATCCAGGCCTATACTTTTTCTAGAAGACCAAAGATGTACATTGCTATCTGTACTATATTTCTGATTAGTTCACTATGATTTTGAGGAAGGGACAAAAGATTTGGTGATCATTATATTTATATTCTACCATCTTTCCTCCAAAGAACACAGAAAAATCAAAGTTTAATGTCCAAAGCAGTTTCCTATGCAATGATTAAATTAGCCCAGATTTCTTTAACTTTAGTTCTTATTGATTATTCTTTGGCCACACAGACTAAATCTATACTCTTGGCCAGAGATACTGCAGTCCTCCAATAAGCTACTTAGGACTTCTCTCTCACAGTTGACATAAGAACATGGCTATGGGATATAGTTTGATCCAGTCTTAACTTGACCTAATGTGACAGACTACACAAATATTACTCCAAAATTACTCCAAAATGTTTATTGTACAAAAATTAGTTCTAGAAAACAATATAAGACATTTAGCTTCACCTTTTCCAGATTCCTATAGACATTGCAATAGATATTTCATTTTGTTTCAGAACACATTCAGTCATATAAAAATATAATTATTTACATTATGTCTACATCCTTAAACAAGGTTATCCATTTTTTTTTAAAAAAAGGCACTTGAACGGTATTGCTCATTTGAGGGTATTGCTCATGATATTGCATTTCCTTTGTGCATTTAGGAAAATAAAGCTTTAAAGATATCCATTGTTAAACTCCCACCATCCCTCACTCTTGCACTTATTCCCATTTTAACAATAAGTTCACAAGTACAACATTTTTGCTAGAAAAAAGGAAGCATCATCAAACATGTTTGTCATGGCAGTTTTACAAAGGCACATTCTGTTAAAACATGGCAAACAATTGGGCATACATTCTTCTGTTCCTTTGAAATGATGCAATTTTCAGACATTTCAGATCACTGATCAAGAAGCATGCTATGCTAAAAAATATTTGACATTTACTGACTTCATGTAGAAGACTCTGACAAACACTTTTGATACTTGGTATGTAGCAAAATTTTGGTTCTTTGGGACACTTTGGCTGGAATGGAAATTTTAACTGTGATACTTTCTTATAAAAAATCAATTTGGCATTTGCATCTTCTTTCATACATCTTGTTTTTGTTTCTTTTGTGTTACAGAAAAGTCATGCTTAAACAAGTGAAATAAAACATTTTTGCACCTCTTTGGGAACAGAACAGCAAATGCATGGAAAGGTGTGTGTGTCTCTTTAGCTTGCTGCAAAGGAATGAAAACAGGTAAACTCAGTGAGCTACACAGCAGCCAGATTCCTCATGTTTGTGCAGAAGAGACATTCGAGAGAAAGTTTTGGAACAATTTTTGCACTGGTATTTCTTCACATCCGAATGGGTCTGCAGATGGGCCCTCAAGTTTGACCTGTCTGCAAATGCTCTGTTGCAATGAGGGCATGAAAAAGGTTTCTCTCCTGGAAAGAAGGAAAGAAGGAATTTAGTCATTTAATGCTATAATAATGAAACTGTATATTAAGTGGGCAAATTATTAGCACAGCGGAAGGAGGAGATGGGTGGATTCTAAATGCCATTAAAGGTTCTGTTCTTTACACTGTGGGCAACTCAGAGCTTGCAGAGAACCATGATGCATTGAATGACAAGCCACTAACATATTCTACTTCAGCAGGTGCAGCCAGCACCCTGAAGGTTGGGCTCCACCCCATATTTCCATGCTTCCTTCATTCAATTACTGTATCCTGTGCAACGCCTTCTGCTGCCGAAGGCTGTGATTTGTATGCCGTTGATGTGAGTGGCAGAGGTCCCACCAGACTGAATGCTTTAGCACTCTGCTTTTGTGAAACCAACATATAGATTCACATACGATGTTACTTGCACAGTCTGGTGAAGAAACATGAATAAAAGTTTGCATTTACTGAACAAATCAATGATATTTGTGAATGCTGTTTGTCCATAGTTTGAACTTATGTAATTTACTGTGGAATTCGGTTGGCTTGGATAGATATGCAGGCAAATCCTCTTTGAAAATTCCCTCAGTCTGTGCTTGGTGGACCTTGCTGCCGTATAGGTATGCACTGCATTTCAACCTTGGGGAGTTTAGTTAGAGTTGTTGAGGATAATATGAGATAAACAGGAGTTATTTCTGTATGAACTGGATCAGTGAGTGCTCCTTCTTAGAACTAGTTGTGCTGTTCATATATTCACAATAATATAAGACTTAAGGTCAGTGAGACTTAACCCCAGCTAACTATGGTTAAGATCCCTGTTTAGGCTTTAGTCCTAAATCAGAAACAACTGCAGACTTAATCTCACTTATCTGGAAGCCACTACACTCCTGTCATTTAATGTAACTTTTCTAAAAAAGTAAAGATGTTTATGTTTGGGACCAAAACAATTCCTTTAATTTATATTTGTTTAAGGCCAAGTTATTGGTTTCAGCATAACACATTTCCAAATAACGTTCAAAGAAAAAACTGCGTTCTATATGTCCATATGCTGACTAATGGGGTTTACTGTATGTACTGCCTGGGCACAACTCTTGACTGTGCAGATTCTTGTTGGAAACTTGATCTGTTTGCCTCCTATTCCCTCTGTGTCTGTTTCTTTCCTCTTACCCTGCATGGAGTCATATTCCAAGGCATTTTTATGGCCAGCTGGATCTCTGCCTTTTGATACCTTGCTGAAGAAAACTTCAGAGAAGCTAAAAGGTGTCATGGCAGGACAAAATCTGGCCCACTCAAATAAGAAAGTTTTTAAAAAAGGGTGGTGGTGGTGGTGGAAAATGCCCATTGAACATCTGAGTGGAATTAATGTCTACGTTAATGCAACTAACTGAAGAAGATAAAAAGAGCAATCAATGAGGTACAAAACAAAACCAACACAGAAAATGGTTGGATAGCTATATGCCACATTTGTGTAAAACCATATTTCCCTCTTACCAGTATGAGTCCGGATATGTCCTTGAAGTAACCAGGGTCTAGAGAAAGCCTTGCCACAAATCTTGCAGACACAAGGTAGCGTGTGGGTCCTGATATGCATCTTTAGAGCTCCCAGGCTCACGTATTCCTTATCACAGTATTTACAGCTGAAGGATTTCCTAGACTGGGCATCACAGTGCAACTGCTTATGTTTGGCAAGTCCAGAAAAAGTTGAATAGGTCTTGTTGCATAAACTACATTGAAATTTTTCAGCTTCAATTGCATGGGGATGGGAAAGCTTGGACTGGATTCTTTCCTCTTCATCACTAATGGGGCTTTCTGAGCCACTGTGATCCTTGGACGAAGTGTCAGAATGTGGGGGTGGGCTGACTCTTCCCAAAGATGGAGGATATCCAGAAAGAGGAGAAAGATCACTGGGTAAGGGGGAAGGCAACAGCCCAGTTGTAGTCCAGACTGTGATGGGATTGTATGCAACTGAACTCAGGATTTCTGGCTGTGGAATTATCGGCATTGTGTAGCTCTCATAAAGGTATGGGGAGATTATCACTGGAAAGAAGACAAAGAGAGGAAAACCATTAGAAAATGAAGATCACCGCAATACAACCCAGACTTAACCAGAAGGGAAGTGATGAAATTGTAATAACATTGACAAACATGCACTATTAAAATGTAGAGAGTTCAGTGAATGCAGTCCTCGATACATGCCAGTTGACACTGTGCACTATAAACTGGGAGGTCCGGTTTGATCCAAGGCATGCTTCTCCCCCAGTTCGGTCGAGAAACCCAGCAGTAAAATCCAGCTCACTCTCCTAGGTTTCCAAAACTTCTCGCGTGCAGTAAAGATCAAATGCAATTTTAGCAGTTAAGCAAAAAGGTAGAAGTTTCAAACGGTTGGCGCTGATACGTTTGTAAATAGGACGAAAAGAAAGCGCTGCTGAGAGGGACGAAAAGGTTTGTTAAAGTGCACACACGCACGTTGGTGCAAACAGGCAGGGAAGTTTACTTCAGGAACGACCGTTACCCCCAGTCAAGCCAAACTGCTAGCTTCCATGCAGATTTCCCCGTGGCATTACCTGAATGTGTATCCAGCTCACTATAGTTGGGCTTTTTGGACGCGTTGAAATGTTTCTTCACCAAAAAGGACCGTGGCATTTTGAAACGCAAGGACTGCTTCCCCCTTCCCGGATTTCCTCTCGCTGCGGAATAACGGTTCCCAGCTTTTGAGCAGCAGGACAGAGGAGAGTCACTGCAGGAACATTGGTCCTCTAGAACATCACCTCCTCCGTTTGCCCCATGCAGCAAAATTATGTAGTGCAAAGAACTCCTTGAAAAGTGCAGTAAATACCCCACTCATCAGGTGCAAGAGGGGAGGGGTCGGGGACGCCGTTTCAGCCAATCCGGAATTCGCTCAAGTGCTTTTGACAAACTCAAGCTCCTTTGAGCCGGGGACTTCTCCCGGCTCTTAGCAGGGACGGCCCAATCCCTTGGAGTTGCTCAGGACTTGGATCAAGTTTCAACTCCTCCCCCGGGATGGCTGCAAAGACGGGAGGAAGACGCTCTTCTCCAGCGGCAAGGCAAGGAGGGCACTGGAGCCTCTCTGCCTGCTCCTCCTGGGCGAAGTCTAGTCGGGGACGTGGGGGTGGGGGTAGCCTGCCGATAGAAGTGACTTTTTGCCCGCGCTCCCGGAGCAGCGGAGCTCTGGGAAGCCCAAGATGCTTGATTCAAACGCGCGCGCCTGCTTCCCAGATGTGCGCGAGGGCAAAGCCGGAGGAGAAACGCTACCCTTGGCGGGCCGAAGAGCTGATAGAGAGGGGACGTCAAACGATCGAGTTGAAGACGTTAATGAGCGGGGTTTTGCTTTGTCAGGGCGCTGCAGTCTATTTTTGAAATCGCTGAGAGATGTTGAATAGCTTAAGGAAATACCCCGCGCTTGCCTTTTGAACGGCAGAATAGCCCAGATCCAACTCCAAGGTAGCCGAGGACATGAGACTGAAGATCAGTGATGTCTAAGTTGGATCGGTGCTATTTTGGATGGCTTTGTTATAAAAATAAAACTTACAAGACTCGGTCTGCATAAGCCTTGTGCTTTGAACAAAAAGCTTCAGTGTAAGGCCTGTTTACTTGAGAGTAAACTTCCTTGAACACAATTGGATTTTTATTTTATCAAAAGTGCCACGGAGGGCACAGAAGCCCTTTCTATTTTAGAATTTTCTTGCTGCAAGGAATTTTGCATTTCCTTCCTGGAGGAAATTGAGTCATTCCTGTAAATGCCCTAGCACAGAATTAAATATCTGCAGCCAAATGTTCCAGTAAGCTGAGAGAGCTTCTGTGGAATATAGGAAAACTAGTCAACTCCCTCCTGCCCCCACCAAATCCCAGCGTTTCTGGCTCAGCTTTTTCCAATCCTGTGCCCTCCAGATGTGTTAGAAGTTGGCTTTGGATGCCTGAAAGGCAACAGGTTAGAGAAGGCAGATCAAGACCTACTTTCCCAAAATATAATAATGCACTTTACACCTTGGGAACACTTAGTTCTCACATGATGCACAATTGGGCTATTCATAAAATGCTCCCTGCAATTTATTTATTTATTTAATTAATTTATCAAATTTGTCGCTGCCCATCTCCTCCCACTGGAGGGACTCTGGGTGGTTATATGCAATTTAAACCATATGCCCATCCTGTTTACAGCTGAAATTTATTCCTAGTTCCATGCCTTTATGTCTTCAAATTCACCTTAAAATTGCATTTTTGCATATGCTTGTATAACACCATGTGTCAGTAGTTCTGGAGATATAAAGTGGAACTGGAAAGTGTAGGAAAGTTACACTGAGACCACCCCAGCCTGCTCTGCAACAGGTGTTGGAGTGGAGACATGGAAAAAAATCTCTGTGGTTCTGTCATGACTTGTAAGAGCAAAGTGCTTTGTCAAGCTGCATAACTTCTTTATCTGGGAGATGCCAAAACAAGTGCAGCAGTAGAGTTAATCTGCTTTCATGTAGAGATCCAACTGTTAACAGACTCCAAGAGAGTCTTACATTTTTGTTGTTGTTGAAAGGACACCTATACTGAAGAAATCTGATTGGTTTACTAGCACCAAGCAGGATAGTTATTATTGGGGTTTTTTTTGCAATGATATAATATGGCTTCTCCTTTGATGCAGTGAATTCAAGGAAATAACTAGAGATGCTACCCTAAGCATGTTTTCTTCTAGGTAAATATATGTGCACTTGAAGATATTTTAGGGCAGAGGAAACAAGTGCCCTCCAGATGTTTTGGATTGTAGCCTTTTCCATTCCTGATCACTGGCTGGGGCTTTGGGGGGAGCTGTAATCCAAGTAACTGGACGGTACTAGATTACTTACCCCTGTTTTAGTGGTTCAGCTAATTGCTTTCTGGTTCCAGGCTGCCATTCCTGAACAACTGTTCAAATGTTGCTTCATTTCCTGCTCCCTATGAAGCCTTCCTTCTTACTGCTACTTGCTTCACCTTTGAACTTGTATACTTGATTGTTTCATGCGACTCATTTTTCTGGGCCAAGCTATTCATTGTGAAATGGGAGTATTCCAAAGTAAGGAGCTTCTGGCTATTTGCCCTAGATTACTGACCATGGGTAACCAAAAATCAGGAGTCTGATAGCACTTTTTCCAATTGATACCCATCATTAAACAGTACTACCAGACTCTTCCTCATTTTTTGCTGCCACGGACTAACACGGCTCTCCTACAATGCCAATCATGAGTAGGAATACATTGCATCTTTTTGGTGTAGGGTTGTTGTGTAGTTGGTGCAAAACACTCATAGGAGCAAGATCTACTCTGGAGCCCCTTCTGTGTGTAGCATGGTGAGGCAATAGTCTTCCATAATGTAGTTGAGGTCTGCAGTCATTTCTCAGCAATATGAACTGTGTTTATAATGTGCATGAGACCCATACCTGGGAAATGTGGAAGAATGAGATGAGCCATATGATACCTTCTAGCTAGGCTTTTCAGCTAAAGTTTCTTCCTGTGAATATGCATAGCTTTGAACCATCATGCTTCCCCCCCCCCTGAGTATTTATTGTAGGTTAAAAAAGAAACAAAAAACAACAAGACATCAGTTCTTTCCTGCCCATCAGCCTTTTGGGGGAAGCAGAAGTTGGGGTGCCTCCTCCCCATGTTCCCTTTGTGCTTTAGTCATTTTCTCAACCTCACCTATCAGAGAACATCACTAAGCCAATAGGAAACTTCCCAACTTGATTTTTCCAGAAAATTGATGCAGCATCCACCTTCTCCCAGCATTGCCTCCCTAGTAAAAGGGATAGTACTAAATGTGGACACATGCTGTATGTCAGTAGTATGTCTTGATTAACCTAAAGAACAATCATCAAATAGTAAAGGAAAAAAAAAAGATTTTTAGGAAAAACAGTATGAGGATCACATGTTGCATGTGTTTTGGGTGTGAAGCATTGGGTAGTCTGATAGAATATAATGTGTAAATCTATCTCAAGTAGCAGATTAATTTTTTCATGGAATTTAACAACAGGAATTACTTAACAGACTATGTGAAATTCCCCAGTAGACTATCAGTAACAGCAAAGCAAAGCACATTCTGCCACGTGGGGTGCCTGAAAGCTTGCCCTTTTCTAAATTTCCACAACTACTTGATTTCCTTTCAGTGCAGGAAATAACACTAACTCTAGCCTTTGTGGGTATCATTCCTAAGATGTGACAATGTTCATCTGTACCAGCTGATGATTAATCAATGTGCGTATGACCCAGAAGACAGAAGGAGCCTTATTCTCTACTGTCTCATGCTAGATGCAGTTGCACCAGGGCAGCAGGATAAGAGTACCGTGGTGAAGGAGGCCCTTGGGCTTCTCTAGTCAGACTTCTGTATAAATCATAAAGTCCTGACATGTCAGGCAAGTGGTGGGGGTAAAATGAGTGACGTTGGGCAATGGGTGCAAGGCATGTTATTACATGGCTTTGGAAGGATATTGGCAGAATGTTGTTAACCTGAGTGAGGTTTTCTGTCAAAAAACTGGGTGAGTCTGTATGAAGACTACATGAGTCAGAGTCAACAGGTGTTTAACGTGAATTTGGAGGGGGGGACTGTTCAGTTGAAGACAGCCAGAGATACTGATGTGTTAGAAGGAAAGAATTGGCCTGAAGAAAAGATCACAATCAAATATAAATCACAGTTAAAAGCAGTGGATCCTTTTGAAAAATAGAGACATGAGTGTTTTGTGTGGATTGCCAGGCTCTTCTTTTAATTCAGAAATCAAATATTGGCACTGTTTCTTAAACATCTAGGATGAACCCATCAAATGCTTTATTGGCAGGTTGACTAATACAGCCATTAACTCTTATTGAAACATCGATCTTATAATGTGGCAACCATGCCTGGCTAAGAATGATGTGAAGTAGCAAGTTTAAGAATGCAGTGAAGATAGACTTCACTCAGAAAGTACAATTTGAAAGGATCTTCTTGACCCACTGTTCCTAATCTCTGATGAAGAAAAGTAGCTGGGTCTTCAAACTCACTGCTAATTCTGGAGGAGGCAGTTCTTCACTTACTGTTTTATTAGTAGGACATTACTTGTCCTGCCTTTTCCAGGAGCTTGAGAGGACTGGTGAATTGGAAAATGCAAATAAATGACCTTGCCGGAGCATATATATCAGTTTCAGAATTGTAACAGTGGAGCAGGTCTAGGAAAAGAAGTAATCTTACTTGGATGCCTCTGATAATGACATCAGGGATTGTATCAGTCTTCTCTTGACACAAAATCATCATATTGTGTTCTCCCAGTTGAAGATTTGGTGTGGAGCTAGGAAATGATCAGCACAATGTTGTTAAGGCAAAGTGATATACATTTGGGGAAAAAATACCTGATTTCACATTTAGGCAAGTTTCACATTAAGCCATGATGTGCTATAAACGTTAAGCTATGATGTGCTACTAAGTCATGATGTGCTATAATGGCACATTAAGCCATGATGTGCTATTCATATACAATATGAAGCCACACTATGATGTATGAACCATAGTGAAGATTTAAACTGTTGATGGATGTGCTAGGTGAAAACAATATAGACAATACATAATAATATGCTATTATGAAAATAAGCATGCATGAGGAGGGCGGAATATTTTACTATTCCAGTGATAGAACATTGTTTATTTCATTTCAATAATCCAGTGTTTTTATATATGGGGCACAAATTAAGATTCTGATGAAAGAAAAAATCACAAACTGCACAACCCTATCTCTGACAACTCAGAAGTGACACCTACTGAATTTATTGGGACTTACTACCAATCATGTGTATATATAATTACAGTCTGGACTCAGTTCAATGTTAAGTTATTTAAATACACATTGAGTAGGGAGAAAAAAGTATGGATGAGCAAGGCAAATGATCTATTGTTTTTGTCTGTGTATGGATGAATAGGATTCAAATGAAATAATAGCATGATACATGTCAAATCATTAGATGAGTTATGCATTATTTATTTTCCATAGAAGACCTAGCACTTTTGAATGCTTCTGGAAAGGGGCTAATATAGTGCTAGCAGAATTGGGTTGCAGGGAACTAGACACTAGCTCAGTGTTCTCAACCTCAGCAACTTTAAGATGTGTGGACTTCAACTACCAGAATTCCCCAGCAAGCACAGCTGGAAAATTCTGGGAGTTGGAGTCCACACATCTTAAAATTGCTGAGGTTGAGAAACACTGTACTAGATGGTGGCAAAAGGAGATTTCTGCATGTTTTCTGCTGCCTTGTGGCAGTCCAGACCTGATACCAGTTTATAAAGAATCAGAATTCATGAAAGTACATATGCAACCAATAATATTGAAGAAATCACTCATTTCAGTTAAACTGGATAGGAATTCTAGGAGTTGTAATCCCAACACATCTGGAGGACAGGATTACAGAAGACTGTTCTTTCAATTCAATCATCAATTTTCAAAGCAGCCAAAAGTCTTGACTATAATCTATCTTAAAATCATGAAATAAGGATGTGAATAAAATGGCTTAGAATAACAAATTACTCCTCCCTTTCATTTTAGCATACTTTTCTTATAAAACTGAGCACAGAGTTACACATTCAGTAAGCTCCATCTAGAAGTCCCACTTTGTCCAGGTTTGACTATCTGAGGGGCCGCCTTTCCATCTGTGAACCTGCCTGGTTCCAAAGATAAGTAGATGAGGCTTTTCAGAAAGTGGTCTCATTGCCAGAAGCTCATACATCAGAGAAAGCATTCTTTTGAATGGCTCCCAGACTAAGGAAGGTTCTCCACAGAAAGGTGTGTTTGGGGCCCACTCTCCCAATATTTAAGGAAATGAGCAAAAACCCATCTCTTCCACTAAGCCTTTGATTATTAACTCTTTTAAATTCTGATTTTAAATATGGGATTTAATTTTTGGTTTTGATTTTAATTGCATCATTTTTATTATCAGAGTTATTTTTATTCTATATTTTTTAATGTTAGTGAACCTCTCTGAGTTTCATCTAAACAGAAAAGCAAGATATAAATTCAGTAGTAACTAAAAATGGTAATCAAACTTAGGTTACTCACACAATGTTGATAGGACTTTATTGAAACTGCTTTCATGTGGAAACATAAATATCAATGATGATTATCATTGTAGGCTTGCTTTTATTGAACTACAATCCCATATAAATTTACATGGAAGTATAATTGAAATCAGTGGGATTTACTTTTAAAGAGATATGAATAAGAAGAACTGCTACTAGTTACAAGGGGAAACCAAATATAATGAATATTGTTTTACTGTATTTTAACTAGTATTTATTCTTGTTTTATTGTAAACTGCCCAATCACTCTATGAGTGAGATGGGCAGTGACTAAATTTGACATATAAATGAATAAATAAAAGAAAAAAAAAATAGATGCATCATGTTAGCAATGTGTAAAAATAGTTAGAATATTTGTTAAATAAATTATCTCAGTGCTTTTTATTCAGATTTATACCTTCTAAATTCCCAAGGGCATTCTGCAAATATACTCTGGAAAAAAATGTGACATTATAATGTTTTAAAATTTTAGCTACCTAAGTTGTGAAAAAATAAAAGATACTTAAGCAATACAACCTCTGCAAAGTTCTATAATGATTCAGGTTTCAATATAGAACCAATATTTATATACAACATAATTTTTTAAAAAAAATAATATGGAAATAGGATGTAGTAAGAGCTTGGATAGGAGAAATATCCTACCTTTATGTGCCAAGAAATAGACTTCGTGTTTTTTTAAAAATGCAACAAATACTGGTCCCTAATTCAATTTTAGAAGTATTTCCAGATATTTTAGCCTACTAAACTGGAGTATTACCCAGGCACTGGGTTGCTGATTTGAGATATCTGAGGTAACATGTTAAACTACATGCAGTCATTCCAAATTATAGCTGATGATAAGACTTTAATGCTAGGATCCCATCAGTAGAAAAGGAGTTCCTTCTGGCTGAACGTATTCTAAAGTAACTGAAGTAATCAACATTATCATTAAAGGAGGAGAGCACATCCTCCAGATCTCAAACCTCTTGAGGGCACTATTGATTATAACACTATGAAATGGAGAGCTAGGTTTTATTTAACTATCGAATACCCCTTATTCTCAAGGCTTGTTTATTGTTCTGAACTTCTCATGTTCTTTGGTCTTCATTTCAGCATAAAATCAGATGTTGATCATAATTAAGACAAAATATTCCCCATTGCTGAAATGTTGGCTTTAGGACAAATTCCCAAAGCATTTTTCTATAGGCACTTTCCCTTCCTTAATGGAATACAGGAAATGACCTTTCTTTAATTCAGTCTCAGCAAGTAATAGCAAGTTATACTTGGATGGAAGACCACCAGGGAATATTTGGTGTCTGCAAGGGTGTCAGTCTGTGTGTATGTGCATGTCAAGAATGAATGCATGTAAAAAAGTGATGGACTTTGGTCAGGTAGTTGTGATTGCCATTTTGATTTTTTTGACCCTTCCCCCTGTGGATGCTCCCAATGGGGTTATAGCTAGATTGGAAGAGTCAACTCTGCTTGGATGGCAGATCACCACGGAATATTAGGACTGTAGCTAGGCTGGAAGTTGCAAAGCATCCTTAGGTGAGCTGAAGCTGACACCACCTCTACATGGTACAAAGTTAAACATGATATTTTTTTCTGCAAATTTGAACATATTCTGTTCATGTGCAGTTGTTTACAGGATCAAAATAAGAAAACAGTGAATAGGGCAGATGCAAAAATTTGGATATCCTTTCAGTCTGTACTTTCTAACATCTCCTTTGGTCAGTGGTGAGGAACTTTGGGAGTTATAGTTCTTTATTGTTCAGATGCTCAGTTTCTACTTCCAAACAGTTTAATGTTTGAAACTGTTTTAGTTCTGAGATCTTAGGGGTTACCAGATCTTGGCTGACTGCTGGATGAAGCAAATAGCTTTATGTATCTCTTTCCTAGCCTCTAATGGCCTTTGAATTTTTGAAGTTCAGATCTGATAGCCCTCCTGGATCTAAATGCACAGAAAGGCCATTTCCATGACAGCACTACAGTCCCTCTGTATCTCATTACTGTCAAAACAGATGATTCTGTCAGGCATCACAATGGGAATGTCTGAGTCTGGGGTTGATTGCCTAATATAGTGAGTTACAAGTTAAAGTGGAACTTGTTATATATTTAAACCTTGTGCTGACATACCCATTGAGATAGCTTGTTGGATTCCTCTGAGCAGTGGGAACTATGCCTTGGCTTTCTATTGCAGTTTAAGCATTGTTTAAGCAATTTAAGACCATGAATGAAACGGTATGTAACATCTATATCATGCTGTGTCTTTTTTTTACTCTAGAGTAAGTGCTTGATAATGCAATCTGGATCATGTGGTGAGGGTATCTTAATCCTTTCTCCTAGCTCTGGTAACATGGTAAAAGGGAATCCTCCTTCTCAGTCTCATGGCAACCATGAATGTGTCTGGAATACATATAAAGAAGATGAATCCAATGACCATGCACTTGTATTACAGTAAATTTTCTGAAGAGAAGTGTATCATGCTGTGAATATTAGATACATTTTTCATTCTAGCTGTAGCCTTCTTAAATGTACTTTTGTAACATTGAATCCTGCTGGCTTTATTTAACTCTGACTTGTTGTTTGCCCCTACTCAGTGGCTTACTGCTTGTTCTTGACCTCTGGATTGTCTTTGTCTTCAGATGTGTTCTCTGGTCCTGAACAAGGACTTTGCTCCAGTGATCCTAGATCTCTGTTCACTACAGCTGCAGATGACATAGGTACTTTATATCAAAGCTCATGGCAAATGGCATTCTTTTAAATCAGTTGGCTGGGGAATTCTGGGAGTTGAAGTTCACACGTCTTAAAGTTGCCAAGTTTGAAAAACACTGAGTGTTTTCTCTAATCAATAAAATAAAATAGCTTAATATCTGATCACCCACAGTAAACTAAATTACTTCCACAGCTTCCTAAACCATGATCTTTCAATCTCCAAGGGAAGGCAGGCCTCTTCCTATTGAGCAGTCACTAAGAAAGCTTTTTAAAATCTAATGAGTGCCTCTGGCTCTAATGGGCACTGAAAATAGCACAGCTATACAAATCCCTCCCCCTCCCCCTATACATTTTTTTACTTAAATTTGCCTACAATGTCATTTAGCCCACTTCAAAAAGGGCAGATGTAAAAACTGTCAGCATTAGTTGGACAACAGATTTTTTAAAGCAAGCAATGAGCCAAATGTCTTCTCTAATTGATACTGGAGAATTATAAAATAATGCAGTTAAATTCTGCTGTACTGCTCCATGTTGCATACATCTGGACCTAAAAACCAGTTGACAGATTTATTGTGGAAGGATGAATCAGCTGGATTGAATTTTCTGCTTCTTATTGACTTTTGATAATAATTTCACGTCAGTGCATTTCTTCCCCAGAAAGATCTTGAAAAGGATTCCTACAGAGTGAAATAGGCATTTGAATCATTATTATACAGTTGGGAAGAGACACCTGCTGGACAATCCATAACTGCATGCACCAGTCTCAATCGTTCTTCATAGAATGGTTTTTGCTTTAGTCAAAAAGAGATCTGTTACGCCACCAAGTGGTCAATCACAGAATTTCATTTAGAATGAACCTCAGATTAAAAATACTGCCAATCCCCTAATTACTTAAATGAGTATCTCTAGGACTGACAATTGTTTCCTCAACTCCATGACAAAAATTTATTTCCAAGGAAAACTTCAGTGAGGCTGAAAGTGATTTCCTACAAGCAGGACTGGTTGGGCCAATCTAACACGCTTTCCTGTCTGAAAATAAGGACAAGGGGCCATCCAGTCTGACTCTTTATTTTGTATCAGAGCATATACTCATGCCAGATAAAATATTCATGTTTCCACATTGAAAATCAAGATGAATGCCTTAGTAAAAAAATTATTCTTTGGTGACTTGGGGAACAGCTTTGAAATAATGAACTGATTTGGATGTATTATGTCAAAATGGAAAATAACTTCTAATGCAGCTTATTTTTAGAAGGTGAAATGCTTGGATGGCTTGAAGCATCAGAATTATAGCAATAAGGCCATTAGAACCTGGTTATTACAGCAAGCTTCGAGAATTGAGACCTTGCAATACTGTTTCCTCTGATAGTGGAGGTCCCCCCTCCCGCAAGTGATAGAAGTTCCTGGTATTGTATTTATTGTTGCATTTGATATGCTTTGATATTATTCTGTATTTTATGTTTTAGCCCAATTTATGCATATTGCGTTGTATGCCATGGAGAGTTGTTCATGATTGGAGCAGTCTTTAAGTCCAATAAATTAAGTAATTAAATAAAATGGCTCTGGAGTGTCATATCCCTTTTACCATCCTACACAATTCTTGGATGATTATTATGCATTTGTTAAACCCAAGTCATTTTCTAAAATATAATGTCTGGAATCTCCAGATTAAAAATTAAAAGAAATGATTATAAATGGATGACATAACTAATACCTTTTAAATCAAATGCTTATATACTTATATTTTCACAAAAATTGTACAAAATGATGTGAAGATACAAGACTTGCTGAATAAATCTGCCTCTGGTAAGCACTTGGATACAGAATAAAAGGAAATTATAACCGCAACAGAAATAGAATGGCTGATGGCATGACACCCGAAGCAACAATTCCATTTAAGTATTTTTGAGTTATTTTTCAAACACTTTTTTGTATCCATGCTTCTCCAGACACCAGACTCAGTAGTAATCTTGACTGGATCACACAGAAAAATGGCACCATTCTTTGAGGCAGGAATAACTTCAGGTTCAATAATATCTACAAGCACTTGATTTGCTTTGCTGGAAGGTGGTGGTAGATTGAATATTGCTACTCATTTTTTCTTCCCCCAGAGGAACCGGTTACTTTAGCAAGATGGGGGTGATTGGCCAGCTTAAAAAAGAAGCTTTCCATTGACTCAAGCATCTGTTTAAACAAGCTGCAGATAAACAGTCGGCCACTGAGATGTCAATAAAGAAAATAATCCAACCTTGTTCTAGCAATTCGACCTCAGGGCAGGGGAGGAGGGATGGCTGTTGTCATCCGAGAATCCCTAGTGGCTGTCAGGGGTCCTGCTCCACAAGTGGCCGGGTGTGAGACCCTGTTCTTCAAGCTGGGTTCCTGAGAACAGTTGGGAGTGTTGCTGCTGTACCAGCCTCCCTGCTGCATAGCAACCTCCCTGCCTGAGCTGCTGAAGAGTGTCTCAGGTTTGACAGTGGAGTTCCCCAGACTTATGGTCCTGGGGACTTCAATCTGCTGTCCCTGGGGCGGGCCTTGGAAGCAGCCTGGGAGTTCATGGCTACCATGGCAGCCATGGGCCTGTTCCAGATTATTCAGGACCCAGCTCGAGACAGTGGCCTCATCCCAGACCTAGTTTTCTTGTCAGAGCAGTGGCAAGGTGATCTGAGGGGAGAATTACGTTTTTCCCCTTTGTCATGGTCAGATCATGCCCTGGTAGCCTTGAGATTCTCTTGTGCCACCCCGCTCCACAGGGAGGCAGGACCCCATTCGATTGATCCGCTCCCAGCGACTGATGGACCCGGCTGGGTTTCAGGGGGAGCTGGAAGTTATACCCGGGTCTCTCCTGCACGGTCCAGTGGAGGCCCTGGCTGCCACCTGGAATAGGGAGGTGGCCATAGCCTTGGATAGGATCGTGCCTGTGTGGCCTCTCTTGCCCCAAACCTGGCACTCCCCGTGGTTTACGGAAGAGCTGAGGGTTTTGAAGAGGGTTAAGAGACGTCTAGAGCACCGCTGGAGGAAGACAAAAACTGAACCCGACAGAACACAAGCTAGAGCCACGATTAAGGCCTACCTTGTGGCGGTAAGAGCGGTGAAGTGTCAGTACTTCTCCGCTCTTATTGCATCTGCAGAATGCTGCCTGGAGGCCCTGTTTAAGATTTCCTGATCCCTTTTGGGGAAAGGGGAATCAGAAATCCATCTACAGGGCCATGCCAAGGAATTTTCAGGGCATCTGCAGGATAAAATCACTCGGATCCAGACCGAGTTGGACTCTGAGCGTGAGACAGAGTCGGAGGAGATACCCAGGGAACATACTTACCAGGTTATCTGGGACCAGTTCGATCCTGTTGAACCCAAGGAAGTGGACAGGATCCTCCGGACTGTAAATGCTATCACTTGCCAATTAGATCCATGCCCCTCCTGGCTGGTGAAAGCTGCTCGGGAGATGACATGTGGCTGGGTCCAGGCAATCATAAATACATCCTTGAGAGAGGGGGTGTTCCCAGCAGCCTTTTAGGAAGTGCTGGTGTGCTCCCTCCTCAAGAAACCATCGCTGGACCCTACTATACTGGACAATTTTTGCCCAGTCTCCCACCTCCCCTTTTTGGGGAAGGTGGTTGAGAAAGTGGTGGCTTTGCAGCTCCAAAGGATTCTGGATGAAACGGATTATCTAGACCCCTTTCAGTCAGGTTTCAGGCCCAGTTATGGGATGGAAACGGCATTGGTCACAATTATGGATGACCTCTGGCGGGAGCGAGATGGAGGCAGTGCATCCATCCTTGCTCTTCTTAACCTCTCAGTGGCTTTCGATACCATCGACCATGGTATCCTTCTGGACCGACTTAGGGAGTTGGGGGTGGGCGGCGTGGTTCTGCACTGGTTCACCTCCTTCCTCCATGGTCGATCCCAGTCAGTGTTGATAGGGAGCGAGAGATCCAGCCCGTGGCCCCTACTTTGTGGGGTGCTGCAGGGTTTGGTACTCTCTCCGCTCCTTTTTAACATCTACATGAAGCCACTGGTGAGATCATCTGTCACTACAGGGTGAGGTGTCATCAATATGCAGATGATACCAAATTATACATCTCCATCCTGGATGAAGTAAGTGATGCTGTGGCCACCCTTTCCGAGTGCCTGGGGGCTGTGGGGGCCTGGATGTGGGACAACAGGTTGCAGCTGAACCTGGCGAAGATGGAATGGCTGTGGATTAATGGTTCCTCGATTTCTGGGAAATTGTCATCTTTAGTTCTGGATGGGGTTGCACTGCCCCAGACAGACCGGGTGCGTAACTTGGGGGTCCTCCTGGACTCACAGCTTCTGCCTTTGTGCAACTTCGTGTTGTGCGCCAGTTACGCCCCTTCCTGGAGTGAGAGGCCCTTTGAAAGGTCACTCATGACCTGTTTATCTCCCATATAGACTACTGCAATGCACTCTACAGGATGGGAATTAAATATTGTGTGTTGCAGTTAAACAGTCCTTAAAATCAAGTCAGAGTTGCACTAAAAGATGAATAATGGGAATGTATTTAAAATAGCTTAAAGGGAAATAATGCTAAATTGCATGATCTGTGAAGAGATTTTAGAGTTGCCTGCCACTAGTCCATTCTTACTCATCCTGATGCCCTCCAGATATGTTATTTGATAACAGACAGAGTTCCCAGCCAGCATCTAATGAGGTAGAAAGCAAATGGTCACACAACATTGCCAAGAATTCAGAGAAGATTTTGCATAGTTTTGCACATAATATTCCAGCTGTAGGCCTTGCCAGATCATTAGTGCTGTTGCCAATCATGCGTTTGAAAAGCAGAGGCAAATATAGAGCATCTGTTTGGAATTCCCTTCCTTGTTCCCCTCTTGAATGCTCTGATTAAGATGTCTGCTCTGTTGAATTCTGACTCAGTTGCACACATTAATCCTCATGGAGCTCGGGATGCACACTCACCCTGGCATATTTTTATGTAAACAACTGGTCTGGTATTCAGTTTTTGAGTTTCATTCCGTCAAGTCAGTTCACTTATACTGTAAAAAGGGTTAGGGTTCAGCAAATTCTGCTGGTTTGGACACAACAAACAAGCATAAGTGTCTGCTAGGGGGCTTGGGACAAATAATGAAATGTGTGTCATCCCATCACAACACAAACACTGTAACTTCAGTAGTTGCATCAGACACATGTGTAAGGGCAGGGTTTGTGTTGTGACATCACCAGGTGTGTCACTTGGTGATTTTTAATTCATTGTGGCTAGCTGCAGACATTGATGCATATAGGCTAAACTCTATATTGTTACAAGCTCAATACACATTGTGTCATTTGGCAGAGTTTTGCTCAGGGTAGAAGCAAAGGTGAGGAGGCTCTTTTCACAATACTTCCTTGGCAGCAACCTGTGCCTCCCAAAAAGCTGTTTTGGAGAACTGCAGTGTCATCTAGAGTAGCATTAAAAGCCAACAGAAAAGGAGAGAGAGGCAGAAATTGTCAGTCTCCCCTTATCCTGTTGTCTGTCATTGTCCATCATAATTGGTATGATACACTCTTTCAAGAACAAGTAGCTGTACAATTGAACAAAGCAATGCTTATGTCATAAGAAACTAATTTTGAAGCTACATGGAATTTATTTCTTAGTGCCCTGCCTAATTTGATTTAGTGCCATATCTACTATAAATTACTATCGTTTCTAAATTTAGCATTTTTTTTAACAGAACTGTTAGCATTCAAGATGATCAGGCAAATGTTCATGCTTAGGGGAATAGTCTCTAATGTCAATAATAAGCTCATTTTTGTACGGTCACTTTAAACAAAGCTTTAAATTATTTTTACAATAGATGTCATTTCTATTAAATGCTCACAGTTGTGTCAGCTTATATAACTGTGATTAGGATTGTCATTCTTTTTTTTTTTAAACTAGCTGTGCTGGTGTGCCTTTGGACAGCAGTCTGGCAGATATATAGATACTTAGCTCATGAATTTCAATCTTTCCCCAAACCACAGGACAGAAAACTTAGTACATTTCTTTTTTAATGCCATGCTCAGTTTGATGGTACCAGATCAGGCTAATAAACAAGAAGGCTGTCCTAAATTGTAAACATTGTGTACACACCACCCTCCAGGTTTATTGCCTTTTGTACAAGATTTCTCCCTTTGCTCTGAAGAAGGATGTGTTTGCTTTCCATATATTGCTCAAATAGATGAGAATACTTTTTCATGCATGGGCATATCATACTCTATTGGTATCTCATGATCTGTATCAAATGATATGAAACTGGTTTTCTCTAATGTTTATGCAATTGAACACTCCTAGAAAATGTGTAAGTACCTTAGTATTTTAGGAAGAATAACATCCAAGACAATAAATAATGAAAGATATAAAAGAAATTGTAGTTTCAGTCTTTTAAAAATGCAGTAAGAACATCTAATTGCTTTTGTCACAATGCAACATAACTGTAATCATACTTAAGGCTATTGAAGTTAGAGATTGAGATTCAGAGAGTAGTACTATCTTAAAGACTGGCATGATCATTTGTGATAAGTAATTATAACCAGGAAGTGCAAACTGGTTGGGATGAATGTGGATGTTTAGATAATAGGCCTAAATGAACTTGTTCAAGACCATCTGGTTTTTATAAGCTATGAGAACTGTTTGCTGAGTAAAATATTGGATATTAAGATTGTTTTCAAAGAACTTGCTTTGAATATATGAAATGGTGAGACAGCTGCATAGGAGAGAAGTAATCTGGCTCAAGATCTTACATGATCATAGAATTTAAAATGGGCACCTTACAATGAGTCAAATCATCTGGTTCCACAAACTGAATGTCCACAGTACATGTCCCATGTACCCCTTGCAATAGACTTAGTGAAAGTTATTTGTCTAACTAAGCCAGTTTTATGTAGTTGGTATATTAGCTGAAGCTGATAAAATACGCTTGAAGCCATAGTAATTTCCTGAACCTCTAATGACAGTGCTGTATTAGAAAGCATCACTGTATTATGGATTTGATCTTTTAGAAGAAATATAATAAACCTGCCTAGAACAGATTGAATACTTCTTGCCTAAATGGATAAACCATCATCCAATAATTCCTTTGCCTTGTCCAGGTTGCATATCAATTTGCATAGTCCTAACATATATGTCTTACCACTCCCCACAACAAAAGATGATGGATAGAATGATAGATAGATGATAGGGGTGGGTGGGTTAGCATGCTATGCCACAATGCTACTTTCATCAGTCTGACTTCCCTGCAGATGCTGCTGTAAATCCTCAGATCAAATCTCCAGACAACCTCTATCAGAACTTTAATGTAGAGATTAAACAACATGGGAGGGAGGGAGGATCAGGATAGGCAGATCTTGTCAGAATAACTTACTTCAGCTCTATCAAGAGGGTTCTCACCCACAATTAAAACATATATTTTGAATTTACTTAGGCCAGAACACCATCATTTATAGACCAAAAGATGAGCTGGTAAAATGACCAGGAAAATTTCCTGTGGAGAGATAAACAGAAGAAGCAAGAAATGTATTTACCAAAGGATAAGACACTTCCCATGATAAAAAGTGGTCAGATGTTACAGAACTGTTTTAGTACTGAAGACTGAGGAGGGGGAAGGGAGCAGCAAAGGGTGAGACATAAATTGAACTTGCAGCAAAGTGCAAGTGTATAATATTTTTCTTTATAAAAAACACCTAATTATTGTACTTTTTCCAGAACCTACACATTCTCAAAATAAAATGTGTTCTCAATTTTAAAAATAAGATTCCTGCTGCTATGATTTACCAGCAATATCTATATATGTGTGTGGAAAGTGATATTAAAATAGTGGTTTATTAAGGCCCATCTTCATTAGTTATTTTGGAACTCAAACTACATACATTATTTGAGTATTATTTTAAAATTTCATTTATTATGTAAACTGATAACATAAAATATATTATAAAAAAAGTACCGTAACTATTTGGATTACAGTTAAAAATAGATTATGCAATGTAAAATTATATAGCTACTACATTTATACCACATTACCTCTTGTAAAATTGCGAAGCCAAAATAAGCTAAATATTCTTTCCAAATGAAATGTGAGCTACAAATGTATTGATCTGCATATTTTTCCACCAGTTAGAATTTATGGTGAAAAACTCACCTCTAAAGAAAGTAAAAATGCTTGAAGAGATCCAAAAACGAGTTTCCTTTATTAACCTCAGGAAAGATTACAGTGATCACTAGGCTCCTAGCAAGCAAAGTCAACACAGATCTTATACAGAAATCACATTCTAAGGAGTATAGGCTAACTGAATAATTGTTTTACATCTAGATAAGGCAGCGGAGTGTGTCACTTTTGAAGGCAGGGGCCTCCGGAGAAGAGAAATCATAACACTTAGGCAATAGCTTGTCAAAGGCACAGATACCAAGGAAATTATCCTTCCATGTTATTGTAACAGTGTGACTCTTCTTATTTTCGGAACATAGGAAAGCCTCTGTGAGTTTATTGTTTTTATCCTTGAGTAAATCAGCATAACTGGAGGATAGCTCACCTATGTATCAGTGCCTCCTTTAAACACAGGGAGGATGTTGCATGGTCAAGAATGTGGGTCTTGTCAGAGTTATGAGTATTTGCTACTTGCCTGACCTGGCAGATTGACCCTGTTTACATATCAGGCGAAAAGAATGCTGCATGGCAAGGCAGGTGGTTTCATGGAGGGTTGTGACCTACCAGGCCTTCTAAGTTCTACGCAGCTCAGTTCAGAAAGTTTAATAATACTACTACATATTCCATGACTGCTACACCTGTGTATGTTAGAGCTGACTTTATTAAGTATATATGTGCAGTTGTATTGTTCCTAATGGAATAAAAAGTAATAACAATTCTGGATTTTCTGTGGGCTCTTAACTCTATAACTAGCATGATAGTCCCACAACAGTCCTGGCTTTGCCCCATATACTCTCTGCAAAAGTTCTGCCTTGTTTGGTGAGCATTCTCATTGCTACTTTGCTTGCTGTCCTTCTCCTGAGCTGCCCAATGATCCCTCCAGCTGACTGGGGGGTGGATGGGGTGGAAAATGGTACCCCTGTGATCTTAAGTTAGTGCCCCCAACTGTATTTCCTTTTTGCTGCAGGGAAAAGTGAAAGCAAGTGTCAAAACCTCAAGTGGCTGCTATATGTGTGACCACATAGCAGAGCAGCCTCAGAAAAGCAGCCTCAAAAAATGAATGAGAAAGATAAGGAAATGATATAAAGGCACAGGAGAGCCAGTTTTGTGCAGTGGTTAAGGCCTTAGGCTAGAAACCGGGAGACTGTGAGTTCCAGTCCCACCTTAGGCAGAAAGCCAGCTTGGGCCAGTCACTCTCAGCCCTAGGAAGGAGTCAGTGGCAAACCCCTTCTGAAAAACCTTGCCAAGAAAACTGCAGGGACTGATCCAGGCAGTCACCAGGAGTCAACTGACTTGAAGGCAATGTGTGTGTTTGTGTGTAGGCACAACAGTCTATAGAAACCAAAGAGAAAGGGAAAGTTCTAGGCACCAGGGAGACAGAATGAGACAGGAGGTCTCACCAGTGGGAAATGGTCTACCCTGAAGCTCCTGAGGAAAGGATGCAAAACTGTTGTTGCATTCTTTCTTTTGGAGCAGCAGCTAAGCTGGCATTCTCAACTTTTGCAACTCTAAGATGTGTAGATTTTAACTCCCAGAATTCCCTAGCCAGCCAAGGTTGAGAAACACTGACCTAAGCTGAAAGTTATACAGCCAAGGAATCCTGCAAGCCATATGGCATTATGGGGAAACAGGGAGACTGCTAAAGTCTCAGACTGGGGAATCCCTTGTGTATGGAAAGTGCTTTGTTACAGCCTTGTTACATTAGGGGTATCAGGACTTCAGCTTCTTCTACTTTCTATCATATTTTTTGTGTTTAGGCTGGAATTCATCTATCCGTGGAGGGGAGATACATTTTGAAAGATAAGGGAAATGTAGTTACATACGTTTGAGGAATTTACCCAGAGATCATAAGAGACTGCACAGATTGTCATGAGCATATCTTCTTTCAAAGATGTAAACACTGAAAAAATGCTTCCCGGTGTTTAGGAAGTCTATTCCAACCATGCTTCCCCTTCCAAGTTTATTTCTTACCAGGAGTCATGGGTGATGATAGCCAAGACAGGAAAAATGGTAAATCCTGATCAGGTTTAGAAGTCTATCTCCTAGAGAAAGAAACAGTCACAGATTTGTTGTTCTCCAAAACACGAAACTAATAATCTGAATTTTGGGACTGGTATATTGATAGTCTTGAACGGATGCTGGAATGCTTCCATTTTATAACTGCTGCCAATGTTCTCAACATCTCCTTTTGAAGGACTGAACAGAGAAAAACAATCTGTCCTAGTTTTGTAATAAACATATTCTCCTTGCTCAAAGGGCAGTGCAGTCAGAAGAAACACTGCACAGAGCACTGTGCTTCAGCCTAGGAAATAATGATTCACTGTAGAAATTTATGAATGCCAAGTAACTAAATTCAAGTCTGTCTTGAATTTAGGCAGTGACTTATGTTTGCCAGCTGACCCCTTTAAAGCCTTTGAAAAAGCATCTTCAACTGAATTCTAAGAGGAACACCTGTATTGTAGGTTTATACAAATGGAAAAATGTAAGAGCATTCTGAAGCAACCCATGATAAACAGCAAGATATGAAGGCTAAAGGCAGGGCATCAGGTCAAAAGTCCTCTTCCAGTGTGCTTCTGAATGACTAGATTCAGAAGCACACTGTATATGACCCTGGAGGTAGTATATACTGTAACAATCATGTCTAACAGCCATTGATAGCTTTACGGCATCCCTACCAATTTGTTTAGTCTCTTCTTAAAGCTTGTACTGCCTAACACTTCAACCCAGCACTGTGAGGGAAAAGTATTTCCTTGTGTCTGTCCTAAATTATCTACTATTTTATTGGCTTACCCCAGATTCTACCATTACTCACATTTTCCATACTGTGAATAAACTTTTTTCAGGCTAAATTTTTTACGCTGCCAGCTATCCGAATTTCTTCCTGTGCCCCTGTTTTATTCAACTTAACCAAACACTTCTTCATGGAGGAATTGCCACCCATTCATTTCTGTGGTTGCTTTCTTCTGGTTCTACAATACCATTTTACAGATTCATTGAGCAGAAGAAGAAATTCATTAACGCCATCCAGCCCGGACACACGTTGGCCACAGCGGGGCGGGTGGGTGGGTGGAGAAGTGAAAGTGCTTCTGGCTGGATGGTTTCAGGGACGTTCACTGAAGCTTTTCAGCATTTGGGGAAACGGCTCCTCTTAGCCTCGAGAAAAGCTGGGTGCAGTGCTTCCTGGGCTGCTCCAGGAGCATTTGCTGAAGGCACTGAAGCACTTCAGAGGATAGTGGGAGAGAAAGCCAGGAGTTCTGACATCCTGGGAAGGCAGAGGTTGAGGAGGCTCAGCTGCTTATGCCTGCCTGTGCTGACCAGGAGGCGTGCCACCTCCACTCACATGGGTGCTGCTCCACTCAGCCACTGAGGCTTTCAGAGAATCACTTCACCAGATCTTGAAGGACTTTTATTTTTTAAAAAAGATATTTTTATTATTAAGATAATGAAATACTAAAGAAAAGAAAGAAAAAAAATAGGATAGAATGAAAAAAAACCCAACTACTAAGTATGAATAAAAAGCACTGTGGGAAAACTTTCTAGTGACACATTCTCCCCTTCTCTTCTGTTTTTGTTTTTAGATCTTTTTATCCCACCTTTGTTATTTTTATAAATAACTCAAGGCAGTGAACATACCTAATACTCTTTGTGTCCTCAACTGCTAACTGCAACTTTACAGTGACTATTAAGGATTGTTGTTAGTTCTGTTTAAGTACTTTCATCTGTTATTTTTAACTGGTCTCATAACATTTTTGTTGAAACCGTATTCCAAACATCCACATTTGCCTTGCTGGATAATGGGTTGTATGTAAGCAGGCCTTTCCTGTCAGGATTTAGAGCGAAGAACCACCCTGAGACAAGAAGCTGAAGCTCTAGTGTTTATTGTTCTTCTCTACTAGACAGAATCCTGCTAAACTCTTTTGGGGGAGATGGGTGGTAATAAAATTCGAATAATAAATAAATAAATAAATAAATAAACAAACAAACAAACAAACAAATAAAACTGAAAGGCACTAGCAAACTCTACTAGAAAAATCCCAGCAAACTCTACTAAAAAAATCCCAGAAACCTAAGGTGGGTCTTTTCTGATCTTGGCTGGGAGCCCAAGAGATTCTAAACTGTCCTTGTGCTTTTCCCCCTGGAGAGGCCCCCCCCTCTTCTTCACCAGCAATCTCCATAACCATTCTTGCTTAAATTTGTTTAATCTCCCATTATAAACTCCTATATTCTCTTAATTTTTCCATTGCCGTCTCACATTGCTGGCAAGGTTCTCCTCTCCCAATGTTGTGCCAAATTTGTTCTTGCAACTGTCAACATATATCTTAGTAAACTTTGATGTTTTTCATGTATATGTTCTGGAATTAGGCCTAATATCTGCAGTTTTGGGCCAAATTTTATTTTTTGGATTTGTGATCTATTTCATTCCAGTTTTTTTCCCCATAAGCACCACATGTGGTAAAACGTTCCTTATTTGTTATGGCATTCCCAACATTTGTAATTATATCATTTGTCTATTTTGGTAATTATTGATGGAGTTTTATACTATCTGTAAAATATTTTATACAAACTTCCACTCAAATTATAGCTTGGAGGGAATTTATTGAATTTTTCCATAACTCTTCCCATTGTTCGACTGTGATTACTTGAGGTTTTGCATCCACTTTATCATGCAATTTTTGGTTTAATATATACTTCATAGTACAGTAGATTATCTTGGTTTTGTATATGAGTTTCAAATTCTATCATCTTCCTCAAGGTTCCTCCTTCCTTCTTAAAGTCACTTTTTATTCTTCCAACAGAAATATATCATCCATGGTCAATTCCTTCCTCCAGTGAACAATTTGTGCTGTGTCTTTAATCCATTTTCTGAGTCTAGATGTACCATATTGGCATATGTGATTAAATCTTTCTTACTGTAGTTATCTCTGGAGCAAAGGCATTTGATGGTGAAGCTAATGGTGAAGTCACCAGACTTTGAAGCATTTTTCTGACATTTTCTGTACAGCCCTACTTCCCAATTTTTGGGGTGGTTAGGTAAACCAGGCATTACTAGATTACAAACCCAAGAAAATCACTATCTACTGTAAGTCTACCTATTTATTTGTTTCTAAAAAGGCATATACCACCCATAACCATGCCTTTGGAGGCTCACATATATTCATATAAAGTAATATTATTAAAACCTGGCTAAAAACTCCAAAAGTCTTGAGTAAAAAGAAATGTTTGAAGCCCCCCTTCTAAACCAGTGTTTCTCAACCTTAGCAACTTTAAGACGTGTGGACTTCAACTCTTAGAACTCCTCAGCCAGCATTGCTGGCTGTGGAATTTTGGGAGTCCACACGTCTTAAAGTTGCTAAGGTTGAGAGACCCTGTTCTAAACGATCAGAAGTGGGGCGGGTTGGTATTTGTTGCAGTGGCAAATTGTTCTTTGATTTATTTATCTATCAAATTTATATCAAATTTCTATAAGCTAGGTCTCACTATAGAAAAGTATATTCCTAACAGGACCTGCAAAAGGCTCTTGAAGATCACAGACTGTGGGGTATGTGGACACAATAAGTCCTGTAAATAACCAAGGCCCAAGCTATGCAAAGCCGAATTGGACCCAGAAGGCAATTGTTCACCAGCTGGAGCTTGACCGGAGATCAAGTGGCACCTCCTTGAACCATTATTCATCACCCATGCTGCTGGCCTAGTATAATTTCTGAACAATCTTCAAGGGCATTGCAATAATCCAACCTTGTGTTTGTTAGTGCTTGCATCTCCAGTGCCAGGTTTCTCTCTTCTAGGAAAGGATGAAACTGATTTAACTTCCCCTCTTCCCACTGATCCAGCATTAATACTGTATCCAGGAGAACCCTCTTGCTGTAAACCTGATCTTTAAGGTGAAATGCAACCACATCCAGATCAGGCATATTTCCCAAATCCTGCAATCCAGTTATTATGGATTTCCTGGAGCTTGGGAAAGAGGATGGCAGTTGGCAGACTATTACATGTTTGGAAAATGTTCACGTTCTTCCTTTATCAGGAAAATGGGTGGCCATTTCCTCACTGCATCAACAGGGGGTTAGCAAGAATATCAAGGAATTCCCACTCTAACAAATATAAAGATGAATGGGGTGCTAAAGTAAATGCATTCTTTTGCCAAGATTTCTGTAACTTGGCCCTCTTTTCCCCTTTTAATAAATCTGGTTAAAAAAAAACAACAACGTGTGAGAATCTAGTTTCTTGGTGGTAAATGGCTTCTTAGGGGCTTGACACCAGCCTGGGACCTGCAATGAACTTGGTCTTGTTCAAATTCAGCTACACATTGAAACATTTTTAAAAATGTTATTATGCTAAATTAATTTAGCATAATAACATTTTAAAAGGATACTATAAATACATAAAACAGACTAGGTTAATAAACTAATACAACTTCAATAACAACAATTAAAAAGGGTTGAGCTGGAAAATAACATCCTATAAATAGAAGAAATCCCAAAAAACTTTCACCCAATTTCAGACAAGCTTTTTTCTTTGCTCCGTTGCTGGGATTAAAAAATAAAATAAAATATTGAGAAACATATTGTTATCACCAGTCCATTGCTGCAATCAGATGTACTCACTCAGGCAGTCGTAAGATAACAACTACTCCAGCATCTTTTAGGGTAACTTTCAGGTTATTTTATAAAATGAAAATTGCTTTAATTTGTATTTGTTTATTATTTGTTTATTTATTTATTTTTCAAATTTATATAGCCATCTCACAAACAAGCAACTCTGGGTGGCTATATAAATTTGTTTTTGTCTTTTGGGATTACTGAGTTTATTGTTGAGGGGTTTACTTAAGATTGCTTTTGCTGTTTGTTTCTAAACTGCAGTGAGTTTTTCCTGAGGGAAGAGAAATAGAGAAACCATCAGGGTGATTGTCACTGTCACCATCTAAAATGGTTGGTGGGCACCTCGTTGAGAATGAGGAAGCCCACAAGCAGAGAATTATTTCTATGCTCTGTTCAGCAAAAATGGGTTAATCACAATGTTGTGACTGAATTCTCCAGGAAAGGTTTAAATGTTCCCTGACAAGCAAAAGAGACAGTTTAAGAAGAAATAAAAGTAATCTTCTGACAGATCTCTCTCTCCTCAACATTCAACATACGAATGTGTGAAACCATTGCAGTATTTGTTATGAACATACTGTTTTAAACTCTTGTATGTTTCTAGTAAAAGCAAAATTCCACTTTCTATATTTATGGACTATGTCTGATGCCTGCGTAACACTAAATTCAGCTAATAAGTGACAGGATAGGAGAAAAATAATCCTGAAAAAATTGCTAACAAAATTGGGACCAGGAAAAAACTTAAAAATTATGTCTGGTATGTGCCCAGGTGTTCTTAAAAGGTATTCAGAAAAGGTGAGGCAAATGAAAGCATCAGTTGTATTCTGGTATTTTGGAAAACTGGTACTTTAGCCCCTTTGCCCACAAGAGGGCATTAATAAATTAAAGATGATGGACAAATCCTTAAGAACACCAAGGTATTGCTTAACTGCTGCTTAACATCATGCTTTTGGTTTTTTACAAATGGAAATCTGAGAGACTTTATCATTGCAGCACATATCAATTTTATAGTAACATGCACAGATGAAGCAAGAAAGATGAATCATGAGTCAATTGTCATTCAATTATCTCCTTATGACCAAACCACCTCAATCTTCTGGGAACCGAATTGACTTCAGTGGCCTATTTGCAGATGTTCCAGAGTTCCAGAGTCTTTCAAATAATAAGTAAAGAGAAGGATGGCTCCATCTCAGCAGACTGGAATACTACTAAATGATGCAAACAATAATGTATTGCTTGCTCACATTCCTGTGCTATGAAAACAGCTGAGTGAGGGGACTGCAGGGATAGATTACAACGTACACAGAACTAGGATGTTGCAAATTGCTTTAGAGCAAGACAATATTTGTTGAGAAGAAATATAAATAGTGCACAATATAAATTTATAGTAATCTACTCTAGATTCAAGGTCAGGACTACTCTGAGCTTTCCCATGACTAGAACTGGGTATTGCCCATAATAAAAGGAACTGAAAAACATTCAAGTTCCAGGGACTCATATTCTCAGGTCTCTTGAACAAGAATAATATATTTTTAATTTTGTTTAGCAAAAAAGAAAAAGGATAATTTGTTCTGGAGCAGGAACTCGCAGTGTTCGATAAGATCATTAGGATTTCTGCATTCACCTTTCTGCATTCTACATTCACCTTCCTTTGTATAGGAGAACGATATCAACATTCTTCCAGTAGTCAGGAACACCCATACTTCAACATTTCTCCAGTTGCATCCACTACGCATGCAGCTGTGTTATTTCTCAACATTCTCATAGCATTTTTTACTTCCTTTTCACTGGTTGGTAACATACGTTTAATCAAGATGTTATAGTGCCTTTTTCATTTAAGTATCAATTATTTCTAAAAGATAGCTCATACGTTGCTCATAGACTGTGTTAAATGTTAATAGTAGAACTCTTCCTCCTCCTCCTCTCCTCCTCCTCCTCCTCATGTTATTTGCTGTCATGCAAAGATTATGGTTCTGGCAGAATTCTCCTATGACTGAATTAACAGCTGCATGGACATGTAAGTAATTTGGCAAGCCAATTCTGGCTTTTGACTTGGTCTTCCAGGACTATATATATATATTTTTTAATCTAGAAGCTGCTCAGAATGAGCAGCTTGGCAAGCATTATATAACCTGTCAGGTCTGGACTGGAGAGATCTATAAAGGAAGCAGATAGATTGAAGTCAGTTTCATTAATCTAACATACATATCTTCTGAAACACATGTCTGAGATGGATTTCTTCTTGGCCAAATTTATCACTGGTTAATTTCTGTTGACTCCAGATTTAATTTCAGGAAAGTTAAAATAAATTATTCATCAAGAGTTCTCACTGGAATTAGGAACTGCAAATTGACTCTAGCAGTTTCCACGTAATAAATGGGATCACAGAGTAAAATGGGTATAAACTAGAAGACATAGTTTAGAGCTCTGTCAAGAGTAGTTGCAAGATTTTCCCCACGCAGTGGCTGCAATTTTATCTGTGCTATTAGCATGCACTATTAAATAACTTGGAGCACCCACTTTTTAAAAATTTTTGAATTTCTCTTAAAGAGTGGTATTTTCCAAATAAAATATAGTCCTATTCATGTAAGGGCCTATGTGGCTCAAAGACATTGTCAGAAGAAACAGCTTAGTTGCTATGTATGGACAATTATTCATTTTATTCAATTAATTTGTATTCTGCCATTCCACTTAATGGCATAAAGTAGCTAAACATTAATAAGATGCAGAGTAAATAAAGAAATAAGTGAAACCAGACCAGTGGGAAAAAATCCAGAGTTCTGATAAAAGCAGTTATTGACTGATTAACCCAATAAAAAAACAATTCAGCAGATTGTACTATATTAATGGGCTAAAGATCTATCTAAATTGAAAGGGCTTTGCCTGCTGGTAGAAGGTCATCAGAGACCAAGGTGGTCCTGGGTTTCATTGTCAAGGAATCCCAGAGATTGGGGACAGCAACTGAAAAGGCCTTTATCTGCGTTCCTGCCAAATGCCTTCCAAATATTGGTGGGATTCCTTATTTTGAATGCTAGACAAATTCTTATGGAACAATGTGATTTTCACCAAGCATGACCCTAGAAGACCCATGGCAGACACCAACTAGACTTTTAAATAATGCCTTCAACAGACCATTTCTAATGTTCGTGTGAAAATCCATATACTAAGTGTTCAGATCTGCAACTAAAACATTAATTAAGTATATATGTTTACATGGACCATCATTTTCTCAGAAATTATACATTGCAGTATATAATGCAGTAGCTTTACAATTTTTTAATCATAAATATGAAGATTGCATATAGCTGTTATATATTTCATGGGTCCATCTTTGTACCATCCAGTATCAAGCAAATATTATTCTTGCTATTAAACAATCAGATTTTATAATGACAGGTTCACACTGTATCTATTGATCCTCTTATAAAATCTATATAGTTTAGGAGAACTTTTAATAACACTAATAACTGAACCATATCTAACTTTTCAAAAATATAGAAAGATCCTTGAGATATTTATGCCATTTATGAAAGGGGTTTTAAATGTGATTATCTTTGTTAGAGATGGTTGAAGTGCAGGACTTGATTTGCAGTTAGTGCTTACTCTAAGTGCTTAGTGAAGGCCAATTTAAAATCTTCGTTCAAATCAAATAAAAAGCTATTTGAAATGCCATTATTCTCCCATAGTAGTGGCATATTTCTTCAGAAGCACACTTTTAAAAAGCTGCCAATCCTGCATTGATATGGCATACTTTGTTTGAAGCAGTGTGGGTGTTTTTAACTCCTAAATATGACACCTAAGTGACTTGAATTTTTTAAAAATCCCATTAAACAATGTTTTTTCCCCCCCT
Source organism: Candoia aspera (assembly GCF_035149785.1). NCBI lineage: Eukaryota > Metazoa > Chordata > Lepidosauria > Squamata > Candoiidae > Candoia > Candoia aspera. Next base: position 168,164,867 of record NC_086155.1, read on the forward strand.
TTGGATCATGCAGTAGCTGACTGGAGGACATTGTATGATTTTGGAATAGTCGTGGCTACTTTACGGAGCTGAAAACAAGTGCTGTGTTCAAAGCACATTTTTAACTTTGAATCCAAAACACTGCCCAGCCCTAATACTGAAACAAAAGCTCTCTCTATATATATTGCTAAGCAAATGAATAAGGAGGATAGATTTCTGCCAAAGAACAAATAATGATAATTTTAATATAAAGTTATAGGTTTTTATGGATTGTAGGTTTGTTCATGAAGCAGAATCTGATTTATAGTTTGGAAACCATGACCCATCTTGAAAAGATAAGATGTTGGTTTTGAAATGGATGTTGACGTTACAATAATCATTTTTTCCCCACTATTACCTACATTTAAATGTCCAGCCACGTATCAGTTGGGAAATGAGTTCCAACACAGAAGCTTCCATTTAGCTGATTATAAAATGCTTTTTAAAACTGGAAAGAAGGAAACATTCTCTCTCCCTCCTACACATGCCTACATTGATCTTAGTCTCTCTGTTTCAGTAACTGTAAGTACTATTTTATCTGAGCTGATTTGATCAGACAATAATTTATTTATTTATTTATTATTCAAATTTAATTACTGCCCATCTCCCCCAAAAGAAGGACTCTGGGCAGTTTACAATAATTCTTAATTTTGCATTTAATGTAAATGGGATTTTGTTTATCAAGTTGTCAATGTGTCTCAGTGAAACCGAGAAATGTAGCAATCCCATTCTGACCCTTACTGATCAGGATAATATCTTTTTTTAAAAAAAAATTCATTTCATTAGAGCCAGGAAGGAAAGCAGAAATATTATCAAGAAATGTGTTTTTTTATGGAAGGAAAAAAGAAGAATTATGGCTTTTTGTCTCTTTGAAGTAAATATTGTTCCTTTTCTCCAATTGGAGTAATTTCAGATTTGTTTCTCTGGAAGTTTGTAGCAATACTTTACTATGTTCTCAAGTCTGGAGCATGAGATTCTAAAGGCTGTTGGCCATTTCCAGTGCTTGCAAGACTACTCTGCTTAGTACAATTATTCCCTGTCTATTGGCCTGCCTGCTGTGGTAAGTTGTGCCTTAAACAAACTTGTGATAGATGACAGATAGATATAGATAAATAGATAGAACTCTCTTTTTGCATTTCTTCCATTACAGCTGGTGCCTGCCTCTTAAGTGACCTTGATGTTTTCTCATCAGTGCAATGATGCTATTTCAGTGCTACTCTAGCAAAGTCTTATAGCATGCTAATGGAGGGACTGTGGCTACCTAGCAAGGCTATACTGTTTCACACCCTCCCTAGCTTCCTCCCTTTCTGTACAGTAACTTAATGGTCACCTCAAGGGCAGTGACACTAAGGCCTATTTCCATCTGGCACATACAGTACAATGTCAGTCATCAACTGAAGCCACAGTTCCATCTGACACACCCTGCTGCCTTCTTGCTTCCTCTTTCAATCTCCCTGTAGCTTAGCTTGCTAGGAAAGATACATCTGCTTCTTACTAATTGTCATTGTGAAGAACAGTGGGGATTCACTGGCAATTGGCACCATTGCTGTATTTCCAGAAGCAGACCAGATTCAATAACCAGGGAGTCAAATACCTGCCCGACATCAGTGTTTCAGTTCAATAACTGACATACAAATTACAGTCATAGTTTAGGAGAAGACAAAGAGGGACTTTCTGTCTTTGAACCAAGAAAATTTCTGTGTAAATATTTGTAAGTATGTCAGTCTAAACAAACCTTAGTTATTTGTAAAAGCCAAAAGTAGGTAATTGGAAAGAAGAAGTTAACTTGAAGATTCAAAGGATAGTAAAAGTACTTTGGTAAATGCCTGCTACTTCAGTTATCTGCCTATAATCAATGAACTGTGACTGTTCTCACTTTGGTAAGTATTTTGAAGTTATTTTGAAGTGAATATAAAATTGGAAATGTGGGTTAGGGAGTACCTGTATATCCAAACTCTAAGTAGGTATGTTTTGCTCAGTCTCTTATTCCTCCTATACCATGACCCATTTATTTATTTATTTATTTATTTATTTATTTATTTATTTATTTATTTATTTATTTATTTATTTATTTTCTATCCCGCCTTTATTATTTTTATAAATAACTCAAGGCAGTGAAGTACTCCTTCCTCCTCCTATTTTCCCCACAACAACAACCCTGTGAGGTGAGTTGGGCTGAGAGAGAGTGACTAGCCCAAGGTCACCCAGCCAGCTTTCATGCCTAAGGTGGGACTAGAACTCCCGGTCTCCTGGTTTCTAGCCCATTGCCTTAACCACTAGACCAAATTGGCTCTCACTAGACCCTTGCCTGCTCTTTTGAAGATGCAAAGACTTGGAGTGTGTAGCTTAACTGCATGGCACAGTTTTTTGACCAACAGAATCTACCCAGTTCATTCACTAGGTTTACACTGGTGAAATCTTTTGACTGATTCATTATACTGGCCACTTACTCCCAGTTTTTCATTTTATATATTCACAGAAAATCTGGACACTTACAGCCAAGGTCATACTGTCCACTGTTTTCTGGATGAACCACATCTCCCCCAGAAAGTTCAAGCTTTTATACAAAGGGTAAAGATTGATCCAGGTTTGTCACTGGATACAGAGGTAGCCCTCCACTGTACTTGGATGGTACATCAGCTTGCTCCTGGACAGAGATAACTTTCTGCTGATTATCAGACTAGATTAATCCAGTCCAGTCTTTCCTAGCGTCCTCCAGATATATTGGACCACTATTCCATCATCTCTAAAACTTTGGCTTATTTTACAGCCTATGACCTAATAAAAAAGAGCTTCTTGTTTTTATCATATGGTTTTTGTGCTCACTGACAGTAAATTGGATAGTAACATGAGTCATCAAGCACAAATCAGTATCAATCTGCTCTTCTCCCAGAAATAATAGTATAGCTAGGACTTTCAGCTGCACTGGGTTAAATCACTTTGTTGTATTCATGATACAGCAAAACATTGTGTGAAGCTCAATATAAACCAGAAAAAATACTGGAAATGAGTTGATAGCACAGATTTGTCAACAGCACACCCATGATTCACAGTATGATCCATATGTTAGTGCTGTGCATTTAAAAGTGTATTTTTGTTTTTAACTGCTTCCTGTAAAACAGTACTGTGATGCAGTGACATACAGAGCTGTAACAATATAATAGAAAACATATGGCAAAATAGAAAATTATGGGATACTTAGGCGAGCCAAATGGCAAGAGTCAATGGAGAAGCCAAAAACACTACCTTTTATGATTTAGAGTCAGAGAAATCCATTTATTTTTGTGAGATTATGTGATGCCATTGAGACAATATAATCATACTGTTGAATGAATAAGAATTAATCTCTGCTACATGACAACAGGAGCGGTGAAATTTGTTAATTTGCAAAATTGTATTGACTTTTTAACACTTGCCATAGACGTAAATTCTGCTTACAATACTGTGTTGATTAAGATCTCACCCTGGCCTCACCTTAAGCAGTGCAGGGCAGTATTCTGTGGCACCATAGGTACAGAATAACACTGTAACTGTGTGTAAAGAAATTTACATGAGTTTTTCTTTGTCCCCTTTTATACCAACAAAAACAAAGCCTGGTAATTCTGAGTTTCTTTCTCATGCTTGCTTCAACCTCTAGACTATGTAATTGCTTCTCCAAGTCCTTCCTTAAGGGTTCTTTCATACCAAGGTCATCTCTAAAACCCTTTACACTTTAGGAACTGAATATCTGGAAAAGAAAATGCTTACATTGTGACTTTTTATCTTGGCACTGTATTGGTCATTGGTCATTGGAGAAGAAGTATTCTTTTTTTGGTTTGACTTGCAGTTATCTGATGCTTGCAAATAACATACATGTTGCATCTGTTAATCCAATCAAGTCTGTCTGGAAAAAAGATAGATCCAGCAATATGTTATGTTACAAACTGCTTTTGCTGAGAATAAACCTCTCTTAAAGCTAACATGATATTATTTTACTCTCAGTTAACCTACATAAAGGACTTGAGCAGAACAGAATATTTTTGCAGCAGAACAGTATCACCTTAATTTGCACCCAGAAGCAAACTGGCAAACAGTGCAGTCTGCAAAGCAGAAGTATTACATGGACATACTGAGATATGCCCCTCACTGCCCACACTGCTGCATTCTGGACCACTTGAAGCTGCTGGGTGGTCTTCAAGGGCAGCCCCAGGTAGAGACTCATTTTAAATGCAGCATCACAAATCATCCAAACCACTGCGGACAAGATCCTAGAAAACTATTTTTTATTTTAAAAAGCCAGAAAGAGAGACAACAAAGAGTAAATCTGATGCAGGTCTTAAGACATTTCAGTTACAGCTGAAATGATATTTATACAGCTGATATTTACACAGTGTGGTAATTGGTGGCTATGAATTTCACCCAGTGCAGTGTAGAGAAGAACAACACACAGCACTGACCACCAATTATTTATATGTATTGACAGTGCAGGTGAAATACATCATTTACATATTATATATGCCTTCCATCATTATTGACTCCCCTGAAAAACTGCAAATATCACTACTGCTATGCTTTTACTCAGCAGATAGCACACTTGCTGTGTATTTTGCAGGGGGGAGTGGGTTGCCCAGTGTCATGAGTGCCGTTGAGCTGAAGACATCAGCGCAATGGCACACATGACAATAGCAAGGAAACAGGGGAAGGGGCTCAAGATAAGTAGCCATCAACTTACAAAGACTGAAGGACAAGAAACAATGGCTAAACGGATCGCGAGGCACACCCAAGCTGTTAGCGCTAACGCAACGGAGATCGCCCAGCTGACAGCAATCACCGGAGGAATAGAGAAACCGATGATGAGCGATCCCGGAACGCCAGCGGGGCCTCGCAACCCCTCACCTACCGGCAGGACAACGTGTTGGACAAAGGGGGGTGACGTAACCGCGAGTGAGGGGGCGCTGACCGGCGCGGGGTATTTAAACCCCGCACCGGCGCGCTCCTGTCACTCTCAGCTTTTTTCCGATACTGTACCTACACCATGAATAAATCAGAGCCTGTTCCACAGAACCAGTGTCTGAGCATTATTCAGAGGTAGGCAGCGCATGACACCCAGTGAAAACATGTCTTTCAGCAAAAATGCAAGCTAAGTGTTAGGCTTCATTCCTTTACGTTTTGGTTGTCTCATATTAGTATATAGGTGAATTAATATGTGCATTTTTATAGCACCACTTATTGAATATAGCATAAAATAATCCAAGGTAGCTCTTTACAAGAGAGAACGATCCTAATTTACTAGAAGGAAATAGCCACAAATCTCTTCTTGAAGAAGACTTCATGAGGATCTGGGGACAACAACAATTATTAGTGGGCCATAAATGCCCCCTTGTTGAGCAAGGTGTTGAAGTTGGTAGTTGAAGTACTGTATAGATCCAGGAAATGGTCTGGATCTCAAGGATTTCAGCCTTGATTTTACACTGAAATGTCCTTATATATATTTTGGTATGATATATGATGGCATCGTTCCAGAAGGGTTTTTTTAGGGATTTGGAAACATGTTTTAGCAGTACAACTTATATTTAAGGGACAAACTGCCAAAAATGATCCAAGAATCTAGAGTTCTTATGAATTCCTACAAGATTCCATCTTGCCCATTGTTCTTTTTAGCTCCATATGAAAATACTGAGCATAATTGGTTAGACATAATTAATATAAAGAATAAACTCATTTTGGTGTTTTATTGCATAATCATCTCTCCTGTGGTGTGCAACTGCCTTGGTTCCATGCACTTCAGTTAAATCCCAACTTGTAATCAATATTACCTATGATTACTTTACAACTTAAGGCTATGGTTTATGAAGCCAGTTTTGTGGAAGCACAAACATTTGGATTTCTTTTGCCCATGCAGGGGAATGAAGGAATGGGAAAAACATGTAAGTCAGGGAGAAGATTAGATTGATTGTCTGTGTTGTTGTTGTTTATTTGTTTAGTTGCTTCCGACTCTTTGTGACTTCATGGACCAGCCCATGCCAGAGCTTCCTGTCAGTCGTCAACACCCCCAGTTCCCCCAGGGACGAGTCCGTCACCTCTAGAATATCATCCATCCATCTTGCCCTTGGTCGGCCCCTCTTCCTTTTGCCTTCCACTCTCCCTAGCATCAACATCTTCTCCAGGCTGTCCTGTCCTCTCATTATGTGGCCAAAGTATTTCAGTTTTGCCTTTAATATCATTCCCTCAAGTGAGCAGTCTGGCTTTATTTCCTGGAGGATGGACTGGTTTGATCTTCTTGCAGTCCAAGGCACTCTCAGAATTTTCCTCCAACATTACAGTTCAAAAGCATCGATCTTCCTTCTCTTAGCCTTCCTTATGGTCCAGCTCCCGCAGACATATGTTACTACGGGGAACACTATTGCTTTAACTATGCGGGCCTTTGTTGTCAGTGTGATGTCTCTGCTCTTAACTATTTTATCGAGATTTATCATTGTTCTTCTCCCAAGGATTAAGCACCTTCTGATTTCCTGACTGCAGTCAGCATCTGCAGTAATCTTCACACCTAGAAATACAAAGTCTTTCACTGCTTCTACATTTTCTCCCTCTATTTGCCAGTTATCAATCAAGCTGGTTGTCATAACCTTGGTTTTTTTGAGGTTTAGCTGCAAGCCAGCTTTTGCACTTTCTTCTTTCACCTTCATCATAAGGCTCCTCAGTTCCTCTTCGCTTTCAGCCATCAAAGTGGTATCATCTGCATATCTGAGATTGTTAATGTTTCTTCCAATGATTTTAACTCCAGCCTTGGATTCCTCAAGCCCAGCTTGTCGCATGATGTGTTCTGCATACAAGTTGAATAGGTAGGGTGAGAGTATACAGCCCTGCTGTACTCCTTTCCCAATCTTAAACCAGTCCATTGTTCCGTGGTCTGTTCTTACCATTGCTACTTGGTTGTTATACAGATTCTTCAGGAGGCAGAAAAGATGACTTGGTATCCCGATACCACTAAGAACTTGCCACAATTTGTTATGGTCCACACAGTCAAAGGCTTTAGAATAGTCAATAAAACAGAAATAGATGTTTTTCTGAAACTCCCTGGCTTTTTCCATTATCCAGCGGATATTGGTCCCTAGTTCCCCTGCCTTTTCTAAACCCAGCTTGTACATCTGGCAATTCTCGCTCCATGAATTGCTGAAGTCTACCTTGCAGGATCTTGAGCATTACCTTACTGGCATGTGAAATGAGTGCCACTGTTCGATAGTTTGAACTTTCTTTAGTGTTCCCCTTTTTTGGTATGGGGATATAAGTTGATTTTTTCCAATCTGATGGCCATTCTTGTGTTTTCCAAATTTGCTGGCATTACTTGACAGCATCATCTTGCAAGATTTTGAACAGTTCAGCTGGGATGCCGTCGTCTCCTGCTGCCTTGTTATTAGCAATGCTTCTTAAGGCCCATTCAACCTCACTCTTCAGGATGTCTGGCTCTAGCTCACTGACCACACCATCAAAGCTATCCCCAATATTGTTATCCTTCCTATACAGGTCTTCTGTATATTCTTGCCACCTTTTCATGATCTCATCTTCTTCTGTTAGGTCCTTGCCATCTTTGTTTTTGATCATACCCATTTTTGCCTGGAATTTACCTCCAATGTTTCTAATTTTCTGGAAGAGGTCTCTTGTCCTTCCTATTCTATTGTCTTCTTCCACTTCCACGCATTGCTTGTTTAAAAATAATTCCTTATCTCTTCTGGCTAACCTCTGGAATTTTGCATTTAATTGGGCATATCTCCCCCTATCACTGTTGCCTTTTGCTTTCCTTCTTTCTTGGGCTACTTCTAGTGTCTCAGCAGACAGCCATTTTGCCTTCTTGGTTTTCTCTTTCTTTGGGATGTATTTTGTTGCCGCCTCCTGAACAATATTGTGAACTTCTGTCCATAGTTCTTCCGGGACCCTATCTACTAAGTCCAGTCCCTTAAATCTATTCTTCACCTCCACTGCATATTCCTTAGGAATATTAGTGAGCTCATATCTAGCTGATCTGTGGGTCTTCCCTAATCTCTTTAGTCTGATCCTAAATTGTGCAAGAAGAAGTTCGTGATCTGAACTACAGTCAGCTCCAGGTCTTGTTTTTACCGACTGTATAGATGTCCGCCACCTTTGGCTGCAAAGGATGTAGTCAATCTGATTTCGGTGTTGTCCATCTGGTGAAGTCCATGTATAAAGATGTCTCTTAGGTTGTTGGAAGAGAGTTTGTTATGCAGAGTGAGTTGTCTTGGCAAAACTCTATCAGCCTATGTCCTGCTTCGTTTTGTTCTTCCAGGCCATGCTTACCTGTAATTCCAGGTGTCATTTGACTGCCCACCTTAGCATTCCAGTCTCCCATGATGAAAATAACATCTCTTTTAGGCATGTTGTCCAGTATGTGCTGCAGATCCTCATAGAACTGCTCTACCTCAGCTTCTTCAGCATCTGTGGTTGGGGCGTATATTTGGATCACTGTGATGTTAGATAGCTTGCCCTGAATTCGAATTGAGATCATTCTATTGTTTTTTGGATTGTATCCAAGCACTGCTTTAGCCACTTTACTATTAATTATGAAGGCTACTCCATTTCTTCTGTGGTCCTCTTGTCCACAGTAGTAGATCTGGTGGTCATTTGATGAGAAGTGGCCCATTCCAGTCCATTTCAGTTCACTGACGCCCAAAATGTCTATCTTTAATCTTGACATCTCACCAATAACCACATCCAATTTGCCCTGGCTCATAGATCTTACATTCCAGGTTCCAGTGGTGTGTTGATCCTTAGAACATCGGATTCGCCGTTCACTACCAGCAGCGTCGGCCGCTAGCTGTCCTTTTGGCTTTGAGCTAGCTGCGTCATCACATCTGGGGCTAGTTGAACTCATCCTCTGTTCCTCCCCAGTAGCATTTTGACCATCTTCCAACCTGGGGGTCTCATCTTCCAATGGTATACTGACATATCTGTGGTTGTACTAATCCATTTAGTTTTCACGGCAAGAATACTGGGGTGGGTTGCCATTACCTTCCCCAGGGATCGCATTTAGTCTGACCTCTCTGTCATGACCTTCCCGTCTTAGGTGGTCCTTCACGGTTTAGCTCATGGCATCATTGAGGTGCTCAAGCTCCAGCACCACAACAAGGTAATGATCCTTTGCTGAAGTGATTGACTGTAGTAAATCATAATATTGGATAGGACTAAACAGGCCTAACACCTGTGATGTCACTGAGGTTTACTCCCAGATAAATGGATATGGGACTAGAGATTTTAAGTAAAGATAAAGGACTTTAGATTATAAGTAAAGATAAAGATGCACTGGAGTCAAAGTGATTATTATAAGAATATGAATTAGTGCTTAGAAAGCAAAGTCACTTATTCTAGAGGAGATCTGGGTTCAAGTCCCTATTCAGTTCTTGGACTACCCACTATGGCCTAATTTAAAATACTTCACAGGGTTGAAATGTGGATGAGGGGTAGGAAAGAAAATAGTTGTCATTTGACCCTTGTAGAATAAACATTGAAGCAGTATAAGTATGGTCTTCTGTTTAATGTAGTTGAGTCCGGTGCATGTTTGATTCTACACAATTTATACTGGCCCAGTAAAAAGAAGTTACAATCTTTCTGTCCCCTTTTGTGCAACTTCTACATTAAGAAAAAAATGTTCGCTTTTAACGTGTTTTAATATGCAAAACTATAAATTCCAAGTACTGAATTGTTTGCTTTTTTCCCCATGAGCTTGGTACTAAAGGCTCCCTGGCTTTAACGCTTTAAAAACATCATCAAATTTTTATTAAACACTTTGATCTTGTATTGGATCAGACTGTATTTATTTATTTCATTTTAATTTAGATAGATATTGATCAAATTTATATAGCTGCCCATCTCACCAGAAGTGACTCACCAAAAGACATTCTTTTTAATTTGTAGATCACCAATCATTTTCTGCTGAAAACTCTAACCTCCCAGGATGGTTTAGATATCAGTTGTAAGTTAAATATCTATGGGATTAATAACTTACACAACTCATTTTCTGGGCTTTTCAGCCCACACAAGCCACCTTTGCCCTACAAAAGAATGATTGGTTACCAGAGGCTGCCGTCAATGCAGATATAACATGCCAAAAGCAGAGGAACGCATCGCACAAGCCTATTTTAAGAGGCTACCGAAAACTGGGTCGAAGTTCATTGCTGGCCAGCAAACAGCTTGGCTGTGCAGGGAGAAAATGGAAAATCTCAATGCTGAACTCGGCATAATCAGAAAGTACTCCAAAACATATTAATTTTTAAATAGCCTAAAATGCCATGCTCCAGCGGCACAAGCATAAAACAGCGTTCCTAATATAGATAATAGATAACACAAGGACTTGCTGACACTGGTTTTTGTCTTTATTGAAAGGTGACTGCTGTTCTACAGCCATTCATTGAAGGAAATGGCCTTTTGAAGCGCAGCTATTAGGGGAATGGGCAATTACAAGGAGGGAACATCAGCCTTCATAAAGAACAGGACCGAGCTTTGCATGCCTCGGCCTTCTAATAGCAGCCCCATCACCTGAACACTATTAATAGCTCTATGAGGCAACGACTTGGATGCTGACAATTGCTTGGTTAATGGAAGGCTTCTTGTAGAAAGGATTTGATCCAGCAGAGGCTTTTGCTGGGGAACCATAGAGGTGATATTTCACCCTTCTCCCAAACTTTATTTATCCGATTTCTATTCAATTTCTATAGTTGCCCATCTCAGCAAGTGACTCTGGGCAACTTACCACAATAAAAGCCATGGAACAGTTAAAGCAATTACAATTTAAACAATTAAAACACAAAATAAATATACATGGCTGCCAAGTAAGCAATGTATGGATGTTTGTTAATTAATTAATTAATTAATTAATTTTATCTCATCTTTAACTCTGGCCCCTAAGTCACTTTTATACTGTTTCCTGAGCATATTTGTAGAGATGTAAGAAATTATTTTGCCCCATCTGCTGATGACCTTCCAGAGAACAGATGACCTAAAAAGTATGCTAAGATAGTTGAATATCTCACATAGACTTTCCCTGTGCCTGAAGGAACACATAAGGAAGGTTGCTGGGCCACAGAGATGAAATTTGTCCTTCCCACTGTTTAAGTCTATACTCTGAGCATGTCAGAACAGTTTCTATCAATGTATTTCTGTTCAGCTTCAATATAGGATGGGATATGAATTGGGCAAGGATTAGAAATAAAGATACTCTATGTGCCAAAATGAAAAAGTATTCAAAGCACTGTCTGATGCACTCTGAATATGGTGGCTCAAAAGTAGGCCCCAAGCACTTGGAACCTTGAGAGCAAAAAATGTGGGTACTTCATAAGGCCCTGGGACACTTTCATGTGTTATTTTGGCAGCCGCCTCGAGACTGTGGTAGCCATCTCAATGTTGCTTTTGTGAGACCAGATAAAGTAGAGGGATGTGTTAGATTCCATCATCTCAACCAGCATGAGATATGAATGTTACAGGAGTCAAAAATAGCATGATCCTCATGGTGAGGGTATGAATTAAAAAATAAAGTGTGGAATTGTTCTTGGAGTCTTGAAAAAAAATATGGTTCCACAAACTTTTCATTCTCCCTTTCATCTTGTTAGAAATATCCCTCCCTAACTATAGCATGACAATACTTTTTGTTTTGTAAAGTAAAATAACCAAACATTTGTGCAGTTAATATAAGGTCTACAGGAAAGTTGGAAAATAGAAGGTATACTGAAGGGAGAATAGCTCAGGATTTGAGGGCCTATAAACTCCCAGCTTTTTCTTTTACCTTTCCTTTCAGGTGCAGTTTTTAGGAAATTTCTGATTTGAGCAGGACATTCAGCAACTGGAGTTGGTTTCTACAAAATGACTGGCTGTGTAATCCTGGAATCACAGGGATCCATTAAACTGTTGGTATCAATATTTAAAAGGAAGATTTTATACTTTGTGAGGAATATTCTGCCTCCAAAATAATGTCTTCTAGCTTCAGGCTTTCACTGGAAAATGCTAAATAATTCTGAAGACTCCGGATGGACAAATCTGGTCACACTCTAGAACTGTGTTCTCAGCAGTAAAGGTGTTTGATTTATATTTGATCTTGTTATCACATTTCTCAGAATTATATGGAGACTGTCCTCCTTTCCCCACCAAGTATTGTTTAATTTGGCCCAGAGTATCATTTAGGCACAAGGTAGCAGAATGTAGTGCTGGTGATTTATGTAATATATTAGATTACACTTTACTTGTGCAGCATTTTGGTTTTGAGAGATAAAATCTGGGATGGGCTGCCAATTTGTTAACAAGGGCCTCTTCAGTTACATATGGTGGGGAAAGGGGAAAAGACAAAACCTTTCTTGGTTGTCTGGAAAAAAGAGGATCCTATCCTGTTTCTCTCACTTCCTCTTTCCTGCTGTTTGTAGAAGATTAGAGTGATAAATGCCACAAGGTAGCAATGTGTGAGCCCACCTTCTCCCACCTCCTCAAGCATTCTGCCATCTGGCCTCTGTTACATAGGATTAAGCTGAACCCCATGCAGTGTCTGCCTTAGTCCCTTCATCCCCATGGGCAAGACCAGACAAACATGAGCAGATCCTTCTTCTGTCTTCTCTTACCACTTTCCATGGTTGCAGTGTTAAATGTTATCAAATCATTTATTTTAACTATTATTCCCCCCATTTAAGAAAGTTAACATTATTTAGAGGAGGGCTACAATGTATTTGACTATAAGACTGATTTATCAGAATCAGAATTTATCTTCTTATAAAATTTGTCTTATATGCACTTCATGGATGGAGTTGCTTATATGAAACATTTCACTACCTATTTGTCACAAATGGCAATGACTAAGGCCATTCCTGTGCTCTTGTTGCAAGTAGTAGAAAAGTAGGGGAAGAAGATTCAAATCATATAAGACAAATGGGTTGGCCTAGCAAACATCACAGGCATTAGGGACCTGCTGTGGTGCACAGTTCAGCTGGAGACACAATCCTTTTATTTATCCTCCTTGTTTCTGAAGAAGAAATAGCATCATGAGAAGTAATTAGCATGTTTACCTTGCTCTCTTCCTCTGGATGGGGATTGGAACTTGATGGAAAGGTCAAGTGCATGGATGACAGCAATGGAGCAGGAAGTTGGCCCACTCAGCTGAGAGCCTTTCCTCAAGGGTCTGTAAAAGCCCTCAGTGAGCAAAGCTAGATAGATTTATTTATACAGAAATGTCAAGGTAGTCAGGAATTTTTATGAAATTATCCTAAAAAAAGATGAGATTCTACAACATGCTGAAATACAAACTACCCAACTCCATTTTAGTTGAGTCTATTGTGTTGTTTGAATTCATCCACTGAGATGGCTATTGTGATTTTGCATAACATAAAAGAACCTATTTGTATTGCAGTTTTACCTGCCAGGAGGGTGTACCAAGTTTTCTCCATTCATACACATGTAAATTCCCATGTATATATGTGAAAATGTATATAAGGAACAATTTGTGCAATTTGCATTATTCTGGAAGAAAAACCAGTATTGTAACATTGCCAAGAAAACGATACGAAATGTCCTTGAAATCACCAGGAGTCAAGCTTAGCTTAAGGGAGACGTTACTTAAAGTGGGGAACAATAGCACAATAATCAACTATACTATAGAGAAAGGTTGCTGGAACAAAATAAAAAGAAAAGTGATTAGAATATGTAATATTTCTTATGTATGTGGGTTTGGGAACTATTGAGTACAAAAAACAGCAGATTAGTGAACTGTATTTACAAAATGCTTCAGATACGAGAAGAGAGAAGGGGCACTGAAATAACTGCCAGATTTTGGTCAATTAAATTGTTACTCTATTGATCAAAGAACCTGCATAAATGTGTATTTTATTAAAAAATAAAACAATAAAATAAATAATAAAATAAAATAAAAATAAGATACTTTCCTATATGTGCCCTGATCTGCTAGATTGCTTTTTATGTCAAAAGAAGTCACTTGTTCTAAGCATGCTTTCACAAATGTGTTTATAATGTTACATGTGATTCAAGCCTGAAACATTAGGAAAGACTTATGGTGCAAGGGATGTATTGGCACAAATCTTACGGAACATGAGATGGCAGTTTTGTGAATAAAGAGGTGTTAAAAGTTCCCAATATTTTGACTGTGAACAAAAAGTGTGAATTGAACTTAATGAACTTAAACTGCACTGTAAGGAGATAAAGTAGGTTACAGGTAGCTATGTGGACTGCCAATAAGTGTAGCCAACTACAAGGACAAATATGTGCATTTATTGCTTACTTTTTAGCAATGATGTAGGAAAGGTATATCTAGGTACAGTCTATTCAATCAAATAAAATTGAACTGACTACCTCAGGATAGCAATCTGCCATTTTTTTTAAAAAAAAAGCAACATAGAAAGAAAGCATTTCATAATACATAATCAATCAAAGGAGACAGCACCAGGCATGGATGAGGTTTTTTTTTTAAGATGATTTTTTTTGGAAGAATCCAGATAAGAGTCAGGAAATATAATTACTATATACTATTGTATTGCATTGGAACAGGATATTAGAACCCTTACTCTTGGTCACAAATGCATAATATTAAGCTACTGTTAGATCTGCAGGGAATTTGAGTCTGTGAGCTAGGCTGGGATCTCAAAAAACAAAATACATACATTCACAGCAGAAGACAGCAATGCAGACAAATTGTGTTGTACTGCAAAGGAAGCTACATGGACATGTCTATGAAGCCACCCGGAACTGACCTTGAATTAATGGAGATCTTACCCTCCCTTTTTTTGGCAACAAATTATGTTACTAAAACGATACCATTTTCCCCCCCATTTCAGGGATGATGGCTGAGCTGAAGAATTATTTCAGTGTCAGATATTGAAATATTCACTCATTCCTCTTTAATTATTGACTGAAAATGATTTCCATAACATGATTTAAGGAAGCAACATCTGAAGATTTTTCCCTGAGAAAGTTCTGGTGACGATGAACTCATACACTGATCCTGGTGGCTTACAGAGGAGACTTGAAAACACAGAAAATTTCTTTCTTGCTTGGGGGTGATGCTTCTCCCTACAGTTTCCCATAATATTTTCAAAATTGCCTGATCCTATCACTATCTGCCAAGACAGTATCATTTCAGAGTAGGTGATAGATGGGATTAGAATGGAAAGTACTGAGTATTTCCCAAACCAAAGATAGCATGGCACACAGCCTGATGCTACTGGTGCTTTTATTTCCTGACATCATTGGGCATCCTCTTTGTGATTCATTGGCAGATGAGTTTCATGAAACATGACGTGTTTAGATTTCTTTTCCCCAGTATTGATTGAAGTATTGAAGGACAGTGTATGGAAATCAATAGAACATTCAAAAAGTACCACTCATGCATAAAGCTAATGATAAAATTACTGTTATAATTAGCGCTGGAATTCAAGAATCTTAATTTGTAGTTAACCATTGCTTTATCTTATTTAGTTAATAAGGGAGTCTGTAATGTTTAATTAAGATGAAATAAAATCAAAGATCAAACATAGGGATGCATAATCAATTGCCTCCTAATAGTTTCCAAAAATTACTGTCAGATTTCAACTTTTAACATCCTTAAAAGCTTGGAGAAAATTATTAAATAAATGAAAGGAATAATTTCCCTCACTGAATTCCTTTTTCAATATACTGTTGGTACGTCACTTAAAAGCCAAGTGTGCTCCATATATGAAAAGAAAGTTGCATAACCCTGCTCTAGGGGAAGGGTAGAGCCATTTGGAAATTAAGTTTGGAAATAAGAGTGTATGAAAGGTACGTGTATGATGAAATTATGATTAATTAAAATAAAGAGGGGACATAAATTTTAGAACATTAATCTTTCAGGAATCTTAATGTTTCAATTACTTTGTCTCATCTGCTGCTATTCATAAATTCAATTCACACACAGAATCTATACATGATAGAATTATGGGTTTTCAGAAAATGCAATGAAAATATGATTACTGTAGTATCCTCATTTTCTGCTACAACATAGGTTACTTTTACTGCCTCTATTTGACAGATATTTGATATCTGTCAAAAGTTTCTCACTACTGAGGTAATAAAATCTTGGCTTTCAGAGAGCTGGCATATAGACTGTTGCAGCACGCATGCATGCGTAAATAAGTAAATATTTAGTAGTAACTTAAAGGCTAGCACATTTATTATGACATATTTGATTTTATAGATTACAGCCCACTGTTGTCAGGAAGTACTGTATGTTGAATATCATGCTGTCTCAAACGTTTGTCTTGATTTTGTGTCATTATGCCTAATAGTCTTGTGAATTTGATGTTTTCTATGTTACTATGATGTTATGACCCTAACCGACAGGAAGCTCTGGCGTGAACTGATCCATGAAGTCACAAAGAGTCAGAAGTGACTGAACAAATAAACAACAAATGATGTTATGAAGACTTTGGTGCTCTGAAAGAATATATGAGGAAGGTTGTATCTTTACAAGTAGAGTTATTTTTTGTTATTTTTTCTAATCATGGAGGTATTTTATACAATTAAGACAATTAGAAGATCAGGTTTATTAAATATATAAGCCTTTGTCATGACAGAGGTTACAAAAAACGTAAGAAACCATGTGATGATGGGTGCAAGAGTTAAGCATTTCTGTTAGCACCACATGGGTCCATAAAAAGAACTATAGATATTGAGAGGTAAGCCTGGTTCACACATCCTACTAAATCAGGATTACTTTAACCATTGAACGGACTCCAATGTGAATTTGTCACACGCTGATTTATTATATTTATTTTGGTACATTTCTATTGCTTAAAGCTACTTATTTGAAAAGACATGTAGGCTCAAACAATTCCAGGTACTGATTACTTTAACCATAGTATATTGAATGGACTCCAATCTGAATTTGTAGAACACACAAAGCCATGAGCCCTAGTTTATAAACCATATGCTAAGCCATAAGGCAGACTGAGTTTTACTTTCAGGAGTTATGTGAGCTCATCCATGGAAAGAGGGATTAGATGCAGGTTCTTTCATTCAAGTGCTGCACTAATAATACTGCCAAGGGGTGGAGGGAGGGCCACAGTAGTTTTTGGGTTAGTTTCTTAGCTGTAGGCACCACTCTACTCCAAGATGGCACTGGGCAGCTCACAATTTAAAACAACTGGGTACAAAAGACACAATTTAGTATCTTGTGTTCAAGACAAATAATGGAGCCTATATCTTTGGTTTTAACATAGTACCCACAATACCTTCATTGTTAAAGTCTTCCTTGTGATGGTGTTGGGGTATCTTGAATATAGATAGTCTTTGCTTAACAACAATAATTGGGACTTTTGATCTGATCCAACTTTTATACATCAACAGTAGATGTAGTTTAATTGGCTCTGAAATGCCCTGTGGAAACAAATAGAGCAAATAACAAAGCCAGTTAGTTTTAATTAAACAATGTTATACAGTAGTCACTTCTGCTTCAGGTAACATTTCCAAGAAGGGTCTCATCAGATAAACTGTTATCATCTTGATGTATTTATAAATGTGCATGAACTTTCCTCTCAATTCCTCTTGAATCTAAATATTTAGAGAGTTGTGCAAATCCTGTGTTAGACTATGATAAGATCTTGTTTTTTTGCAGAGATTTTTAGAAAACAGTTTATCATTAAAAATGACCTTACGTATCTATTTACCACACTGTTGTTGTAGTCTTATATTATAGGCTCAAAGTTTTGTTTAAGCAATGTTGTCATGAGGACCAGAGGGCTGCTTGCCAATATAAGAAATGTAGAATAGTTTCCTCTACTCCAGTGCTTTACAAAAGCGAAACCGCGCGGCGGGGTGAGCTCCCGTTGCTCGTCCCAGCTCCTGCACACCAAGCAGTTCGAAAACATGCAAATGTGAGTAGATTAATTGGTACGCTTCGGCGGGAAGGTAACGGCGTTCCGTGAGTCATGCTGGCCACATGACCCGGAAGTGTCTATGACAACGCCGGCTCCAAGACTTTGAAACGGAGATGAGCACCGCCCCCTAGAGTCGGACTCGACTGGACTTTACGTCAAGGGAAACCTTTACCTTTACCTAGGGTCAGTATAGGGTCAAGCTGAGGAAGGCTGCATCAGATTAATGAAGGGTGAGGATTCCCTGGCTGAGCTCTTATCAGAACAACAACAGCAACAACAACAACAGCAACAACAACCCCCCCTGCTTCATTCTTTCTATTCTTTCTTGACCAAACTAACCAAGGAGACTTGCAGTGGGGATAGGGAATGTTTTTACTGTGTTCTCCTAATTCTACTTCTAAAATCCACCATAATGTACACATAAATCCATGCCGAGCAACGTTTTGTAGTAGAGCTATGCAAAACTTACAAGGCTTTGACAAAAGTTTGTGGGAAGTATCCTTTCAAAGTTGCTTCATGAAACAGTGCTTCCCCTGCTTTTAAAGGCAAAACCCTTTCCAATTCTAGAATCCCAAAAGGCTTCTATGCATGTATGAGGCAATACTCAAGGAGTATTGCATAGCTTCTGAAGGAAACAGTTCCTCATCAGACTGGGGTAACTGTGGAGAAGATCAAAATTTGCCAGATGGCAGGCACAGCACTGTGACCACAGCCCCATCACTTTTGTGGGGCACACCCACACAAAGGTGGGAGGGTGTTATTTGATCACAACACTGCACCTGTAAATTTTGCAGATTTTGACACCTCCTTATGGATGTCCCTGTCACCAAGGCTAAACTCAGCCACCTTGCACAAGGCTATTGGATAATAATTTTAGTCTCTCTATTATAGAGAAAATTATGGCTGCTCAGCTCTCATGAAAGTAGAAACAAACCACCATCTTCTAGTTAGCAAGTGCCCCTCACAAACTGGCCCAATTTCTTCAGCTTCTCACTCTAGCATTTCTGAATAAAAATCTGATATATTCCTTTCTGACTGAACCAATCCCTGCCATCAGCAAGCTTAAAAGGTCCCAAAAAGGTAAATTCCCTTCAGACAGAAGAAAGATTACGTGGCAGGTGGCTGAAACACTGAGCCAAAAACCAGATAAAATTAGTGCAGATATATTTTTGCTACCTAGGACATTGCAGTGTGTTCTATCCCACATCAACAGTGGGTGAATTAAACGTCAGTTTATGTGCAAAGTGAGATGTTTGATTGTGTTAACAATTTCTACTGGTTACTTTTTCCAGTGCATGGAATATCTCACAGAGTATAAATAAGATAAAGAGGTAAAACCTGAATTAATTCAACCTACTAATTTTAGCACAGACCTTACTTCCAGACACTCTGCCCGCTCTACTATGCTAACCTGGGGCAAGTCTCCAATTTTCCGCTCTGGAGTGGTAGTTTATAACTTGCCATTTGAAACTCCGACAGAAGGTCGGTGTAAAATACTACCAATACTGGGTAAATGGTTTTTGTTTACATTGAGAAGCAAATCTAAAGTTTCATGAATGCTTATCTACTTATGTGTAATGTCGTGAAAGAGACATTACTAACCAACCCAAAGGTTTCAGAGAAGGGACAGGACGTGCCATTTAAGCTGTTGCAAAGCTGAGTAATGTGATCTGACTAATACATCAAGATGCAACCTATCCTATTGCATTATAGTTACAGTTTTAAAATGTGTAATGAAGGGATTTGGGTCCATGACAGGCTATGTTACAAGAAATGTTTTAGCCTTTAAGATGATACAAGAAGGGCGGTGGAGGGAGTAGGGACAAATCAAAACTGGATAGGATCCCATGAAATCTTAAACCATGAACTATGGTTTACAAACCAGAGTGAGTGGGTTCACATAACCCACAAAGTCAAAATTAAATAAACCTTGTTACTGCTCAGTGTGGTTTATGGGTCCAACACCTTGCTATTTTTGGTGCAACTGTATACTCTAGTTAACCTTCCTGTGGCAAGAGTTGTCTTCAGATAAGTCATTTTCTTCAAATGTGTTAGGGTTGCTGGTTGAGAATTCTGGAAATTGCAATCTCAGTTCATCTGAAAATTTTCTTTATTTTTGATGGACAATGGTCAAATTGACATGAATCAGCAACTATGACAAGACAATACATTTTAGTCTGGTGTGTTGTGGGAGTCGTTAGTTTAGAGCAGTGTTTCTCAACCTCAGCAACTTTAAGATGTATGGATTGCAACTCCTAGAATTCCCCAGGTAGCATGCTGGCTGGGGAATTCTGGGAGCTGAAGTCTACACATCACAGAGTTGCTAAGGTTGAAAACACTGGTTTAGGGACTAGCATATTATGGGAACACTGAAAATTGGTGTAATTAAGAAAACCAGAATTACCAATTGGGCGCCATGTTGTGCAATCACAGTAATTATCAGAAGATATTCTGCCACCACCTAATGTCGAGAGAAGTGCCTCACCTGGCATTCTTCTTCTAACCCAGCCTTGGAGAGAGAGAGGGCTCTCACATTCTGTGCCGCTTTTCTGGCAAATTAAAAGGGGAAAATGAAAAGAAATGAAATAAAATTCTATAGTCCCACGTCCTTGCCCTGTGATGTTGAGGTGTAGAGCTATGGAAATAAGGCTGCCTTTTCCTTCCCTTTGGGAAATAAACCAACCTCACAAAAGTTAAATAAAATCAAACTAGGGTGAGGCAAAAGTTCAGCAGGAGCTCCAGTGCAGTTACCAGAATCTAGACATCTTGGCAAAGATCATCTGTGACTTTGATTTATTATGTGCCATCAAATCATTTTTGACTCCTAGCCAGGCGATGCTAGACTAAGACCAAAGCATTCCCCATGGAGTACAAGTGGGTAGTGCCACATAGCTCTACGTCTCTAAACGTACCAACAATATGTCCCTTCTAGTCCTTCCACATAGCTACCACTGACCTGCCATGGCAGTGTGTGGGGCAGCTGACCGCGATGTGCCATCTGGCTGGTGCTATGACCTCCATACCATCTGTATCCCAAGCAGGGAGTTCTGACCATGTGCCTCTGTGATGGTTGGGATGGATGGCAGGGTATCAGTAAGAGGATATGGAGGGGGGATGCTTTTCCACAGTTCCTTGCTGCACCACTGTCCTTGGGGCTGGCATTGCCACTGCTTGTGCATGTGCCTGAATGTGGGCTTGGGCCATGTGGCTGCACTCTTGGTGCTTCCTATGGTTTGTGGCAGGCTGAAGAGCTACTTCTCTCTTAGACCCAAGGGACTCATTTAGCTACAGCAGGTGCATGATCAATTGTGGTTTTCCTGTGCAGGCACCCAGAACAACACTGTACCTGGCCCTTCTCCTGCCCTAAGGCCTCCAGGGGAGGACCAGGAGGAAGGAGACAGCGGCATGTCACAGCACCCAAGGTACTCTCCAATTCCCTACATGGAATACACCTGCTGCATATGAGCATTACTATTTGCCCTGGCTGTGCAGGGATGTCCTTGCTTCAGAGTGGAGGCAAAGAACCGCTTTCCCAGCCCCTTGCCCAGAAGCCAAAGAGAAAACAAAGGAAGCAAAGGAAAGGAGGCCTGTTAAGGCCTAAATGGGGTGGGTCTGTGTTGCACCACTACTAACAGAGAAAAGGGAAAGAGGGAACTAGTGCAGCAGTGCACTGTGTGGGAGCTCCTCCCATGATCCCACATAAGCTGGGAGAAGCACATTTTGATGCGTTTGCATTTGCTCCAGACGTGCTTCATGGTCTGGAGGAACTGTTTGCCCTCATCTCCCAAGTCACCCTCTGGTAGAGGGCAGTCTCTGGCATCAGGGCACTGCACCTAAGCCATGTTCACTGTAGCCAGGAAAAGATTTAGCAAAGTCTCTATTTCTTGCTGCCTTCCAAAAACACTGGGCGTTTTGTAGCAGGACAGCCAAGGTGGTTCTGAAACCCACTTGAACCAGGCAGGTCCCACACATGCATGTCCCTATTCCAGTTTGGGTGGGAGGGATGCAGAGGAAGGGGGATCCACCAAGCAAGACTTGCTCTAACTGCAGTCCAAACCAAATGCCCAACCAGCATTATTGCCATACTGGGGGAGCCAACAGAGATACAATTCCTTCTCCTGGCTTAATTTCATGCTGGGTGCAGCAGACAAATCACACACCTTGGACGGCAGTGCAGAATTGCCCTACAATTCCCATAATCTCTTACCTAGGCACATCATATTCGGGCTACAAAACCTAGCTAGCAGCCCAGAGAGATCTTTACTTTCGGCTCATGGTCATCCAGATCTTTGCACACCAGATATCATAGCCTAAATTTGACTAATGCCAGGCTGCTGCTGCTGCTGCTAAATTGAAGTTCCAAAGTTTGGAGGGATTACTTATCTCTGGGTTTAAGAAAACAAAACAAAACAAGCAATGGCTAAACCATAGAGGCCATTCACCAAGCCCATCACCTCCGCCACATCCCACGTGAACAAGCCAGGGAGCAGGGCGTTGCATCAGTTTCCCGAAGTTACCAAACATTCCCCGCCCAAGGGCATGTGCTTCTCCCCGACGAGTCAATCCCTCAGCGCGTGTCCAGAGTGTGGTCTATATTTGTTATTGTTGCCCTTGTCATCATACAATCGACCAGCAGGGCGGGGGGAAGAGGGAGCAAACTTTACCCTATTGAGCAAAGGAAAAGTTCCAGAGGAGAAGAGAGTTCGCGCACCCCGCCCCTTTCAGACGCCCGATCAAGTTTCAGCGCCCCTCGCTCCTCTATATAAGGAGTCGGACGTGGGAAGTTAGGGGTGCGCTTGCGAACAGTTCGTTGGCAAAGTCGCGCAGGCGGCGAAGCTTGATTGTTCCTCCGGGACGTACGAGGGGTTGGTGGGATCCTGGTCTTGTTGCCCGCAAATAGCGAGAAGGAGTTCGAGGACACTGCTGTGCGAGGCGGTGACAGGTAATCTCAACTCTGCTTATGCTTTTTTCCCCGTTCCTGTTTTTTTCTGTAGGGATGTTGGGATGCTGTGAATGCAAATCCACACTTTTAGTTAGGGGAAATTATTTCCTGAAGTTTTCTTTCTTTCGAAGTGACTTAAGCAAGAGACTTCATACGCTACTTTTCCGTTTAAAAGCTATGAGGATGCCAGCAAGTTGTTCTGCGGAGATTTCGCGAGACTGAATGCGAGTTGCTTGTTGGGACTAGTTAATCCAAGAGAGGGCTTTTTATGCGTTGTGCTTTGAAGAGAAGGCAGCTTGGCGTTTAGTCTGTTAAGGCTCTTGTGGACAAAAATATTGCTGTAGAATGAGTATTTTGTGGAATCTTTAAGTACATATTCAGAGTATGTGAGTGGGAATAAGACTTGATTCATACACAGAATGGCTTCTCAGCAAAGAAACCATTGCTTGTTCAAAGACCTAATCTGCTAGCAGCATAGGGAGCATGCTTTGTATTTTGGAAGTGTTGTGTCAGCCTGCACTTTTGAGCATCTTCAGCTACTGGGAAAAGAGATGAAAGTTGGAGGACTCGTTCAGTCAGAACAGACAGGATTGAGAAAGACAAATCCTCTAAATCAGTGTTCCTGAACCCTGGCAGCTTTAAGATGTGTGGACACTAACTACCAGAATTCTCTAGCCTGGCTGGGGCATTCTGGGAGTTAAAGTCCACACATCTTAAAGTTGCCAAGGTTCAGGAACACTGATTTAGAAGATTCATCATGTCTATCGTGAGACTCCAAAGAATTCTTCCAGTTGCAAGTATGTTTATTTGCAGCGCAGGACAAATTGAGGAGGACAGCTAGCAGGGTCACTGGCAAGGGATTGTGGGTACTGTAGTAAAAAATAGGAGGGCATCAAGTTGCTGTCTCCACCTTAAGTTTTTACAGAAGTGGAAAAAAGTGGGGTGGGGTTATTTTCATGTAACAAGAATAAATCTCAACACTTTGGGCACTGGTGAAGAAGCTGGGGTATAAATCAAATAAATTCTCACATGCTGTATGTTAAGTGTATTCTCTCTAGGAAACCCAATCTTATAGGGTATATGGTCAGTTTTGTTATGCAAATGTGTAATAAAATTTCCTATTCATAGGCTGCGGTGTTTTGGAAAACTAATATAGAGCTTTCCCATTTTCTTTCACCCTGCAGGGTGCCCCGGCTGTTTGTTACTCTGCAACAACAATGGCAGCTGTGCCTTCAGTTGGCTGTCTATTGGCCAAAAACCAGTACTACCGAAGTAAGTTTCCCCCCCTAAAATTGTGGGTGTTTTCCTGTGTCCCGAAGGAGATTAACATGATCTTAAAACCATATTTGCTTCTGTACAGAAGAGAGTGGCCTGAATAGCGCTTACGTTGGAACAGAGTTTGATACTTACCTTCCTAGCTAGCCTGGCTCCAACCAGGAGCTTCTTCACTCTCCTCCTGGATTCAACTTGTGAATAATTTAATATTATACTGATCGCAGTCCATCTCAGGCCTTTGATGTGCAACCTCTGTGTGTGATCTAGCCTGGTCATACAAATGATAAATTTGTGCACTTGAACCTAATGAAAGCCAGTAACTCCGAGCAGTGTTAATTGATAAAATACTAATGCTCTGTGTTTGTGAATAAAAATAAACCAGCAGCTTCCTGTTGGCCATGAAGGCCAATATTGCAAGCTTCCAAATGGAATATGAACAGTTTGTAGTGCTAATTCCAGCTACTAAGTGT
This sequence comes from Candoia aspera, assembly GCF_035149785.1. Taxonomy (NCBI): domain Eukaryota; kingdom Metazoa; phylum Chordata; class Lepidosauria; order Squamata; family Candoiidae; genus Candoia; species Candoia aspera. Next base: position 168,189,442 of record NC_086155.1, read on the forward strand.
GTTATTGACAAACACTCCCTCAGTCCTGGTATTGGTTCGGTCACCTGGCCTTTATTTCTTGAGTTATGTGAACTTGAGCAAAACAGAAATTAGGCTTGCATTCTGTTCGAATGCAGATTTGAAATAACTGTCCTCTTCTATTCTTACTTGACAGTTATGTTGATCCAGTCTTTTATATATAAAATGGCTCTACTCTTTTCAGAAGGAATTATAATCCGATTGGTAAAATGGGCATAGTGTACATGTTATCTGACCATCTTCTATATTATCAAGGGCGCTTCAGGTTTTGTACAGAAATATATAAAATATTGTTGGGCTTCTTTAAGAACAACCTGGATCCTAAATACTAGTTTATTTTTTAATAATAAATACAAAATACTCCCCATTTCCCAAAATAGAACGTAATATTTCAATTTCCTCACGTAGCACGACTGAATTCTGAGTCCAGTGTTTCCTCAAGCGGTTCGTCTTGCTGTTCTGACCCCTTGCCACTCTCAGAGCAGGAAAAAAATCACCATGGTATTGTACTTTTATTCAGTTTTCTAGCTATTGTTCAGAAAAAGCATGAAAAGCAGTTGCACTGTCCTCTATTGTGCATTTAATCTCTATATGTTTTAATTGAAATTTAAGCCTGATCTTTCTTTAATATTGCTGCTTCATTAAAAGTAATAGCCTTTTTGCTTTGAAGCTTTATTATATAGCGGACATTTTGTGTCACCCATTTATAGGTCTACCTGAAATATTTGAAAACTGGTGGATAAAAACCTTTTTTCACTGTGAGCCAGCGCCTCAGAATGTAGGCAGAAAAACCTTATCAGCCAGCAGGTAAGAACTGCTTCTCTCCTAGGATACACAATTTAGTTGAATGAATATTCTTTAGGATTTATCTCAGGCTAATGTGCCTTTTTGAGGTTCATTTGGATGATAATTTTAGCTGTAGTTTATACAGAAGGGTTGAATCCAGAGCAGAGCTTAAAATAGATCTGCTTATTCTGGACAAAGGCAGACTTTGCGATGATTCCTTCTGCCTTGTCTCCTAAACAGCTGCATTAGTTTCTCCCCAAAGCTTGGCAGTAATTCTTTACACTAATCTTGGCCATAAATCATAATTTCTGTCTTGACAGTGCGAACAGCTGATTGGGATATCAAGTTGAAAGTTCCTGCCAGGACATTATATACAGTCATTTCTTGAAATGCATTCACTTGTGTGAAGAAAAGGAACTGCTTGAGAATTCAGTTGTAGAAGAAGTACAGATTACCAAGGATTTAATCAGAGCTTATTCATCAAGCAACCATCATTTCAGTGTCTGCTGCAAGAATTCTTGATAATGAACAGGTGTTCAACATTTCATAAATTTTGCACTTCACAGGAGAAAATGCAAATGAAAAGTCTAGCTGATATTGTATGTCTGATAATTGTTTGGGATATCTTTTGCTAAATTGAAAAGCTATAGATTGCTTGGGTCAAAATCTTTTAAGGTTATCATGCCTTTGGTACAATGGTACCTTTCTAAGCAAAATAAACCACCTCTTCCCACAGAATTTAAGCTTTGGAATATTAACTGTGATGACCTTCTACTTAATGAATAATTTACTTAAATGCCAAATACAAATTTCTCTTATTTGTCAATGGCTAGAAGAAAACTTGTTAAGGCATTCGTTATGGAAGACTCCATTAAAAAACAAAAATGGAACATAGCACTAAACTCCTTACATGGAACTAATTCCACTATTTGCACTGGAGTTTTCTTCCACAGTTGTATTACTATTGTGTGTTACTGCTTTGATATCAAATAGTGTACAATTTATACCATCTCTTGAGATTGGAGATAATTTAAGAACTCTAGACTGAAATTACTTGATTTTACATGTACACAGTTCTGTTTTAAAGTGCAGAAAAAATTAATTGATAGAACAATTTTCTGCTTTGTTAATAGTTGTGAGTTTTATTTACTTACACTAAGGAATATATATTTGTATCACATGAGGAAATCTGTAGCTGCTGAATATTCCATAATGAATTATTTAATAGCTTGATGTTTTTAGTGTTCCTTTGCCATCATTTTATTTTTCTGGTTACTTATGCACAACTTTCTGTAGTATCAAATAGTAACAACAAGTTTTAACATGATGGCTTTGTCACTATGCTGCTTATCTGGATGCATAATGCTTTTAACAACACACACACACACACATCTAGTGGGAAAAGATTAATGTAGCACAGATAAATATAAACAAGCAATAAGCCAATTCTTAAAGTCTGCTTCCATTTGGGTATTCATCTTTTTGCTGTCTGTTTAACTTTGTACATAGAAGCCTATTTATAATACTGGCCAAGTGATGTGTTAATGTATATAACTGGTTTTTTTTATGAAGTTTTGTATTAATAAAATTGATTTAAAAAGTCTTCTGATTTCTTTTGAACAAGATCCGCATTAAATGTCTCTCTAGAACTTTGGTGGCAGAGAAGTGACGCTGTAAGCAATTTTGTGTACATGAATCTAGTAAATGCTTTTTCTTTGCCCTGATAGTTCTGTATATAATGTCCAATGACGGATGAAATATTTACTTGAGAAATAATAGATTATTGACAATATCCATTTATAGGCAGTGTAACCTTTGCCAGCTTTAAGCATGGGTTTGCAATTAGCTGTTGCTCTTCTGTGGAACCAGACTACAGTTCCCCTGATTTATAGCTAGACCCTCAGCTTAGGAAAGGCACCATGCTTGCTAAGATTAAAAAAACAAAACAAAACTATGCTTCATTTGGATTGACTCACCTATTGGGACATTTCAGGTGTTTTTATAGTTTGGTCAGCAATATAAATTAGTATAACAGTACAAACATAAATGATAGAAAGTTATGCTGTTTTTAAGCCATATGATTCACCATAAAATTTAGTTTATTATTACATAAAGCATGCATCCTTAATTTTATGCACTTGGGAGGCTTTACTCAAAACAATTAAATATAAATTATAAAACAGACTTTCATTGAAAAATACATGGATAATAGAATGTAAAGAATATCAGATGGATATATCTATATAGATATATATAACATCAATGCACATTACTCTTCAGAATAAAAGCTAATTAAATATACTGATAAACTTGTATCAAAGTCATTTTTTAAAATGTGAAACTCTTGTGAGCAGATAAATTGTACAAACTCTATCAAGGTAGAGTGACTTTGGAACCTCAAGTCAACTGACTCTGGGAGAATACCAAATCTAACTAAATGGATTACAGGTAGTCCTCATTTAGCAACTGCCTTGTTTAGTGACCACAGGACAGTGATGAAAAGGTAATGTTATGACCAATCCTCACATTTTGCAGATCTGTAAAGCAAAGGAAAGCTGAAGTAAGATCATAAACACAGTTGTGGTTTTGCTTACCGACTAACCAAGTTGCCAGTCCCAATTGTGGTCACTAAACGAGGACTTCCTGGACTCCCATTTCCTGTTGAAACAGCAGAGGGAAACCATGGCCAATCGGGCCTTTATCCAGCTTTCACTGTTGTGTCAACTGTGGCCATACCTGGAGCAGAAAATGTTGGCTACGGTCACTCATGCCTTTGTTGCCTCATGAGTGGATTTCTGTCGTGCAACCTATGTGGGAATGTCCTTGAAAACCACCAAGAAACTGCAATTAGGGCAAAATTGAACAATTCAATTGACTTATGTATATATTCAAAATAGTATTTATTTTATTTATTGTGAATTTAACCAGGACAACCCAGTATTGTAACTTTAAAATTGCAGGAGATGCATTGGCTACTGGTTTATTTCCAGACACAATTCAAGGCCGGGAATTCATCACCTTTAAGGCCCTAACTCGCGTAGAATCTGACTATCTCTGATACCAGGTAGAATCTGGCCATGCCTTTGGAGAGTATTTAGTGAGAATCCTTGCGCTGTCTAAATTCTGATGTTAGACCTAAAGGCAAGCTTTTTCTTCAGCTGCTTCTGTCCTGTGGCATGCCCTCCCACCAGAAATAAGAACAGTTCCCTCACTCCACGTATTCCAGAACCTTTTAAAAAGATAACTTGTTAAATGTGCATTTGGGAACTGAGGTGAGAATGAGAAATGTACCTGAACTAAGATGAATCTGGCTGCTTGGTTATTTGTTTGCTTGTTTGAATCAATTTATATGACTACATATCTTGCAACAGTGATTCTGGGTAGCTACATAGAATGAAAACTCAGTAAAAACAACCAGTAACAACAACAATAAATAGTTCCAGCTGAGAACAACAACAGTCACTACAAATAACATACATCTCACCAGTCCCATTAACTTCCCAGTCACCACGCCCTGGAGGACAGGCATGTTTCTAGGGCTCTATGAAATATCATCTGAATCTCAGGGTGAATGGTGTTCCAGAGGACAAGGCCTGCTTCCTGCATCTAGATGATATTTCCTGATAGACAGAATCCAGACTGTGCCCCTGCTGTTGGACCCAGAGGTGCAGGTAGAAACAATTGGAGAAAGGTGGTTCCATGATATGGGGACGGTGATGATGATGATGGTATTTATTGTAATTACTGTTGTTTGATTAATTTTGATTTACTGTAATGTATTCAATGTATTCTATGTTATGCTGCAAGTTGCTTTGAGTCATACGATTGGAGCAACATAGAGGAATTTGCAATAAATAGAATAAATACCGTTTTTAATATATATGTAAGTCAATTTAATTGAGTTTTCAATTTAAACAAATGGACTAATTGACAATTTATCTCAAGTAACTTCTCAAATAATTAGGCAGCATACCTCCAAAGTCAGAAAATATGACTGTAAATCATTATCTTCTTGTATGCATAGAGTTACATTGCTTACTACTGTGCTACTGAAGTCTGCAACAACAGATTGTTTTCTGTAGTTAGAACAAGGTTTCTGTAGTAAAAACAAGATTATTTTTATTCAAGCAACATTTTGTAGTACAAGGCATAAAGAACTAATTTCACATTGCTTAAAACTTGTATTAAAATTCATATTCTAAGTATATAATATTGCATCCAAGAAGTTAAGATTCAGTTATTTGGCTGTGCTGTCCATGACTTCTGCACTGATTCTCTTTAGAACATGGCTTTACTGGAGGAAAAAAAAAACTTCTATAACTTAAAAAATAAAATTAACATTAAATTATTGTATTCAACTGAGGAAGTGAACTCTGGCCCATAAACCTTATGCTACAATAAATGTATTGGCTTTGAAGGTGCTATGATTAGAGTAGTTTTGTATCCCTTCTAGGAACTCAGGCGGAAAAGAAAATCTGAAAACACAGCAGCACTGAGGGAAAGCCGCACCAATTTACACTCTTCTCTTCAGCTTGTGAATTGATATGAACCATACATAATATTCATTTTAATGTCATTGACAAGGTCAGTCAGTTTCCATTAGGGCGAATGTACGAAGTGACTGATATTCAGCAACAAAGACTGTATGCAGGTTTGTAGGCTAAGCCTGGGGAAAAAGGGCAATGACAAACCATTGCCTTATTGTTGCTAAAAAATTTGCAGGGATGTGGCCATCTAGTCCCCAGGAGAAGAGCTCAGCTTGAGGCTGCCTTTATCTTTCCTGGAGACTCACAGTTGTATTGCACAGTGGTGTAATGTACAATAGCCTTGGTCTTTCTATATCACAAGGAACAGAAAGCAGTGCTGCTGCGAAGAGCAGACTGCTGAATTACTCCTCCTAAGGGCTGCAGGGACAAAGATAAAAAATTACCAAGCATAGCAGTTTGTGAAATTCTTGCAATCCTTTTGTTGCTGCTGCTGTTGTTGTCATTTAATACTGGATGAATTTAAGATTTTAGCTTTAGGTTTCTATAATCAAGCTGTAGCTGCTTGAGAATGTCTTTGGGCAGCTTTATGGAGTGATGCTTTTATGAGGATCAATATTTATTATTCTGCTTCTTCCATGTAGGATTTATCATTGTAGGAGTAGCCTGGGTAAACTGTTTCTTATGTCTCCCCAACAGTGTTTTTTGGTGAAAGCATTAAGTATAGCTATTTAATTTAACATCTACATGAAACCGCTGGGCGAGATCATCCATCACCACAGGATGAGGTATCATCAGTATGCTGATGATACTCAATTGTATTATCTCCATCCCGGGTGAGGTAAGTGATGCTGTGACTGCCCTCTCTCGGTGTCTGGGGGTTGTGGGGGTCTGGATGGGGAACAACAGGCTTCGGCTGAACCCTGGTAAGACAGAGTGGCTGTGGGTTAAGGGCTCTTCCGTATCCGGGACTTTGTCATCTTTGGTTCTGGATGGGGTTGCACTGCCCCAGACAGACCCGGTGTGTAACCTGGGGGTCCTCATGGACTCACGGCTCCTGCTGGAAGAGCAGGTGGCAGCCATGGCTGGAAGGGCCTTTGCACAGCTTCGTGTTGTGCACCAGTTGTGCCCTTTCCTGGATCGGGAAGCCCTTCGGACAGTCACTCATGCCCTTGTTATCTCCCATATAGACTACTGCAATGCACTCTACATGGGGCTACCCTTGAAGAGTATCCGGAAGCTTCAGCTGGTCCAGAATGCGGCTGCGCGGACTATTTTTGGCGCCCCTAGAAGGGCGCACATAACACCTTTGCTATGTGAGTTGCATTGGATACCAGTTTGCTTCCAGGTCCAATTCAAGATGTTGGTTATCACCTTTAAAGCCCTACATGGCATGGGACCGGGTTACCTGAGGGATCGCCTCTTCCCCGTATCATCAGCCCGTCCCACCCGCTCATGCAGAGAGGGTATGCTGCGGACCCTGTCAATAAGAGCATTCCATCTGGCGGGGTCCAGGAGGCGGGCCTTCTCGGCAGTAGCGCCCACCCTTTGGAACATCTTGCCCCCGGAGGTAAGATTAGTTCCATCGCTTTTAGCCTTCCGGAGGAAGTTGAAGACCTGGCTCTGCCACCAGGCTTGGGGCAGGGAGGAGAATCGACATACTTGGGGTTGACTGGTGCCTTGAAGTGCCCCTCCTACATGAGGATTGAAGAGATCATAGCCATCTGGATTTTATGAGCTGGGGTAGTTAAGAAATTGTTTTGGTTTTTAATGGGATTTTATTGGAATTTTACTGTGTTTTTATTTGAGTTTTTATTGTATATTTATTCTGTGCTGTAAACCACCCAGAGTCCCTCCGGTCGGAGGAGATGGGCGGTGACAAATTTGATAAATAAATAAATACATAAATAAATATGAATAGAAATACGCATAAAACAAGAAATCATATCTTTTCAGATTGTAATTAATGCTTCCTTTTTCTTGTTTTTGAACTTCTAGATGCATAAACCAAGTGCCTTACATTCTGTACTTTAAATGAGATAAAACTTAAAAAATAAACAGTGGTTGAGCTTTTTTTCTCTATCTATCTATCTATCTATCTATCTATCTATCTATCTAATATTAACAATAATATTTTATATCTATTTATTTTTTACTGATTTATTTATATTGTAATTTATATGTTTTAATTGTGATTTTATTGTAAACCGCCCAGAGTCCCCTTTTCAGGAGAGATGGGCAGTGATAGAAATTTGATTGATTGATTGATTGATTGATAAATAAATAAATAAATGAATGAATGAATGAATAAATGAATAAATAGCACTTAGTATAATTTACTGTGGAAGTTGAATGCCTACAGCAATTTCACTTCAATTTTTGTTTTACAATAAGTGTGTTGTACAGCATTTTTGTCTAAGCACCAGGACAGATATAGATTAGAAAAATATGTAAAGACTCTGGGTATCAGAAAATTGTTTGCTGCTGTTTTGCAAATGACATGTCTAATCCACTTGAGTACTTTTCATTCATTTCAATGCACATTTAAATCATGCCGAGAAGTGTAGTTCCCATTTGTTTGTAGTTTGAAGTCTAAACTGGGAGTCTTTGGTAAGTATGGAACAATTCCATGTTGAGTTTCCATATAAAAGGCAACATGCTAACTGAAGGCATTTATATCAAGCAGATCAGCCTCTAACTCTCCAGGTGTCGCTAAGCTTCAGCTTACATTCTGGCTGAAAGTGATGGCAGTGTGCTTAGTAACATCTGGAGGGCCAAAGGTTTCTCATACCTATTTTATGTCGTGCAAATGAAATTTGCTACACAGGCATGACTTCCATACTCAGCTTTCATCATATTCATACCTAAAAGCATGGAATCCCAATAAAGTTGTATTTCTATGCTATATGAATGTGGGAAAAGTTGGATAGATCTTTCTCAAACCCTATTTAGGTGGGAAGGTTGCTGCAGCTGAGCTGACACATAGTTGTGTTATTCAAATATATGCACATATGCACCAGATAGGAATGGTGACATGTCACTGTATGTATTCAGGAAAAGTGCCTGCAGATTAAGCGATGCTTCCATTTCTTACAACTCTCTTCTATACAATATCAAGACTTCAAATGTGGCTGGTAAATTTTCCATTACATTTAAAAACTGTTCAGCTGATCCAATCTGACAGCGAAAATGATGAATTTCTACTCATCTGTTATGCAGTGCCTTATCCTTCTCAGATTGAGGAACAGGGTTATCCTAGTGTGGACTTGAATCACTTCTGAACAGAGATTTTCTCTGTTGATTTTAAAGAATGCAGGATAACAGATTCCCTGCCAAAATAGGGTTCCCATTCAAAAAAACTTATCCAAAAGTTATTTTGATATGAGTCAGTTTTTCTTCATCTTAATTCCTATGCTACAACACTAGAATGATTAAAAATAAGAAGCAGGGAAAAGCAAATCCACAAGGAAAAAACCTGTAACAAATTGAAAAATAGTTTCCTCACATTGTCCTATTTATTCAGCCTTTAGAGAAAAATCTGTTCTGCAAGAATGAACAAGAAAGCCATGTTCTCCATTCTTTCTAACCTAGTACTGGTCTGGATCTTGCCTGTCCTAAGGAAACACTTTGGTGAAAGGTGAAAGGTCAGCACTGTACTCCTTGCAAAAAAAGTCATGATTTTTTGGATGGCCTTAAAGAATGTCTTTACACATTTGAGGGAGAGGGTATGAGAGGTTCTTTCCTCTGCAGAAGATGGCCAGTGAGGGAGCTTATCTGTTACTTATTTAAATGACAACAATAACATCCTTGGGGGAGATGGGTGGTGATAAAAATTTGATAAATAAAAATAAATAAAAAAAAACATTTTCATGCTTTTTAACCATCTAATCATTTCCAGGAACAGCTGCAAGAAAGAGGGGAACCCTTTCACTTCATCACCAGTATAAGTGAGGAAACTCATCAAAGTTTTTTAAAAAAAAATTAAAGGAAAAATATTTCTCCTTTCAGTCTCTTCCTTCAAGGTAAGGTGTTTCTTCCTGTCTTCTACACTGAATTGTTTAAAATAAATGCTCCCCCTTAGTTTTTCACTCCCCTCCTACTCAGCCCAGCTTTTATAAACAATTTGGCAAAGGGTTACTTTTAACCTGCCTGCTTTGTTTTTCATCAAAACCTCAGGTTATACCCCCTCCCTTGTCTTCAAGCAACTAGGGTGGAATGTATCTTGCACTATAATTAAAGAGGCATAAAGCTATCAAAATCTAGACTCCTGTTAGTATAACAATAAGGCCCTGATGCAGTCGGTTCTCTTGAGTCTAGTAAGCATCTCATGAGAGAAAGAAGCTAAAAGGCATGTAAGCATAGACATAATTCCTGATTCAGTATGGAGTTAATTTCACTTTCACTTTTGTCAACTTTCACTTGGAACACCAGGGTTATTAATACCCACTATCTGGACTCAGTGGACTTCATAACAATCCCCATTTAGTAGAAGTGTAGCAATAGCATATGAGATTGTGGACCTTCCTTCCTTCCTTCCTTCCTTCCTTCCTTCCTTCCTTCCTTCCTTCCTTCCTTCCTTCCTTCCTTCCTTCTTTTTTTTCTTCTTGGCCTTGTAGTTATGAAGTTGGCTGAATCATTTCCATCTTGGTTGCTATGGATCCCCTCTGTCTTCTGCTCCCATCTAACAGGATTAGCCTTCCCTAAATGCAATGTATTCCTAACAGTTGCCTCTTGATGAATTGCTTTTCTTCTGTTTTTATATTCTGAAATTTATTTCTTCCCGAACATCAGCTTTGGGATAAGCAACATTATGCAAAGTCCAAAAAAAAAGTTATATTGAAATGTTTTTCTGATTATTATGAACTACCTCCAGTTTGTTGTTGATGCTGTTATGAGAATGTGCATATGACTATTTGGATAAATAGTAAAAAAGCATAATAGAATATACTTTTGCTTCCTTCTATTCATACTTGTGCACTTGCATACCTGCTAGTAGTTATCACTGAACATATAAGTATACCCCAATCAGTTATTTCATGGTGAATGGAGACCTGGAGCTCATATAGACTCTGAAGAATGTGGCAGTTGCTTAAGATTTAACTGTGAGGCTACTTCCAGGTTATAACAGTTCATTTTCATAAAGGACTCCAGCGCTGTCTGCAGGATGTGGTCAAAAAAAGTAAAAATGGGGCCACAATGGTATGTTGTGGACATAAAAAACAGAAGCAGATTCAACCACAGCACTGTGACCTCCATCTTGACTTTTCTGACCGCACCTTGTAGTCTTCATACACCTGAAGTCTTCATTGCATGCAAAACTCAACAGTTTAGGATGCTGTCTCAAAAACATGTGTAGGTTGGTTTGTGGTAGTATATACTGTAGATGAAGGATGGTCCTGCTATGGGGACAAACTTGAATGTGATTGGAATCTCCATTTGATGAGAACTTAAAAGTAGTTACTCTGTGTACTATGTTTCTTTCTCTGTGTGACAGAGCCCAAGAAAAGTTGATTTCAATCATTTCCATGCTGCGCTGGATGACAGTTCTGGGAGGTACAATACCAAGCCTTGGAAGGACCACTGAGGTGTTTCAGTTTTTGTTTTTTCCCGCTCTGCAAAATTGAATAAAAGGGCACATTTTAAAAAAAAAAGTTGTTATGAGCAATCTACTTCTGCTCCAACAATTGATTTTATAGCAGTTCTCTTCTATATTTTATTTCTCATTAATTTAATTCCATATGTTTTCTTCTTTTTTATTGCATGTAATGCTTTCCAAATTGAAACATATTCTTAAAATTACTTGCAAAAATATTCTAAACTGTTCTACATATTAACTTCTGCTACAGAAATGTATTTCTATGGGGAAAAAAAACCCTTTCCATTTGCACATATTCCCGTTTTTTATTATTAATTGTACCATGTTCCAAAGTTAAGTTCTGAAGCAGTATTTCTCAACGTTAGCTGGCTGGGGAGTTCTGGGAGTTGAAGTCCACACACCTTAAAGTTGCCAAGGCTGAGAAACACTGTTCTAAGGAGATAAAAGTTTGAGAGAAGGATGAGCCCTTGAAAAAAATGCTGTCATTTTGTCATTTTTTTTTAATCCTCTAGTGTGGTAGGTCTAATTTTAGCAATCAAAATATTCTTAGGAAGTGGATCTTAGTTCTGAGATATTCAGTTGACATTCACAGTGATTCTCTTTTTTCACTGTTTTTTAAAACAAGGCCTAATTAAAGTCTATTTCTTAAATGGCATTCAGAAACATTCTTGCTGCCTAACCTGAGAATTGCAAAGGCAGCTCTACTAAAATGATCTGCCAGAGTGACATTAGAAATGTCTTCCTGTTTTATAGACAGCAACATTTTTTTAACACTGTAACAGAGGCAACTTGATATTTGAGATAAGGGGAAATCATACCTCTGCGTGGGAAATGTAGACTACAGATTGAATATATTTACTGTCAATATCTGCATGACTTTAGGATATTCTAGGAATTCATAAGAAATACCACATGTCTTTATCAGATGATGGGTATAATCAGGTAAGCAGCAAAATTAATATGATTTCAAGATTGTCCAGAGTTTAGCCCATCTGCATTTGAGCTACAAGTTCTAATTAGTATGTTAATCAACCCTTTTATTTTGAGGAACTTTCATACTGGTTGAAAAAATCTTCCTTTATAATTTTGAAAATCTAGGAAGAAGGATATTTCTCACCACTGTCACATATCCCAAAATGTAAGTTTATGTTTGTTATTCATTGCCTTAAGAGGTTATTTGTTGGTTCTTGGAGTTCATCTCGAAATTTGAAGGTGTTTTCTTCTTTCTCTGCTCTTTCTCAGTGACCATTGCAGCTGGGCATTACCAGTTGAAAAAAACATTGCCACAACTTTTATGAACTTCATTGTCACTGAAATGGCATTAACCTGCATGATTTTATCTAGTTTTACCATTGCCTTCCTAATAAGATTAATCTCCCCTTCAGTTCTATTCCTGACCCAAAGGGAAAACAATCTTCAGTTCTTTTTTCTCATTTGTGTCTATCAGATCTTTTTCATGATTACTGTTCAACATTCCTACCTTATCTGTAACTTTTTCTATGATTTCTTGGGCTTTCTTTAAAAAGACCTCTCTTTCCTTTTCTTGTTATATTCTTCCCTTTATTGATATTCTTGTTAATACATCTTTCCTTATCCTTTCAGACTTGATGTTGGGATTTGGATTCAGATGTCATACACTCTTCTTGTTGCCCTGGCTTTCATCCTCCAACTTTCTCTGAGTATTATAGCTCATTCTGAAACCCACTTGGATATTTTTCTCTTTGAAATTTTGAGAATATTATTTTCTATTTCAGTTTTCATAATGTCTCTTATTTATTCCATAGAACCTAAATTCATTTTTTGCACAAGTCAAGCATATTAAAACAGCTCTTACATGAATCTTTTATTTTTACCATATGTTCTCCAAGTTATATCCTGTTGGCACATGTCATCTCTTAAGTTTTCAGGTTTAACCCATATACTTTATAATTTATGGTCTGATCCACCAAAAATGTATGGTCCAAACTGCATCTGGAATGATCTTATTTGGTTAGATTTCAGATTTCCATAATATATTTCATACTATGTGTTTAATTCAGTGTTTCTCAACCAGTGTTCCATTGAACCCTAGGGCTTCACAGGAGGTCACTAGGGTTTCCCTGGGAGATCACAATTTGTTTAAAAAATTATTTCAAATTCAGACAACTTCACGTGAAAGAGGTAAGTTTCATTCTTTATTTTTAAGAATACTGTTAACGCATATACTATATACAGGCCTACACATGAAACAAATATATTAATTTTGTAACTTCTGTTCTATATTTGAGCCCAAATGTACAGGGGTTCCCAGTATTTCAAGGGTTCCTGCAGGGTCAAAAGGTTGAGAAAGACTGATTTGAATTGATCCTGATGTTCTTCGTCTGGTGATATCCATGTACAGAGTCTAAGTTTGTGTTGTTTGAAGCAGGTGTTGACAAGAAACAAAGAATTATCTTCATAAATCCTTATTAACTATCTCTTGCATTATTGTATTTACCTATGTCAAATCTTATGTGATTCTAATTCTTGATTCTATTTCCTCTATTTTTTGAAAGTTTGCATTATAGTAGCTCATTAAAAATGCAGTGTCCTTTGTTAATGTTGCATTTAGCAATTTTTGTAATTTGTCATAAAATTCCTTGGTGTCTTCCTCTATTACATCCATGATACGTTACAGAAGAGTGAATTTTTTTTTTAACATTATTGCCACTCCATTCATTTATATGGATTCATGTCTTGTATAAGACATCTGGTCCATTTAAATTCACTTATTCCTAAAACATCCAGTTTGGTACCCTTCATTTTTGTTTTGACACTTTCAGGTTGTTCTTGGTTCATGCTTTCATTTCATTATTAATTCTGACTGCATGTGTCCTTGTAAGTAAGGAACTCCTTTTTCTATACCAGCACTGACAGTGACCAGATTTCACTGCAGTTTCATCTAGCGTGTCATCACCTCCAGAGCTCAGAAACTAAAGGAATGCTGTCTGACTTGGGCATAGCATCCTGTGACATCCAAACCTGTGTAACCATTACAGCTATTTCTGTACAGTTTTCATGGCAACAAGACCAAAGTGGTTTGCCACTGCCTTCTGGATTTGATTTTGGAGCTCCTTGTCCTAATTCATTGCACTGATTTCCCTCACACATGTAGAGCCATACATGCCCTCCCCCACACTGTAAATTATTTTTTCACTTTTCTCATCTCAGAAGCTCACACTCTCATTGGCATTTCTCCCAAGATGGATGAGCTATCAAACCCTTCCACCATGCCAATATGGTAACCCACTGGGAAGGAAAGTTGTATTCTCGTTCTCATCTGAATACTCTATTTTATCTAACTTAGGGAGATTTTAGCAATAATGAAGAGGTACTTTTTGATCTGGAATAATAATACAATATAATACATTATTGGTTCTCATTATTAAATATAAGCTCTTCTTGCAGTTCAGCTCAACCCCTGGTGACTAGGCAGACACATTCATGCCATCCATTCTTGGCACCAGTACCCTACCTCCCAATCTAGCCAACATCCCTGCTTTTTTCTGAGAGTTCCCCATCCCAGTACTAACCAAGCCTAATGTTGCTAAGCTTCTGAGTCCAGACCAACTCAGTGAGGTGCTGCCACCTGCTGAGGCTTCATTATTAGCCATACATTTGTTGGACCAATTAAAAAAAATGAAAATAAAAGAAGAAAGAAGCAAAGAATGAAAGAGACAAAGGCAACCAACATTTTTGGGCTTAGGAAATTAAAGAGTTCCTGACATGCTGCTGGCACACTTTTCTCTGATTGCAATCCAGGAGTTCACAGCAGGAGGATAACGAAATGGAATGCACTTCCATCCCCATAAATCATCACTGATGTAAACCTGATGATTCTGCTTTTAATCAGATGAAATGAAGGCTTTAGAAAAATTAGCCAACGTATGTGAGCATGGGGTTTTTATAATGAGGCACATAAGAGTTGAACATTAACAAGGCCGCTATTTTTCTGGTTCATTTTTTTTTTGTTTGCTGCATTCCATTCTCCCTCCCTTGCTTCTCAATAGAGATCATTTTGTCCAGCTAGCACAAGCACTACCACAATGCATTATTTGAACTAGAGATTCTTGTGTAATATCTGTGGAAGTGAGACTTCACACAGAGACAGCCCAGAAGTACTGCAGCTTGATTTTGTCCTTTTAAAAATGGAATGCATCCACAGAGGTCCAGGTGGAGAGGTCAAGTCTACCCAGTAGGATCATGGGTGGCCAGCCATGCCTAAATTTAGACCTAGAAAATATATAGCATTCTTGGAAGAACTGGTTAAGGACTAAGTATACTATATATTCCAGATCAGTCTCTATTAACAAGGCAAGGAAAGAAATGCAGTTTTGTAAGCTTCAAGAAAATGCAGATCTTGAAAATTGAAAAGTGATTTCAATACTGTATGTTGCAGCAGTGGCACACAGAAAACAATCCAATTTTAATTTTTCAATCTTCTGTTTTTTAAACAACTTCTTATTCTTTATAGTTCTTTGCTTGTTAGTCAAGGGAAATTAATTAGAGCAGGAATCACAGGAATACAGCATAATTCAGCCATAGAGAAAGGATGGGAGATGGTGGTCTTAAAATGTGAGAATAATGTGACTGAGGTTACCAGAAGATTTGGAAAAACTTCAGAGATTTCCTGTTTAAAGAGGGGCTTTCATAGCCTATAATGTCTGTGTGGTTGAGAAAATAGAGAATAAGATGTCTGTAGCATCTTGGGCTAATTCATAATGAGATGTGATAGCTGCAATGCACAGACTACATATAGTGTCATGCCTGAGCTTTGTTTTGGTGCTTTTAATCTGCTGTGTGGCAGTTGAAGTGGTTTGTGGGTTGAAATCTTGGGGATCAGTGTCTCAAGCTTCTCTTGGTTTCAAAGAATAACAGGAGCTTGACACACTCACCAGAAACATTTCATTGATAATGACTAGATTGTTCTAAACTGCACTAATATAGAGGTGCTTTTGAAACCCAGCGGACTGGCCTTTTCCTTTGAGCTTCCTTAAAGGATACATTTCCCAAAAGTATCAGTGATTAGTCTGGGCAATGGTGGCTTCATCATTTAATTATATGAACTGAACAGAGTACCTTGAAATACCCTGAGTATCATGAAAAGACCAAGATACAGTTCTGAGTCAATTCACATGATACATAATTACAGTTGCTGAAGGACAGTGCTGTAAAATCTGACAGGATGACAGTCTGTTCCTAAAATGAGATTAAAAATAATTGGGAATGTACTTGCAAACTTTATTAGAAAAACTGATAAATGGCTTAATTGTAAATATACCAATGCTCCAAATTACATTTGATAAAGTGCTGGTACCCTTTTATGGATGCAATACACAAACACAAAACAAAGAAATAATCCCCATAGTAGTCCTAAGCATACAGGTCTCCATCCAGAATTCCATACACAACGTGGTTTGCGTGTGAAATTGCACCTCTGTCCGTACTTTTATGGAAGTACGTCTCAGCGAATTCAAGGATATTTATTTCTTAATAAAGATGTATAGAACTGCATTACAAAGAACTCTTTCGATTGCATGCAGACTTAACCATACTTTGACAAAAGTCACTTCAATCACTTGGGCAAATTAGTCATGACTCATTTAAGTCCCATAGATTTCAATCCATGGGACTTAAATGGAATTCCATGACTAACACTGGATCTTAACCAAGTTCCTTTGCACGGTCAATAAAGAAGATTTCTGTGGCTGCTCCCTATCATAAAATGAAATGAGAATTTAGAGATACAGGAGTTCTGTGTAATTATGAAATGATTCTTTGCCTCTATGGAATAGCTGCATGATAGCCTCTTGTATGAAGACAAGTTTCACTGTAATGAATGGTACTTTCAGGTAAATCTCCATGAGAAAATAATATTTCTTAGTATTTTTCCAGTGAACTATTTTTTAAAAAATACACTTCCATATTTTTGAAGTTGTGAAAATCTTTCAAAAGAGAAGTTTCATAATGCAGAAATGCATATAAAGTACCTCTTTTTGGCTCATTAAAGCAGCTACAACTTTTTCCAGACTTATGTGGCTACTATGCAAGTTGTTCTATATGTATGTGTATGCACTGTTACTTCATTTCACCGGGCAAACAAGGCCTGGAGAAAGATGCAGATTCAAGGAAATGTACTTTGTAAATACTTCAGTACAATGCAAAGCATCTCCACTGAAGGATGTACATAGCCTTAATTATTTTATAATAATTATTTTATAATAATTTCACTACCATTGTAGTGTTAATAGTGAAATGTCTTGAATTCAATAATCCATGTCCAGGCTGGATACTATTTTTGAAATTTATTGCTCAGTGTACCAATTCCAGCTCTAAATACTGTAAATGAATTCTAAATGTGTATCTATACATTGCATATGCCTCTCAGTTGGTGAGATGTGGGCAACAGTGTATTGCTTTGTAAGGTAGCCTCTAGATTTGAGATCCTAGCTTGCATAGAATAGCATGAGTAGGCATTAGATAAAGCAAAGCCTGGTTGCACTTGTTGCATACTGGCCAAAATGAGTTCAACTGACTGGTACACTCTTTACTATTAGCAGGGATTGCTGTATGTGGCATAGGAATGATGAACTAGTTTAAAGCTTCTTTTTGTTACTAAGAAGCATTCTGTGAAAGATATTATTATCTCAAGCCATGATGAGTTCTGGTGGTTAGTATCTATGGGCTCACCTGTACTATGGGGTATGGAAGATTGTGATTTGGAATATAAGAGAGGTATATGGTTAAGAGTAAGAACTGATGAAGGAAATGGAGGAAAGAAAAATGATTGGTAAGGGTTATTTTCCTAGTGGACTAGATTCAGGGAGAAGATAACATGCATCCCTGCCATTGCCACATGGTCAGGGGCCCATACTGGTGCCGAGGCAAGCTGACCATGCAGATCAGTCTCTAGTCTTGTGAAGTGGAATTGATGAATACCTGCATGGGAGTGAAGCTGTAGGTTTCATTATGGATAAAAGGGCTTCAATCTTTGTCAGAAAGTGTGGTGTCACCTAGGAAGTAGCAGGAGTATATGAAAGTAGGAATCCATAGATTGGTGAAAACTGCATGTAACACGCTAGTGACTAATGGAGATGAATTCTAGGACAACATCAAGAATCCCCCATTGCAGACATATATGCTCTGTTCATTTAACTTGAACCAGCTTTCTGTGAGGGTTGAGATCAACAATGTCCAACTCGTATGCTTAGGACTCATCACAGAGTCCATAAAACCTCTACAACTTACACTCTCAATCATCAGAAGTTCCTGCAATTTTCTTTGGCCTCCTCACTGCACCTGTGGATGCTGATGTGTGCTTGTGCTTATCTGAGAGTGAAACCAAGTAGGACTGACAGCCTTAGACAAGGATAGCAAATAAGAGAATTGACAATCATAAGCCAGAAGGACAAGTTGTTAGGAGTCCCTCTGGTAACAAACTGTATTAGGAAATTCCAGCCCTAGCCAACATAACTGGACAAAGCTGAGTGCTTGGCTCAACACTTTGGGTCTGATGTGTCTTTTGTCAAGTCAATACAGATTTTTGTCAATATCTATATTGACTTGACCATCTAGGCTTTACAGAAACATTCAACCTGTGAAGAAATTAACCTGCTGGATTGTATTCCAGTGGCACAACATAATAAATTAACCTGAAAGTTTATTAGGTATTCATCAAGATTAGGTCTGATTGATTGGACAGTTCTAAATTGGCACCCCTCTCCCACAATTCCTGATGACATCTGCTATGTCCTGTGAGATTCTTCAGGCCAAAAGGAAGACTTTTACCTAATATACCCCTCCTTCCTTGAGAGAAGAACCATTATAGCTGTGCTTTGACAGCCAGCCAACTGGAAATTTTGGAATATTTTAAAATACCCTTCTCCTCCTCTGTGACTGAGGGGGCTCACTTTACAGTCTACCTAACCATCTGATTTCTGTGAGGCCCACAATTCACACCACTTTTTTGGAAAGTCATCCTTTGAGGTAGACCTGGTCAGGAAGCAGAAACCACAAGAAATACTAAAACTCTACTTTATTGACAGAGGCTATAATAATAGAATCTTGAAAGTCTGACAGTATTTCCCCTTCCCTCCCTCTTATACCAAAGACATCAAGGTGGGGTCAAAATGGGGAAACTTTATGTTTTTTTTTTCTCATGCTATCTTCTTTTCCCAGATGGTGTTCATCTTTTGCTAATGAGTTCAACATATCTTCCCCAAGGTCATCTCTGTGCTCCTCTACAATGTGAAGCTCCATGCATCCTCTGCTCATTGTCTACAGTTGTATTGAGAAATAGAGATGATTAACTCTTGCCAAATCCTGCTGTAGGTCCTCTGGACACCCCTTTCCCCCAGCAACACGGATAGAGAAGTTTTCTCTGTTTCCTCCTCTCCACATGAACATCTGAGAAGCTGGTAGAGAGGTATTTGGTACTATGTGGTCTTTTATGAAGAATGAATGTTTACTGAAAGAAGCAAAAATGATTAACTTCATTAATCAACTGCATGAAGACTCTGGGCACCCCTGCTAACACAAAAGGGAGGACTTTGTACTGAAACAATCCTAGTGGGCAATTAATAGCAGTTTTCCACTCATCCCCAGCTCTTATGCGAATGCAGAAATAGGCTTCGTGAAGATCGAGCTTGGAGAAAATCTTGCCCTTTGACAAATGAGCTAACATGTCCTTCATGAGGGGCAGAGGGTACTTGTTGCAAATTGAGATGGAATTTAACCCCCGATAGTCCGTACAGAGTCGAAGTGTGCCATCTTTCTTTTCCCAGAATAGCACAGGGGCCCCAACTGGGGAAGTAGCAGGTTCAATAAATCCCCTTGACAGATTTTTGTCAATGAAGTCCCGTAATGCCCCAAGCTCCTTCTGAGTCATCGGATAAATTTTAGGCTTGGGCAATTGAGCATTGGGGACCAACTCTATTGCAGTCAGTTTTCTGGCAGGGGGGTAGCTGATCTGCTTCCATCTCCCCAAAAATGTCTGCAAAGTCTTGGTATTGATCAGACAAGCCTTCTAAATGTGGCAGGTTAGGGCATGGTGTGGCAATTGCAGCTCTTCCAACCCCCACACTTGAAGCCCTCTCCACGGTAGGGGCTTGGTAAAACCCATCCTTAAAAGTCAGAGTTCTGTGTTCCCAATTTATATGTGAGCTTCGATAGGTCAACCAGGGAATCCCCAGAATTACCAAGGGGTTGCCAACAGGTGCCCCTATAAATTTTAAAGTCTCACGGTGGCTGCCCATTTGCATTGTGACAGTTCCAGTGAAATGGGTTGCTGCCCCCCCCTGCCATTGAACCATCCAACTGTGTGAAGATCAAAGGCTGCTGGAGGGGGAAGCTAGGCAGGTCCAAAGCAGCAACCAGATCAGGGTGAATTAAACACCTGGAACGCCCAGAGTCAACTAAAGCCCAGACCTCTGTAGTTTTTGTGCGGGAACCCAGTTTCACTTTTACTGCTAAAGTGGGACAGTCAGCACTCACCATAGCATCTTCACGCCCATCCTCCTCCACCTGCCCGCAGGCGCTCTTCATGGCAGGTGGCTGGCGTTTCCCGCCGGCTCCTTAGAGTTGTCTTCAGCCTCTCCCGAGAAGTAGAGTACTTCCTCAGCGTCGGCTGTCCCCTTGGCTGCTGTCATCTGCCGCGAGGGGGGGGGGCAATTTGGCCGGCGGCTTCCCAGCTCTATCTTCAGCTTTGGCTTTTGGGCAATCAGCTGCTTGGTGGCCCTCCTTTCCACATCGGAGACACTGACTCCTCGCGTAGCGCCAATCTCTCTCCTCATCCCAAGCTCTATAGCTTGGCCGGGCAGCAGTCATAGCACTTCGGAGTCCCCTCATGGTGGTGGGTGGGTTTTCAGATTTTCTAGTTTGCATGAAGGTATGCTGAGCATGCTCAGCCTTATCTGCCAGACAGATTCGGTCATACAATGACTCTGGGTCGTCTCTACACAACACCCACCGTAGGATGTCCTAGTTGAGTCCCTCTTTAAACCGTTCTATTAGGATTGACTGAGACCAGTCAGGGATTTTCCCAGCTAGAGCCTTAAACTCTAGGGCGTAATCAGCTACGGACATTTGGCCCTGGGTAAGATCCTTCAGCACCTTCTTAGCTCTTGCCTTGGCCAGAGGATCCTCAAAATGCAGCTTGAACGCCCACATGAAATCATCAAAATAATCAAGTGCAGGGGAGTCAGCATCACTTAACTGAACATACCAGTCAGCTGCTCGACCCTTCAACTTGGTAGCAATGGCAGTTATTTTAGCCTCTTCGGAAGGGAAGTATGCTCCAAACTGCCTCATATAACTTTTAGCATTAGTTAAAAAGAAAGATAACTTTGTTGGATCCCCATCAAACTTGACAGAAAAGTCTCTCACCCCCACTCCGGTTGGAGTGGAATCAGCAGCCACTTGAGTGGTTGGGCCCCAGGTTACAGTAGCTTTCCCTCTTCGGGGTGGGGACACTGGTGATCGAGCTCTGCAGGGTGGAGATTCATCCCGGAGCCGTCTCCAGCCCCGCTCTGCTGGCGATCCAGATGGGAGGATGGGGGATGGTTGCGGGAAGCTGGGATCTCCTCCGTGCCTCCCCTGCCCCTCCAGTGACAGAGACAGGTTTCTTAGCATGTACTCTATCAATTCTATTTTGGCCTCCATCACTCTTAGTCTTTCAGGGGTTTGAGAGTCCTCCCTCCCTCGTGTGTTCGGCTTTCTCTCTGTTGACACCGTAGTAGATTCTTTGTCTGGGGTTAGTGGGAACCGATACTTCCAGGACGCCCCCGACATCCCCTACTTCATCCAAGGTGATCAACTCTGTGAGCAATTCGCTGGGGGCCAGTTGCTCTGGCTCTTCCCCATCGTTAGATTCCTCCACCTCAGAATTGGAACTCGATCCATCCCGGGAGTCTGAAGGTTCTGGGGTGAGGTTCAATTCTCTGCTCTTGACTGTTGACTCGGGCATCAAGCTAGCCATCTCCTCAAGTCCCCCAGTCGTGAGCTTGGACTCAGCCATCATTAACTATTTTCCCTCGCAAGAAACTGATCTTGGTAGGAGCTAACGGTACAACTTTGGGGATTCTCAGCTTTATGTAATGGTTGCCTATTCTAAAACACTGTCAGACTCATGAACAGGAATTCAAAGATATGTGATTTATTAAAGAATAGTATGCAGGATCACAGAGAAAGCTGAGAATGATGAAAGCGCGCCAAATTCAAACTAAAAACCCTCGGTGCAAATGAAATCCCTCCCCCCATAGAATCTTCTCAAGTTCACAATCCCAGGTGCTCCTAACAGTTTCTGATGGTCTGCGGGAAAAGGCCTTGAACAGATAACATAACCCAAACACATTCCATTGTAATGAATTCAGATACAGAGCTTGGTACAAGGTTTCACAGCAGGTCCCTCCCAAACAGAAATGCGCATCAGCGCCATGGCATGTGAAACGTTACGATGTATAAACTACATTGAAACAGTGAACATGACAGCATGTTACTTCCACTTTATTATATAGAAACAAGAAATATAAATAAGTTCAATGCAGCAGGAATGGAGTACTTAAGGAGTGTATATGTGGCAAAACCAGAAGACATAGGGTCAATAATAGAGGGGTGTGTAATGAATGTGCATTGAATATGAAAGTGAGTAACCACTGTGGAAGAAGTACATTGAGGAGGTTTGTTCACATAAACATAATGCATGAGGACTAAATCACAAAACAAATTTATCAAAGAAGAGTGAATAGGTCAAGAGGAAGGGGAAGACAGAGATCTTGATGAGATATTCAGATAGAGAGTAGTGAGAAGTTAAAGAACAATAGGCAATTTTGTTGTGATGTGATGGATGTGATGGAAGCAAAGACTGCTTACCAAGATAGAAAGTTGTGGAGTAATACAGCAGATGGTGTAAATGTAAACTAGTTTTGAGAACCAGTTTAGTGTAGTTGTTTATGTACCAGGCTAGAAACCCAGAGACTGTGAGTTCTAGTTCTTCCTTAGGCACAAAGCCAGCTGGGTAACTTTGGGCCAGTCACTCTCTCAGCCCTAGGAAGAAAGCATTGGCAAACCACTTGTGAAAATCTTGCCAAGAAAACAGGGATTTGACCAGGCAGTCACCAGGAATCAATACTGACTTGAAGGTACCAAAACAAAAACTACTCATTTTAACTGTATTTCCTTCTTTTCCTTCTTTTCCTATTTTTATGACTTTGCATAATGTTTGCTTACCCCAAAAGGAAATAGCATGATGTGTATGTACAATTTATACTACAAATCCATAATTTCAAAACCTAAAAAAATGTTAATGGAGAGATATATCTCATGAGAACTAAGAATATAACGACTTGAAATTGGCATTAAAATTATGAACTTTTGGTTTGGTCACTGTCCTAAGGAACAGTGAGTGTGTTTGGAATGGCACAGGCATCATCTGTTTTTTTTTTTTTTAATCTCATCAACCCAAAGATGAAGGTGACTTTCTTTGAAAACAAACTTTCCAAAATACATGATGTTAATTTTGCAAGTGAATGGAATTAACCATTCTAAACTTTACAAGTAAGTAGATTTTCAAGGAAGATAGTTGGAATTAATTTGACAAGGCTGAATCAAAAAATTATATTTCTCTGATGACAGTTAATTATATGATTATCACTTCTCATGGCACAGTGAAGCACAAATTATTTTCACAGAAATGCAAAATTACATTAAACAATAAGGATGACTATATACAGTATATACTTTGTAGTATATAATCCTATGCTACAGAGCTGCAGAATGACCAGGTGCTTCTGCTAGCTTCTGTCCATGACATAGGTAGTTTTTCTGCTATGAGAAACATTTAATGCTTGTATAGCTCTAACAAAGTACGTAACAATAAAGTGACACCAATACTGCAAATAGGGCTTTCAACTGATATTAAATAAGAACAGGGAAGAAGAGAGAATTTAGGGAGTTGTGAGTATCTGCTTTATTTTATGGACAATCCAGATGGCTAATGAGAAGTAGGTAATGAAAATTTTCACTAGGCAAAACAAGAGGAGGAAATAGTTTTTCCAAACAGGTATTCTATGCATAATGAGCAAGAAGACAGAAGGTATGCACAGGAGAACCACAAGTTTTGATTGGTCTCAGTAGGTAGGTTTCAAAGGGTGGTTGGCACGCCTTTATCTTCTCCTGCCATTGGAAAGGTAATGCAGGAATGGGGCATATGGACTGCTTTTCAGTAAACATTCCAGGGACCTTGGCCAACCAGTGCCAAGAACATCTTTGATTTCCCACTTCTTCTTTCAACTTCAGCATTACATGCCTATGGCTTTCTAGGAATTTTAGTAAATAACCCTCCATCTTCCAGTCAATACTGAGTTGGAGCTGGGACAGATTCCTCCTCCCATCTGCAGGTCTAAAGTTACTTGAGGATGTTGGTATGTATGCAAGTGAAAAGGTGGCAGCCTAAACATGAAGTTGGAAATTGAGAAGTGAATAAGGAACATTCACATATTATTAAAGAATATATGTTAATTATACAGGAAGCAACTCCCCCATGTTACAATTTCATTTAATTGTAATGTAATTGTCAGGGCTGAACCACAAGCAGGTCTGGGCAGAACTAAGAGCAAGAGTTGTGGATCTGGGCCTTAAATTCCCCGTCCCCCCTTTTTTTTAATAAAGAAGATACCTATAGTTTTGGTTTTAGACAAAACTGGGTAACATCTATTGGCACATGATCTCTTTCATGACGTTCAACTGCCAGATCTCAAAATAGATAGGACTGGAGGGACTGTCAAACAAATTGAGAACTTACAAGTGGGGAGTATTAATTTCCCTTCTTGCTTGGTAGACAATGACAATGAAAACTGAAATCTTGTAAATTTGTCTTTTAGCAATCTGTGCATAGATTTTGTACCAAGAGACATATTCCTTTATATTTGATCAAAAATGGTTTCTGAAAGAATTAAATGTCATTTACTGGAGGCAAAGGAACCCTGAAAGTTCAGTGATGAAAGAGTCCCTGCTTTGATATTTCCTGTGATTCAGAGGTATCCTGTTCATCACTCATCTAATTTCACCTCCTTTCCTCTTCCTCCTCCATCTCCAGTATGTGCAGGACAACTGCAAGTCTTCTGGATATAGCTTTTTTTTTTCCTAGCAGAAATAATTTCTGCTCCCCCAACTCTCAGAGCTCAGAAGCCTCAACATGTGCTCAGACCTCCTGAAGGCTCCAGATTTTATTTGGGTAACTCTGTGGGGATCCTGCTTTGTCTTATGAATCAGTCTACAGCAGCCCAATTAGACTGGGGATTCAGAGTACAATTGAATCCAACACAGAATCCTATTTTCTACCAAGTTCTTTGTCAACATTATCTTTTTTTGCCCAGTTTGTGCTTTTCTCATACTATCAGCTTGATTAACAACTATATGGAATTAAAATACAAACTCACTGTTTTGTGATTTTTACTTGAAAGATATTATCATGATATTTCTTTTGCTTGTATTTCATTACTGATATTGTCTTTTCTCATGGTGATCCTCTATTGTGTATATCCTATAATAATATTTATACCTTATCTACTTATGATAACTTATTATTTATTCAGTGCATTTTTAAGTCTAATAACCAAAGTTCACCTTATTAACAGTCAGCCACTCAGTAGAAATCACTTAAGTATGGAGAATAAATTTAACTTAATTAACCTATAATTGATGTTTAATCTATTGAAATCTTCACTTCATCAAAGAGAATAAAGTTAAGTCCTCACTTCTGACTTTACTGATGGCCCTCCTACTCATAGTGATGAAGAAATCTGTTGCTCTGTTCCTCTTGAATCATAGTGATAGAAAATAATTAAATGGGCCGCTTCACTCTAGCTGGAAAATATTGAACAGAAGAAACTCAGAGATGCTTTTACTGAATGGTAAATTGCCATTTTGATAGTAGAGGAGCTCTGCAATGAATAGAAAGAATTCATATTTCTCAGATTTTGATTTCCAAAGCAATCTGCTAATATTTCTTTCCTTTGTTATCAGCATAACATTGAGACCACTTGGCACAGATTGTCCTGAATTTGTTTTCATATTGTCTTCAGTTTCAATAGCTTGAAATATGGAGATTTAAACAATGCTCTAAGCATAACACCTTGAAACCATCTGGTATAAAAATACTGTACTTTAACTCAGAATTATGGAAGAATCAATAATTATCGTCAGAGGCTATCCCATGTCATCCAATCTGCATATACTCATAACACATGATCCATTTTACTTCTCTTTCTTTGTCATTATGACTATTCTCTTTGTATCTCCTAAGGAGGCAACATCTGCATCTCTGTCTGAGATATTTGCTTTGCTTCATTTGATTTTATGTTGTCTGCGCAAGTGCTGTGCCTATAGTCCTCTTTTCACTTAATTTATTTCATTCGTTTTGCTTTATATACTTCTTAGTAGTGAATCCATTTATCTGCTTTTGCCTAAGAAATTTCTACTACCAAATTTTACTTTTTAAAAAACTTTTCTTCTAATCCCAACACCTTTTCATGTGCTTCATCATAAGGAAGCATTAAATTTTTAAATTTAAGTGTTAGCGAATTTTAACTTCTAGCAGAAAATAAAGACTTATTGATGAGCTATGAAATCTTTTCTGTCTGTTAATATGTCATTGAGTGGATTAAAAAAGATAGGATATTCACTAAAGGATTCTTGCAAAACCAGTCTGCTCCATCCTTATTTCACTTCAGCCTTTGATTTACCTAATCATAAATTCAGTTACAAATTTTCCAGAAAGAAAATTTAACCCATTAATTGGATTTGGATTTTGGAAAATATACAATGTAATTGCTCAAGGTCTCTGAATGCACGAAGTATGAAAATGGGTACCCTGATGATCCAGAAGGATTTTTTTTCTTTATAGCAAGAACAATACATAATTTCTGAATAAGGATTACTTCATCTGCCCATCCATCCATCCATCCATGGCATGGAAAAAAGCAGATAGTTTATTACCCTGGAAGTTTGACATTGTACACTAGGGTGTTTAAAATGTAGCATAAAAACTTGTATTTATAACTGATGTGTAGTTGTGACTTATGTGACACATAGGACATTAAAAAAATTTTAAAGTATCACTTAGAATTGAAATGGTTGAAGACTCAAAACTTTCTTTTCAGATAGAAGTGCAGTGAGATGTGGAGATGATGTATATTTCCTCCCTATCATCCAGGCCTAGCATTAAGGAAATGCTCACCTTCAAAAACTGATGCTGCAGTAAAATGTACAGATATAATTCTTTTTATAACAAATGAAAAGTGGAATTGAATGGGCTATTTCAATTCTGTTTTCATTTGTTATGCAACAAAATTAAGAGTGGTAGAAAATTTCTATTATCCTGTTATCATTCATATTTCATAAAGTATAGAATCTTTTCTGAGGGTCCCAGTTGATTTCAGGTTCTGTCCACTGCCACTGGTTGTTTATTTTCTCAGAAATCTATAGACTTTGCATTGTTCCAAGGAGATTAGGGTGGAAGGTGAGATAATGATTGTTGGCAGTGGGATTATCCTTTTTTTTTCTTGGTAGAAGCTCCCTTCATTTCTTAGTGTCCCAAGACACCAAAAGGAGGAATTTGGCAGATGCCAGAGAATAACTAATGAAATCAGCTTTAGTCCTGCTTTTCAAGTCACTGAGAAGACCTCCAGGACACATGATCAGATGACACAGCTTTGCATAAATTTGCCTGGATTAATTTATGGGTATACATTTAGAATTTCTCTTTTTTTCAGCAAAAGTGGGACTTTCTTTACTGGTTAGCAACTCTCTTCACTTCTTCCTTGTTCCTGGCAAACATTTCCTGTCTTCTCCTTTTTCTCCTCCCAGAATTTCAGGAGGAGTTAACCATACTGAATCCAGAATACTCAGAAAGTCACTCTAAATCCTCTATATAATGCCTTTCCTGAGCATTTCCATAACAAATAAAATCTGCAAGATTGGAGTTGATCTTTAACCAATGATTTAATTTTGTTTGCAAAGGTATTTGTTTTGTTTTGTTTTGTCTGCCAGCAGTCAGTTGGAAACTCCTACCTTAGGTGCAAACAACAAAATAGCAAATTTGCACAAACTGCAAGAGAAGGGCAGGGTCTCACTTCTCTTTTTTCTCCTTTGCAATTATAGAGAATTGTGCTATTCACCATCATACACTGTACCACACTCAATTACTTCTAAGCAAGCTTTCAGAGAATCAAGCTGTAACTAGACCCCCTGCCCCTTTGCTTTCATGTTCTCTCCATTCCTGGCTGACTGTTTATAGGAGGCTTCACTGCCACCAAAAGCACAGTAAATGTAAGAGTTGGGGTGTGTGTGCAGCAATTGTGTTCTACCCTTATATGCTATTAAGGTGAATAAACAGAATCATAATTTAGCCCTCTGCAATACCCACTTCCCTGCCAACTTCATCTTAACGTACATTCTCTGCAGGTCCCCTACAGCACATTATCCAAGATAATGGAATTTCACCTGTTTTAATGGCACCATGCAATAGAGACAAAGCCCCTAAGTCCTTTACCTGCCATTCAGGTCTCTATGTGCAAAACTACTGCTGCTTTTTGTTCCTAGAGAGATTTATATCTATCCCTCAAGAGCCCTTTGAAAAGGTAGTCCAAAGCCTTTTAATAACACTACACGTTTTACTTTTGCCTGTAGATACATTAAGACATAAATATAATCTGAAATGATGGATTTTAACTAGACATTAAACAGCACCTTATCCTTTATTTGCTTTACATCTGCTGGTTGGGAAACAAGTTATAATTCTTAGCAGGAGCCTTTCTGTTCATTTTGAAAAAAAAAACAACTCTCTGCTGGCTATTGAAATAATAATAATAATATACTGCACACTGGATATCATACTGAACACCATACCAAAAAGCCTTGGATGGCACTTAGAAAATCTGCACATTGACAAAATTTCCATCTGTCAATTACAAAAGGCCACACTGCTTGGATTAGCACATATACTACACGGATACATTATGACATCCTAGGTTCTTGAGAAGAACCCATCCTAGGTTCTCAAGGACCTAGGATGTCATAATACACACACACACACACACACATACATACATACAAACACCCACTCAAATATATATATCACTCTTGCTAAATGCCTGTTATGGCTCTTTATTGTGAGTCAACTATCCACAAACTGTGGAATCCTTACATAATGATATCTACTAAGTCAAAAAATTTTTCAAGAGGCAAAAGAATATCTAGTATAGAGAGAGGGAGACTGTCTGAATAACGAATTGCTAAAGGAATCACCTGGAAATAAGAAAAGGTGTCTTCCCTAAACAGCTTAACTACTTGCTGGGATTCCTAGGAAGTTGAAAATAAAGACACAAAGATGGCTGTGTTTCTCTACAATTTTCTGGGATGTCAGCCCTTCAAGGAAGGCCAGATCAGGAAACAGACACCAAAAGACATTCTAGAACTCTACTTTATTAATACAGGTAACAATAACTAAATCTTGAAAGCTTGACAGTGATTCCTCCTCCATCCTTCTTATACAAAACAGAGTTAAGGTGGAGCAACTTTGCATTTCTTTCTCAGGGTCTCCTGTTTTCCCATGCTAATTTCATGCTTTAATAATGATTACCGGATATGTTCTTCAAGGCCATCTCCATACTCCTCTACAGATGTTACCATCTACATCGTTCTGTTGCTAGTACTGGGAGCTAATACCTTTAGACAAGGTCAAGTGCTATTTCAATTTTCCTGAT
Organism: Candoia aspera; assembly: GCF_035149785.1. Taxonomy (NCBI): domain Eukaryota; kingdom Metazoa; phylum Chordata; class Lepidosauria; order Squamata; family Candoiidae; genus Candoia; species Candoia aspera. The sequence continues at coordinate 168,219,105 of NC_086155.1, forward strand.
TTGGAGGGCATGGCAGGAAGGAGGGAAGGCTTTGAATGCAAACTTCCTTCTGCTTTACACAATGCCATAAAGCCCTCTTTTAGAATTCACCAAATGGGGATTTTCCATTTTCAGGAAGAAGAGCTGGTATAAAGTGGAAAAGTGACATATAATTACTTCCTCCAAGATTAGGACTCTGTCTCCAGCCTTGAAAGCATCTTATGATCCCTGAGATCATGCAGCTGGGGCAATATGACTGTATTCTAAAAGTTCTTAGAAAGCTTGCTATTCCCATCATGATATTATTGGTATTGGAAACACCATCATTCAGAGTGTTTTATGCCATCAGTGAGTCACTTCTGATTGATGGTTATTCTCATTCTCAAACAGGTCTTAACAAACAAAAGTCTCCAGATTTTTCACAGCAGAGAACCCTGAACTATCCTGAAAAATTCCTGTAAGACAACTGGGATGGAGAAAAAATAAAATTCTGTTTTGTATTGAGTTGAACAATGTAAATATACATGTTTTGTTTTTACACTAGTTTGTTTTCAATAAAATGACTTCAATTTCTTTTATAAAGTCTGTCTGCAGTTTTTACTTCTTTTCTGGGTTAATAGTGCTTTGACTGAATGTCACCAGAAACCTCTTAGATATGGTATGGTGTTTAGTTATATCCACCCATCCCTGCAATAGGGCATTTCAGTTGCAATAGCAATCAGAAGAGTTAAACCTATCACCTTTCTGCAAGCAAGATATAACTGTGGGAGCTGATTGCTGAGAAATAGTGAGAAAAAGAATATAGTTGCCTTTGAAATATGGATTTGGAGATGGTTATAAGAATACCATGAAATACAAGAATAATCAGTCAGTCTTGGACCAAATAAAGGCTGGCTACTTCTTCAAGACAATGATCAGCAAATAGAGCTCACATATTTTGAAATGTTATACAAGCATATCATGACCTAGAAAAAAAATTATTAAGTTTAGCACAGTTGAGGGAAGTGAAAGAAGAGAGAGGGAGACACCAGATATGGTGGATGGATGGGATCAAAGAGATTATGGGAATGCCATTGGAAGAGTGATGGAGACTGGTCAACATGGCATGCATTTGCCCATGCAGTCAACAGGAGTTAAACCCAATCCAGTGGCATCTAACTACTTAACAATTTCATGTTAGTCACTCCCTCTGATTTATTATAAAGCATAGAAAGAAGTTGTCTAGGCTAAGGAAGTTATTGGAATTATGACTGTCTACTTATGTGAAAGCCAATATGAGAAAGAAACTTTGTCTAAATAGAATTTAAAACTATATGCAGGGTTGTACTGCTAGATAAATACTTCTGTGCTAATCATTCAGCTCAAAAATATGATACACAAAATTAAGAATTATATTATTGTAATTAAAATTTAAGGGACGCGGTGGCGCTGCGGGTTAAACCGCTGAGCTGTCGATCGGAAGGTCGGCGGTTCGAAACCGCGCGGCGGGGTGAGCTCCCGTTGTTAATCCCAGCTCCTGCACACCAAGCAGTTCGAAAACATGCAAATGTGAGTAGATTAATTGGTACCGCTTCGGCGGGAAGGTAACGGCGTTCCGTGAGTCATGCTGGCCACATGACCCGGAAGTGTCCTATGGACAACGCCGGCTCCAAGGCTTAGAAACGGAGATGAGCACCGCCCCCTAGAGTCGGACTCGACTGGACTTTACGTCAAGGGAAACCTTTACCTTTACCTAATTAAAATTTATGTAGCCACCATTTATAGGATCCTGGCATTCTAGCATCATGTCATACTGTATTTATGTGGTGTTCATAATTAATATGGAAAATTGGGTGAGGGTAGATGACAATGAAAGAATCAGTTCTTTATAATAACTTGCTACATATTCTTCATTATCAGAATTATTTGCATGCCTTTGGTATTTAGTCTCCACAAATTTGATGGAAACAGGTGTAAGCTAGTTCTCTGCTAGCAGAATTCTTCATTAGTTATATACCAGTTACATAAAAGTCTGCTGTTTTTTACCTCATGAAAGAGACATACTTCAGCTAGCTATTAAGAAGAAAATGAGCAAGGAAGAAAAGGGCAGCTATTTTCAAAGTACTATTCAGAACTCTTAAGCTTTTTTAAAAATATGGTCTTCTGAATTCTTCTAGCAAATCTGTGGCAGAGGAAATGTTAGTAGTTTTTCTGAAGTTCTCCAGGGGGAAGGAGACATTGACTCACAATTGCATGAACATCCCTTTTCTTCTGGTCCCTGGTCACTGCCCTCCACAGCCATTTTATCTTGAGATGCAAAACTGAATGCTTTTTCAGAAGGATTGGATTTAATAAGCAAACACACTAAGCCAGAGGGTTTCATGCCAATGCTGACTATTTTGGAGGGATCCTTTGAGTACACACTGCATTGTCCTGCTGAAAGCACATATCCTGCAATTCCTATCCATGGAAAGGAAAGTGATTGGTGATTGCCTTTCTTTGCGTGTATGGAGGGGTACAGAAGCAGAGAACTCTACCATTTGGGCTGTGTTTAGCAGGGTCCAGAAGAACACCTGACCATCATCAGGGCCAAAGTGAAGGAAGAGATTGCTTAAATTGGCTTCATTTCCAGTCAGTTTACACATGGAAAACAAGCACCTGAATGCTGTCATGTGGAAGACCCCTTGGTGACAAGACGGGACAAAGTAGTGGTAATTGCCCAAACTCAGACAGAGCCACCTTTCAGTTTCTTCTCCTTCATCACAGAACTGTAGCATTGATGATGGCCTTGTAGCTTGATGCAGGATAGCCACAAGTCCTTGACCCTTAGGAGAAGCTTTGGGATGGGCAAAAGATTGCAAGGTAGAAAATGACTTCGTAAGATTTCCCTCTGCTCATTGTAACAGCAGAGTAAACACTGTGGCATTTTGCTGTGAAGAAAACATGAAGGTGAATAGGGAGAAAATCCACCATAATGTTTCCTTATATCCAGAGTCTGACCACCAAATGTGTGAGTAAATTTAATGCTTCTGGAAAGAGGAAATAAAATGGATTCTTCAATTTGTTTTTTAAACCTGTGTTAATGATTACACTGTTTACTGATTTAATGACTATCTATCTTGATTTATGATCTGAAGAGGGAAGAGTATCAGGGAGCACATGCCCTCTTTTGCAGGTAACTGGCCCCCAACATGTTTTCATTCACTCACTCACTCACTCACATACATTATCTTCCATTCATCTCATCATACATATATGAACCTAATCATTTGGCCTTCCATGACTAGTAATCTCTGAAATGTGACTGAATGTGTCACAAGCCTATAGTTATTTCTAAGTTATTAAAAAATCTTATTCAATGTTCTGATTCAAATAATAAATAAATGGGTTATAACTAAAGCTTTCTTCCATTGCAATATTACTTTTATGAAGAGTGTTCAGATGTAAGCTGGAGGTTGCATGTCTTGAACCTATTTTATAAATAGTTTGAAATTTCTTTCTAGCCACTTTGGCCTGATAAATCATGGGTGCAGAGGTGAACAAAATAAACACTCTTAAGAGTTCTATATAGCAACATCTATAAATAACTTTCTTCTGAGAGTTAAGCAAGAGCTAGGAAAAATTGAAAACAACAAAAGAAGATTCTGAAGAGTTGACCTTAAGGCTGGCTTTCTTTCTGGTGTGCTGGTGGGAGAGTTCTGCCACCCTCACAAACAGAGGCTGCCTTGTTTTCTTCAATGTCAGGAGATAATGTATTTGTACAATGAAGAGCTGAGTACAAAAAGGACAATTCCTTCTTCATGCATACCTTTGTGTGTTCAATGGAGTCCTATGGAGCTTTGTATCTTGGCCTGGATAAAGATAGCCCTGCTGAGTATCTTGAAAAACCAGAATACTGTTTCAAATGTCACCCTTCTTTAACTTTCCCAAGTTTGTATCATGTTCTCAGAATTTGAGAGCAGATGTTAGTATTGCTCTTCTGTGGAATGAGAACAAATAATGGCAATTTCAAGCTACTAAAGCAACATTGTTTATCTAATTTAAAAAAGACAGCCAAAATAACAAATTAAAATGATGGCTTCATTTTGGAAGAAACAATAGACAGGAAAATATGTGAGGCAAAGAAATCTCAAATAAAATTAAGTTTAACCAGGCATTATGCCATGAAATACTTTATAGGTCCCAACCAGCTCTTTGAATACTATCCAGAAGCTTCCTGGAAACCAGACAACTTCCACAGGAGATGTGTTACATAAGCATTCTCAGGTGTGCCTGTAACTGCTTGCACCACTGCATTCTGGAACAGTTGTAGTTTCTGAATGGTCTTGAAGGGCAGCCCAAGGTAGACTGCATTGCAATTGTCCATATGCAAGATGATGATGGTGTGAATGACAGTGAGGATGGATTCCTGGTTCAGGAAAAGGTGCTTTGGTACACTATATGAATCTGGGCAAAAGGCTCCCTGACCACAGCTGCCATCTGCTATTTGAGCAGGAGTTGCAAGTCCAGGAGCCTCCAGATTGCTCACTAGTTCTGCCCAGGGGAGTCTTACCCAATTCAGAAGTAGAGATAAAAAATCCATGGTGCTAGGAGAACTGGAAGCACAAGCCACTTGGTCTTGCACAGGGTCTTATGAGGAACATCTCTGTTCTTCCCCATTCAACCCTCTTGACATCCTTCAGGCACCAGGACAAGACCGCAACAGCTTCATTTTGTCAGCCTGGGGTCAAGAGGTCAAACAGGATATCATCAGCATCCTGATGGTGCCTGACCCTTTGCCAGTGGATGACCATAATGGTTACATGTAGATATTAAACAGGAGGGTACAAATGTTGAGCCCTCTGGCACCCATATACCAGGGACTCAAGTTCAACCTCTCTTGTTCATCAACACCAACTGGAGCCAACTTGAAAAAAGGGAACCATCTCAACACCATGCTTCCCACTCCTAATCCCTGCAATTGATTCAGAAAGCTATCATGATAAAGGATGTCGAAGGGTGCTTAACAGTCAAGGAGAACCAGGGCAGTTGCACTAACAACTCCTGGTCCTCTTAAAGGTCATTAACAAGCACAATCAATGCCATTTCAGTACTATGACTTGGGCTGAAGCCTTTCATATTTATATGAACCACTAGGAAGAACTACAGTATTTGAAAATTTAGAGTTAATTATAATCAATATGCTGATGATATTCAGTGATACTTCTTTCCTGTGAGCTCAGGGCCCACTGAGGGTCTCCAAACTGTAAAGGACTGGATATGGAAGAAAAAACTGACAGTAAATATGGACAAGATGGAGTTGTGGCTGATTCTGGGGGCTGCAGTGTTTAGGAAATATGCCTGTTCCAAATGGGACTGCACTGACCCTTATGGATTAGATTTGCAGCCTATGAAAATATCCTGGATACCACCTTGATTTGGAACTCACCAAAAAGGCAAATAAGGCCATTTATCAGCTTCAGCTGAAAAACTAGACCTTATGGGCAAGAGAAAACTCTGGCTTTATGCCCTGGTAACCTCAAATTTGTAATGAACTCTTGTAATGAATTCTTCATGAGACAGCTCTTGAAGATAGTCCAAAAATTGCAGGTGGCCAGATACTGAGTGATACCTCTCAGAATTTCTATATCACTCCTGTATTGAAGCAGTTACCCTGGTTGCTAAATGTTAGGCATATGTCAAACCAAATGTTCAAGAAACAGAACATTCGAGAAAATCTGTAAGCTGTTTCAGAAATTCCTTTTAGATATTCCTTTTCTAAACTATATTGATCTGGTTGTTCTGCCAGTGGTCAAACTGTTTTCCAAAAGTTATTCCTCTGAATGGTAAGTGTTCTTTGGTGCTGTAGACATAGTGTTTCATATGAAAGAAGACTACTTCAGGACCAGTCCATGTCTAGAGCACCACAGACCACTCCTGGTTCAGAGGATAATTTCTGGAAAGTAACTGCACTACTGCCAGAACAGCTGGATTGCCATGGTCTGGAGGAGGAATGAAGCATTTCAGGGTGTGAAATTTCTATTCTCTTAATATTACTGGAATATTAAGTTTTGTACATACTTACAGGTTGTCTTCCAGGCCCAATTCAAGGCCCAGCTTAGGCACAAGGTACTTGTAAGATTCCCCATTCTTGAATTCCCTAACCCTAACCCTAACCCTAACCTGACCCTCTCTAGAAAGTATACAAATCAATCAATCAATCAATCAATAAAAGTTTATTGATTATCCCTTAGGCCATATCAAAATAGTATCCAAATCAGTTTTAACATCCCACACTTTCTGGCAGTGTACAAATCAATTTAAACATATTTAAAACAGAAGAAAAAAGAACTGTATAAACCAACAGAACAGGAATATTAATGACAATATGAGTAGCATAAAGCAAAAGAAGTAACAAAAGATGGAAGATCAACAAATGAAAGAATTACTATCAAATTAAATCTAAATTAAAATGTTGAGATGATTTAGAGGTTCCTGTTTGAGAAAAGAGTTGAGGAATGTTTATGCAAGACATTGTTGTTGAGGCTAGAAAAACCCAAAACTCAGTGAGTCAAAGCCATCCAAAGTTGAGCAATGCTTGATATGAACAACCATTTCTTTCTTCCATTTTTTTAAATTAAAGAAGACATAAAAAGTTAAAACTGAAAGCAAAAGCATATATCTGCCTGCATGAGAATTTGTTGCTTTTGAGGCTTCTCCATTAACAGTTCAGTGAAGACATGTCTTGCTTTGCTTTGAGTCACTGGCATCAGTTATTTCTGCTATTTCATCAGTACATGAGATGCAGGATCTACTCTTAGTATTAAAGCAAAGTGTTTGACTGCATCAGTGCTGGTAGCCAGAAATTCAAGTTCATACTCTTTACAGGAACCATGACAAAATGTTGAATTATGGTTCTTACATAAATCAACTTGAAAAAAATCCTGTAGAATAACTTTACAAATTTTTATAGAGGGCATTAGGATTCATGTAGTAAAGCAAAGGACTCTTTGGGAATGATGAAACAAATTAAAATCAGTCCAATTGCAATGGCAGATGCTGTCCAGAAGCAATGTAAAAAATATTTTTAATTGAGGTTCAGATAGCAAATACACAAACTATCATTTGCAGAGAAAATTGAGAGCCAGCTGGAAGTGCCTACAGAAACATTTGCTTGGAAAAATTGATTGAGTTTGATAAACATGCTTCAGTCCAGTAATTTTTAATTTGTAACTAAACTTTAAAATCATTAAAGTAGATTTCACAAAAAAATCTTTAAAACTCAAATAAACCCTGCTCCCCAAAATCAAGAAATGTCTTGAAAGCTATGAAATGAAAAGAAGAGGGATATTAGTGGCAAATTTCATCTTCCAATGTTAGATTCTTACCTCAAATCTAAGAATGCTTTGAACACTATCTCAGGAGACATAAGATTGTACAGTTCAAGATGTGTCCCACTGTGCTTATGTTCACTGGCAAGATAAGTTTTCTTCAAGGGATTTTTTTTTTAAATTCCTCTCAACTCTTGCATGGATAGAGGAAAACTTGACTGAGCGCAAGCCCAGACTTTTTGAACAGTATACATAATCACAAGAGGGTTCAAAAAGATAGCTTTGACGCATCTTTGTATTACTAGGCAATTATGCTACACAAATGAGTCATTAAATTCAGTTAAGTGAATTTGAAGCCCATAGGTAAGTATAATAATTACTCACAGCCTACTCTAAAATGGGTTATAAAATGTGTTTTCACTAAAATGGTGTGCTTTGCAGGGTAGATGCTCAACTATTTCTGTGTATGTTTTGTATTATTTCCTCCCCAAAGTGCTAAATTTATTTGTGTGATAAACATAAAGGTATCTTCACTGCTGTTATTTGAGACTATATCTTTAGAATTTTTGAACAATGGCATGTTAAAATAAGTTGCACCGTGGAGTACACTTTTAGCTCCGAATAGTATGTGCTACTGTTGACAGTATGTCTAAGAGGGCTTCTTAAACCTGGACAGATTGTAAATGTGTGCCAAATGAAAATGATTTATGACTGTAGTTGTGAGAAAAGTTACCTCCATAAAACTGCGAATTGGACCTCTGGTGCAGCAGACTGAACACTAGATTCTTTTAAAAATAATCTTAGCATACATATGTTTTCAAAGACATCTGATAAAACAGTACCCAGACTCCAAAGAAACATGATGCTAATTCCATGAGGCCAAAATAATTTTAGACTTGATTTTTTTTTCAGGAAGTACCCACTCTCTACAAACATGCCACATGGTTAACAATTTTTGATACAACATCTAGAGCAGCTGTGGAAAAATAAGTTCAACTTTTATCATAGATAATGAAATCCCTTCTCTGTGCCTAAGCAGTTGGACCTGATTCTATGTTATTAGTTATTAATATGCCATTAAAGAAAAAAAAATAATTTTAAATAATGAGAAAAACACAGCCCTAATTATTCAAGATTATAATTACTATTACAAACTTAATGTAAGAATGTTTCTGTTGATTCAAAAATGTATTTATTTCTAATGAAAAGATGCATGGAGAGTGATGGTTATATATATTACAAAAGCTATATGGGGAAGGGAAAAAAAACAGCCTTTTCTTTCTGATCTGAGGTTAAAGGTGATGATTCTCTTATGTGGTCTTATATTTGTAGAGGTTGGAAGGTATTGTATTTATCAAGCAATTCCTGCAATGGGGTTCCTGTCTTTGTCTTTCTTAAATGTATACATCCAGATCTAGGAGGAGAGTTGTGTTACTCTATGGTGGCAAAAAATCAGAATTCTGGTAGCACATTTTTCAACTAACAAATTTTATTTAAAAGCATGAGTTTATGCTTTTTTTTAAAAAAATGTTCAGATGGTCATGCAAAAAATTCTTTTTGGGTGAGCATGCATGAATGAATTCTCTTTCTGAAATGAATGGGGATGCAATCCTGGCAAAGGCACTCCATACATCCTTCAAACAGGGATAAATATTCCTCCCTTCAACTATGCAGGCTTTCATTTTAGATCCGACTCATTTCATATTCTTCCATGATTTAATTCACCTGCTGAGGTGTAGTCACTAGAAACTACCAGATTCCCAAATCTCTTTTTGAAAACAAATTTATGAATTGTATCATTGTCCTGTTTGTTTGGGGATATATTACTTGCATTTAGGTATGATAGAGTGAGAAATATTGTACATGTCCAGCCTGATCAGTCATGCTACATTATGCCTGCCTTAACTGTCATAGCAGTAATGTCACAAGTGATCATGTCACTACAGTAATTACATTATTATATACAGTAGCTCAGAACTTTGTATGGTCTGATTAGCTGCTCGTTGTGGACTTAGTAACCACCTCCTCTGGCTTTAAACTGAACCAGGGTTTTTCTGAAGATAAAATGATCTTGATGTGAATTTATCTTCCACTCTGAAAGCTATTTGCACAGCATAGAAAATTATGTTGTAATAAATGGATACTTTTTTGAAGCATATAACTTCCATATTGGAAGAATGCTGTATGTGTGGCTTTGAATAAAAGCTCACATGAACAGAAAATGTGTGCAGATGCACAAGCTTAATTCCTTAAGAACCCTACCTAATGTCCCCAAAGTTGATTAAGATTTCTGACCTGAGTGCTGATGTAAAGAAAAGTTGTCAAAACTGAAGAGGAGGAGGAGGAGGAGAAGGAGGAGGAGGAGGAATAATTAAATAGAAAAATGGAGCACAACAAATAAATTGAAATTAAAAAATTATGAAAATTAACAACCAAATGTTTAAGAGAAGCTCTGTCTTAAACACATTCTGGAATGATGAAATGTTAAAACTCTTTCCAACCATACACAAAAAGAATATAATGTTTAGTTACTTTTTGCTAATGGAGTGGTCATAAGGGAGAGATAATAAAAACTGATTATAAAATAACATTTTCCAACATTAAGCTTGAGGAGTTGAAAAAAAACTGATGCATTCATAATAACTTTAAGTAATGCTGTTGAAATATTTGCACAATGAAACATGGGTGTACTTGAAACTTTATTTCAGAAAACACTTAACCCTAGCAAATGGCCCAAGAGCAGCAGATCAATCTTGTCTTGTAAACTACCTAAAATATCCACAACGTTTTTTCACTAGGCCAGGCATTCAGTTTATTATGCAAAATGAGATGGTAATAGAACCCTAGAAAATGTTTTTTGTTTCAAATCTAGCTGTAATATTTTGCTATTTCTGAATGGAAATGTTAGATGGATTAGCCACAATAATTTCAAATTAGCAGTGAAGTTAGATGAGCATCTTAGAAGTGGCATTTAAGAAAAAAGATCTAATATTTAACTATAAACAAACAGATAAAACTAATATTCTAGGCATGGATAGTGCAGTAATCACAGGATAAAAAAGGAAATTGTATCATTCTCCCATAATAATATTTTCCTACTCCTGACATAAAGAATAATGTAATATATAATAGTAGATCCTGAAAAGTAGGGCCAATAGAGCCATATTTTGCTGCCTTAAATCTAGTATGAGATTCTCATATAGTTTCTGGGATGGGAAGAAATCATACCTTCTATAATTTTGTTTCACATTACATGGACAGTTAGAGTATTCTGATATGTGAGCCACTTCAGTAAACATCTGTCAACTTATCTCTGAAAAGCAGAATCTGAGGTCCCGCTAAATTTTGAAATGCTCCTTTCTAAAGAGTTACCTGCTGAAATCAATCTTCAGTGAATCTGTCTTTGGTGAAGGTGTTATGTGCTAATTCAGCAAGTAGTTGCATCTATTTTCTCTATTATCAACATAAATAACAGGGTGTTGACCAGTCCATGTTGTCAATGAATCTCTTTCTACCTTAGAATAAATTGCTGAGTGCTCATAATCGAGGAAATGTCTATAGTCCCACCCAATGATTGCTTTCCTTCTTCTGGCCACTGTGCCAATGCACTGAAAATAACTTTGGGCAAGGAAAAAGCTAGCAAATGAACTCACTGGAATGGTGGGACTAATCCAGTCATTCTTTTAGAATGTTCTTTCTCCTCACAATCAGGGAGCACTGAAAAAGAGGGAGTGGGCAGTCAGACTGGCATCTGAGGAACAACATACAGGACCAGCAACTATAGCAGTATACCTCCTTGTGGCTCTGCTTTCTTATTAACATGCATGAGATTCAAGCCATGTGAAATCTGCAGGTTCAGTTAGAGCTGCAACAGTTGCATTAATAGGCCTCTGTGGGGCTGCTGAGATCTGCTTTGATTTGGAGCTTTGGAGGAGCCTGAAGAAGGGTCTGCCAAGGGCTGCAAAGCAGAGCAAAGGAAAACAAAAAGAGTCACTTCTGTCCACTTTTCAGAGCAAGAGGGCATGTTGCTTCATGAAGCAGGTTCAGGAGATACTTTGCTTGAACATTTGTTGAAGGAAAGTGCCCTCTCAAAGATTTGCACATCCCTATCTATTGATGCCAAATTTGAATCAACTAAAATTATTAATCCAAAACATGAATGTGTAAGTAAGGAGCTTTCTACTGAGAGAGAAAGAGAGAATCAGATGTCCCTACCCAGATTCTTATCTCTTTTTCATTTTCTAAAAATTCAATATTCAGCATTATTTCATACAACATGTCCAAAAGCAAAGTATGTATTGTGACAATTAGGATAGAGGGGAATATTTCACAATATTTGTTTTGCCTTAAAAGTTCATGCTGAATTTTCATATGTCTGCTTTCTATTGTGAAGTATGCTAATTTTAATTGCCCATATCTAACATTCATGATGGCCCACTCCTCTATGAGACTGATTAGCTACTACACAAAGATTTTTCAAGAAAATTGTTTTTTCTCACTGAGCTTCCCTAAAGCTATGCCCTTTACAGCTACTAATTTGCATGGTAATAAGTTGCAGAGAAGAAAAAGCAGAAAGGCCATGCTATGCAGCCACAATTGCAAAAGCTAATTGAATAAACTCATTATACTGGCACTTAGTTAGAGGTTTTTAGCAGATTTATCGTATGATTTTCATATTGTACCCATCAGTGGTATAACTAAGAAGAAGCATGTCCCCAAACAAAGCTACCAGTGGTTTTTTCCAACCAGGCTGGTAGAAGGATAGGCCTTCTTGGTGTGGAGAAAGGAACGCCCTGCACTTCCTTCCCTTGTTCTACCTAAATGGCCCACCTGGTGTTGCTTACCATGTTGGCAAGATGAAAGGAGGGATTTCAGTCTTACTAGTACAAAGATGAACTACAGGGACCTCCCATACTTAAGCAGGCAGAAGGGGTAGGCAGCATTAACCCTAACCCTAGACACTTACAAGGCTGACTGGGGAAGTATTATGCTACCAACCTATAAGAATCTGCCAATAAACTGCCCAGTTCATAGGTACCATCACCTTACTTACTTGTACCATTTTACGTTGAAACAAAAATGGGGCCTATTTTACCTTATCTATAAAATCTTGCTCCTTATATGTTTATGATTGCTGATGTTGTTGGGGTGGAGCAGAGGATAGAATAAGGTGTGACAACAGATGACCAGCTCATCATATGGAACCGTGAAGAGAAGCATTGGTGTCTTAAATGAATATGAATACAAATAGTCTGCATTATAGGTTTCATGATTGATTGTACAATTTTCCATCTTTGCTGCTCCTTGATCAGCTTTGCTTCAGTGGAGAGAGATGATAGTGCTATCTATTTCTGCAATTATTGTTGCAGAATTATAGTACTTTCTCATTTTTGGAGCTCAAACATATTGAGTGAACTGACATATTGTGCCCATATGGTTATTTCTTAAATTTTATTAATCACCAAGTTCTGATACATTAAAATATGAAGTAAAATGAAATACATAAGGAAACTGCAAGCCTTTCAAATTAATAAATATGGGATTTTGACATCTGAAAACTCAGAGAAAAAGCTGAGGTGACAAATCAGATCCTTCAAAGAAAAGGAAAAAAATAGCCATGTCATTCTATAGTTCACCATTATTCCTCAACATCACCAGCCATTAAGTACTAATATAATATTCCCATTTTATTGGACTATTTGGGGGGAGGGGCTACCTTTTATTCATAAAAGTCTGTTAAATTAAAAAGAAAGTCATTGAGGTGATTAGATAACAATGACATTTGTATGATGATATCATTCTGCAGCTGATATAAATTGCAGCTGGTATTTTGTCCATAACACATGAAGTCCATTGTACAAGGTCTGCTAAATTAAGTTTTCATGCTACTCATGTATACTATTTACAGTATATACAGATATAGTACAGTATATACTATATACAGAAATACTATATACATATTCATATATGTATATTTATGATGTATAAGAATTTTTTATTGATTGTTGTTTATTTCAAGATTAAGAATTAAATGAGGAAAGACAGTAGATACTGGCATGTGGAATAGAATGCTAGTCCTAAATAAAAGATTTCTCTCCAGAAGAAAGAAAAAATACATTTCTGGAAGGACAAACTGCACTTTTCTAGAACACTGTATCTCTTGTCAAGTTTGTTGCTCCATTTCATCTTTCTTTAAGATTCCTATGAATATAGTAAAGATGAAAGAAATGTTTTTTTTACGAAAGAAGAAACATTTATTTTCAGATAGAAAAGTAACATCAGGTTTGAGAAAAACAGTTAAAATGAGTCATGCCGGATGGACATTTTTAGAAACACTTTTTAATATGAAAACTGCCTATTTTGCATTATGCTATAAGACGTGATGGTATGACAACTGGGGGAAGGGTGTCAAAACATCAAACCTGCAAAGTGGGAAAGCTGCCATGTAGCTACAATGCCACCACTTGTGTGTGTCTGTATTTACAACAAGTGCTAAACCAAAGCCTGAATATATAGGAATCCAGGCCTACGGGTTGCATTCCCTGGAGTTTATGTTTTCTCTCCTGAAGAAACAGGTAAATGTTATGCACCTGATAGCCTGGCACATGGGTTAAACCAAGCCCAAACTAAGAAAAAAGGCTAAGTCAATTGAAATAAAATGCAGCACATTTATTAAACCCCCCAGCAGAGAATCATAAATCACCAGTTGGAGTTTAAAACATAATGCCAGTTAGGAAAACTAGCAAAATATTTACTATCTAAGTATTTCCTAATATTAGCAAAACATTTTCCAACTAAAACTTGTGAGACTTAGCTACCTAAAATTATCAGGAACTTTAACTTTTCCTTGTAGTTACAGAACAATTCCTTTGGGCTTCACAGGATGGCCTATCCTTTATTGCCCTCCAGCGTCTATGAAGAGCAAGCCACTGGGGTTTTCTAATCTCAGGGAGGCAATCAGCACCCTTGAATGTTGCCTAATCATAATAATGGGCAGGGCCACAACTGGGGTGGGGGCAAGCAGGGCATGTGCCCTGGGTGCCACGCTGGGGGGGATGCCCAAAAGAGCACTGGAGGAGTGCCAAAATGGGCACGGAATCCATGTTTGCCCTGGGTGACACAGACCCTAGTTGTTAGCCTGATAATGGGTTAGAACAAGAGAACAATCTGAAATTAACCCAACAAGCCAGAGATATTGCTGATAAGGAGAAAACTACTGTAGACTCATAGATTGAGGTGAAGCCTATAGAATTTTGAATAAGGTTAACCCCTGCTGAAAGTGCAGGTTCACAGTTTGGGATCCCAGGCGTCACTGGGCTTACTTATGGCACCTGTGGTGGGGAGTGTATTTGCAAAAGTACAGCTAGTGTGCCAAATGAAACCTTCCTGAGCCAGATGGATTTTGTGACAGTTATTCATGTCTTAGTTATATTACTGCAGCATATAGGTTTCTTTCAAAAAATGTCTTGAATGTGCAATTGGTGTGCAATGTGGCAGGCAGTCTGCTAGCTGTTGCAAGGTATATAGATCTCAGGATGCTTCTTATACTGAAAGATTTGCACAGGCTACCAGTTGCATTCTGGGCAAGTTTATATGCTGGCACCAACCTTTAAAGTTCTAAATGGAGTAGAGCCAAATTAGGGTTGTGCATGAAAACAAAAATGTGTTTTGTTTCCACCATTTGAAGGAGACACTGGGATCTGGCATCCTTCACTATGCTGAATGATGGGTTATTCAAAGTTATTATCAGTGCAATTTCAGCAAAGGATCGTTACCTTGTCATCAGTGCAATAGCAGGTTTATGCCTAATGCCTTTGGGTCACACAGCTGTTTGCTGCCTGATGATTTTTCAACCACTGCAGAGGCATCTTGTTCTATCTGAGAAGAAATATCTTGCTAGTAGTTTGCAACAAGGGCTGCCAGAGATGGAATATCTAAACAGATGCTTAAGCTTAGTCTTTCCTTCCTGTTGCTGACCATGTCTTGTAGTGGTTCCAGACAGTGGTCCAATACCATGCTGCCCTTGGGCCCACAGTGTGCCTATTTTGGTAGTTGTGGGCAGTTGTTGACTGCATAGGTCATCCTATCTCCATGCCAAGTACTCATATACGTTGAACTCTGCCCTAGACCTGGGCTGCTAATGACTGCCTGTAGTTTCAGTGCCACCTCCTCTTCTATACAGAGGGCTCTCCTCCCAGCAGAAGGTCCTTCTGGGTATGACCTCAAATCGAGACTCCTTGCAACAGTCAACCTTCCTGTTCCTTGACTAAGACACTGTCTTTCCTCTGACTAACTCTTTAATTGGACAAGCTCTCCCAGTTATGGCTTGTTCAATGAGGAATAGTTTGAGGAATGTTTGAGGAATGTACCTGGCTAGTCTAAACTGTGGGGGGGGGTGCATATAGGAGGTAGGAAAAAAGCTTTAAAGGTGAGCCTCTTTTACAATTGATAAAAAAGGACTCTACTTAATGTGTGCACATGGGTATCATTACCAACATACACTCATAAAAGTAATTGAAAGGATTAATTTCCCCAAATAAGCAAGCAGTTTTGGGACAGGGGATGAGAAGGGTATTCTTCTAACTGGAAATGTTTAGAAAATGTAATTTTATTTGATGAAGGTGAAAGAAGAAAGTGCAAAAGCTGGATTGCAGTTAAACCTCAAAAAAACCAAGATTATGGCAACCAGCTTGATTGATAACTGGCAAATAGAGAGAGAAAACGTAGAGGCAGTGACAGACTTTGTATTTCTAGGCTCAAAGGTTACTGCAGACACTGACTGCAGCCAGGAAATCAGAAGATGTTTAATTCTTGGGAGGAGAGCAATCACAAATCTCGATAAAATAGTTAAGAGCAGAGACATCACAGGTCCACATAGTTAAAGCAATGGTATTCCCCGTAATAAAATATGGCTGCAAAAGCTGCGAGAGCTGGACCATAAGGAAGGCTGAGTGAAGGAAGATCGATGCTTTTGAACTGTGGTATTGGAGGAAAATTCTGAGAGTGCCTTGGACTGCAAGAAGATCAAAGCAGTCCATACTCCAGGAAATAAAGCAAGACTGCTCAGTTGAGGGAATGATGTTAAAGGCAAAACTGAAATACTTTGGCCACATAATGAGAAGATAGGACACCCTGGAGAAGATGCTGATGCTAGGGAGAGTGGAGGGCAAAAGGAAGAGGGGCCGACCAAGGACAAGATGGATGGATGACATTCTAGAGGTGACGGATTCGACCTTGGGGGAGCTGGGGGTGGAGACAACTGGCAGGAAGCTCTGGTGTGGGCTGATCCATGAAGTCACGAAGAGTCGGAAGCGACTGAATGAATAAACATCATCAAATTTTATAAACAAAAGGGGGCTGATTTGAAGACCAAGGGAATAGGAAGATGAAATTCCTCTTTCATTTTCTATATAATTAAAACCACCGTTGATCCCACTACATGAACTCAAGACTGAGATTTCTTTCTTTCTTAAGGCTACTGTATTTTAGTTACTGGTTTTAATTTTGATTTTATTTGCATTAGTTTTACAGTAATGTTTCTTATTTTGTATTTTAATTATTGTATGCTGCCTTGGGAGCTTATATAAGCAGAAAGGTAGAATATGAAAGTAATTATTATTAACAAAAGTAAGATAAGTAAGATCAAGAATAGTCTCCCTCTGCAACAATGGCTATTCAGTCATACTGTAGTCAGTGTTCTCCACTGTCCATCACTGCAGTGTGAAATTTGGGGTTCTGCCATGCAACCAGCCTATTGAGAGAGTGCCACCAACATTTTATGGGGTATCCCCTCAGATGTTTAAAGAACAATGAATCTTTTAGACCATGGAATATTTCATACAGAGCTTAACTTTCTCAATATTTATTATTTATCCTAAATTTTTGCCCAGTTTATCTTTCTCACCTTGGCAAGCAATGCATATTTACTCATTTTTATTTGAAATAAACCATGACAGATGCTTGGCATTGACTCTGTACTCTGCTGTCCACAAAAATCACAAATTCTATTAAAGCGCATGCAGGCCAGAAGTGAGATTAGATATCATCTATTCACTTGGCTTCCTCCATTATTTAGAACTCGGCAGAGAATGAGCTACTATACTCGCTTGTTGTCTGTAGAACTTTCATTTAAACTGAGGACGGACCCTGAATTAGCTTGAAAGCTTACTCATCCTGTCTTTTTTAGCTGCTGTTATTATTGTGGATTATTTCTAATCTACTTTTATTTCCTTCATATGCTACAATTACTGCCTTTCAGTGCTTTCTTTCTTTTGCCTGCATTTCTTTCTTCTAACTGGAAATGTAACACTTCCTTGGTTAGAGTACAGCAGTAAGATTTTCTCCAAAGCTGCCACTTTATTGAGGCTATTTAACATATTCTCAGATAGTCTTTATATTCTTCTTCAAAAGGAGCCAATATTCCTCTTTTTTTTCTAGCTCTGATGCATTCAATGGGTCATTCATCTTCAGATGTATGCATTTAACCCTGCCGTGGACACTCCTGTTAATTAGCATTTAAAATACCATTTAGCAATGATTCTTCATAATACATTTTCCCCAGATTCTTCATGTGCTTTGTGTGCCAATAATAAATCATCCCATACATCTGCAAGGTTTTGATATATGAGATTGAAAGTGCAATATTGAAAAAAAATCTCAAAGGCCTGAGCAATTTATAATTTTCAAAGGGAATAGTTCTGATAGTGTTAGTTCATTTTTATTTATATTATTATATTATTATAACATATAATACTGTATCATATTGTCATAAATATCTAGCATTCTAAAATTTTGCTCAAAAGACATACGGTTATTTTATATTATTTTGCACATGTTGTTGAGACCATTAGAAAGCTTCCTTTCCCAGTATTTTTCAGATACTGATGAAAAAGATTTACATGTTCAAGAAATATTGTTTTCAGCACTTATTAATGCATCTACATAACAAATTAAACTGAGTACCAATGGCCTTTCACAATCTTGACTAAATTTGGAGAGTAGAGAAATGATTTTTCCTCTATACTATTTTTCTCAGGGGGTAAAATGCTTCTACTTCAAGTGACTGGATGAACAGTTGAAGTAGTATATCCTTGTACCCCTGGACTTATTTTTAAAAAAAAAGTCCAGGGAAAAGTAGCTAGCTGAGGGAAACAATAGTGTTTTTAAAACAAACACATTGTTATTGGGTTTCAAACCAG
The DNA here is from genome assembly GCF_035149785.1 of Candoia aspera. Classification (NCBI taxonomy): domain Eukaryota; kingdom Metazoa; phylum Chordata; class Lepidosauria; order Squamata; family Candoiidae; genus Candoia; species Candoia aspera. Next base: position 168,237,571 of record NC_086155.1, read on the forward strand.
CAATTTTCCATTTACAAGGTAAGTGTTATAACCATTATGCTATTAGAGTATCACAGATAGAGATAGCTCTAGAGTAGTGTCGCTCAATCTCAGCAACTTTAAGATGTGTGGACTTCAACTCCTAGAATTCCCCAGCCAGCATGTTGAAGTTGAAGTCCATACATCTTAAAATTGCTGAGGTTCAGAGACACTGCTCTAGAGCAGTGTTTTTCAAATTTGGCAACTTTAAGATGTGTGGACTTCAATTCCCAGAATTCCCCAGCTAGCATGTTTGAAAAATACTGCTCTAGAGGATATTAGAGACCATGGTAACAATTGATTCAGTTGAGGGAGAATCCTTTTCTCTGTGAAGTAGCCAATGAATTGCTGAGATTAGCCTGTAATAACGTAAAGCATGGCAGCCAAAATGGATAGGAACACTCAAAGAGACATAAGAGGGTAGGTGGTGGGAAGAATATTTAACACTGGATCAAGAATGTGCCCATAGAAGTCACCTTTGCAATGGGAAAGGTGTGTGGACAGAGCAATGTCTATTCCTGCCCTCCAAAAATGGTTGCTAGCCTGTTTTGGTGACAGGACAACCAAACACTGCAAATAACCCTTACTGTGATATGTGAAGTAGCCTAATGGCAAGGAATGAAAAAGAATAAATGCATTTCATATATAGAAGGCAAAATATTTCTGTCCTTCCTAATGCTCTGTTGGGCTTGAAAATCTAAAATGACAGAAAATATAGTACCTACTGCATTTGGTGCAAAGCTAACCTTTTCTGTTTATACTTTTTAAAATTATCTTGTATATACTTCTCTTGTTAGGGATATCACAATTTTCTTCTAATTGTGATATAAACTAAACTTTTCAAAATGTTTAAGGAAGTTCTCTAACAAAGCCTATCTTCATTCTAAGTACTAGCAAAGTTTTGCATATTTTCGAAGACTGGGCTGAATTGAACCAGCTCACTTTTATGCTTTGATTTGAGGCACTGAAGCAGCGCAATTCAATTTTCTGAGTTGAAGCATCCTCTCAAATAGGATCACCTTGAGGCAGAATGCAGCTCATTTACATGGGCCTACTGCCTGCCAGTTGCAGGTTGTGTACTTTTGCTTCATAGCTGCTTGAGCTTCTGAATCTGAAAAGAAAAGGTATTTTGTGACACCTTTCCTTGATTTTAACTCAACAATGGGAAACAGAGAAGCTGAAGACCTAAGAAATGATTGCAGAAGGAAAGAATATGTAGCTCTTAAATAAAATAAACTCACAAAACATATATCTCCTAAGTTTCATCCTCTCTTGGAAAAATAAAAATAAAAACGGATTTATTTTCTATCATGTGAAATAAGACTTGTTAAACCATGTGGAGGAATTTAGTCATGATGCTTGTGGGCTATGCTGAAATTCTGGATTTCATTATATAGTATATTTGGAGAAAAGCTTTTGAATTAGTTCAGGATGTCATTATGAATCAGGATTGACCAAGAAAGTGATTTCAGCCAATCTGGATCCTGAAATTGTCAGTCAATTTGTTGCTTATACTTGAATGTCATTTTAAAAATCAATTTCTAGAATGTATCTAGAAATTTAGAGCAAATGGTTAGGAAAGAATATTAAGAACCTTCAGTTGCAGACTGGATTGTGATGGCTGTCACAACTATTCTTCCCTTCTAATGAAGAATAACTTCCGTTCAGCTCTCAAGTGTAACAAGTAAGAGTAAAATTGTGGGCACATTCAGTAATTCCTCTCAGGTCACACTGGAGTTCAAGTTTTTAAATGTAGGGCATTTCTGATGTAATTATTATATACCAAGGAACTAGGTTTTGAAGAACACTACTTTAGCCTAAAATAAGATCCACAGGAGGTAACATTCCTCTTCAGAAATCAATTTAAGACTATAATAGATATGCACTGCACTTTTGGTGGTATGATGGATACGTTAGAATTAGTGGCACTATGGATATTTTAGAATTATCAGCTGCTTTTCATTCACCAAAGTTCTCAGGCATAAATGCCACCCACAATATATTCCTCTCTACCCTATACTGAAAGTAAAAAAAATCCAAGCACTCTTAACAAAAACACTACCCATTACTTAGTGGAAGCTTTTGACTTCCATGGTATTAGTTTGTAATTATTCAGTGCAAAAAGATTACATATTTCTTTCCTGCTTTTAAATCATTCTGTCAGATCCCCCCCCCAATCAAAGTTTTTACAAAAACCCTTATCGGAGCATCTATCCTCATTTCCTTCTCCAAGGAATGGTATTCGTGTCGCCAGACGGGAGGGGTGTGGTTGGAGTGTGAAGTGATCTATTATGGCTATGGAGGACATCAAAGACACGGGGTTGAGATATGCCAGGAATACCATCTGGATGGGAGGGGGGGTGACATGGTTTCATGGGAAAGGGGACTAACTAAGGGAATGTAGTTTTTAAGTTAGGTTTGAGCGGGAAATCTTTATTCTCAGCTTGCCTTCTGTACCATTCATTATGCTTCATTAAAACAGTTAAAGGAATCCCAGCCTGCTGACTGTGATTGTCCTAACAACCAGGAAACACACTGAGACAATGAACTGGTCTCTAATATTTATTGCTAGTACTTAACAGGAATCCTAACAAACTGAAGAAGCGTGGGGAAAACCCAGACATATAACCCCCAAGGGTTAAGGCGGTCCCGATCTGTGTCTCTTTGAATGGCTGACCAATTCCTCAGTGCTACACATGCGCTTGACAGTCTGGATGGGAGCCCCCTGCTCGCCATCCTTACTCATGACAGTGATTGTGTGAATGCTCAAATGATCTGGTGCTGACATATTCTGATTACATTTGTTTCCTCCCATGCTTTCCCTAGTATAATTTACAGTGATTCTCCTAAGGGGAAAAAGAATGGCATGTAAAGGTGACATCAGAAATCCTAGCCTCTAGTTAATGTTCATGCTAAAAATATTCTTACTGTTGTCATAAGACTAGTCAAGACCTACCCATATCTTACATGCAAATATGTGCAACAAATCTCCCTGGTGTGGCTGATTCGTTTCCTGACTCTAGGCACCACTTAACCATTTATGTAGTTTAAATTCGAGTGGGAAAGGGCCAGATATAGGAGAAGCAGTTGGCATTTGCCTGATTGTCTGTGATTTCTCTGTAGATAGTGGTGAGCATTGGGATTAATGTAGGGATATTGCTGAAGTTTATAATTATCTGTTTTAAAATACAAAAAATATCCAGTTTGTGATACTCAGATATAGTATATCAGCTATATGACATAGGCTGCAAAGAATTCTGACTTACACTGATTTGTTTTTTATATTCTGGGACATAGAAGCCCAATATATCTAGAGGATGTCATGTTGGGGACACTGTAATGAATTGGGTCATTTCTCCTTGAAGTTGTTCTTTGGTTGTAATTGTAAAATATGTATGTGTGTATGTGCATGTGTATTTATACCTCTCATACACATATTCAGACATAGAGTTTGGGCAATCCAGATTGCTTGGTAAGAACGTATAAAGTTATTAATTGTTAATGATTTCTTCTTATCCTCATTCATCTAGCTTACACAATCAAATAGTCTTTCTGATAAATACCTTCTTTATCTGGGTCAGTGCACTTGATGTTTCTTGACAATATTTTATGCAGGTGCTGCTTATCCTGATCTAAGAGCAATTCTGTGGGGTTTCTCTTTTCTCCCAAATTGTTTCCAGTTAATCATTATAGGAACTTCTATTTGATGTTAACATTGAGTACTTGGGTGGCTTTTTTCTTCTTCTCCTTTTTATTTCTTTTGTATTGTGTCTCTTACTTTGTAAATATGTGAACATGGGGTTTCTAAGCCCCTCTGGGAGCTTTATAGCTGAACAGTAGCATAAAAATGCGTTGAATAAAACAGATAATATATTGTTCAGTCAAATCCAAATAGGAGAATAGGCAGCAAAATACTCCAAAAGTATTAGGAGTTTTGACAATTACCTGTATTGATTTCTGTCATACTATATTAATTTAATCCATATTAAGGATATAAAGGCTAAAAATTGCAGTCAGCGCTACTGGTGGGGGGGGGCAAGCAAAAATTGCAGTCAACTGGTGGGGGGGGGGCAAGCAAGGCACATGCTCTGGGTGCCATGCTGGAGGGGCACCAAAATGAGCACCAGGGGGTGCCAAAATGGGCCCGGAATCCATGTTTGCCCCAGGTGACACAGACCCTAGTTGTGGGCCTGATTGCAGTCCATTATAAACTCAAGCATATTTCAGTTTTTGTACTTCTCTATGATAATATATTGTAGAAAAAGTTTTCAACTCCTAGGAAGTGTGAGAGTGTAAGTGAAGAGATATAATATAAATATTTCAAGATTATAGTGCCTCCTAAAATAGATTTTATTGAAATACTGTTTTAGACAAATAGGCTTTTTAAATTTCTGTCATTGTAAAATAAACTTTGGTACTTTCAGTGCCCTATTTCATGGAGACTAAAAAGAATCACTGTGCCTTTTGAATGAACAATAATTATATTATTATGAAGCTTTTTTGGACTTTGCCAACTTGCATAGGAAGGGAAAGCTGTCTTCCTCTTCCTCCTCCTCCCTGTTAGTATTTTTCTACATTGTTGAAACCCACTTCTTTTTTATGTGCATTAATATTTTTTTTGCTCAGAAATTTGGTGGAAAATTTAGAAAATTTAATTGTGCTCCTATCAATCCTAGCAAAGATTAGCAAAGGCAAGACTACAACCCTTATATGAGCTGTAGAGGTGGCTACAGAAGTTAATGCATGTGTATATTGCTGCCATCTGTGCTGGGAACATGTCAGTAGTGGATATTCCAATCTAACTTTAGGAGCAGAACTTGTTTTCCAAATGGCCTTTAGGGTGTGGTTTGCATGTAAATTTTAGAATTATAGGTGAGGCCTCAATGAATGCTCCCACAGCTCTCCCGTAAAATGTATATCAAAGAAGCAAAATCATCTGGACTAGAATGCAATTAGAAGAAACAGATTGGATGGCATTCAAATGAAGATTTTTCTCCTAGGCCTTTCAAGGCTTTAAAAAGGGACTGGGACAGAATTAATTAGAAGATGGTTAACTGCCTTACACTTAATCAGGCCATTGGTTTATCTGGTCTAGTGTATGGTAGTGGAGTTGGACCATGGATTTGACTTGGACTAGGGAGACTGAGGTTGAGATCCCCATTCTACAGTACAGCCTTTTGGTTAATTTTGGGCCAGACAGTCTCCCCACAACCCTCACAAGGTTGCTGTTGCAAGAATAACATTGGGGAGACCTATGTGTCTTGGGTTCTCAAAGGACAGGCAGGATTAAATGCAATGCAGTCAATAAAACAATCAGTTATAGTTCAGTATTGTCAACACTGACTGGCAACAGTGCTTCAGATTTGGGGTGGGTATTAGTCCTTCCCCATGGGAAAAATATCACCATGATCACCATGGTAAGAGTTTGACTACCAAAATACCACAATGCACCTGATTTCAAGGTCATCTGAACATGGAAAAACACTGTAAGACACACAGAATTCACTCTGTCTTTATGTCATCTTATTGACCAATGGTGGAAGAAGGATTGCTCCAGCCAACTGTCAGAGATCTATAGAAGACTAAAATTGAGCAGCTGGAGCTTGACTTAAGATGGAAATTAAATTAAAGGTCTCTTCTGCTAGTTCTTGTTCTGGTTTTATATTCAAATGAAATTATTTTGAAATCTGTTCCCAAAGTAATTTGTGCTTAGAGTCTAGATTAGCTTTTGACAGCAATTATTATCAAAGCACCCCGTGATGCACTGACCATTCAATTTGTTACTCCAACACATTTAGCTAAATCCCTCCTTGCTGCAGCAAACTTTGATTAACTTCAATAGTGATATTTTGCCTTCCAACAACTCCTTTGGTGAGCTGTCCAGAGAGCAACTTGTGTCGTTGATGTTTTATGGCAAATTATAAGCAAATAAAGGCAGCAAAAAAATAAGGGTAGTTCCAGGCCTAAAAAAATCTTTCTCTCTCTGTCTCTCTCTATCATTTATACTCTATCATTTATCATTTTTAAAATGTGATAGTGTGAGATAGTGTGTTTACAGGTGGTTCAAAAGTTACAGAAGGAGTGTGCGGTGAAGCTGTAATCATTCCATTTGCTAGAAAAAGGTTATGCATTCCTTCAACAAGTCTGGATGATTTAAACAACTAAATGGTAAGAGTTGTAAAGCTGTTGCAGATATTAACACACCTATTCTGGACCCTATTTTTAAAGGAAAAATATGTGAAGATTCAGTTTTCAGCAACAAGACTTGGAGGTGCTCTGAGCAACCTGAATATGGCAAATTGGGACTGCAATGTGATTCATAGGCCCCAAGTTGCCTACCCTCACATCAATCCTTGATTGATAGATTGATGGCAAGATCTCAGCTAGAACATCTTATGAAATAACTCAGTCTTCCAGAAGGTAGTTGGGGAGGGAGTTAGTCTGATTTCAACTGAGAGATCATTTCAAGAGACTGGTGCTACTGCTGGTACAGGCCTTCTACCCTTGGCTCACTTTACTTCCCAGAAATGGTGGGGTAGGGGTAGGGGGGCTATAAATAGTTTCTCCCATGATCATCTTATAGGCCAGGCTGATTCTGGTTGGAATAAACAGTCCTGCAGATATCCAGGTGGCAAGCCATAAAGGGCTGCAATGCAGGAAGCAGTGCTTCTATTTGTCCTGAATCTCCCACCATTCAGCTTGATTTAATGAGCCCCATTTTAGAAGTATTTTCCTCTTAATTAATTAATTAATTAATTAAATTTTTATCCTGCCTTTATTATTTTTATAAATAACTCAAGGCGGTGAGCGTACTTAGCACTCCTTCCTTCTCCTATTTTCCCTACAACAACAACCCTGTGAGGTGAGTTGGGCTAAGAGAGAGAGTGACTAGCCCAAGGTCACACATATCTACTATATGCCCCTTCTTTTGTCTTTTTCTCCTTAAGCTATGAAGTGCTAAACACTGCAAATTTTTCTTTCTATTCTACAACTAAAATGAAGAAAATGCACAAAGAATTTAATTAATTTAGTTATATTGGAGAAGGACAGTGTTTTTGTGACCAGAGGTGACATGTAACATTTTGAGAAAGGGCACAGGCATGATACAAAATAGATGGATTTTGTTATGAAGGTGGACTAGGTCAGAATTGTTTCTTTTTCTCTAGTTTTCTGGTTTAATTTGGGGTCATTTCTTTATTAATCATATGTTTCATTTTTCAAGTAATTCCTGTTTCAAAGCAGTGGGGGGTGGGATCATGGCACCACATGTTAGTAGTTGTGGCGATAAAAGGCTTTGAAGGCAGTGTGCAGCCCTGGAACCTCAGATTGATAATTCCCAATTTGTATGTCACATGTACAACTCTACTGCCAGAGTCCATCTGAATGGAAGGTCTCACCCTGGCTTCTGTTAGGCCCTGGATAGGCTAAAGCAGCCTTTCCTGACATAGTACTTTATTCTGAATAGGAATTCTGGGTATTGTAGTTTTCCAGCATATCTGTAAAGTGCCAAGTTGGAGAGACTATGCTAAAGCAATTTAAAAAAGGCAGCAAAAGTTGAAGAGTTATGAAAAATAAACTAAATGAACAACTGTAATAAGATAATTGCTTTATGCTACTCTAAAATCAGCCTTGGATCATAACAGACCACTCCTCCTCTGTAGATTAAGCAAGATGTATTATGGTGCATATGAAATCAGGACATAGGACCATCATCAGAGGAGATGCCATAAAAGAAGAATCTTATCAATTCCACAGCTAGGTTCTCTAGAAAGTTGCGATCTAAAGACACTTATTCTTTGGCTGAGACAAAACAAAACAAAATGGAGCCCCTAGACTTCTACTAAATCAAAAGAAATTATATATAGTAGGACTAGGCAATCTTTGGGTGGGTAGAAAAGGCAGTGGGGTGGGGAGGAAGGATCACAGTTGTTCAGAAAATGATATAAAGTGAGTGGAGTTTGTGATGTACAAGAGCAGGGTTAGGGTTCTAGGGATTTTCCCTGGGTCTTCGGAAGTAATTTGGGAGATTTGCTTTATTTTTAAAACTATGTTAAGCCATGTTAGGCTTACACTACATTATGCATCTCTCACCGGCATCAAAATGCGTGGCACTGTGCTGCCAACTTTTCCCAATAGTGGTCAGAGGATCTCTGGGAGACCCAGAAAGGGTTGGAGCCTGGGTGATCCTGGGCCCTCACTGCCTCTTTAAAGCTTTCCGTTTTAAAGGAAATTGGCCATAGCATACAACAAATATTATCTCAACTTTAAAACCATTCAACATAGTAGCATTATTATTCAATTAATAGCATTCAAGTTTCAGTATTTTCTCTGTGGTATAAAATGCTTTGCCTACAATTCTATTCAAAATGTTTATTCTGATATGGAGACCAATTAGTTGAATGTTGAAAGCCTAGAAATTTAAATAAGAAGAATGCTGCTGAGGAAAAAAAATCATACTGCTTCAGCAACAGCAGGAACCTGAAAGACATTTTACGTGCCCTGTGTGAGGTCAGCAGGAAAGGTGCTTGAATAATGTATGGTGCAAACTGCTGCAAAAGCTACTTTAGTGCTACTTTTGAGTAGCCATTTCATCCCCCCCTTGTTTCCAAAGCTTATGGTGCTCCATGAGAAGAAGAACCTTCCAGTTAATATATATTCACTTGCACACAGGTATATGCAGGCTCACAAACTCTTTTCCATGTCATCAGAATTTCTGTTCTGTTGTTATGCAAGGTGGAAGAGTGTCTAAGGAGAAAACTATACTCTAATAAAACAGATGGGATAATAAAACATAATTATTGTACTGTTGTTTCCTATGCAAGCTGATATGCACTCTGGTGGTAATATGAATAATTTACTATTCTGTTTGAATTTCCCACACACAAAGCCAAACCCAATATTCTAAAGAAATGCTTCGTTCAGCCGCAATATCCATAGGTAATGCCTATACAGCATATTACCAAATGTAACATTGGTTGCTACTAAAGTTAATTGACAGAGGCAATTTTCTTTCTTCTTTTAGTTAGTTTGCAGAGGAGAAAGAGACTTCCTAAATGGTATTCCATAACAATAATTGTAAACATTCCAGGTAGGGTTACTATGAGAATTTACAATTTGGGACCCCATCTCAAGACAGGTGATAAAATTTCTTTAGCATTTGGAGCAAAATCCAAAGAAATCCAGCCATTCTTCTTTTTGCTCAAACTCTCTCAATGCAGTCAATTCTCTCTCCCCCACCCCTCCATTCTCCTACTTTCCCTTATCCAGGAAAGGTTTTTTTCTGATTAGCTCTCTCCCTCCCTCCCTCTATTACAAAATAACAAAAGCACAACAAATGCACATCTCAGGTTTGGTACCATACAATTATCACTGTCTTATTTCAGCTGCCAGCATGAAAATATGAACACTATATATGAACTTTTTAAAATGTGGAAAAATTATTTTATACCATAGAACTCAAAGAAATGTGGCCAAATTGGACAAAAGTCCTCTTCCTTCTTCCAAAAAGAAGCGATTCCGACATTGACAAAGAGCACGGCAGCAATCGGGTATAGCAATAAATAAATGTCCTTTTAAAGTTGCATAATAACCCTTGCTCATGATTGTTGAAATGTCCCTAACTTGCAATGCCTTCAGAAACAGCAAGTGTTGGGGATAACACAAACCAAACCAAAACCAGTGAAGGCATTTTTAGAGGTAACGATCACTATGAAGTAATCTGTACTATCTGTGAATTTCAGACACAGATGGAATCATGTATGAGATGTAACAAAGAAGAGAAAGTCACTTTTTCTCTTTCTTCCACATCTTTCTTTCTCCCTTCTTTAGTCCCATCTAAGACACAAGGACAGGGGATCAACTTCAGGGGCTCTGGTTCAGGACTTGTCCTGCTGAGTTGGGGAGAGGTGGCTGCTTAGATTGGGCCTTCTCAGTAGAGCAGTGCTTCTCAACCTTGGCAACTATAGGATGTGTGGACTTCAACCCCCAGAATTCCCCAGCCAGCAAGCTTGTCCACACATCCTATAGTTGTCAAGGTCGAGAAGCACTGCAGTAGAGCAACCCGAACTCTGGAATACTTCTCCCAGTGAGGTATGACTGGTACTAACTTTAATACATTTTCAGCCCAGACAAATCATTTCTATCATTCCAGTCCTTATAATCTATTAGTATTTTAAGAGCTCTGTTATGGTGCAGTAAAGCTTTACATTTACTTTTACTAATATTTGCATATTGATATTTTTACTGGCAGCTTTTTTGATGCTGTGTATGGAATAAGTAGAAATTAGTTATGGAGCACAAGAACTGAATAGGTCCAGAATGTGGCAGGGTCTCTTATATTGTCAGCCCTTTGAGATAATCCAGGCCAGGAACCAGACTCCACAGGTTCAGGTAGAATTCTCCTTCATTGATATAGGCTATACTAACCGAGTAGACACTCAAAATCCAACAGTCCCATGCTACATCTTGGGCTCTTGTGAAACTGCTGTTGCCTGTACCTTTCATGGATAAAGAGGGAAGCTATTCTCTCAGGGCCTTTTTCAAGAATTATTCTCCTACCACTTTCCTAACTGATACCATTCACCATTGTCACTTACGTTTTGCTTAGGGATAAGGCAAAGAGAGTGTGGGAGGCAAAAGGTAGGAATGGGGATTCACTTGGTTCAGTAACAGAGTTTGACAGGGGACTTTAGTAAGGGAATTTAAAGAAGAGTCCCTAGTAAATTTTACATTGCTTGGCTAATGTGAGACCCTGAGAAAGGAACACGAAATAACAAAAGCTTTTCTACTGTGGCACCTTAAGAAGCAAAAATGAAAACGAATGGACAGGAGTCTGCAGTTATGACCTGCAATGCTTGTGCAATGTTTGCCTTCCTGCCTAAAAACATCTTGGCATATATTTGCAGCACATGGAAGCTTATTGCAGTCCTTGAGGAAAAAGTAAAAGCACTGAAGTAGCAAATGGCTACATGTTAGAGCTGATGAAAAAGAACAAGGATTTATCAGTTCAAAGAAAAAAGGTTCCACAATGGAAACTGTTAGTGCAAGAAAATTTCCACAGTCGAACTGAAGAGCAAGGCCAGTGGATGAGAATAACAACCCAAAGCAAGAGACATAAAATATATTATGCAAAACAGTTTTTCAATTTCTTTGAGAAAACCTGCAAGAACAAATGACTGAAGCAGAGCAAATGTTATCACTCTCTTTAACAAAGGGGGAAAAGAAAAGTCGAGTGAATTATAGACTAGTCAGTCTGACATAGAAAGCTGGGAAGATTTTGGAGCATTATCATAAAGTGATATTACTGTAAGATCTTGAAAGCAATGACATAATTACCCAAAGTCAGTATGAATATGTGAACAGTCTAACCTTACCTCATTTTTTAATTGAGTAACTTTTAAAATAGATTGTGGGAATGCAGTGGGCATAATATATCTCCATTAAAGCAAAGCATGCTGATTAGAGGCTAATTAATTGTGAAATTGATTGCATGGCAATTAAGTGAATATAGAGCTGACTCAAAAAATTGTACTGAAACAGTGCAGTAGAAACCACAATGACATGAAAATGATGACATGTGACTTTTGATATAATTATGCAAATGATACAGTTATATACTTGCTTCATTATGTCTGACATGAGTAAATTGCATCATTTGTGTTATTATGCATGTGTCCTCATTTGATCCTTCTTGTCCCTCATTGGATGCCAGTGGTTCTTCACCAAATTGGAGAGAGATATCAATTGGGATACCACAAGGATGAGTCCTGTGTCCTCAACTCTTAATGTTTAAAAAATTAATAACATGAATGAAAAGGTGGAAAGAATGTTTGTCAAATTTTCTGCAGAAGACATAAAATTGGGTGGGAGGGTTAATACCCCCTAGAAGACAAATTTATTAAATTCATAATTACCTTTAAAAGGATAGAAAAATAGTATGAAAGTAACAAAACAAAATTTAAGCTCTGTTTAAAATTCTTTACTTTGGAAACGATAATACAATGTGAGATACAGGATGGAGGAATACAAGGCTTGGTAATCATATTGTGAAAAAGATCTTCATGGAACAGTACTTGTTTGCAAGCTAAATTTGAGGCATCACTGGGATGCGGCTGCAAAAAAGGCAAATACATTTATAGACTATATAGATAAAAAATATAATTTCTAACATCTGGGAAATAACAGTTCCACTTTTTTCTATTTTGGACAGAACCAAACTTTAGGAGTGTTTTTAAATCCTTTTAAAAAGGATTCAGAGAAACTGGAACAAGTTTAGAGGAGGACAGTGAGGTTACTCAGGGGACTGGAAACTAAGTCCTACGATGAGAGAGTGAAGGAAATGGGTATGTTTAGCCTTCAAAAAAGATGACTGAGGGGAGATATGATAGGATTCTTCACATACCTGAAAATTAAATACTGAGAATCAAAACTCATATTCTTTCATTCCAGAGTGTAGGACATGGAATAATGGATTTAAGGAACAGAAATGCAGATTCTGATAGCATGTTAGAAATACCTTCCTAACAGTAAGAATGGTTCGGCACAACCATTACTCAGAGTGATGGAGAGCTCCTATGTTCAAGCAGAGGTTAGACAGCCATTTGTCTGGGAAACTTTCATTTGAATTTGGCACAGAGCAGGAGATGGAACTTGATGGCCTAACCTTTCAACTCTCTAATTCTCTATTTATTATATTGTGTTATCCAATTTGTACTTCCTGAACCTACGCCCAAATTAAAATACACTAAGGTGCCAAAATTCACATTTTTTCCCAAATGCCACCACTCTACATTTGCAGTTCAAAAACCTGAACAGGCAAATGTATGGAAATGTATTTATCAGGGGAATAATTTTTGAAAAATGCCTACCTTAGGGAAAGTACATTACACAAAATGTACTTCAAAATGTTTTTCTGAGACCTAGATTTTTTTAATGCAAAAATGGGTTGAAACAATCCTGGAAAAATGGACTGCTATTTCTTCTTCCTGACTGACATTGGAAAGATCCCTTCCTCAAAACTATTGAAAATAATGAACTGGGACAGTTCAGAAATTCTAACTCTAATTTAGGCAACATGCTATGTAACTGTGAAAACTAGCTGGGCTCAAACTGGCCACATAACAAGTGGAAACCTCCTTAACTACAAAAAACATCAAATGAGGCTTAAATGTCACTCAGCCTGTCTTTCTTGTGAAGCCTATTTGCACTGATAGATGTCTTCTCTGGAGCTAATGGAACAAGAAATGGATGTCAGCTTGTATACTGATTTCCTCTGAGGTGCTCATGCAGAGGTGAATCAAATGCTCCTGTTTTATCATCTACATGAGAATGTGCTATCTGACTCAAGGTCACTGAGGATAGGTATGGGCTGTTAGTAAGAGTTCCAGTACTCTACAGGGACTAAAAGAGGCAGGTTTACGGGGTTAGTAGCTAATTAATAATAAAACATTAAAACATCTTGCACAAGGGAATTATTATACACACACCCTGGATGTTGCAAAGCAGGGATGGAAGCAGACAATCAATTAGGGTTGTAGCAGACATGATACTATACAAATGAATGTGGCACAAGGCTTGGCATTGTTCCACTAGTGTTTATGCAACCATTAGCAGAACAATTGGCATAATTGGCACAAGCACCCCTTGTGCAGCAACTTGTACAATGGCCTATGAAATGGCTGAAGCAATGACACAAACTATGAAAAACTGTTCTGGTGTACCTCTGATTGCTGTTCTTATTTTAAACTGAACTAGATAGCAGCATTGCTGTAATTACCTGGCTGGTATGATCTCTCCATATCTCAGATTTCTAGCTCATACTTGATGTTGTTTTGACAAGTCATCTGCAAATGTTAAAGTCCTCTGCTTGGAAATGAAACAGTTTGGTCACATGTTGATCAATGGCACTAAATTGGTTTAGATTAGTTTATGAAATCTATTCTGACACCCAGCCCTGACAGCGTACTTGGAGCTCAGTTCCATTAAGATCAAGGAAAATGATTTTCAAACTAATGCAGCATATACTGGATACCACTCTGATCTGGAGCTCTGTTTTCAGTGATAGAAATCAGACTGGAGACATGTGTAGGCAAAATAGTGCATTTGAAACTTTTGGTAACAAATATAGTTAATTTAGTTTTAAACTTGCATATATTTCTGACAAAATATTCTATTTTCTGTGATGATCTTGTGGTGTACTTTAACTGTAAGCTTTATTTTCTGCTCTCTCTAGTAGAAGAAAAGGTACTGAGACAGGTAAGAGCATTGCAAAATGTCAGGTATTTAATCAGAGCATTATAAATTGCCACAGGGAAAAAGAAGGATGTTGTGTGACATGAATTTCCACTCTCATCACTTTTCCCTAGAATTGGCCTTATGATTTCAGAACAACAAATATATTACCAGAGCCAATATAACCCAGAAGAGAATCCATCTTGAACATAGTGGCACCAAGGAACAATTTTGATGCTGAATAATATCTGGGCACTGAGTTTCTCTCAACTTCTGTATCCAACTGATGAAGCAAAAATAATAATCTATACTGGGGAGCAACATCTTGTCACTTTAAGCCTAGACTCTTATGCATACTTATCAGGAAATAAGTGTCAGTGGAAATAGTACAAATTCCTTCTGGTAACGATATTTAAGGTTGTGCTGTAACTGAATGGGTGTCAGTCCCCATACTAAAAGACATCAGTTAGGGTTCAGCCTTTGACATAGTTCATACTATACAGTCATCCATCCTGAGCTTTTGGTAGATTTTAAATTTAGTATGCATTGTTAACCCAAATAATTGTTGTTTGCCAAACAAACTATAGTTAAATAACCATGGTTTAATGCAATGTTAAATATTAGTCATGCTTGGAGTAGTTCCAATGATGAAACTGAAAGCAATGGAACTTAATTTAGCCATGACCCACTGATCTCAATGGGACTGTGTTAAGCATGAATAGGTTACATCCAGTCCACTGGTGCAATGTAGGAAGACAGTGTCAGGTTATTTCTTCATTAATTATATCCTGTTCAAGAACAGAATGGCCTTCTCTAATATTGGGGGGAAATCCCTGCCGCCGCCTCCTCTGGTTGGACAGTCAATTCAGCCAATGGGTCTAATGCTTTCTACCCTCTAACTATAAGGTAGCATTCTTAAATGTTGCTTAATTTCAATAATGGGCGAAAATAGAGAGAACAAGCTGAAATTATACAGAGACAAGACAGAAATGCTGATGATAAGGAAAAAGCCAAACTTTGGGACTGAGGTCAAGCTTGTTCTGGATAGGATTGTACTATTCCTAAAAAAGCAAGTTCATAGAACATCCTTCCCTCTGAGATCTGGCAGGTTCCCACCCCCTTAGCTTTCCAGAAGGCTGTTAAGAGGTGACTGTTCCCCCAAGTGCTGTTATAGGGTGAGGTTGCAGCCTGAAGAGGGTGGTGTTGCTTGCATTGGAGGAGAATGGTTGTGGTGCCAGGTTTTTGCTTTTGTTGTTCTTGTTGGGTTTTGGTTTTTACCACTGTTGTGAGCCACCCATGCAAGTCTTTTAAATAAATAGATCTTAAGGAGAGGCCCTTCTAAAGATGCTCCTATTGCCAGAGGTTCAACTGTCAGGGACACAGCAAAGGGCCTTGTCCTTTCTAGCTCTCAGGCTACAGAGTGCATTCCTGAAGCAAATGGGTTTGGTAAAGTTCTCACTTAAAATCAAGCACTAAAATAATTAACAATTAAAAGCTAGTTAATTATTTTAGTTATTGTTTTTAAAGTTGGTTAGGGTTTTTTAATGAATTTTTAATCCTGTTCTGTTTCACATTTTGAATGTTTCATAGTTTTTATCTGCCTTGTATTTTAGAATAAACAGAAAGATGGAATATAAATTCAGTAATAAATAAAATAAATGTAACCCTTTTTTAAAGGTGATTTGGGCTATTTAGGACATGGATGAACCTAGGGTTCTAAACTGGGGAACATTGGTGTATACTGTATATACCTATACCATAGAATGAAGATGTAAGAGTATGTATAAATTATTGCAAACTATTGTATTGATTTCTCATGCAAGCGCAGTTTTGTTCAAGATATTAGAAAGAATAACAGGGACATTCATGCGAAGAGAAATGCCAGATGAGTAGACAAGTTTCAGAAAAGCTAGAAGGACATGAGATCAGATAACTCACATAAACAAATTATGGATAAAACAAGAAAATAATTTGTGCTTTACTGACTGTAGCAAGACCTTTGATTCTGTAGATCATGCCAGAATATGAAATATATTAAGGCTAATCAGTGTACTAGAATACCTGATTATTCTTCTAAGCATGTTTTACAATCAATAAAGAAGCAATGGCAGGAATTGAATTAGGAGACAAAAACAGAATAAGAATAGGGAAGGGAATGTAACAAGGATGCGTATGATCTTCATATCTGTTTAACTTCACTGTATAAGTTACATGGATATGGAGACCATATGCATTCTTGTTATGCTTGTATGTTATGTGGAGTTAGGAAATTGTGGATAGAACTGGGATTTTATGGAATGTTTGAACTGAACTGTACAGTGCACAGTAAACAAGGACAATTATAATATAAGATGACATGGGTGGTGAGCTATATTCAAAAACGGAATGAATTCTCTCCTGATAATGCACTGGGGTATATGTGAGGCTGAGTTTTTTTTTATATGAATTAGAGTCTAAGTATTTAAAACAGGGAACGGATCCAAAATTTGCCATAACACTATGATGCTTTTGGACTGGTCTACCCCAAATCTGAATTTGTGAATATTTACTTGTTTTCTTTTGGATAAAGCTTGCCCTGGTATCATGCATACACCCTCATTTTGCACAGTGTATCAGCATCTTTTATTTGGTGATGGCATATCAGTTGCAATGTACTGAAATCCATGCTTATCTCCTAGTTTTAAAGCAACTAGCTGAATTCTCTCTTCAAACACTGTATTCTTCATAATACTATATAATATTATTGGAAGATCCTGTGATGTTAAAAAGTCATTTTAATGTTCATTTTTATATCAGTGCAATAATGGGAGCCTGTTTGAAGTCAACCTGGCATTGTTATTAATGAGTGCAGTAACAATGCCTATGACTGTAGGCCTGTGAAAATCTGGCAGTTGCTTTTCAAGACTGAAGATTCAGTTGAAAATCTGCTTGCCATAGGACCATTTTTAAAAAATGAAAAGGACTAATAAATGTATTGTTCAATACTGTAGTTGTACAAGGAGGTTTATTATGCTGTCACTTTAGCAAAAGAGTCCTATTGCTTCCATTGAATTGAATTTTATTTTGATTTAAAATTACAATTAAGACCTCAAAAAGTACACTCTGTACTTGGAGAGGGACACTTGGGAATTAAAGATATAAAAAGTCATGGATCGTAATTCTTTACTATTAGCATCTCATGAGTACGCTCATGGAACAAACAGAATAATTATTTTAAAAATCCATGCTTTAATAAAATGTTGTATGTATAAATTATGTGACATACTGAACAGTATATAAAGCTGTGCCTTGAAGAAAATACATAATCAAAATTCTTGGACTTCTAAAGCTTGAGAATGCACAGCTTGAGACAGTCGCTAATGCTTAGTTCACCCTAGGTAGAAGGCTAAAATTGGGAGAACCAGATATATTAGGGCTGTGCAAAGCATTTAAACAAGGTTGTTTTCAAGCCTATTCGTCCAACTCTTCTCAAAATCAGTTCAAGTCAGGTAAGAAAGGGCTCAGTAAACAAAACTAAAGAGGGAAGAGATTAAAGTAAGGTCCAGTTCTGTTCAAGACTAAAGAGGCAGACTAATGAGGAGATGCAGGAATCTGATATTACTTGCAGCCAGAGCAGGAGTAGGATGGCTGCAGATGTTGAACAGGCAGGTTGGAAGTTAGAATTAAGGCTGCAAGGCCAATCTTCAACCCCACAGAACTCAGTGGGACATACCTCTGAGCAGACATATATTGGATTATGCTGTTCTACTGACCAGACAAGGATAGAAAGTTACTATTCTTCAGCATGTGCAATAAAGCCCCCCATGGGTATCTTTTCTATGGAGAAAATCCATTCCTGCTCCATATAGTTTCTTACACAGTTCATGATTATGATGATTATTTTTGTTTACACAGCTATCATTATTTGTTTTATTGCCAGTAGTTTGAAAATACTTTGCTGCTCTTTTGGAAGATGTATCTTCTACCATTTTTCTGCCAACCATTGTTCTCAACTGAAACCTACATT
Source organism: Candoia aspera (assembly GCF_035149785.1). Lineage (NCBI taxonomy): Eukaryota > Metazoa > Chordata > Lepidosauria > Squamata > Candoiidae > Candoia > Candoia aspera. The sequence continues at coordinate 168,255,824 of NC_086155.1, forward strand.
TTATGTACAAAAGTATGTACTGTACTCTTTCCTCCTGTCCACTTGGTCCGGCACATGATATTGATTTTTTTCTTTTCTTCTTTTACAATGATTATTGATCTTTGCTAGGAAAGCTGTTATTTGTGTTGAAGTGTTTGTAATGGCCTTCTTCTTGTATTCAAGCAGAATATTTTCCTTGGTTTTTCTTTTTTCTTTTTGAATTACATTAGCACTGGACTATATTAAGGTCTATGGCAAGAGATATTCCAACATTTTTATTCTAAGTTGTATTCCCAAGTTTCTCTCCACAATCAACCTGTTGTCCCTTTCTCATTAAATCATTTGAAGTGTACTTGTTCAAATCCCATGGGTTCAGAACAGCCCGTAATCATTATTTTTTATCACACTTTCTTTGGAGTGAGAATATTATTTTTTATGACCATTATCTTTCTTTCACATACCTTTGATGGAAGAATGGATTTCTTAATTAACCACTCAATCTTGTATATGTTTACTTAAAAGTAAGCCATTCCATTGAGTGAGACTTAGTTTTAAGTAAGTTGATGCATGAATACATTCTATTTTTTTATATTCTTGATAGGACAATATCATAAAAAATGGAAGTAGCTATTAATTTGATACTGAAAATCCAGAACTTTAATTTCTTGCATAAAACAGTGGTTTTTTTATAATTTAATGGACACGCAAGGAATGTACATTTATATCTCACACTACAGGCAGCTCCTGTGATGCTTAATCCCTTACTTAACATTAACCTAACTTTATGCAAAGAGGGCAAAATGGTGGCTACCATTTTATGCATGTGCAAAATGGCAGTTGTAATTTTCCAATAGGCAGAAAAATCAGCTTAAGCAAAACTCTTGTGCAGCCCAGGCCTATCTGTAGTTTGTTTAGCCCACTAGGCATCACCTAGCTAACTTTGACCAATCTCTTAAAAACTAATCAGTGCCTAATCTGATTTGTTCTCAGGGACTATCTAGAAATCTCAGGGCTGTAACCTAGACTTCATAGACACATATTTATCATGCTAGTCCTTTTGGTGAAAGCAATATTATACCAAGTACAGGATTATTAACTAACTGGTTTACTCTAGTTGAGACAAACTGGTTGTTAATTTTTCTTTCTCAAGAGAAGAATATTATGCCCCAATGACTGCAAGGAACAACTGTGGTAATACACTATTTTAAGTGCCTTGTCCATGCGATGAGTTAGACTTTATATCCTTTAAGTGACACCTCTGTTTTGCATAACAAAACTGATTATGTTCTCATAGAATTTGTTATATTTTCTTCAGAACAAACCTTGAGGAAGACTCTATAATGGGAAGGACTGGGTGAAAGGAAAGAACCTTTGGAAAGGTTTTAAATAGGAGTAGAAAATTGAAAACCTAAAACAGTTGCTTAAAATTGAGTAAGTTGGTTAGCTATCCAACATTAAAATAATGAAATTTAAACTTAAAAGAAGCAGTATTGAGTGTTCTTGTGATTACTGTTGAAAGGTCACATGTGCACCAAACAGATTCCCTTTAACTCAGTTAAGGTCTGTGTACATCTCTGGTTTGTTGGTGGTCCTGCAAAGTCTATTTGTCCTTCTTACTGGAATAAGCTTTCTGCCCAGCCCATGTACTGTTTGCCTGCAGTATTTAAGAAGTGCCCAGTACTTCATATTTATTGGAAACAAGGTATTGCTTGAGACAGCTGCCTGTCTATCAGTTTCTATTTTCTCACAGCCTTTAGTTTCCTATATGCAAAGGCACTAAATTAGCCCAAAGGCCAGTGTAGCATAGCACAATATTCTATTATAATATTCTCTAAAAGATTGTTTTTTTCTCAACAGTTGTATGGGAGAATGAGATTAGTATGTTAGGAGAAACAGAAATGTTGAGTGAAGTGGGAATGGGTTACTTAAGGAGAGTGTGTGTATGTCCAAACAAAAAGACATACTTCAAGAATGAATGGTTGCTAAATGAATGTGGATTGTATGCAAAAGTGAGTGACCATATGAAAGAAGTACATTGATATAGTTTGGCCATATAAAGAGACTAAATTAGGATTGAATTGCAGAACATTTACATGAAGTATGAATGGATTGAGAGGAAGGGAAAGGCCAAGAAAATCTTGTTTGAATGCAGCTGATGAGGTTCTCAGAGAAAATGAGATAAGCAGTTTAAAGAACAAAGGTGTGAAGCAGTGAATCAACATGGTGGAATTCTATGAGAATCTTATGAATAGATTCTTTGCAGCATGGTAAGGCTATGCTTGCCTGTTGGACTTTCCCCTGGAGGTTTTAAAATAAAAAACCAGCACTGAGTTTTTATACGCTATTATCCAGAAGGTATCTTTACAGCATAAAGATGTTGGAAGTAAAAAAAATATGTAGCTAGAAATGTGCTTTGTTTATGAATTGTATAGCCTACCTTTACACACACACACACACACCAGTTAAGAATGAAATACAGGAATTAGTTATTTTGTGAAGAATAACTGATAAAATAGAAATAAAAAAGACAGATATCTAGGCTACCCTGATTTCACCTTCATACCTGCCAAATGTAAAGCCAAGGAAATGATGATAATAATGTAGAATGCCTTGAAAAGATTGACTACAGTTTTATTTTGGTTTAGTTTTCATTTTTTTTTAAGTCCTAGTGATATACTTTTTGGAATGTACCCCCAATCTCCGGCCAATGCCATTTTGAGACAAAGGATGGCCAGCATCTGTGGCCATCCAAATTAAACTGTTCTGTTTAGTTAAACCCTTAAAAGCCGATCTGAAAGATCTGCCACAATTCACAAAGAAACTGGACAGTCATTTTAACAGGTTGCTAACTGGATTTGACATTTTTTGGATTCGAAAACTACTTCTGTAGTTTTGCTACCTTTTTAAGCCAGCTTGAAGGAGTTTTTAAATTACTTCTCTTTAATTTAAAGAATAGGTATTTCCTCCTGTAATGTACAGCTCTCTTTGCATAGGAAGTGGGAAGATGCAGAAGACCAGAATGTTAGGAAAAAAATTCCAGACAAATACATGAATGTGTCCACAAAATCATCATAAAATCAAGCTTACAATTTAAATAACTCTACGTTTAGTTTCTCTCTTCTTTCTCTCCTCACACGTTTGTGCACACACACACACACACACATAGACAATGTAGCTAAATGTAGAGTTTTCAAATGGTTACATATTCATTTTCCTGGCAACAGTACAGAAATGGTTTTGTCCATAGTACTGAGATTTCCTGGGGTCTTCTGCCAAAATGCTAACCAGATCCTGCCCTACTTAATTTTCTGAGAACAGTCAAGTTCTGTGAGGTGCTAAATATAGTGAGCACTGAAATGAGAAGTTGTGAACTCAACTATCTTCTATTTATTCCAAAAAGGAAAAGAAAATTGGGGTTCTTTAGGGGTGTAAAAACCAGATTGCATTAAATACATTCATATTGCATCCTGAAAATCTTGGGATTTCATCTTGCACCCTAGAATTGTGTGAAGTGGGTTGGGCTGAGTGACTGGTTCAAAGTCACCAAGTGAGTTTCACAGCTGAAGGTGGAATTGAACCTAGGTCTTCCCTTTCTACTCCAGCATCTTAACTACCACACCCCAGTCATTTTGAAAGATTTATGCAATTAATTATTTAGAAAGCATGAACATTAAAACAAGCTGCTTCATAAAAGTTATTAAAATAATGTCATTAGGTAGAAATGGAAGGCAAGTAGGGAAATTATCAAATAGAAAATGCCAATATAAATGTATTGCATTCTGAAACATTGTAATTTGCATGCAAATTAAACATTGAATTAAAAAGTGCTGAGAAAATTAAAGTGTGACCTACTGTATTTTGGAAATAAAAAGATAGATTGTATCATGAAAATGGAGATTCATCTTTATTGTTTCTTTTCTATTCTTTTTAACTATATGATTTTTTTTTTGGTTAGCACATTTTAATATGATGGACTTGATTTCATCTTGTAAACCTATTGCCAGATGTGTGTGCATTCATATGCAAGCATGTCTGTGTACACTTACATGTTTACCTCAGAAAAATAAAATTATGCCAACAATATGAAAAGAAAAACAACAGATAAAAAGAGGCCAAATTATTTAGCCTATTTTGAAAAAACTTCTTTGTTTGTTTTTATCCATAATATGAATACTGGAGGATGGTCCTCTCTAATGTGTTGAGTTTTAGCAAAGCTGAACCTAAATTACTGTGTGTGACAATCCTGTAGTTTTCGTGTGACGCCCTTGTGCATCTGATAAATGGACTCCCTGCTTAGAGGCGCAAATACTATGAATGGAATTCAAGTTTTGCTTCCAAAACAGTGTCTCTCATTTAATCCACTTACACAAGAACTTTATTATTCCATCCAAGGTTATTAGGAAGAAGGCGTATAAAAAGCTCTGGTTTACTGGTTAGATCCAGGACATCAGAGATGGAGCACTGCCACTGATTATTCAGTGCAACAATCATCTTCCTGCTTCTGGTGGGAATGGTGTTCTGAGGGGCTGTGCCCGCTGTTTTGGCGGGTGGAGCAGGAAGCACGGCAGCATTTTTTCAGGCTCAGGCAAGCTTTCCTGAAGCTCAGAACCGTTCTCCAAATCCAGGAGAACTCACAGAATCATCCCATTTGTCCTCCAGAATGGTGGCTTGCAGCCAGGATATTGCAAATAGCATTTCGCAGTCAACGGTAAGAGCTCCTGGGAGGCAGGGACGTCATCATTTCCAAGCTGCGCTGTAGCCTTAAGGGACACTAAGAACAGCCACCCCATTTCTAAACCACCAATTTTATTTTTTTTTAAGTATATGTACCCCAAGAGAGGCTTTTTACAGAAAAGAGAAGCTATTTCTCTTGGTGGTTAACATTATTTTTGGGATTACTTTTAAATTATTTTTAAGTTTTGCATTTTGTTTTCCTTCTGAAGGATATTTCAAAGATTGATTAAATAATTGTCTTCCTGTTATTATTTTTGTATTAAATTTGAAGATATTAGCATTTTTGTACACATTGAATCAGCTGATCTGAACCTTCAGCTTTCTGCCTTCACTTTCCCCTGAGAACAGTCCACTATTCACTTTCACTCTGTGTAAACAACTTTCAAATTTCCCTTATCTTCAACTTTCACTGGTTAAGTTCCTAGGCGGTGCCATAATTTACTGCATGAGACATGGAGGATTTCAAACAGCTTTTTGACCTTCACCAGGACTTCAAACAAATATCTTCTGACTTTTATCAAACCTTTATGCAAGATACCCAGGACATTGTGGAAAATATGAGAACTAAAAAGTGCCATCAGGTTTGGGATCTGCTGGATGAAATTGAAGAATTTAAAAGCAATAGAAAAGTTTCTTTTAAGACTGATCTTGGCATTTCTGTCAAGATGCTGGATGAAGATTGGAGAGTGGAGCTGGAGAAATCTAGGGAAGAGAGTGATTTGCAAGCTATAAGTAGGGTTGATCTCCTGGTGGAATGCCATGAAAAGAACCTGGAATTTTGGAGGGGGGCAACTGGGCTGTTTGATTTTCATAACAAGAAAGCTCTGTGCCTACCTTGGGAACATGTAACTGCTCTGGTTTATTTTGAAGTGGGATAGAGGTTGAAGAATGTTTATTTGGCTTGCCTTAAGGATCTGACTCATGTTATTTGTCTTTAATGATTTGGACTTACTGTTTTGAATTGGCTTTGTTCTTTGTGTTTATTAAGATTTTGGGTTTACTAAGATTGAGATTATTAAAATTGTTATACCATTAAGTATAATAGCTGACAGCTTATGTGCCTTTTAATTCGATTTTTATTATAGTAGACAGAAATGTATAGAATAGTGGTAGGAAGGGAATAATTAAATATGTTTTATCTTTTGGAGGGGAGAAAGATGTTTAGGAGGTTATATGAATTTTTTTTCTTCATTTTAATATAAGGGGGAGGAGTAACTATACATAGTGATTTTTTTATGTGTTAAAGAGGAATAATTTATAGAAATAATGTGGTGTTTTGGTTCAATATAGAGTAGGAGGTCGATTATGGAAATTTTGTATATCCCTGATGTTAAAAGTCAGAAACCACATCTTCTGTAAATTTAAAAAAAACATCTCTTGTGTTTCTGCACTTTTTAAGGGTTTTTAAAGGTTTTTTTCTTTTTTTGTAGTTTTTTTTGTTTTTATTGTAGTTTTTATTCTTTCCTTGAAACTTAATAAAATTAAAGTTAAATAAAAAAATGTAAGTATCATCTTCCCAAAGAGGATAGTTTTCACATCTTGTGCATCTGATAAAACTGAGGATTAGTCCTCAAAGAAGACAAGAGAAGAAGAAGTTTCTTTCTGTAAATATTCACCCATCTTCCCTGCAATGAACAAGTGTTAAATCCAAAAGCTTACTCTAGGAGGTAATATATAACTAGCTTAACTAGGCAGTGGTATCCATGGTGTCTGTGTGTCAGTAGCATCAAAGTGGTGGATGTGATGTGGTGATTGAAGTCCTGCCTCTTTTAATGTACATGAAAAGCATTGCACGCATATAAAAAAGGACAGGGCTTTGATCACCCAGTCGTACCCACCGTTTTGATTCTGTTGATCCCCTGTGTATGCCTCTGTAGCTAAGCATCTGATGACACTGATTTATTTAGAATTCTGAGTGTTTTTGTTTTGTTGTATTCCTCATATTTCCCTTTCCCAAAAAAAGTTCTTTGTTTATCCATATATTTAGCTTCATTAACTCTATGTTCTTTTAGGTTTAAGTTGTATATTTCAGGGCTTTGAGCAGGAATATCCAAACACTTTCTTTTCAGGTTTCATAGAGCTGGGCTGAAGGGAGGGGTCTTGGGTAAAAAGGGAAAGAAGCTAGACAAATTAGTAGGTGTCAGAAGATTTAGCTGAACAGGTGGTAACTTACTATAATTATCTTATAATGGGGAACCCTTGGAAGAAGAGGTCTGCTCAGAGGTTTCAAATAATTTCCCCTCCTGGTTATAATACATGGGTCCTGAGTATTACTGCTTCATAAGGAAAAAGCATTTCGGCTCTGCAGTACATCTGTAAATTTAAGAAATGGCAATCAGACAATTATCCCAACTCTTAAAACAAAGTGCCCACTAAAATGCCAACAGACCATCAGCAACATGATGCTATACAAATTCAGTCAGCCAGTCAGTCATCAGTCAATCAATATGGAGAGTGAAGTATATTAAGTTCAGTTGCATTTGCTATCTTGGTGGCATAGTTTTATTTCACTTTTAAGCCTCTGAAGCGCAGGCTACCAAATACTGAGGCTGTTCTGGATGCAAAAGATTATGAGAATTAGTTTAACCTTAACGTATTTGTGGTTCAATTCTCCAAGCCATCAGCACATTTTAGAATTGATATTCTGTTAAAATACTTGACCCAGAGGATGCACTCATTTTTTGTACATGAGAAATGTTTAATATTTGTTCCCAAGTGGACAACTGTGAGTTAAAAATATTTTTTCCTGAGGTGAGAATTAACCTGTTCTCATTATCGTTGAGGGTAACTGATAAGATGGCTATTGCTGTAGGACTGGAATCAGCTCCAGGTAAGAGAAAGTTTTTCACTCCTAGTACAAGCTGGAAAAAAAACGAAGGCTTGCACAGATCACTTGCACAGATTCTCTGGTGGTAGAGAAGTGCTTCTGTCTATGCTGATCTTGGCAAAGGTGACTGAGCAATTCCAGGCACTCTTTCTACTGTAATTGCTAGAGAGAAGGGCATCATTTGCAGCATTTGGGTAACTGAATCCAGTGAAGAGAACTAAAGATAAGATGATTAATGTACTGTGAAGAGAAAGAGTTTAGTTCAAGGATTACAAATGACAAACAACTAGAAACATGAAGAGGTAGAATACAAGAGATAATGAATATGAGAAGGTTTACATTTTCTGCTCCTTGTGAAACAATGTCAATGAAACAGAACATTAAATAGTAAATATAATAAAAGTCTAAAGAGAAATAACATTCAAATATTAGAACTTGCTACCAGTAAAATTTATATGGACTTCCATTATTCTTTGTTTACTTCTGGACAGGAACAAAAGAGAACTCTGTCAAAAAGCTGAATGTCTATGAAAGGGGTGAATTTCATTTTTTGTAGAGCTTTCTATTTTGTGTTGCAAGCCTGAGATTTATCTTCCTTCTCCTCAGTGGCTGCATCATGGTCCTCACTTCATTGTCTCCCCTACTGGGCCTGCCCTGTTTTTAATGTCTCTTGCTGCCTGAATAACCATCTCAAGGGACAACTGGACACTCTTCACAGAGAAACTGCCCTGTTCTAATTGTCTGCTCAGTGGCTGTAATGGTCTGTGGAAAATGACTGACTCATCCATCTTAGAGTGTTTAAGGACGTAAGAGAAAAGTGCATTGCCCACATTTTAAAAAGCTTCACGGACTTTCCCTTTTCACTTTATACCTTTCAGGCTTCAATAAAGCATCACTGACAGAAGGATGACTGAATTCAACTTTATCCCAACCTGTGTTTATTAAAATAAGTTCCTTTCCATTTTGTTAAATGAATCATACTCAACATTTGGCTTAATCATTATAATTGCAGGGCACTTTGGGAGTTAAATTACGGTGATCCCTGAAATATATTTAATTGCTGGATTCAAGAGCTTAAGAAACTCTAAGAAAGGAGTATTAGACACTCAAATCATTGAAAACCTGGGTGATTATTATTTTTTCTTGTTATTTGATGACAGAGGTAGTTTCTTGCTTGATTATTACAGAATTATGTTTTTATTTCATATCAATCAAACTTGCTTTAAGGAGAGATAGGTTTTCAAGTACTAAGAAGCTACAGTAGGATAATTAGGATTTCACACAAATCTTACTTTTTTCCATTCCTGACAAGTAGCAGAAATGAAATAATTTAGGCAAAAAAATCAGCTGTATGGAGGATTTTGCTAAGGGTCTCATACTTTACACTAAGATGTATTTCAGTTCTTGCATTACATACGGGTATAAAATTTTAACTTTGAAATAAAAAACAATATATTTTAGCTATTCCTCTCCAGGTGAATATTTAGACTTCTTTTCTAGTGCTTGCTTGCAGCCACAAGGCATCAATCAGCTTGTTAAACAGGCATGTATGACATTCAGAATACTAAAGGTCATATAAACCTTTATGGTTTTTTCATGCTTTATGGCTATCTTTAGGAGACTGTTAATGATTTATGCATAATGAAAAACTTATTTACAAGTGCTTTTATGATGCCAAATGTAGTTCATACAACAGGATAAACTTCAGTAGGAAGTTTATCATCACATGGAGATAGTCTCCCGAATATATGTACAAAATTGTACATCTCTGCTTCCTACATAACAATCATGCATAGGATCACCTTACTGTATATAGGAGGATGCTTTCTATTTTCATTCTATTTTTTTTACTTCTTTCCTTTTCTTATATGTCTATTTTCCTCTAAGATCTACTGTCTCACATTCAGAACTTCTCATCACCCTTTCATCTATGAAATCTCTCAAATTTCTCTCATAAACAATGAACTAAATCATGTTTCTATATTTGTATTCATTCCTTTTCATATTCACATGTTTAAATATGCCTTAAAAAACAACAACAACAACAAAAGTTCCTAAGCAGATACTCTCCAAACAGTCATAGAAGGGCCTGCCTTCTTGGAGCTCCATGTGGCCCAATCATCCTAGTTTATCATTATCGTCATTCTCTGTTGTATATGATGCAACTATAATGGCCTATGAATTTCTTCTTTCATACACACCCATACTTTGTGACATACATATTAGGCCTTCCATTCATTACTACATCTTTACCTCCCTACATGTAGTCATCAGCTGCATGACTCACAAAATCACACTACCTTTATTCTGACTTATTACACTTTCCCTTTTTATGAGTTTTACAGATGCACTCCCTTCCTCCTTCCTTCCTTCCTTCCTTCCTTCCCTCCTTCCTTCCTTCCTTTTCAATTTCATGTGTTCATGCTTTTTAAAATTACTCCATTTATATTCTAGGTCATTATCATTGCTTTGTCATAGGTGTCACCAGAGGTCCCTCCAGCACCCAGCACCTATTATGGCTTTGGTCAATTGAGGCTTTCACATACAGGTAGTCCTCACTTAGTGACCACAATTGGGACCGGAATTTTAGTTTTTAGGTCATTAAGCAAATCCAACCCAATTTTACGATCTTTTTTGTGGCTGTCATTAAGCGAATCATTGCAAGCATTAAGTGAACGACACAATCATTAAGTGAATCACGCGGTTCCCCATTGATTTTGCTTGCCAGAAGCCAGCCAGGAAGGTTGAAAGTAGCAATCACATGATCACGTGACACTGCAATGGTCCTAAATGTGAACCAGTTGACAAGCACCCAAATCACGATCATGTGACTACAGAGACATTGTAACAATTGTAAGAGTGAGGACCGGTCATAAGTAATTTTTTTCAGCACAGTCATAAGTGTGAACTGTCACTAAACAAATGGTTGTTAAGTGAGGACTACCTGTAATGTTTTTCAGGAATATAGAGAGTGTGTAGACTAGGTTATTAGTGTCAGTTATGCCCATTCTAATGGCAAGGATGGTACTGATCAGTTTGGGCACATTTTGGCCTACATGCCCCAAGGACAACTAAAGTCTACTTTTATCTCAAGTATTTTCACACTATTCCATGCAAGCTTGGACATCTAATGTAGAGATTATCTTGCAAGACAAAATGTGATTGTATTCCACCAACTTGGAAGTACATGCAACATAGTGATACTCAGGAGGCTTTGAACATATGACCACAATATAAATTTTTGATTATCAGAACTGCCTACTGAATTTTAGATGCGATGCTGACCTTGTACTTCCATTTTCATTTCCACGAGCCATTTCAGTCTTACCTAACACCTTCTCCCCCTAGGTGTCAGCAAGGGGTTGGGAGGTTAATGACCAAACATGCATCATAATGCAAGCCATATGACTTACGATGTCAGGACCAAGTACAAGAAGTTGAAGGTTGTGTCATGAGATTGTGATTCATATTCTACCATTTTTACATCCTTGTGGTATTGTACCAAACATTTATGTCCCCTCTCACTGATTTTATTTTCAGATTAATTAGAAACTGTTTATAGCTATTGTTTTTTTTAAAAAAAGGAATGTAATAATGTACATTACAGCACACTCAAAACAGATTATAAATCTTTAATGTAAAATAAAACAACAATGCAGAAATTGATGGATTTGTCAATTCACCTCTTTGCATCTGTTCTGTAAATGGTGGCCTAACATTTGTGAAGAGAAGTTAAATCACTTTTCTTTGAAAAACTTAAATGTTTCTCTATAACAGATTGCAACTTCAAGCTGGGCTTTATATCCTCCATTCTTTTGTTGTCTTTTATTTTCTTCTGAAAAGGAACTTGCAGAGGGAATAAAGCACAGGTTTTTGTTTACAGTGGCTGCCATTAGTCAATCAAGCTACTGATGAAAAGAGCTTAGTTCCTGCTGTTTGCTCCCATCCAAAAAAGAAAGCATTACCTCTGGAAGGTAATTACATTCTCCAGACACATATAATATTAGAAACAAAAGCTGCAGTTTATAATACAGCTCAACTTTCTTTTGTAGCCAATATTTCCACTGAGCTACATAACAAGACTGAGGAACTGAAACTTATTGTTGCCTACTCAGAACAGATTTCATTAGAATATCAGCCTCTTTTCTTTGTCCTTAACTCCTATTGCTCCCTATTTAGACTTTTAGAGGACATAGTGCAATTCCCAGAGATCTCCAGACCTACAAACAAACAAACAAATAAATGTTATACTAAATTATATGAGAGAGATAAACTTTTCAGCAATACTGTTTTTGGTTCACTGTAAGCATGTTGGTATTTTTTTTCCCAATATGGAGGTATAAAAATATTTTAAAATAACAAATAAAAATCAGCAGGGAAAACTAAGTCATGTTAGTGCTAGGATGAGTCTTATTTTTTTTTACCTGTAACTTATTGAATAGAGATACAACATAACTAAAGCTGTTATAACTTTTTAGCTTTAATCCAGAAAGACCTTTAATTTATTCATATTGATTTTGCTTAGTATTCTTGTTCAGTTCTTTTTAATTTACAGTGGAGTTGGGAAACAATAGGATGCAGGAATTTGTTACATCTTTTGAATTGGGTCACTGTGTATTTTAGTGTTAAATATTGTGCGACAATTTGATTGCAGTTATAGCTTGTTTGTCTTCTCTGAAACTCACTTTTAGTTGCATAACACCTCAGTCTAGGTATCATCCATCCATCCATTCATTCAATTTATAGACCATCATGATCTGGATTGAATTTCATTGGCTTACAATATAATTTAAACTGGAACACAAATAAACCCTCAAATACAACTATTATCAATAAAAGATGACACTGTAAAATCATGGCTCAACAGCAACTCCAAACTGCAGGTGGGAAGAAAATTTGAAAGAAAGAGAATAGTAGAAGGGAGGAGTTTTTCCAAGGACATTATAAAAATGAAGAACATGCAGCAAAGAGAGGGAATTATGCTGAATTATGGGGGTCAGCTAGATAAGTCAATGAAAGCAGGAGGAGAGGAACATGTGAATGCATGAAAGAAGATTGAGCTGAAAGGAGGCAAGAGAAGACTGACCTGAAACGAGGCAAGAATAACAGGTAGTCACCAATAAGAAGAGGAATTAAGGAGAAGTCCACAAAGGAGAAAAGAGAGAACCATGAAAAGAAAAATAACGCAACAGAATAAGAACAGGAGGAGGGAAGTGAGAGCCGTTAGACAGATAATGAGGAAAAAGAACTGAGTGAAAGGGGAGAGAGAATAGAAAAGACACAAAGGGAGAGATTAAGCAGAGAGTGGAAGAAAATGGAAAGAAGGAGGAATAATGATGACAGAGGAAACAGGGAAGATTGGAGTTCAGAGATTAAGGGATGAGCAGGAATGATGACAAAAAAGGGACAGAAGCACTCAAAGGGCATGATAGAAGATCAGATAGAGAAAGCTTTGAGAGACTGATGATGGGCAGAGGAAAGTGGTGGGCAAGATAAAAAAGGCAAGCAGTGGTAGCAGGAGATCAAGCTAAATTAATAAATAAATGCCACAGAGCAGGAGAAACTGACAGAAAAAGGCACAATAGATGGACCAGAGAAGAGCTGGGAGCAAAAGAATGAGAGAGAGTATGATGAAGCAGCAAGAGATCAGGTCAAGAGAAGAAGCAGGGATAAAGGAGAAATAAATGTTTAAGCTGAGAAGCAGGATGAGAAAAACAGGAGAAGACAGACAGGCCAGGAGCATGAGATCATTTTTGCTGAAGTAGAAGGCCATCGTGTATACCCACCCAAAATGGCCAGTCAACCTAAATTGGAGTTGACATGAAAGTTTCTTATGGTCATAGACCAAACACACATTTAAAACAAAAACAATAAAACAAAAACATAACACAAGCTATGTTAGTTAAAAGCTTATTTATGCCTGAGCTAAAAAGACATACTCCTCTTGTATGAACATTTATTGTTTACCAAAAAATAATCCTCCCAACGATTATACAAAGGAGAATTGTGTAGCATTAATTGCAACTCGTTGAAAATATTTTTCATTATGGCTGTTGTTATAAGATGTCATTTAATTATTTAATATATGAAAAATAGAGAAAAGTTAGTAGAAAACCTGATTTCATCTCACAGCCACAGATGTGTTGCCCATGTTCTGAAAGTGTGAGGGTTTTTTAAAGGTTTAACAATAGAAAATAAAGAAAGCTAGGATATTAACATAACTTAAGTAACAAAGCCAGTGAAGTGATGAGTGCCAAGGTGAGATCAAAATATCCAGATTCTTATTCCTAAGAGAAGCAAAATATCTAACTCTGTAATGGCTTGTGTTGTTTTTACATATGTCTTGTTCAAAAATCAAAATTCTGAATAATGCTAATGTCACTGTACTAGCAGTCATTTGCACATTCAAAAGCTTGTCTCAGATTTAAGCTTCAAGAACCATCTGTTCTGTAATTTGCATGAAGCCCTTCTATATATAATGTCTAGCTGAACAGCAGCTGCTATGGAAGCTGTCTCTCAAAGTACACTTAGCAACTTTTGTTGAGAGGATTCTCTCCCCATCCTTCATGTTCACACAGACCAAAACATTCTCTATTTCATCACTAAAGCTACTGAGAATATGACAGGTTATGCATTTCTGCACTTGCAACTGTTTATAATATAATTCATAGTCACTGTGTATTCTAAAATTGCTATGGATTACACATGGCTTAATGTTGTCCATTCAAGTATTATTCAGTCACAAATGATTATTATGGAGGTTTTCCTTGGCCGCTCAAAACAACAGCCTTGGGGTTATGGTTACAGTCCAAAAACATGTTTATATGAGTGATCTGCTTTCTCTGCAGCTCTCTCCATAGTAGCCAGAATCAAAATCTGGTTCCATTATTTTTTTTTAAAATAACAACTCCTTAGTAAGTCACTTACCTTCTTTTGTGTACTGATAGAAACAGAGTTTGACATTACATAAAAAGAACCTCATGTTTTCGTTCCCATAGCTGTCCCCTCCCTATAATATGTACTGCAATTTATCAAGCTATAATTAGAATAAAACTGCCTTTTCCAGGTTGGCTGTTGGCTTTTCCATCTTGCAGATGTGCTGGAAATGCCAAATCCAGACAATTTAGCCTGGGGAATAGGAATCCTGGGATATGAAGTATCATCACATCAGGAAGACCAGGTGATGATTTTGAATTCTGGGAATTGTAATTATAACACATTTAGAAGGTACCAGTTTGGAGGCGACTGGGGCAGACCTTCTTCTGCATATATCAGTTTATTGACTACCACCAGAAGGAAGTGCATATGTGGAAGGATGATATCCCTTGCCCTTTTTAATGCTGTCACCATAAGTTCAATGATTCTGTTGCTAAGTCCTTTTCCTTTCTCTTTAAGCTCACTTCTATATGACTCGTCTTTCTATCCCCCAGACACATAGAGACTGATGAGGTCTTTCTCACTAGTTTTGTATAAAGATACTGGGATGATATGGAAACATCCCAGTGTGACAGGCTCTTATTTTTGGTTATAGCAAAATGGCTAATCCAGAGTGAGGGTTGTCTGTATTGATTTGCTTTCCTCCAGTAGTCATATGGATTATTGCAACTCTTATCCAGAAGCACAGTACAATGCAAAAAATTCTGGTATTTAAATCTGAAATGCAACCACATTTTTATCTCAGAAAAAATCAACAAGAAATATCGTAATTTAATGAGATATATGTTTACAGCAGTGAGAATATACTTTTCTCAACATTGGAAGAAAGACACAATTCTGACAAAATCTGACTGGGAACTTAATGCATAGCAATGGCTAAGCTAACAGTATATATGCTGTAAACACAATAGAAGTTTAAATTTAAGCAAGAATGGTTCTGATACATACAAGATATCATGCAGCATGGGAAATATAATCACCAACAGTTTAGCTTCTAAGGGAGCCTAACTGTGTACAAATATTGCAAATTAGCAGATGTATAAAAGGGGGAAAATCAGAAACTTATTAGTTCTTTTTTAAAAAAAACAACCTCTTTTTTCTCTTCCCTTTTTCCTTTTTATACTTTTTGGTATGTTAATTTTTGTTAAATTTGCTTTATTCATCAATTTTTCCCTTTCATTAACATGTATGTGTACATATATACAGTATACCAAGCAACAATATAAAGCAGATTATAATATTAAGTAATTTAGCTTAATGCCAAAACCTTTATTACTGTTTATAACAAATACCTTGATGCAAGTCACAGCGCATCCTTTTTTTATGTTTTCTTTTCCAATGTTATACTTAACTTTGAATGAAAAAGCCAAATAATTTTAATGCTCGTAACACTGAGATCCTTAATTGTAGCTCATAGTGATAAAATATCTACAGTACTTTTTTCTTTATTTCCAATACTCTAAGTTATCTGAATAATAGAACATCAAGAAATTGTAATTATATCATATAAAATAAATTATAATTATATCATATAAATATCATTGTACCAAAATAACATAATGTATCAAGATTTATAACGATACAACAACAATGACAATAATAAGACTGACTGACTGCCCTTTGCATTTGGAAGCATGGAGAGGGTGGCTGCAGAGGAGAAGAGAAGACCCTTTGCGAGTGACTTGTCAGTATTCTTCCTTCTCACTCTGGGTATCTCTTCCTTGGCCAGCCCTTTGAGAAATGAAGCACAAAGCAATTAAACCCCCTTCCACCCAATGTCATACCTTTGCACAGAGCACAATCACAATATGCACAATGTGTTGCAGCAGCCCTGCCTGAATAGACAGAATTTATCTCTTGATTCCCAAAAGACGATTGATTGATTGATTGATTGAATTTCTCCACTGCCCATCTCATGCAACGACGACTCTGGGTGGTTTGCAATAAATAAAAAAATAAGAAATCATTATAAAATATAAATATGAATAAATATAAAAATATAAAATGTAAAATATAAAATATAAAATATGATGTCCAAGATGGTCTTAATGAAATTTACCAGGGCTCTATCACGGTACCAGCCACCTCCATGATTGACTATCCTCCCTGTCGCCCCAAGTGAGGTGGCATAGCCAGGTCCTAACTTCCATATATTCCTTTTTATACAATGGCACAACTGTAAAAACCCATGTTGAACTAGTTTAGAGTTCACCTTGGGCTTTTATCATTCTACCAGAGATTTATTAGAAAGATGATTTCAGCTAGCAAGTAATTTTGTGAATTGAACCAATGACATCAGAGCTGGTGGATTTTGCTTGATCAGGCAAAGCAACAATGAGTCTTTCTAAACAAGCTGATTTTCAGTTATCTTTCACGTTCTCTTAAAACTGTGAAGATAAACTAAGTAGGAGAATGGAGAAGGAGGAGGAAGCAAAAAGGAAGGCTAGCCTATCAACACCCAAGGAGAAGACCCAGATGTTTTTTTTCAAAAGAACCCTCTTCTATGCAGTGAACTCTGAACTTATTCTGAAATCTATTATTTATCCAAACAGGTAACATGTAACTAGTTCAGTTAGACTGAACTTAGTTAATTAGGAACTCTGTATGATTGTTGCCATACCTTGTTTTCTTTTATGTTCATTTTTCTATTTAGAGATTTGGTTTCATTAATTTTTTAAAGAGTTTTTCATTGAAAACTGTCATTCAGAAAGCTATTGAAGACCTGGTTATTCTCCTAGGTCTTGGGGACAGGGTGATTGTGGAGCCCTTTCCTATTTTGCTTTGCTTTGCTATGCTTTGCTTTATTTTTATCTGGTGAAAGTCTGTATTGTAACTATCGTTTACTGGGGACTTTTGGAAGAATGGATGCAACAGTGAGGTTTACATTATTCCTTCCCCTAGCTTATAAAAAATAAAGTGATTCTGTACTCATTGTAGTGGCAATCTTGCTTTCCAAGGTAGTTACTCTGTCATGAATGCTAAACTCTCTTCAGGCTTTATGCAATCATGCCAGGAGCTGGAAAACAAGGAGAACCAGATATTCCTTCCAATGAACCCACAAATGAATCCATGCAACATAACATGCTGAAACACTACTATGTTGGCAATAAACCTCACTGCTTCAAAATGGAATTTCTTAGGGGAAAACTTGTAACTGGGATAATCTAGAATTATTGCATTTGCAACTACCTAGCAATGGAAATACAAGATCAACAGGGGCTTAACTTTATCCACAATTTGATCTGCACCCCATCTGAATGTGGTCTAAGTCTCTTTGTACTGTTGGCCATCACTCTTTACAAAGTTTACCCTATTTTCTCTCTCAGTACCAGAATAATTATTTCCTTCTTCTAGCCTACCTGACTGCATTGTCCTGAATCCAAATCAGAATGACGGTTAGTATTTTGAAGCAATTCTTCTCATCCTTGTTCTGATGCCTTTGGGGAAGGAGCTTATTTACAAGACACAAGAATGATGACAAGAAACACTGGATCTCTTTCCTGCCTTCACTCTATTCTGGTTTCAGAAGAATCCCATTAAAATGGGAGCAGAATATAACATTATGCTATTTGGGTTTCCTGGCTAAATAGAAAGGAATAGAAGAAACTTTGAAAACAGTTTTATATATATTCCTTTTTCCCTTTCTTTTTTTATTTTTTCCCCCCTCTCCCTTCTTCTCTCTTTTTTTTCTTTTCTTTCTTTTTCTTTTTTGTATTGTAAGATATTATTGTTTGTATGTAATTCTATGTTTATTTGTATGTAATTTTTGTTTGTATGTAATTCTATGTTTATTTGTATGTAATTTTTGTTTGTATGTAATTTTATGTTTATTAAATAAATTAATAAAGATTTTGCAAAAAAAAAAAACTTTGAAAACAGTGATGCT
Organism: Candoia aspera; assembly: GCF_035149785.1. NCBI lineage: Eukaryota > Metazoa > Chordata > Lepidosauria > Squamata > Candoiidae > Candoia > Candoia aspera. The sequence continues at coordinate 168,274,186 of NC_086155.1, forward strand.
CAATAATAGGTGATAACATCATCGTCATTGGAACAAAATGTTGTCACTGCTGACATTCCTACTGAAAACTGTTCATATGTTTAAATGTTGTTTGCCATCCCTGCAAATGGAGTGGTGCATGGGGGTGGGGTGCATTTCATTTCATCTCTAAAAAGTACAGAAAGAGGAGTAATTTTGTAGGACATCTTACAGAAGCATCTATACAGGGACAACCTTCCACCAGAAGCCTTCTGACCTTTATAAAGTCTAACTCCATTTTGCACCTGTTTCAAACAATAAAACATATGATACTGTTAGACTTCAAATAACAACTGCTCTTTTTTTGCTATTTTATTAAATTAAAAATAGCTTTGAATAATACAATGAATAAAAAGAATGCTTATTTAACTGTACATTGCATAAAATAAACAAAATTAATTAATGTTAAAGAGAAAGAGGCTGTCAGCTGATAATTTATTTATATTGTCTTGGAAAAGGAAAATATTTGCTGAGAAACCTGCAAGTACTTTCAGACAGTATTCAGAGAGTGCAATACTTGAGGACAAAAATTCAGAAATACATTAATTATCAGAGTGCAAAATACAGAAATGTGGCTCAAAGTTGAGCCTATCAGATGGATTTTAGCTAAAACCCATTTTAATTATTTTTTCTACAACATTCAGGGTTCATTTAAGTTACTGAAAACTGATTTAGGAATGGGCCCATTAAGATTACATCACCTCCACATTGGTTTATTCAACTCTTATATTCAATCTATAGTATATCAGTCTAGGAATTATGCTTGTCTAAAACTTTGAGAGCCAGCAGCAGTGAGTTTAGACAACCTTCCTCAATCTGCATCTAACCAGAAGGTGCCTGGAATCCTCAGTCTTGTGGTCCCAAACATAATTAAAGAACAACAGGTTGAGAGACGCTGCTTTAGCCAATAGTGAATTAAGTGGACTATAGCCTGATTTGTAGGTTAGTAGGAGCTGTCATTTCTTGGGCTTTCTGAGAGTATCTATAATTCTTCTTTACAGCATGGTAATAAAGAAGAATTATCGTGGGAATTCCTAAGGCGTCTTGCTGAAGGTGCCTGAAGATGTCTAGATCCTTGGAATCCACTACAATGGTGTATCTAATCTATAGTATAGGTAAAGGTAAAGGTTTCCCTTGACATTAAGTCCAGTCATGTCCAACTCTAGGGGGCGGTGCTCATCTCCGTTTCAAAGCCGAAGAGCCGGCATTTGTCCGTAGACAGTTCTGTGGTCATGTGGCCGGCATGACTACATGGAACGCCGTTACCTGCCCGCTGAAGCGGTACCTATTAATCTACTCACATTTGCATGTTTTCGAACTGCTAGGTTGGCAGGAGCTGGGACTAGCAACGGGAGCTCACCCCATCACGCGGATTCGAACCGCCAACCTTCCGATTGGCAAGCTCAGCAGCTCAGCGGTTTAACCTGTAGCGCCACCGTGTCCCTTACAATCTATAGTATAGATACTGATAAATAAGGTTTCTGCATTCACTTTTCTAATTGTCATTAGTACTATACAGTATATCTGTCAGTAGGAAAAGAGACCCAAAACATAATTACTAGCTGATTGAATTTCTTGTACATTTGAACTTGGAGCTCCACCTGATTGTCCCAAATATTGTTTGGGTTGTCATACTCTGAACTGCAAACTCACTGATTTATCTTTGAAATTAAATGGTTTGAATAGTTCCCCTGAAATAAGAGCTTGATGATCACTTTCACAGAATAAAATCCTATGGCCTTTGGTACCAATAATGTATAAAGAAGGCAGTGGAGTTCTACTTACCAGTGAGTCATATTGGGAATGTTATATATTACTAATTTATTTTCATAGCTCTTTTAAGAAACATACAAACTGAATACCTAAAGTGAAGCTTTGAATCTTGGCAATTAATTAAAAATAATCCACACAGGAAATAATAAACCATCCAGAGGCCCAGTGACACTTAACCCCAATTAAACAAACATGCTGTTAAATCAAAGAAGCAAAATACATGTAATGATTGTAAATATACCGGATATATTCCTCACATTGAATCTGCCACTCTCTTTCTGGGCAGAAAGAAAATCCTATGTATGAGGAGTAGAAGTAAATCTGTTTTATTCAAGGGAACTTGTTCTTCATTGAAATCTTCAGGATTTCAGTAAAGGATATAGACTTATGCATAGCTTCTTGATGTGCATTCCAAGTTTATTGAACTAGCCTCATGTAGTTTCCATAGCTCTTATCCTGAGAATCAATTCCTCTATTATCTTCATTTACATTTATAAATTGTTTATAAACTATTTATGCTAATTGTTCATTTGATCAAGTAATGAAGTATGGGAAATGCACACTTATACGTCATACTATACCTGCCACATGTTACTACTAACATGGATAACACTACTTGAATTGTTAATTACTTTAGGGTATATTTGCCTGACAGTATAGTGTCAAAGAGTGAGGAACCTGGCTGCTTTACAGATATGACTGAACTATAATATACAGCATCACTTAACTATATGGCGAGGACTTCTAGGTACTGGGACTTGTCATTTAGCAACATCTTGAGAAGCAAAGGTTTCTAAGCCCTTCAACACCTTATTTCTTTCTGTGTCCTATAGGTGGGGAACTTCTGATGGGCTAGTGTTCTGGCCTTCTGGAGAGTCAGAGAAGGCTATCCAGTAGCATGGTGACATAGCTGGAAGATTTGGGTCTTGCGGAAGAGGGATAGAGAGGTTTAAGAGTGTGAATGGGGGTAGGAGTCCCCCATGTGGTACTTCCCCAAATAACTTCAACATTATATATACCATAAGTCAGACATTGTGATACCAAATTCCATAAGTGGGGTCTCTGGCTGCCAGAAGCCACAACTGGGATTCTTGAAGATTTCATGTGGACTGTGAGCGGCAGGCTGCCCATCTCTTTCTACGTCTGTCATGGTAGGCATAGTTGGCAACCTGAAAAGCCTAAATATATATATATATATATATAAATAAATAAATAAATAAATAAATAAATAAATAAATAAATAAATAAATAAATAAATAAATAAATAAATAAGGCAGGTGCCTGCCCATACTGATATTCCTTTGCTTTGATTCTGATCTTCTTTAAGCCTATTGCTAACTAAGCCATGGCCATATACAGTCCTGTTTGTTCCTTTTTTTTTTTCCCCTTTAAGAGAGTCCCTCTGGGTTTGTTGTATTCTTGAAGTTGCAGTCTCAAAACATCTGAGGATGCTGGGTTGGGGAAGGCTGCTTTAGGTAAAATTGTGATTATTAGATCATTCACAGAAATTATACCTACACACTGACAGAATTCCCCCATTTACACAAACTCTTTCATCTTTTGGGAAGGTTCAGTTATCATAATGAACTTAATTAACTGGGGATTGTAAGTCTCCTGAGATAAATAAAGATAGCAAGAATTAGGAACAGACAAGGTGATATATAATATGGTCAACTAAACTCCCATTACGTTAGTGATTGATTGTCTGCCTTTCCTCTTTAGGAAACAAAAAATAATTTCCATTCAGGTCATCAGTTAGCAAGATGTCAAAATGTATACAATGTCACCTCAAGGTTTCCAGTTTCCTCCTTGCTTTGAAAATAACAAGGTCGGACTTCTGTATCAGAGCTCTCTCCTGCTCAGGGGTTCCTCCAAATTTAGACAGTTTTCCAAAATAAAAGGATTTACTGACAAACTTGGGACTATAGAGGAGATACAGACATTAGAAAGGGCCCTCTCTACATTTCAAAATGATGAAAAGTTCCAGGAACCCTGCTACTGAAATTAGTTTCTCAATAATGAGTGATCACTAGCAAGAAGCTATGGGATTAGCTTTATCTGAAATAGGTGAATTTGTGAAGAGGGGGAAGGAAAATCCAGCAGGGTTTTCTTTTGCCTTCCATCTCACTTCATTCCAAACTTTTGCATCTTCCAAATGCTTTCAGCAAAGCTATGATCCAATTGCCAATTCATCTGAAGGAATAGCTTAATGATGATAATACTCATCACCATTAAAGGAACTTTATGGTTGCAGTTCTATCTGTACGGAACTTGATATGGGTTGTTTCTTGGTAGCATGCTTAGGACCGTATTGTTATCAGCCTCCTAACTTTGAATTTCCTCATTACATTCCATTCACAGATCTCAGAAAGCCAAATTGGCTAACTATTGTAAATATAAATTTGTGCTCTCTGATTTTAATACAAGCTGAGAGGTTTATATCTCTACCAATTCTGCTGCACTTAAAACTTTACCCTTCTCACTATGCCTTTAGCATATATAATACAATTTAGAGTGAGGGAAGATATATATATATATTTATTTTATTTATTTATTTTTCAAATTTATATAGCCGCCCATCCCACAAAACAAGTGACACTGGGTGGTGTACAACAAAACTAAAAAACAATAACTAATAAATAACAACTATTATTATTATTATTAATTATTATTATTAAAAAGCATTAAAAACTATAAAACTCAGCTAAAAATTGGCAAAGGGATGTTAATAATAATGGAGCCACCTCACTAGTTCAGCAGTTCCCTGGGGTCCCTAGGCCTGATGGCACAACCAGGTCTTGATGGACCTTTGGAAAGTCAAGAGCAATGGTGCCAGTCTCACCTTAGGGTGAGGATATTCCACAACATGGGAGCCACAGCCGAGAAGGCCTGCCACCTCGGGCCCACCAAATGTACTCCTTAAATGACGGAACCCATAGCATGCCCTCTCTATTACATCTGGTGGGACAGGCAGATATGCTTGGGGAGAGGTGGTCCCTCAAATAACCCAATCCCGTGCCATGTAGGCCTTTAAAGTTCAAAACCAGCATCTTGAATTAGACCTGGAAAAAGACTGGTAATCAATGCAGCTCATGGAGAAAAGGTTAATGTGTGTTCTGTAAAGAACACACATAACTGTCCATGCCACTGCATTTTGCACCAGCTGAAGTTTCTGGATACTCTTCAAGGGCAGCCCCATGCATTACAAGTCCAACTGGGAAGTGACTAGGGCATGAGTGACCATGAGTAGGGCCCCTCAATCTAGGAATGGGTGCAACCGGTGCACAATATGAAGTTGTGCCAAGGCCATCCTAGCCACAACTGCCACCTGCTCATCGCACAGGAGTTGTGAGCCCAGGAGGACTGCCAGATTGTGCAGGGGGTCTGTTTGGGGCAATGTAACCCCATCCAGCATCAAATATGGCATAGTCCCAGAACCAGAGGGCCCCAAAACCCAAGACCACTCAGTCTTCCCAGGGTTCAGACCCTCACAGCCCCATCCAGACCCTCACAGCCTCCAGACATCAAGATAAGACATCCACAGCATTGCTTAATTTGCCAGGGACAGAGATGTACAGTTGGGTATCATTAGCATATTGATGATACCTCACCCCATGGCACTGGATGAGCTCACCCAGCAATCTCATGTAGATGTTAAATAGGAAAGGAGAAAGCACTGACCCCTGCGGCACCCCCACAGTAGGGGCCGAGGGCAGGAGATCTCCACAATCACCACTGACTCAAATTGACCCTGGAGAAAGAAGGTGAACCAGCAAAACACCATGCTGTCTACCTTCAGTTCTCTGAGTCAACCCAGAAGGATACCATGGTCAATAGTATCAAAAGTCACCAAGGTCAAGTAAGGCAAGGATAGACACATAACCCCCATCCTGCCCATGCCAGAGATCTTCCAAAAGTGTGACCAATGCCATTTCCATCCCATACCCTGGTCTGAATCCTGACTAAAGAGGATCCAGATAATCCGCTTCATCCAAGGTCTTCTGAAGCTTCTGTACAACTACCTTCTCAATCACCTTCCCCCAAAAGGGGAGGTTAGATACTGGACGGAAATTATCCGGTATTGTGGGATCCAGAGATGGCTTCTTGAGGAAGGGGCAAACCATGGCCTCCTTAAGAGGTAAAGGAACAACCCCCTCACTTAAAGAAGAATTCACTGCTAGAACCCACTCGCATGCCACCCCCCAGCTTGCTTTAACAAGCCAGGAGGGGCATGGATCTAAAGAAGATGGCTTTGCTTACAGCCCTAAGGACCCTGTCCACATTATCAGGCCCAACAGGTTCAAACTGTTCCCAGATAACAGGGCAAGACTTCTCCCCAGGCATCCTCCCTTTAATCCCCTTTAATCCTTTACAAAATTTAATCCTTTAAACCCTTTTAATCCTTTATAAAAAGTCTCACTTGTCTTCAAGAGACTCTTCAAAAGGTGTAAGACACTTACATATGGATCTTACTAAGGGAAGTAATAAAATGGCAATCTGGAAGAAACTGGATTGATTGTAAAATGTAAATAAACTGTTTTCCATTAGGTCCCAATTTAAATGCACATAAAATGCGCAGGTGATGAAATAATAGACTATTTCTTTTCCAACTATCTCAGAATGGTTGTGTGCTCATTTGGGCTGCCTGGTCTGTGGCCCTAATGGAAATTTGCATGAGAATATCTACTTCTAATATTTGGTCCCTGATTTCTTAGCTTAATCAAAAATTCATTTCAACTGAAGGTAAAACAAGATAACCTTTGGTTAGGGATTCCTTCCCTTTCCTCCACCTCCAGTTCAAAGATTATGATAGATGGTACACTTTAGCTACACTTTAACTCTGCAATATTAATTTTGTCAAATCAACAGTTTCACTGTACCATGGACTAGGCATGTCATATCGGTGAAACTACACTTGTTCCACTTAGCTCGGTTTCTTTTTTTAATCCTCTGAAAGCAATGGATTTTAATAGATATACATAGTGTTGTTTAGAAGTAGTCATTAATATTCCCTCTGTCATGCTTGACAAAGTGATTCTACACAGTAACACTGTTAATTTATTGTTGACAATTCCATCTCATTGTGCTTTAATAACTCATCTATGATGCACATAATAGGTGTTCAAATTTAAGTTTATTCAGGTATGAATTTACAGGAAAAATATGCAAGCCTTCAGTGATGTACATAATTAGTCACAACATGATCATATGCTTCTAGATTAGGGCTAGCTTGTACTCCAAAATTGAAATAAGCACAGTTTTACATAGATTTAGATGCAAGAGTCAGGAGATAAAATGAGAATTTGTGAATAGGTAAATGATAAATAACTACCCGCTGAAGGGAAAGGAAAATATAAAGCTGTTCATTTTGCAAGTTGCTATTCCCTATTGTTCAAAAAATGCATTCACTTGTATTTCAAAGTGTTTTGATTTATCATATTGAGAAATGAACAGCATATGTGAACAGCACACTGATTGCAGCTTGGTTCTTCTGTGCAGTACAGATCTTGACCAATTGGGTATAACTCACAAGGAAAGAGATTCGTGAATATATGGATGTGTGGAAGCCTTAGGGCTGTGCTTGCTTTAAATTCAAAGGCAAAGAAAGGGCCTCAGAGCACTTGGGGCATGAATGTAGCACTTCACTGTAATGTCTTAAAGCAGCTGCCTATACAGTATATTTGATTTTTTTTTGCCCACTGCAATTAAAAGATTCTCAGTGAGTTACGATCATAACAATAAAAAAATCATAGTAAAATCTTCTCTGGACCCATGGTACTGCCACCACTCTTTGTATGCTTGCTGATCTTCATATCAGCAATGAGCATCTTATGTTGCAGGGCAAGGCAATCCGATCAAATGACAAGCATACAAAGAGTGGGGGCAGCACCATGGGTCGAGAAAAAAATCAAGTGGTGGAAGTTACAAGACCACATTAACCGCATCACATTTCCTCCAAACACCACAGGCTTGATTGATGCCACATGGACTACTCCCTATGAGTCCATTACCACTGCTGCAAGAATAACTCTAGGCACTACGAGACCAGGTTGTCATCGAATCGACAAGCAGCTGAGGGTAGATGTTTGACGAAGAAAGGAAGAAAAGGGAGGGAGGGAGGGAGATGGCAACATCTACAAATCAAGGACTGTTTTTAACAACTCTGTTTTTAATACTTCCCTGAAGCCTTACAAGGTACGAACTAATCAGATTACAGTGGGCTTGGAGTTCTATAACATCATCATTGCCCCAAAGAAGCAGCATTTGCAGACCTCCATCCCCCTAATTTTGTGGTCTCCCAAGAGCACAAGTAGGTTGAAATTGGATGGAGGAGATGGTTCTGGAGATGACTTGGTGCCAAGCCGTGTAGGGATTTAGAAGTCAAAACCAGCACATGGAATTGCACATGGTAGCTAGTAGTAACCCTGTACAGGGCCCAAAGCACAGGTGTAACATGCACATGTCATATTCTAGATTAATGTGGTATTCACAGACAGTGCCATGTGTATGTGCGTGTATGTCTATACCAACAACTGAGAAGTATATTTTTATTCTTTCTGGACAACTTATTTTAATGTAAAAGGTCTGAAGAAACTTGTCCTTTTCTCTTCTTGTTTCCCATTCCCTCTGTTGAAATTTCTTTGTTCATAAGGAAAAGAGAATGAAAACCAACTCAAGGTTGTAGTTCTATACTTGCCTGACAGTCAGCCCCATTGACAAATGACATTCTCAGCCAAGATATGAAATGTCAAAGGAGAAAAAATACCCCAGTAAACAGAAAGATACATATTTCTGTTTATCTGTCAGTAGAGGTAGGGCTAAGTAAACTTAGAGTGTATACATTTTACTCAGATTGAATTTGGGTTTTCTGGCCCCAGCTGACTCAATGGTCTGGCATGTTCTGCTAATTCAGTAGCAAAATCTGCCTGTCATGTTACCTGTTTCAATGTTCCTGTGAACATGGTAACTAGTTCCCGTGCCATGTTGGTGTTGACATGTGTTACTGTCTGGGAGGGGGCTGCTCTTGTTCTTTGTACCAGGCACTGATGTAGAGACTTCGGAATGTCTATTTGGGTTATCTCGCCTGTTCAAGGACACTTTCCCAAAGACTGACAGGAACCTTTAGCAACACCTGCAGGCTGCAGGGAGTGAACTCTTTCTTACTCTGGGGGGAGGGATTAGAACTGTTTAAGCTTTAATTGTTTGAAAGACCTGCATTTTTGCCATTCTCAGCTTTGCTCTTGAACTTGCATACTATCCAGTAATAAATCAGATATCCATAAGCTTCTTGTGTGAGTCTGGTTGGAAACCTGGGTAGGTGTTCATCACATAAAGCTGAGAACCTTTAATTTCATTAATTCCTACCAAGAGAATATTCTTGTGAGGAATTTTAGTTGATGATGGCTATGGCAACCAGAACCATGGAAGTGCCAGAGGAGCCCTCCAGCTCTGCCCCTGAAATGGGGGAGCGAGGCAAAGGGCAAGACATCCCGGTTGAACCATCCCAAGCCCGGCTATTCAGTGCACCTCCCCAGATAGAGGAATGGAATCGGACTCGGATGAGGTAGAGACCAGTGGGGTGCTAGCAGAAGGACTGGGCCCGTTGCAGTCCCTCAGCGAGTTGCTTGTCCTAGATGATATTGACGAGGCACAGCCAGGAACATCTTGGAAATACCAGGTGCCACTGATGCCAGAGGAGGAATCCACCAAACAGGCCCGACCCCTGGGACATCAGGAGAGAGGGGACTCACCAACTCCCCAGAGACTGCGGATGTTAGAAGCAAAAATGGAAACTATAGAGAATTTGTTAAAAAACATCTCCATGTCAATGGATAGCTCAGTGAACTGGGGGGAGGACAGCTACCAACAATTCTCACCTGTGCCAGCTGGTGTCATGTTCACTGTTTCAATGTGCACTGTACATTGTAAAGTTTCACATGCCATGGCGCTGACGCTCGTTTCTGTTTGGGAGGGAGCTGCCGTGAAACCTTGTGCCAAGCGCTGTATCTATGTTCATTTCAATGGAATGTGTTTGGGTTATGTGCTCTGCTCAAGGACTTTTCCCGCAGACCATCAGAAGCCGTTAGGAGCACCTGGGATTGTGAGCTTGGGAAGATTCTATGGAGGGAGGGAACTCATTTGTACCAAGGGTTTTTAGTTTGCATTTGGCGCACTTTTTCCATTCTCAGCTTTCTTTGTGATCCTGCATACTATTCTTTAATAAATCAGATATCTTTGTGATCCTGCTTATGAGTCTGATGGTGTTTTAGAATAAGCAATCCTTACATAAAGCTGAGAATCACCAAAGTTGTACCGTTAGCTCCTACCAAGATTAGTTTCTTGTGAGGGAAAAGAGTTAACAATGGCCGAATCCAAGCTCACGACCGGGAGACTTGAGGAGCCAACTGGCATGATGCCCGAGTCAACGGTCAGGAGCGGAGAACTGAGCCTCACCCCAGAACCTTCAGGTTTCTGACAGGATTTGAGTTCCAGCCCTGAGGTAGAGGAATCCGACGATGGGAGAGCACCAGAGCAACCGGCACCCAGTGAATCGCCCGCAGAGTTGATCACCTGGGATGAAATGGGATAACCCCAGCCAGGGACGTCCCAGGCGTCCTGGAAGTATCAGTTCCCACTGACCCCAAACGTAGAATCTAACACGTGAGGGAGGGAGGAATCTCAAACCCCTGAAAGGCTAAGAGTGGTAGAGGCCAAAATAGAATCGATGGAGTACATGCTAAAAAACCTGTCTCTGTCATGCAGGGGGCAGCCGAGGCGCGAAGGAGATTCCAGCTCCATGCAATCATCCTCCATCCCCTCACCTGGACCACCGGCGGAGTGGGGCCGGAGACGGCGCCGGGATGAATCTCTACCCTGCAGAGTTCGACCATCAGTGTCCCCACCCCGAGGAGGGAGAACTACTGTAACCTGGGGCCCAACCACTCAAGCAGCTGCTGATTCAGCTCCAACAGGAGTGGGGGTGAAAGACTTTTCTGTCAAGTTTGATGGGGATCCAACTAAGTTGTCTTTCTTTCTCACTAATGCTAAAAGTTACATGAGGCAGTTTGGACCATACTTCCCTTCCGAAGAGGCTAAAATAACTGCCATTGCCACCAAGCTGAAGGGACGAGCAGCTGACTGGTATGTTCAATTAAGTGAGGCTGACTCCCCTGAGCTTGAGGATTTTGAGGAATTCATGTGGGTGTTAAAGCTGCATTTTGAGGATCCTCTAGCCAAGGCAAGGGCTAAAAAGGCACTGAAGGATCTTACCCAGGTCCAACTGTCTGTACCTGATTATGCCCTGGAGTTTAAGGCTTTAGCTGGGAAAATTCCCAACTGGTCTCAGTCAACCTTAATAGAATGGTTTAAAGAGGGACTCAACAGGGATGTCCTGCGGTGGGTGTTGTGTAGAGACGACCCAGAGTCATTGTACGACTGGATCTGTCTGGCCGGCAAAGCTGAGCACGCCCAGCATACCTACATGCAAACGACCTGAAAAACAACCAGCCACCATGAGGGGACCCCGAAGTGCCGCAACTGCTACCTGGCCAGGCTATAGAGCCTGGGAAGAGGAGACAGATCGGCACTATGCCAGGGGTCAGTGTCTCTGATGAGGAAAGGAAGGGCATCGAGGAGTTGATTGCCCAAAAGCCAAGGCTGGAGATCAAGTGGGCAAGCTGCTGGCCAAATCACCGCCCCCCTCACAGCGGATGACAGCAGCCAAGGGCGAGCTGACACTGAGGAAGTAATCTACTTCTCGGGAGACGCTGAAGATGACTCTAAGGAGCTGGCGGGAAACACCAGCCACCTGCCATGAAGAGCGCCTGCGGGCAGGTGGAGGAGGATGGGTGTGAGGATGCTATGGTGAGTGCTGACTGTCCCATTCTAGCAGTAAAAGTGAAATTAGGCTCCTGCACAAAGACTACAGAGGTCTGGGCTTTAGTTGACTCTGGGTGTTCCAGGTGTCTGATTCACCCTGATCTGGTTGCTGTTTTGGACCTTCTTAGCTTCCCCCTCCAGTAGCCTTTGTTCTTCACACAGTTGGATGGTTCAACGGTGGGGTGGGGGCAGCAACCCATTTCACTGGAACTGTCGCAATGCAAATGGGCAGCCACCGTGAGACTTTAAAATTTATAGTGGCACCTGTTGGCAACCCCTTGGTAATTCTGGGGATTCCCTGGTTGACCTATCGAAGCCCACATATAAATTGGGAACACAGAACTCTGACTTTTAAGGATGGGTTTTACCAAGCCCCTACCGTGGAGAGGGCTTCAAGTGTGGGGGTTGGAAGAGCTTCAATTGCCATGCCGTGCCCTAGTTTGGCACATTTAGAAGGCTTGCCCGATCGATACCAAGATTTTGCAGACATCTTTGGAGGAATGGAAGCAGATCAGCTACCACCCCCCATTGGAAAACTGATTGTGCAATAGAGTTGGTTCCTAACGCTCAATTGCCCAAGCCAAAAATTTATCAAATGACTCAGAAGGAGCTTGGGGCATTATGGGACTTTATTGACAAAAATCTGTCAAGGGGGTTTATTGAACCTGCAAATTCCCCAGTTGGGGCCCCTGTGCTATTCTGGGAAAAGAAAGATGGCACGCTTAGACTCTGTACGGACTATCGGGGGTTAAATTCCATCTCAATCTGCAACAAATACCCTCTGCCACTCATGAAGGACATGTTAGCTCATTTGTCAAAGGGCAAGATTTTCTCCAAGCTCGATCTTCGTGAAGCCTATTTTCGCATCCGCATATGAGCTGGAGATGAGTGGAAAAGTGCTTTTAATTGTCCACTGGGTTAATTTCAGTACAAAGTCCTCCCTTTTGGGTTAGCAGGGGCGCCCGGAGTCTTCATGCAATTGATTAATGAAGTACTACTTGATCATTTGTTTAAAGGGGTCCTGGTTTATTTGGACGATGTGCTCATTTTCACTGAATCGAAGGAGGAACATGAACGCCTTCTCAAATAGGTGTTAAGTAAGCTTAGAGATGCCAAGCTTTATGCCAAGCTTTCCAAATGTGAGTTTCACAAAACCCAACTTGACTATCTAGGCTATAGGGTATCTGACAAGGGCATTGAAATGGACCCTGCAAAAATCCAGGCAATTTTAAGTTGGGAACATCCCCGCACCCGGAGGCAATTGCAAAGTTTCCTAGGGTTCAGCAATTACTATTGGCAATTTATCCAGGGGTTCACTGAGATTGCTTTGCCCCTTACTGATTTACTCTGTACCAAGGGTTTGGGGGAGACACACAAGGTAAAACACCCTGGGGCAGTGCTGAATTGGATGCCTGAATACCAGGCAGCATTCGAGAAGTTAAAAACCCTCTTCACTGCTGAGCCTATTTTACAGCACCCCAATCCTGAATGCCCCTTTGTGGTCCAAGTTGATGCTTCTGACTCCTCAGTTGGGGCTATATTGTTACAGAGGGATTCTGAAAATCACTTGAAACCCTGCACTTATTTGTCCAGAAAATTTTCTGAAACTGAACACCAGTGGCATGTTTGGGAAAAGAGGCTTTTGCTGTAAAAGCCACTTTGGAAGCCTGGCGTCACCTCCTAGAAGGTGCTAAATGCCCTTTCGAGGTTTGGACTGATCACAGGAATTTGGAAGCCCTCTGCACCCCCCGGCCTCTCAGTCCTAAACAAATTTGCTGGGCTTAATTTTTCAGTCGCTTTAACTTCCAGCTAAAATTTATTCCTGGAAAGAAAAACTTTCTGGCCGATGCTTTGTCACATTTACCTCAGGACATTGACCACATGGCAGATATAGTTGGAACTGTTCTCACCGAACCACAACTGGGCTTGGTTGCCGTCACTCGGAGCAGGCAACCCCACCCCCAGCCCCGTCTGGGAAGCAGAGAGTGCAAGTTCCTTGTCAGTTACAGAAGGACTTTCTCCAGGTGCTGAAATTTTACACTTGATTGGCACCAAACAGGCGCTGTCCACATCATCGCATCCTGAGACTGATGGATCTACTGAGGTTTTGAACTCCGCCCTTGAACAATTCCTTCGAGCATACATAAACTACCATCAGGACAATTGGGTGGACTTGCTGCCTTTTGCTGAAGTGGCTTACAACAATGCAGTCCATCAAAGCACTGGGCAAACCCCTTTTCGTGTGGTTTCTGGTCACGACTTTGTTCCCATCCCTGAGCTGCCACAAACCCCTCCCCAATCCTGTTCTGCCTCTGACTGGGCTGTTAAACTGGCTGATTCCTGGCCGGTGATTCAACAGGCTTTGGCTGATGCCCAGGCTGCTTACAAGTTTCAGGCCGATAAACGTCGTTCTTTGCAACATGATTTCAAAATTGGGGATCAAGTATATCTCTCTACCAAATTCATCAAGTCCCCACAGCCCTCTAAAAAACTTGCTCCCAAGTTCATTGGTCCTTTCCCTATTATTGGTCTTATCAATCCAGTTACTGTTAAGTTGGACCTGCCTCACAATTTGAAACGCTTGCACCCTGTTTTCCATTGCAGCCTGCTCAAGCCTGTCCACCACTCTTCCCGCTGGCATCCCCAACCTCCTCCTCCTGCTTGCCGGGCAACAGCACTTTGAAGTCAAGGAGGTCATTGATTCTCGCAAGCTTCGAGGCACCCTCCAGTACCTGATTCTACTGGGGGAGGGATCTCATTTGTACTGAGGGTTTTTAGTTTGCATTTGGGGTGCTTTTTCCATTCTCAGCTTTCTTTGTAATCCTGCATACTATTCTTTAATAAATCAGATATCTTTGTGATCCTGCTTATGAGTCTGATGGTGTTTTAGAATAGGCAATCCTTACAGCTGGCAGACCAACAATGGGACAGGGACAGGCTGGGATGTGGGGGAGGATCCCCATCACATAGAACTCAACCTTCCATGACCTGGAGCGATGGGGTGTCCACTGCTGCAGCTTCGGCCCCTGCAGCTCCGGCTCCTGCAGCCCCTGTTTCTGTGCCATCTGGCCCCAGCTGAGGTTTAAATTCAATTGGGACCCAATGAAACTGGTGTTTTTCCTCACCAGCACAAAGAACTGTATGAGGGATTTCCAGATGTATTTTCCACAGGAAAGATCCAAGGTTGATGCAGTTGCAGCCTGCCTCAAGGGGAGGGCGGTGGATTGGTACATCCAGCTGTGTGATGCTGACACGCCTGCTCTGGACACCATTGATGATTTTATGTGGGCATCGAAGATGCATTTTGAAGATCCCCTGGCAAAAGAATGAGCTAAGAAAGCCTTGAAAGAGCACTCCCAGGGCCAGATATCAATCACTGACTATGCCTTGGAGTTTAAAGCTCTAGCCAATAAAATTACTGATTGGTCAGAGTCCACCTTAGTTGAGTATTTTAAAGAAGGTCTTTCCAGTGACATATTGCATTGGGCCTTAGGCTGAGATGATCCCACTTCTCTTTATGATTGGATCTGCCTGGCCGGAAAGGCTGAAACTGCCAAATTTACCTATTTACAAGCCTGAAAGGCTGAGCGGTCCTATCCGAGTACCCAAACTCCCAGAGGGGACCAGTTCACCACCAAGAGAGCCCCAAAGCTTTGGGAGGAAGAGAGGAGCTGCCACTATGCAAAGGGGCAGTTCCTATGCTGTGGGAAGGAGGGACACCGGGCAGCCGATTGTCTGAAGCCCAAACCTGATCCCAAACATGGTAGAGTCCCTATGAAATCGCCACTGGCAGTCCACAGGGCCACAGCAGCCAGAGGTGACGTCAACAGTGAGGATTTTGTGTACTTCTCTGGGGAGTCTGAGCCCGAACCCAAGGAGCCAGTGGGAAACTCTGGCTGCCTGCTGTGAAAAGTGCCAGTGAGCAGGCGGCAGAGAATGGGCACAAAGACTCCATGGTGAGTGATGACTGTCCCACTTTGATGTTAAAAGTCAGACTGAAGTCCCAAATGAAAAATACTGAAGTTTGGACACTAGTGGATTCTGGATGCTCATGTTGTTTGATCACCCTAAATTGGTGGCAGCCTTGGACCTACCAACATTTTTATGCAGCTTGATGCTTCAGAGGGCTGGAGGGGGCCCGGTTACCCACTTTACTGGAACTGTAACCATGCATGTGGGGAGCCATATAGAGACATTAAAGTTTGTTGTGGCTCTTTCAGGCAGTCCTTCTGTTATCTTGGGCATGCCTTGGCTAAAATACCAGAACCCTTATATCAACTGGGAGTACAGAACTGTGACATTTAGAGATGGATTTTACAATGGCCCTGCAGAGGCAGTGTCTATTATGACTCGAGAATGCAAGGTGGGGGTTGGTCAAGCAATGCCAGCGCTGGCACAGCTTGAGGGACTGCCTCCCCAGTATGCGGATTTTGTAGATGTATTTGGAGAAGCAGAGGCAGACCAGCTTCCCACCCACCGTAAGACTGATTGTGCCAATGAACTAGACCCAGAGGAAAAGCTACCCAAGCCCAAAATCTATCCCATGACCCAAAAGGAGCTGGCAGCTTTGCATGAGTTTATTGACAAGAATTTAGCACACAGCTTCATTGAGCCTGCCAATTCCCCTGTGGGAGTGCCAGTGTTATTCGGTGAGAAAAAGGATGGGACTCAGACTTTGCATGGACTACCGAGGCTTGAATGCTATCTGCACATTTTCCAAGTACTCCCTACCGTTAATGAAGGATATGCTAGCTCATTTAGCTAAGGGGAATTTTTTTTCCAAACTGGACTTAAGGGAAGCGTGTTCGCATCAAGGAGGGCGATGAATGGAAGACTGCTTTCAATTGTCCTTTGGGGTCCTTCTAATATAAGGTTCCCCTGTTCTGACTTTCAGGGACTCCTGAAAGTTTTTATGCAACTCATTAATGAGGTTCTCCATGACCATCTATTTAAAGGAGTGTTGGTCTATTTAGATGATGTATTAATATACACAGATACAGAGGAGGAACATGAATCTTTGCTCAGGCAAGTGCTTGCTAAGCTTAGAGCAGTGAAACTGTATGCTGAACTCTCTAAGTGTGAATTCCACAAATCACAGCTTGATTATTTGGGATACTGGGTGTCAGTGCAGGGCATTGAAATGGACTCAGCCAAAGTGCAAGCCATGGCGAATTGGGGGCAACCTCGCACCCGCAAGCAGCTACAAGTTTTCTGGGGTTTGCCAATTTTTATAGGCAGTTCATCAGGGGGTTTGCGGAGATTGCACTGCCACTCACTGATTTGTTGAAAACCAAAGGCCAAGGGAAACTCACAAAGTTAAAACCCCTTGTGCCTTGCTTAATTGGACCCCAGACTGCCAGGTATCACACTGCCTTGCCAGTTCTCAAAAGTTTTCTTCTCCTGTGAAATAAGCTTCTGTTTTTCTCTCAGATAGTACCTGGAATACTATATCCAGTTTTGGTCACTGTAGTACAAGAAGGATGTTGAGAAACTAGAAAGAGTGTAGAGAAGAGTAACAAAGAGAGTGAGGGGCTTGGAAGCTAAATCTTACAAAGAATGGTTAAAAGAACTGGGTGTATTTAACTAAAGAAGAGAAGGCTAAGGGGAGGCATGATGAAGTCTTCCAAAATTTGAAGGGATGTTACAGGAAAGAGGGTACTGGCTTGTTCTCTGAAATACCTGAGGTAAGAAAAGAAGCAAGGGGTGGAAGCTTTACAAAGTGTCCTTCCCTAGGCCAAACTCACACAAACATAGAAGAGAGGTGGTTGCAAACTTTACTGGTAATTCTATAAGAAAAATGCCTAAGTGGCAGGCAGAGCATGAGTGCAAACCCACCCACCTACCCACACTCCAAGAAATAAGTCCTAAAAGTCAAGCAAGCTTGCCTTTGTGAAAGTTCCAAATCCAAAGCAGAAGGAACAAGGTGAAGTCCAAGGGTAAAGCATTGCAGAAGATTCATCACCCAGTCTAGGTCCAAAGCCAAAGTCATGGAATTTCAAAGTCAGGAGTAAGACACACAGAGTCTGGGTTAGTAGGTAGTTGTTGCCAACGAAGAGGCAAATAGAGCCTATGCCAATGATGCTCATTAGGGAGGGTATGGCTCCTTTCTTCCCTTTGTTCTGCTCCCTCCTCTGCATGGTGAGTCTTTGTACTGGGGCAAGGTGGCAGTTCAGATTCCTCATCCTCAGGGACCAATGGCAGCTGCTTCTGTTGATTACTGGACTGCCTCACCTCAACTGTCTGCAGATCCCCAGGTGGTGGTTTATCTGGCAACTCAGGAACAGGCTGTTCATTGTTGGTCTCCTTGCCTGGGTCCAAGCTCACCCTGAGATAGAGATAGAGCCACACTCCAAATAAAGAAGAATTTCCTGACCGTGAGAGCTATTAAGCAGGGGAACAGCCTGTCTCCTTCAGCCATGGGTGCTCCAAGGCTGAAGGTTGGACAGCTGTTGTCTGGAATGGTCTGAGGATTCCTGTCCTAGGCAAGGGATTAGACTAGAAAACTCCAACGTCCTTTCCAACCCTATGATTCTATGATTATCCTTTCCAGTGTGCATGTGAATGTCTTCAACATTTCTCTTGGTAATATTTTGATCAGTAAAGGTAGTACTGATTGATACTGTGTTAGGGTTAGGGCTAGGGCTGCTGTTTTCTCTTATACTCCTTTCCATCATTTTGAAGCTTCTTTGCTTGCCAGTACTTCCCAACCTGAAATTGAAGTTGTCCCCTCATGTGAACCCTAATTCTTGGCTTTAACTGAAGCCTTGGGTATCTCTGAACTAAGGTACAAGAATACCACTCTCCAGCTACTATAGGAACAGGTAATCAAAATTTCCTTTGAAATAAATTTCTGAAAATAAATATTAGATCCCCCACATACAGCTACAATGTCAATAGCTTGGAAAAGGAACAGATCAATGTCTTTGAATTTCTGTCTATTAGCATCCTTTCATCTTCTGCTGAAGAGGAATGTTAACATCCATTTATCTCACCTTTTACAATTGCAGATATTAAAAACTGGTTGCATTTTCAAAAAGGGGAGTCTATTGATCCTGGAGCGTTATGGCAATTTCAAGGCTGTATTAAATATCAGTGGCAAAACACTTAGGTTTTTATTATTAGTTCAGTACTCAAACAAGATTTGTATCAGAATCACAGAATAGAATTTTCTTTTTCTCCTGTGCAACCAAAGCTAAATTCTATTTGGCAAGAACACAGTTCAATAAACAAATCAATCTCCTGTTAGGACCCTTGGCTTTATTCTGGGTTATACAATGTATAATAATAATAATAATAATAATAATAATAATAATAATAATAATATACAGACATGGAGCTAGTAAATCACCTACTGTATGTGCGTACAGTATATCTGCTCCAAATTTGAATGACAAAACATGCTGAATATTTAATCACATAAAGTTGATTTTTTTTTTTTTTTGTACACTGGTGATATTATTGCTCTAATGACAAGAATTTGTATGTAGAGAGATTACCATATCTCTGATCTTTTTGGAGAGAGACATAGTCAGTTGTTCAGAAAGGATCAAACAATGTTTTCATTAAGGCATAGATCATCTCAGTCACTATGGGAAATTTTGTGGAGGAAATTAATAAGCACATTCATGAGAAAAAAATAATCCCTTCTTGTTGCAGAATGCTGGGAAAGCCTTTAGCCCAGGAGAGATCAGAAAAGTCACACACCAGGCATTTCTATAAAAATAATTTATTTACAAAAAGCAAAACAAATGCAAAACATATTTAAAGGACTTAGCTCTCATTGAGAGCTACCTAGCTTGGCTACATATCGGCACAGAGAAAAAGAGGAAGTAAGAAACAAGTCCGGGCAGGTTCCTCCCCCCAGGTGATTTGCATCAAGCACGTGAAAGGAGACAATCAAATACAACCTCTTCACCCGGCCAAAATGATTAGGTACAATAGCAGTCTTAATCGTAAGAAGGAAAACATCAACACATCTCACTCCTATGGGAGGTATGTGTCTTCCTCAGGCTCAGGTCATCCAGCAGAGGCCTGGGAGTCTGAGGGTTCTGCACAGTAACTTAGCTGTTCCTAGCACTGCACTGTTCTGGACAGCTCTGATGTTGTTCCTGGGATCTGTTGGAGCCACTCTCTCAGCTTAGGAGTCACAGCTCCAAGTGCTCCTTCCACCATTGGGACCACTTTGGCCTTCACTTTCCACATCCTCTCTAGTTCTTCCTTCAGGCCCTGGTACTTCTCCAGCTTCTCATACTCCTTCTTCCTGATGTTGCTGTCACTTGGCACTGCTACATCTATCACCACCAGTGTCTTCTGGTCCTTGTCTACTACCATGATGTCTGGTTGATTGGCCAGTACCTGCCTGTCCATCTGGATCTGGAAGTCCCACAGGATCTTAGCCCTGTCATTCTCCACAACCTTCTGTGGAATCTCCCATCTGGACTTGGGAGGGTCTAGCCCATACACTGTGCAGATGTTCCTGTACCCAATGCCAGCTACTTGGTTGTGATATTCAATGTATGCTGTTTCTGCCTGCATCTTACACTCTGCCACTATGTGTTGGACTGTCTCTGAGGCTTTTCTGCACAGTCTGCACCTTGGATCCTGCATAGTGTGGTAGACCCCTGCTTCTATAGATCTGGTGCTTAGTGCTTTTTCTTGTGCTGCTATGGTCAGTGCCTTAGTGCTGTCTTTTAGTTCAACCCTTTCCAACCACTGATAGGATTTCCCAATGTCAGCCACCTCAACTATCTGTCAATGGTACATCGCATGCAGGGTCTTGTCTTGCCATGGTACTGTCAGAGTGCGCTGGAAAGCATTTGGCCTGAGAGATCAGAAAAAACACACACCAGGCATTTCTATAAAAATAAATTTATTTACAGAAAGCAAAAAATCATATTTACAAGCTTGTGCATTCACATGTGCTCAGATAGGACTGGGAGGAAGGCAGATAGAAAGGAAACTGAAACTATTCCAGGCAAGCTTCCTCTAGGCAAATCAGGAGCTTTACCTTATATGGTCATGCCTTTTCACCCCCAAAACTGTGGATACATAAGTTTGACCTGTTCACCCTGCCAGAGTGATTTGTTACCATAGTAACTTAATGGCTCTATAGCCAAAAGCAGAAAAAAACAAATACCAACAGGTACTTCCTCTGCTTGATCTTCCTCCTGTGTCTGCTGCTGCCTCAGGCATTCTCCCTGCAGCTCAACTTTGGGTGCCATCTTACTGATGTACTCCTGGATGCTCTGGGTTTTGTGCAGGACAGTGGCTTTGACACTCACCAGACCCCACCCACCCTCTTTCCAGCTGGTGTACAGTCTTTGGGTGTTGGACTTGGGGTGGAAACCTCCATACGTTGTGAGGAGCATCCAGGTCTTCACATTGGCAGCCTCCATCCCCCTTTGGCCAGCTCATTATATCAGCAAGATATCTGATGACTGGCAAGGCATATGTGTTGATGGTGTGGATCTTGTTCTTCCTATTGAGCTGGCTCTTCAGGACCTGTCTTATCCTTTGGTAGTACTTAGATGTTGCTGTCTTCCTTGTCTCCTCATTGTGTTTCCCATATGACTGGGATACCAAAGTACTTGTAGCTGGTCTGTATGTCTGCTATGTGGCCCACTGGTAGTTCCACTCCATCATCAGGGAACTAACTTTTCTCTCTTTACAATGATCCGGCCACACTTCTCCAGTCTGAATGAAGATCCATGTCAGGTGGATCAGTGAGTCAGTGTCTTGTTCACTGTTAGCATTCAGCTTAATTGTGTGTGTGTGTGTGTGTGTGTGTGTGTGTGAGGTGTATGGCAAGTGGCAGTCTTCCAACCCCAATTTCTACCATGTGGTGGTGGTGGGGGGGTGTTCAACATGGATGTATTCTTCCTCCCTTTCTGTTCAATCCCTACATCAATTCATTAGTACATTAGTTACCTTTACAAATAGAAAATTTCACCCCCCACTGTTAAATAATAGACCAAAATCTGTTTTGCTCTATGGGGATGATGCTGTTTTCTCCCTGATACAGGAGTGTATCTTCAGTAGAATGTATAAGCTTTAGGTGTTTGCTGAGGTGAAGAAAAATCAGAAATTAATTACAGTAAAACAAAGGTAGTTTTATTTACAAAATTACTGTATATGCTAATGGTCTCCACAAATGGCAAATTAATGGCAATCATATTGAGCAAATTAAGATATTTAAATACTTAAGAATTTTCTTTAAGTTTTTTAATGTTTGAGAGAAGCAAATAAAAGCTGTTTCAGCTTATGCAGAATAAATTTTCAGTGCTAACATTAGATTTGCCAATTGTGGAAATAATTGCATCTCCACTGCACAGATCTGATTTATGGCAAAAGCACTGAGTCTTACTTTACAATGTAGAGATCTGTGCCTATAAAGAAAATAAAAGACTTGGAGATAATTTGATCCAAGTGTTTAAGAACAATGCTTTCTATTCCTCAGTGTTTATCAAACACAACCCTGAGGCTGGAGCTCAGATGTTTATCAATAGAGGCACACATGAAGAACTATCAATCAAAATATTGTTTAAAATTAATTTTCTGAGATAGAGATCTCTTGTTTAATTCTCAGTGATAAATTGGATTACTCATTAAAAAAAAAAAAGGATGGCCTCAGATATGATCTATTGTAGACTTTTGGCTCAGTCTTCGATAACATTGGAGCCTGGAAAATTATACAAGAGGTTAAACAACATGGCCTGAGTTGAGATTTACAGAAGGACCAGAGTAACAGTAACCTTTGGAACAGAGCTTTTCTATTGCTATTTATCTATGGAACATCCTCATGATTCTTCACATTAATGGTTTCCCATTAATCTGGGAGTGGGGGAGGTATTCCATTGCAAAAGCATATCTGCCCTTGTATGGCGGGTGGAGTGAAACCTACACTGCATGTCTTGTTGAGCTGCTCTTTATGTCATATATGGCCTTTAATATTTATATCTCCCCTTCTTGTTTATCGCTCTGGCTGTTCTAGGGAAGAGAAGGTATAATTATTATTAACTTGTTGGCAGATAATTCCTTAGAAATCTCTTTAAATGATTGTTCAGACTTGATGGCTATAAGGACACATTGGATTTAAACAGGATGTGATTGATTTCTTTCATGCTAGAAGGCTATTAGCTGGATATTTTACAACTTTAATATCGTGGTTTTATTTGTATGATCTGTTGTACTGGGTATTGTATGAAACTAGTCTATAATTGTGTATAACATTTTATTTCTGTAATGTTTAGGAACTATAAAAATTAACAGTAAACACTCTGGGCGTGGAGTGTGGGTGTTTGTGCATGTATATAAGTGACTGTGTGCATGAAAGCCAGGAGAGACAGAGAATTACAACTGAATATCTAACCATCCCCAACCTGGCGTTCTCCAGATCTATTAAACTATAGTTTCTATAATTCCCAGCTAACAAGTCAGTGCTGCTGAAAATGACACATTCCAAAAAGAACAATGTGTGGTTTAATACTTTAGATGCTCAATTTTAGTGCATAATCCATGGATGTATGTGGGCAATTGATGGCAATTGCGAATGAGCATCTCAAGGGACTGCAAAGAACTATACATGTTGGATAATGAAATATTAGTTTCCAATGCGCTTTCAAGGAAAAAATCTTGTTCAACTGAAATATCATTGTGTGTTGAGATTCTGTTTCATAATTATATTTTCCCACAGTAGCTGTATTCACTTCAGGATTCTGCACTGTCTAGGATAGAAAGCTATTTGGTCATTGCTATTGTTACTGCAGCAAAATGAACTCCCTGTAACTGAAGTTTGAGACAACAAATAAATTACTTGAATATTTCTCACCTGAGTTCCACAGTTATAGACCATAGAATAGCAACCAATATCTACAGAAAAAGGATAAAGATCCAGGGATGACTAGGGGAAATAGAGATGGCCGGGGGGACAACTTTATCAAAATGGCAGGCATGATCAAGGTGAGCAAAACCCAATCCCTTTTTATATGCATGCCAACTGTGGAACATTTGGTCATGCCTGCCATTTTGAATCTGTTGACATGGCCCACTCCAGACATGCCTGTGAAAAACTCTTTCTTCTCACTAGAACATTCACACAGCAGAATTCAATATATTAATGAAAACAGAAAGCAAAATATTGATGGAAATAGAGGCAATCATCTGGAGAAGACATGAAGCCTTGGGAAAAGACATGATAGAATAGGAGACATTTGCCCCAAAGAGCATGTAGAAACAAATGTTGAAGGGAAAAACAGATTAAATGGTGCAAATATCTCTACAAAAGAAATGGGAATACACTGAGTCCAAAATATGAAATTCACCTTCTTCACATTAAACTGCCTTGGCTGATCTAATGTGAAAAAAATACCTCACCTTCTTTTGGCTTATGCACCTACCAAAATATCTAGAAGGGTAGCCAAGCTCTGTGAACTTGCTGCATCATGGGGGGTCTGGGAGGGGGGACTGGTAAAGCTTTCCAATCATCCAACCTTTGAAACATTATCTACATGTGCCAGTTTCTTTCATGCCATGTATAAGATTAACAAGTTTTCACAGAAACTTGTGAACTATCAATTTTTAACCCTGCTTTTTCCCCTTTTTTATTGCTTTTGCTCTGTTTTGTCTCTTCCTTTGCATGATGCATTTATTGGCCACTGGTCTGTTATCTTAAATAAAGCTAATAACTGTCTCATGCAGAATTCACTTTGGAAATTCTGACATGATAGAATTGGTCTGAAAGGTTTTGATTCAAGTCAAGTTTTGGGTTTCAACCAAATCTGCAATATTATAAGCTATAGCACTGATATAGATATTATTTTAAGAAAAAAACAGTTTTATAGTCAGAACATTTGGTTATTGGTAACATAGTCTAAAGCAGTTTGACCGAGGATTTCACCCTGTTAGAAATAATTATTTTAATTAGCTGTTGTAAGTCATTAAATATTTACAGAGGATTCTTTTTCAGTTTTACATTCATTTAAATGTATAAGCAATGAACTGAATGGTTAATTGAGTTCTATGGCTTGTGGTGAGACTTGACAAAATAATTGATAATTAACTGAAATATAAATAATTATATATATTGAGTTATCATAATCATTTGTTTATTAATACATAGGTTTTGTTTCTCAAACTAGCTGTTCATTTTTAATATAATTGAACATACTATTTTCCTTAGACTCCAACTGCTAAAATAAAAACTAGGAATGTTATCTTTCTTGCAAAATACAATACAAATAGTATCTGTAAATAAATTGCTATTGTAAATTGTATAATTGTAAATTGTAATATCTTCTTTCTTCCTTTTCCTTTTTATGACCTCCATGGAGGAATCCTTAGTAAAGAAGCAATGAGCCCTATATGAAGCA
Source organism: Candoia aspera (assembly GCF_035149785.1). NCBI lineage: Eukaryota > Metazoa > Chordata > Lepidosauria > Squamata > Candoiidae > Candoia > Candoia aspera. The sequence goes on from NC_086155.1 coordinate 168,299,223, forward strand.
AAGGAGTTTCTTCACTCTCATCAGGACTGAAAGATTTGCCTCCCAAGACCTTATGAATGAATGTGCTAGTAGGGCAAGAAAAAAGAAGGATGGGAGACTAAGGAACACCAAGCTCCAGAGGAAAGCACCAGCAACAGAAGAAAGCATCAACGTACTAGTGAGTTGGTGGTTGTTCTAAATACCTCTATCAACTCATGCTGGAATTCTGAAAGTTGGTATGATCTCCCTTCATCAAACTAATGCCAGGCATATAAATCCTCCTTTGTATGCCTTCCTGTAAGATCCATTAAATTTGGTGAAAGATAAATTGGTTTTGAAATTCTATCAAAGGAAAAGAAAATTTCAGAGAGTGGACCATGTTTTTAGTTTTAGTTACAAATGTCCAATGTGTATCTGCCATATTGTACAATAATATCTTCAGCAATATGCTGCTTCCCTGGCTTTCCACACTAGGAAAAATTCCAAGGGAAGGCATCAGGAGGGACTTGTTGCTGTTGAATATTTTCAGTATGGATGCATCACAAGGAAGAATCTTAACCTGAGAAATTGTTGGAGACCAGGGAGACCCAGGTCCTTACCACAGAGCCTACTAGTTAACTCAGAATCAGTCCTCTTTCTCAACACAACCTACCTCATAGGTTTGTTGTTATGGTAATATCATGAACATCAGCTTGAGGTCTTGGAGAAAAAGAATGGTATATATGAAATAAATTCAGAAGTTCAGAGAAATCATCCACATGGTTTTCATAGAATCCTGAAAAAAACTTGTATTTAGATTATGCTGCTGCCAGATGGCAGCCCTAGCTGATCTTTGTTGATTAAAAAAAACCAAAAATCCTAAGTTTTCAAGTAAATTGATATTGTTAGTACTTGGTGGGATATACTAGTACTTTCTGGATAGGAGGCCACCAAAAAATCTCATGGCTGAGGACTAGACTGGGAAGCTGAAAATTTCCCAGAAGGTAATGGTTTTGCTACTTCTGCACTGTTACCAAGAAAACTACATGGAATCACCAGAAGTTAAGCTTGAATTGAAGAAGTTTCTTCTAAACTACTCTGTTGTTAAATTCTGTGGATCTGGACCACCTTCTTTCAGCTTGATTTTTGGACTGTCTTAGTTGTCCCCCTACTCCATGAATGAACTTTGGCAGCCTAGCTATGCCTAGTTAGCAGAGTTAGTTCTCAGTCTTGGTTGCTTTAGTTTGGGACAGAACAGTGCCATTCAGAAAATAGTCCATTTTTGTGGCAGGGAATTCCTCTGGGGAGTCATCCAGGCAACACAGCATTTCTACCACAGGCTACAGTCTGTCAGAGATCAGTTTACAGGCTGTAAACTGCAGCTTAAACTTTTTAAAATTTATTTAGGATAAATAAATAGTGAATAGATCTGGGTGGCTTTCAGTACAAAATAGACTTTCTTAAGCCAACACACTTTCTGTTTTTTAAAAAATAACAGCATCTTCCGTCTGTCTGTCCATCCTTCAGTCACAGTGACAAAGTGCCTTTTATCCTACTGTTTTATTTGAAGAGCTATAAAACAAAGTCAATGGATGACTGTTGGCCCTTGGAGATTTTGTGAGATAATTTTATCTATCACCTTTTAAACAATTGTTTGAAAGCTTTTTTCTAACTGACATTTGACATTTGAGATGAATGTCAAAGATCTTCTTGGATCCAGTTAAAGCCCCTGATTGTTGAAACCAATCAACTTTGGCAAAAGGACTGATATTCTTCTTGAGATTATTATTAGGCTATTTGAAAAAGCAATATATGCTGTGTCTGAACCAAAGAGGCAGATAGCATCCACAGCGCTTCTGACATGCTGTGGATTCTGACTACTCGAATAATACAAGTATACTGTACTCTCTCTTCAAAGACATGGACTTTGAGAAGGTAGTGGGGTTCCAATCTGCTACTGGATTTGCTTTTCTTTCTTTGTTCTTTCTTCAGACTGCAAGCCCACAAAGATCAACAGGGTTGCCATGTTATGGATTCTCTTTCTTTTTCTTTTGATCAAAACAGCAGCTGTAGCACAGAAAAGAATGGGTACAGGGTACTATGGAACAAGGCTGTGGAATGCTTCAGATTCAGTTCTGAAAAACTGTTTTGGAGTGTGCAGGTGCATGAATATGGTACCTATCTGCAATTCTTTAAAGCAGCCCCATCTTTTCTAGGTCACATGGCAACTGCAGAGGGCTGCCACACAATACTGGGAAAAGATGCAGCCCAGATGCATTAGAGAGTTGCAGGCAGGTGTTACATTCATGCATCCACATGCTCTTCTTGGAATCAAATTCAGGTGCTACACATGCCTATTATGAAGCCTCTTTGACTTGATGGCAGTCCTTCCTGTAAGTCTTTTAGGAATCCTCCTACTCCATAGGGAATAACACAATAAAAATGCAATCTTTCTTCAGGCAGGTGTTGTACCTACAGAATTCAAGAGATACTAATTGTCCGGCAAGTGACCATTTCAAGGAAGCCTACCAAAGTTTGAGTGACTCTAGAAGGGCCACACAAAGTGATGAAGGCATGCTTCCAGTTAGTGAAGATGCAATCAACTCGCCTTTCCAAAATAGATATATGGATTGAAGTAGGGTCTTGCTTTGATGTAGCAAATGGAAACAAATGGCTATAAAGTGAATTGAAAGGTCAATGATGCTTCTGCAGCTTTGGGGTTATTACAGACAATATACAACATTGTAACTTCCCATCTAGGGATAACACTAGGGGAAGGTTGAGTGGTGTGATGGTGATGATACTCTGACACTCTGAGTAAGGTGGTTAATGCATCATTTTATTAAATTCTGTACCCACTTTTGGGGTAGCAAAGCTAACGTTGCTTTGACTTTGTTCACTTCTTCAACTCTCAGTTTCATTAGTGTGTCTGGCTAACTTCACTCTCTCTTGTGCTAAAGGAATATTACACCAGTGTGGGGGCTACAACATATCTAGGAATTTAACTCCATTCTCAGCAGTCTAATTATGAGTTCAACACTGACCAAATATTTGCTTACAATTCACTTTGAAATTCTTCATGGTTTGGGCAGGTTTAAATTTCTTGATAATGAGTGAATAGCTAGTTGTCCAAATACTTATTCTTTTAAATAGACAGTGGCAAGGCAATTACTTCCTTAATGCATACTCCCTGTAACACATCTATCTCAGTAGCATTGTATTCCACTGTGCCAACTTGTTTCCACTCTGCTAAGTTATGAATATGTAGTATTTCAACCCTGACACAACCATGTCCCACTCAGCTTGACCAGTGTGTCCTGCCCACGTTGGCACACCATGGAAGTCAGTAATGCTGTAAGGGGTACTTTCTAGGAGGGGCCATACTTAGAATCAGCTATGTCAACTCTCCTGAAACCTAACAGAATCTAGTGTATGGGAGCAAAAATTCTACATCACCCCACCAGGAGAAGTCAATGGTTTTTCTTCAATGTCTTGCCAAGCCTGGGACCTCAGAAAAGCAAGTAGAAAAATAAGGACATACTTTTCAACCATTTTTGAAACTTTTTAAGTTGTAATATAATATTTTCTGCATAGGTTTAGCACAATTTCACCATAGATTCTTGGCTGGATAATGTACAAAGTGCTATGATAGGAAACAGCCATTTTTCTTTTATCCTTATCCTTTTTATCTTTTCTAACTCTGCTTTTAAAGAGGGAGGTGCTGGAAGAAATTTTCAAAAAGTCATTACAGTGAAACTCTTGAAGGTAGGCATTCTGCTGAAACTTGGCAGAGCTGATATCTATTATACCTGCTATTTCCTTCCTGTTCTGCCATAGGCCAACTGGACAATTCTTGCCTTCCTGTTTGCCAAATAAGCTTGGGCCCATTTCTTTGAGTGAGAGGCCAGTGGCATTTCCTGGAATGTCATAGTCCAGATGTGAGATCCAAGGCAAGCTTCTTCAGAGATTAGCTCTGATATATCTCTAGAATTACTGTAAAAAAAAAGCTTCAGAGGCTCCTGGTCTTAGCTCATGGCATTTCTGTTACTAAACAGACAGCGATAACAATACTTTAAACAACAAAGCACTTTTTTCTATGGAAATGCCATATTTGTATAACCTATGGGGTTGCAGTCAAGTTGAGGAAATTTGTTGAAGCTGGTGAAAAACTGGGAGAGTTTGCTATGGGAAGCCAGGAAGTAATTGGTGCTAAGAATCTGGATGCCTGGGGTTGGTATTTAGCAGGCTGTAGAAGAGAGACTTTGGATGTGAAGGTAGACATGGTGGAAATAATGTAATTAGGTCACAGGATGACATAAGCAGTTTCTTAGTAGACAAAATGAAGCCTCAAGTAATCAGAACCGGAGACCTTCCAGTGGTAGGGGGTTCACCCTGAAGAAGTGAGAGGAAGAAGCAAGACTTAAGGATTTGGAAAATATTTTAAAGATGTGGAGTTCTGAGTACAAAAATAAATAGACCTAGGGACTGTGCTTGATGCAAACAGACTTGACCTGGTGAGACTAAATCTGGAAGAAATGGCTAGGAAAAAGGAAAGGAAGTGGCTAGCAAAAGGGAAGCAACCTGAGGCAATGAAAAGGAGTCAGATATTTAACGTGAGACAGAAAGATAACTCAGGAGTAAGATGTCATGTCCCCCATTGCAAGGCATCCATGCATCACAACGGGAAATGTGCCTTTCAGGAAAAGGGAAGGAAGGAGGAAGGAATAATCCTAATCCCTTAAACACTTAAACACTAAAGCAATCACAAAGACAAAGGAGGCACACCTTTGCCTGGACCAGAGAAGCCATCAACATACCGCCTGGACATCGCCACATCACCCTGGGGCACACACCTGCACCAGACACAGGAAGGAGACAGAGGAGACCAGCGATAATCATCCTGATCGCCCATCAACAGACCAGTATCGCATCCCGATCGCCCATCAAGGATCTGGATCCAAACTGTGGAACAAGAGGGGGTGGGGAAGGGCCAGGTCCACACCGCGGGTATTTACGAGGTACCCCGTGACCACGCCCGCATTCCCGTCTTTTTGCGTGTATGCACTCTGTTCTCATTAAACAGAAATCCTTAGCCCCATCTAAGTGAGTCCGTGTGCTTTTTGGGAAACAAAAAATATTTTAAAGATGTGGAATTCTGAGTACAAAAATAAATAGACCTAGGGACTGTGCTTGATGCAAACAGACTTGACCTGGTGAGACTAAATCTGGAAGAAATGGCTAGGAAAAAGGAAAGGAAGTGGCTAGCAAAAGGGAAGCAACCTGAGGCAATGAAAAGGAGTCAGATATTTAACGTGAGACAGAAAGATAACTCAGGAGTAAGGGAGGAAAGAGGCAAAGCTTTAAACTGGGAGAAAAAATATTCTTGAATTGGGCAGCTTAAGGAAACGAAAGAGAGTTAAGAGACAAAGCATTCTATCTGCAACAGGGAGAAATAGAAAGACTACTTGTGAGTAAGGGGTTGAGGAAGAACGCACAAGCTTTTCTCCCTGCTGTATGCTGTGCTGGTCTGCCTGCCTGCAGCTTGGGTGCAGGGGAGGTAGGTCAGCAGTCCAGTTCCACTCATGAAGGGAATCATGCAATGTTTCAGCTGGAGAGAAGACTGAGGCCACAAGAGTGAGAATCTCCCAGTCTGGGGTGGCTAAGGGAGTGGGTTGGGATTGGCAGAGCCAAACATCTGGCAAGGAGCTGACTAAGCCTGCAAGGAAGTCCAAATAAGCTTGAGTGAGATCTTTTGCAAGGCAGCTGAAGCTGAGCTTCCTTGCCAAAAGAAGAGCTGGACTGGGCTATGTTCAGAACATACTATGTCTTTGTATGTGTACTGTGTGGTTGACAATGTATTGCCCCTTTAAGAAAACTGTTGGGCAAGTGAGGGAGGCACTGAGCAAATCTCCAGGAGACTCCAGCCCATTGAGTCCAATAATTATTGTTGTGTGAAGTTATTACTGTATTTGTACAAATGGTTATCAATCAATATGGTTATTGTTTAATTCAAATAGTGGGGTTGTTCTTTAACTTTTAGCTTTCCAGTCCATTATAATTCTGTGGAAATAAAGTAAAACTGTATGCTCATAACTAGAAGATAGAATTGGGAGGAGGAACCTGATCTTAGAAACCTCTGATGGTTTGAGAGTTGGCAGTAGGTTTGGTTAAAGGGGTTTGGATGGGAATTAGAAAATAAACTGCTGCACCTCTACAGCTGGGAGGTTTTTTTCCTTGGGAACAGTTTCTCAGACTCGGGGCTAGCTATTGTGTAAAAAACAAGGCCATTGAAAGAGCAACATTTGTCTGATATGAATTCATCTTCCCAACCATCCTCTTTTCTATTTTACTCTGACTAAATTTAGAAATAATTATGATATATGAAGATATTTATGAAGGTCTCTGTTAGAACTAATAGTCTTAAAGTCCCCTCTAGAACAAAATCAACAAAAACAGAAAAAATGTTATTTGTTCATATTTATAGTTTTTTCAAACTGGAACAAGATTCTGGCCATCAGGATAAAGCAGTTTTCTTGATTCCAGCTTCTAGGACAGTGTTACATCATGGATAGATCTGTTAATCTTTGTTATTTCATTCCTTCTGTTTTAGTTTTATCTATGAAAACTGGGGGATGATTGCACTGTGGAGCTATTTGGAACTGAGTAAAAATAAGTTTTCAGTTCTGAAATGTCATTTTCTTGCTAAAAGTAAAAGATCTTTCTCTTATTTTCCTCATACAACTAAATAGAGACCAGTTGCAGTTGCTTCTGTCAGGAGTTTAAGGAAATAAAATCCTAAAATTCCTTCCAGTGCACTAATCATAAGTCTAGCCAATGTGTTCCATCTCTTACTGACCTACTTTTTTTGAAAACAAAACAAAACATGTAGTGAGGATGGATAGAAAAGATCAAGTTAAACACATTCAAATCAGTACTTTAAACTAAATATTTAGGTACTGTAAATTATTCATTTCTTTTGAAGTAGGTCTGAATATTAATGGTCTTTAATAACTGTAAATCACCCAGAGTCCATGAGGTCTGTAGTGGCAGATAAATTGCATGAATGAATGAATGAATGAATGAATGAATGAATGAATGAATGAATGAATATTGGTGGTTCAAATACAACTGTTAGCGCTGGCCCAATATAGTTGAATGAAAAGAAGCATTTTCCTGGAGTCGACTGGTTTATTGCTTCTACATACATATATGCATACATACCCAACATGTTACTCTGTTTCAAAGTAAGCAACCTTATGCAGGACACAAAAAAGGATTAAGGACTAGTAAGTCAAAAAGCCCTGAAAGGTATGGGAATAAAAAAGAAAGAAAAGGCAACATAGCTAAAACCACTTTATATACCAACACAATTCATTATACTGTTCTACCTTTGCCAACCATTCTTGCTTCTACTATTTCCATACCCTGCTTCATATATGTCTTTTTGTTCAATAAACTTTTCACCACTCTGTTTCTCACTACCATTTTCTCAGTCTTATCCTTCCTCTTGATCTGTTCACTCCTCCTTCATACATTTGTTCTGAATGTTGATCCTCTTTTGTTTTCTCTGCATGTTCTCTGTTCACTCGCTGTTTCTTGTAGAAGAATTTATAGTTGTAGAAAGAAAACAATGTTAAAAAAGAAAATATTTGGGATAAAAAATCCTGTTCACAGCAGGAGCTACTGTAAGTATACCTGTATCATGCTCAGACCCAACAGTTTCTGAACACCATTGCTATGGCACAGAATTTACCCCCCTTTCTAGAGACTTTGAGGTCTTGATAGTTTGACAGGAAACACTTGCTTTTGTATTCAATTCACATTCATTCAGCCCTCATTCATTCCTGACCCTATGTCTTCTGGTTTTACTACATTTCAGCACCCACATTCAACTTTATTTTTTGTTTCTCCTGATATATCCAATTCTACCTTCCATACAACTAAGTGGGTAGAAACATGCTCTTATACCTAGCCACTTGCATTACCAACATTTGCATGTCTTAAAATCCATTCATTTGCCATCCATTTCCCTGTTTTCCTTCTTAATAAACTTCCAGCTTTATATTCCTTTTGCTTCATACAATCTATCTAGTATCTGCTGTAATTCATTTAGGTTTTTAACCAATAAGACAGCATTGCATGCATACAAAAGTATACACACATTCATGTTTGTAACATGCACACTTCTGATATTATCACAAGCTTTCCTTTATCCATAAATGTATTAAGAAGTTAAAGAGACATTGCATATCCTTAACTTAGTCCATCAGTTGTTGAGTCGTCTGCTAGACTTTTTAGATCAGAGCATCACACCTTTACTTTCTTGAATGTATTCATCAAATTCATGCCACAAGGTTAGGTCATGCTCATTGTGATCTACTACTTCCTTTTCCTTAGTTTCACATAGACAAAAACACATTAGGGTTAGGGAGCATAGAATCCAAATCAGCAGAAGTAAGTCTCCTACTCTACTCTGCCCTGCTGAGACTTCATTTAGAGTACCATGTCCAGGTCTGGGTCCCATAGTTCAAAGAAGTCAGTGTCAAATTGGAGCAAGTTCAGAGAGAGCTACCAACATGACCTGGGTATATTCAGCCTACAAAGGAGTGATGAGGAGAACCATGATAACAAATTTTAAATATTTAATGTTCCAATAAAAGGGAGTAGATCTATTCCCCTGGTGGTAGTTCCAGAACCAATGGGTTAAAGTAGGAGAAAAGAAACAGGCTAGATTTTTGGAGGAATTTTCTAAATGTATAAAAGGTGCCACATGAAGTGGTGAATCCTCTTTTATTGCAAGTCAACGGGTAGTGGGTGGTCATCTATCAGAGGTGCTGTAATTAACCCTGTAACCTGAGCAGGTTAGGCTAGTTGACCTCTATGGTACATTTCATCTCTATGATTCTATGAAACTTCTATGCACAAGTAACTCAAGTAATTGTCAGGATTAATTAAAAAATGGCATGTGAATTAATTAGAAACCCCCCCCCCCCAAGTTTAACTTTTAAGGAGGCATAAACTAGTAGCCAACTAGTGCTGGACTTTAATGGCTCTGACATGTTTGTTGCTAACTTGTGTTGCTGACATTTTTTTTTCTTCAGAGGATGGAGGAAGGCACAAGAGGATCAGCTATCCTTGACATGATTGAAACCACAAAATGACATATAGTTGAGAAAGGGAGAAGTAGCAGATATATGGGAAGAAGTAGCATTCTTAGTTTTAAGAGGAACTAAAATTGAGCATATTTGAATTAGTATCTAGGAATTCACAAAAGTAAATTTTAGTAAATTGGGAGGAACTGGGGGAGACATTAATGGGAAAGGAAACTGAAGATGGATAGGAGTTTCTTTAAAATGAGGTACGAAAAGCCCAATTATAGACAATTCCAATGCGGGGGAAAAAAAATCTAGGACAGCATAAAACAGCATGCCTGCCCAAGGGACTAGGCTAAAATCTGAGAACAAGAAAATGATTTTTTTTTTAAAGAAAAGAAGAAGGAAAAGGATACCAAGGAAAAATGCAAAAGGTAGCTTGGAAACCTAAGAGTTGATATCAGGAAAATTAAAGTTCATACACAGCTCAAGTTGGCAAAGGATGTTAAAAATATCATAAAGGTGTTCTTCAGATATGTTCAAAATAAAAAGAAGAGGAAAGGACCAGGAACCCACCTGCTTAATAAAGATAGCAAAATACTCAGAGGTAACAAATTAAGGCAATCATCAACTCAGTCTTCTTGAATAATAGAGTATGCATTCTACTAGGCACTTATGGAGTAGGATGAAGAGGCAGGAGTGAAGCTTGTGGTTGATATTTACTTGGAAAGAATTTGGATTCAGTGGACAGTGCCTGGTGGAGAAATAGGTAAAGCAGTTTTGCCTATTTTTTACTTTTCTCTAATCCCACAATTCTATTTTTCACCCTTCTTGGGGTGGGAGATTCTCTTAGCCAGGTGCAGAGAATTGCAGCAGAAAGAGGTGAAATGTATAGTTAACAGAGTTCAACATCAGACAAGTCCAACCAGTACTTAGAAATTTTTACTCCTACCCAGTAAGGTAGTATGTTAGCATGATTATCCCTCTAGAACAGCTGAATTGATGTCAGATATATTTAGAGTCTTCACGAGTAAACCATATGATTTGTTCTCATAACAAATTTATGACAAAATCATGAATACTATATTTCCACTAACTTTTGCAAAAAACAGAATACATTCTCTGTTATGTAGTTTCTGCCAGAAAAGATCATAGTATCATCATTTTATGTGAGGAGTGGCTTCTGAGCATCCCACCATGTTGATAGATCTAAGGATTGTCCATTCTGAAGAACCCATATTTATCACACAAAAATAATGGTAGCTCTATCAATCAGTTGGTTAACAACACAGGACCTAAGAAGGAGAGAAAAATGAGGCAGGCGGGGGAGGGAGAGTCAGATTTCTCTCACTCCTCTAAAGTTTTTGATGACTTAGTGTTGTATAATCTGTGGGGAAATCAATGATTTCTCTTAAGAAACCTGGCAACACAGCTATTTTCCATTTCTATCATATATCAATCACTTCTCTGTTTCTTTTTAGATTTTTGCAATTGATTGGTAACTGATTACAAGTTGAGAATTTCCTGTCGTTTCCATGCTATTAGGATGTTGCTTCTCTAATTAGGTCAACACATACCCTCTTAGATATTTTATTATGTAGGTGAGAACAGAGAGTATCTGGTCCATTATCCCTCTTCCTTTTGATCATCATCTGTATACTGTTTGATGTCCACTATTCTTGCCTGAACAGATATTCAGCACCTTATTTCTGAAACAGACAGCCCAAATCCTTCATGATTCCAAACTCATATTTTTTTAGACAAAGAGTCAAATGAAAATTTTTGCAGTTGGTCTAACTTTGTGTGGTTCAACTGAGAGAATAGATGATATGGATTAAGAATAATCTCTCCTTAACTCTGGATTAAATATTGAGTTTTCTGGCTTACAAACTATTGAGCTCAAAGCAGAACATCCATCTTCTTTTACTTTTTTGAATGCCAGTGGTAGACCTAAATAACTTCTGAAATTCTTCCACCAAATTGATAAATAGAAAAAGTGGGTGGACAATTTTTTCACATTTATACATGTCTTTCAGCCCTATAGGGTAGACCAGATCAAAAAACAGACTCCACAGAAAGACTAGAACTCTATTTTATTAAGAATAAAGAGAATCTTGCAGCTCTGTCTGCATTTTCCTTCCCTCCCTCTTATGGCCCAGGGAATCAGGGGAGCCAGTCTGAGTCTCTTCATAATATTTTCCCTCCTTCCTGGGCTCAACACATGCATCTCCACCTGTTTTGGTCTTAATGTCTTCTGGATGGTTTCTCCAAGGTAATCTCCATAGATCCTACAGGGTCAAGGAGAAATTTGTTAACTATTTCTCATGATCAAGGCTCTTTAAATATAACAGACATACTGCATCTGAAAAAGCTCAATGACAGGATAGGGGTATCTGCAGTGTAGGGTGGGGTGGGATGGGGTGGGGAGGGTCAAAAAACCAAGATAGATGTGGGCACCTTCTTCATTTTTTTGACCCACCACATCACTTCTGTGGGAATGGGTACTTTTGGGTGATTAAATGAAAGTGCAGGAAGGCAGAGATGCAGCAGACCACTGCAAAGATTATGTATGTACAATAAAAGGCAAACATACAAACCTTGGCCACCTACTTATTAAGTGGAAGAATACTATGTTCATCCATGACAATTTCTCTGATTACTTTTTCCTTTGAAAGAATTTCTAAAGGAAATCCTCTTTCATCAAAAAGAATGAGAACTTGCAGAAAAATGTAGGATTTCTCTAACACAATGTGTACTTTTGTCCTAGATCCTAAGAAGGGCTTATTGAATCATCTAACATCACCTCTTTAGTTTCACAATCTCCTTTCTCAGTTCAGGCTGAGCAAAAGTAACTAGCCAAGGCCAGTGAGTGAGCTTCAACCTACTTGGTACAGAAAAGGTGCATAAACGCTATTATATCTGGGGAATTTCCTGACAAAAATATAAAAAGTATCTATGCATTAAATGTATATATAAGGGGAAGTGTTTAAACTGTATATATTAGGCATGCATTCAAAATCTACAATATTTGAATGCATGTTTTAAAGAAATGCAAACTGATGTCAACCATGGATTACTATGAACAAATATGAGAACCTGAAGAAAATCAAAATGGGATAGATTTTCCCATCCATACTATTTATATAATAATGATGAATAGAAGTAAATTAAAGTCTCTCCTGAGTCAAGATAGATGAATGCATTGACACATCCATGCTGTTTCCCTGGCAACTAAAGAAAGTTCTTTGCCATTGCCTTTTTCCAGGATTTTTCCCTCAATTTCCCAGTTCAGTTTATAACCTTTGAGTTTCCTGATCACGTCCAATCCAAGGTCCAACCTAAACTGTGCTTGGCAGTTTAGAGATCTGTCAAGGTCTGTTAAGTGCTACTACCTCCTGCGAAAAATGTTGCATACAGTACATGTGGCCTAAGTCTTGAAAGGCTGACTGTGTGCAAGAGTGACTATGAGCTATGGCAGAAGTACTGAGTTCTGAGCTTCATGGTGCTTTTGTAGTGCTGATCTTGGGCACTGGAGCTGCATAGCTGGAAGTGGAAGAGGCATAGTACCAGCTAGCAATCTAAGGGCATTTTCCCGCAAAACAATGCTGGCATAAACCTGGCTGTCACCATTACCAATCTCAAATTTGTCCAGATTTGTGAGTATAATACTTCTTATAGTGTGAGGGTTCTCTGTTTTCCAAAGACTGGAGACATCACAGCATAGAAGATAATTGTACAAAATACTTTACTGTAGCATGCACCTTTCCTAACAGTAGGCTGTTGCCCTGGGTTAACTCCACCGTCCTAGGCTTTGCAAACTGATGTAGCTGTGTAAACAAGTCGTTTATGGTTAGTCCTTATAACAAATAGAAGTCTTAATGTTTGTAAAGTGACCTACAACCTTTGCCTCCCTCCAAAAGTTTTTGCACTGGTTGAGATTAGGTGCTACCTTGGGGTGGTTGCTCCTTTTCTAGTTGCTGCCAAGCTCCAAGCTCTGCTCTTATGCAGTGTTGCTTCTGAGCACTCCAGCTATGCTCCCAAGCCAAGCTCCAGGCAGGAATCCCACCAGGAGATGCTGCTTACCATAGCTTGTGGTCTTGTCAGTTGACTGATAGCCCTCTTGCCTGCCTATAGTAGTTGTACATTTCTAGACATCTCCTCCCGCTTCCTTGTCTGCTTGCTGTTTTCCTATCTCCTTTGCTCCTATACACCCACATTCCCTCTGCCTTAGTGTTTGCTTTTCTAAGCTAAGGGTCTATGTGGGGTGAGGCTGGACATTGGAATGTCCCTGAAATGTGGCTCAATTAGCCAAGCAGCTGGAACATCAGTGTGGATGCTTGTCAGTAAACTGTGGTTGGGGGAATGAATGAATGAGCCCATCTGCTCTCAAGTTTCTGGGGCTGTAAACTTTTACTGTCCTTTGGAGGAAGGGATGAGCTGAGCCTACCCTTGGGGAAGTAGGAGTGGGAAACATTTCTGCCTGTCTGCAGCTGCTTTTCCCAACTGCAGAAAGCAACCCCAGCCTCATTCCCTCACATCTGGCTGGGTTTTCTCCCTGGCTTTGCTGCTGTCCCTTTAAAACATCACCAGTCAGTGGGGAAAACATCCACCATTTAGCCGATGAAATCTAGCTAGTGATCAGAAAGGAAGGAGTTTATCTTCCTGTTTGCTGCCCAGAGTCACTTGTTTGAGATGAGTGGCCATACAAATTGAATAAATAAATAAATAAAAATATCTGTACTGCCCAATGCCCCCAAAACATAGCTATGATCAGACTGGCTGACTTAGTCCCCAAAGCAAGAAAACATTACAGATTTTGTACACCTTGAAATTGTGGTAAGACAGTATCAGCTTAAGGAGAAAAATGTTACTTTAAATCTGGTATAACTAAGGATGACTTAGGACTCCTCTTCATTTGACACACAGAATATATATGTATGATATTACATTCAACTCATTTCTAGGCCACCACAGAGGCAGTTAAATTCATGTGCAGCTGTTCCAGCTTCAAAGCTGTTGTTTTTTCACTTTTTAACACACATTTGCTGTGGACAAAATCTATGATGCTTCATTGATGATGTTGACAATAAGGCAGCCAGACACTGCAGTGCAGCCAACTCTTATTGATGTTTTTGGGGACACTGTGGATGTGATCCCTTCCCTCTGGATACTAGGCATTGTCACCTGTGGATGTTTCAGCTTGGGCTACAGGAGAGACCCATCACCTGGCTTCTGAGGAGACAGCTGCCCATACAACACCTAACAGTCAGGCTCTACATGGGTTTCTTATATATCTGGATATAGCACTCTTCTAAGTGTATTACAGATTTTTCAGCAAGGGTTTTATGTGGCCATCGTTCTTATTTTTATTACTTCTGCATGTGCATGTGTCTATTCCTATGCCATTTTGCCTGCTCCATGGGCTCCAACAATATGCTATCTTGTTGCTAACACTCACTGATTATTTCTTCCTGCTTCACTCTATAGTATGTCCTTCCTCCATGCCTGTAAGCCTGACTGGCAAGTCATAAGCATGGAGAAGGTGTACAGGATGAAATAGAAGCCATGAAACTATGAACATGATACTTTGGTCACTGTCAGCAACATCACAGCAAACCAAAAATTGTTATGTTACATGCACACATCCTTGTTAATGCAATTACCTGGTTCTGTAATTATGCCTGGGGTGGGAGAGAGAGTAGCCATTCCTGGGGATGGTTAGTTTCTTAGAAGGACCCTGCTCTGCCTGCAAATCATAAAGAACTTCCAGCCATCAAGGTTTTTATTATATTTATTGTATTATGTATTATAGTGTTTTACAGCTTTATATTTTTATTTATGTTTTATTGTAAACCGCCCAGAGTCCCTTTTGGGAGATGGGTGGTGATAAATTTGATTAATAAATAAATAAATAAATAAGCTGACATATATTGGCTTTAATAACAAGAAAGGGAGCAGTTTGGCAGCTAAACACAGGATCTGTAAATAGAAATGGCATGCTATTTTCCCTGTGCTAAAGTATTGCAATGCTTGGGCTATTTTGCACACAAGTCTTGCTGTCTTATGGAAGACCTCTAAACTCATGTCCAAAAACTGTCTGCCTGAAAAGTAAGTGGAACTGACGGAGGATATGGGATGAAGAAGGAGGGAGCTGGTCTTCCATGCCTTTGTTGGCTGGGCTGGTTTTGAACATGGCTATAGTAGTCCAGAAGATAACTAGATCTATGTCTGCAAACAGGACTGGCGCTCTTTCAAAAGAGTACCAGAATCATGTTCAGAAGGAGCCCAACTAACAGGCCACCAAGGCAGAGATGCTTTACAATAGCCTCCTGTCACTCAGAAAATTTGAAAGGTGGCTGAATTGAACTTTCCATTACAGGCACCCACCTACACTGGTCCAATCCTACCCCACTGTAAGTTAGGGAGAGTGATTAGTGATTCTTTTTCTTGCAGACAGATGACATCAGCGGAAGGCATAATGAAGGCAGGAAATCCAGCAATCGCTTTCCCTAACTTGTTTTGCATCAAAGCTTCAAGAACAGCAGCACTTGCTGGCCTCATTACTAGGGCAGATTAAAGCTGAACCATCAAACACAATTTATGTCAGCATATTTTCCGCTGACTCAAGGACTGGAGGTATGCATGTTAACGTGGCCATGAGGAACAGCCCCTAAGGGTGTTTCACTCATGGGCTGGGAAAAGATGAAGGTAATTGCAAGGCAGTGTGAAGTGTCTCTCTGAGGTAAATCACATTGCCACTTTGTCCTGACAAGGTGAATTGTGTTGCCTCTTTGACTCAACAATTTGGTTGCCTTTGTGGTGCAGGTGTCTCATCCATACAAATCAAAACCACTTTGCACAGACTTATGAAATAATAGCTTTGTTGGAATTTATTCTGTGGCTATAAGCTTGCATGATAGGAATATTTTTATTGGGTGGAGAAAACAAAATAGTGAATATCATGTGCCCCGAAAAACACTCAAATAGTTTATGCCATACTGTGCTCTGAGCATATTGTATAAAAGTCCATCAATCACAGTTTCTGCTTGTATTGGATGAAATTTCTGGAAGGCATCATTTTATGAATTCACAAGCAACAGGCATTCCTATGCCCTGATATTATTTTTCCTTGTCCAGTTGTCTGCTCTTTGCTCCTTTGGAAACTCAGTGGGACATTTTGTCATTCAGTTTTATAATCTCTAGACAGGAGTAACACAATTTTAAGTTAATTAATTGATGGCTTAGAAAGAACACTTGGCGCTGTTCCTTACTGAGCTGCGGACTGATTGCTCTGCCCTTGTTTTGTGGCTCAGATGTGTTCAAATCACTGCCTCTGCTATTAATGCCAAGAAGAATCCAGGCTTTGCTACAGTCCCAATTATCCAGCACCTAATGCTTGTGAAGGCTGCCTTGATCCAACTCATGAACTCTGCCTGAAGATGTCTGACGGATGGAATGGGCAGGGGAGAACACTTATTACATGAATATCAAAGGCTTACTTTACACACTTCAGGCTTAATGCTAAAATACTGAACAGAAGGATAGCTTAATGAGAGGAGCAGAGCAGATCAACATCAACCAAAAAGGGTTAATATATTCTGTTTGCTTCCAGCTGACCCCGACTTTAAGGGGGAGAAGGAGAATATAGCAAACATTGCTTGCTCCCTTCTGCTGGTGGAAGCATTGCAGAGCTCCATTTACTGAATCACTGTCTCCAAGTAATATATTAATCTATATATGAACTGGCTATTGTCCAAATTTCATTTACACCCTCTGTCATTGAACCAATATGTGATATCTTCAATATTCCCCCCTTCACCAAAATATTTCTTCACAACTTAACACAATGTATAACTCAAGGATGAGACCCCAGGACTATACATTGGCCTCAAAGCCTTGGGTAAGATTCCAAGCCCTTCCAAAAACTGTTGTGAATGGTAAAATTTAATGGGGGGAAATTCGTAAATACATGGGGAATAATCAAATCAACTGTATTTAATTTAATTTGCTCCTGGCTGACCACATTCTCTGTTAAACTGTGGCCTCTGGTACTCCACTCAAAGGCCAAAAGAGATTCTGCACTGCTGATATAAGCAATACTGATGTTGAGGTCTAAAAAGTCAAGAAGGTAGTCACAAAGCCCTGTCCCTTTTTAATGTGCATTGAAAACATGTCACATGTAAAAAGGGAAATGACTTTGATTGCATAGTCATGGCTACCACTTTAACTTTTAGGCACACCGCTGGATACCCCTGCAGGACCTCCACACTAAGAGAAAGATCATAGATACCATACGATGAAATGATTTAATACTTTTGATTGGGTATGACAGATACAGAGACTGCATGGTAAAAGGATACTTTTGCAACCAACAAATACTCTCATGAGTTAGAAAAAAAACAAAACAATCCTTTTATATTTCTCTGTGCTTTGGGGGAATTGAAGGATTTTAAAGCTATTTGAACATTATACATTGATCAGAGGCCTAAAGATTGCAGTCTGTCTTTATATGCTGCAGCCTTCCCCAAAGGAACTCTGGTACATAAATCAAAGGTGCATTAGATTTCTGCTCTATTCAGCTTCTTTTTTCCCCTTTCTTCTAGAACTGCTTACTTGTGTTACATTAGTTTTACTCATATTTTAACTTACACTAAAAGCTCAAAGGGTGCTAGAGTGTTTCTTCCTTTATTTATTTATATATTTTCACATGATCTTTCAATTGAGAAAACCTGTCAGAACACTTTAATTCTTCGGTACAGCTTAGTTAAACAAAACAACCAGTCCATTTAGGAAAATATGAAGCTCCACACTTACTGATTATTTATTTGTTTATATTTCAAATTTCCATCACCGCCCATCTCCCCCCAAAAGGCTTCCTCTTTCTTATATCAATAGAGGTTGATAACTGGAGGAGTTAGTAACTGAAGGGACAATTGTTCTTGGTGGTACTCTATGCAAGGACAATGGAGGTTGCCTGAATGCTATCTTTTATATAAATGACCCGGTGAAATAAAACAGTGCTTTGCAAGCTGCTGACAGAAGGATTACAGAGAAAGACCTACTGGATTATTTCTTGACAGGGACTTCCAAAGTATGAGAGTGATCATTAAGGAAACCCTTTCTTGCTTCCCATGGAAAGAGTTGGCAATGCCCACAATGGAGGAATGGTTGGTGAAGATGGTAGAACTTGCAGAGATGGCCAAATCACAGAAAAGACAATATCCACATTTACCGACTGGAAACCCCTTATGGACTTTTTGTGTGAAACAGAAAAAGATGAACTTATGATCTATGGTTTTGAGAAATAGATAGGATGGATTATAGAAAGAAGAAAGTCACGATGTAACTTTAGAGAAAGAGGTAAATTTACAATTCTGCTTATAACTGCTGTAAAGAAGATCAGAAGCCATTTCTTCATATCTTTTTCTTTTGCACTTTAGCTTTCTCTATTATTTCTTCCTTTTATTTCTTTTATTTCTGTTTTAGTTTGTATTAATTTTTACTCTTGTTTTTAAAACTTTAAGTAAAATTATATTTTTTTAAAAAAGGAAACCCTGTCTTGCTTCCCAGTGAAGTATGCCTGTGAGAGGAACCAGAATGATTTTTTCCCCAAAACTAAACCAGCCAAATACATTTCAAGGACCACTTCTTCTTGTTTTGTCCAGGTGTTATCTAAAAGTCACTGGGGAAACAAAGCATATAGACCAGTGTTTCTCATCCTTGACAACTTTAAGATGTGTGGACTTCAACTCCCAGAATTCTCCAGCCAGCATTCCATTCTGGGAGTTGAAGTCCACATATCTTAAAGTTGCTAAGGTTGAGGGACACTGATCTAGACAACAGTTTCTTCCACAATTCCAGCCACAGTGCCTTGTAGGCAGCACTCTAATGCAAAGCAGTGCCTTCTTTTTATGTTCCTACTACCCTTGATCAATTCAGATAAAACTGGGTGCAAAAAGAAGGCAACTAGATAAGAATTTTTAAGTCTCCAATGGAGATCTAAATTATTCATAATACACACATTGAAACATCTGATGCAGATTAATGTGCATTATGAACTCTTTTAAAGTGCTGTGATAAGATAGATTGAACTGACCCTTCATATCTTCTGAAAAAAAATCTAAAGCCTCAGAAAATGAATTAGATGCACCAGGCAGAATGTAGAAATTCTTGGGAAGAGTGACGTATAAGTGGAAGAGGAATTGTTTGCCAACCTGTGCAAGGCTCTTAATATTTCATGGAATGAATTCTTACAGTTCTCTGAGGGAAACGAATGGCTGATCTGATCTGAAAAAGGCAGTGGTAAACCACTTCTATATTGTTGCCAAGAAAACATGGACATATTCATGAAGTCACTAGGAGTTGAACTTGTCTTGAAGAAAACTTTACTACTGTGACCAATTTTTTTAAAAAATCTCTCTAAAGGGTCTAAAGCCAGCCCCGTAAGAGAAAAGCAATAAAATGCACAAAATCATCAGTATCTGGAGGTGAGCATATCACACACCCATTCCTTAGCTATGTTTTGAGCTTTCCAAACATATCGTATTTTAGTAGTCCAGACATATTTCTTCAATAAAGCAAGCGTGCTCTACAATTTACAAGAAAGAACCACTGTGATTTCAACATGTAAAATAAAGGGTCAAAGGATGACTCAGTTTAAAATAATTTATTATATTTGTCATCAAAGCAAGTGAGCAGCTATAAAAAATGAAAAAAAAGTCCCATAAAATGATTGTGGCTGAAGCAGAAGGTGTCCAGTGATTTGATTAAATTTGTCAGACAGCTTCAGAACACAGAAATAAGTCAATACATAACTAGCCAATATCTCCAGCAACTTCTGTGTTTCACTGTGGACAACACCAGTTGAAACAGCTTTCAACTCCTAAGTATCAAACACTTTCAAATTATCATAAGTAAAGGTGGTGGCAGTGCTAATTCTTTTATTGACTGGCTCATGGGTAAAATAAGTCCCACCAATTGACAGTCAAAGCTAATGGTACTCAGAAAACAGCAGCTGTTAGAGGGTGAGGGCTGTTATTACTGGGTTAGCATTTGGTAGCAAGTGCTATTTGCCTATTAAGAATACTTCCCTAATAGATGCTAGTGTATATTATGGCCAACACACAAACACGTACAAATACTAGTGCCATCTGTAAATGAGCAAACTTTTTACTCAACAGAATACTGCTATCTGAAATATCTTTTCCAGAAGTCATGAAATTTCCAAACAAATCAAAATAATAGGTTAACTAATTACAAACTCTGTTACATAATTTGTTTGATTATTCTTTTCCTTTCCTTTTTTTAAAGGCTCCTTCATAACCATAGAATATAATTCATTATCCAGAGCTAGTTTGGTGTAGTGGTTAAGGCACCAGGCTATAAACTGGGAGACAGTGAATGCTAGGCCCTCCGTAGGGACAAAACCAGCTGGGTGACCTTGGGCCAGTCACTCTCTGTCTCTCAGCCCAAGGAAGAAGGCAAGGGCAAAACACTTCTGAAATCTTGCCAAGAAAACTGCAGGGACTTGCCCAGGTCACCAGGAATCAAGACTGACTCAAAGAGAATTATTATTATTATTATTATTATTAGTAATCCTTTAACACCATCAAACAACATCTGCCTATCCCAGATCCTTGGGAAGGACTAGATATTGTAGGTGGATAAAAATACTAAATCCAGTCTAAATATCTGGCTGACTGTTCAACCAACAATAATAGTCATTATAGCAGAATTAATTATAAAAATTATATCTGCAAAAAGGGACATTTTTTATGGCCTATGTGTAATTATATCTCCTTATAGTCAGGCTGTGAAACCAACAGCTTAGGGGCCGTAAGTTTCCTTTCTTGCATCCTCCAGAGGACTCTGGAATATCCAGAGCCCTAAAGTTGGTAGGAACTCAAATTTTCCCCCATTGTAGATGATCTTGAATGCCCATTTGTCCCTTTAAATCCAACCCCACTTGGGCAAATTATTTCCCTTTCAGAATGGTTTAAATAATATCTATTACCTTTCCCCTTTATAATTTCATACAAAGAGCTGAGAAGAAGTAAAGACAGTAAGTCAAAGAAATTAAAGGCATGAGATTAAAAAAAGAGAAGGCAATATACAGAAATCAAGCTTATACCAATGCTATGAAATGGTGGCCTCAGGATATTAACTAAGTCTGATACAGTAGCATCCATTATGTGGCCTTGATAGAGGATATGGTGTACACAAGCCACTCAGTGGGCAAGTGTGGTGCATGATCTATCCTGAGGCCACCCATTTGATTAGTGATGTCGCTATCTGTTTCAATCACATGCTTTCCCTTGCAAAATTTCTCCATTGGTGGATGGAAATTTTCTTCTTGCTCAATATATCATAGTAGAGAAAGGCTTGGTCTCACCAGTACAGGTAATAGCTAGGCAGCAGAGGAAGGATATCATGAGGTAACTAAAGCCACTCATTGTTTCAGGAGAAGACATGTATATTGGCAGCCATGTATGACTGTCTGAATGGAAACATTCAGGGGAAATAACATGGGTGGAAATAACATCTCTATCTGGGAGGGTTAGTAGTAGTAGCAGGCAAAGGTGGAAGCTTTGCTTTCACCATTTCACAATTCTTTCAGAAAATCATCAGCCATTATTCCCAGCAGCAGAAGTGGGTAGGCAAATCCTTTTTCCTGTAGCCAACAAACTCTTCAATCACAGCTGTCTGTGTAGACAAAGGGATGGCTTCCTTAGCTGGAATTCAAGTAAGAAAACAGATGACATAATGGTGTTCATCAGTGCTTATCTTTCTGAAGATGTGTGGGACTTTTCAGACTGTTTGGGATATTGAACAGTCTGAAGCCAGATGTGGCAGGATCTGGCCATGGTTATCTGACCCATAATCTGTTGTGCCTATCAGCCAGCATTCTAAACTAAAGGATTATCAGGAGGGCATGCAGTATTGTAACACTGCATCACATCTCCTTGGAAACTGAGCTGGTGGAACAGCATGCGTTCCTTAACATTAATACTTACAATACTCCTAGTTAGTTGTGTAGAGTGTATAAGTGCCTAGCTCTGGGGACTTTAATTTGCATCTGTTCAGTGACAGTTTTGCAACTCTGTGCAAGCTGCATATTGTTTTGATGCAAACTTCAAATATCCTGAACTTTTTCACGTAACCTCAAAGCTTAGAGCCCAGTTGGACACATCATCTTTCTCAGAAGAAAATCAGGCTGATGAATATGTAACACAGATACCAAGACACTAAGCTCCAGCACTAGCAGTAAAATATGAGGTTCAGGCTTTACTGATCCTACCTCTCATACAAAGAACTCTGACCAGGAACTGGAGGCAAAGCATCCTAGCCCTCAGGAACATTTGGGAGGACAGTTAGAAACTATTAAGGAGGAGGAGTAAATGTTTGCAAGGAAAGTCTCCTGGCAAGAGCTGAAGCTTTGCAAAGTCTGACCCTAGTAAATTAAGTCTGCTTAGCCTCAACTGCAGCTAGGTGGGGAGCAAAGAAGATTTGGGTATTTAAAGCCCCCCTCAGAAGAGAGAGACCTTGTTAGAACATCTTCTGTGACAGCCTTACTTCTGTTGCTTGCTTACCTTCCTCCCTGCAATGTAGAGTGTTCTTGCCCAAGCTCCTCAACTCTGTGACTGAGTTGGCAATGGAGGTCCCCAGGCTTAGCTTATGCAATTCAATCTGTGTTCCTTGGGCCCAGAGTCATGGCTGCAACAGTGGAACAATTAAGCCCAACTTATTAAGGGCCTGACCCACAGTAGAGGTCAAGATTAGATCTGGATTTTGTCTCAGGCAAGTTTGGGGGAAATTAAGTTGGTCCCTTACCATGGAGAGATCATGCCTTCTTGGCCCTGGGGTTATCAACAAGTGCCCCACTCCCAACCAGCAGGGAGGTGGCAAGTGTTCAATTGGCCCACCCTGGGCAACTGGTGGACCCATTTGGGTTTCAGAAGCAACTTGGCTTTTTTCCCCAAATACCCTTTTGTTTATGGTTTGCCTGAGGCTTTGATTGCAGCTTAGAATGAGCATGCATCAAGTGCCTGGATTGGATCGTGCCTGTGTGAACTGTCTGTGACAGCAGATCCCACAGAATCAACTGATTTATGTGAGAGCTATGGGAGATGAAGTGAGGATAAAAGAAGCCTAGAGTGCTGGTGGTGAAAGATAAAGGCCAATGGAGCACAGGTGAGAGCCTTTATTAGGACTCATCTTATAACAATAATAGCAGTGAAGTGAGCTCACTTCTCCATTCTTATTGTGTCTGTAGATAGCCAGTCAGCAACCCTGTTTAGGGTGACAAGTCCCCTTCTGGCTAAGAAGGGCCACTGTGAGGAATATTCTTGGCATCTGTCAGATAAAGAGAGCCAGCTTCGTCTAGTGGTTAAGGCAACAGGCTAGAAACCAGGAGACTGAGAGTTCTAGTCCCACCATAGGCTAAGTGACTTTGGGCCAGTTTCTTTCCCTCAGCCCAACTCACCTCACAGGGTTGTTGTTGTAGGGAAAATAGGAGGAGGAAGGAGTATTAGGCATGTTCACTGCCTTGAATTATTTATAAAAATAATAAAGGCAGGATACAAAATAAATAAATAAAATAAAAAGTCACTCAACTTTGCTTGGAGTAGATGTTGGCTGGGCAGGTCCTATGGAGGTGACTGGGGCACATCTTTCCAGGACATATCTGAGTTATGTGGGAAAAGATTAAATCAGCTGATCCCAAGGAAGTGGACAGGGTCATCAAGGCTGTGAGTTCTGCACCTGTGTTCTGAACCCATGCCCCACCTGATTGCTTAAGGCCTTCTGGGAAGTGGCATGCGGTTGAGCCCAAGAACTAATTTATGCTGCACAGTGGGAGAGGGTTGTGCTGCCTGCCTTGAAGGAGGCAGTTATATACCCTCTTCTTAAGAGGCCATCTCTGGAAACAACTGAGTTCCAACCTTTCCTTTTTAAGGAAGGTTGTTGAGAGGGTGGGGAGGTGCTCAGCTTCAGAGGACTCAGAATAAAGCAGATTATCTGGACCCTTTCTAGTCAGGGTTCAGGCCACATTATGGGACTAGGATGGTATTGGTTATGCTTGTGGATTACTAGTGGATGGCTCAGAATGGGCAGGGGCGATCCAACAGTCTTAGCCCTCCTGGATCTCATGGTGGCTTTCCATCAACAATTGTATCCTCCTGGAGCACCTTTGGGGGTTAGGAGTAGGGGGTCCTGATTTGGGGGTTAGGAGTAGGGGGTTCTCCTCCTTCCTCTGGCTAGTTCCAGTCTGTGTTGGGAAGGAGAGTCTGACCTTGGGCCCCTACAATGTTGGGTGCCTCAAGGCTTGGGTGTCTCTACATGAGACCACTGGGGGAGTTCATCTGACAAAGAAATAATTATACATCTCCAACCTGGCTGGTCAGGTGATGCTGTTCAGGTGTGGCCAAGTAGCTGGAGGTTATTAGAGTCTGTATGCGGAGGTGTCAATTTTTTATTCTTTCTGGGGTTGCACTTCCCCAGACAAACGTGTATGCAATTTGGAGGTCCTCCTGAACTTGCAGCTCCTGCTTGAGGAGCAGGTGGCAGACATGGCTAGTGGGGAGCTTTGTACTGATTCATCTTGTGGATTAGTTTCACTCATTCCTGAACCAAGAGGCCTTGCTTACAGTCACTCAGTCATACTCATTACTTCCCAGTTGGATTACTGCAGTGCACTGTGCATGGGGTACTCCTTGAAGATAATCAGGAAGTTATAACTGGTCCAGAATGCAGTGATACACACAGTTCTGGGTGCCCCATGATTTGTATTACACTGCTGCTGAGTGAGCTGCACTGGCTTCTAGTTTCTTTCCAGGTGCAATTCAAGGTGTTGGTTATCACTTTTAAAGCCCTGAATGGCATGGGACCAGGCTAATTGTGGAACCACCTCTCCTTGAGGGTATCTTTTTGTTTCACCAGGCCAGATAAGGTGGGCATGCTCTAGGTTTCTCCCCTTAAATGTTGTCATCTGTTGGGATGTAGGAAGTGTGCCTTCCTCCATAGCAGCATCAGCCAAAGCTTGTTGAATCACTGGCCAGGAATCAGCCAGCTTAATAGCCCAGTCAGAGGCAGAACATGTTTGGGAAGGGGGTTGTGGCAGTTCAGGGATGGGAACAAAGTCGTGACCAGAAACCACACGGAAAGGGGTTTGCCAGGTACTTTGATGGACGGCATTGTTGTAAGCCACTTCAGCAAAAGGTAGTAACTCCACCCAATCATCCTGATAGTAGTTAATGTATGCTCTAAGAAATTGTTCAAGAGTGGAGTTCAAAATCTCAGTAGAACCGTCAGTCTCAGGATGGGATGACGTGGATAGCGCTTGTTTGGTGCCAATCAATTTTAAAAATGATTTCCAAAACTGGGAAGTAAACTGTGTGCCGCGGTCACTGACCAAATGGGAGGGGCTGCCGTGGAGGCGGTAGATGTGGAGGAGAAATAGGCACGCCAATTGCGGGGCTGACGGGATGGATGCACATGGAATGAAATGCGCTTGTTTGGAAAAAAAATCGTTTACAACCCAAACAACAGTTTTCTTCTGACTGGGAGGAAGATCCACAATAAAATCCATAGAAATCTCATCCCAGGGACGGAACAGGCTGGCCACGGGCTGTAGAAGCCCCTGTGGTTCCCCCCCTTACGTTTTGACATTGCACAAACAGGACAGGAAGCCACATAGTCTTTTACATTGCGTCTCAAGGTAGGCCACCAGAATTGACGACGAACCAAATGTAATGTTTTGACAAAACCAAAGTACCCAGCAAGTTTACCATCATGGGAGCGCTGTAAAATCTCAGCTCTTAAAGTTTCAGGTACATAAAGATGGTGTTCCACCCATGCCAGACCATTTTTGAAGGAAACAGTGTCTTTATTAGCTAGCAACCATGTGTCAGATTTCAGTGCCTGGAGAAAGTCTGTCTGTAACTGACAAGGAACTTGCACCTTCCGCTTCCCAGACTGGGCTGGGGGCGGGGTTGCTTGTGCAAGGGTCTGGCTCCGAGTGACAGCAACCAAACCCAGTTGTGGTTCAGTGAGAACAGTCCCAACCACATCTGCCCCCTGGTCAAAATCCTGAGGTAAACGTGACAAAGCATTGGCCAGAAAGTTTTTCTTTCCTTGGATAAATTTTAACTGGAAGTTCAAAATGACTGAAAAACTGAGCCCAGCGAATTTGTTTAGGACTGAGACGCCAGGGGGTGCGGCGGGCTTCCAAATTCCTGTGATCAGTCCAAACCTCGAAAGGGCATTTAGCGCCTTCAAGGAGGTGATGCCAGGCTTCCAAAGCAGCTTTTACAGCAAACGCCTCCTTTTCCCAAACGTGCCACCAGTGTTCGGTTTCAGAAAAATTTCTGGACAGATAAGCGCATGGTTTTAAGTGATTTTCAGAATCTCTCTGTAACAATATAGCCCCAGCTGAGGAATCAGAAGCATCAACTTGGACCACAAAGGGGTGTTCAGGATCGGGGTGCTGTAGAATAGGCTCAGAAGTGAAAAGGGTTTTTAATTTCTCAAATGCTGCCTGGCATTCAGGCGTCCAATTCAACATTGCCCCAGGGTTTTTTACTTTGCGTGTCTCCCCCAAGCCCTTGGTATGGAGTAAATCAGTGAGGGGCAAAGCAATCTCAGTGAACCCCTGGATAAATTGGCAATAGTAATTACTGAACCCGAGGAAACTTTGCAATTGCCTCCGGGTGCGGGGACGTTCCCAACTTAAAATTGCCTGGATTTTTGCAGGGTCCATTTCAATGCCCTTATCAGACACCCTATAGCCCAGATAGTCAAGTTGGGTTTTGTGGAATTCACATTTGGAAAGTTTGGCATAGAACTTGGCATTTCTAAGCTTGCGTAACACCTGTTTGAGGAGGCATTCGTGTTCCTCCTCGGTTTCAGTGAAAATGAGAACATCATTTAAATAAACCAGGACCCCTTTAAACAAATGATCATGTAATACTTCATTAATCAATTGCATGAAGACTCCAGGCGCCCCTGCTAACCCAAAAGGAAGGACTTTGTACTGAAATGAACCCAATGGGCAATTAAAAGCAGTTTTCCACTCATCTCCAGCTTGTACGTGGATGCGGAAATAGGCTTCACGAAGATCGAGCTTGGAGAAAATCTTGCCCTTAGACAAATGAGCTAACATGTCCTTCATGAGTGGAAGAGGGTACTTGCTGAAAATTGAGAAAGAATTTAATCCCCGATAGTCCGTACAGAGTCAAAGCGTGCCATCTTTCTTTTCCCAGAATAGCACAGGGGCCCCAACTGGGGAATTTGCAGGTTCAATAAACCCCCTTGATAGATTTTTGTCAATAAAGTCCCATAATACCTCAAGCTCCTTCTGAGTCATTGGATAAATTTTTGGCTTGGGCAATTGAGCATTGGGGACCAACTCTATTGCACAGTCAGTTTTCTGGTGGGGGGTAGCTGATCTGCTTCCATCTCCCCAGATACATCTGCAAAGTCTTGGTATTGATCAGGCAAGCCTTCTAAATGTGGCAAATTAGGGCGCAGTGTGGCAATCGCTGCCCTTCCAACCCCAGCACGTGCAATCTCTCTCCGCTGTAGGAGCTTGGTAAAAACCGTCCTTAAAAGTCACAGTTCTGTGCTCCCAGTTTATATAGAGGCTTCGATAGGTCAACCAGGGGATCCCCAGAATTACCAAGGGATTGCCAACAAGTGCTACTACGAATTTTAAAGTCTCACGGTGGCTGCCCATTTGCATTGCGACAGTTCCAGTGAAATGGGTTGCTGCCCCCCCCCCCCTGCCATTGAACCATCCAACTGTGAAGATCAAAGGCTGCTGGAAGGGGAAGCTAGGCAGGTCCAAAGCAGCAACCAGATCAGGGTGAATTAAACACCTGGAACACCCAGAGTCAACCAAAGCCCAGACCTCTGTAGTTTTTGTGCGGGAACCCAATTTCACTTTTACTGCTAGAGTGGGACAGTCAGCACTAACCATAGCATCCTCCCGCCCATCCTCCTCCACCTCCCTGCAGGCGCTGTTCATGGCAGGTGGCTGGCGTTTCCTGCCGGCTCCTTAGAGTTGTCTTCAGCCTCTCCCAGGAAGTAGAATACTTCCTCAGTGTCAGCTGCGCCCTTGGCTGCTGTCATCCGCTGCGAGGGAGGGTGCGATTTGGCCAGCAGCTTGCCCGCTCGATCTCCAGCCTTGGCTTTTGGGCAATCAGCTGCTCAATGCCCTTCCTTTCCACATCGGAGACACTGACCCCTCATGTAGCGCTGATCTCTCTCCTCATCCCAGGCTCTATAGCCTGGCCGGGCAGCAGTTGCAGCACTTCGGGGTCCCCTCATGGTGGCTGGTGGTTTTTCAGGTCTTCTGGTTTGCATGAAGGTATGCTGAGCATGCTCAGCCTTGCCTGCCAGACAGTTCCATTCGTACAATGACTCTGGGTCATCCCTACACAACGCCCACCACAGGCTTCCCGGTTGAGTCTCTCTTTGAACCGTTCTATTAAGGTTGACTGAGACCAGTCGGGGATTTTCCCAGCTAGAGCCTTAAACTCCAGGGCATAATCAGCTACAGACAGTTGGCCCTGGGTAAGATCCTTCAGCGCCTTCTTAGCTCTTGCCTTGGCCAGAGGATCCTTAAAGTGCAGCTTTAACGCCCACATGAAGTCCTCAAAATAATCAAGTGCAGGGGAGTCAGCCTCACTTAACTGAACATACCAGTCAGCCGCTCGACCCTTCAACTTGGTGGCAATGGCAGTTATCTTAGCCTCTTCGGAAGGGAAGTATGCTCCAAACTGCCTCATGTAACTTTTAGCATTAGTTAGAAAGAAAGATAACTTGGTTGGATCCCCATCAAACTTGATAGAAGAGTCTCTCACCCCCACTCCTGTTGGAGCGGAATCGGCGGCTGCTTGAGTCCTTGGGCCCCAGGTTACAGTAGCTCTCCATCTTCGGGGTGGGGACACTGGTGGTCGAGCCCTGCGGGGTGGAGATTCATCCCAGAGCCGTCTCTGGCCCCGCTCCGCCAGCGGTCCGGATGGGAGGATGGGGGATGGTTGCGTGAAGCTGGGATCTCCCTGCCCCCACCCCCCAATGACAGAGACAGGTTTCTTAGCATATACTCCATCGATTCTATTTTGGCCTCCATCACTCTTAGCCTTTCAAGGGTTTGAGATTCCTCCCTCCCTCGCGTGTTAGGCTGTCTCTCTGTTGATACCATAGTAGAGTCTACATCTGGGGTCAGAGGGAACTGATACTTCCAGGATGCCTGGGATGTCCCTGGCTGGGGTTCTCCCGCTTCATCCCAGGTGATCAACTCTGCAGGCGATTCGCTGGGTGCCGGTTGCTCTGGTTCTCCCCCATCGTCACATTCCTCTACCCAAGGACTGGAACTCGATTCCTCCCGGAAATCTGAAGGTTCTGGGGTGAGGCTCAGTTCTCCACTCTTGACCGTCGACTCAGGCATCAAACCAGCCATCTCCTCAAGTCCCCCAGTTGTGAGCTTGGACTCGGCCATTGTTAACTATTTTCCCTCACAAGAAACTAATCTTGGTAGGAGCTAACGGTACAACTTTGGTGATTCTCAGCTTTATGTAATGGTTGCCTATTCTAAAACACTATCAGACTCATGAGCAGGAATTCAAAGATATCTGATTTATTAAAATATAGTATGTAGGATCACAGAGAAAGCTGAGAATGATAAAAGCGCGCCAAATGCAAACTAAAAGCCCTCGGTGTAAATGAGATCCCTCCCCCTGTAGAATCGTCCCAAGTTCACAATCCCAGGTGCTCCTAACGGTTTCTGATGGTCTGTGGGAAAAGTCCTTGAATAGATAACATAACCCAAACACATTCCATTGTAATGAACACAGATACAGAGTTTGGTACAAGGTTTCACAGCAGCTCCCTCCCAAACAGAAATGTGCACCAGCGCCATGGCATGTGAAACGTTACGATGTATAAACTACATTGAAACAGTGAACATGACACATGGTTTGTATTATACTGCTGCTGAGTGAGCTGCACTGGCTTCTAGTTTCTTTCCAGGTGCAATTCAAGGTGTTGGTTATCACTTTTAAAGCCCTGAATGGCATTGGGCCAGGCTAATTGTGGGACCACCTCTCCTTGAGGGTATCTTTTTGTTCCACCAGGTCAGATAAAGTGGGCATGCTCTAGGTTTCTCCCCTTAAATGTTGTCATCTGTTGGGATGTAGGAAGTGTGCCTTCCTCCATAGCAGCCCCTGCCTTGTGGAACACCTTTTTTCCCTGAGATCCAGCAGGCCCCTAGCCTTCTAAAATGCCTATTCCCTCAAGAGTTGGGTTAGGGTAAGGCTGTATAGAAGAATGTTTGGCTTGGGGGCACTGGAAGTTTTTGATGCTGGTTTTATTGTTTATGTTTTTATTACTGTTTCTGTGAGCCACCCAGGGTTATGGTGCATGAGATAGGTGTCCATGTAAGTCCTTACAAAAATAAATATAGTTAAGTGTGTTGTGCCTGATTGGATCCAGCAATTTTGATTGTCTCCCTCTTTAACCTGAATTATTGTACACAGACTGCTTATTAAACACTTTGACTTATATTTTTTATAACTAAGTTAAAGGCTAGAGTCTGATTTATGATTTTATAAGCAAGTATGATTGAACATGGACTTGATTTATGACTTGTCCATTTACTTTCACAGTCTTGTTAAGCTGTGAAAGCAAAGTTTAACTCTGCAGATTTGTGCTGTTATACTTTTTGTACTGTTGTCAGCACAACTGCTAATTCAGTTCAACCCTCTGAATATGGAATCAGGACTGACCAGTATGTGAACTTGGCTCAGCTCTTTTTTGCCCTATTTTTTGTTGGAGAAGTTTTAAACTTAACTTTGAATAAATAAGCCCAAGGCTAACAATAGGCCTTGCCTCAGAAGTTGATTGCTTTTTAGAACAGGAATGGTTAGTCTGCTTTTGGCTTAGCATACATGAATTTAGCCACTTGGTATGGTAAACAATGGTTGGTAAGTTAAATCATGTATTATCCTAATCAAATAGTTAAATAAATTATGGCTTAATGTGATATGAAGCCAGTCTTACGAATCAAAAGTCTGTATTAGTGTTGGGAACAAATATACTTTTATTTTCCTAATTTATTAAACATATTTCTATGCTTTCACAATCAAAATGTGTGTGGCTTTCAGTGACTTACATAGAAAAAATATAATATTAAACATATCCAATACAAAATAAAAACACAACAGCACTACAATACAAAGAGAATGAAATGAGTTTGGGATTATAAATCCCATAATTTGCACAAAGATGTGCTGGTTTAGGAGTATAAAGTTGCAGTCCAATCACATGCTACATGTCCTACCGCACCTTCAATTTCATAAGTAGCTTCTGCCAACAGAAATTTTGTACGATTTTAATGGAATAATTATCTAAAAACTGAAAATGGATAAAAGCATAAGTAAAGAGTTAGGTTAAATCAATTATCACATTTGAAGTCATAACAAAGAGCAAAATTTCAAAATACATGAATATGTCCATCATGGATGACATAGTGACTTTTGGACTCCATTGCCTTCTCTACCTACTGGCATGAGATCTTTGTTATGATGCCATGCAGAGCATAAGCTGAATACTGGCACACTTAGTCATTGGTTGCTGTATCTGATATCCTGGAAGGACTAGATTCCCAGCACTAATTATAGTTAAGGCTGTAGTACAATTTCCTCAATGCACTGTGGTCTCAGCATGCCAATCTGTACTAATTTCAAATTGAAACTGAAGTTCAGGAAAGCATTTTGGTGTAGTTAGAGTGTTGGTTCTAGAAATATCGAGATCTAGAGATTCAGAATTCTATCAAGGAGGAAGGTAGAGAGAAGGTTGTTATATGTTGTGCCTAGGGCTTACCTACAAAAGTGACTAAGCAATTAGAACCAACATGTAGAATTCTGTCTTTACAAGTTGGCTGCAATGTTTGTACATGTAATAGGTTGTAAAATCCATAGAATTCAATTGGACCTGCTTCTCAGTAAGCACTATATTTCTCAGATGACGTTTATATTTTCTTTTGTTTTATTCCTTATATACACTTTACTTTTCTATCAGCTTGGAGGAAAGTATGTATGTGTAAATCCCATTCTAAGAGGTTAAAACACTGAAAAAGTTAAAGGAAAACCTGGACCTTTTAATTCAGGTAAATCAGTGGTGATAACTGAAGTCCACAGAAATCAAACTCTGAGCAAACCCTGGGTGGGAACTGTTGGAGGTTTTGGCAAATCCAGCATGCCTCATGTAAATTAAGTTGTCCCACAAGGCAATTCTGAAGAAGCTGTTTGTTTGCCACTCCCACTTCCTCTTTCTCCTTTCCCTCTTGTCCACCCAGGGGGGGGCAGCATGGATGCTGCTGTCTTCATCAGGGCCATGTGCTTGGGCCTTGATGAGGGATTCTGCCCTTTTCTTTCACACACCTCTTGGCAGCTGTAGGGGCAAACTATGTAATTAGTAAGAAAAGAAGAACAAAGCAACTTCATCTTTTCCCACCAAGATGGATGTAGCAGAAGCAACAACAATAAAGTCAGTGAGCTTCTTTTTACTTCTTAACCTAATGTGTCTAAGCGTGTGATTCTTTATGATTGGGAGGGCTGAATGTGTAAGAGCAATAACCTGTGTTTCTCTGGCATGCTCATCGAACCTATCTAAGATAATTTTCTTTTTCTGTCCCAGCTTCTAAGCTGTGTTAAGCTCTGCTCCATTTTCAGTAGTTCTAGCAGGCCACTGAATTGGCTTCAGGAACATGTCACTTTAGCTGGGCTATGAGGAGGAGGAGGGGCCAGCTCGATTTTGTTTTTGCCTTTGTTTGTGTTTCATTAAGGCTGGCTGGAAGGCAGGAAGAAAACAGTTGAAATCCATAGAAATCCATGTTGAAAATCAGGAAATTATATAGCAAGCTAGATGTAGTATAGATTTAATGGACTGTGATTTGAGCTGTGGGGTTTCATCCTATGTGTGTTGTGGGAGATCCTGAGCTAAGGAAGCAGAGATTTATCTCTTCAGAAGCAGTTGTTCATCTCTCTCTCTCTCTCTCTCTCTCTCTCTTCCTTCCAGGTTTCCAGGTTTTTTAGATTTATATGTGTATTCTGAATTCTTATTATACCAGTGATGCTTATACTGAGAAGAGGGCCCAGTCTCTCCCATCCACTTGCCACTTCCTGAATAAACCAGTGATAGAGGGAGCTATTTCTGGAATAAAGTGGTAGAAACCAGCACTAACAAGTTGGTTCTTCCCATGAGTTATTGCAGGAGGAGATTTTTGAGGTCCATTCATGGGACTAGTGGAACCCAATCTATAACATCTGGTGAGCGGGCATGCCTAGTTATACAATCCAAATTGTTCAACTTTGTCCTCCCATTTGAAATTTGACATTCCCAACAATTATTTAAGAACTAGATCAATACAGTACATATACTTTGTGAAGAGGCTGTTTGTAGTCTCAGAGGAGGCCTTACATGTAGTTTCCAAGCATTTAAAACACACATTACTGGGGTCAGTTTGGCAAGAATAAAGGTCACATGTTAATGGAAAGTTTCATTAACGTCCATTGAACAGATAACTGAATAACTGCACAGGGATCAAAAGTCCTCAGATGGTGTTGAAATGATGTTTCACTTTTTCTATAAAGTCCACTGCAGGATTTATATATAGAGAAATGGGGATGGATTTAGAAAGCAAGCAGTTTGGAAGATCTATTACTGAAAAAGCTAAAGCTTCCTACTATTGAAAGAACACCTGGACTGCGGTTGAAAGAAGACTCATTTTCTAATGTGTGTTAAAAATTCCTTGACTAGGAAACCAGAGTTACAAATGCTAATACCACTTTTATTATAAGGTTACAATAATAGAACCTTGCAAGTCTGAATATGCTTCCTCCCTCCCTCCCTCCATCTTCATGAGAACTAGGAAGGTCAAGTCTGAGTTGCTTTCTCAAATTACATTTCTTCCCCAGACTCAGATTTCATTTGACTGACTGTTGCCTTGGTTGCAGCTCTTCCTCCTCCTCCTCCTCCTCCTCAAGGTTATTCCAACTTCCCATTACAGGTGCTTAAAGGGAAGAAAATCCAGCTTATCCTAAGGGAAGATGTTTCCAAACTATCTGTGTAATTTAAAGTTCCATTAGAGAATGATAGATTTGGGCCCGGCTGGTAAGACAAGACCATGAGCTACAAGCATTAACTTTATCATGGCTGGTGGCAAGTAGAAGCAGGAATGCCTCTTTTAAAATGGTGTCTTATAGGTGGTGGCTTCATTTGTACATTATGCTAAGGCTAAATATAGAGCCAGTTTGGTGTAATGGTTAAGGCACCAGGCTATAAACCATGAGACTATGAGTTCTAGCCCCACCTTAGGCATGAAGCCATCTGGGTGACCTTGGGCTAGTCACACACACACACAGACCTAGGAAGGAAGCAGTGGCAAGCCACTTCCTGAAATCTTGCCAAGAAAACTAAGGAACTTGTCCTGGAAGTTACCAAGAGTCAACATTGACTTGAAGGCACCTCTCTCCCCAGCTAAATATGGTTTATTTTCAGCTTAGTCTGCTGTTCCAATCTAGTCAATGGGTGCCTGACACTGGGCCAGGATGTTGGGTAAACTGTTCTGGTAAATGGTATAGGTTGTTGAAGTTACTGGGTTTGGCCTAGGTTTGTGTTGTTTTATGTTTTGCTTTTGTAGTTTTTTATGATCACTGTTTCTCTTTTTGCCTTTTTAATTCTAAGTTAGCCACCTGGCACTGCAATTTGCGAGTTGGTCAGCCATATAAATTTCACAAATAAATGGCATAAATAATGTTTTATGAACCAAAATTTACAGATGAACATGTCATATGACCCAGAAGCCACAATTTAAAACATGGCTTAATGCTTCAAAGTTATGAAATGCATAAGTGGCACTCATACCCTATTTCTTACAGAATATTTTCTTCAGCTTATATAAAACATAATGCTCTGTCATGTACTAATTCTGCAGTATTTATTTCTGTAAACTTAAAAAAAGTTTTTGTAGAAATGGTTTGTGCAGAAACTACTTGATTATTTTTATCACCGCCCATCTCCCCCACAAGGACGGACCCTGGGCGGTTTACATTTAGATTAGTGCATATAATTCAAGTTGCTTGTCTAAAGATGGGCGGTGATAAAAATATGACAAACAAATAAATGTGGCCTTTTTATATGAGGCTATAGTAATTTCTCCTCTTCCTCCTCCTCCATGTTTTCCTACAGGTACAGGGTCTGCTTTTTTGATCAATGGATGCCATTTCACATGATTGAACACAGCAACTGGGTCCAACTTTGCTTTGGTCTTCTGCGTGGGCATTTGCCATCATGTTAATGTGGTCAGCGGTGCAGACAATAGCTTCTTTAGCCGGTTCTGCCCTTAAACCAGTAGCCCTTGCCTACTTGTCATGGTGGTGAGACAAGGCTGATGTGCATTGCCTTCGGGGGACTCCCTAACATTGTTCAACATTGTATATGGCTCTTGATCCATTGGACTTTGCCACCCTAGTAATACATTTTCCTAATAGCATGAAATGTTGAATTTTTCAGAATGTTTCAGATCTATCACATGTAAGTATCTATAGCCTGTAGGCCTTACTAGTTA
This sequence comes from Candoia aspera, assembly GCF_035149785.1. Classification (NCBI taxonomy): domain Eukaryota; kingdom Metazoa; phylum Chordata; class Lepidosauria; order Squamata; family Candoiidae; genus Candoia; species Candoia aspera. The sequence continues at coordinate 168,334,899 of NC_086155.1, forward strand.
CAGTTTGTGACCAACTGTGATGAACAAATCCTTCAGCTCTGGTTTTGCTCAGGTACTCAATTGAGCCACTGCAACAATCTCTATATCCATCTGTCTATCTATACATAAATGATTGAAATTATGTATAAATTTAGCATAAATTCAACAATAATGCTTTGCTGTGTTTTTGTTTTTCCAAATTTATACAGTATATTTTCTTAATATAAACTTTCTGCATGCTCCTTCATATCATATATACCTGCATGTATGCATACACAGATTTGCATACATATTTTGATGAACTTAAAAATTGGTGTTCATAAAACTGATTTGAAGTATACCTGCATTTAAGCTGATGTCTTGGTTCTGGAAGCTCCAATAACATGTTCACACTGAAAAGCAAAATGAGGGTTTTGTCCCCCTTCCTCTCTACTTGGAGATTTTTTTTTCTTTGAAAGGTAACTATTTCTGAAGCAATACTCGGAGTGCTAAGAGGGTGTGCATGGATTGTGTTTGTCTAGATATGAGAACTATTGTTACTGTGACTACCATGGAAGGAGAGAGATACAGCTCCTACGGTTTTTAGCTGGGCATGGCTGTATTACAGCAGAGAAGTAGAGGGCAGAGGCCAAGACAGGAGAGGAGATGCAGTGAAGAGCTGCCTAGGAGGAGAAGCGATTGGGGACATGGGGACTAAAATATTGAGAATTTCAAGAACAAGACGTTTCTTTCATGAAAAACATTTCAGTTTCAAACTTGTGCACACTCCCAACTTGTCTACTCTCAGGTAAGCATACATAGTGAAATTATGGACTTTTTGTGTAAAAAAGAAAAAATACTATTTATGGCTTTGATGATTAGATAGGATAGATTATAGAAAGAAGAGAGTCACAATGTAACTTTATTTTTTTATAAGAATTTTATTAAGTTTCAGACAAAGATAAAAGCTACAGAAAAACAAAAAAGCTACAAAAACACCCTAAAAAGTGGAAACACAAGAGAATTTTTTTTTATAAAAGTTACAAAAAGAGGTGACTTCTGACTTTTAACAGCAAGGATATACAACAACAATGTAACTTTAGAGAGAGATCAATTTATAATTGTACTTATAATTGCTGTAAAGAAGATCAGAAGCTACTTTATATCTTTTTTCTTCTATTTTTCTGTTATTTTCTTTTTGCACCTTTAGTTTTTTAGTTTTTTCTTTTTCTTTTTCACTCTATTTTAATCTGCATTAGTCTTATTCTTGTGTTTCAAATTTTCAATTAAATACACACACACACACACACACACAAAAGCATGCATAGTGAAATTCAGAATAAAATGGAATTATTTTAGAAACAGTTACAAATTAGTTAGAAATAGACTGTTTTTTTAAAGCAAACCAAGTCTTGCATTTGTTTTTAAAAGAGATGACCTGGAAAACCAAGGTGGTGGGCTGGGGGCAAAAGAATAGGGAGAGGGAAAAAAGGTGAACTAAAGCAGTGTCTCTCAACCCCAGCAACTTTAAGATGTGTGGACTTCAACTCCCAGAATTCCCCTGCCAGCATGGAGTTGAAGTCTACATGTCTTAACACTGCGGAGGTTGAGAAACATTGAACTAAAGTACCACTGACTCTGATCACTTTCCACTGCAAGTAGCCCAAGACATAAGGTCTTCAAGAGAAAACAGATTTCAGTCTTAGTGAAATCTGGGAGATTGTCCCACATGTTGGGAGAAAGATAATTGATCTGTCATGATTTCTTAGCTCTTTGTATGAGGCTTTTGATGATGCTTATAGTCTTAATGTATGCATAATTTTAAATGTATACACAGCCAGGGTCCAGTACTCTATGACTAATCATGAGACAATAATACGCCTTACCTTAATTCTCTGATATTCATGATCATGCAATAATACGGGAGTCACATAAAAATGTGATACAGGAAAAGCAAGATTTTTCTCACCACAGGAAGCCAAATGTTTTGGGAAGCTCTGATTTCAGAAATCAAGGTAGTGGGAGCTACCCCTAGGAGTTTTATACTTAGTTCAAAAACTTTTCTAAGCAGTTGCTAAGAAAAGTAGAGCCAGTGATTGTAATACCATTTTGATTGCAACAGACACTTTTAAAAAGTGCTAGCCAGGTTTCCAAGTAAATGTCTGGTAATACAGCATTTGAACAAATCTTTCTCAAGGGAGGAGGGTCACACTGATTGCCTTAAATACAAACAATTTTGATTTAAGTCCAGCTGTTAAGAATGCAGTATGTTTAATACGTTCTTCTGATCCTTTTTTTTCTTACCTGTTTAAAGTGTCCTGATTAGTACAGTTAACAAGTTCAGAATTTTATGTCTTCCTCCCAAACCATGCATAAATGTCCCCAAATCTGTCAGTGTGCTAGATCAAACCAAAGTCAGTGCAGTCTACTATTCTTTGCAAGACTCTCATCAGAATACTAAGTTGTCCTTGATCAGTGGGTCATCAACTGTTTTCTTCCTATTTTAGGTTTTTGAAGTTTGGCTTGGCTTTTGCTAATTACATTCTTGTTTGTTATTGATTGATTGATTATTATCTCTTCAATAAGCACTGAACAATCAGTTTGGTATAGTATTTACTGTGCTGCACTAGGGGCAAAAAAGATTGACTTACTTTCTCTGGGCCTCAGTTAAAGAGATCATTATAATACAATTCTTTGTATTATATGCCCCATTTTGTTCTTCTCCTGGCCTGACTTAAAGACACTATACACTATACACAGAGTTAGGACTTAAAAGGAGTGGAAAATAAGGCCATAACTTTATTGATGACTGCAAAGGAGAGGGAATAAAATACCCTATCTCTTCAAGTAAAGCAGTGTTTCTCAAGCTGTGTAGACTTCAACTCCCAGAATTCCCCAGCCAGCATGATGTAATGTAAGAGTAGATTTCAAAGGTGGCACCCTGAAACTATCCACGATTATCATTAAGGAATGGAGATACCAGGGTAACCAATGCCACATGGGCTTAATACAAAGTATAGCCACCCTTCACAACCATTCACAAATATGATGGTAACAAATGGCAGTAAATTCATTTTCCAACCAATGCACACATTTTCAACCAAATTTCGTGCACCTGACAACATACACAAGAGTGGGAGTAACACTGGTGTAGCTTTATGCGAGAACTTTATCTGAATGAGATGGTAGCAACCAGTAATCTTCACAGCGTCTCTCTCTCTCTCTGTGATACAGTTACCATTTCACGTAACAAAAAGGTACTGGAACAGAACGCAGTTGATAAACAAGGAATGGATGTATTTCTTAACCTTTGGGCTCAGAACGGGTAACCAGACCAGAGTCTTCAGACCTGAGAACAGCATACTGCATGGGTATGTTTGCAAATGTGGGAGTGGGTGTGATCAACCAGCCTGCCAATGAAAAATAGAGACTAAGATAAACTATAGTTATTCCCCAATGATTCAGGGTTTTTGTTGTTATTTAGTCATGACAATCTAATCTCAGCTTTACCCCTGTCCTGAGATAGGCTGTCAGATGCAAAAATTATTATTGGTTTTGTGGTGCATAAAACAAATTGCTCATTATGGCTTTGGGCAGATAAAATTCCACTCTCTTACAGAAACTTTAGAGAGTCAACATGTTTCTAGGAAGGGATATCATGCTTATTTCCCACCTTCTTTCATTTGTTTCACTGATACATTTTTAAATCAAATTACTCTGTCTTTTCTGTCTTGTTCAAATATGCATGGTCACAACTAAGCAGAGAATATATCATGCATTTCATGATGTCACAGTGCTATGGGCCAAAGTAGATTTGGCTACATGGAAAAAATGTTGCTCTTCAAGAGTTACAGTTGCTAAGATAACTTTCTGTGAAACACTGACTACTTATAAAACAGCACTATTTTATTTATTTATTTATTTTTGTGTGAATAAATCTTTTTGTAATGTTCTGCTCTATATTCCCATGGTAATATTTTTAGTTTTTTTCAGAATTCCTGAAAATAGATGATTAAAGTTTTGTTTGCTTTAATTGACTCAATTCTTCAGACATATTTTAGCACCATTTCAACAGAGATGCTTTTAGCAGAATTTAGTAATCACCAAAACAAGAGTTTTAAGGCATTATATTGTACAATAGCCTAATATTAGTCTCTATATAAACTCTTTCAATCAGGCAGTACTGACCCAGAAGACAAAAATGTCAACACATGGGCCTAGAAGACAAATAACCTATTAATCTAATGACTTATGAATAAAATTTTCATATATTTTGGTTGCAGCACAGCAGCTACAATGAACTACAGTGAGGTCAACCTTCAGTAATCAGTTTATATGGGGCCACATATATAGGTGTCAGCCTGCTACAGTGGGTCACTTAACTGAAATGAAATAGATAAGGTTTTCACACACAGAGAGTTTCTCAAAAGAGGGAAGAAACAAAATGAATGCAGACTGATGAGTTGGCAGAAAGAAGATGCCAATTGAAGTGAATATTGGTAGCTCAGGGTTGAACTGTGGAGTCCTTGGTGCTCTCTGAGCCTTGTCGTTTTCTTGCAGACATTTCATTGCCAGACTAGGCAACGTCTTCAGTGCGCTATTTTGCCTAGTCTGGCAATGAAACATCTGCAAGAAAACAACCAGGCTCAGAGAGCACCAAGGACTCCACAGAAAGAAGGTGGCTAATTGTGAGGTTTCAGCCCACATCTGACTCCAAAAACAAACTTATCTGGAGTCGGGGGAGAAACCAAAACTGCTCAGGAGAGGCCTGAAAAAGCAGAACCAGGAAGTGACTCAGCAGAGTGGGAGAAATGGCAAACAGGGATTGGGCAAGCTCTGGTGGGGGATTTGAACTCTCCAATCAGTGCACGAGACAGGAGAGCTGAGAAGCATGTGAACCAGAAAGCAGCCCAATTGGCTGCTGGAGAGAAAAGGTGCGGAAGGGATCGGATCCAGTTCAGATGTACGAAGAGCAAGCTGCCAGAGACATCCGATCCTTTGAGCTCACAGCCCTTGTGGAAGAGTCCTTACTTGCGTCGGAGGCCTTGCCTGTAGCCAAAGTGGAATCAGTGCCAGCATCTTCTACCTCGAAAGCATTGCCTTCTGCACAAGCTGCTTCAGAGGATCCTCCTCCTGCTGTTCCTGCTGAGCACAGACTTGCATCTAGCTCTGGACCTTGTCGCTGTGTTCCAGTGCGATCCCTGTGTGCATCCAGTCTTGCTTCCAAGCCCCAGCCTTGCCTAGAATCTCCAGTCCAGTCCACTCCAGCTGTGCTTCAAGCTTGCAGCTTTGCCTAGGAACTCCAGTCCAGTCGTACTTCAAGCTCTCAGTTTTGCCTAGGAACTCCAGTCCAGTCATACTTCAAGCTCTCAGTCTTGCCTAGGATTTCCAGTCCAGTGCAGTCCAGTCCAGTCTTGCTTCAAACCAGCAGTCTTGCCTCGAGTCTCCAGTCCAGTTCAGCCTTGCTTCTAGTTCTCAGCCTTGCCTAGAATATCCAATCCAGTCCAGCCTAGTCTCCAGAGTCCCATCTTGTCCAGTGGTTCCAGTTCAGTCTTGCCTAGCGTCCACATGTCAGCTTGGTCCCATCTGCTTGCCAGATCACAAGTCCTTGCCTCCAGTTCCTGCCTTGCCACGCACTCTAGCTTCATCTAGCGCAGCAGCTCTGATCAGCGAGTCAGCTGAATTCTGCCAGAGTCTGATCCTGCAGCCTTGCCTGTTCTTCTGTCATTGCCTGGGTGGTCTTGATTGGAACCACCTTGCCTTATTATTCATCAGGACTTTATTACTGTAAATAGTTGTTTTAAATAAAGACTTTTTGATAATAATTCTGTCTGACCGCCCCATAGTCTGAACAGGACACTAATGAACCAAGCCAGATTTAAATAATTTTGGCTGCTGAAGATTTGCTAATTCCAGAGTGGGCCGAAAACCACTTCCAGAATGAAAAGAAGTTCACTGAAGTAAGGGACAACCATATTTTGGGTGATCATGCCTACCTGATCATAGGGAGAAAAGGATTGCAAGAAAGAATATCAATGTGCTGCTAGCCACAAGAGATCACCAGCTAAGTGCAATTAATGTGTTTGATTAAAGGGGAAACTAGCACAGCGAAACACATTCCAGTATAGCTACAATAAGTTGGCACACTGACTTCAGAAGAAGCATTACTTTGCAGATAGGGAAATAGTTAACTTAGAAATGTTGAGCAAGATAGCAATAAATCAAGTTACTGGTTGTTGTTTTTTTTAACTATCTCAACCTCTGTTATAGTTGGAGGTGTAAGATGAGAAAAAAGTGGGAAATTAAGAGTGCTTAAAATTAGGTTAAATATACTTCATCTGTTCCAGGAGAGGATGAATGTGAATAAGAAAGTTTGGGATGCTGTTGTACTTGGTTCCAAGGTCTTGAGTTGCTCCTCAGGGAGTCTGTGCTGTTTGGAAGGAAAAAAATGTAAAGTCTCCTTTTAATAGTTGCATAGTCTAGGGTTGTTTGGAGGAGGAAATCATCTGTGTAGGTGTGAGAGTTGGGGACACTCCAAGTAACATGGCACCAAGATAATTGAGGATATATGTTATTTTATTGGCCAATTTTTAATCACAAAATTCCAAAGCCTCTGACGGTTTACAATGAAAGATGTTAATATCAACTCTTTAAATCCAAGATCCCCCCCCCCCTCCCCAAATGACTAGATGTCAATAAGTTAAGTTATTAAATTTGACTGGAAATTTCTTCTGATTATATAAAACTCTTCTCATGGTGGGGACCAGGGCTGTCAAAGGAAAACTATTTAAGGGACAAAGTCTCACTTTTCCTCTCCACTTTGTAAAAGGTCTACTGCCCCTTATAAACAGTTGCAGCTAAAATGTGTTAACTAGATTGATCCATTTTAAGAAAAAATGCCTCACTTTAGGAAAGTATTGTTTTACTCAATACTCTGTGCTGTGCTGACGACACTATTCTAATCTGCAAGCTTTAGTAATGAAAGTCAGGGAGCACAGTGAAAAAAATGGGACTTGTTGTTTATTCGTTTAGTCGCTTCCGACTCTTCGTGACTTCATGGACCAGCCCACGCCAGAGCTTCCTGTCGGTCGTCAACATCCCCAGCTCCCCCAGGGACGAGTCCGTCACCTCTAGAATATCATCCATCCATCTTGCCCTTGGTCGGCCCCTCTTCCTTTTGCCTTCCACTCTCCCTAGCATCAGCATCTTCTCCAGGGTGTCCTGTCTTCTCATTATGTGGCCAAAGTATTTCAGTTTTGCCTTTAATATCATTCCCTCAAGTGAGCAGTCTGGCTTTATTTCCTGGAGGATGGACTGGTTTGATCTTCTTGCAGTCCAAGGCACTCTCAGAATTTTCCTCCAACACCACAGTTCAAAAGCATCGATCTTCCTTCGCTCAGCCTTCCTTATGGTCCAGTTCTCGCAGCCATATGTCACTACAGGGAACACCATTGCTTTAACTATGCAGGCCTTTGTTGTCAGTGTGATGTCTCTGCTCTTAACTATTTTATCGAGATTTGTCATTGCTCTTCTCCCAAGGATTAAGCGTCTTCTGATTTCCTGACTGCAGTCAGCATCTGCAGTAATCTTTGCACCTAGGAATACAAAGTCTTTCACTGCTTCTACATTTTCTCCCTCTATTTGCCAGTTATCAATCAAGCTGGTTGCCATAATCTTGGTTTTTTTGAGGTTTAGCTGCAAGCCAGCTTTTGCACTTTCTTCTTTCACCTTCATCATAAGGCTCCTCAGTTCCTCTTCACTTTCAGCCATCAAAGTGGTATCATCTGCATATCTGAGATTGTTAATGTTTCTTCCAGAGATTTTAACTCCAGCCTTGGATTCCTCAAGGCCAGCTTGTCGCATGATGTGTTCTGCATACAAGTTGAATAGGTAGGGTGAGAGTATACAGCCCTGCCGTACTCCTTTCCCAATCTTAAACCAGTCCGTTGTTCCGTGGTCTGTTCTTACTGTTGCTACTGGGTCGTTATACAGATTCTTCAGGAGGCATACAAGATGACTTGGTATCCCCATACCACTAAGAACTTGCCACAATTTGTTATGGTCCACACAGTCAAAGGCTTTAGAATAGTCAATAAAACAGAAATAGATGTTTTTCTGAAACTCCCTGGCTTTTTCCATTATCCAGCGGATATTGGCAATTTGGTCTCTAGTTCCTCTGCCTTTTCTAAACCCAGCCTGTACATCTGGCAATTCTCGCTCCATGAACTGCTGAAGTCTACCTTGCAGGATCTTGAGCATTACCTTACTGGCATGTGAAATGAGTGCCACTGTTCGATAGTTTGAACATTCTTTAGTGTTTCCCTTTTTTGGTATGGGGATATAAGTTGATTTTTTCCAATCTGATGGCCATTCTTGTGTTTTCCAAATTTGCTGGCATATAGCATGCATTACCTTGACAGCATCATCTTGCAAGATTTTGAACAGTTCAGCTGGGATGCCGTCTTCTCCTGCTGCCTTGTTATTAGCAATGCTTCTTAAGGCCCACTCAACCTCACTCTTCAGGATGTCTGGCTCTAGCTCACTGACCACACCATCAAAGCTATCCCCGATATTGTTATCCTTCCTATACAGGTCTTCTGTATATTCTTGCCACCTTTTCTTGATCTCTTCTTCTTCTGTTAGGTCCTTGCCATCTTTGTTTTTGATCATACCCATTTTGGCCTGGAATTTACCTCCAATGTTTCTAATTTTCTGGAAGAGGTCTCTTGTCCTTCCTATTCTATTGTCTTCTTCCACTTCCACGCATTGCTTGTTTAAAAATAATTCCTTATCTCTTCTGGCTAACCTCTGGAATTTTGCATTTAATTGGGCATATCTCCCCCTATCGCTGTTGCCTTTTGCTTTCCTTCTTTCTTGGGCTACTTCTAGTGTCTCAGCGGACAGCCATTTTGCCTTCTTGGTTTTCTCTTTCTTTGGGATGTATTTTGTTGCCGCCTCCTGAACAATGCTGCCAACTTCTGTCCAGAGTTCTTCCGGGACCCTATCTACTAAGTCCAGTCCCTTAAATCTATTCTTCACCTCCACTGCATATTCCTGAGGAATATTCGTGAGCTCATATCTAGCTGATCTGTGGGTCTTCCCTAATCTCTTTAGTCTGATCCTAAATTGTGCAAGAAGAAGTTCATGGTCTGAACTACAGTCAGCTCCAGGCCTAGTTTTTACCGACTGTACAGATGTCCGCCACCTTTGGCTGCAAAGGATGTAATCAATCTGATTTCGGTGTTGTCCATCTGGTGAAGTCCATGTGTAAAGCCGTCTCTTAGGTTGTTGGAAGAGAGTGTTTGTTATGCAGAGTGAATTGTCTTGGCAAAATTCTATCAGCCTATGTCCTGCTTCGTTTTGTTCTCCCAGGCCATACTTACCTGTAATTCGAGGTGTCATTTGACTGCCCACCTTAGCATTCCAGTCTCCTGTGATGAAAATAACATCTCTTTTAGGCGTGTTGTCCAGTAGGTGCTGCAGATCCTCATAGAACTGCTCTACTTCAGCTTCTTCAGCATTTGTGGTTGGGGCGTATATTTGGATCACTGTGATGTTAGATGGCTTGCCCTGAATTCGAATTGAGATCATTCTGTCGTTTTTGGGGTTGTATCCAAGCACTGCTTTAGCCACTTTACTATTAATTATGAAGGCTACTCCATTTCTTCTGTGGTCCTCTTGTCCACAGTAGTAGATCTGGTGGTCATTTGATGTGAAGTGGCCCATTCCAGTCCATTTCAGTTCACTGACGCCCAGAATGTCTATCTTTAATCTTGACATCTCACCAATAACTACATCCAATTTGCCCTGGAAATTTCTTCTGATTATATAAAACTCTTCTCATGGTGGGGACCAGGGCTGTCAAAGGAAAACTATTTAAGGGACGAAGTCTCACTTTTCCTCTCCACTTTGTAAAAGGTCTACTGCCCCTTATAAACAGTTGCAGCTAAAATGTGTTAACTAGATTGATCCATTTTAAGAAAAAATGCCTCACTTTAGGAAAGTATTGTTTTACTCAATACTCTGTGCTGTGCTGACGACACTATTCTAATCTGCAAGCTTTAGTAATGAAAGTCAGGGAGCACAGTGAAAAAAATGGGACTAAGGCTGAATATAAGGATGACCAAAGAGGTACAGCAACAGCCTTAGAAGAGATAATGAAAATACTAAAACATGGATAGACTATCAACTGTAAAGGAACCAGCAGTCAAATATGCCACAAACAAGCAATTGGTAGTTTGGCAATTAAGGCCTTGGAAAAGATATTCAAATGCTGTGACATACCTGTACCTACAAAGATCAGAACTGTTCAGGGAATCGTTTTTTTCTGACACTATATGGAAGCCAAAGTTGGACTTTGAAAGATCAGGACAGACAGAATTGATGCTATTGATATTTTGGTGTCGGAGAACCCTTCTGAGAATACCCTTGATAGCCAAGAAAACAAATGGATCAAGGAACAAATCCCAAATTCTCACTCAAGGCACAAATGACCAGGCTCCAATTACCATATTTTGGACACATTATGTAACAACTCATTTTATTTATTTATTTAGCGCATTTTTTTCTACCGCCCATCTCAAACACAACTCTGGGCGGCTTACAATACCTTAAAACAACAATTCATATCAATTAAAAGCATTATAAAATCTAAATATACAATATAACAAAACTCTAGAAATAGATAAATATTATAAAATAGATAAGTAAAAAGCTAAAACCCAAGATGGTAAAATGTTAAAATTCCCCAGGGCCGTATTATGGTGCCAGCCACCCCCACGACGAACTATCCCCTCTTCCGCTCCAAGCAAGGTGGCACAGCCATGTCTTAAGCCCCTTCCTGAAGGCCGGGAGGGTAGGGGTTTGCCTTATCTCTGGGGGTAGCTTATTCCATTTCCCTGAAAGAGTCCATAATACTGGGAAAGGTAGAAGGAAAGATAAGAGGGGGATAACCAGCAGCAACGGCTGCACCGTTGGAAGACTGGAAGGGCCAGGTTAGGGATGGATCATCCTACAGAAGATTGTTTTATTCACTAGGGGTCAACACCATCTTGATGAAATATAGTCAGTCAGTCAATCAGTCAATCAAACAACAGTTTGGGGGAGTGTGTTTGTGTGTATGAAAGACACCAAATAAAATGATCTAATCAGGGTGGGTGCATATGTGTTGTCTCTGTGTGTGTATGTGGATATGTGTGCGGGTCTAACCATGGTGGGTGTGCATATATACTGCATCTCTGTGTGCATGTATCTGCTCTCTCTTTTGCATCTACAGTATGCGTTTATAAAAGTGGGCTGCATAGGCTTCCTCCTGGATCATGTACCAGGAAGGAGTCAGTGCCCAACTATCTTTCCCTTAGGGATGCATTGGCAGAATTTTTTTCTGGATATTTTTCCTCTGCAGCCTTTGGCAAGATCCAGACCTATTATTATTAATTATTATTATTATTATTATTATTATTTCTTTTGCAGGTTTCTCTTCCCCCTCCCAATTTTTGTATATTCTGTTCTGTTTTTGTAGAATTATCCTGCTGATGGACATACAGATGGACAGAATACTAAGCCCCCTTAAATAGCTTTCCAACCTCCTGTTGGATTGGAAATGATCCATCTCCTCTTGGATTTTATATTCATTATCTAATTTATGGTTTTAGATTGTAACTTAGGTTTATACGTTTTTAATATTACTTTTATTGTAAACCACCCAGAGATGGGCGGTGATATAAATTTAAATAATAAAATAATACATAAATACATAAATAAATAAATAAATAAATAAATAAAAGACAGAGGCTTTTGTTTACATAATAGCTACACCATGACTTTACTTCCTCTTTAGTTCCCTGAGGCAAACAGGAAGGAAAGAATCTACATTCTAACAAAACGTGGTAGAGCACACAATAGTACCCAGAGGACGACGACTGTATGAGCTTCAAGTATTATTGTGGAATCATTTTTAGGTTGAGAAATGTCCCATAGTTAACCTTAATACTCTGGGAGGATCACATTTGCATTTCACATTTTAAGAGAAGTATACTGAAATCAAAACTTGTATGGATCATGAGTGCCATACCAAGCAGGAACAAATTTTCCTACCAGTAAATTATTTGAGTTATACAGCTATAACTAAGAACGTAGGTTTGAGCTGAATTCCTCCAGGCATCCTTTCAGCAAATGTTTTCCTTATCTTGATTTTGTTATTCAGCAATGTGGAATATATCCAAACAAAGGGTATTTTAAAAGGTATGCATTTCACATACATATACACCTGTGTGCTTGTAGAATAATGCACACAGCCAGAAAAATTGCATTAGGAGATACTTTGAAGAAAATGAAGAGTGATGCAACAGCTATTCATGTGGGTCTCCAGATAGATTAATATAATTAATACATTTTAAAACTTGGTTCTGTAGACAAATTTCCCAGTTTTGCTTGAGTAAGGAGAATATACTTAACAGAACTAAAAACTAAGGTGGCAACAGCAGTGTGCTTTATTAAGTGGACAGCTGGACAGTGTGGTGATTGCCAGCCAGTTTTCTGCTCTACTAAATCTGGCCAGACAGGATGGTCCAGTGCTTTTCACTGCTGTAAAGACCATAGCATGTTAGCCAAGCATTGCATATAATAGTGTGACCAATAATGGGATAACAAACTCTTATGGTCCATCCCATTCCCTCTGCCAGTTTCCTATCAGCCTGAAGATCATGCTCTTTAGGACAATTTTCCAGCTGCTGTACAATGGAGAAACAAGGATAGTGGATGGGAAAGGTCTAACCAGCATGCTGGCAGCCAAGAGAACACATTTGAATATCGGAGAGAAGCAAGAATGGCCCTGTGAATTCTCTGTACAGCAGCTTGTACAAGCATACTCATGTGTGAAAGGTAGTTGTGATTTTCTAGTGTTATGGTAGCAATTAGCAATTACTGGACCAGAGTAAATGGTCTCAGTTTCAGTTAGCTTCTAGAGTCAGATTTCAAATCCAGTAAATGTCCAATCTGAGCTCTCATTAAAAATCCAAGGAAATTTGTCAGACAAGGCCTGGGGGGTTTATTTTACAAAATGACTGAGAGGTCTCATCCAACTTTATGTTTAACTGTGGAATCTGTGGAGGGGGGTGGGTTGTCAAAAGAAGCAAGATGGCAGAGGTGGCATTGGATGCAATTCAACTCCCACCCCTTATCTACATTTGTATCTTTCCTGTTTTCATCTCCACCCCATTCCTGGCAACCCCTGGATAAATATTTAAAAAGCAGAAGCAGCAGCAGGTTTTTTTTAATAAGAATTTTATTAGATTTCAGACAAAGATAAAAACTACAGAAAAACAAAAAAGCTACAAAGAGGGAAAAAAAAACTAAAGTGTCGAAACAGAAGAGATTTTTTTTTAAGTTACAAAAAGAGGTGACTTCTGACATTTAACAGCAAGGATATACAGCAATCTCCATAATCAATCCCTTACTCTATTGTTGTTTATTCATTCAGTCACTTCAGTCTCTTTGTGACTTCATGGACCAGCCCACGCCAGAGCTTCCTGTTCGTCATCAACAACCCCAGCTCCCCCAGGGACGAGTCCATCATCGCTAGAATATCATCTATCCATCTTGCCCTTGGTTGGCCCCTCTTCCTTTTGCCTTCCACTCTCCCTAGCATCAGCATCTTCTCCAGGGTGTCCTGTCTTCTCATTATGTGGCCAAAGTACTTCAGTTTTGTCTTTAATATCATTCCCTCAAGTGAGCAGTCTGGCTTTATTTCCTGGAGGATGGACTGGTTTGATCTTCTTGCAGTCCAAGGCACTCTCAGAATTTTCCTCCAACACCACAGTTCCAAAGCATCTATCTTCCTTCTCTCAGCCTTCCTTATGGTCCAGCTCTCGCAGCCATATGTTACTACTGGGAATATCATTACTTTAACTATGCGGGCCTTTGTTGTCAGTGTGATGTCTCTGCTCTTGACTATTTTATCGAGATTTGTCATTGCACTTCTCCCAAGGATTAAACGTCGTCTGATTTCCTGACTGCAGTCAGCATCTGCAGGAATCTTTGAGCCTAGAAATACAAAGTCTTTCACTTCCTCTACATTTTCTCCCTCTATTTGCCAGTTATCAATCAAGCTGGTTGCCGTAATCTTGGTTTTTTTGAGGTTTAGCTGCAAGCCAGCTTTTGCACTTTCTTCTTTCACCTTCATCATAAGGCTCCTCAGTTCCTCTTCGCTTTCAGCCATCAAAGTGGTATCATCTGCATATTTGAGATTGTTAATGTTTCTTCCAGCGATTTTAACTCCAGCCTTGAATTCCTCAAGCCCAGCATGTCGCATGATGTGTTCTGCATACAGGTTGAATAGGTAGGGTGAGAGTATACAGCCCTGCCGTACTCCTTTCCCAATCTTAAACCAGTCCATTGTTCCATGGTCTGTTCTTACTGTTGCTACTTGGTCGTTATACAGAGTCTTCAGGAGGCATACAAGATGACTTGGTATCCCCATACCACTAAGAACTTGCCACAATTTGTTATGGTCCACACAGTCAAAGGCTTTAGAATAGTCAATAAAACAGAAATAGATGTTTTCTGAAACTCCCTGGCTTTTTCCATTATCCAGCGGATATTGGCAATTTGGTCCCTAGTTCCTCTGCCTTTTCTAAACCCAGCTTGTACATCTGGCAATTCTTGCTCCATGAATTGCTGAAGTCTACCTTGCAGGATCTTGAGCATTACCTTACTGGCATGTGAAATGAGTGCCACTGTTCGATAGTTTGAACATTCTTTAGTGTTTCCCTTTTTTGGTAGGGGGATATAAATTGCTTTTTCCAAACTGATGGCCATTCTTGTGTTTTCCAAATTTGCTGGCATATAGCATGCATTAGCTTTACAGCATCATCTCACAAGATTTTGAACAATTCAGCTGGGATACTGTCGTCTCCTGCTGCCTTGTTGTTAGCAATGCTTCTTAAGGCCCATTCAACCTCACTCTTTGGGATGTCTCTGTCCTAACAGTCAGGAACCACGCTGAGATGAGGAATAAGTCTCTAGTGTTTTATTACTGCTACATTAGACAGAAAATCCTAACAAACTGAAGAAGCGTGAGAAAACCCATACAGATAAACACCAAAAGTCAAGGCTGGTCTGTTCTGTTTCTCTTTGAATGACTGCTCAACTCCACACTACTACGCATGTGTTTTCCCCCCTGGATAGGGGCCCCCTCCTGCTCACCATCAGTGCTCATGACAGTCTGGCTCCAGCTCACTGACCACACAGTCAAAGCTATCCCTGATACTGTTATCCTTCCTATACAGGTCTTCTGTATATTCCTGCCACCTTTTCTTGATTTCTTCTTCTTCTGTTAGGTCCCTACCATCTTTGTTTTTGATCATACCCATTTTTGCCTGGAATTTACCTCCAATGTTTCTAATTTTCTGGAAGAGGTCTCTTGTCCTTCCTATTCTATTGTCTTCTTCCACTTCCATGCCTTGCTTGTTTAAAAATAATTCCTTATCTCTTCTGGCTAACCTCTGGAATTTTGCATTTAATTGGGCATATCTCCCCCTATCACTGTTGCCTTTTGCTTTCCTTCTTTCTTGGGCTACTTCTAGTGTCTCAGCAGACAGCCATTTTGCCTTCTTGGTTTTTTCTTTCTTTGGGATGTATTTTGTTGCTGCCTCCTGAACAATGTTGCAAACTTCTGTCCATAGTTCTTCCAGGACCCTATCTACTAAGTCCAGTCCCTTAAATCGATTCTTCATCTCCACTGCATATTCCTTAGGGATATTAGTGAGCTCATATCTAGCTGATCTGTGGGTCTTCCCTAATCTCTTTAGTCTGATCCTAAATTGTGCAATAAGAAGTTCATGATCAGAACTAGAGTCAGCTCCAGGTCTTGTTTTTACCGACTGTATAGATGTCTGCCACCTTTGGCTGCAAAGGATGTAGTCAATCTGATTTCGGTGTTGTCCATCTGGTGAAGTCCATGTATAAAGCCGTCTCTTAGGTTGTTGGAAGAGAGTGTTTGTTATGCAGAGTGAGTTGTCTTGGCAAAATTCTATTAGCCTATGTCCTGCTTCATTTTGTTCTCCCAGGCCATGCTTACCTGTAATTCCAGGTGTCATCTGACTGCCCACCTTAGCATTCCAGTCTCCTGTGATGAAAATAATGTCTCTTTTAGGCATATTGTCCAGTAGGTGCTGCAGATCCTCATAGAACTGCTCTACCTCAGCTTCTTCAGCACCTGTGGTTGGGGTGTATATTTGGATCACTGTGATGTTAGATGGCTTGCCCTGAATTCGAATTGAGATAATTGTTGTTTTTTTGGATTGTATCCAAGCACTGCTTTAGCCACTTTACTATTAATTATGAAGGCTACTCCATTTCTTCTGTGGTCCTCTTGTCCACAGTAGTAGATCTGGTGGTCATCTGATTTGAAGTGGCCCATTCCAGTCCATTTCAGTTCACTGATGCCCAAAATGTCTATCTTTAATCTTGACATGTCACCAATAACCACATCCAATTTGCCCTGGCTCATAGATCTTACATTCCAGGTTCCAATGGTGTGTTGATCCTTAGAACATTGGATTCGCCATTCACCACCAGCTCTGATGGCCGCTAGCCATCCTTTCATCTTTGAGCTAGCTGTGTCATCACATCTGGGGCTAGTTGAACTCATCCTCTGTTCCTCCCCAGTAGCATTTTGACCATCTTCTGACCTGGGAGTCTCATCTTCTGACATATCTCTGCTTGTACTGATCCATTTAGTTTTCACATTATTTCATAAATTATTCCATTGGCACAATATAAAAATCACTAAATACAGTTGCTCCCTTCCCTTATGTTAAAAGAAGAAACACACACACACACATATACAGTGTGCAAAAGTCTTAGGCCACCACCAGCTTTGTTGTTTTAGCAAAGTTTTAATGACCATCCATAATTATTTTTCAGTCTCTGTATTAAGATACAAACAGAAAATACAGGAAATATGTACACACAATTTAACCAAACACAATTTTCAGAACAAAATGGCTTCTTCAGGCAAAAATCAGTATTTAGTGTGACTTCCCTTTGCTCTTAGCACATCCTGAACTGTTTTGAGGAGACTGTCCTGAAGTTTTCTGAAGTAATCTTCTGGTATATTATACCAGGGTTCTTTCAGCACTTCCCAGAGTTCTTCTTTAGATGTAGGTTGTCTTTTTTTCTTTCTCTGTCCAGGTGATCTGATTATACTGTAGATGCCTCTATAATATTCAGGTTTGGGCTCTGTGGAGGCCAGTCCATGATGGTCAGTGTTTTATCAGCTGTTTTTCTTGCTAAATATGATTTCACTGCATTAGCAGTGTGCTTGGGATTGTTAAAAAGGTAAAGGTTTCCCTTGACATTAAGTCCAGTCGTGTCCGACTCTAGGGGGCAGTCCTCATCTCCATTTCAAAGCCGAAGAGCCGGCATTTGTCCTTAGACACTTCCGTGGTCACGTGGCCGGCATGATTAAACGGAACGCCATTACCTGCCCGCCGAAGCGGTACCTATTAATCTATTCACATTTGCATGTTTTCGAACTGCTAGGTTGGCAGGAGCTGGGACTAGCAACAGGAGCTCACCCCATCATGCAGATTCGAACCGCTGACCTTCTGATCAGCAAGCTCAGCAGCTCAGCGGTTTAACCTGCAGTGCCACCGCGTCCCTTTGGGATTGTTATCATGCTGAAAAATGAAACCATTCCCAATCAGGTGCTTTCCAAAAGGAATGGCATGATGAATTAAAAACCTCTCTATTTTTCAGCATTCATGAACCCAACAATATGGACAATATTGCCAACACCACTGGCAGAAATGCAGCCCCAAACCAGGACAGACCCTCCACCATGTTTCACTGAAGGTCACAAGCACTCATTCGTCCATCTCTCTCAATCTCTTCTTCTCACATATTGTTGACGATTGGACCCAACAATTTCAGACTTGGATTCATCACTCCATAATACTCTTTTCCACTGATCCTCATTCCAATCTTTGTGAGCTTTAGCATATCTTTGCCTTTTCACCCTGTTCCCCTTCGGCAAAAGTGGTTTCTTGGCTGCTACCCTTCCATGAAGACCATTCCTGATCAAGCTTCTTCGGACTGTAGAAGGGTCAATGTGGCATCCCAATGTAGCTGCCAGATGCTGAGCCAGGTCCCTGCTGGACTTACTCCAGTCTGTCAAAGAAGAAACTATGAGGAACTTCTCATCAGACTTTGAAAGTTTTCTTGGCCTTCCAGTCCTTTTTTTTGTCCTTGACCTCTCCTGATTCTTCAAATTTCTTTATAACAGCTTGAATACCACATCTTGAGTACCCAGTTTGTTTGTTGATTTCCTTCTGAGAGTGGCCTTGCTGATACAAAAGTATGATTTTATGTCTGTCCAATTGCCATCCCCAGGCATGACTATTCCCCTTTCCACTCCAGGCAAGCTGGCAACACCAGGTCTTCAGTTTTTTACAGAAGTGCAGGAGAGAGGGGGCTTGTCTAACCTCCAGGGGAAGAATGTTCCAAAGGGTGGGAGTTACTGCAGAGAAGGCCTGCTTCCTGGACCCTGCAATATGAAATTCTCTTACAGACAGGGTCCATAACATGCCCTCTCTGCATGACCAGGTGGGACGGGTCAATGTAATGGGGATGAGACAGTCCCTCAGATAACCTGGCCCCATGCCATATAGGGATTTAAAGGTGATAACCAACACCTTGAATTGGACCCGGAAGCAGACTGGTACCCAGTGCAGCTCGCGCAGTAGAGGTGTTATGTGTGCTGATCTAGGGGCACCAAAAATAACCCACATGGCTGCGTTCTGGAACAGCTGTAGCTTCCGGATACTCTTCAAGGGTAGCCCCATGTAGAGCACATTGCAATAGTCTATGTGGGAGATAGCAACGGCATAAGTGACTGTTCGAAGGGCCTCCCAATCCAGGAAAGGGCATAACTGGTCACAACATGAAGCTGCGCAAAGGCCCTCCTGGCCATGGCTGACACCTGCTCTTTGAGCAGGAGCCAGGAGTCCGGGACGACTCCCAGATTATGCACCAGGTCTGTCTGGGGCAGTGCAACCCCATCCAGAACCAAGGATGACAAAGTCCCAGATATGGAAGAGCCCTTAACCCACAGCCACTCTGTCTTACCAGGGTTCAGCTGAAGCCTCTTGTTCCCCATCCAGATCCCTACAGCCCCCAGACACCATGAGAGGGCAGCCACAGCATCACTTACTTCAATGGGATGGAGATGTACTGTGTGTGTGTTTGTGTGTGTATATATATATATGCCTCCTAATCAACTTCCCCCACAAAGGATAACATTTATTTATTTCCTTCCTACTAATAATCTACACATTCCTGTCTACTATAATAAAGATCAAACTAAAAAAAAACCATATAAATTGTCTGCCATTGTAATTAATCATATTAAACCCAAAACCAAACATCTTTTTTTATATACCTTAATAATCTTAATTCAAATCCTTAAAGATAAATGAAATCAGCCAAACCCTAAAAGCAATCCAGATAAATATTCTTTAACCCTTATCCCACTTCAAAATAAACCAGAGTGTTTACATATCCCCACAATGCACACAGAGCGTTTTTCATAAAGAAATCGAACAACCCACCTGCCCCCCTCAAAAACTCCAACTTCTCTTCAGAAAACCTCCCATGCATAATAACCCCTTTTTTTTCCATAGAGTTCCATCAAAAAGACAATTTCACTTGCAACTCAAACTCTCCTTTAAATTTCTTCAACTCAACTGTCCAATCTTCATCCAGATTTCAACAGAAATGTTAGAAGAAACATTTCTATCATTGTTAAATTCTTCAGTTTGATCCATGACATCCCCAACCAGATGACACATTTTAAACTTCATGTTTTCCACAATATCCTGAATGCCCTGCATAAAAGCTTGGCAGGAATCAAAAAGCATCTGTTTAAAGTTTCGATGGAAGTCAGAAAAGGTCTGATTGAAATCCTCCATGTCTCACACAATAGATTATGGTGCCAACTAAGTACTTAACCAGCTAAAGTGAAAGACAATAGAAAAATTCTGGAATGTGTTTACACAAGTGAGAGTAAAATAACAGACAGTTCCCCAGGGAAAAGGGACGCGGTGGCGCTGCGGGTTAAACCGCTGAGCTGCCGATCGGAAGGTCGGCGGTTCGAAACCGCGCGACGGGGTGAGCTCCCGTTGCTCGTCCCAGCTCCTGCACACCAAGCAGTTCGAAAACATGCAAATGTGAGTAGTTTAATTGGTACCGCTTCGGCGGGAAGGTAACGGCGTTCCGTGAGTCATGCCGGCCACATGACCACGGACGGGTCCTTAGGGACAAGGCTTAGAAACGGAGATGAGCACCGCCCCCTAGAGTCGGACACGACTGGACTTTACGTCAAGGGAAACCTTACCTCCCCAGGGAAAGTAGCAGCAGAAAGCTGAAAGTTCAAAACAGCAGATTCAACGTGTAGGGGAATGCTAATAACTTTAAATTTAGTACAAAAATAATAACAGGGAGATGATTATGTATTGTCAACCCTCCCTAGTATTTGGATGGATGGAAAGCAAAGTCCAAAACTTAAAAAAAAAATTAAATTAATCACAAAAATTACAATAAGCACCAAGAAAGCCTCTCTTAGGGTACACACACTTAAAAGAAAAATAAATTGGGTGATTGAGAAATGGGGTGGCCGATCTTAATGTCCCTTTAAGGTTAGAGCATGGCTTGGTAATGCCCCAGCCTCCCAGCTGCTCTTACCAGTCAAACGAGAAGGCTACTTGCAATCTTCTGGCTACAAGCAGCCATCCGAAGTACAGATGGGGTGATTCCAGATGTTTTCCTTTCTCCTTTAAAATGCTCCTGGGCTTCAGGAAAAACCTGCGTGAGCCTGAAAAAATTGCCACATTGTCGGTTTTGCCTGCAGAGCCCGCGGGCACAGCTGCTCAGACTGCCATGTCCCCACTGGAAGTGAGCAGCAGCAGGTTTTCAAAGAGTAGAAACTCCTGTTCTGGCACTTCCTGCACCAGCCATGTAATTGCACAATACTGCATGTCCCTATGGCTACTCTAGGAAACATTTAAAAAGACACTCTTGAAAGGGGTGCTCTGTGCTCAGAGTGCAGGTCTTTTTAAAAGTTGAAAAGAGAAGAGATCATTCAGCCACTGCATGCAGCTTAAAGACTAGCATCCCCTGTGCACTGACCAGTGCTTTTTCCTTCATCTACCCTGCTTAGAATTGACTTAAAGGCAAATATTTAAATTTCTTCCCACTAGAATTCCAGGCAGAATTAATTTTACGTTCCAGTATGTATGGTATTCTTATCCATTTCTCTAAACTCACTAGAACTCATTTTTGATTCAGACTGGCATAGGATTGCCCTGAAAATGGCCTATAGATTACTAAGGATGCCACAGAATATTTGTTTATGAAAAGATAGGTAACAGTGTCAGGTAGTCCTCGACTAACAACCATTTGTTTAGCAACCATTCAAAGTTATGACGGCACTGAAAAAAGTTACTTGTGGATAGTCCTCACACTTACGACTGTTGCAGCATCCCTGTGGCCACAGAATCAAAATTCAGGCACTTGGCATCTGGTTCACACTTTCAGTGGTTGCAGTGTTTCGGGGTCATGTGGTCATCATTTGCAACCTCCCAGCTGGCTTCCGACAAGCAAAGTCAATGGGGGAAGTGGATTTACTTAATGACCATGGTGATTTGCTTAATGACCACAGTGATTCACTTAACGGCTACAGCAAAAAAGGTTGTAGAATTGGGTGTGACTCACTTAACAACTGCCTCGCTTAGCAACAGAAGTTCCAGTCCCAATTGTGATCATAAATCAAGGATTACCTGTATTTGTAATAAGTGGTAACCCAGTCCAACTTGCTTGAAAACTTCTAAGTTTTTCATTTCACATGAAAAGTTATCTGAAAACAGAGCCCTGGTATTATAAAGAGTTTCTTCAGTCTGAGATTCCTAAGTCCTTGCTGCACCATCCTACCTCATCTAAGTCAGAGCAATAATATTGCAGAGATGTTGCTGATGGTGAAATCTGAATGACTAAATTATGTTAGCACTAGTTACAGGAGTGTCCTCAGCGTGTGGTCAAAAGACTCCAGATGGCAGCCATGATGGTGTGATCGAAGTTCTGCATATCAAAAAGCAGGCATGCATTTAATTTAATTTTAATTTTAATTTAATAGTTTTAAATAAATCTTTCAATTTTCAAGGCCACCCAATTCCACAACAACTCTTGGTGCATTACAGTCAAAAAGAATAAAAAAGAAAACAACATATGTGAAAGAAAAGGGAATAGAACTGACCAGAAGAACCAACCCCATAGCGCTAAAGACCAAAAGGATACCAAACCACCCCAAATCCCAAAATGCTTGACCACTATCCTAACCCAAGTCCTGGTTTTTAACAATTTGTGAAAAGGTGAGAGCAGTTTGGATCTCCAGGGGATATCATTCCACACAGCAGGAGCCATAACTGAAAAGGCACACCTCTTGGGTCCCTCAAAACAACAATGTTTAATCAATGGGACCTGGAATGTGCCCACCCTAACCAACCTCACCAGACAGGCAGAAACATATAGAGACAGGTGCTCCCTCAAATAGCCAGGCCTATGCCAAGAAGGGTTTTAAGGTGATAGCCAGTACCTTGAATTGCATCAGGAAGCCAACTGGCGACTAGTGCAGCTCACAGAGCAGTAGGAACATATGTGTGTACCGCAACTCACCCATCAATGCTCCCGCCGCTGCACTGTGGACTAGCTGTAGCTTCTGGGTGATCTTCCAAGAGGTCTTCTTTTGGTGGTGAATGGCTTAATGATGCTGATGATGCTTGGATGTTGACTTCTATTTCATGGACTTTGAACTCTTTTTAAAATTCATTTTATAGAATCATGTTAATGTTTCTATTCATCCTTATCTTTCAGAATGCTCTGAAAAAAAATTGCTTTGCAGAATGAGGTTCTCCTGCATGTGATATATCCTGTAGGACCTGTACATTCAAACTTGGATATTGCAATGAGACAAATGCCCCAAAATATATCAATAAAAATAAATACTCAGGCAAAAAACTGATATTGCCCTTATGTCATGAGGGAGGCTGTGAACCAATATGCCTTGACTGATGTCTTCATAATGTTTCTGCACTGTTCATCCCCAAGTTGTTATCCATTAATTATGAAATAGAGAAAAGGGAAAAGGGAAACAGGAAGAGGCCTTAATCTCAGTGTTCCTCTCTCTCCATATTTCTCTAGTCAGAAATATCACTTTTGGTCAGTGTTAAATTGGGGAGACATCTGAGGCTACTGAGGAAAAAGAGGAAGGGATTTCTGGAGTGGCTGGACAGGAAAGGTGCAGAGGCTCCAGAAGGGCCTGATAACCTGCTCTAGCCACAGCACTTTCTTGTTAGAAATATTGCTGTTGTCTGCTTGAAACTGTGAGGAACTTTTTTTCCCCAGCCTCTTTGAATTCAGTGGTGTTTATTTCCAGGTAATTAAAAGATAACAACTGAATTGGTCTATATGAGGTCCAGCAGCATTCTGTAATCTAGGTGCCTTCTAGGCGTGGATTTCTATTCTCAGAATTCTGATTAAGACATTTTGGGAATTGAAGTCCACACATCTGGCAGGAGCTTAAGTTGAAATATATGGATGCTGTCTACTTATCTTTCAGTTAAGGTGGGGGTGGATTTTAGAGGGATATGCCAGTTTGGTCTAGTGGTTAAGGCAATGGGCTAGAAACCAGGAGACTGTGAGTCCTGCCTTAGGGATGAAAGCCAGCTGGGTGACCTTGGGCCAGTCACTCTCTCTCAGCCCAACTCACCTCACAGGGTTGTTGTTGTGGGGAAAATAGGAGGAGGAAAATAGGAGTATTAGGTATGTTTGCTGCCTTGAGTTACTTATAAAAATATTAAAGGCGGGATAGAAAATAAAATAAATAAATAAATAATAATTTACTGAATAAGCCAATGGCCTGGGCTTATAGTTGAGTCACAGATACAGTATTTACCCTGGCATGTTTATGTGAGCTAGCATATTATTTTGGGGAGGGAGGGGTTGAGTTTCCTTGGCAAGATTTTTGGAATGCCATTGCCTTCTTCCTAAGGCTAAGAAAGTGACTTGCCCAAGGTAACCTAAGGTGGGACTAGAACTCATGGTCCCCCAGTTTCTAGCCTGATGCCTCAACCACTACACCAAACTGGCTCTCTAACTAATAAGGTAATTTATGGGTAATGTCGTAGTGTCCTTTGAAACTGAAGAAAGAACCTAATGATATTAAGCACTGTTAAATATATTTACTTCAGCAAAGGATCGTTACCTTGTCATGGTGCTGGAGCTTGATGATGCTGTAAAGGTAATGCATGCTATATACCAGGAAATTTGGAAAACACAAGAATGGCCATCAGATTGGAAAAAATCAACTTCTATCCTCATACCAAAAAAGGGAAACACTAAAGAATGTTCAAACTATTTAACAGTGGCACTCATTTCACATGCCAGTAAGGTAATGCTCAAGATCCTGCAAGGTAGACTTCAGCAATTCATGGAGCAAGAACTGCCAGATGTACAAGCTGGGTTTAGAAAAGGCAGAGGAACCAGGGAGCAAATTGCCAATATCTGCTGGATAATGGAAAAAGCCAGGGAGTTTCAGAAAAACATCTATTTCTGTTTTACTGACTATTCTAAAGCCTTTGACTGTGTGGACCATAACAAATTGTGGCAAGTTCTTAGAGGTATGGGAATACCAAGTCATCTTGTCTGTCTCCCGAGGATTCTGTATAACGACCAAGTAGCAACAGTAAGAACAGACCACAGAACGGACTGGTTTAAGATTGGGAAAGGAGTACGGCAGGCTTGTATACTCTCACCCTACCTATTCAACTTGTACGCAGAACACATCATGCAACATGCTGAGCTTGAGGAATCCAAGGCTGGAGTTCAAATCGCTGGAAGGAACATTGACAATCTCAGATATGCAGATGATACCACTTTGATGGCTGAAAGCGAAGAGGAACTGAGGAGCCTTATGATGAAGATGAAAGAAGAAAGTGCAAAAGCTGGCCTGCAGCTAAACCTCAAAAAAACGAAGATTATGGCAACCAGCTTGATTGGTAACTGGGAAATAGAGGGAGAAAATGTAGAGGCAGTGACAGACTTTGCATTTCTAGGTGCAAAGATTACTGCAGATGCTGACTGCAGTCAGGAAATCAGAAGACGCTTAATCCTTGGGAGAAGAGCAATGACAAATCTCGATAAAATAGTTAAGAGCAGAGACATCACACTGACAACAAAGGCCCACATAGTTAAAGCAATGGTGTTCCCCGTAGTAACATATGGCTGCGAGAGCTGGACCATAAGGAAGGCTGAGAGAAGGAAGATCGATGCTTTTGAACTGTGGTGTTGGAGGAAAATTCTGAGAGTGCCTTGGACTGCAAGAAGATCAAACCAGTCCATCCTCCAGGAAATAGAGCCAGACTGCTCACTTGAGGGAATGATATTAAAGGCAAAACTGAAGTACTTTGGCCACATAATGAGAAGACAGGACACCCTGGAGAAGATGCTGATGCTAGGGAGAGTGGAGGGCAAAAGGAAGAGGGGCCGACCAAGGGCAAGATGGAGAGAAGATATTCTAGAAGTGATGGACTCATCCTTGGGGGAGCTGGGGGTGTTGACGACCGACAGGAAGCTCTGGCGTGGGCTGGTCCATGAAGTCACGAAGAGTCGGAAGCAACTGAACGAATAAACAGCAGCAAATATATTTAATATCCATACAGTATATCCTTTTTAAATACTTTGTCTAAGGCACAATATTGTTGCAAAATAGTTTTCTTCTTACTTATTTAGCCATTTTCTCTTTTCATTAACCTTCCAAACTAACATCTTCCAGTTGTTTTGGAGCTTAATTTTCCATAGTATTCAACTTAAGAGTACCAGAATGGCAAAGGTACTTTCAACATCTGAAAATATCTCCTTTTCTGTCCTTTATATGAAATCCATACCTTTAAATTTATTAACTTTACCTGTCATTCCCATAGCCTGAAACAAGTTCAGAAGAAATGAACTATCTGAAGTATGATTGAAAGCAATCCCCCACTTTAATCTCCGCCAGCTAGTAGACTGTCTTTGTTGAGCAAGCTATCAGCATTATGACAGATTTTGCTAATTTACTGTGTTATATTACAGCTGTACTGCGCAGAGTTTAGGCTTAGTGCCTAAATGAAGCACTAAGCTATCATCTTGGAATACTGAGCTGTTACAGATCTGAAGAATTAAGTTTATACCAGTCACTATGCCCTTGCTGCTGTTGTCTGTAATTACATTATCTTGCCAGAATGCATAAAACTCCTTCCCTGCAAAGTTTCAGCTCATGGTGAGATATTTTGAATCTTATTATACTTACTTCCCTCTATTGCATTCTCTGGTTACAATAGATCTGCTTCATGTTAAAATTTAGAATTCAGAAGTGCATTAGGTTGAAAATTAGTTACTTGGGCATGACTATCCATTGTACATATGGGGGCTATGGAATAATCAAACACATCCTACACTGTTGAGGTTTTCCTACTAACAGATTAAGACTGCTATTGTATCAAATCATTTTGGCCAGGTGAAGGGGTTGTATTAGATTGTCTCCTCGCACGTGCTTCATGCAAATAGCCTGGGGGAGGGGAGGACCTGCCCGGACTTGTTCTCACTTTCTTTTTTTTCTCACTGCCGATATGTAGTGAGTAAGGCTTGCTCCAAAGGGGGCTAAGTCCTTTAAATGTTTTGCTTTTGTTTTTGCTTTCTGTAAATAAATTATTTTTATAGAAATGCTTGGTGTGTGACTTTTTTGACCTCTCCTGGGCTAAAGGCTTTCCCAGCATCTGCCAACAGGTTATGTGCCCAGTAAACAACGCAGTAAAACCCAGAGAGAAAAGAGAGGTCAGCTCCACACCTCGTGCACAATTTAAAGGCAGGTAGCAAAGACCTGTGAAGATTTTCTTTGGAGCCACCTGGAGATTTTCCAGCAACTGCCGGTCTGCAGGACAAAGAAACTAGCTGAGGTGACTTGCAAAAGAAGGAAGAAGCCATGGCTACCTCCCAGCCCTCAGCGATGCCTCTGGAGCGCCTATCAGAGACCAACTATTTGAATTGGGCCCTGAAGATGGAAATGTATCTTCGCAGAGAGGATCTTTGGCTGCCAATTGGTGAGCAAAACCCCCAAAATCCCAGTGCTGAATGGCTGAGACAGGATGAGCGGGCTAGAGCCACCATTATCTTGGGAGTTGAGGACAATCAGCTAGTCCACGTGCGAGGCATGCAGTCTGCAAAGCAACTTTGGGACGCTTTGAGAGACTTATATGTAAAGGCAACAGCAGGGAGTAAAGTTACTCTGACGAAAAAGCTGTACAGAGCCTACCTTGCAGAAGGAGATAGCCTTCCTGAGCACCTGCATTTTATTCAGCAGCTGTTTGTTGAGTTGCAGGAGAGAGGAATGGAATTTACACCTCTCACAAAATCCTATATCCTCCTGTCCTCACTAAATGAAACATGGGACATGCTGATTTGTACCCTGGAGGCTATGCCTGAAGCAGACCTCACCCCATCGTATGTTACACAGCGCTTACTCGCTGAATGGGTGAAGAGAGAGGAAAGATCCCCCCCCATCTCTTCTGGAAAGCTGCAAGACCAGAAAATGAGGGAAAAGAAGGGAAAGGAACCTGAGGCCACAGCACTAGCCAGCCAGCGATGCTTCACTTGTGGTTCAGCTGGACATTTGCAAAGAGACTGTGCCATGAGACCCAAGAGTAGAAAGACAGAGCAGAAGAACACAAGGGCAACACAGAAGAAGGCTCTTCAGACAACCCAAATTGCACAGGTTGCTGAGAAGGTAATTCTGATGTATGGGTGTTAGATTCTGGGGCCAATTGTCATTTATGTAATTGTAAAAGCTCTTTTGTGTCACTGTCTAAAACTGAAAGACAAAGTGTATCTTTGGCTGATGGGTCTGTCACCAAAATTATGGGACAAGGTGACTTGTATTTATCCTGCTTAGGAGAAACTGTAAAAGGTGTGTTGTATGTGCCAAATTTACAATCAAACCTTTTATCTGTGGCACAATTGGCTGCAACAGGGTATATCATAACATTTAAGAAAAATGGTTGTGAGATACGTAAAAATGGGAAATTGTGTGCTACTGGTATGTTAAAAGACTCCTTGTACATTGTGCAAAATGCAAGGAAGCCAAGCTGCAAGGCTGCAGTTGGCAACACACCATATCATGACCAATGTGTACACCTGATGCACAGGAGATTTGGTCATGCTAATTTCAAGTATATAGCACAAATGCCACAGCTGTGTGCTGACCTAAAGATAAAACCCTGTAATAAGTACTTAGACTGTGTAGTTTGCAAAGAATGCAAAACACTGAAAGCTCCTGTGAGTAAGCACAGTGACAGAGTTACAACTAGACCTTTGGAAATTGTACACTCTGATATTATTGGTCCTTTTGCTCCAAGTCTTGGACAAGCAAGGTATGCAATGACCATCATCAATGATTTCTCAAGATACACATTTATCTACATCTTAAAACATAAAGATGAGGCATTTGAGAAATTTAAAAGTTTTGTGACATGGGCAAATGGAAAATTCCCTAGGCCTGTATCTGCACTCCAGTGTGATAGAGGAGGAGAATACCTTTCTCACAAATTCAGAAGGTTCCTAGTGGAAAAAGGGATAGAACAAATTCTTTCTAACCCGTACACCCCTCAGCAAAATGGTGTTGCTGAAAGAAAGGGCAGAACCTTGCAAAATGCGATGGAATGCATGTTAAAAGATTCACGATTATGTTTTAAGTACTGGGGAGAAGCTTTATCGACTGCTTGTTATGTTCAGAACAGGTTGTATAACTCTATGATTCAGGACACTCCATTCCATTTGTTTTATGGTGTGAAACCAAAGGTAAGCCATCTTAGAGTGTTTGGTAGCACTGCATGGGTTCACATTCCAAAACAGCAGAGAAGGAAAGGAGGCCCCACAACAAAGAAAGCCATCTTTGTTGGCTATGAACAAAGCCAGAGGAGCTACAGGTTCATAATGGGAGATAAATTAATAATTAGCAAAAGCGCTTCTTTTGCTGAACAAAACTGGGGGAGATTAAATTCTAGCTCTCCAGTTGAACTGACCACCACAAGAGAACAGCAAGGACTTGCTGATGGTGATCTTTTGCCTGATGAGGACATTAAACCAGAAAAGCAAACTGAAGATCCGTCTGATGAGACAGATGCTTCTCAGGAAAGTGATAGGAGTCAAAATTTAAGCCCTGTATTACCTCGCAGATCTCAGAGGAGTAATAAAGGCGTTCCTCCATCACGTTTTCAGGCTGAAACAGTAAAGGCTTTTCACATATTCACAGAACCTGAGTCTTTAGAACAAGTGAATGCTTTACCACCTGAGATTGCACAAAATTGGCATTCTGCCATGCAACAGGAATTAGCATCCTTGAAAGAAAATAAAACATGGAAACTGGTAAATCTACCTCCCAATGAACGCTGTCTGGGTTGTAGGTGGGTTTTCAAACTGAAAAGGGATGCTGATGGCAAAATCCAAAAATATAAAGCAAGGTTGGTTGCAAAAGGGTTCACTCAAAGGAAAGATTTAGATTTTGACAAGACTTTTGCACCAGTTACTAAAGGTGAATCAATTAGATTACTGTTAAAAGTTGCTGCACTCAAGGGAATGTCAGTTAACCACTATGACATTCAAACTGCATTTCTCTATGGTGATTTAGACCACAGATTATACATGCAGCAACCCCCTGGCTATGAAAAAGGGGAGAATCTAGTCTGTGAACTGCAGAAGTCAATCTATGGGTTAAAACAAGCTGCTAGATCCTGGAACCAAAAAGTAGATGAAAAACTGCAGAATTTTGGTTTTGAAAAAGGAAAAGCAGATCCCTGTGTATATATGAAGAAGGACAAACAAGGCTGTATGTATCTGCATTTATGTTGATGATTTGCTGCTGTTCTCATCAACAGAAAAACAAAGGCTTGATTTTGAAGCCTGCATGAAAAGCCATTTCACATAAAAAAAGCCTTGGAGTTGTGACCAATTACCTAGGTTTGGAAAAACACAGGAAGAAGAATGGTAGCTTTCTGTTAAACCAAAGGGGAGATAATGGTAATGTGAATGGAAAGACATATAAAGTCAGAGAAGATTGATTTGCATCTTAATCTATAGTGTAAAAAGGGGAGTGTTGAGGTTTTCCTACTAACAGATTAAGACTGCTATTGTATCAAATCATTTTGGCCAGGTGAAGGGGTTGTATTAGATTGTCTCCTCGCACGTGCTTCATGCAAATAGCCTGGGGGAGGGGAGGACCTGCCCGGACTTGTTCTCACTTTCTTTTTTTTCTCACTGCCGATATGTAGTGAGTAAGGCTTGCTCCAAAGGGGGCTAAGTCCTTTAAATGTTTTGCTTTTGTTTTTGCTTTCTGTAAATAAATTATTTTTATAGAAATGCTTGGTGTGTGACTTTTTTGACCTCTCCTGGGCTAAAGGCTTTCCCAGCATCTGCCAACATACACTTCCTTCTGATTAACACTGGTCTGCTTCAGACATTAATCATGTTTATTTAATCATGGTTTAATCTGAATAATTAGTTGGCAGAGTTTAGATAAGCCATAGGTCATCAATTATGAAAAACAGATCACAGCTGATAGTCTCAAACCTCACAGTAAGCCATAGCATGCTTCATTTTGGTTTAGTTTAACAGTACATAATATGACTTAGCATATTATGTAAATCCATCTGTAGTCTAGCAAATTAAGACAAAGTTCCACATACATTGCTCTGCGATGCTACTTCATGAAGTTTTTAAAGAGAAGATTGATCTGTAAAATAATGTTTCTGTCAATCTGTCAAAGATGCTTTATTTTTAGACTCCTTCATTGAGCAGGAGTTGAGCTTGATAGTTTAACTTTAGGATCCTATGGTTAGAACAATCGTTGAATTATAAAAGTTAGTACTTGCTACAGTTCACATTTTCTTTACAATATGCAGAGCTCTTTAATCTTTACTTATTCCTGCCTCTTTTCTACAGTTTAAAATGGGCAATGTGTCCAACGGAGTCCACTCACTTTCTAGCCAAAAGGTTATAGTGCTTAGTTATCTTTATTAATAAATGGCAGCAACATTAGACTAATTTCAGATGTCTCCAGCTCATTAAGTCACATTTTTAAGGCTTTTCAAAATTTATCATTCATTTAGCTACTTTTAAGCCCTGGAATAGAACATCTGTGTAATTAAAATAGTCATTGAAAAATGTTACCCATAGATGAGAGCAATTTTGGATGTTTTTTATAGAATGTATCATTTCACGTTTTGTAAGTGGTCCTGTATTATTTTTCTCCTGTGTTTTCTAGAATATATGTATATTTCTCTTTTGATAAACATCTACAAATGAGTCCTTCAGTTTAATATTCAAGTTGTTTTACATTCCACTTCTAAAAGCAATTGATAATATGGATGATCATGCTACATTAGTCAAACAGATATACTGTATAAATTAAATTCCTTTTTAAACTAGGACTACTAGTTCTGGCTTGCACAAATCTAGATAACCACTAAATAGAAGGAAAGGGATGCAGAAACTTTCCTTCCATTTAGTGGTTATCTAGATTTAAGTTCCCATTCTGCCATCTAGGAGTTGTTCAGATTTTTGCAGTCCCAATCCATCAGCTTATTATAAATGGATCTGTAGCATATACTTGAAGATGTGATGTTAAATAAAGTAAGTGCTCAGTCTCAGAGATTTATTCAACAGTTTACACCATGATACATCTCACTGCCAAAGGGAAGAAAAAGCATCAACTGGTAAATAAACAAACTACTAATCATGATAGGAGACGGGTTTCAATGTCTCTTATATGGTAGGGCTCAGCTGGGCAATATAAATTTGTAACTAGTCAAGCAGCAATATTTTTAAACAATTGGTGTTGTGTAGCAGTTAAGGTATTGGTATAGGACTTGGGGAAGTTTTAAGCTCTCCTCAGGCAAGGCAACCTACCTCAAGCTCATAAATGAAATGCAGGATATAAATTAGTCAATCAGTCAATCAGACAATGTCTACAATGTTGTGTGTTTCTGCTGTTCAGCATCAAATAATTTCATGTACTGTTTACTTTTAGATACATTATTGATTTAATTATACATTTAAACCTTCAAAATATACAGTGGCATCAAATATAGAATTGAATCTCTCTTCATATATTATATAGGACCATTTTCCAATTCCAACCTACTCTAAAAAGTTCCCATTTGATAGATAAATGCCCCAGTGACAGAATTTAAATTAAAATGGATTGTAAGATATAGCTGGGATTGGCAATCTTTTCAGCAGTCGGGTATTATTATAAAACACCTCATGATAGTATAGGTACCATTTGTTTTAATGGCTAAGATCTTGTGAAAAGTCACCCCAGTTTTTGTAGATCCTTTGGTACCTTTGAATGCTATGTTGCTGATCCAAATATTATAGTGACCTCTGGATTATGAAAACTGGAATATAGATGGAAATCATTTTTTAAAACATTTCTCCAACATTTCTCAATTAGTCTGCATGTGCTTTATATTTGGGAGAAGGATTTGGGTTTTTCCTCTGATATGAATTTTTCCCTTAATATAATCAGAGACAATTAAATTTAAAAAACAAAAACATGTGGATAATATCTAAAAGCTTTTCTTCTGTCACCAACTCTTTTACAGCAACAAATAAAATTTCTGATACGTTACTCCCTTACAAAAAGGAGTCATATTTTTTATTTAAGTGAACATATCCTGCATAGAAAACTTTTGCATCGTTAGTTAAAAAATCTCACTGAAAATGCAGGGAAAAGCCTCTAAGATCATGGAAAAGGACTGTCATAGAGGAGGATCATTCTAATTTGGAAGAATGTAAATGAATTGTATACCTATAATTTCCAAGTAAATAACATTTGGTTGGTAATGCATGTTGACTGAATTAAGTTAAAAAAAGAATTCTGGCAAGAGGGTGACCACAAACAACACAAAGCATTCCTGTC
Source organism: Candoia aspera (assembly GCF_035149785.1). Lineage (NCBI taxonomy): Eukaryota > Metazoa > Chordata > Lepidosauria > Squamata > Candoiidae > Candoia > Candoia aspera. Next base: position 168,367,918 of record NC_086155.1, read on the forward strand.
CCTAAAATCTTGTGGTCTGTGCGGTCTGTGTACCAGGGCTAGGAACCAGGGCTAGGAAAACCAAAAGTTGGGGAAATTTAGGATGTCAAAATAATTAATTTGCTATTTGTTCCTTACATATCTATCACATCCAGAAAGTGAATAGGCCAAGGCTGCCACCTGCTCTTTGGGCAGGAGTCGTCAGTCCAGGAGAACCCCCATGTTCCACACCAGATCTGTCTGGGGCAGTGCAACTCCATCCAGAACCAAAGATGGTAAATTCCTGGATGCTAAGGAGTCCCCAACCCACAGCCACTCCATCTTACCAGGGTTCAGCTGAAGCTGGTGGTTCCCCATCCAGACCCCTACAGCCTCCAAGCTCTGAGAGAGGGTGGACACAGCTTCATTTAAGTCACCCAAGATGGAGATGTATCATCAGTGTATTGATACCCAGCAGTTTCATGTAGATGTTAAAAAGGAGCAGAGGGAGTACCGAATCCTCTGGCACCCCACAAAGGAGGGGCTGTGGGCCAGATCTCTCGATCCCTATCAACACTGATTGGGACTGGCCCTGGAGGAAGGAGGTGAACCAACACAAACTGTGCCACCCACCCCCAACTCCCTGAGCCACCCCAAAAGGATACCACGGTCAATGGCATCAAAAGCCGCTGAGAGGTCAAGAAGAGCAAGGATGGATGCACTGTCCCCATCTCTCTCCCTCCAGAGATCATCCAAAAGTGCTTAATGGGTTAGTGATTTGATTATAGGAATATTGTGCTATGCCAACCTATCTTTGTTATCTTTTTATCATGTTTTAGACTGTTTAACTTATTAAACGTATTAGTACTTTTGTAGAGTGAATTACATTGTCTGAGAGAATGATTTAAAGGTAAATATTGTGTTCCTAAGTCTTCTAGTATCTCAGAGAAGTGTGACAGTACTTCAAAACATCTAAATGTGTCTTGTAATTGGTAAAATAATGGATTAGCTAAAATATAGTCACAGTAGGAGAGTTTTTATTTTTGAATGAAGAACAGGTATTTCAGAGAATTCCTGTTCTACGTGGTCAGAATTAGTATAAGACAATTCAGTATATCTTTTATCTGTTCACAGCTCAGATCTATAGCCATAATTCTTCAAATATTGTTGAACTCATGGATTGTTTTCTTGAACGTGAGTATCCTATCATAATGTGACCTGTATCCCTAACATGAAAACTGTATATCTCTGAGTATAAAATCCTTGTATATCTCTGATGCATGTTAATGAATCAGTAAACCAAAGGCACTGGAATTGTATAAATCATAGAAAAATAATAAATTCTTCTCATTTTTACATGGATATATTTTTTTAGGATTGTAGTTGTATGCTAAAAGACATGACACTATAGGTAGACCTATCTTTGATCTGAGGGGCTAGTCTGAGTCATGGAAAACATGGAAATTTATTTTCTTTTATATGTCAGTGAAATTTATTGATGTGATATTTAAAAATAAAATTAGGATAAGAATGTTGATTTTCCAGTTGGTTTGACAGAAAATCAACGAAGCAAGGAGCATACCTGTTGAGTTGATAACACTGTATAACTATATATGACTAAAGGCTATTGAAGATTTTTCAATGCAAATTTTAAAAAATGATAAAAGAAAAAAACAAATGTCTTTGGGCAATTAAATTACAAATATTTTATACAATGAAACCAGGTTAAGAAGGCTGAACTACATCAGAGGAAATCCGTAGCTGAGTCTTTTTTTCACTGTATCCTCATCCATCAGAACACCACAGTACTATAGTAATCGACTATTTCCTATAGTAAATAATTTACTGTAATAAGTAACTATAACAACCAATAACGTTCTTGTTCCTTGTGTTGACTGTCATTGTATGACATTCTAGACCTCATGATAGACACATTGAAGTTAATAATTATTTCTCATGAGTGTGTTAATCTTCCAGTAATCTTTCTATGTTATTTTGCTGCTTCATCAAATCCTTGGAATCTACTTTATGATGCTGTGAAAGAATCCATTTAAGAAAATCTATTGGTTAGCTTTAATTTTTAAGTATTAAGTGGCATGTCATTTCTATTCTAAACTGTTCAGCAATCAGTTCTGCCATGTAAGCGCTCGGCTTTTACTGATAGAAAAGTGTTGTTTTTAGCACCTGTACAAGGTAAATCTGTCAAGAATAATGATTATTTTATGTAGGCAACTAATATGTTTATAATGAGAAACTGTTTTTTAGTATTTATTTATTTGCTTGTTTTATGAAATGGAAGGTTCAGCAGCTAAATCCTTCTAAGGAAAATGTTGGAGGTCTTTTTGTTTCTGGAATTTTGTTGAAGATGTGAAGAATTAAATATTTGTAGTACTATTAATTAGATCTGACAAAGTAGTTTGCTGAGGGAATAAAAAGTGGAGGAACGTGAGAACAGAGGAAGCTTTCACCTGTTCTCCAAGAGAGGAAGCCGAGTGTCATAGGAGTAACCCTTCATCAGACCTCTTCTTTCACCTGTAAAGAAAGAAGTCTATAGGCTTTTCAAATCCTCTTCCAGCTTCTGGGTCAAATCCTAGTGCTTTACCCCTCAATGAATTAAAGCGAAACAGGGAGGAAATTCCTGGTAAGATTGTGCCAAATATTTCTTCATTCGGATGGTCATGGAAGTTTTTTGAGGGCATGTTCCACAACCATTATATCACACCAATGGTAATTTTCTACCTCATCCCCAAGTCCTCTTCATTGCCATTGTTTGCCAGACATTCTGCTGCCATTTTTTCCCTTATAATTACCATTTTTTGTTTTTTTAGAAATAGTCACATAGTAAGCCTAGCCTATTAGGGAACAATTAAGCAGTAATATCACAACACTGATTATGCAGTCATGAAAAGTCCCTAGTATTAAATAAACTCACTTCAAACTGTGAGCAATGCTCTTTGAATTGCTAAAAACATTTTTCCTGTTGCAACAAGAATAATAGTTAACTTCCACCTACTCATCCAAAGCATACTATTTATTTAGGGATGATGAAAAATGTGTTTCTTTTAGTTCAAGTTTAATTCCCTGGGACAAGTGTTTCAAAGTAAAATACACTTTTAGAGTGAACTATTCACTCTAAGTTGACTATTATTGAAACAATTAATCTATAATTAATTGGTTGACAGCAATATATTGTAATACAATGTACTAATCATCAAATCCTACTGAAAATGGCTGATTAAAATGAATTTACAAGTACGTTTGAAGACCTCTTTTCAGCTTCAGATTTTTTTTTTTACTATTTCTATCATTCTAGACTACTTCCTACCTTTTATCTTAGATTGGAAAGGTGACAGTAGCACCATAGCAGAGGAATGAATAAAAGCACAAATTGCTTTTATTCATTCCTCTGCTATGCTCTATTGTCAATTTCATTCACCTCTCAGCTGGTATAGAATCTTTTAATACACAGTGCAAATCCTCCTCCCTTTCATTTGCTTCTGTTCCTTTTAAACAAATTGTACACCTGTATCAATAAACTGCTATATTTAAAACCTGGAAGTCATCCCACCAGTTCTTCATTATACCTATTACTATGTCATGGTCCAGCTGTATCAGAACCCAGCTGGCCACAGCATCTTTCCTGGAAGATGAGTAAACCAGTGATCCTGCCAACTCAGAAACTAAAAAAATGTGCTGCAGTACTAGCAGAGAAAGAACAAATATAGACCTTACTGCTCCTGACCCTGATGTAGATTTTCCTGGCAAGAAAGCAGAGCCAAGGCCCTCCAGCCTGCAGGAATGCCAGCACCATCTACAGAAACAGAAGATAGCAAGTGTGGGGAGTGGAAGCCAGAAGAGGAAGAAAGTGGTGGAAGCTAAAATGCTGCAAAGTCTGAGTCACTAAGCCAGAGCTGCTAAGCTAGGACTGGGTAGCAAATTAATGTGCCTTAGATATTTAAAGTCCCTCAGGTCAGAGATCCTCCACTGGGACAAATGGCATAATAGCCTGTCTTGAAACTGGGGATTGTGTGTGCTGTATGAATTCTTGACTTCTAGACTGGGCTAATTTTGACAACTGGGATCCATTACTTCATGGAACTTTATACAAAACATTGTATTTGGAATGCTTGTTAGGATACAGGCTCTCAGACTGATTCTGACACTGCTATTGCCTTGACCCTTTGTAATCCAGACAATGGGCTAATGCCTGATTTATGGCTTTACAAGCAAGTACAACCCTAAGTGGATTTCCTGATTTACAGTCAGCCTGCTTACTTTCTGCCAGCTTCTAATTAGGCTGTGAAATATAGGAAGTATAGATGGGGAGATTTTGGGTTCTTTTCTAGAATTTCAGAGTCCATAGGGATATGGTTACAGTTGCACTTGGCAGTATCATTTCTCTCTCTCCCCTCTGAGGGCTCAGAGCCTGTTTCTTCTGTGAGGGCTTGAAAGTCTCTGAATTTCAGCATGCAGATTGGATTCTGTATATCTTGATTTTGGTTATTACTCTCATCCACTCACTGTTTTGTTTCACTTTCTTATGGAAAGTTATTTTCTCTCCCAGTACTTTCTTTGTTTTCTCTGATAAATATTTGTCTTCTGTCATCAGCTAATGAGTGGCCACATGTTGTTCTACTCCTTTTCTCCAAGCACTGCTATGAGCTTGTATTTCCTGAAAATATATCCCAAATAGTTTTCAGACCAGGATACAAACATGCCACAAGCATTCCAAATCATGACTACAGAATTCCTTTCTCAGGCTGATTAGCCAATTGAAAATTGTAACTGGGGTGGGGGTAGGGAGAGGTACCAACTATATAAAACAAAATCTCAAAGGCTACAAGTTTTTCATCCTTTTTAAACTGATCCAGGAATAGTAAGTATTAGGAGAAAGAGAAGATAATTTCTTTCTATGGTAGCCTCTAGGAGAATCACTGATTAGGACTTTTATGATAAAGGCCAACAATTTAGATTCTTTTTACAAAATACTGACAATATAATTTATACCAGGCACAATAGCATTTTACATTCAAGCTGTTTTTTTAGTCATCAGCTTCAAAATGATTGTTCATTTTCTGAAAAGCAAATTATGCCTTAAATGCTTTGTAGAATGAGAATGACTCATTTTTTGCTTGCTTTTTTATTGTGATACAGTATGTTTGAAAGCAACAAAATATTGCAAGAAGTTATAATCTTCACATTTAGTCCATGATTGTATATTTATAGTTTGTTTTTCAACTGCACAATTCTTTTCACTCCATGCTTTAACTACTGTTATTTTAAAAAATATGCTTTGTGGAATACAAAATTAGTAATAAAAGAAGAGACCAGTTCGATTAATCCAAGGTCTCAACTAATCCATTACCCTTTCCAGTGACTGAACAATCAAATATTCAGGAGGCACCCAAAATGAGACATAAAATACAACTTCCCATTATTTATCTTTCCATAAGTCAAAGGTATAGGGCCTTTAAATATGGAGATTCCACTTTTATAATCAAGTTGATATCACATACTAATAGATTTTAGCCTTTCCCTCCAAATTGTTGTTAATTAAGAAAAGTGATAATATTTTTGAGGTTAAATGAATCCTCATAACACTTTACAGTGCAGCAAAATAAACATGACAACCAATGTGTGTATAGTGATTCATTGAAAGAGGACTGATAGTCAATATCTGCTTCTTTTAACAAAAAAATGTCTTTCATTAAGATAGAAAGGTTCACAGTCCACTCCAACTTTTAACTGGGGTATTGAAAAAATATCCTGTAAGAATACAGCAGCAAACTACTCCCATTCTGATTTCTGGCTTACACTGTTTGTCACTGGTACCACATTGTACCAGCTCCAGATGTCTGTACCCAAAATAGTCAGGCAATTGCCCACAAATTCTGGAAGGCTTATAGTATTTCTTTTTTTCTCTCTCTCTCTTTTCTGTCAAAAAGTAACTTTATTTCTACAGGTAAGGGTCTAGTTTTGAAGGGGGGAAAAAAAGCACTAGGCTAAGCAGCTGCAGCAGGTATCATCATATCCATTTACAAACAAAACTTTAAGGCCTTACCTGTGAGACAGCAAATGGGGCTTTGCTTTTAATTCCAAAATGGTGCTTCTGAGTGTGGGTATGTGAACATAGGACCTGACTGTAACTATTTAAAGCAGCTGCAAGTGAGGGATGAAATTTGGGGAAAGTAGCTGCAGCCAGGCAGAAATGCTTCTCACCCTATTTCCCTTATACATTCATTCATTAACTCACAACTTTACTCACAAGCATCCAAGCTGACATTCCAGCTGCCTGTGATAACTGAGCCACACCCTGGCATTGTTAAGGACATATCAACATCCAGAGGCAGCCTTACCCCACCCAGGCTCTTAGCTTACAAAAGCTAAGATGGAGGTGGGTATAGGAGGAAAGTGATTAGCAAACTGCATACAGACAGGGAAGTGGGGGCGATATCTGGAGATTGGCAGCTATTACAAGCAGGCAAGAGGACTATCATTCAACTGCCAGGACCACAATTTATGGTGAGCAGCATATCCTGGTGGGAGTCCTGCCTTGAGCTTGGAGCTTTGCTGGGAGCTCAGTAGCAACTAGAAGAAGAACAATTGAAGCAGCACATTATCCCAACCAGCATAAGAATTTTTGGAAGGAGGCGAAGGTTGTCTGACACTTTTCAGACTTACAGAGGTTTGCTTGAACTAAGTATTACAGGACTGAGTATTAAAGACATATTTACAGTACATGGCAACATCACCTTGCAAGTCCTAGATGGGTGGGCTATTAAATCATTGGGAGTAATCATTGGGATTACTCCCAATGATTTAATTACTTTTCCTTCTGACACATTAAGTATTATAATTTGGTGGTAATTCTTGTAGAAGCTTTGAAAGCCATAGCCAAGTCTTTCTGGAGTCAGAATTCAGTCCTGGGCCCTCAGGATATACATCCCTGGCATGGGCACCTATGTGGGTGAATGAAGACATGTGTACGATGCCATCAAAATGCCAGTGTCACAAATTAGGTACCTATCCTAGATGTCAAGGCACAAGTATGTCATGGTGTCATTTCCGTGATGCTATGATTCGCATATCATTTGGGTATCACTGTGGTTTGCTATGGAATACTTGCTGCCTATGTGCAGGCTTATATGCAATTGGAGTCTAAATGATCATGTAAAAAACTGGTTCATCTCAGCAAATGGTTCAAAAATAATATGAAATGGCTGATAAATTAAAAAACTAAAGTAATTAATTGAAGTAATTCATTGACAAACAGGTGTGGTTGTGACATGTCCAAAGATTGTTTTTTTTTCCCCAACCACCAAGATTATTTAGATGTGGAGAGGTTTTTAAATGGTTGGACTGACTTTGCTGCCTTTGTGGCATTGAGCTTCTTCTATTTCACAGGATGCTGTGCATAAAGTCTTTTTCCCAAAGAGTACAAAACTAAAAAAAGTAGAGGTTCTAGAAATGCCCACTTGGCTACTGTTACTTGCATTGTCATAGGGGAAATGCATAAATGGAATCCTTTTGGGAATCTAAAGTTAGTGCTAAAACCTTTATGTAGATTTCATGTAACTTCTCTTCTAATCAGTAAATAACTCCATGTGGGTCTGATCTGCCAGGGTGATTCTTTGTTACCTTTCCCCCCCTTCACTTGTTTCTAGCTATTTCAGGGCAGATGTTTCTACCCTGTTCTGTAATATATCCCCAGGAAACCTTTTGTTTTCCCTTGTCAAATAGCAGTAATACCACTTCATATGTTGGATGAAGCTGCTCGTAAATACAGACTAATGGGTTATTTTACCCTTCTTCCACATTTTCTTGTTCTTGTGACAATCAATTGGACTATCATAGAATAAGTTTTAATTTAGACCTAGGTCAGTGACCTTTTTATAACGCTGGTTCATTATACAGTTTTCATCCAAAATATCAAACAGTATCTTGTAGCCACTGAGCTTGGAACAGGATATTAAAGCAGTTTTTTCAATAGTTTTTGTTTAATTATTGAGCATATGTAACAGTTATCACTACTCCTTTAAAAATGGAAACAAGATGCTAGTTGAAATTATATATGAAGTAAATATTCACACCAATAGAATTTTTTTTTGGAGGAGCCTCAACATAGAAAAGGTGTAATAATTGCTTTTCAATGCAAGGTCTGAAAATAGGCGTTAATTAAAATGAATGGGAATCTTCTAGTTATAATGTCCTTAACCCCATGCATACCCCCAGGCTGGAGGGAGGGTGGCAGAAGAAGCGAGGAGGGATAGCTCTTTATCCACAGTCTGTCATACCAAACATTTACTGCATGATTTAAAAAAAAAAGGTTTAGAGACTGGCTGAGAGGGCTCTGGGCTGATGTGAGGGCAGTGGAGATAGAAGAAGGGTAAAAAAATGGAAGCCATGGCCTTCAAAGCCTTAGCTTGGTTGGAGAACTTAAATTTCCAATTTTTAATTTTTTTGCAGAGTGAAGGGAGACCCTGGGGGGTAGGACCTAAGAAGCATAATGATAGGTGAGGATGACAAAATTATGATTCTATTTCCATAGAACAGTTTGGGCAATAAAAACCATTCTAAGCCAAGTGGTTTTCATCATCTTCATCTAAGACAATTCCCTCCCTCTGTCTCATAAGACAAAGTACAATATAATGGGTGCTCATTCTGAAAAAGCCCTTTCAATTTTGGTCTAGATGATAGGGCAATTGAAATGCAGTGCACAACAGGCATACTGTTTCTCAATAAATAGTTTGACTACTGTACTACTTTCTCAATCAAGTGACTCCCAAATGTGAAATGACTGCAATGACTACCATAACTAAAACTAGTGCTATATCCCAATACATTGGAAGCACCAGGTTCGGGAAGGCTGGAATACTGGATAGAAAGCAGAGTTATAAATGAGATTCAATGGAATGTTTTTTTCATACATGATTTTCAGAGCAGTTGTTCTCCCCTTCAAAAGCTCTGCCTTTAACAAGTGTATTTACTGTATATATTTACACATTTATTTGTTAGATTTATGTCTTATATTTATTCCAGGAGCAAAATGTGGAATATATAGTGTCCTCTAATTTTTCCCTTTAGCATCAGTTTTTTTGAGACAGATTGGACTGACTGAGAGATGGCAAGGTCCAAAGTCACAATGAGCTTCTACGGCTGAGGGTGAACTTGAATCTGATCTTTGTAGTCCTTGTCCAACACTTTAAGCACTTAAGGACACTGGCTACACCAGGGGAGAGGCAACTTTGTCCAGCCTTGAAAAATTGAAAATCCAGTTGCAAAGTAAAAGTTATCAGAGGAAAAATCAGTATGAAATATTTTGGTGGAATTAATTTTCAAACAAAATTGCTTAGATTATTTAATCCTTTTAATATAAAGTGAATTATGTATAAGAAGTAGTTTCGTTTACGTAATTGCCTGGATTAGTACAGCAATGGTCGTCTCAATTTTTATGAAGACAGTACATTCTTCCTCAACAAGATTTGTCTCATGAACTGAGCTCTGTTGCTATTATTAATTATGTTTTTCCTCCTTATGAAATGCATCTGCCAAGTTATTGCAAGTTCTCTTTATATTTAGCCTTGAATGTGTCCCAATTCATTTATTTATACCTTCTAGTATTTTAAGGAGCATTTCTTCTGCTTCCTATTTTATCTTCACACCAACTAGCCTCTGTTCAGCTGCATTCACAGATACTTATTTAGTAATTTATTTTAATGAATAATGGGGAAATTGAACGTAAAATTCTCAGTCTGTCCAATACTCAATCACAGCACATGATATAAAACACAACATTCACCAAGGATTGATTTGCATGACCACAGATGCCCTATATTAACCACAGAATGCAGTTTGTCCATTATTAAAGGTGGCAAAAGGATCTCTCAGCTTTATATTTTGATATTTTGTATGATATGATGCTTATGTCATGCTACATGGTTGCTAGCACTGCCATTCACATCAAAAGATGAACTCAGCCAGAGAACTGATGTCAGATGAGAATGGAAATGCAAACAGTAGATCAGCAATGCATACAGACTACAAGTATATCTACTGTGCTCAACTGCAGTTAGGATAAAACATGAGATGCACATTAATCTTTATGGATTTATATCATAAGTATTATCAGCTACATTTCATACACTTACAGAAAATAACATAAAACATATGGTTATCTATACTCTGTAGGATAAACACCACTCTGTTTTCCCAATTTTTTTTCCTGTTCTAAATGCTGCAGCAGCACCTACTCCCCATACTCAAGTTTCATCTTACTGAATTAGGGTCAATCTTGCTGAATCAAGGTTAAAGAAACAGAAAAGCAATTAACACATAAGAAACTAGTAATTTGGTACAATTACAATATACACATTATTTATTTATGTGCTTACTTCTACAACTTATATGCTGCTCTATTTCCAGAATTTCTGAGTGGCTTACAGTATTAATATAAGATTAATAAATGTATAAGCTTATATAATTTATAAGTGGGTATAGTGTGATCTTACTTATCCCCAAAGCCTTTCGGAAGAGAGCTTTTATAGCTTTCTGAAAATGTGGTAAGCAAGACACGGTCCAGATATCAAAATTTGCAAAATCTACTTTCTTCAGTATTAGCTAATTATTTTGATGATAATGATGATGATGATGATGATAATCTGACCATACTGAGTTTCTAATGCCATTGGTTTTCTATGAAATGCTGGTAGTCCATTTATGTTGCTCTTTATTTCAGATACTCAAATGAAGGTAATAATAATTAATACTTCTTTACATCCAGAATGCTTTGAAAATGCATTACTGTTTACAAACAATTATGATGTCATGGTGACTAGAAGCAAGGAAAATATATAATTACATCTTCTAAAGACAAGCAACAGGTAATCTAGAATCTGGGAAAATGGATTATTGAGCATTAAAGCATTATTGAGAATTAAAACAAACTGGACCTTTTTACTGACGTGTCAGCCAACAGAGATAATATCCCAGTTCTGGACTTCCACTGTACAATAGTTTGCTTCATGCCATAATTTGGTTTGTTTGTTTATATTTATATTTATATTTAATTTCTAGCTTGACCAATTTTAAACACTTCTGGGAAGCTTCAGAAACTCAAAAGAACAATTCCATAAAAACAATCACATCCATATTTTATTATGCCCATCCATTGTAATTAAGGACTTTTTAGTTCCTTTACCATTAGTTGATAATTTAATTGCCACTTCAGATGAAGTCTTGCTTGATATATTAGTAGAAATTCATGAAAGGTTAGAATATAATTGTTATTAATTTAGTGAATACATGTTTCTAAAGGGTGCATGAGATGATGGAAGATAAATTTCCAGCACTTTTTGGTTAATTTAAGAGATGAAGACAAATATATACCATACATGCGTGTTGTAAATTAGAATACTGCCCCACTTTCAGAGGCCCATTTATTTGCCATGCAAGATATGGCCTCATTCTTCTAAGTCAATTATTTTACTTTGCCTTGAAGCAATTAAAAGACAAACAAACTGTGGAACATGGGGACTGTGTCAGTGTAAGTTTTTGTATGGAAGTTGTGTACTGTATATAGCTCAATATACTCTTTACTTTCTTCTCAGCCTCCAGATGCCTTCTTATTAATAGAAGCAGTTAAAAAAATATTCTATATTTGGATTGGAAGTATCAATTTTTAAACTATATTATCAAACCAGCTGTCTAACTTGGATTGCAAATGGGATTATATTACCTTATAGCTGAGTTACCTCTATTGAAGAAAGTAAGACTCCCAGGTGGTTTGCATAAATATCTTTGGATTGATACATGGAAATGCACAACCTATAAGAGCTTATTCAGTCATAAACAGTATATTAAAAGATGGGATAAACACACACACACACACAAATTAGTCCAGACTTCTTGTCCGTCACTTCAGTGTTAAATATTTATTTTCATGAAGGTGAATATACCAAAAAAAAAAAAAAAAAGTGGAGAGGTAATAACTTGTATAGATTGTAAGACTTAATCCTTATTAAAACAAAGATGAAATGTTTTGATGCTTTTTCATGAGAATGGTCTGAATTGCTATACTGGTTTCAATATTGTCTAATAAGCAGCATAGTTCAAAAGGAATTATAAAACATAAGGCAGAATATTTAGATATTTTGACTGACTTTGAAAAGCTTATAATACAAAGCTTATAAAATATAACTCAGAATATCTCTTGGGACTTATTTATAAGTTGTTATTGAAATACAACTAAAAACAAAGTGAAGGCTGTATAGTTAAATGAATGCAGAACCTGGACAGGACAATTGATCTGCACAATGGAAATATAAATGCAAGGCAAATACTATATACAGCATATTGTGAATATTACAGTGAGAGAAAACTGGTACAAAATGTATTACTGTGGGTACGTTACTCTAGTGCTGATTGTCAACATAGATAACTCATTTTCTGAATACTGCTGGAAAGGCAATAATCAGGTCAGATAATTCTTTTGTATTTGGTGGTAATGTTACAAAACTCAACAGTTCTGAAAATTGATTTATTATGTTGTATGCTGCCCAGAGGCACATTCAGTGAGATGGGTGGCCATATAAATTTGTTATATAAATAAATTAAATTACATTTATACAATAAAACAAATCCTAAAGTTGTTTCAAGATGGATGACCATATAAATTTTAAATAAATAAATAAATAAATAAATAAATAAATCTTTACATATGGACTCATTCTACATCTGCAATTCACATTTCTCTTATATTCTTTCCTGACTTGTTAAACACAGGTAGAACTTTTTATATCAGTCCAAAACTTTTGTTAATTGTTTATTTTGGCTAATGAATCATAATGGCTCCCTTTGTTAATGAATTAATTAATTGACTTGATTTTAATAATGTTTGATCACTCATATGCAGCACTAGTTTATTTTTACTTCTACATTTTTACTGAGTTTAATCTAGGTTGTAAATCTCTTTTCTATGTAGATTTCCTACTTCTTTTCTGTTTTTCATTTTATATGCTTTTTCATTTTATATGCTTTTTTTCATTTTAAAAGCACATATTTATTTATGTGCTTTTAAACATAAATTAAATAACAAAATATTTTAAAATATTCTGTATTACTTACTGTGCAGTTTATGCATGCCTACTCATTGCATTTGGTGGCACTATTCTTACATTGCTGGCCAGTGTGACTTCTCACTTTTTTCTGAGTGATTAATAAGAATCACAAGCTTGTCAAAACTAGCTTTTAAGAACATAACCATTAAAACTGATTTATTAAAAAATAATCGACCCATTGCAATAATTAGTTCAATAAATAATAGAGCTGTGCAAATCATTTGGAAGGGTGTTTGTAAAGCTGTCATGTCAGGGAGTTGCTTTGAGACATTTCCCAACCCTCAGAGCATGCATGTATGTGAGCAGAAGACACTTCAACTTCACCTTGGCAGAATTCCCAGTAAAAGTGTTTTTTATGCATGTTCAGAAACAAACACCCATCCTTGAATCCTTTACAGCTAAAATTGTAAGCTAATAGAACACATCAGTCTTGCAAGATTCTGTTGTTATAACCACTTTCAATAAAAGCAGGCTTAGTCCTCCTGTCTAGTTTATCTGGTAGGGCAGACAATAGGCCATGCCGTGGGTCCTTCCCCTTTAGGGAAATAGGAAAGCCTAGAAATTAGCCTTCTGTGCAGCAGCCCTCTCCCTCTACAAGAACTTGCCCCCAAAGTTAAGCTTGCTCTCTCATTAATATTCATAGGATAGTTAAAACATGGCTAAGAGCCATCTAGGTATGCATGTTATATGCCAAACTATGTTTGAGCTGTCTGATGAACTATATGGGGACTGAAAACTATAATTATGTCGCTGTTATCATTTTGATTCTGATTTCAATTTGTTTGGGAGTGAGGAGACATGCAAACCCTAGTGGAAAGAAGGAGGGAGGGAGGGAGGGAGGGAGGGAGGGAGGGAGGAAGGAAGAAAAAAGCTGTCAAAGTTACAAAGTTAAAGCTAGGGCACTACTTTCAGTAACTACATGGCATATCACATAATAACCTTGCAAGGGATTGTTCAGCAGCTATTTTCACACCACAAAAAATGGCATCCTCATATAGACTACATTACTGTTACCTCTTTGGGCACAAGGGAAGCAGGTTAATATATGGGTGCATAATAAATTAGTTTGTTCTGAAGTATCATTTAATGTCTGTGTGTATGTGTGTGTTTAATTAAACATGCAGCATTTTAAAACTTTTCTCTTAGAAACAAAGAGGATCTGAGATAGCTACGTAGATAGATGGGAGAGAGGGAGACAGAAAGAGAGAGAGATTCTCCAAAAGAGGACAATTATTTTTTAGAGAAACATATTATCATTTTAGCACAGTGCATGGACTGACAAGTTTACTCCATTGCAACAGTTATTCTTTGGTCAGCAGCCGAATTATTTGGGCAAACGTTGGATAGATATTAGAGATAAACAAACAGCTGCCAGCATAACCATATTTCATATTGTACCGGATGACATTTTTGAGAATCTTCTTTTTTGTTTATCCTCCTTTCAGCCAGTTCTCAAAACAAATTTTCTGCAGAAATGCAAAAGTATGATACACTTTCAATTTCATTCAACTGCCCAGAGTTGCTGTGAGTCGGGTGGCATATAAATTAAAAAATTAAATTAAATTAAATTAAATTTCTGTGAGATTATGTAGTAGGTTTTCCCCATTTAAAAAAAATGCTGAAAAGTAAATGTATCCCAATCTGTTTTGAAAGAGTACATAAAGGAAAGGGAGGTGTGTATCTCTCTTCCAGGCTAAAATTCTCCATACATATGAGTTAAAGACTGGAAGAGCCTTTCCTAGTGCAAAATGAACTGGCTGGCTTCTCTCCTCTGTATAGAACACCCAAGACAGAACATTCCTTTGCGATTATGGAGCTTTTTATTCTGCCCTTCCTTCATACATTTTGTCTAGTTAGAAAATAATTGGGGGGTACGGGGGATGAAAGTGTTGATGGGAAACAGGGGAGTTACTAATGAAACACAGTCATTGTCCACATAACTTTCTGTGAATGAAGCAGGTTGATTACACAGTACAGCAGGGCTGGTACACAAAAAAAGGCAGGGCTTTGATCACACAGTTCTGGCCACCATCTTCACTTTTTTGACCACCCCTACAGACATCCTTATTTAAAATGGGTCTGGTAGTCCAATTCAGCATTAAGTTTTACTTGTTCAGAATGATACTTATATAGAAAGGAAAATGTCCTGTGTTGCCCAGACCTCTATATTAACTGCAGCATTTTGTTGGAGGGCCCAGTTAACATTAACATTAAAGGGTGAGCAGTGTCGGAGAGAAAACTAGTAAAATGTGTTTCGTAAGTAAAGGTAATACAGCTGGTATGGTAAGTGACTGAGAATAAAGACTACATTTTGATGGAAGAGATTTGGGAGAAGAGACGTAGACAAATGCATGCATATGTACGCATCTTAAAAAGGCCATTTAAAAACACTTTATTAAACACTGATGGAAATATGAACTTTTATGTCTGTCTCTGAATAAACCTAGATGGGACGCGGTGGCGCTGCGGGTTAAACCGCTGAGCTGTCGATCGGAAGGTCGGCGGTTCGAAACCGCGCGGCGGGGTGAGCTCCCGTTGCTAGTCCCAGCTCCTGCTCACCTAGCAGTTCGAAAACATGCAAATGTGAGTAGATCAATAGGTACCGCTTCGGCGGGAAGGTAACGGCGTTCCGTGAGTCATGCTGGCCACATGACCCGGAAGTGTCTATGACAACGCCGGCTCCAAGGCTTAGAAACGGAGATGAGCACCGCCCCCTAGAGTCGGACACGACTGGACTTTACATCAAGGGAAACCTTTACCTTTTACCTGAATAAACCTAGTTTTGAACCAGCTCATCTGTGCTTCTCTTTTTCTACTGCAGAAGTGCAGGATATCCACAAAGGTATTCTTTCTCATTTTAGTTAGTGAGGTAAATAGCTAACCCTACTGTTTTCCTCTTTGAGACTCAAATCCAGCTGATCTGGAAAAAATCCAATGGGATACTTGCCAGATTCCTTGCAGATGATAGTCAGTGGCACTGAAGTAAATTTCATTTGCTTCTTTCTTCTGCCTCTTCTTATTAAACATGCACAACAATGCATTATGATTCTAGACACAGTAAAAAAGCAACCTGACGGGCCAACTCCAGAAGAAGAAAAGTCTGAAGCAAACGAGAGGCTGAAAGGATTGAAGTAAACAGAAAAGGTGATGAAGTCATGTCAAAGAAAAAACATGCTTCTAACTGACAGACTTTGATTTATTGACTCCCACTTTGCTGAGGTGGTAGAAGACTACCCTTTACCACTGCATCTATTTCCACTGTATAATTCAGATGGATCTTAAGACACAGAGATACCACGCAAAACAAAAATCTAGAGTTGCAATTAGGTACAGGTATCAATAACATTATCCTACATTCTCCTACATTCTCCTTTAGTATTTATTCTACCAACATTTGTATTTTAGCTTCAAATGGATGGTTCCTCGTTTTGAGCCAGGCATGAAGAATTCCAGGAAATTGCCTTGTCTAGGACAGTGAGTTTAGGAATGTCATCTGTGCCACTGAAAACCAAAACCTAAATGGGTAGGAAATAAATACAGAGGCCACTTAAAATGTTAAACGTGGCCAGCTGAGTGTTCTTACATGCCCCTTCTCAGCTAATGGAAAAGACATTAAAATTTAGGTTTTTATAGGAGATAATGAGAAATATAGGAAATGATGCCAAATTAATTTGTTCTCATGACAACACTTAATGAAAAATAGAGCAACAATAACAATAATAACATCCCATTTGCATTTGGGAAATTTGTTTCAAAGGAGTCACAAAACTGAATTTTAGAAGGCAGTACAATTTATGATTATGTAGTTATTGCTAAACCCACACAATGAATGTTGAAATAGTTGGTATACCTAAGATAGTTCTTATTAATACAGAGAGATAGATAATAAATTACATTAATCTGTAATATTACTAAAACAGTGTTACAACATACCTATTGTATACTTTCTACTGAGCAGTCACAAAGGCAACCTACTGAAATATCTTAACATATTTATCTTTATCTTTTATGTTTTATGGATTGTAATTTCTTTGTTGTGAGCCACCCAGAGTCATTGAGTTTCAGGCAGCATACAAGGTTAATAAATTATTATTATTAGTAGTAGTTATTTATATAATTATTAGTATTAGTATTAGTATTCTGCTTCATAACACTGTTCTAGTTTTATTCCACATGATGAATTTAGTCTTTCTTCCTCCTATCTTTGCATCTAAGTTTGTCTTAATATCTGAAAGAAAACACTAAATAATAACCCTAGAAGTAATGGCCAGGAGGGCTATAAGATCACAGTTCTGTGCTTTTTATTCTTTAGAAACAGTTTGTTAGAAGAACAAGTTCTAACAATGTTTAAGAATTCAATAGATTTTTTAAAAAACTGTTGGAATTCAATCTAAGACCAACTTTCATGACTTCAAAAAAGAATAATTGAAGAGGAAAACAAATACATACATGTGCTTTTCATGTGAGAGAGAAAAGGTGCAATACACACTCAGTTAGGCCTCCTTTTTAAGGTTCCTGGATTAAGAGCCCTTAGGATGAAGGCTTTGAGCCCACACGTCCTTCTGCTCACACTACTTTGTCACCTTTCATCTGGATTACTGTGATGTAGCCTATATGGGTCTGCCCTTGGAAGCTACAGCTGGCCCAGAATATGGCTGCACAAGCAGTTGTGGTCACATCTCTGTATGACCAAGTAACCCCTCTTGTCTGAAACCTGCATGAGTTTCTGGCTGAAGTTCAAGGTGCTGATTGTCACTTATAAAACCCTTCACGGCTCAGAGTCTGGTTATTTATGGGATTCCTGTACTACAAGTATCAGGCGTGCTTGAGGTCTCTTGTCATCATGAGAAGCCACGTCTTATATGTTACTCTCTAGATTACCATCCCCTAGAGGTTCATCTGGCCCCATCCTTGCTGTCCTTTAGAAAAATTCTAAAAACTGGCTTTTCAAAGAGGCCAGAGGCCAGGATGATTTGGCATCCTAACTCATGGAAGATGTATGTTTGGTATTAAGCATATTCTTCTCCCCAGTGTTGTATTTGTCTATGGATCTTTGGATTTGGTACCTTATAAATCCAAACAAACAAACAAAGTTGAATGGGGAAGCTCCTAAAGAAATATGTCCTTTCGTTCATTTTACTGACTCATGAGCATCATATTCATGAACATACTATTTTTAATTACTTAATTTCTGCCTGCTCTTATTATGAGTTAGTTTTGTAGATTTTGAACTGAAATAATATAGAGTTGCTCATGAGTATGATACGGTACCACAGTGATTAACAAAGATCCTGAAAAGAGGAATTTATGCTAAAGCTTTGATCCTCTGAGTTGATTCATCATTTTGTATAGCACTATTTCCTCACAGATATTTCAACCAATTTTAGTGATCCAGAGAGAAAACAGGTGGATGGTAGGATTAAGGGAAGCCGGGATGTTAGAATCCTAATGAGAAATCTGTGCAGAAGCATTCAGTCTTGTTTATTCCCCCATTTAGTCATTAATACAAGCTGTATTTGGATTTTAAAAAAAAAACCTAATATCCTGAAGTTAATATGATAAGATGACATTTCACACAAGGCAAGTAAGTCCATTCACAATACCGCTATTTTGATAGCTACATATTTTGTATATCACAGTTAAGCACACTGTATCTCTTCAGTGGTTACAATTTCCGATTAAATGTATGGATGAGGTTATTTCAGGCTTTCAACTGATGAGATGGCTTCCATCAACTGAAATGGAAAAGTAGGATGGGAGAAAATTCCCTAAAGCCTTGTTTACTGAATCTCCCAAACGGGAACAAGGCTGCTATCAAGTCTATAATGGTTTAGTTTTATTCAGGTGTTGCTTTGCTTTGCAATAAGCTGCAATAGGGATTAAAATAGAAGCTCTACACATCCTCCAACTATATACCTATATGGGGGGGGGGCATTTTCTTCCTATGTCCTCCAATCTTCCAATCATGTGCTTTTTATAATAAAACCTTTCACCAACAGATTGCAATTAAAGACAAAAATAAACATTACCAACACATTCTGAGAGTCACTGTAGTGAAATAGTTGAAGTATTAAGCATGGCCCTGTTTAAGTCTCTCCATGGCCACATGACTCACTGCATAACTTGGAGCCAATAAGACTTCTTCAGTCCAATATTCTGTTTAAATCTCACAGAATTGAACTGTCTAGTGGTTAAGGCACCAAGCTAGAAACCAGGAGGTTGTGAGTTCTAGTCCTGCCTTAGGCATGAAAGCCAGCTGGGTGACTTTGGGCCAGTCACTCTCTCTCAGCCCAACCCAGCTCACAGGGTTGTTGTTGTGGTGGGGAAAATAGGAGAAGAAGGAATATGAGGTATGTTCCCTGCCATGAGTTATTTATAAAAAAATAATAAAGGCGGGATAAAAAATAAAAATAAATAAAAATAAAATAAACTTATGTGAGGTTAAAATTATGTATGCTGCTTTGAGCTTTCAGAGGAAAGGTGGAATATGCATGCAAAATGTTTTTAAAAATCAGTCTAAAAATCAATACACAGATAAAATAGCAATGGGGAAACACCCAAGGAAAATTGAAAATACAATATACTAAAATTTACAAAATATGGACCCAATCATACTTCTTATATACCTAAACAGTTCATTCTTCCACCCCATCCCCATCCCCAACACTAGTATTGTCCAATGGTCCATATGGGGGGCCATTGTATCAAAGCAGCCACTGGCACAATTCTGTTTCTACCTCCAAATCACCATCCCCCAGTCCAGTCCAGTCCAGGGAAGGTTCCAAGTCTAACAAGAAGGAATATATAAGTATTATGGCTTTTAAGGGGAAAAACGGACTGAAGAATTGAAATCAGAAACATACAAATATCCCAAATTTCTGTAAGTATTGTACATTACTTTACAACAAAGGAGAAGTTGGAAACTAATATTTATCTGTACTAACTGTATAAATCTAACTAAACATTAATTGTACAATCTTGGTAATTCCTTTGTCCACTTATAGACATTTTACTTCTGTACCATTTTTATCTCCTTTTTTTGCCTTTTGCTTGCTTATTCACTCTTTTCCTCTCTCTCTTTTAAAAAATGTATATTAATAAATTAAAAACATACTACCTGGAAATTAAACCAAAGGTTTTATTTAATATTTCTTGACATAATGTTTCACTGCTAATTTGCTTTTGTAAACTGAGGAGCAGATTCACTGCTAGGTTATATTTTGCTTCATATGTTCAGTTGATGGAGCTAATACCAGTTTTTTTAGGCAAGAGAATATTAGGAGGACATTTTCTTGGAAATCTTGGATCTTTACATGAAGAGTGGGAGATAAAATAGAAAAACACCCTGCCTTCCTTAGTTTACTACCTTGGTAACATTTCAGGTCAAATGGAGGCATAAGAAATTAGGTAGAAAGGGTGAGACTGAAGGGAAATGGAGGTTCTCACCTTTCTCTCACTTTTACAGACTAATAGCAGGTATTCAAAAAAGAACATACACATTTTATATTATTGGCAACTGCACCTAGCATAGAGAATGCCTGGAGTTTATTCCTATAATGTCAATGGCAACACAGAATTTGGGCTTCCAAAGCACTTGGAAGTAATTTTCTATAACTATTAGGTCATCAATGCAGAGGATGAATATAGAAATAATGTCGATCTAAAATGGAATTCAAAAGATCCACACATATGTTGAAGTCAGACCATTCATCCTTTCATTCTGAGATCCTTAGTTATAGGAGCCTGGGGTTTTCAGGTGGCCTGCTATGTCCCCTTAGTCTCCACAGTCTTCTCTTCCCTCAGTCCTGTGCCCACACACTGCTGGAATTTCCTGTCTCTTGTCTACCTTCATACATTTCTGAAAGTGTTTGTCAATCGCTTCTTCTCTCTCTCTACTTTTCTTTACTACCTTACTCTACCTCCTGATGCCTCTGTTCAATTATTCCCAGTCTGGCTTCCCCATTCCATTTCCTTCTACTCTTCTCTGTCTTACTCATTCTTTTTCTAATTCTTTCCTCTCTCCCCCACCTTCTGTTCTGCCAAGGGCTCCATTCAGTCCTTCCCAGCCTGTGTCTTCCTCTGCATTTGATCCTGCTACTTCTCATACTTTATCATTTCTATGTGCCACATTCCATATGTAGAGGTATAGAAAACATTCCAGGATTCAAACATTTCAAGTTTGAAATGGATGGTTGATTGATTGATTGATTGACTGCAATTTTCCACTGCCCATCTCAAACAATGACTCTGGGTTTAGCCTTATTGGGAGCGTTCTGAATTTGAAATGGTATTGCATAGAATTTGAAATAGGTGTCTTTAACTCAGGTCTGCTTAAAGCCTGGAACCCTCCTGGAAAACTTGGAGAACTGTCAGCTGTTTACTATTCAAAATATTTTACATTCAGTACTTGTACTTCACTGTTCCTAATCCATTATCTCTACCATCTTTCCCAGTCTATATGTCTCACTGTATTCCTTTCTGCCATTGCTCTGTTTTGCTTTCTCTGCAGCCTTTTTTTATCAGTGTTGTAGAATTGTTTTGCTGCGGCCATTATAACATTAATTGTATTAATAAAAAGTAATAATAAAATAACAAAATGAAAATGAAAAAAATGAAGTAAAATACAAAACAAAATAAATAAAATTTATCAAATGAACTCCACCCACCCACCCCCCACTTTGGAATATAGTAATTGGCTTGCTCTGCAAAGTCTAATGTGGACCTTGAATTGGCAAATGTTAGCAGTTCTAGGATCGTTAGGGGTTCTTACCTAAGTTGGATTTATCATTTCAAAATTATTTTAAAATGTTGTGGAATCAGACTACAAATGTACAGTATTCATATGTGGCTTTGCCCAAAAATAGTTTTAAGTTTACTCACAGAGGTCTCTGTGGGCATGATGTCCATCAAGAAATTGGCAAGTGGAGAACTATTGGTTATTTTTGTATCCCTGGCAGGAAAGATTAAATTTAAACTCTCAAAAATATTTATTTTAGTAAATAAATAAAGTCTTAGAAGTTACTGTAAAATTTAGTTGTAGTAATTATTATCATCATTATCAAGTCATTGTTAAAGGGCCATTATTTTTGTTTGTCCTTCACCAAGTTATCTTTATAAAGAGAGCCTCAGTACATATCCATGGCAGCGTTCAGGTAATACAAGATGTCCTTTCAGATTTGTACAACATGAAGAGTTTGATCTTTGTAGAGAACTGATTGTACTGTTTGTTTAAATGATATGGAGATTAAGGCCTTGCTACAAATCTATTTCATTAGCAGATGCAGTAGAGTTGGATAAATGAAACACTTAGTGGATAAACATAAGACACTTCAGCAATTGTTCACTGAAGTTGCTTATTACCTTAAAGGCAATAGCAATGTAGGCACAGCTCTTTTTCTTTGATTTACGGAATGAAACAAAAGAGTTGGGTACCTGTTTACCGCCATTTGTACCTTCAGACGTTTGAAGGACTGTACACAGAAAGTGAAAAGATTTATTTTCTGCTGAGCCGGAGAGCAGGACTTGCCCCAAAAATTAAGTTACAGAACCAATTTTAGTTGAACATTAGAAGCAATATCTTAGTTTGCTAATGGAACAAATTGCATGAGGGGAAAAATAAGAGCTATTCATTGCTGGAATTCTTCAAGCAAAGACTGGGCAACCATAATGTGATCTGTGGAGCTTGTTCCTTCATTAAATCTGGCTCTTACGTGAGGAGATTTCTGTGTTTATTGTCAGAGATGTGAAGCTCAAAGCAAAAGCAAACCTCTTTCTGCTTTCTGCCTGCTTTAATCAAACATCGTCCATCTGTTCTGACAACTAAAGGACAGCATGCTTCAAGTTCCATAAGGATCATTAAAATCTAATCAGGTTGTTGTTGTTGTTTTAAAATATACTGTATGTCAATTTCTGTTAGATGCAGGTAAAGTGTCTGCTGCAGATTTCTGAAAGAACCATGGCGCCAATGAACAATGGCAAGCTGTAGAAAGGCAGTTGTTACTCTGCAGAAGTTTTGAATAGCTGATTTTTAGGTTGTTTTAAAACCAGTTCATGTACTCTGAAGTCTAACATAATTAGATTTTTTTTAAAAAAGCAAGCAAAACCATAGAAAATATGGAAATCCCATTTGATTTATTTAAAGTTCATTCATATATCTTTCATTGATTCAGGTGTACAGATAAAATTATCACAAGATAATATATTAACAAAGATTCATGAATGTTTCTACTATAAAACTACTATCCTTTTTATTGCTGCAGCAAGTATGTTGTACCTGGATCAGCTGGGTAACAGATGCAAATCCATAGGGTGAAGTTTTCTCCATCATATTATGTATATGCATTTGTGTTTGCCACATAACCCTTGATAAGCAACGGGGCTCGGCTCATACTGAAAAGGACAAAACCCCACTCTGCTGTGGCTGTTTAAATGCTGTTTATTCTTACTCTACCCCACATTTCAAAGGAATTATAGATTGTGATGAGCTGCATCTCACCTGCCAGTTAATTAAACAACAGAAATTCTCCATGCCACATTCTAAATTGATCCGTAGGGAGTTTGAGGGCCATGGATTCCTGGGCTTATTTGCTGCCTGCTAGAATAACTTCCCATTGCTTTCCTCAGGCCAAATTCTGTCAAAGAGACTAAACATATGAAAAGTTGCTCCAAAAGAAAACTATGTGTGGGTTATGTTGGGGCATTCAGGGATCAAGGAAGACAAAACATGTTTGTCACATGCATGCAATTTTTTTCCTCTTCAGCAACTATAATCGCTCTCATGTGCATGAATCTCCCTCAAGTCCCTCATCTGTGTCAGCATAGGATCAATGTTTTGTGCTTGTCTGTAGATGCGGGAGGCATAAAATATATTATGAGGTAATGGATAAATAGCTGAAAAACCTCTGTTTAATTGAGGCATTAGAAAATCTCCCAGGAAGCAGATTTTTAAAGTATTAATCCAGAATATTAAGTATTACTCTGCAATTAATCTACAATTCGTTGCAGATATTTTACTTTATATCTTTATAAGATATAGATATCTTATATCTATCTTTCACTTTATAATCACTTAACAGCTTCTGATGTTTAAATAGAGCAGTTTGTAGAGTAAAAAAAAAGGTTTTTTTTCTTTTAATGGATAAACATCCATAGTGTTTGACTGTGTACCTGTCAGTCCCTTACAGTTCCACCCCTCATCCTAAGAGATGCCATCCATAAAGAAAAATTAGACATTTGGTCATGCTGTATGAGGAATGGTTACCAAGTGGTGCCAGAGGGTTGAGTAATCTTGCTTAGATGTTTATTTTTATGAATCTAACATAGCTTGAAAGCTTTTCATCTAGAACATTTCTTTGTTACAGATAAAGGCAGTCATCTTGAGAAATAATCCTAAAATTCAAATTAGGGCAATATTTTTAGTAGACTGTCTTTTTAAAGGTCACAGAAATGTGGGGAAATAACTAAGAATTTTCGATCCTTTAAGATGATCAAATATTCTTGTTTTGCAAGAGATGAATGTTGGAAAACTACTGGAAAAAAGCAATGAACAAGCGTTCAAAACCTCCTGATCTTGTTATCAGGTATTGTCCTGATTACCAGGAAACACACTGAGGCGAGGACTTGGTCTCTAATATTTATTAGTAGTACTTAACAAGAATCCTAACAAACTGAGAAAGCGTGGGAAAACCCAGCCATATAAACCCCAAAGGTTAAGGCGGTCCCGATCTGTGTCTCTTTGAATGGCTGAACAGTTCCTCAGTGCTACGCATGCGCTTGACAGTCTGGGTGAGAGCCCCCTGCTCGCCATCCTTACTCATGACAGGTATTATAAAAAGCAGGTTCACATATAGAATGGGGAGAGGCTTGGCTGAGCAGATCTGATCTTCAAGACATGAAGAAGAGTGTATGCTGATAACCTTAAAAGGGAATCTGAGAGGATTCTGCAACCAATCAAATTAGGCTCTAACTAGGACTAGCCAACTTTGGTTGATCTCAAAGAATGAAGGCAGGATTGGACCCAGTTGGTACTGGGCTGGGAGACTGCCAGGAAACTCCAAGACAAAAAGTAGAAAAAGGAAAAGTCATACCAGTTCCACCTTATTCCCAAGATAACTACAAGGATAGGCCCGTCAATTCATGAGGAAACAAGCTGCAGAGGGGTTACCTTACAATTGTGATAGTTTCAGTCTGCATCCAGGACTGCTGGGATTAAAAAAAAAAAGAGTTGATGTCCCTCGATTCAAAAATAAGACCAGGGGTCATCTTGAATCATCTCTCCCTTTAGGCAAAGCAATCAGGTTTGTTGCCAAATGGGGGGGGGGGGAAGAGTACTGGGCAATTTTTATATTACCAAAAGTTGGAGATAAATATCAGCTGGGGTTTAAATCCTGTTATCATTGTTATAATTTCTTGTGGTGCTTTAATGTAAAACATTGCAGTGATGAGGGATGGTAAGGGGGAAAATATAAACACTAATAAATAAATGAAATAAAATAAAATAAAGAGGGTCCTTTTAGTGAGACTGATCATTGGTCCAATATGTAAATGCTCCTACCAGAAGTAATGCCTTTGAGTGGCCAGGAAACTGGAGACAATTGCATACTATACAGGAAGAGAGCAAAAGCCAGAGCTTTTTATCTTACAGTTCATTCTGAATGCTTTTGGTGTCATTCTAAAATCTGAGGCAGAGAACCAGAGAAACAGGTGTTCCATAGTCTAGCCATAAACATACTAGAACAGAATACTTGAAACCTGTTGAACTATGAAATGGAAGACCAATGTGCTTTATATTCTGAGTATTCTGCAGAAGCTAAAAGCAACTGTTACTCACTTACTTAATTATGCCGCAACACGTATTCAAGAAAAAGAATTTCGTTTATCCAATCCCATTATGAAAAGTGTAAGAAACCTAATTTGAATAATGGATCTCTATACTCTTTTTTTTAAAGTATTGTTTTGCCCCAGCTTAGAGGCAAACATGCCTGGACATTTGCTCAGTCTATAAGAACCATCATATGTTTGTGTTCTAAGAAGCATTTGTAAAATCACTGCAAGTTATTTTTGTTTAAGCTCTTGTTTTATCTAACAGGAAGCACACTTGCCATATCAAATGATCTTTTGTCACTTTCTCCCTCCATTCCTTCAATATATTTGGAACAGCCAACATGTGACCAACGTTAATCAACGATATCTGGTCAAGTCTTCAACTAGTGTGGTATCAGTGTGGCACAGATAATGAGAGCAGTTTCAACATCTACTCTGTTGGATTTATCTGGGATTAGATACATATGATCAATAAGATGAACAAAGGCCAGAGATTCACATCTCTGTGCATGCACTTTTATGCATTTACTATGGCTTGATGCTATTGCTGTAGATGTTTTCTTACATATCTTGCCTCAGTTGTAATGAAATTAATCTAATACTTAATGCACAAAGATAGAAACATATGTAAATATTAATCATATTCTGTCAATCCTGGGACAAATAGTAGTTCTCATTCTCATTCTCGTTCTTGTTCTGCTTCTTATGTAACAATTGTTTATTATCTCCCTCTATTATTTCCTTAATTGTTGATTAGAATTATCTCCCCCTTTCATAGATGATACTAGGAAGCTGTTGTTTTATAACCTTGTTATCAATTTCATGTATCACAAATATATTTTACATATGTTAAATAGGATAAATTCATCACACTATTCTTTTTTGCTCATACAAATGAATCCAAACTTATTTATATTTAAAAGGCAATATCATTAAAACCCGTTCTATTAATTTCAGTATGAATACTCTAAGTATGAATAATTGTGGATGTTTGCTATGCAAGTAAAATTTTATAAGTCAGAATTTGTACCAGTTTTTATAAATACATACTTGTGTTTGTACCTTTGAATAATGCAAAAAGAATACCATATTGATAAGCATGGGCGCATGCATATCACATTCTGGGTGCTATACTTTAACCATCAAACAGTTTAATTTCCCTGTACTGTCACTGGCATAATGTAATAATCATAAAGACACATGTAGCAAAATATCCCATTTCTGAACTTGTAAAATCCTTTTACAAATCTTTGTAAAATATGGCTATTATTTCCTTGTCAGATGATAATTCTGCCATTTATCAGCTCTGGGAATAATAAACAAAGATCTTGTAGGGAGAACTGGATAGACACAATCCTATATGGGATATGTGGAATATATTTAAATAGTTGAACCTTAATTTGTTTGGGCTGGCCTTCTCTACTGAAAAGCATAATTATTAGCCTATCCCAATGAGAAGACAAATTATTTTAAAATTGGGCCTTGTATAATGAAAATAAAAATGTAAATGAATGGTCAAATGCAGGCATTCAAGCATGGCATCAGTCAGCATAGCAATAAAAATAGTTTGAGCTAAGAATAACTAACATTTAAGCAAATGAAGGATGGGTACACTTTGACTAAACAGGTCTAATGGCAATGTAACAGCTTATGCTTGAATGATGCCAAATATTCTCCTTTTATGATATAGTCATTATATATGATTCAGCAATGTAATGTGAGGCTGGATTGTGCATTTTGGTACTTGAGCATTTTTATTTTTCCTAAGTTACTTTTATTTTATTTTGCTTTCACACCCCTGTTTTAGCATTTTAGGAGTCCAGTTTATAAAGCAATGATTGCGGGCATTTTTGTTGCTATTATGATTTAAACCAAGCAGACAGAGACGAAAGTCAGCTTCTATTCAGGTGACCAAAGAAAATCCATAAGGCAGATATTCTAATATCCTACATTTTATATGAACTGATTCTCTGTGGGAGCCTTCCTCACCATGGTGAGCACAAATGTTTTGAATTATAACTTCTACCATCTCCAACAGCACTGATTATGTTGACTGTGATATGGAAGCTGTAGTCCAGTGTATTAGGAGGACACTACTGAACATTGAGGAAGATGATTTAGAGACTGTTTATCAAATTACTTCACTTACACTAGCAAACTTCATTCCTAAAAATCTATAGCTTATTAGCTGGAGTTCACAAACCTCTGCTGTGGAAATTTGCCTTTTGAAGTTCAAAAATTCTAGTCCCCAAACATTCCTTTATCTGTTATCTTCTGGTTTACATATAATGCTGTCCACATAACTACCCTCCTCATAAGTGACAAAACACCTAAAACATCTTTGGATCTCACATTCCATTTGTAGTCCTGCAAAAAATAATACACGGTCATCAATATAAAGCTATGACAAAAATTCAGGCAGTTAATAAGCTCTTTGAAATCCCCAATGGTGTAAATAAAGTTCTGTTAACTATATTAATAGGAGAAAGATTGCAATAATCAAACAAATTTCTTCTTTCCTCAGTACATTAAGCAATATCATGTTTCTGGTGGTAGTTGCCTTGTTAGTGGCAGTAGTCTACAACACATTAGAAATTCTGAACTCATTGTTTTAAATTTATGTTGAATTGAAGATTACACACTGCATTAAGATAAGACATTTGTGCAAAAGGCACCTGTACTTAATGATGTGGAAGATTATGGCAATACATGATTCCTTAAATTACTTTGTCTCTTTTCTCCAGATCATTTCACAATAATTAATTTCTCATTTGGTAAAAGGCTCACCAAGTGTAATTTCTCATGCAAGTAGAAATTAGAATGACTACGCAGTTCTCAGTATATATTTCAGAAGCAAACTGTTCACTTTCTTTTCAGCATAGGCTTCAGTGGTAAATCCCTTTCCATGTCAAAGTTCTTCTTTCTATGCCTTATACAAAGGTCTTTAAGTTACTACTCTGCTATACATTCTTCCCTGTGTTATGTTGGACTGAATAAACTTTGGATGGCTAGTCCATGGCTTTGGAATACTTTGATAAAATTACTAATACAAATGAATCTATTTAATAATAATAATAATAATACTCAGGCTCATGCATCCATAGCTCTTCTTCGATATAGTAAATATGGTATTTGTGTTTCCCTTTTATCCATAGAACAATTATGAATTAGTTAAGAAGAAATTAAAAAAAAACACATGCCAAATGGTATTTCTATTAATAATTTATTGGATGGCCTTATAAAACTCAATTAACTAGTTCCCTGAGAAAGCTTCTCCATTCCTCAGTTCTACACGATTCTGAATCAGTGCTGTAAGAGGCAGTCTGTGATGGCAAGAATGCTTGCAACATTTCCTCTCACTTTCTCTCTCCTCCTCCTCATGACTTAAAGGCTCTACCCAGGAGAAAGGGGACCCGTTCTATGTAAGAAGAATGCAGCTGCCTCAATAAGGGGTTGCTTGCTGGACTTATCGACCCTTTAGAGGAGTGGGGCTGGATTTCAGAGTCCCAGAAGAAGAAGAAAACATTACATTTGAACAGAAAGAAGAAGAAAAGAGCCAAAAGGCATAAAGCTGAATGAGGAAGGAAGGAAGGAAGGAAGCCAGCATAGGATAGAGAAAACAGCAGCCAGCATATGTGCACGTCTGCAAGCATGCATGCTGGGTGGGCAGCTGAAGTACTCCTCTATAGCTGAGGAGGAAGGAGAGAAAGGCCTTGGAAGCCATAGAGGGACTAGGCAGCGGCAGAATCCAGTCCAAGCAAGGAGAACGAGAGGCAACAGCCCAGGTGGGTGGTGCCAGGGAAGCCCAAGTGGGATAAGTTACCTGGAGTTTGCAGGACAGCAGTAAGCCAGGCTGATTGGAAGGGTGGAACAGGCTGTGTCACTAGAGAGGGGGTGAGAGGAGGGGAGGGGAAAGCCATTAGTCTTCCTCCACTTTTTGGGGTACAAGTAGGCAATGCAGAGGAGAGCCAGGAAGCAAAAGAGCCTTAGGAGAGGTCTGAAAGGCTCGGCAGCTTGTAGGGAACCACCATCAGCCAGTGCCAACAGCCAACCTAACCAACAGAAACCAGCTCCCCAGGAACCACCCCAGCTTGGGAAAGAGGCAGCAAAGCTTGAGAGTGCAGCAGGAGAAAGAGAGAAGTCTCCCAGCATATTTAAGCTTAGTAAGGCTGAGAAAGAGGCTGAAGAACCAAGAAGCTATAGTGAGAAAGGCTTTATAAAGCCTGAGGTTGGGCAGCAGCAGCAGCAGCAGAAGGCAGCTTAAAGAAGCCAGGATATGTGATAATAGTGGCAGGCCAGTACCATCAGCCATAATGCCAACAGATGCAATAAAGAGTCATCTTGGAGTAGACCAAAGAAAGGATTAATCCAGAGTGGGCCAGATGCACCAAGAGGCTGAGAGAAAGACACAGCCAGAAGGGGTAATGGCTGTGTCAAAGAGCTATTACCACAGAACCAAAGCCAGGTGACCCAGAGCCATATGTGAAAAGAGTCCACAACAGAAGGTGATGTCAAGCAACACCAGCAACAGTGCCAGCACACAATGATCAAGTCTAGCTGCATCAGCCGACAGCATATATCATCGCAACTATAAAGCTAGCCAATGGAAAAGTAATTAGTAGTGTCTGGAACTGGGACCCCAGATAGACAGAGAAAAAAATAGAGCTGAAGCTAGAATAGAATAGAATGTTATGTAGAGATTGAAGATTAATCATATTAGAGAGCTATAGAAAGAAATAGAGCAGATAAAAATAGAAGCCAGGAAGTTACAATAGAATGGAAATTAGAACTTCAGTGATACAGTCCTATCACATTAAAACTGGCTGCTTCTGACTTTGTTTGTACCAGTATAGTTATTAGAAATAGTCTCTTGGCTCAATGCAAGTATTGGTATTGTTCATATCATTTTTCTTTAAATATACTTACATGCACAATTACTGACAAAATAAGACTTCAATATTTCAAGTATCAGCAGTTGAATTAATTTCTTCATTTAGTCAAAGTTTATTGTGTAAACTATTTCACTTTATGTATTTTATGGTTCTTTAAGGGCAAGTATAATAAACACCAGTAAGTCCTTACTTATGTGTAAACAACACCATGAGAGAATAACAAAGCTATGCTTTAACTAACAATTACTTGTATCCTTTACTTCCTTATATCCATATAGTAAATGAAAACAGAAATAGTGAAAGAAAAAGAATAGTTTTAAAGACATTCTTCCCAGAAGCTGGATCAAAAAATACAAGTGACATCAATTTCTGGAGCATAGAGAAAAGGCTTTAATTAAAAAAAAGACTGGTGGTGGGAAATAGATTATTTAAAACATCAACAAGCTCCTATGCTCACCTTCATTTTCCTAGAGAGGAAAGTGCCTAGAAGCTGAATTAACAACTACTAAGGGTAAAAAAAAGTGATGCACAAGAACAAACACAAAGAAACCATAATAAGTACTTCATCTGGATATACTGTAACTACATGAATTTGGGGGTCAACCTAAGCTTAAAAATGGAACATAAATACAGTAGATGAATTACAATTCACCAAATGCTGTTAGAAAAGAACTCTTTTAATGCAACTATAAACAGTATAGTTTTGGTGTAAATTTTAAAATAAAAAGACAGGGCATCTATTTTATTTAAAAATAAAAAGACAGGGCATCTGTCTATCCAGTGAAAATATTGTATTATTTTATATTTCCTGAATACTTTGCTTTTGTCCTCTTTTTAGTTCTTTAAAAGTTTTGTACTCTACCTTTCTAAACCTTATAGTACATATCCTCTTAACTGTTTTAAAAGTCATAACTCCTATATTCTTTCTATTATATCAGGATTCATGCTACTGCCACTGAATAACCGCTAGCATAAGATCAGCATTAAAAAATTTATTGCCTTTTTGTCAGATCTAAAATTATCCTTTCTCCAGGAATGGCTTTGCAACACCTTTCTACTCAACTTACACAGTCCTTCTCATGAAAATTTATCACCAGAATGTATCTTAAATACCATGTTACAAATCTATAAATAATGTTTGGCAATAAGTATATGGATAGTTCAAGAATAAAAGATATTATGTTGATGCAAATAAGTATGCCATTACTGCTAACAGGCATACTCAGTGATTGCATCAAAGTAGGGCAACATGACATGGATCAAGAGTTATAGTACTAACCAAGTAGGCTTGAATCCATGACTAAATTTAATTCAGTAAATTTGAGCATAAATCGATTCTCAAGTCTGCATTCTAAAAGATGGAAAATTACTTGAAAATAATGGTTGATTCCAGAGTTCATACTCTGCAAGTTGAAGGCATGCTATGCAAGAACAACAACAATTTTTGGCCTTTGTCATTCTTCTAATGGTAGAACAATGATCCCACAAGCATCATGCATTACACATCATCTTGTACAATATATTTTGACCCATGCTTTATTACTTCATTTCAATTAGTAAACCAGGCTTTTATTTGTTTAGCACCACATATCACTGACTTATAATTAGTATTCTTCTTCCTTTTTTAAAGTCCCATCTTAACATTTTTATGTAGTCAGAATTGTACAATTCACTTAGGATTCTAGCCACTGTATCCTTTCACCACTATACACATACATTATTCTGCCTCAGTATATCTCCTCTTCTTATAAACAAATCTGTACTTGTAAGAATAGGAATGGATGTGTTCATCATGAATCCTGAATTTTGTGTGCCTTGCCTGATTAGTGATATTTCTCTGAATGCATTTATTGCTGCAAATTGTTTAGTTCAAGTCTGTGCAAACACTCCCCTGATGGAAATCACCCAACACCTATGGATTCACTAACAACTCCCAGCAGGAAATTCTGTAAAGTGTGTCTGGAGTGAACATGTGCACATTTAATGCTATCAGCTATTATCTGTGAAAAAAAAACAAAGGACCCATGACGAGAATCATGTTAAACTTGAGAATTCATGGTTGGCTGTTATTGTTATTGTTTTATTGTTTTATTGTTTTATTGTTTTATTGTTTTATTGTTTTATTGTTTTATTGTTTTATTGTTTTATTGGTTTATTGGTTTATTGGTTTATTGGTTTATTGTTTTATTGTTTTATTTTGTTATTAGAGAGAGAATATAGTACTTTCAGTATAAGCATTCCAGTTGAAGAATGGCCTCTCTGTTTAGTTCATATTAAACCTTATTAAGTTTTATAAGTTTTCAGTGCAAACTGAAAATATATCTGTTCAGCAAGAACTTCAGTTTAATATGTGCTTCTCACCTTCTATTTTAACACTGAAGCTCTGTGTCAAGTCCTTCTCTGTGTTTAAAGGCAACATCTTTTAAAATGGCAAAATGTTTGTTTGTTCATCTGTTTATTACATTTTTACATTACACGACTCCCAGCCACTCTGGGTGGTTCACAGATAAAAACACACAGAACAATAAAAGAAGACAGTGATAAAAACAACGATGGCACAAACAGGGTAACAGACAAAGCAAACCCACATCACCCAGAAGGGGGCTTCAATCACCTTGCCAAAGGCCTTGGTGAAGAGCCAGGTCTTAAAGGCTCCTTGAAATACCAGCAGAATGGGTCCATCCAAATCTCAGGGGGAACCTCATTCCAGAGGCAGATGTCGGCCTCTCAGGGTAAACCAAATAGGAATCACAACCAGATGAGCTAATTCTATTTTATTGTAATGCTACATTGACAGAATCTTGCAAGTCTGAAAGTACAATTCTCCCCTCAGTCTCCTTTACAGCCCAAGAAACTAGGGAGGGTCTTTCTAAAATGTTTGCCATGCCCACTCTCCAGCTGCAGGCTATGCTGTCTCTTATCCGACTGTTCCCTTGGCAGTGTCCCTTTGCTCAGTCTCCCAAGGTTTTCCCCACATACCATCCACAGCAGGTACTGTGGCAGAGAAGTCTCACTTCCCTGGATCCTGATAGATGACGTTGTTTGATTGAAGGAACTCGAAATGTACCAACCCTGCAAGATTGAATCTGCCAGGCAGATACTATGGGACTTACATGTATTTTATGGTGTATTTCTTTGAATGACTATATTCCTGCATTTGCACTCATTTTCCAGTGAAAGGAAAGTTAGAAATGTTACAAAATACCAAAATAGCCAGCAGAAAGCAAGACATTGCCACTGCTGGAGACTCTTGCAAAAACTCTACAGTGACTGTATGCCCACTTGAAAGTATTGGGTGGCAAGAAATTAAGGAATACGTAAGTGAAAGAAATAAGTTGAACAACAAGCCTAATAAGAAACTGGCAGAATCTATGTTAGATATAAACCAACAAAGTTGGAAAAATTCTACATATTCATTTGGACATTTCAAAATACACACTTCTTTATAATAAGTATTGTGTATTTTCCCAGAGCAGCAGACTGATTTTTGAGCTGCCAGTAGTGGGACATTTTTTTAATGCTCCACAAGCACAGAGATACCATCATTATTATCAGGCAAAATATCATGGCTTCTGAGACTCAAATCTGATATGATGTAATGAGCAAACTCAGGCATCTTCCACCATCTTAATATGCTATTTTGTATTAAGATTTTCCCAGTCTGGTGTTGTCTAGTTGTACTAAATGTCTACTTCCATTATCTAAAGACCAAATTCTCTGGAGATTATGGAAGATAAAATCCAATAAATTTGGAGGGCAATAGATTAGAGAAAACTGGCAAGAATTTTTTTCTTGCCTGGATTACAAAAACTGAGGTAGGAAAACCTTGATCAGATGATAGGGTACTGTATGCTTTTTACTCATTTTATGTGGGAATGTGTCAAATGCTATATTGCTAATTGCTATATTAGCTGATTATTATCAGCAAGTACATACAAATCTTCTCCCCATTTTTCACCGTTTGTATTACTAAAAAGGTCAGGAAAACTTAAATACAGCATACATTTTAAAAAATGTGCAATGAGATAACCCAACCAATAATACAGACCAAAAAAACCCAAAACAAACACTGGATAAAGCTAATTATTTATTCCCAGTGCTATTATATTATAGGTAAACACTGTGTCAGCTTGAACATGGCTGATCTCATCTTATGCAGAAAGAAGGATGTTTATGAGCACAGCAGTTGGTATCTTGCCTTCTGCTGCAGAATAGTGCAGATTTCATTTAGAAGTTGAAAGCTTTGAAATCAAGTAATAACATTAGCCACAACAAATTGACAATTGAAGAAGAAAGAAAACTTGCATAACCTCAAGAGAACCATTTCCTAGCCAGCACAAGAGCTGTTACAAATAATGAGTTCAAAAGCAGTGTTAAAATGGGCCTTGTGGCAAAAAACTTACTCCAAAATATGGTTGTTATTAACTATTCAATGACATATGGTATTGTCTGAATAATTCTAGAGAACAGCAAAACATAAATGTATTTCCATAAACAGAGGCAAGTAGTAGAATTTAAATTTGGAAATGAAAAATCAACATTTGTTAACTAGTTGTCCATGATGCTCCTTAAAATAAATTGGTAAAACAGACTGCTGTTCTGCTTTTCTAATCCCTAAATTGCTTCATTAAAAGAGCAGGTTTGTAGATTTTGGATGGTTATTTGAATTTCTGGGAATTTGTAACTGAGATAACCAAAGTAACCCTGGGAGTTTGTACAGACTACAATTCTTCTTCTCCCCTCCCCTTAAATTCTCTCCCCCACCATTAATAACAGATTCTTCTTGACCTATTTTTCATCTCTTTCCTGTTCCAAATAGTTGAATTCAATCCAACATATGTGAAGCTGTAAGAAAGTGAAAAAAAGGCCTTGTCTTGCTTATAATGGCTCCATGGTCGCATTTAAAATACTCACTGATACCACTCCAGTGGCTTTATTATTAGCATATCTACATCTAACCTGTTATTATGTAATTTACAAATTTACAAATTCTGACTTTTTAACATATTCCTCATGTCCCTGCTCATTCATGAAGATTTTCAACAGAGTTCCTTCTTTGGATACTTATACTCTGCCTAAGAGGGCTCATCTCCTACCTACTTTGATGTCACATCACATAAGACAAAGGACCTTTTAATATTCCTGGGGTAAAGTTATAAACCATGTTATGCTAGTGAAGCTCAGGTAGTGAATGTGGCCATTAGGGAAATATTTTACTTGCTTAAGCTAGTACACCAAATTGGAAAAATCTGGTCTACATCCATTATCTATGCGCAAGTGACATATACTATAGACTGGATTATTATAATTACATAGGACCACCATTGAACTTAGTTGGTGCATAATGTTTTCTCCGGGGTTTGGGGAAGAGCTATGCATTTGAGTCATGTGAGATGTGTATGCTACATAGACTGTCAATTTTAGATGCTGGTTTAAGCCTTTAATAACTTCACCAACATACAATTATCATTTTCATTATTTATTTTCCAACAAGCTAATATATTTTCTTCTAATGTTTGTCAAGTGTTATGGTTTCAGTTTGTACGTGCATCTTAAGGATTTTAAACATGCAAGTTATCTCTGTCCTATCTTCTTACGCATGAGTATTAGACAAACATAAAAAGAGTCCCTCTTTTGGGGGAGATGCGCAGTAATTAAATTTGAATAATAAATAAATAAACAAACAAACATCACTGCAGGATAAGAGAAAATCGGGAAAATTATCATAGACAGAGAGATTAATTCATTGGCTTTCCTGAACTCATTATAATATTTGCGTTTCCTGTATTATATATTCCTAGACAGTGTTAATACAGATAACAACATCCTTAAGTACTTTTGAATGTCTCAGAGTCATGATCAACCCAAATTTAGATACTCATCAAACCAGGAAGCGTTGCAGGTTATGTTTAGGGTGTCTGAAAACTCTTTGTTATGGGAAATTAGTCAGCCCAAGGCAGTCAGTTGGAAACAATGGGAAAATATAAGCTTTGAATGAATCAAGTACTAGCCATGTATTTATCAAAGAAAATGCTCTTAGACATTGGGTTTAATGGTGGGTTGCTTCTAATGACTCTAGGCACTTAAGAGATCCATGAGTCAGTGCAAAGAATAACAAAATCCTATGAAATATCATCAAAGAACTGAAATTTTGGAATTATGTTTTATTGTACTTATAATGATATAGAAGCTTCAATCCTCAAGTGGTGAAAGTTGAATAAATAAAATTAGGGACACATATGTAAAAAGCCTTCCGACAATATATATCCTAAAAGATGGGATAAAAAGATATTAAATAAGAGAGGTACAGTCAGCATATTGGGATCAATAGGAAGTGGCTTAGTGTTGACCTAAAGTTTATTTTAAATATTTGAAATCATTTTATCAGGTTTTCAGTTGTAAAATATTACATATTATTGTAAGAGAACTAAAAGTAAAACAGTAGAGTGGCATGTTCAGTCTAATGCCTCCACAAGTGTTAGAATTTGAAAGAAATGTCTGTAAGGAACTGGGGAAGGTGAACATAACCACCCAGAGTCCCCCTTTTGGGAGAGATGGGTGGTAATAGAAATTTGAAAAATAAATAGATGATGCAGAAAACATCCATTGCAGAAAAAAAGAGGGAGTTACAATAAACTTCTGCTTCATACATTTGAATCACACTATTATTCAGAATAAATGATACATGTAGACACAATAACTTCATTGGAGGGAGAGACATGGTTTGTATTTCAATATGTTACCTATCCCACTTGATCTAAGATGTGTTTAATCATACTCCATCTTTACTGTCTTTTGGACATTTATTCAAGCTGACTGCAGTTCAGTGGGAATTTTACTGATAGTCATTTTGAAGGGGATCATTTGATAATGAATTGTTCATAATGAATTTTTTTTTGTTGGGTTTAGAATCAAGACGACAGCTGTTAATTAGGTAGTCTATTTGAATTTATTGAATAAAGTACAGTTGACTCGATTTGGGGGATCTGGGGAAAGATGTTTAAGTCTGATCCTTCTTCATGTGAAAAAAACTGACACTTTTGGATAAATTGATAAAATTGCTGGTATTTTTTAAAATGTTTTTGAAGTAATAGGGTCAAAATAATATTAATACTCTGGATCAGTTTCTTTTTAAAGACACCTTTAAAACATTTAATACAGTGGAAGAATAATTTGTATTGCCTAAAACTGATGAATAGCAATACGTTCACTTAAAATGTCTTTTGATTTCTCAGTTCGGTGTATTAATATACCGTTCAGCTCAAATGTTGCCAGGCAATTTATGAATTAAAAAATAGAAGCAATCACATCAATAGCAACAGAGTTCATCATGTGCTGCCCAACAACAGCCTGGTCAATATAAAATCTTCAACTCCCACTAATCACCAAACAATTAAATAGCACTGCCTTTATCAGCTTGTGAACTACCAGTAAAAAAGGTGAATGCTGGAGTGTTCTGTAGAATGGGGGCCATTACAGAGAAGGACTGTGTTGGGGTTCATGTCCTGTTACCTGGTGCAGGGACAAGTTCCCTAATACAGTGTCCTTTGCTTGCATGCATACACAAACCAAGCAGATTCCACCTGATGGAGTTGGTCTCTGACCATTTTTTTATATCTTGTAGTTTCTCCTGTTTCCTTTCTTTGTGTTTTGTATAATAATAATAGTAATCATAATTATAACAACAACAACAAACAGTTGAGGGGATTCATACATGTTAAAGCATAAGCCAAAGTTTGCAAACCATAATAGCTGGGTTTGTACAATGCACGCATATGCTAAACTGTGCTGCTAGAATGAGTTTTGGAGTCCTTTGGCTTTTAAAAGTTAGGATAAATCTATTTGAGGGCTGATACTACAATCTGTGTCTGCTTCCCTTTTCAGAATACTAGGAAGCTGGGTTATCTGGTGTTTTTTTTTTTTTAACGATTATGGTCAGAGAGGGCTCCCTGTATTGCAGAAAAGGGACTTCAAGTTTGTTTGTTTGTTTATCAAATTTGTCACCACCCATCTCCTCCCAGTGGAGGGACTCTGGGCAGTTTACAATAAAATAATCACTAAAACAATAAATCTATAAAATGCCTTATAAAATTACGTATCATTAATAATGATGCCCAGCCATGTGATAAATAACTATCAAACAAACCCTGTTATAACTTTGCATGATATCTATGAATTCAGTCATGTTCTAAAAATATGCAAAACCAAAGAAGGCAAAGAGAACATAATGGCTCAGCTGAAGAAGCAATGGAAAGGCAGATGGATAATAAAAGTTTTAAGCATGTGCTTTATGCACAGACACACATATTTGCTCTCAACCTCAGTGGAACCAGCAGTCTCCGTGCCCAAGTGCCTGCTAGCAGGTGTTTCCAGCAATTCTTTGGAGTCTGAGATGTTGTCTTGTATCCATCCTGCAGGGTAGTGTTGTATGGAATTGATTGTTAGCAGTGCCTGGAGAATGTTGATGTATCTTTCTTAGGTATATTGCTTTTAATCTGATTACTGTATCAGATATGTAAGCTGATCAGAGTCCATTTAGGACTACAGCAGCATATAAGACAAGTAAATAAATTAAATGCAAATGAAAAATAAATACATAGTGGGTCCAAGGATTGACTCATCGTCTGGTTGGAGGTAATTTTTTCTGCATCAGAAAATAACCTAAACTTGCTCCAGATCAAACTGCTGTTAAAAGCATAGCTTCAGGTGCTTCTAAAAGAGTAACGTAATCATCCACATAAATAAACAACAGACACAACAAAAAATTATCTGCTTTGGCACACTTGAATATGACTTCAAAAAAATGAGATACAGTTTGATGTAGTAGTTACAATGTTGGACTAGAAACTGGGACATTGGTGGCTTTGGGCCAGTCACTCTCTAGCCCAACCTATTTTCCGGTGGGGAAAATATAACGAGGGGACATTATGTACATTGTACTGCGTGATACAAACCAAGGTAGGAGGTTAGTCAAATAATAAGTAAAAGTGGTGGTGTACCCAGAAGTAAGCAGAACCTTGATAAAGTAGGCAACTGAGAGCAGATACAAAGAATTTTGGAGGTAGGAGGCTTTTTTCTGAATTAATTTCCCTTTGCTTTCTTTCCAGTATTGTCTGTATTGAAAATGTCAAGGAAATTATTTAAAATCAAGATGACAAGGACATTTTCTACTGCTTCTGTCTCTGAATTTAATTACCAGGAATGTGAACAGAATTTTTCACATCCATTCTGAAAGGTTTGCACAGAGTTTTTGCAAATAGGTGATGTAATTGGATTATATATTTTTTTTCAAATGCTGCAACAAAGTTATTGTACAAGTTCCTTTTTCTGCATTAGGACTGTGCAAAACATTCAGAGGACCTCTATGTGAAGCAGGTGAACCTGAGCAAAGTACCCCTTTCTGACACTCTGAAGCTTCACATCCTCTGGAAAACTCAGTGCCATCATAATGCAACGTTTCTAGGTCATTTCTTCATGCATATGCATGCACAGCCACTTCACTTCCAAAGCAGTCCCAGCAGAAATGTTGTCAGTGAATACAGAGATGACCCAGGAAGGCCTGAACATATATTGAGTGTTGGAATAAACAGGTGGGGTAAAAATGCACCAAATCCGCTGCACCACGTAAGAAGCACTCCAGTGCTATTACTTACAGAACTATAAAAGTCAGAGGTCAGGATAGAATCCTATGATTTCTTCAAAATGAGGAAGCAAACAAGCACCACCTCTTTTGCATGTGCGCATGACTCAAAAGGAGCAGAACTTAATCTGTCGTGATGAGGTGCTCATTTCTCTGGCAAAATCTCAGTCTGACTATACTCTGCACATTTATCAGCAGTTCTCAAACTGCAGTTTTCATGGTTTGTTTTTAACATTTTTGTAAAAACTAAGTAGAATACAGTTAGGACCACATATTTTGCTAACATCCTGTTTGTGATATAATGACCCATGATCCTAAAAGTGATGGGATAATTCATAATAATTTTATATGAAACCTGGACTTCTCTACACTTCCATCTTTGATGAGGCAAGGCAGTTACACAATAAAAGTCAACAGTCCTAAGATTCTAATCTTTGTCATGATCTAAACTGAATAATTTTAGTTTGAATAATAAATAGATAAATATTTTAAAATGAGATAAATTCATGTTTAGAGAAAAGAATTTTAAACATTCTTAAGCTCT
The DNA here is from genome assembly GCF_035149785.1 of Candoia aspera. Taxonomy (NCBI): domain Eukaryota; kingdom Metazoa; phylum Chordata; class Lepidosauria; order Squamata; family Candoiidae; genus Candoia; species Candoia aspera. Next base: position 168,408,889 of record NC_086155.1, read on the forward strand.
GTATCTCCCTTCCACGGTAACAAATACATCAAAGGAGCTACTATTGTATAAATATATTATAATATCTCTTATCTTCCCTCTAGTTTGTTGGTCCATGTGGAAAAATGTATGTAAAATCCACCAATGGCAATACTTTTATAGATTCATCCAAAATGGCTTTTTAAAAATCATGTTCTCTATCAATCTAGGTGTTATGAAATGTAGGATGGGGAAAAGAGAAAACTAGGCCAGATGTTAGTGTCATATTTCTGCAGCTATTTCATTCTGAACACAGAAATTGCAAAATGAATATAGATTGTGGTAGTGTTGCAAGTCTTCAGCAAAGGATCGTTACCTTGTCGTGGTGCTGGAGCTTGAGCACCTCAGTGATGCCATGAGCTAAACCGTGAAGGGCCACCCAAGACGGGAAGGTCATGACAGAGAGGTCAGACTAAATGCGATCCCTGGGGAAGGTAATGGCAACCCACCCCAGTATTCTTGCTGTGAAAACTAAATGGATCAGCACAACCAGAGATATGTCGGTATACCATCGGAAGATGAGACCCCTAGGTCGGAAAATGGTCAAAACGCTACTGGGGAGGAACAGAGGATGAGTTCAACTAGCCCCAGACATGATGATGCAGCTAGCTCAAAGCCAAAAGGATGGCTAGCAGCTGACGGTGCCGGTGGTGAACGGCAAATCCAATGTTCTAAGGATCAACACACCATTGGAACCTGGAATGTAAGATCTATGAGCCAGGGCAAATTGGATGTGGTTATTGGTGAGATGTCAAGATTAAAGACAGACATTCTGGGCGTCAGTGAACTGAAATGGACTGGAATGGGCCACTTCACATCAAATGACCACCAGATCTACTACTGTGGACAAGAGGACCACAGAAGAAATGGAGTAGCCTTCATAATTAATAGTCAAGTGGCTAAAGCAGTGCTTGGATACAATCCAAAAAATGACAGAATGATCTGAATTGGAATTCAGGGCAAGCCATCTAACATCACAGTGATCCAAATATACGCCCCAACCACAAATGCTGAAGAAGCTGAAGTAGAGCAGTTCTATGAGGATCTGCAGCACCTACTGGACAACATGCCTAAAGGATGTTTTTTTCATCACAGGAGACTGGAATGCTAAGGTGGGCAGTCAAATGACACCTGGAATTATAGGTAAGTATGGCCTAGGAGAGCAAAACAAAGCAGGACATAGGCTGATAGAATTTTGCCAAGACAACTCACTCTGCATAACAAACACTCTCTTCCAACAACCTAAGAGACGGCTTTATACATGGACTTCACCAGATGGACAACACCGAAATCAGATTGACTACATCCTTTGCAGCCAAAGGTGGCAGACTATACAGTCAGTAAAAACAAGACCTGGAGCTGACTGTAGTTCCGATCATGAATGTCTTATTGCACAATTTAGGATCAGACTCAAGAGATCAGGGAAGACCCACAGATCAGCTAGATATGAGCTCACGAATATTCCTAAGGAATATGCAGTGGAGGTGAAGAATCGATTTAAGGGACTAGATTTAGTAGATAGGGTCCTGGAAGAACTATGGACAGAAGTTCGCAACATTGTTCAGGAGGCGGCAACAAAATACATCCCAAAGAAAGAGAAAACCAAGAAGGCAAAATGGCTGTCTGCTGAGACACTAGAAGTAGCCCAAGAAAGAAGGAAAGCAAAAGGCAACAGTGATAGGGGGAGATATGCCCAATTAAATGCAAAATTCCAGAGGTTAGCCAAGAGATAAGGAATTATCTTTAAACAAGCAATGTGTGGAAGTGGAAGAAGACAATAGAAGAGGAAGGACAAGAGACCTCTTCCAGAAAATTAGAAACATTGGAGGTAAATTCCAGGCCAAAATGGGTATGATCAAAAACAAAGATGGCAAGGACCTAACAGAAGAAGAAGAAATCAAGAAAAGGTGGCAAGAATATACAGAAGACCTGTATAGGAAGGATAACAATATCAGGGATAGCTTTCACGGTGTGGTCAGTGAACTAGAGCCAGACATCCTGAAGAGTGAGATTGAGTGGGCCTTAAGAAGCATTGCTAATAACAAGGCAGCAGGAGACGACGGCATCCCAGCTGAACTGTTCAAAATCTTGCAAGATGATGCTGTCAAGGTAATGCATGCTATATGCCAGCAAATTTGGAAAACACAAGAACGGCCATCAGATTGGAAAAAAATCAACTTATATCCCCATACCAAAAAAGGGGAACACTAAAGAATGTTCAAACTATCAAACAGTGGCACTCATTTCACATGCCAGTAAGGTAATGCTCAAGATCCTGCAAGGTACACTTCAGCAATTCATGGAGCGAGAATTGCCAGATGTACAAGCTGGGTTTAGAAAAGGCAGAGGAACTAGGCACCAAATTGCCAATATCCGCTGGATAATGGAAAAAGCCAGGGAGTTTCAGAAAAACATCTATTTCTGTTTTATTGACTATTCTAAAGCCTTTGACTGTGTGGACCATAACAAATTGTGGCAAGTTCTTAGTGGTATGGGATACCAAGTCATCTTGTATGCCTCCTGAAGAATCTGTATAACGACCAAATAGCAACGGTAAGAACAGACCACGGAACAATGGACTGGTTTAAGATTGGGAAAGGAGTACGGCAGGGCTGTATACTCTCACCCTACCTATTCAACTTGTATGCAGAACACATCATGCGACAAGCTGGGCTTGAGGAATCCAAGGCTGGAGTTAAAATCGCTGGAAGGAACATTAACAATCTCAGATATGTAGATGATACCACTTTGATGGCTGAAAGTGAAGAGGAACTGAGGAGCCTTATGATGAAGGTGAAAGAAGAAAGTGCAAAAGCTGGCTTGCAGCTAAACCTCAAAAAAACCAAGATTATGGCAACCAGCTTGATTGATAACTGGCAAATAGAGGGAGAAAATGTAGAAGCAGTGAAAGACTTCGTATTTGTAGGTGCGAAGGTTACTGCGGATGCTGACTGCAGTCAGGAAATCAGAAGATGTTTAATCCTTGGGAGAAGAGCAATGACAAATCTCGATAAAATAGTTAAGAGCAGCGACATCACACTGACAACAAAGGTCCGCATAGTTAAAGCAATGGTGTTCCCTGTAGTAACATATGGCTGTGAGAGCTGGACCATAAGGAAGGCTGAGAGAAGGAAGATCGATGCTTTTGAACTGTGGTGTTGGAGGAAAATTCTGAGAGTGCCTTGGACTGCAAGAAGATCAAACCAGTCCATCCTCCAGGAAATAAAGCCAGACTGCTCACTTGAGGGAATGATATTAAAGGCAAAACTGAAATACTTTGGCCACATAATGAGAAGACAGGACACCCTGGAGAAGATGCTGATGCTAGGGAGAGTGGAAGGCAAAAGGAAGAGGGGCCGACCAAGGGCAAGATGGATGGATGATATTCTAGAGGTGATGGATTTGTCCCTGGGGGAGCTGGGGGTGTTGACGACCGACAGGAAGCTCTGGCGTGGGCTGGTCCATGAAGTCACGAAGAGTCGGAAGTGGCTAAATGAATAAACAACAAGTGTTGCAAGTATCAATTCACACCTAGCATTCTGGGACAAAGACGTCAGATCTATCTCCTACTGATATCTTTTTCTAATTTTCTATATCACTTTGATTAAACCAATCTCCTTTTCAGCAGATTGCTACATCAAACAGATTTGTGTCTTATATAACAGCAAGAGCTGTGATGCTGTTGACTCTTTAACCTAACAACTGTTGTGTATTTCTTAACTGTCACAACAAAAATAACTCAACTAGTGGATTTCTGCACTGGCAGTTTGTCACCAGTAACCAGGTCACTCTAATAACTAGCACATTTCTGTTTTACCTAGAAATTGGTATATATTCTGTGAAATGACATGTTTAAAAATTCTCTAACATAAAGTGGAATGACATACTGTAATATATTTCAACATTGTACAACTTCGGTTGCTCTACATCCCTGACCATATGTTGAAAAATGTAGCATAGCTTTTACAAGAGCAATTTTTAAATTATATCTTTAAGACTATCAACTTCATAAAAGGTAAACTAGATGAGAATCTGAATGTGGGATTTTAGTTTTGTATTTTCAATGTCCAGGTCTACAAGCTGCTGCTCTTCAAAAGTCAGAGAGCCATCTTATTTTCTAATGGTACATGGAATGACCTTGGGAGACAGGGGGAAGAGCCACAACCAGGGCAATGGTTGGATAAGAGGAATGTGGGCAGAAGGAATGTGGGCCTGGTAAAGGTCTCAGAAAGGACCCTCCCTAGTTTCTCGGGATGTAAAGGAGATGTGGGAGAGATGTACTTTCAGACTTGCAAGGTTCTCTTAATGTAACCTTACAATAAAGTAGAATTAGTTCATCTGGTTATGATTCCTGTCTGGACTATCTCACAAGGCTGACACGTCTCTTCTTTTTTTTTAAAAAAAAAATGTATTGAAATTATAGCTCAATGCATATTTTTCTTAGGCACCTTTAAAATTACTAGATTCTATATGAATAGGCTCACAATGAAGATAGTAACTGTGGTGGTGGGACTTCCGGAGGAAGAAATGGTGGGCTGAAAACAGTTCTGAGAAATGTGAAGCTGACGACTGCAGCAAAGAATGAAGAGTTGGTAAGCAGAAGGGCTCTTTGAACCTCTCTGGACAATGAGAGAATGGGAGATCACCCACAAGTGCTCCAGACAGTTGCTCTGCATGAGGAGACTGCAAGACAGCAGTTTTGGGCACTGGCAGATGAAGGAACAGACATTTTGCTCAAGCCATGGTTGGTACCTTTAAAAGGACACTGGGTTTGCATACTTTCTTTTCTAATTACATCCAGAAATTTCTTATTCATTACTTTTCAGTTATTAGAAACCTTTGGATCAAGAGGTCTGAAAACACTGGGTAAGTCTCCCTTCAATGCTTAATGAAAGAAAATTTTAACTTCAAGCTTAAGAACTTTTAAAAAATGGAAATAAACAGCAAAAGACTTATTAAGACTTTGATTTTAGAAAGTTATAAATGGATTCAGGGTCCAGATTTTAGAATTAATTATAAGAATCCTTCCCAAGGGAAAGTTGACTTGTTTTAAACATAAAAGACATAAGCAATTTCAAAAACTGGACACTAGAGGGAACTAACGATTTTAATTAAAAGGAGAATACATAAATCTGATCAACAGCTACAGAATGATACAAAATATTATAACATTGGAAATACTGATGGATACTTTTGAAAAATGGAATCAGAAGTTAATATCAACAGTGTCAATACCGATGTTTGCTTCTATGGATAGACTGTGTCCAAAAGATGTTTTGGAAGAAATGGCAAAAGAGGAACAAGTATAATCTGACAGAAACAGAGTTGACACTGCAAGTGGATCTACAAATGACAGGCTATAAGAATGACATGGAAAAAGATTTTTCATTGGGCATACAAAACAGATTGGTTGATGCTTTAAAAATCAAAAGGGAATTACAAATAATAAACCAAGAGAGTGAACTGGATAATGCTTTTATATTGGAATTATAAAAGAGGTTTGTTAAAGCTTGGATGAATCTTGTGAGAAGGGATAAAAAGAAATGAAAATAAATCAAGCTCTATGACATTACTTGAATGGACTAAAGGTTAAGATTGTTAGAAGTAAAAGGAAGGAATATAAAGTTGGTTTATTTGATCGAGGTTAAAATACATATATTGTTATTTCTGACAACCCTTAATGGACTTTTGCTTGCACCAAGACTAAAATGACGATGCTTTATGGATTTGTTTATAGATAACAGATGGGACATGGGATGAAGAGATCATTGGTTTTAAATTAAGAGGAGGTAAAAAGTTACTAAAATTGTTTATACTTGCTGTGATGAAGGTTAGAAATCACATTTTTATGTATTACTTTTCTTCTTTACTATAATCTTTCTTTCCTTTTTTTCCTTTTCTACATTTTTTCTTTTCCTTTGCACTATTTACTCTTTCTTCTACTCTTTTTTATTTTTACTTTTTATTAGTTTTTACTATTGCAGTTATAATCTTTAATTAATTTTTTTTAAAAAGATAGTAACTGTGGTGATGGTAAAAGACTGACTTTGCTCAACATAAAGTTTTGAAAAAGGGTCTTTGTACTGTCAATTGTTATAGAAATGACCTGCATCACTGAGATAGCCTTAACTATGTAATCTTAAAAAAAAAAAAAAATCAAAACTGGAGCATGGAGGTTTGTTTATTTTGTAGAAGGAAATTTAGGGAAAAAGAAACATGAAATGCTTTCCATTTTCCCACTCTGTTTTGGGGCAATTCATATGAAAATTAAATATGTCTTTAGGCAAAAAAAAAACTTCACTATTTCAGAAGACTTGGTTTAGGGAGCAGGCAGCTGTAATACTGAGAAGCAGCTTAAGGTTGTGTGCATTTTAATCAAATGGTAATCAAATGAGACAAAGTACAACAGGTCAGGGACAGATAATGGGTATGCACCAAGCAGAAAAACCAAAAAACAGCTTTTTCCCAGCCCACAAAAAAAATCGTAACCTTTTCTGCTTCTGGGAGAGATTAACGAAGTGTACTGAAGCTAAATACTAGCACAGTGCTGCAGTATATTTTATTACTTCAGCATCCCTTCCCAATAGCACCATCACTGAAGACTTTTGTTAAAACTATTCACTGTGATTAAAGCTATAGCTCTGGGTCATAAAAATACAACACTTGTCTAGCTCCTACATTTTCCTTACATGGAGAACTTTGAAAGACACATATTTTATTCTTTGGAATTTCAAATCACTGTTAAACTTTGGGTGGGTTTAAATGTCTATTCCTCAGTTTGATTCTGCATCCATGTCAATCCTATACAATTTAGGATTTGGATGATTCTGATGCACATCTCTGCTTAAAATATATGGGAAATATTCTTTGGGAAGTCAAACTCCTGAATATGAAATCAAGTCCTTCTAACATAATAGACATAGAAAATCACACTGAGGAAATGTATTAATGATGCAGGGAAGCTGTTGAATACTTAAGGGGTTTTATGGGTAATGTTAACCTTACTTTTGAAGCTCTTTGTTTTCATACATAGGTAGCAAGCACTGTTTGTATACTTTACTGTTTAGCTAAATGAAGTTTACTGTAAGGAGAATAATGTTTATGTTAACTTACCTTATGTGCTAAATTAAGCTGTTAGCTTATATATTCCAGTGTTCCTTGATGCTTTTCCCAGGACTAAAGTTACTCATTTTCTTTTCTTAAATTATCTTGTTGTCTCATGAGTAAAATGGCCCATTTATTTTGTTCATTCAAAAGAAGGGTTAACTTCTTGATTTTGAATTTAAAGAAAAAAATAGCAACCTTTTAACATTATAAGAGAGATGCAGGCCAAGTTCAGCCCAAGAGCATCTTCAGTAATAGTTATTGTCAGTTATTGTCATTTAATCCTATATACGTAGTAAAATGATGGGTATAACCCTGATGAAATAGATGTTCATTGTACCCTTCAGCCTGTAGAATAAGGTTCTCACATTTAAAAACAAATCTCTACAAAATACTATGAGCAGAATCATTATAGTGAAGATACACATTTTATTTTGATCAGATTGCAAAAGTCAAATACATAGCTGAAATTTAATTCTAATTTTTTAAAGCAAGTTACAAGTTTGATAAGCTACAAGTAATTTTCCAGAAAAAAACTTTTTTTCCTTTAATTTTCTTTACTTTGTAGACCAAACTGCTCACTTATAATAATTACACCAAACATTAAAAATGCTGACTAACAAGTCAAACAAACCACACCAAAAACCTCTTTCTTTAGTTAACAGTAATCACTATCATCATCATCATCATCATCATCATCATCATCATCATCATCATCCATCTATAATTTGTCCTTGTCCATCTACTTTTTAATACATCTCAGAACCAAATTAACTTCTACAGAGAAAACTTCCAAAGACTGATGTAGAAGGCTTAAGATTTCTGCATAATTCTCAACTTCTTAACCCATAGTCAAGGTCTTTGAGGGAAGGGGAAAAAGGGGACTATTGTCCCACACCCCACATATGGAATGGATGTATGACTCAGTATTTGAAATTATCAGTTGGATTGCTACTTTTTGTCATGATCATAAAACTAAACAGTTTAATACTATCCCAAGTATTTTGTCCGCATTGGGGGATTCTCCAAATATAATAATTTACTAAACCACTTGCTGGACAGAAAAATACATTGATGTAAGATGTGCTGAGCAATTTCCTGGGGAGATTTGTCCTGGGATTAGTGATTTACAGGTGTAGGCTGCTCCTCCTGATTTCTATTTAGTTATTCCCAAGTAGGCAGCAACCACAGTCCAATCCAAGCAGCATTCAGTGTTTGGGTGGAGAACCAAAGATTTTAAGGAAAATAGTATTTACCTGGGCTCATTAAAATGCTGACTTAATATTTATGATAGCTTTAAAGGCATACCTATATGCAGATGGGTTTGAATATGGGTTACGATCATAATAGTGAATATTGCTGAGATAAAACTGGATGAAGTTTTCATTAAACTGAAAGAATGGGGAGACTCATGGAGTTTTTAGTTTTCTTTGGCTAAGTCAGTGAAAGTGATTTTTTTGTGGAAAAATGCTCAAAGACCTTAACGCTGAATCTTTATAATGAGCAGATCAAATAGGTATGTAGCTCTTAGTTTTTGGATTAAATTAATTTAGAAGCATACTACCCTACATGTGGTTAATAGGTGTAGATCTTGCTTGAACCTGTTATGGAGTATCTGAAGTAATACTTGGGAGGCTAATAGAGAATCATCATTTTATTGAGCTCTGTTAGACCCGTGGTAGTATTTATTTATTAATCAAATTTATCACCACCCATCTCCCAAAAGGGACTCTGGGTGGTTTACAATAAAAAATAAATAAAAATATAAAACTGTAAAACACTATAATATATAATAAAATAAATAAATATAATAAAAAGCCTTGATGGCTGGAAGTTCTTTATGATTTGCAGGCAGAGCAGGGTCCTTCTAAGAAACTAACCATCCCCAGGAATGGCTACTCTCTCTCCCACCCCAGGCATAATTACAGAACCAGGTCTTTAGCTGTTTCCTAAAGTCTAGGAGGGAGGGAGCCAATCTCACTTCCGGGGGAAGGATATTCCAAAGGGTAGGGGCTATTGCAGAGAAGGCCTGCCTCCTGGACCCCGCCAGATGGAATTCTCTTGCAGACGGGGTCCGTAGTATGCCCTCTCTGCATGACCAGGTGGGACGGGTTGATGTGATGGGGAGGAGACGGTTCCTTTGGTAACCTGGACCCATGCCATATAGGGCTTTAAAGGTGATAACCAACACCTTGAATTGGACCCAGAAGCATACTGGCAACCAATGCAGCTCACTGAGCAAAGGGGTGACATGTGCTGATATTGGGAAACCCAAGATCGCCCTCATGGCTGCATTTTGCACCAGCTGTAGCTTCCGGATACTCTTCAAGGGTAGCCCCATGTAAAGTGCATTGCAGTAGTCTATATGGGAGATAACCAGGGTATGAGTGACCATTCGAAGGGCCTCTCACTCCAGGAAAGGGCATAACTGGTGCACAACACGAAGTTGCACAAAGGCCCACCTAGCCATGACTGCCACCTACTCTTCGAGCAGAAGCTGTGAGTCCAGGAGGACCCCCAAGTTACGAACGGGTCTGTCTGGGGCAGTGCAACCCCATCCAGAACTAAAGATGACAATTTCCCAGAAATTGAGGAACCATTAATCCACAGCCACTCCGTCTTCCCCGGGTTCAGCTGCAACCTGTTGTCCCACATCCAGGCCCCCACAGCTGAAAACTGCTGAGAGGTCAAGAAGAGCAAGGATGGATGCACTGCCTCCATCTCGCTCCCTCCAGAGGTCATTCGTAAGTGTGACCAATGCCGTTTCCATCCCATAACTGGACCTGAAACCTGACTGAAAGGGGTCTAGATAATCTGTTTCATCCAGAATCCTCTGGATCTGCAAAGCCACCACTTTCTCAGCCATCTTCCCCAAAAAGGGGAGGTGGGAGACTGGGTGAAAATTGTCCAGTATAGTAGAGTCCAGCGATGGTTTCTTGAGGAGGGAGCACACCAGCACTTCCTAAAAGGCTGCTGGGAACACCCCTTCTCTGAAGGATGTATTTATCATTGGCTGGACCCAGCCACATGTCACCTCCCGAGCAGCTTTCACCAGCCAGGAGGGGCATGGATCTAATTGGCCAGTGATAGCATTTACAGTCCAGAGGATCCTGTCCACTTCCTTGGGTTCAACAGGATCGAACTGGTCCCAGATAACCTGGTAAGTACATTCCCTGGGTATCTCCTCCAACTCTGTCTCACACTGGGAGTCCAACTCGGTCTGGATTCAAGTGATTTTATCCTGCAGGTGCCCCGAAAATTCCTCTGCACGGCCCTGTAGATGGATTTCTGACTCCCCTTTCCCTAAAAGGGATTGGGTAATCTTTAACAGGGCTGCCGGGTGGCATTCTGCAGATGCAATAAGAGTGGAGAAGTACTGGCGCTTCACCGCTCTTACTGCCATAAGGTAGGCCTTAATCACGGCTCTAGCTTGTGTTCAGTCGGATTCGGTTTTTGTCTTCCTCCAGTGGTGCTCTAGGCATCTCTTAACCCTCTTCAAAACCATCAGCTCCTCTGTAAACCACGGGGAGTGCCGGGTTTGGGTGGGCAAGAGAGGCCACACAGGCGTTATCCTGTCCAAGGCTCCGGCCACCTCCCTATTCCAGGCGGCAGCCAGGGCCTCCACTGGACCATGCAGGAGAGACTCAGGTACAACCCCCAGCTCCCTCTGAAACCCAGCCGGGTCCATCAGTCACTGGGGGTGGACCAATCAAATGGGTCCTGCCTCCCTGTGGAGGTGGGCGGCATGAGAGAATCTCAAGGCCACCAGGGCATGATCTGACCATGACAAAGGGGAAAGATGTAATTCTCCCCTCAGGTCATCTTGCCACTGCTCCGACAAGAAAACTAGGTCTGCGGTGAGGCCACTGTCTCTAGTTGGGTCCTGAATACTCTGGAACAGGCCCATGGCTGCCATTGTAGCCATGAACTCCTGGGCTGCTTTCGAGGCCCGCCCCAGGGAAGGCAGATTGAAGTCCCCCAACACCATAAGCCTGGGGAACTCCACTGCCAAACCTGAGATGGCCTCCAGCAGCTCAGGCAGGGAGGTTGCTACGCAGCAGGGAGGCTGGTACAGTAGCAACACTCCCAACTGTTCTCAGGAACCCAGCTTGAAGAACAGGGTCTCACACCCAGCCACTTGTGGAGTAGGACCTCTGACAGCCACTAGGGATTCTCGGATGACAACAGCCACCCCTCCTCCCCTGCCCTGAGGTCACGGCTGATGCAGGGCATATCTCCGAAAGAGCAACACCTCCTTCCATGCCCAGCCAGGTTTCAGTAATACACACCATACAGTATATGGCTGTTAATACAAATTATTGCTGTATTGAATGGATATTATTCAAAAACATCTCTGAGAATCACAGGGGATGTTATTCACTGCATCTTTCAGAAGGAAATATGGTATAAATTAAGTCACAGAAAAGTTTAAGAATAAAAGTATATACAGACAGTTGGAAATTTAGTGTCTTTGGAGAGATGGTACTATATCCAATTCCCTTGTAGGAGGAATCTATTTTTAATTAAGTGCTACTAAGTTGGTTGTTTTCAGCTTCCTTATAGGAAAGTAGTTTTCTTTCTTGTGTGGATGTGGGTATTTCTGATGATGGATATGAATAGTGGGTTGTGGGGGTGATGGAAGACTTTTCTTTGGCCTATAGGAGGCTCTTACATATATGTATCTCACCTCAGGAGTCGATACTGCTCAGTTTATATTCATGGTTGAAAAGATGCAGTGTTTGGGGAAGTGAATGCAGCTTTTCATATTTCTAAAAGTTTTCTTTTTTTCAGACTGACTTTCAGTTGTATCAACTGATTTAATGTCACTGTTAGTTTTGGAATGGATTAGGGATGTCTAAATTGAAAAAGCAGTAATACTATCAGATTCTTTGTCAGGATTCATGGCTATTAATAATGGAGGAGTAAGATGTAAGAATGATCTGGTGAATGAAATTTGGTTTCTGAATACAGAATTGCAAATAATGGCTTTTTCAATTCATTTCTGTTGGATTCCAGCACATGTGGTATTAGGGGGAATGAAAAAGCGGATCATGCAGCTAAGGAGAATTTGTGTCATGCTGATGTAGATAGTTTGGTGCTTTTACCTTTTTTGAAGATCAAATGCAGGCTTAATCAGGAGATTAGAGATGAATGGCAGAGACAGTGGACATTAGGAGATATGGAGAATAGCATTTATTACTTCTGTCCTGGTTTGACTGATTTTCAGGGATTTGTCTGCCAAGGCTGGGGGAAACAGGCTAGTCTTTTCCAAGTCCTGTCATGTCATTGTGTGTTAAAGAGAAATTTATTCAGAGTTTGAAGAGATACAAAGGATAATTAACAGGATGTACAGATTCTTTTAGTGTGATGTAATAACAGGGGCTATTCTGGCTTTGCTTTATTATTATCCACCCAATGTGGAAGACTAAGTCTGTTTTCTAATGCTTTGAAACTAATCTTTGCTAATGACTGCCTCAGTCTTTGCAAGATCTTTAACAGAGTAGGCTCTGTAATCCAGTGAAAACTGCTAGAAATATTGGAATCCTTTGTCTTGAATACTGGACTGAACTTTGACTATGCTCTTGCCTATTGTTCTTCTATGTGTACTTAATGCCACTTTTGACCCAAGATTGTCTTTCTTTGCTGTGTGAGACAGAGGACAGGAGAGAGAGGGATATGGATGTTTTGAAAATGCTAAGCTACCTTAAGGATTGAACGGAGGGTAGTCTACCTCTTCTGACCACTGAAAATATACCTGTGATTAATATTATGAAGTTGAAATCAAAGGTGGATCTAGCAAAGTTTAGGAGTCTTAGGAAGGGATGGATTCTGAGGTTGAATATGCCATAAAAGGGATTGGGAAAAAAGTGCTGTGTAAAAGACAAAAAAACAAAAGTGGGGATTGTTTAATTGAGCTTTTCCCGTAAAGGGAATTAAAGGAAGATTTGTAATTGGTTGTTTCAAATAGATGTGTTAATCTTGGATAGAAAGAAAGACAGGGTTTCTGGCCCATGTTCAAAGAAAAGGAAGAAGAATTAATAGATGGTAATATGGTTTAATATATCTATGATAATAAAGATACCTTAAGCATCCTTAATGAAGGAGGAGGCTGCTTCAGTCATAGTATGATCAACAGGCAACCTTCATACTACCTGTATAGCACAATCCTAAACATACATCACAGTAATGAACATAGGATAGCATAGGATAATTTGAGTATCAGTATTTTAAAGGAAAAAGAATCAGCTGATGTCAATAATATTGCTATCTTAAGCATAATTTCTTGTAAATGAACGTTGTGTGCTCCCAGAAATGTGTCAGTTAATTCAATAGAACTAACATCTCATTAGTCTTCAAAGATAATTTTATATTTTTCACAGGCCACAAACAAGTTTGTATCATTTGGATTCTTTGTGCTTCATTGGTGTTCTATAATAAGGTTTCTATAACATATGGAAAAGAAAATGTTTTTCCAAAATCCCAAAGAAGCAATATTCATTGCCAGAAGGATAAACCTGAATTCTGAACACTTTTTTTGCCTTTAAAATACTGAAAGTCAAAGTGCTAAACTATGCACAAGCTTGAACAGTTGATAAAATATAGGGAAAATTCCATATACTAGAAGGGAATAGAATTATATATTCTAAGGTTGGAATAATTAGCTGTGTGTGTGTGTGTGAGTGTGTAGATAGATAGAGATAGAGATATACAGTATATTCAGCAGAGCCAACAAGTATTTATTTATTTTATTTATTTATTTCTACAGGTATGAGTAAGAACTAAAAGTACATATAGACAGATGCTCAAAGTCCCAAAAAACAACAAGCAGGGAATTAGGAATTTGCATGATATACTAAAAAGCTTACATCTCTGAGCTTTCTGTCTTCATGGGGAAAGAATAGAGAAGGAGGAAAGTCCTCTACTCCTGTGAGAAACAACCTGAGGAGAGAATAAGAGTAACAGTGTTCTAATCAAGGAAGCTTCAGCAAAGGATCGTTACCTTGTCGTGGTGCTGGAGCTTGAGCACCTCAATGATGCCATGAGCTAAACCGTGAAGGGCCACCCAAGACGGGAAGGTCATGACAGAGAGGTCAGACTAAATGCGATCCCTGGGAAAGGTAATGGCAACCCACCCCAGTATTCTTGCCGTGAAAACTAAATGGATCAGCACAATCAGAGATATGTCGGTATACCATCGGAAGATGAGACCCCCAGGTCGGAAGATGGTCAAAATGCTACTGGGGAGGAACAGAGGATGAGTTCAACTAGCTCCAGACCTGATGACGCAGCTAGCTCAAAGCCGAAAGGACGGCTAGCGGCCGACGGTGCTGGTGGTGAACGGCGAATCTGATGTTCTAAGGATCAACAGACCATTGGAACCTGGAATGTAAGATCTATGAGCCAAGGCAAATTGGATGTGGTTATTGGTGAGATGTCAAGATTCAAGATAGACATTCTGGGCGTCAGTGAACTGAAATGGACTGGAATGGGCCACTTCACATCAAATGACCACCAGATCTACTACTGTGGACAAGAGGACCACAAAAGAAATGGAGTAGCCTTCATAATTAATAGTAAAGTGGCTAAAGCAGTGCTTGGATACAACCCAAAAAACGACAGAATGATCTGAATTGGAATTCAGGGCAAGCCATCTAACATCACAGTGATCCAAATATACGCCCCAACCACAAATGCTGAAGAAGCTGAAGTAGAGCAGTTCTATGAGGATCTGCAGCACCTACTGGACAACACGCCTAAAAGAGATGTTATTTTCATCACAGGAGACTGGAATGCTAAGGTGGGCAGTCAAATGACACCTCGAATTACAGGTAAGTATGGCCTGGAAGAACAAAATGAAGCACGACATAGGCTGATAGAATTTTGCCAAGACAATTCACTCTGCATAACAAACACTCTCTTCCAACAACCTAAGAGACGGCTTTATACATGGACTTCCCCAGATGGACAACACCGAAATCAGATTGATTACATCCTTTGCAGCCAAAGGTGGCGGACATCTGTACAGTCAGTAAAAACAAGGCCTGGAGCCGACTGTAGTTCAGATCATGAACTTCTTCTTGCACAATTTAGGATCAGACTAAAGAGATTAGGGAAGACCCACAGATCAGCTAGATATGAGCTCACGAATATTCCTAAGGAATATGCAGTGGAGGTGAAGAATAGATTTAAGGGACTGGACTTAGTAGATAGGGTCCCGGAAGAACTCTGGACAGAAGTTGGCAGCATTGTTCAGGAGGCGGCAACAAAATACATCCCAAAGAAAGAGAAAACCAAAAAGGCAAAATGGCTGTCTGCTGAGACACTAGAAGTAGCCCAAGAAAGAAGGAAAGCAAAAGGCAACAGTGATAGGGGGAGATATGCCCAATTAAATGCAAAATTCCAGAGGTTAGCCAGAAGAGATAAGGAATTATTTTTAAACAAGCAATGCGCGGAAGTGGAAGAAGACAATAGAATAGGAAGGACAAGAGACCTCTTCCAGAAAATTAGAAACATTGGAGGTAAATTCCAGGCAAAAATGGGCATGATCAAAAACAAAGATGGCAAGGACCTAACAGAAGAAGAAGAGATCAAGAAAAGGTGGCAAGAATATACAGAAGACCTGTATAGGAAGGATAACAATATCAGGGATAGCTTTCACGGTGTGGTCAGTGAGCTAGAGCCAGACACTGAAGAGTGAAGTTGAGTGGGCCTTAAGAAGCATTGCTAATAACAAGGCAGCAGGAGACGATGGCATCCCAGCTGAACTGTTCAAAGTCTTGCAAGATGATGCTGTCAAGGTAATGCATGCTATATGCCAGCAAATTTGGAAAACACAAGAATGGCCATCAGATTGGAAAAAATCAACTTATATCCCCATACCAAAAAAGGGGAACACTAAAGAATGTTCAAACTATCGAACAGTGGCACTCATTTCACATGCCAGTAAGGTAATGCTCAAGATCCTGCAAGGTAGACTTCAGCAGTTCATGGAGCGAGAATTGCCAGATGTACAAGCTGGGTTTAGAAAAGGGAGAGGAACTAGAGACCAAATTGCCAATATCCGCTGGATAATGGAAAAAGCCAGGGAGTTTCAGAAAAACATCTATTTCTGTTTTATTGACTATTCTAAAGCCTTTGACTGTGTGGACCATAACAAATTGTGGCAAGTTCTTAGTGGTATGGGGATACCAAGTCATCTTGTATGCCTCCTGAAGAATCTGTATAACGACCAAGTAGCAACAGTAAGAACAGACCACGGAACAACGGACTGGTTTAAGATTGGGAAAGGAGTACGGCAGGGCTGTATACTCTCACCCTACCTATTCAACTTGTATGCAGAACACATCATGCGACAAGCTGGCCTTGAGGAATCCAAGGCTGGAGTTAAAATCTCTGGAAGAAACATTAACAATCTCAGATATGCAGATGATACCACTTTGATGGCTGAAAGTGAAGAGGAACTGAGGAGCCTTATGATGAAGGTGAAAGAAGAAAGTGCAAAAGCTGGTTTGCAGCTAAACCTCAAAAAAACCAAGATTATGGCAACCAGCTTGATTGATAACTGGCAAATAGAGGGAGAAAATGTAGAAGCAGTGAAAGACTTTGTATTCCGAGGTGCGAAGATTACTGCAGATGCTGACTGCAGTCAGGAAATCAGAAGACTCTTAATCCTTGGGAGAAGAGCAATGACAAATCTCGATAAAATAGTTAAGAGCAGAGCCATCACACTGACAACAAAGGCCCACATAGTTAAAGCAATGGTGTTCCCCGTAGTAACATATGGCTGCGAGAGCTGGACCAAAAGGAAGGCTGAGCGAAGGAAGATCGATGCTTTTGAACTGTGGTGTTGGAGGAAAATTCTGAGAGTGCCTTGGACTGCAAGAAGATCCAACCAGTCCATCCTCCAGGAAATAAAGCCAGACTGCTCACTTGAGGGAATGATATTAAAGACAAAACTGAAATACTTTGGCCACATAATGAGAAGACAGGACAGCCTGGAGAAGGTGCTGATGCTAGGGAGAGTGTAAGGCAAAAGGAAGAGGGGCCGACCAAGGGCAAGATGGATGGATGATATTCTAGAGGTGACGGACCCGTCCCTGGGGGAGCTGGGGGTGTTGATGACCGACAGGAAGGTCTGGCGTGGGCTGGTCCATGAAGTCACGAAGAGTCGGAAGTGACTAAACAAATAAACAACAACAACAATCAAGGAAGACAAGGGCCCTTTCCCCTGTGGCACTTAGCCATGGCACAAATATACTTTGGAAACCTCTTTTCTTTCTAATATGTCATCATGATGTTCCCCTTATTGCACCCCCATATCACATCCAAGCAGTTTAAACTTATTGTTAGCTGTTCCCAAGTTGATTACAGCAATGTTATGTTTCTCTACTGCTGTCAGATAAAAGTGTTTTTATTACACATAATGAAACAAAATGTTAGATAACGATGTGTACAGTCTTGTTTGAGATAACATTCAGGCCACCTTTGTGAATTGGTGTCTTGGGGTGGTTTTCAGTTGTAAACCTGTGTGTATGTACAGTTGTATTATGCTGGTGTTGCTTGTAATAAATGATTTACTGTTTTCACTTTATTGCTCGATATTGCCAAACGTTTTATCTGGCTGCCCTTTGGTTGTAATACTGAATTTCCATTTCAGTTTCAAAAGCTTTGTTTGTTTATTTAGATTTATATGGCTGCCCATCTTATGTATATAACTCTTGACAGCTAACAACAATCCACAAAGAATTAAAATAATCATAATGTAGTAACCGAGGCCCCATATAACAAACTCATGACACAATCCACACCTGTACTGACATCTTGGCCTAGTGCTTGGGAAAGTTCTGGTAGCGTTAGCATTGTCTCCCTTAGGCAGGCAATAAGCTGTGGCAGTATTGCCAGAGGTGCAATCTGACATGCTTCACTGACAATGTGCTTGGTGTCACAAGTCATCCCTAGGGTTGGGTTGGGTCAGCCTAGCACTGGATAGCTAGTTTAGGTTCACGTGGCCGTGACCATCCTCCATAATCCCTGGGAATTCTTCATTCAGGCTTTCCTAGTCTTTCAAACCAGCCGCTTCCCTTGTACTTGCCAGGTTTCCAAGCCAACTACCTAGGCCAGAGCAAACAGGAGCTGAACAGTACCAGTGGCAGAGGGAAGATTGCATGATCAGCAGGAAAGACAAGGAGAGGGAGACGCTTCAGGCTGCTACTGAACATGTGTTTCATGTTCAGTAAAGAGCTCACAATCACCTGTTGTGAATATTATCTCCGTCACTCCAGAAATTCCTCTGGAAGCCTCTTCTAACTATACTCTGGTTTCTTTTCAGATTGTATAAATCTTTCGCCTCTTCTAGCTATTGCAATCGCTGACTGAAGCTTGAAGTGATACAAAGTGCCTCATGAAGGCAACATATGTTGCCTCTCTACTTCAAGAAGAACTGTGTCAATTCTGGGTTACACCTCACTGAATGAACTTAAAGCTGCTTCTTGCTACCTACCTATAGTTTGTTTATGTGTCTCATAGCATCTTCACAATAGATAATTAATAATATAAGAAAACCACTTTATCACAATATAAAATTGTGCTAAATAAAATGACCATAGCCTAAATATGACAAGGGAAATATTTTACAAGCTAAAAAAACAAAATGGTAGTAACAGCTTTTTAGGGGGTGGGCTACCTTCGAGTCAGAGTCACTCCTGATGACTGCTTGGACAAGTCCCTGCAATTTTCTGGGCAAGATTTCAGAAGTGATTTGCCATTGCCTGCTTCCTAGGGCTGAGACAGGGTGACTGGTCCAAGGTTACCCAGCTGGCTTTGTTCCCAAGGTGAGACTAGAACTCACAGACTCCCGGTTTCTAGCCAGATGCCTTAACCACTACACCAAACTGGCTCTCATTAACAGCTTACATAAAGCCAAAATAATGAATTGGCCAACCGAGCCCCACAAACTGAGTTCTTCAAGTAGGACAGAGAAAGATCTCAGATACCCTGTACCTTGGGCATATAGGATTGAATGAGAAAGAGGTATTCCTTCACATATCCTACTCCCAGACCATTCTTATTGCCACTGTATATATTATCAGTTCCCAGAGTATTAATATGTATAAAAATAGTAGAAATTATTAAGGCAGCAATATGTGACTGACACAGAGCCTTTCCTGGATTGGAAATAAGTTGGTCTGCAAAGCTCTCATTTAGATAAATGGGGGGGGGGGGGGGAACCTAGGCAGCAATACTATAGGGACATCTGGTGGAGGTGTACCCTGAACTTCTGTAAACTCTGCCTACAGAAATATGTTGCATTTATATAAAACAGGAAGACATAAATATGTGTGTTGTGTGTGCATATGTGTGCATATCTATGTTTATATAGTTATAGCTATAACTACAAGAAAACAAGTGTTGTCCAGTAATCTGAGATATCACTTTGCATTTGAGCACTTGATAATGGATATTATCTTATATTAGTCAAATATCAGCTAAGTTGTCAACTGAAAAAGGGCCACTCTTTTGGAAGAGTGCATTCACAGGAAAGTAGTTGAGGCAAATTAGTCAGGTGTAGAAGCTTTCAGCCTGCTTTCAATATTAGAAGCTATTCTTGATGCTCAAGATTTATGTGCTTCTAAAACACATTGAGAACCATTAATAAATGGCAACTGGTGTCCTACTGCTGATATGCAGAGGGTGGGTGATCAGAAGGTAGAAAGGTTAAGTTTTATTTTTGGAAAAGTGAAGGTCGAGGCTTAACTCTTACTTACAAAGTAAGCCCTGTTCAGGTTACATCCAGCCAGTTTGGTGTAGTGGTTAAGGTGCTGGGCTGGAAACCAGGAGTCTGTGAGTTCTAGTCCCACCTTAGGCTTGAAAGCCAGCTGGGTGACCTTGGGCCAGTCACTCTCTCTCAGCCCAACTCACCTCACAGGGTTGTTGTTGTGGGGAAAACAGGAGGAGGAAGGAGTTTTAGGTATGTTCGCTGCCCTGAGTTATTTGTAAAAATAATAAAGGTGGGATAAAAAATTAAATAAATAAATGTTTCTGCTCTATGCTACTGACCCTCTATGGATTAAGTACAGTTAGTGCTCAACAATAAACTGAACAGAGTGGAGTATATGTACAATCTGACCATGGACACGGAGATGGAGGAGGTACATGTCTGCCCTTCCATCAGTAGGTTACCTGCTCCATGTCACTTTCTCATGAAAAGTGGGAACATGGCAAGGACTTCTCTTAAGTTTCATAAACTCTGTCAGGAACTCTTGTCATTCCAACATCAGTTTGCCACGTAAATATAGAACTACATTGCAGATCCCAACTAGTTATATTGTTTGAACTCTATGTTTTATAGTGATAATGTACATGTCTAAAAAACCCAATTGTAACAGTTACATAGTTTAAGATAAATAGCTTTTACAATTAATTATTTCTAAAAATGAATGACAGCTTCAATCACCCTTGGCTTTTTTGATCTGATCTAATCTGTATTAAGGTACAAATGCTTTCATGGACAATTGAAATCTATCTGCAACATGATTTTCACAATTGTACCTAAATCACTTGAATGTGCAGCACTGGAAAGTGAATACTGAATAGGTAAAAGAAAGTGAGAGCCTCCTCTTTGCTGATTTTTAGTTTCTATGCACAAGAGACAACATATATGCGTAAGAATATATAAGAATGTCTCCATAGAGATTTATAGGGCAAACTGAGCAAAATCCTGTTTCACAGACTATTAAGCATATTCAGACTTATTGCTTCTGTCTTTTTCTTTCTCCAAAATCATAACCAAACTATTTTCATAGTTGATTCATATACCACTGTAAGCTGTTTAGGGTAAAGGTAAAGGTTTCCCTTGACAAGAAGTCCAGTCGTGTCGGACTCTAGGGGGCGGTGCTCATCTCCATTTCAAAGCCGAAGAGCCGGCGTTTGTCCATAGTCACTTCCGTGGTCATGTGGCCAGCATGACTAAATGGAATGCCGTTACCTGCCTGCTGAAGCGGTACCTATTAATCTACTCACATTGGCATGTTTTCGAACTGCTAGGTTGGCAGGAGCTGGGACTAGCAACGGGAGCTCACCCCGTCACACGGATTTGAACCGCCGACCTTCCGATCGGCAAGGTCAGCAGCTCAGCAGTTTAACCCGCAGTGCCACCACGTCCCATGTAAGCTGTTTACACTGGAAGAAATATATTCCATTTCTATTTTCATAAACATTCTTACAGCTTGCACACATAACAAAAGCTCTGTACAATATTACTCTGCATATTTATGCAAGGATAGTTGATGGAAAAAGAGAGCTAGCAGTTTTTGCAGTAGCCAGCTGCTGTTATTAAATTAACAATTTCTCCATCTCCTGGATGTCAAGAGTCTGAATAGAAAGCCATTGTACCCAAGTCAACTTATTTATTTATTTAACTACATTCCTATGCCACCACATCAAACAGCTCTTGGTGGATTATCACAAAATATGTTCACGACATAAAAAGAAAAAGATATAACCATAATGGGTCACTACAAATAAATACAATAACATCCCTAATCATTCACCCCATAGATTAATTGTTTTCTATTAGTCCTCCCACCCTGTTCTTTGAAGGTTATCTAGAAAAGCATTGTTTTTATTCCTTTTCAAAAGTATAAGAAGGCAGGGGACAAGCTGTTTCTATCCTTGGGGACAAGCTGTTTCAGAGAAAGAAAGCTATAAGCAAGAATGCTTGCTTCTAGACTCCTCCTCCTTTAACACTTCACAGGGGAGAAATCCACAGCATTCATTCTCAGCTTGCATGTACATGGCCGATTCTCTCTCAAACTAACAATCTCAGAGATATCAAGGATCCAAGCCATAAAGGGCTTATAGGAGATAACCAGAATCTTGAACTGAACCCCAAAGTCTACCAGTAATGAATGCAGATCATGCAAGCTTTTTGCTATCCTACTGCCTCATTCTCTAGTGATGAGCAGATACATAGCTGTGTTCTACACAAGCTGTAGCATCCAAATGACCTTCAAGGGCAGCTTGTTGTACAGCAAATTTGGAATAATCCAAGCAAGAGAAGATAAAGACTGTGGTAAATGGTATTCGCACAGTGAATTTTCAGACAGCAACTATTCATCATATAATATTATCAGAATTAAGGTATACATTCTACATTCTGCCAAGGGTCCTACAACAAAAGGGTAGCTTTGCTGTTTCAAGTTTGGATTTGCCTTCCAATGTTTAGGACCCAAATTAGCCGTATGAACTTTATACCGTTCTATAGCAAAACCATTCCATTTTACCATGCTTTGTGCTATCAATTGTGTGTTTAATTTCTTCCATATAGGTAGGCTCAGAAAATTATTCATTTTGCTTTCAATTTTATTACAAGAGTATTCAGCTGAGAGAAAAAAAACCTTTCATTTTCTGTGAATGGCTTACCTTTTTTTTTTCAAGCTTTGAATATCCTGCAATATTAAATTTATGTCTTCAAGTATCATATATGTATTGTGAGCATAGTGAATCATGAGTTTAAAACTGTAAGCTTGTTATTTCTTCAACTGATCTGCCAAAATTTTTATCAAGTTATGCTCCTGGTTCCCAAAGCTCCTGCAGTAGACATATTAATGCAAAGACTTCCATATGAAAAAAAAAGTTTATTAAGTTGTATTTAGCATTATACAATTATTTGTAAAGATGGTAAAGTGATTCAATATAATAAAAACTTAGTCAACCTGTTTAATTTTTCCTCCCATAATGTCCTTTTTTCCCTTTTTTTCTTTATGTGCCACATAGAATGTGATTTGTCCTCTCCTATACAGCATGCTTTGCCTTCTTCTCACTCAGTAAAAGGAGAAAATGCTGAGCCTTCATTTATATGAAAATTGTTTTATAACTTAATAGCCATTTTGTAACAGTTAGTTTAAAATAGTTTAGTAGTTTAAAATAGTTTTTAAAAACTGTTGTTTAGGTAGGTAGCATCCAAAGGTCACATATTCTTTATTTCAAAGGGATTACCTTGTTGCAAAGAAACAAAAGCTTGATCAAGACTGACATTCTGAAGCAAAGGTGAAGAAACTTAGAAAAGAATTCAGATGAGAATTCAAGTTGTATTTAACATTATACAGTTCTTTGTAAAGATGTGGAGAGGGATGGCTGGCAAGCATATATGAGAGGACAAATCACATTTTTTTCGTTCTTTATGAAAAAAGGAAGAAAAATGTATAATTCCTTCAGCTAAATATAATAGGTGCCCCACATCAACCAAATCAAACTAAGCAATATAAGTTATATACACACGCATACAGGTAGGCCTCACTTAGCGACTGCCTTGGGCATCAATCATGCAAAGGTTTTTTTTTAATATAATTTTATTGAAGATTTTAATTACAATAGTAAGAGCAAACACAAACTAAACTCAGAGAAAGAAGGAGAAATAGAAAGAATGAATAAAAAGTGCAAAGAAAGAAAAAGAAGAAAGTTAAAAAAATAGATAAAGAAGTGACTTCTGATCCTCATAGCAACAAGTTTTAACCAACTTAGTAACTCTTCACCCCCTATAAGGTTACAAATACCTCTTCTTCCTATAACCCATCCCTTATCTATATGCAAAGCCATAAATTATCAACTTTCCAGTCCTGGTGTCAGCATAAAGTCTGTAAAGGGTTACTAGAGCTTTAGAGAAACATGGCTTATTTTAAACTTGGTCAGACAAACCAACTTTATATTCCTTCCTTTTATTTCTGACAGTCCTGATTTTTAATTCATTCAGATGTTGTCACAGGATTTGGTCTTTTTTTGATTTTTTCTTTTTCCCATCCCAAAGTCTTCTTCAAGGCTTTAAGAAACCTCTTTTGTAAATCCAGTAGAAGTCCTTATCTGGGTCATCCTCTTGGTTTATCATTTGTATTTCCCTTTTGATTTTCAAAGCTTTAACCAATTTCTTTTGTATATCCAGTAAGAAGTCCTTATCTGGGTCATTCTCTTGGCTTATCATTTGTGTTTCCACTTTAGCTGCCTTCTCTGTCTTATAAACCACACTTTTTAAATTATCCAGTATTTCTGGTTCTAATATTTCTGCATCAGAAAAAATTTGTTTCACATCTGTCATTCCTTCATTAACATCTTTTAGACATAATCTGTCCATAGAAGCAGACATCATTACTGACATTGCTGACATTTGTACTACTAATTTCTGGCCCCTTTCTTCAAAAAACTCCTGGAGTATTTCAAATGTTATAACATTTTGTGTCATTTTGAAATCCCATACTAACCAAAAACCAAAGGCAAGTTTACACTTTTTTTTTCCTTTTCTTTTTCTACCTGGAATTTTTAGTCCTCTCTAATGTCCAATTTCTGAAATCATAAAGTCTCAAATCTCTGTTCTGGCTTAAGATAGACAAAATAATTTGGTTCCCACGAAAAGCTGTTTATTTTATATAATTATTTCCAATATCTTATAGTAAAAATCTCAATATTCCAAATTTGTCTGGACACTTAATTCATTTATAACTGTCTTAGATCAAAGTCTTATTTAGCTTTTTGCTGTTTATTTCCATTTCTTAAATTCTTAAACTTATGGTTAATTTTTCTTTTCTTCATGAAAGAAGGTAACCTCAAGAGCGGACTTTTCAAACTTGTCATTCCAAAGGTCTCTAATAACCTTAAGATAGTTAAATAGATATTTTCCAAAAGTGATTAGAAAGTGATGTTAGCCAACACAGGGTCCTTTAAAAGGCCCTGCTGTGGTTGTGAACATGATAGCTGATCCCTTTATTTCCTGGGGCTCAAACCTGTAGGACACCATTGTCCTGTGGTCTCCTTACAAGGAGCAGCTGTCCAGAGCATATGTGGGTACTCTCGTCCTCTCCTTGTCCGAAGAGGTCCTGAAAAACTAATTTGCTCACAGTCCTTGGTCTTTGATGTGGTAATTGTCTCCACTCTTTTGGAGGTATGCTTAGTTCACCATGCAAGCCCCCGAAGTCCTCGACCATTCAAAGTTATGATGGTGATGAAAAAGTAGCTTTGCCACTAATGCCTACATTTATGATCTTCAAACATCTCTCTTTCAGTCACAAGTTCATCATTACAGTCAATTAGTACACATTGTTCTGTGCCTGACCCATTTTTTTTCTTCCCCTTTCCTCACAGAGTGGAGAGATTGCCCAAACAAGCCATTTCTTCCTGAGCTTCTTTTCTCCACAGTGCAGTGCATCTCTAAAAAGCGCTAGCTGCAAGTTAACAAACTCAACTTTGTGACCTTAATTAGCTGGCTCACTGCTGCTGCCTATAACTGACAAGACTTTAGTCAGTTGCACACCTTTGGCTTTTCTTTGCCTGCTAAATGGCTCAGGGCTCAGACCCGCGAGCATGCTAGGCAAACAGTTGGCGCTAGCACATTCCTTTCAATGTGTATTTCCCATTGTGTGCTGATTACTTTCTTATAATCCCTTCCTCTCCAATGAATGCAGATACAAACATTAAGTAGATGGCATTGGACCAGATTATTTGAGGGACCACCTCTTCCCGATTACATCTACCTGTCCCACCAGGTCAGGCAGGAGGGGTATGCTGCAGGTCCCGTCACCAAGGGAGCTCCATCTGGTGAGACTCAAGTGGCATGCCTTTTCTGCTCTGGCACTCACCCTCTGGAACATAATTGGCCCTGAGGTGAGGTTAGCCCCATCTCTGTTAGCCTTCTGGAAGGCACTTAAAACATGCTTTTTTCCACCAGCCTTGGGGATCCCAGGAAGAGCCTGCAAGGTCACTGTATGAGATTAAGTGATGTTTGTTCTCCTGCTTTCTTGGGTTTTATTTGTTTACTTTATTTGTTTACTTTATCTGTTTATTTTATTTATTATTGTTTATAGGTTTTTATGGAGTTTTTAACTGTTGTGTTGTATACTGCCCAGAGTCACGTGTTTATGAGATGGACAGCTATATAAATATACTACATAAATTAATTAATTAAATAAGTCCCTTTTTGCTAATTATCTCAGTGCTGGGGTAAGCATTCAAAAGGGTTGGGGAGTGGGGGGAAAGGAAAGCTGAAGTAAAATCGTAAGCAAAATCACAGTCATGTGATTTTTTACTTAGTGACCATGTCACTTAGCGACTGAGTTCCCACTCCCAATTGTGGTTGCTAAACAAGGACTAACTGTACATTCAAACACATAACTATCACACACAAAAAATTCCCTTCTCACCCCTATGGGTGGTATGTGTCTTGCTCAACCTCGGGTCCCCTACCAGAGGCCTGGGAGTTTGAGGGTTCTACACTGTAACTCTATCACCACTGGGACCACTTTGGCTATTTCTTTCCACATCTTTTCTAGTTTCTTCTTCAGGCCATGGTACTACTCCAGCCTGTCATACTCCTTCTCCCTGATGTTGCTGTCACTTGGCACCACTACATCTATCACCACCAGTGTCTTCTGGTCCTTGTCTACTACCATGATGTCTGGTTGATTGGCCAGTACCTGCCTGTCCATCTGGATCTGGAAGTCCCACAGGATCTTAGCCCTGTCATTCTCCACAACCTTCTGTGGAATCTCCCATCTGGACTTGGGAGGGTCTAGCCCATACACTGTGCAGATGTTCCTGTACCCAATGCCAGCTACTTGGTTGTGCTATTCAATGTATGCTGTTTCTGCCTGCATCTTACACCCTGCCACTATGTGTTGGACTGTCTCTGAGGCCTCTCTGCACAGTCTGCACCTTGGGTCCTGTCTAGTGTGGTAGACCCCTGTTTCTATGGGTCTGGTTCTTAGTGCCTGTTCTTGTGCTGCTATGGTCAATGTCTTGGTGCTGTCTTTTAGTCCAGCCCTTTGCAGCCACTGGTAGGATTTTCCATTGTCAGCCACCTCAGCTATCTGTTGATGATACATTTTATTTATTTATTGTTCGAATTTCTATCAATGCCCATCTCCCCCCAAAAGGAGATCCCATGCAAAGTCTTGTCTTGCCATGGTACTTCCTCTGCTTGATCTTCCTGCTGTGTCTGCTGTTGCCTCAGGCATTCTCTCAGCAGTTCATCTTTGGGTGCAGTCTTACTGATGTGCTCCTGGATGCTCTGGGTCTCATGCAGGACAGTGGCTTTGGTACTCACCAGACCCCATCTGCCCTCTTTTCGACTGGTGTACAGTCTCTGGGTGTTAGACTTGGGGTGGATGCCTCCGTACATTGTGAGGAGCTTCCGGGTCTTCACATCAGCAGCCTCCATGTCATCTTTTGGCCAGCTCACTATACTGGCAGGGTATCTGATGACTGGCAAGGCATACATGTTGATGGCATGGATCTTGTTCTTCCTATTGAGCTGGTTCTTCAGGACCATCATTTCATGGTACTTGGATGTTGCTGTCTTCCTTGCCTCCTCATCGTGGTTCCCATGTGTCTGTGGGATACCAAGGTACTTGTAGCTGGTCTGTATGTCTGCTATGTGGCCTGCTGGTAGTTCCACCCCATCAGTGTTAACTACCTTCCCTCTCTTTACTACCATCCAGCCACACTTCTCTAGTCTGAATGACATCCCAATGTCCTCACTGTAGATCCGTGTCAGGTAGATCAGTGAGTCGATGTCTCGTTCACTCTTAGCATACAGCTTGATGTCATCCATGTAGAGGAGGTGGCTGATGAACTTGTATCTGTATCCAGTTCTTGTGATTATCTGGCTGAGGGCATTCAAGCCATGCAGAACAGCAGAGGGGACAGTGTATCACCTTGGTATATGCCGCCCTTGATGGCCACTTGTGCAAGCTGCCTTGAGTTGACTTCCAGTGTTGTCTTCCACTGAGTTCTTGAGGAAGGTCCTGAGTGTCCTGTTGACTTTGTATAGTGCCAGGCATTCACAGATCCATGTATGTCGCATTGAGTTGTAGGCTTTCCTGTAGTCAGTCCAGGCTGTGCTCAGATTGGTCTGTCTAGACCTTGAGTCTTGGGCGACTGCTCTATCTATGAGCAACTGGTGTTTGGAACCTCTGGTGTTGTTCCCAATGCCCTTCCGAGCTGTGCTCATGTACTGGCCCATACGGTCCTGCAGCTTGGTGTCTATGATGCCTGATAGGACTTTCCATGTTGTGGGGAGGCAGGTTATTGGCCGGTAGTTGGATGGTGTTTTCCCCTTGTTGGGGTCTTTCATGATCAGCACTGTCCCACCTTGTGTTAGCAAGTCTGGGTGGGAGCCTGTTGCTAGCAGCTGGTTCATCTGTGCTGCTAGGTGTTCATGCACTGCTGTTAGTTTCTTTAGACAGTAGATGTGGATCATGGCCAGGCCAGGTGCTGCCCAGCTGTTCATGTTCTTGCCCCGCTGTTGGATGTCTGCTACTGTGATGGTGACTGGTTCCTGATCTGGGAGATTTCTGTGGTATGCTCTCAGGTCCTGAAGCCACTTTGCACTGGTGTTATGTGTCTTCTCTTTCTCCTCTTCTTAGCCTTTGCTTCTCTAGTGTATCTCCTTAGCCTGGTAGCCAGTGCTGTGAGCTTTTGTTTAGCAGTCTTTAGGGCTTCAGATGGAATCGGGCCCTTGCATTTTTTCAGTAGCCAAGTCTTATCCTTAATCTCCACACCCTTCTGTAGTTCCACCAGCTGACTAACTTCTCTCCAAGTTGGCTTGATCTTAGCCTCCAACCTCATTTTCTGGGGGTGGGTGGGGGTGTTATGTACTGCTGTTCTTCTTGATCATGTAGCCAAGCATCTCTAGGATTACAGTAGCTGTAGTGTATACTAGTTCATTGGTGTGAGTTATGGTGGTAGTAGGGATTGTCATGAGGCCTCTGTTGGCATCTTCTAGCATACTGTCTGATGGTACTTCTCCACTGAGCCTTGGTAATCGGTCTCAAGAGTTGACTGTAGCTAGTTTATCCATAATCTTTTGCCTCATATCAGCTGCTGTGCTCTGTAATGGAGGGGGCGGCAGTTTTAGGTGTTGGCTGCACCTCCAGTTGTTCTTCTGGGTCTTCTTGAGTCTGGGATATAATGTGTAGTTGGTCTATCTCAAGTTGTGAGAGCAGCTTCCTCTTCACTATGTTGAAGCGTTGGGTAACTAGCTATTTCTCAGTTAGGGTGGATGCAGGTCTTCTGTCCATCCATAGTTCCCTTATACATTTCATATATCCCCTCTCATTAGGTCTACTGTTGTAGTAGCATTCCATCAATTCCAGGTTCTCTTGTCTTGTCCATGTATGGTTTGTTCCAGTAGCCCACTTATCATCAGATTGTCCTCGTTCCCCAATTTCTGATGCAGACCTTGTTAATCCAGGTGACATCTGAGCCGGCATGACTCTCTTAGTTCATGTCACTGTCATATTTGAGGTAGGTAGGTACACAGAGAGAGCGAGAGAGATACACACACACAAAGTTAGATGGAATATACATAGACAGAGTTAAAACAACAGGATGCTCATATATGAAGACACAACAATCAGCTTTATAAAGAACTCCTTTCTTAAAGTCCTGTTGGTCTTTAAAGTCTTTTACAGCTACTTTGATCATGAATCCTGTAAAAGCACAAGGATTGTAACACTTTTAATCAAAAGCTGTTGATTTGAAACATGGCAAAAATGAAATGTGGAGTATTATAAAGACAGCTATTGGCAATTTGTAAGGAAAGGAGATTGAGCAGGTACTGTATCCTGTTTTAACAGATGAAAGGGTTAGGCTTTTAAAAATGTTATGCACACACACATTTGTTTATGTATGTATATCTATATCTTGAGATGTGTTTAATTCAATAAATTCTTCTTTCTTAGTGTAGTGGACACCTCAGAGGATGGTTAATAAGGACTGGATGTCACCTTCAAAATGTTGGATATACAAAATAATGAAAGGAAGGGACATTGATACATTTGTTTTGGGCCTGCTGCATGGTTGTCCCATTTTAGTTAAATATATGTGTGTGTTTGTGTGTGTGTGTGTTTGCATTATTTGTTTCGTTTTATTATTCCTTTTTTCTTTTTTAAGTTATAAAACTTATTAAAACAATAATTACGGAACTATGGTAAAATGATTATTTTTCCTTATTAATTCAACATAGGCTATCATTGTGTTTTATTTATGCACTCTCCCTATACTTCTGGTCTACCTTGTGATAAATACATAAGGACTACATCTAATTACAAAAAGTCTTCCTTTAATATGTAATTTGAACTAGCACATTCCTCTGAGAACTGTAGGTTAAAACAATCAATGTAAGTGTGGCCAAGCCAGTCAGAATCATGACACCGGAGGGGGTTTAATCAATTTATTTCATCTTGTTCAGTTTGCAAAGGTTAAAAGGCCAATTTTGAAAGAAATGGGCCTTAAAGAATATTTTGAGGAAAGCAGAAACTCAAAGAAATAGTTGATTCAACTGAATTTGAACACTAAATAAAAGTGTCTCAAAATGCTAAATTCTTTAGCTTTCTGTGCATATGTAGCATTCCCATGCTTTACCAAATTTTGAGATTCTGCTTTAAAAAAGTGTCAAATTCCCTTTGAATTTGAGCATCACAGAGAAGTAAGCAGTTGCTGAGAAGGAGATTATTGGCATGTCATGAACTATGGCAGGTTTTTTTTTTAATGCACTGTTTCAAAAGCTTTGTTACTGACTCAATCAGGTCTCAAAAGAGACGCTAAACTGTTCAAGAGAAGCACTATTTAACTACAGCACTGACTTAATTCTTTAATCAGAAGCAAGCACATCTCCAGGGCAATAATTAGTGAATTGGTTTATCAATTATCTTGAGCAAGCAGAATTTAGTCAGATATGAACTACTCAGTGTTGCAAAAATTATTCCAGAAATGTCAAGCATTTCCAAGCTGCTCTTTTCTTTTAAGCTCCCTCTCATCTACAGTAATGCTATTCTGTGGGCATTTTTATCTCCTTTAACAACATCCATTCAAGTTATACCTAGCATTTTTCTAGCTTTTCAGTCTATTGTGTGAAAGGTTTAACACCTCTCTATGAGCCAGTTTCAGCATTTCTCTCCCACAGCTCAGACATCTACCATTGCTGACATGCTTGAAGTTGAGCCTGGGATGCCTGAAGCTCTGCTGTTCTTTTCCTGGATAGTCCCAGGGAGACACAAAGATAGTTTCCCTGACAAAATTAAACCTGCTTGCTAGAGATAGTTAGATGATTAGCTGCCACTGAATCACATTTAATTCCTACTGACTAGATAAGCAAATGCTCATCATCTTAACCTGGTTTAGTAATAACTAGTAGCTTTTCCAAAGACATTCCAGGAATCTCTTTGCTTCTGTCTATCCACAGCTTCTGTTGCCTTCCTCTACTTCCATCAACCTTGCCAAATGTAGTAATTTTTTTCTAGTCCATCAACTGCTTTCATCATATGCCCACAGTGTATGAATTACTCCTTGCTGATCGTTGCCTCAGGGGACCAGTTAGCCTTTATTTAGCCTAGATCTGATTTCTTGGTGGTTCTTTAGTTACCATTTCCAGATTTGTAATTTGAAGGAGTCTACATTTTTTTACCTTGCCTTTTTCAGTGTCCAGGTTAACAGCCTTATGTTACTACTGGAAAAATAATTGCTTTACCTTTTCTGATGTTCTGTAAGCTAGAAATATCTTTGCCCTGCATGATTTTGCCTCCTCATTTTTTCATCTAGTCTAGGTTCACTAATATTGCAGGATATTACTTTGTTTTCTTAATAATCATCAACCTTTTCTTCAGTTTCCATTTTTACTTTCATAACAAGTTCTTCCACCTTTCCTTGTTCTTAGCCAACAAAATGGTGTTTTCTGTGTATCTCTGACTTTAACTCTGATTTTGATTGCCACTGTCTACTTCAGTCTTGTCATTCTTTTATTTGCTGAATGTGTTGAGCATCTTTGTCTGACTCCCTTCTGACCTCTGAACCACTCTGTTTCTCCAAATTTCATCCTTACAGTAATATCTTGTCCAATGCTGGCTGGGGAATTGTGGGAGTTCAAGTCCACACAGATGCCCAAAAGCAAGATACGAATCTTCTTGTAGTCAGCTTCATTGGATTCCTAGTATTTTGTCCTAGTATGTTGAGAAAAGGAAAAAAAAAAACCCACTCCCTGTCCATGTTAACCATGCCATATCGCATTTGGGGGGTGTTTGGACCCTCCTCACCCTACACAATTATTTTGGTTGCCTTATACATGTTTTTATTACATTCTTTTTCAAGTATGGTGGCACTCATTGGAAAGAGGAGAGAAAGTGGAGACTCACAATCTGAGTGAACACACAAGATGGCAGACAGGAACAGGAAAATTTGCAATGCATGGAAAATAAGGGAGGACAGCAATGTTCTGACTGCCCATTTCCAGAGTCTATAGATAAAGATGTTTATTTATTTATTTATTTACTACCCCACCTTTATTATTTTTTATAAATAACTCAAGGCAAGAAACATACCTCATACTCCCTCCTCCTATTTTCCCCACAGCAACAACCCTGTGAGGTGAGTTGGGCTGAGAGAGAGGGACTGGCCCAAGGTCACCCAGCTGGCTTTCATGCCTAAGGCAGGACTAGAACTCTCAGTCTCCTGATTTCTAGCCCAGCACCTTAACCACCAGACCAAACTGGCTCTTTACTAGGTGAGGAAGCCAGAGTTCCAAGTTCTCTAAAAGGAAAACATAGGAGCTACCTTTTGGTTAAGCAGTTCATAAAGAATGTAATAATGCAAAATTACTAACAATAAGTAGCATAAAAGTAGAAAGCCAGCAGGGGAGAAAGTGCTTTCTAGTTTATTTCACAGAATGTCAAATGTATTTTTTTTTTTGCTAGTTGGGCATAAATTGTGGATTTCTGCTTGGTACAAAGGGCTCCTGATTCTGAGGAACAAGTCTGTTTCCCTGAAACCAAGTTGACTAAGCTGGAGATATTTAGACAATCACAGAAGTAGGTATATGAAACCTTTGGAGCTATGATAGCTTCATTCTATTCCCAGGATGACAAATAACTTGCTGTCAAATAAAATATGGATTTTGAGAAACAACAGTACCATTTCAAGAATAAGGGCAATGTTCCCATATGGAGCTCAATCAGTGAGCGATGAACCTATATCATCCCATACTAGGAATATTCCTCTGGAGAGGTGAGAGATCTTTTGGCAGTAGCTAATTTCATCATTAAAATATAGACATAATGGTTTGTAATAGTTGTGTAGATTCAACAGGACCATATTTTGGAAAGTATTCTAGCTATAAGATTAACTAGAATGAATTTTGCCTACTTCCTTTGGGTTCTAGTATATCAGTACAATTATGTAAAGAGTTGGGTATTTGTGATTTCTACTGATTATATCAAATCTTAGGACTTACATTTCCAAAGAAAAATTTAAATATGTGGAAATAAATATGTTGAAACTCTTAGAAAAGATTGATCTGGGTGTTAATGGATGGATTAAAATTCCATTATATCTGTGGACTAAAATTAATGCTGTTAAAAAGAACATTCTCCTTCATCTGATTTATAACTTGAGAGGTACCCCAATGTTAATTCCAAATAAATATTTTCTTATTGATTCCAGAACATGCCGTGACTTTAGTGTAGATAAATAACTTTCTAACAAGGCCCATGGATGATGATACTCTACTAAATTTTCATTCCAGATATTATAGCTGACAATATATATGCCCGGTGACAGACAGATCGGACTTTGATACTGAAATTCACTAATATTTCACTCTTTGGAAGAATTCTACTTTAAAAATAGGTGGTAAATGTTTTATTGGGAAGTATGGACAGAAGCTGGGGTAGTTACTTAAATCAATTATTATTAGTATTTCAAGGACTTTTCTCAGCTTCAAACTTAATTTGGTCTTCCTAGTTTACAAAAGTGGTGGTATTTTAACTTAAGCATGTTGTGGATGGCTCAGTAAGGACAAGATGCATTGGTTGCTTCTAAGGTATCTGAGATACTTTCTTATTTGATTTAATTAATTCTTATTTAATTATCCAGACTGAATTTAAGCCAACAACATATTGGTACCAAAAATTAAAGAGTATTTTTAAAATGGATACCATTGGGATTTACCAACTATGGACTAAAGAATTGGGATATCCAATAATGCCATACCAATGGTTGCAAGTCCTTAAGAACATTAAATTGGTATTGGCTGATTTGAGATTAAGATTGTTTAATCAAAAAATGTATTTCAAGTTTATTAGACTCCCTGAATAATGCATTTGAAAGGATGGACATCATATTTCCTTTGATGAAGATATTAAACATTTGAGGGTTCCCTGGGTCATATAATCTGATCTTGAATTACTTGCATGCTTTTGGAATAAGAGTTTAATGTATTTAAGTCATTGTATGGGGAAATCTGTAAATACAGTATTAGAGATGCTAATGTCATGTTGAATTATATCTCAATCAGTTGTCTATGACTGCCTATGGTTGTACTGGGCATGGCGTAAAAAAAGTGAAAGGTGAAAGGTTCCCTGTGCAAGTACCGAGTCATGTCTGACCCTTTGGGGGGAAGCTGCTTTCGCTTTGCAATGTTTTCTTGGCAGACTCTAGTGGTGTCATGAGTACTGATGGTGAGCAGGAGGGGGCCCCTATCCAGGGGGGAAACACATCCGTAGTACTGAGGAGTTAAGCAGCCATTCAAAGAGACACAGATCAGACCTGCCTTGACTTTGGGGTTTATCTCTCTGGGTTTTTCCCATGCTTCTTCAGTTTGTTAGGATTTTCTGTCTAATGTAGCAGTAATAAACACTAGAGACCTATTCCTTGTCTCAGCATGGTTCCTGACTGTTAGGACATCAGTCCTAACAAACTCCTACTCCCATTGAAAGAGGGAGGAACAAAAAAAGGAAGAGACATTTGGGAAAATGTCTTTGGAAAACCAGAAAATTCGGCAAGCCATCCAACAACTGGCAGCAGCATTGCAACAACATCAAGAACAAGTAGATCTCCAGATCAACACATTACAAGCAGGCATGATACAGCAGTTACAACAACCAGCTCCGGTTAACCCACAACCGGTGCCAGAAGCAGCAGCAGCAGCAGCTCCGCCAGTAGTCTTGAGATCCCAGGGCAGTTTACCAGAGAGGTTTGGAGGAGAAGCAGGATGGTTGAGAACCTTTCTCACACAGTGCACAATGTTTTTCGATAGCAGACCAGCAGAGTTTCCCACAGACAGAACCAGAGTCACCTTCATTTTAAGTCTGCTAAAGGGCCCAGCAGCCAAATGGGCTATTCCCATGGTGGAGAACAATGAGCCAATTCTCAACGACTACCAGAATTTTCTGGCAGGGTTCCGAGCACACTTTGATGACCCGATCAGAGAGGTCACTGCCAGCCGGGAAATTCGGAAGCTCAAGCAAGGCAACAAGAGGGTGGGAATTTACATTGCTGATTTCAAGCTGTTAGCAGGAGGTCTGGGCTGGAATGAGAGTGCCTTGAAAGACCAATTCAAACAGGGGCTGGATGAAGGAATTAAGAATGAATTAGTGTGCCAGGGAACACCAGCTACCCTAGAAGGTTTATATCAACTGTCTGTGGTCATAGATGCCAGGCTAGAAGAGCTCAGACAGATGCAGCCGGGGAGAGACAGGGGCCTCAGAGCACTTCCAGGATTTCCAGCTCTCTCTGCAGCATCTCTTTACTCAGGACCAGAGGAGCTGATGCAGATCAGGACAAGCAGGAAGCTTATTTCCGAGGCTGAGAGACAGAGAACGAGAGAGCAAGCCCTCTGTTTCTACATGGTGAGAGCTTGCCCAGAAGGCAAGCAAATTCCATAAGAGCCCCAGTGCAAGCAGCAGAACCAAGAGCCACCTCCACCTCGACTTCCAACCAGGGAAACTCCATCGGTCTCCCTCCACAGAGCTCAGCAGGGAGACCATCAATCAATTAAGAAGGGCTCATTCCGAGGATTCCAGGCAATCCTTTTACTACTTACCAGTCATAATGCATGTAAAAGTACCAGGTCAAGCTAGAGGCCCTTGTGGATTCTGGAGCTTCCACCAATTTTATTGATGTACAGACTGTACAAGACCTCAACATCCTGACCATAGAATTGCCATGTCCCATAGAAGTTGAGACCATTGATGGCCAGCCCCTCAAGGCAGGGCCAATTAGAAGTTTCACAGAACCTTTGCAACTAACAATGGGAGACCACACTGAGTGGATCCAACTTTATTTTACTAAATCACTTAATGTGCCTATAGTCCTGGTCACACCTTGGCTGAAGATCCACAACCCATTGCTGAACTGGACTACAGGAGCAATCTCCTTCCCAGCTAAGGAATGCCAGCACCACAAGATTCAAGCCACTCTTCTCTCTCCAGCAACCAACGCAGTCACGGAAGCAGGGAGGGTCCAGTTGCCAGCCAAGTATGCAGATTTCGCAGATGTTTTCAGTGAACAAGAGGCCACAGCACTACCCCCTCCCCCAT
Organism: Candoia aspera; assembly: GCF_035149785.1. Taxonomy (NCBI): domain Eukaryota; kingdom Metazoa; phylum Chordata; class Lepidosauria; order Squamata; family Candoiidae; genus Candoia; species Candoia aspera. The sequence goes on from NC_086155.1 coordinate 168,445,362, forward strand.
AGGGACTGTGATTGCACCATTGAGTTGATACCAGGAGCCAAGATTCCAGCAAGGAAACAATATCCCATGTCTCCCAAAGAACTGGACACCTTCAAAGATTACTTGGATTCTAATCTCCAAAAGGTTTTCATCCAACCATCTACTTCCCCAGCGTCTGCTCCTACCTTCTTCGTACCAAAGAAGACTGACCCATTGGCACCGGCAACCCAGGAGGCACCCATGAGAGTGGTGCATGATTTCAGCTCCCTCAATAAAGTCACGGTCAAGGAAAATTACCCACTCCCCCTAATATCTGATGTGCTGGATCGCTTACAGAAAGCACACATTTTTACTAGGTTGGACCTCAGGAATGCATACAATCTGATCCGGATGAAAGAGGGGCATGAATATCTGACTGCCTTTGATACCAGGTTTGGTAAATTTGAGTACCTTGTTTTGCCCTTTGGCTTGACTAATGCAGGAGCCATATTTTCCCGATTTATGAATCAAATTTTCTCTGATTTACTAGATAAGTATCTGGTCATTTATCTAGATGACATATTAATATTCTCTGAAGATGCTACAACTCATGTAACTCATGTACATAATGTCTTACAAAGGCTGAGAGAGAACAAGCTGTTCACCAAGCTAGAGAAGCGTGCCTTCAATTTAACTGAATTACATTTCCTGGGCTATAGAATATCAACAGAAGGCATATCCATGGATCCTTCTAAGGTCCAGGCAATTCTCTCTTGGCAACCCCCCCGAAATGTGAAAGATGTACGAAGATTTCTAGGATTCCCCAATTTCTACAGGAGATTCATAAATACATTTAGTGACAGGGCTAAACCCCTCACACAGCTTTTGAAGAAAGGATCAAAATTCATTTGGGGGGAGAGAGAGCAAGCAGCCTTCCAATAATTTAAGCAATTCTTTGCATCCCAGCCGCTTTTAAAGCATCCTGATCCCACGAAGCAATTCATAATGCATTCAGATTTTGCTATCGCTGCTGTTTTATTGCAATATAATGACAAAGAAGGAAAGACACTGCTCCCTTGTGCATTTTTCTCCCGCATGTTCTCACCAGCAGAGAGAAACTATGATGTTTTTAACAAGGAGTTGCTGGCAATTAAAGCAGCATTTCAAGAGTGGAGGCACTGGCTAGAAGGTGCAACCTTTCCTGTGAAAGTTTGCACTGATCACAAGAATTTACAGCTTCTACAAAACACCAGATTCCTCACCCCACGCCAAATCAGATGGAGCCAATTCCCCCCCACCCCTTTTCAATTTTGTTATTTCTTATGTTCCTGGGGCACAGAACCGTTTGGCAGATGCCTTGTCTCAATCCATTCAGGCAACCCCCACTACTCACCAGGAGGTCCAGGCTACTATATTACAACCTCACAACTTTGAGCAGTCTATGAGGGGGAACCAGACAGAGATTTTATCAGCAGGCAGACAAGCAGAGGACCTATTTACAAGAGTCAGAGCTCAGCAGCAACAGGAACCATATGCCAGGGCCAGGATGGATGACCTCCAGAGGGACCCACAAGACACTGCCTCCCCATTTAATGTGGAAGCAGGAATCCTCTGGCATAGTGGGTGATTTTTTGTAATCTTGCTATAATCTTGGAGTGGGTGGCTATAATAAATATAAACAACAACAGCAACAATAATAAATGGGGAGAGAAAAAAGTGACTTGACTGTATGGTATAAAGGTTGTGATGTCACATGCCATTTAGATAAGCTGTTACACAGGTCAAAGGAAAGGCAGCAGTCATCTATGCTGGCACAATTGGAATTGTAGTTGGCCAGTCCTGGAAGCCAAATTTAGCCTTCTAAGTTGGCTATGGGTTAATGGGTAGACATGTCAATCATGGGATAAAAAAAAAATCTGTGAAAAATGTCAGAAACCTTTGAAAAAGGACATGGTGTATAGGTGTTTCTCTCCCAATGTTAGAAGTCTTTGAACCAAGATGGAAGAATTAAAGAACTTGGTTGTGCATGAAAACATATAGTGGTCAGCTATAGAAATCTGGTGGCATGGAAAGAATCAAAGGGATACAGTCATTTCTGGACACAAGCTTTATAGAAAGAACAGGGAAGTAGTGTGTCTCTTTATATAAAGCATAGTATTAATGTAGCTTGACTGTTGATATATGTATGTCTGCAGGGAGGGTAAGTGGGGGCAGAATGACAAAAGACATGCCATAAGCCCTACTCCTTTTGTAAATGTATCAAGACATTGCACAGTAATGCAATGATTTATACCTTAGAAACCTCCATATAAGATTACTATTGTGTGCTCCTCATGGGGCTACCAGTAAAGGTCACCCAGGAGCTTCACTTACATCTTGGTTGCCAGAATTTTGATGGGTTCAGCCATAGCTGTTCATTTTATATCTCCCACTGAGCTAAAGAAAGCTTTATGTATTTAAAGAATGCTATAAAACCTCTGTTTTGTATTTTTTCCTCCAGGTTAAACTTAATTCCTTCAGCCATTTCTCACTGTATTTGTTTTTCACAGCTTTGACTTAATTGAGTTACTCTGAACCTATTTTAATTTGTGTGTGCGCACATGTATCTCTTTATGTCTACCTACATAACTTACTGCATGAGGCATTAATTCAGATGAAATCTTTTTAGTATAGACTACAGTAGAACTATAGTCCATGACTTGGAAACTAGGATTTGATTAATATTCTGTAATAATGATATTAGCATTTTATTGTTACTGTTTGCAACAGCATTCTACTGCTGACTTATTCTCCTCCTTTAGATCAATTACTGTTCTGAAAGGCCAATATAATATTGACTGCTGCCAAGCCAAATATCCCCCAACCTGTACTTCTGAATGCAAAACTTTTTTACATCAGTACTGAATTCCTTTAAATAAAAATAGATTTAACATCATTTTAAAAAGCAGCTCCAAATTCTACGCCCAAAGAAGAAACAAAACAAAACAAAATCCTGGGCATGGCCTGACCCACTTGGCATCATTGCCATACTCCGAAATGTTAATCACAGCTTCTGCCCACCAAAAGGTATCATTGATTAAAGTCACTGTTTAAAATGTTGAAGTATACGCGGCCTATTTTACTTCAAACCTCCCTCTGATTTATTAATTCTTTAGATTTTTATCCTTTATTTCCTCTTTAGGAGTTTAAGGCAGGGTACATAGTACCTCTGTGTAATTTATTCCTGAAACATCAACTGTGCAATGTACGTTGGGCTGGGAGGTAGTGAGTAGCTCAAAGCGACGCAAAAATTTTCAAAGGCTTCAGTCTGTGTCATGCTTGTCCTAATCACCCAACCGTTGGCTGTTTATATTAAATGTAATCAGGAACCTTTCATGAACACTTTGCATACAGCTGTTAACTACTCTGAGTAGAGTTTACAAACCAAGTCTCTTCACCTGATGATGATGTCATCTAATAGTATTGTGCTTGCTTCAGAAATGAGTCCAAAGAGCTTTGGACTTGCCTAACAGCAGCACTTATCTGTTATTTTTTTATTAAAACAACTGCCTTTTTCAGGATTTCATGGAAGCCTGGAAAAACAGTACTGCTGCTTTAAAGGTTTAATGAATGTGTACCTTCAAAATCGCTTTTTTCCCCCAGTTTTGTGCAGAAGCTTGATAAAAAAGAAACTGGTTCAGTTACTTCCAGAGAGGTGGCATACTGCTTGGGTTTGTACAATGCCTGAAGCAGTTTTTCAGAATCGTTTTTGATGCATGCACAGCCCTATCATCTCACCTACATTTAATCAGGCTAGATGTTGTTCAGCTAAATGATACAGGGAGCACTTTGCCACAGGTATGCTTTCACTGTTGATTTTATTATGTTAGTAATATATTCTTTTTTTTTTAAGTTGTTTTTGTAAGTCACCTTAAGAAGGCTGTGATCATGTTTTAGTAAACTGCTTTGGTGAAACAAGGCAAATTATTTCTACAAAAACCCATCATCTACCAAGCTACCATCCTGATAAAAAAGAAAAAGAAAAAAAGAGGCACACTGACTTTGGCAGGATTTCTTTCTTTCTTCCTTTTTGATAAATCCATCCAGACTTCTACTAATTAATGCACTGATACAAAGATGCTTAAAACCTCACTGGAGTATCATATCTTCTAATCCCTTTACCAAAAGGTGGCTTTGGAGGGCAGATCAAAAGTCAAGATGGTGATCATGACACATGCATAAAGAGGTGTGGCTTCAGTCACATTTTCACAACCACCATTTTTGATTTTTTGATTATCCACAGACAAGCACTGCTGTACCACTATCAAGTTTTCAAATCTTCTCTTCCTCATTATTCTGTTTCCAGTTTAATATTACTCTTACTCATTTTTCTTGATTTCCCAAAAATAATAGACAGTTTAGGATGCCATTCATCTGCTCTGAAAACTTTCAGTTATTTAAGGAAGTTGATTTTCACATGATACTAAGTACTTCCAGGCATATTTTTCTTGTATGTTTCTTTGCTGCCCAGATTTTCAGGTCCCATTTGAATACTAGCAAGTGTTAACACTTTTTTCTTTTTCTTTTTTCTGTTTGTTGCTATATCAGGCTCAGCTGCATGCCAGTTCCTAAGCTGTTGGTTTTTTTAAGCCCATCAGGTTTTGTTAAGTTAAAAGCAAATAAGATTCTACAGCAGGTAAAATGGCCTGTGCTAACAAAGAAAAATGTTGTTGTCAAAAGTAGAGCAGGAAATCTTGTGTTTTCTCATTTGGATCTTTCTCTTCTCTAATAGACACTATGTATAATATACGAGTTGGTTATTTTTGCGTCCGAGTCTATCCATATTGCATGTTCCTATCCAGAGTTGCAGTTTTATGTGCTTCTAAATGATGATGTACGAACAAACAATACTTCCTTAGTTTTTAGGATGCGTGTGCGTGCCTGCGCCTTCAAGTCAGTTTTTTGACTCCTGATAACTGTCTGGACCAGTCCCTGCAGTTTTCTTGGCAAGGTTTTTTAGAAGTGGTTTGCCATTGCCTGCTTCCTAGGGCTGAGTGTATGTGACTGCCCCAAGGTCACTTAACTGGATCAAGCCTAAGGCAGGACTAGAACTCACAGTCTTCTGATTTCTCGCCTGATGCCTTAATGCCTTAACCACTACAACAAACTGGCTTAGGACTTTTAGGACTTAAACATGCTTATATCCATTCATCCATCTAGTATTATGTTTGAAGGTTGAGCTTTCTCATTAATTTTGCAAGGGTCCACCTTTCTTCATTGCATCCTATACTAGCACTGTTGCCTGTACAAGAGAGCTAGCACTCAGTAACAGCTAACACATCTTCCGTCTGCCTATGTCTTCACCTCCTAGATCAGAGGTAAACAGCAATCAAACAAAGAAATGACAACACTGAGAATCTGTAGTAACAAGGATGAGACAGCTCTTGGTACTGAAGTTCAGCAAGTGTGGATCTTGACAGATGCCTCACTACTTTTTTGACATATAGCTTTCTTCTTTAGAGCTTCAGAGAAAGAATAAATCTCTTGCACCAATGCTCACGTCTTGATCTAGCCTATAGAAGTTGAAGGAGAAAACTGTTATCAAGGCATCTCAGAATAAACAATTATCTAATATTATTGTCTTGAGTTAAGCAGCTCCAGCAACCAGCTGCATGGAAATATGTCTCCACTTCATTAACTTTTCAGTGCATTTAATTCTTATGGACTTTTAAAGCTAATAAGCACAGAATATGTATAGTTGGTGTCCCCCGTGTGGGGGAGTTGGGCGGTGATAAAAATATGATAAATAAATAAAATAATTGGCCAATAATTGAAAATTGTTATGAAATTGGAGTATTGATATTAAAAAAATACTCAAAAATGTTACCTGTAAAAGTTCATCCTCATATATATTTTTCTCATTCTAAATATGAACGTATGTTAATATTAAATGATCTTAAGATAATACGTGCTTTGTATTTTGAGAATCAACTGCTATGCTGTAACTTTAAGCAAACCATTGCAAATACTGTTTTAGAATTTAGTTAGCACTGGTGTTTTGGTCCTACAAAATACTGCATGGGTTATGTATGCCCTTGTTCTCTGAGGAATAAACATTTTCAAGAGAGCAGTGCTTGGTCAGATTGTTGTCTTTTTGAGTGGGGGCACTGGATCCATACTGGCAAATCTATATATATTGAACATGGATGCTGGTCCTGTATTAAACTCTTGGATAATGTTCATTGCTTTTGCATCAGCTCAGCTGTAAGAATAGTATACTTCTCCCAGATATTTCCAAAGACAAGAGGACCTAATTGCTGTGTATCTCAGTTTGCCAGTCAATTGTCTTTTTACACAAATTTATTGTACTGTACATATCATCCCAACTGGTGGAGTGGCAGGAGAGACATTTCCTGCTCCCCTTTCTATCTTCATTTTGAGTGCTATTTTGAGTGGCCAATCTCCCAATAAGCCTACAAAGATTAACATACTTAATTAGAAGACACCCTAGAGGAGCATTTCATCCATCCCATATTATAAGCTACTGTATCTAGCTTCAGCTCACTAGATGTATGCTATTTATAATGACTAAATTGTCTACATTAACATAAACAAATATTATGCACAATATACTTAAATTCAGGGTATCAACTTTGGTATTCTTGCTTTACAGTTCCTAGGTACCATGTGCCACCACAATATGCTATGGTATGTATGTAGGAAGTAAAATATGTCAGTGTTCCACACAAACCTTTAATGTAGCAGAGGCATGCATTCTAAAAAGCTGTCTCGATTTAATTCCTATTCCAGAAATTATATTATAGTGGATCACCTGTATAAACTGTATAACATTATGAATGCCCTATTACTGTAAGTCATCAGGCATGTAATTATGGGCTCAGTTTATCTGTTTACTTGATCTAGGGCAGTTATTTCTTCTAGGATTATTTTATACTATGAAACTTTGTTCTTTCAGCCTGATCAGTAACCAATTTAAAATGTCTAATCAGTCAAGTTCTCAAAAACATATTGTCCTCCTACTAATGGTGGATATTAGTTTGGAAAGTTTGCATTGTTAAGAGTCTGAAAGCTGGAAGAGTTATAACTCAGCAACCCAAATAAAACTGTTAGTTTAACAAAGCACTTTTCATGGGTAATAAAGAATATCTACTGCTCAATAATTCAGAAGATGATAGGAAAACTAGTAATCGATATAGCTTTTAATCAGTAAAATTAGTCAGGGAACATGAAAAAGGATCTCAGAAAAGGATAGTGGCAAACCACTATCGTAATGTTGCCAGAAAAACAACATGAATGTGTCTGGGTCATCATCAGGACTCAAGGGCATATTTTTCTTTAAAGCTGGAATAATTAGATTCTAATAGAACACAATATACTAAGACTTATATGAAAGAGATTATGTGTTTCTTATCAATTAAGTGATTTTCAAATTCAGAATTTGAAATTTGAATTAACCTTGTAGAACTTTCATTTTTTTAACTGGAACTTTTTCTGTTTAGAAAAAAGTGACTAATAATTAGAGAGATACTTTCACAGTAAAAATAATTCAAGAAAAATGGCTGATAGTGCTTTTATTGTATTTATGTAGTGTAACTACTTTCTCATTTATGCAACTTAATTACAATGAAACATTTAATTATAGCAGACCGATTGAGCAAAAGTTTGTTCTGAGACTGATTCTTATGGATTAAAGTTTGCCTAATTGGATCAGATGTGATCCTATTAGAAATTTGGACAAGAAAATGTAGAAAAATATGCTACAATACATAGCTTGTTGTTAGAAAATAATGCTCTACTTACTCTTTTTTGGTCAATGGTCTCTGATGGAGTGAATAGAGAAGGGCAGCTAAGATTTGAATCCATGCCCTTTTTGGCTGTTTAGATAGCTGGGGGGTTGTGTGTTGCTGGATCCAAGTGGTCACTACCTCTGGTAGGTCATGCCAGATGTCTTAAAAGAGGAGGTGGTATGGCATAGACATGAGATGGAAACAGCATTGGTTCTTTGGGTGGATGACCTTGAGCCTGGAAGGAGGGGCTACATAGCTCCACCCTTCCTGGTTCTGCCTATAATCTCAAATGCTTTCTAGCACTCTGCCAACAGGGTAGTGCTGAAATGGAGGAGGAAGAGGAGAGGAGGAGGAGGAAATGATAGGCAGGCAGGCAGATATGTACATATATACATACATACCAAGGTCACTACAGTGGTTCTAGTCCTTCCTAACTTTCAATTAGGAATTTGAATGGTTTCAATCAGGAATTGGAATGGTTTCTGGATGAACAACAACCCTGACTTACTATGGTTCAATTTCAGCCTGCTTCATCTCATCCGGCTCCTACAGCCTTTAGGCACTCGGTCAGAATCTTCACAGCATCTCCAGTCTGGCGTGGAGACATACAGCTGAGTATCAGCAACAGACTGATAATTTCTCATCTCAACTCTATAGATAACTTCCCCATAAATTCTATGTAAATATTGAAAAGTACAGGTGAGAAGACTCAATCCCATGGCACTGCCCAAGGGAATGCCCATTAGGCACTCATTTCTACCAAGACCAACTGGTATGCCTGCTTAGGAAAAGAACAAAACCATTGGAAAACAATAACCCCAAGTGTCAAACCTCACAGATGGTCCTCTCCCTTATTGTTTTTTTTTTTATTATGTTACTGTATAACAAAAACAATCTCTTTGGAGTTGGGTATGTTAATATGTTTTCTACTACAGATTCAGGTTACTATGGTAACTAATCATTTTGGCAGGGTGAAGAGGTTGAATTTAATTGTCCCCTTTTCACGTGTTAATGGTTGCATTGCCTAAGGGAGGAACTTGCCAGAACTTGTTTTAGTTTCAGTTTCCCTTCTGTGTAGGCTTGCAGAGAGTATGCAGCTGAGAGAAATCTCTCCTCTCAGCAAACAGCCTTTAAATATGTGTGTTTTCTGTAAATAAAATTATTTTTATAGAAATGCCTGGTGTGTGACTTTTCTGATCTCTCCTGGGCCAAATGCTAGCAGGGATTAAAGAAAAGTTCATTAAGTGGGTAATAGAGGACTGAAAACAATGTAGAAGAATACAGTAAAGGAAAATGGAAATGCATCAGTAGTGGAAAGAAGAGCCCTCCACAGTCTCTTAAACCTTTTTCTCAAAAAAGGATAAATTCAAAGGCAAATGGAGTAGCAGAACATTGAACATTCTTAAATGGTTGGTGCTTGTCATCTCCAAAAGGAGGGATGATTCCCAGTCCTTTCAGATACATAAAAGGGATGAGGCAGAGAATGGAACAATCTGAACAATCAATTTCAACCTTGAAACAACTGTTTAATGGTAAAGTGATAGTGTTTCAAGCTTGAGACTGTAATTATTTTGCACACCTTTACTTTTTAATCCTGGAGATAACGCTGAAATTAGCAGCAGAATAGTATTAGGGGAAACCAAAAAACTGTATTCTGATTGCAGGATTCAAATCCCAGAACGTTGCTAAATTTAATTAACTGCTTTAGCTCACAAAGGCATGCTTTAATATGTGAAAAATATCAGATATTGGCTTTGTATGAGAAATGATAATTCTTTCAATTCAAATGATTAAATGCCTTTTATTATATGCACAATGAGAGATTTACTTGGAAGCTTTCATAGACTCTTAACATTAATCAGAGCTAAGAAAATGAGAAAATGAAATAAGATTAATCTCAGAAGATAAAACCTATGTTATAAAGTAGTTAGGCATTTATCCACTTAACCTGTTTAAAATTCTGAGAATAACTCAGTTATTGTATTCACACAATGCACTAACATACCATGCTTGCATTGTTTTTTACTTACTCTATTCTGAAAAGCCAGCCATTTGTTTTATTTATCATGGTTTATGACTTAGAATTAAGTATTAATCCAACCAGTTGTGGCATGCTTAATAAATGATAGCTTAAGAAATTATTGCTTGCTATGTATTAATATAGCCCATTTATACTAAATTTGAGTATGTTTATCAGAATTCCAGTTAATTCAATAGTGTTTGTTGTTGTTTATTTGTTTAGTTGCTTCCGACTCTTCATGACTTCATGGACCAGCCCACACCAGAGCTTCCTGTCAGTCGTCAACACCCCCAGCTCCCCCAGGGATGTGTTCGTCACCTCTAGAATATTATCCATCCACCTTGCCCTTGGTCGGCCCCTCTTCCTTTTGCCCTCCACTGTCCCTAGCATCAGCATCTTCTCCAGGGTGTCCTGTCTTCTCATTATGTGGCCAAAGTATTTCAGTTTTGCCTTTAATATCATTCCCTCAAGTGAGCAGTCTGGCTTTATTTCCTGGAGTATGGACTGGTTTGATCTTCTTGCAGTCCAAGGAACTCTCAGAATTTTCCTCCAACACCACAGTTCAAAAGGATCTATCTTCCTTCTCTCAACCTTCCTTATGGTCCAGCTCTCGCAGCCAAATGTTACTACGGGGAACACCATTGCTTTAACTATGCGGGCCTTTGTTGTCAGTGTGATGTCTCTGCTCTTAACTATTTTATCGAGATTTGTCATTGCTCTTCTCCCAAGGATTCAGCGTCTTCTGATTTCCTGACTGCAGTCAGCATCTGCAGTAATCTTCGCACCTAGAAATACAAAGTCTTTCACTGCTTCTACATTTTCTCCCTCTATTTGCCAGTTATCAATCAAGCTGGTTGCCATAATCTTGGTTTTTTGAGGTTTAGCTGCAACCAGCTTTTGCACTTTCTTCTTTCACCTTCACCATAAGGCTCCTCAGTTCCTCTTCGCTTTCAGCCATCAAAGTGGCATCATCTGCATATCTGAGATTGTTAATATTTCTTCCAGCGATTTTAACTCCAGCCTTGGATTCCTCAAGCCCAGCATGTCGCATGCTGTGTTCTGCGTACAAGTTGAATAGGTTGGGTGAGAGTATACAGCCCTGCCGTACTCCTTTCCCAATCTTAAACCAGTCCGTTGTTCCATGGTCTGTTCTTACTGTTGCTACTTGGTCGTTATACAGAGTCTTCAGGAGGCATACAAGATGACTTGGTATCCCCATACCACTAAGAGCTTGCCACAATTTGTTATGGTCCACACAGTCAAAGGCTTTAAATAGTCAATAAAACAGAAATAGATGTTTTTCTGAAACTCCCTGGCTTTTTCCATTATCCAGAGGATATTGGCAATTTGGTGCCTAGTTCCTCTGCCTTTTTGAAACCCAGCTTGTACATCTGGCAATTCTCGCTCCATGAATTGCTGAAGTCTACCTTGCAGGATCTTGAACATTACCTTACTGTCATGTGAAATGACTGCCACTGTTCGATAGTTTGAACATTCTTTAGTGTTCTCCTTTTTTGGTATGGGGATATAAGTTGATTTTTTCCAATCTGATGGCCGTTCTTGTGTTTTCCAAATTTGCTGGCATATAGCATGCATTACCTTGACAGCATCATCTTGCAAGATTTTGAACAGTTCAGCTGGGATGCCATCATCTCCTGCTGCCTTGTTATTAGCAATGCTTCTTAAGGCCCACTCAACCTCACTCTTCAGGATGTCTGGCTCTAGCTCATTGACCACACCGTCAAAGCTATCCCCGATATTGTTATCCTTCCTATACAGGTCTTCTGTATATTCTTGCCACCTTTTCTTGATCTCTTCTTCTTCTGTTAGGTCCTTGCCATCTTTGTTTTTGATCATACCCATTTTGGCCTGGAATTTACCTCCAATGTTTCTAATTTTCTGGAAGAGGTCTCTTGTCCTTCCTATTCTATTGTCTTCTTCCACTTCCACACATTGCTTGTTTAAAAATAATTCCTTATCTCTTCTGGCTAACCTCTGGAATTTTGCATTTAATTGGGAATATCTCCCCCTATCACTGTTGCCTTTTGCTTTCCTTCTTTCTTGGGCTACTTCTAGTGTCTCAGCAGACAGCCATTGTGCCTTCTTGGTTTTCTCTTTCTTTGGGATGTATTTTGTTGCCGCCTCCTGAACAATGTTGTAAACTTCTGTCCATAGTTCTTCCAGGACCCTATCTACTAAATCTAGTCCCTTAAATCGATTCTTCACCTCCACTGCATATTCCTTAGGAATATCAGTGAGCTCATATCTAGCTGATCTGTGGGTCTTCCCTGATCTCTTGAGTCTGATCCTAAATTGTGCAATAAGAAGTTCATGATCGGAACTACAGTCAGCTCCAGGTCTTGTTTTTACCGACTGTATAGTCTGCCACTTTTGGCTACAAAGGATGTAGTCAATCTGATTTCGGTGTTGTCCATCTGGTGAAGTCCATGTATAAAGCCATCTCTTAGGTTGTTGGAAGAGAGTGTTTGTTATGCAGAGTGAGTTGTCTTGGCAAAATTCTATCAGCCTATGTCCTGCTTCGTTTTGTTCTCCCAGGCCATACTTACCTGTAATTCCAGGTGTCATTTGACTGCCCACCTTAGCATTCCAGTCTCCTGTGATGAAAATAACATCCTTTAGGCATGTTGTCCAGTAGGTGCTGCAGATCCTCATAGAACTGCTCTACTTCAGCTTCTTCAGCATTTGTGGTTGGGGCGTATATTTGGATTACTGTGATGTTAGATGGCTTGCCCTGAATTCGAATTGAGATCATTCTGTCGTTTTTTGGATTGTATCCAAGCCCTGCTTTAGCCACTTTACTATTAATTATGAAGGCTACTCCATTTCTTCTGTGGTCCTCTTGTCCGCAGTAGTAGATCTAGTGGTCATTTGATGTGGAGTGGCCCATTCCAGTCCATTTCAGTTCACTGATGCCCAAAATGTCTATCTTGAATCTTGACATGTCACCAATAACCACATCCAATTTGTCCTGGCTCATAGATCTTACATTCCAGGTTCCAATGGTCTGTTGATCCTTAGAACATCGGATTCGCTGTTCACCACCAGCACCGTCGGCTGCTAGCTGTCCTTTTGGCTTTGAGCTAGCTGCGTCATCACATCTGGGGCTAGTTGAACTCATCCTCTGTTCCTCCCCAGTAGCATTTTGACCATCTTCCGACCTGGGGGTCTCATCTTCCGATGGTATACCGACATATCTCTGGTTGTACTGATCCATTTAGTTTTCACGGCAAGAATACTGGGGTGGGTTGCCATTACCTTCCCCAGGGATCGCATTTAGTCTGACCTCTCTGTCATGACCTTCCCGTCTTGGGTGGCCCTTCACGGTTTAGCTCATGGCATCATTGAGGTGCTCAAGCTCCAGCACCATGACAAGGTAACGATCCTTTGCTGAAGTCAAAGTGTTTAGTCCCACGTAAATATTCTTTATAATTTTAGCTATGGAGATTTTGAATTTGTTCACAAATATTACTTATATTATTTGTATCTAATTAATAAAAACTGTTTCATTTTGTCTGTGTGTATACACACACACACACACAATCAGAAAAAACTTCGCATTATAAAGCATGCAAGAAATATTTTGTAAATATATTTCTGTATAATGTGACTATGTTATTCAAATACATATATTTGTGAATTAGTTGTGAACCTAATTGTTATGTGAATAAACCATTAATTGTGGCTTAATATTAAGTGTGAACTCAGCTGAGTTGAGTTTATATGTTGTAGATATTTTTTGCTCTTTCTTTCCAGGAGCATTATGATAGCAGTGTGGGATTATTTATTTATTTAGTATATAAAAAATATTGGAATGAATTATCTTGTGAATGTCATAAAACTACATCACATTTAAAGCAACGTTTCTGCCTTACTACTTATTTCATCCTTAAAAGCACCTGCTGTTCTCAATTATACTGTACTAGGAAAAAAAAAAACCTCCAAGCAGCTCTATTTTTTTTTAAAAGCAATTTGAGGTTAAGGAATTGTTTAGGGCATACATATTGATCTGGAACCTTAAAACTGATGTGATCATTTTCAGTTTCCCAGATTATCTCTGGATTATTGAAATGATGTACATAAAGTGATATAAACACTTGAATTGTACGTATGCTAACATTAGTATCTCTCTCCCAATCTTATCATTTTAGGACATCAATTAAAACTAAAAGCATGGTGATGCAAGACTGATAAAAAGAAATACTTCTTTACATAACACATAATTAAACTGCGGAATTTGCTGCCATCAATTTAGGTAATAGCTAATTTAGAAAGTTTTAAAAGGTGATTAGACAAATTCATGGAAGACTGGGATTTTGATGGTGGTTTATTGCCTCTGGAATCTCAGGCAGCATACTTTAAAAACTAGTGGAAGACACATAACACACCCTGTCCATGTTTTCTAAATGCATCTGGTTGGGTATTATGGCATACAAAATGTTGGGACTAAATGGTTCATTGGCCTCCATGTTCTTGATATAAGTATATCTTATTATCTTGAATGGCTTACAAACATCCTTTTTTCTACAGATTTTTGCATTGTAAGACACATCAAGAGGAAAATGAAGAACCTGAGATTTGACAGCTATTTCAAGGTTGCACCTACTTCTTGATTTGGATTATGTGTCAAGTTAGTCTTGACTCTTAGTGACCACATAGAAAGACCCAGGGTGGTCTGTCCTTAATCCGGCGCTTCAGGTCTTCTAACAGTGTACCTGTTGTTGCTGTAATTGACTCCATCTACCTCACTGTCTTCTTTTCTTTCCTTTCACCATTCCCAACATTATGGGGAAGAAAGCTGGACCTTCACATAATGTGTCCAAAATATGATTTTTGAGCCTGATCATTTGTGCCTCAACAAGGAATGCTGTAAAGGCAGAAGCTATCCATGACTTAAAATCTTCATTGTTAGTTCTAAGGCTGGTTGCTGTACTTGGTGTCATTAGTTTGGTCTTCTTTTATTTAATCTTAGTCCCATTTTTTCATTGTGATTCTTGACTTTTCATTACTAGAACTTGCAGATCTTTCGGATTTTCAGGTCTGAGAGTAGTGACATCAGCAGAGCTCAGGTTACTGATAATTCTTCCTTCTTTAAAACTACACTTACCTCTTCCAATCCAGCCTCCCTCTGCCATATATACAGTATATTAAGCATATAATTTGAATAAGTAAGGGGACAGTACACAGCCTTGTTTCATTCCTTTGCTGACCTGGAGCCAGTCTGTTTACCATGTTCCATTTGGCCTGTGGCTTCCTATCTTGTATGTTTCGCAGGAGGACAATGAGAAATTCTGGGATTCCCAATTTCCTGAGGACATTTCACAGCTTGACATAGCTGACACAGTCAAAGGCCTTTCTATAGTCAATGAAGCATATGTTGACTTCTTTTTAATATGCTTTGTCTTTTTCAATTATCCAGCATGCATCAGTGATATTGTCTCTTGTTCCTCAGCCTTTTTTAAAACCAGCTTGATCATCTGACGTTTTCCTTTCCATGTAGGCTCTAATCTGTGTTGAATGAACCTAAGTATTATTTTGCTAGCATGTGAAATTAAGTATATTATATGACAGTTTGCATACTCTATTTCTTAATAATAAATCAATTATTCATTAATTAAAAATAAATTAAGTAGTAAATTGAAATAGTTTGAGAGTCAGGTATGCCAATACCATTATCAGATAACTCTGCTAGGGAATAGCCGGAGTTTGTTTCCAGCATGAGACTCCAGCATGTTTCCAATGCTGCTTATTTGCTATGTGCAAAATGTTTCTGTTTTGAACTTAAAACACACATTTTGAACATGAAATTCTTTGCAACTTGAAATGCATTGTTCTGACCATTGCAAACTTGAAATACTTTGAACAGCATGTTTTAATATAAGTATTACTATCAACTATTATTAATCCAAGCTCATTTCGAATAATAGGTATTTAACAATGTTCATGCTTTTGTATATATTATATAAAGTTTTATTGATCTCTAATTGCAGACTATGTATGCAATTCTATAGAAAACTTTCTTGGAAGCAAGTCCCATTGAACATAGCAATATTTATTTCTGTATATCATGCATAGGAGATTGTAGTCAGACTAGAAAATAAGATAGTGAAGTTATATATAAGGAGCCTTAATTCTATTCTGAGATTGAACTACCAAGTCAGAGTCAAAACTACCAAGAAATTCCTGGAATTGAGCAGATTGACTGCAATAAAAGCCTCTTCCTATTTTCTCATAGGCTCATCCTCATGTCCTTATTTCTACAGCACCTAGTTGTGCATTAACCATTCTTAGAGATTAATATAATGATAGATCTAGTCATACTGCTTTTGCCTCATTCCCCAACCCACTATAGAGACAGCATACATTCAAATTTAGCTGTTTTGATTAAATGTTTTCCATCTTCTCCAAAGTCTTGTCATATGAATGATCCACCATGTCTCTTCCATGAAACTGGACATGGTGCAGGCAGTTGATGGCCTCTGCCCGGCTTCTGTTAGCAAACCTGTCTCCTCCAGTTGCTTTGCATTGCGTTCTATGGCCATTTTGGTTTCATCTGCAGGAAAAAAAACAATCACCTGACTTCCACAGAGGCAACTGAAGGGATGTGATAAATGTGCACAGGATAGCCTGGTTAATTTATTTATTCTTCAGATTTTGCCATCGCCCATCTCCCCAAGAAGGACTCTGGGCAGTTTGTTTATGAAGGGTTTTTTTTTCCTTACTCATATTGCAATCCTGCAACCCAGGTCATGTTTCTACTGCTGAAGCCTGTCTTCTATAGAATTCAAAATGGCTTACTCCCAAGTAAGCACTTAATTGGATGACAGAGTGACAAAAGTTTGCCTGTCCATATTGCCATCCTGCAACATATGGCAAATTCTTCCAGATTTCAAAATGTCTTAATTCCGAGTACTTTTTTTTTTATCATATGGCATAGCAGTTCAGTGTTCATTCTTCTTTTTCTTGCTGGGAAATCCTTGTGAGGTCCAGCACTTATTTGATGCTACTCCTGGCAGAAGAATCAGGAAGAGGGGAGAAGCTGACTCTTCATCCACCACAAACATCAAAAATTAACAAAAGGAAAGGTTAGGATTATCATGTTTTTCCTGGCCCAAAAGGAGCCCAACTATTCTGATCATGGATAGTTGGGCTCCTTTTGGGCATGGGTTTAATGCTGATTCAGAATTACGTTCTTCCTGAATTGGACTATACTATGCCAAAATAGCCCTATGGGCTGAACATCCCTCCCTGCAAAATGCTTAAACAAACCCACCACTCTAGCCATCTGTTAAAAATTGCCTCCTCCATAGGCTCAGTCCTACTCCACTTTAAAAAGGGGGGCATTTGAAGCCAAGAAAATGTACCAAGTTCCTTAACTTGTCCCATATTAAAATGGTAAGGACAGCATCAGGGACAACTGTAGCAACGGTTACTGGCTTCAAAATGCTGGGCACAACTGGGCAACAGAAGCCTACCCCTTTCTGCCTGCATGCAACAGATGTAATGTAGATGTTGAGGCCCCTAAACAGCACCATCCTCTGACCTCATTACTGCAGCATAACAGGGTTCAGGACAGAAGAAAAGTACTTTTTCATGGCTGTGAGAGGATATAGTATCAGAGACCTCAGAACTGGTGGAAAGTCACTCCAGCTACTACTTTCTACTCATTCTACCCAGATTGCACCCAAGCCTCACAACTTTATGGAGGACACAATGGGTGGGAGGGCAGCATCAGTGAAGACACCTGTGGGAGAAGGAGGGCTGCAACTGCGACTGACTTCTGGAAGCAGGCACAGGTACCTGAACACAACTCCAGGCTGCAGGATTTTGCCTGTTTGCTACACTGGATGTGAGGCATTTGATTCCTCGGGAACTACGAAGTGCTTTCTTAGGTTTGTTAAAGCAGCTGGCCAGAAGGGTTGAAAGTGAAGGGAAACCACACAAACAGGTCAGGAGTCCTGTTTATATAATACCTATAATCTCAGCTGTCTCTCTCCTTTTTCCTTTCAACTGCCCCTCCCAAAAAATAGGGCAGCTTTCAAAATCCTGCTGCCCGTTTGACCACATAGGCTGTAACTACCAGCATTCTTAGCACCGAACTGTGGGCCAAATAGCCACTAATCCGTAACGGAAAAATCGGGGCGAGAGACATACCGCAAGAACCCCTCGCCCCCGAGGCATGCAGATATGCTCCCCTCTTCACCTCTTTTGGCGGATGGAAGCTGCCTTCGCGGTAAGCCCCGCCGCGGGGGTAATGAATGGCTTGCCACACCTCCCATAAGCAGGACGGAAGGCAGTTGTTTGGGTTTGGGCGCTGCTTAATTCCTTTTCCATCCCGAGTCCCTTGAAAAGGCGTATTGTTACTTTTTCCGTGCCGTGGCCCTGCTGAACTGAAGCGACTTTCTTCCCCGGGCAGCCAGAAGAACGTGGATGACAATTGTTGTCTCCCCGCCTGCCTCTCATTTGTGTAGGTGGTTTCTAATCAGTAGTCTTTTAATTAGAAACACAAAACGCGCTGGAGACCGAGAAGATGCCTCCCTTCCCTATCATGATAAGCTGGAGGGGAGAAGACGCGGTTAGAATAAGCAAGCAGGGAGGTCTGGCCGCGTGACGTTACTCGCCAGCGACCAATCGGAACGCGAGCAATCCTTCTGCTCCGCCCCTCGCTAGAATTTATACCGCTATCCTTTTCCAGGGCTAGTGGAATCTTCCGATGCGAGGTGGGATGTAGGTCATATTAGGGGATTTATCGCAATTTAGGGGTTAACCGGTTTGGAACATTTAGCTTCGTTATTTATTGTCACCATGCGAAACTTAACCCCACCTCTCCATTCAGACCGGCTTATTTGCTACGGCTTTTCGGGTCAGATGTGCCATCAAGATAGCGTGAATTAAAAACAGTATTAACTCCCCTACACTACGCTCGCTTGATAGAGTCTAGCGCTGTTTTCAGACTCAGGGCAGTTCCTGCTCTACTGACTTTAGGAGAGAAAGAATACGGAATTTTAAATTAATGAGACACGGAAGCTCCCTAAAGAATGATGTGGAATCAGAATCCCCCTTTTCCTCTATTACTTCTGACTGAAGATGTGATCGAGCTGGACGGTGAGTGTAGTACTTAAACTGTCACATCCTCAGATCCCTTCTCGTTTCTATCATCTAAATATTAAAGGAAACGTTAGGTTTTAGCCGGTTTATTATGGTTTAGATTTTGACGTTCGGTTGGAGAATGATCGGGGTGAATGTACTTGAAGATTTCTCCAAGTAGCTGAACCTTGAAGCTGCGCATTCATGGCACGTTCTAGGTGATTTTCAGGCGGTGTTTTAGCAGCTTTTCACAGCTCCTCGTAGTTACCTGAAAATAAGTCGCATAAAATCCACGGGATTTATTTGCTTCCCCGCTACGTTATAGCTGGAAATAACTTCTTGGATGTTGCTGTTGATAACATAGTCCCAAAATCTTAATTTGTGCCGAAACTCATCCTAAAAAAAAGTGATTCGATGATGATGAAGATAATAGAAATATGAATAGCAAGAATTTAATTTTTTTTTAATCTTTTTTCGGCTATCCAGTAATAACAGTGAAAGAGAATTTAACTTAAAGCAACACATGTCCATTAATTCAAAGTAGAACTTCTGGGCTTGCTTCGCTCTCACTCCTTGCATTTCTATTAGCTGCACGGTAGCTCAGATCATGACAGATTTCTACCCCTCTTGTTTTATTCTTAGTGATTCGCATATTAATGAATCACCTCCTTGCTGTGTGCTTCGGTCTCTACGATCTGCCTCGAGAAGCAAGGAAAATAGGAGATTAGGAGGATCAGTGCCCTCATAATGAGAAGGGATGAATGCGAGATCTTGCGATCGTGCAGCTTCACCAGTGGATGGCTAATTTCAGATAACGCTGAGAAGGAGAACGAACGGCTGCAGAAAGGAGCGGCTCGTCGGAGCCACTTTCTCCGAAAAACCTTTGGTTCCCGATGAATGGCGCCAGGGCTTTTAATTGACAGCACCGTGAAAACTTCCTTCCGTCCCATCACCATCTTTGCTCCCCTTCCCAACAGGCCACTGGGGAAAGCCCCCTCTTGTTGAGCTTTCCGGATCCGTCTCTCGGAGTGTCTGCTCCACCTGCGCCAACTGGGTCGTTTCAAAGCCCCACGCGGCTGAGCGGCGAGATTCCCCTGCCGCTGATCGAGGGGGCGGCACTGGGAAAAAAAAAGGACGGCGGAAGATACCGAGCGGCTTGGCGCGTTGGTTCCAGGACTACGCCTGCAGGCATGGACAAAGCCTCCAGACTGGGCAGCCCGGGGGAAGAAGCGTCGCGGCCGCTGGCGACTCTAGAACGGGTTGTTCTGGCTCCTTTTGCGGGGGTCTGGCGCTGCTGAAAAGGGGTTCTTAGCAGCTCTCTCCTGTCTACAACCCCCCGCCGCCCCCATTGGAGCTTTTTTTCTTTTCTGTGTTTGGGTGTGCGCAGCGAAATATTCCTACCCCTCCGCCGTAATTCCAGATGGGTCTCTAAAAACGCATCCTTTCCTAGGTTTGAGATTTCCATAGACTGCAAGTGGATTCCATTGACTGCAAGTGGATTCCATAGACTGCAAGAGTGCCACCGGAGCCTCCATGCATTGGCTGCTCGTCTCCGAAGCAAGGGGATGGCTCCTTTTTCCGAAGCTTCCCTTAACTAAACGGATGGGAAATATTGGGGAAATAAGTTTCCTGAGGTGATTTGGAGGAGTTAAAAGTCCGCCGTTTTCAGCGAGAGGCAGCAGTCAGTCAGTAAGTGCTTCTGGTTATACTGCTACTAGAAAAGCTCTAGTGGTGTGGCTCATTTTGTTGTTAAATGAATTTGGTTCTCCTGAGAGTTGGAAGAGATGGGAAGGCACTGCCCCTGCATTAAATGCAGCGCTATGTTTTCCATTGGTGATCTTGGTCTTCATTTGTAAAGACTTTGATGCAGTAAATGGATTGTCCAGCTGAAAAGCAGATTATAGATGCTTCTGTTTCATTACCTTAATGTTGATTGGAAAAACCCAGGCTGCTCTAAGGGTGCAGATGTGTATGCTCCACGTTTGCCGTTAGGTATAGAAGGGAAGAAATTGTGAAATGTATTGCAAATTAGACTAATCTCAGCACATTTGCAGCAGTTGCTGAAATTCACCTCTACTGCCCTTCCTTTACCTTAAACTCATATAGGCCGTATCTATACACCCCTCTCTCTCTCTGTTTTCCTCATGGGCCAGCTCTGAGAACAGTCCATGTCTCCTGCATGCTCCCCCATCAGGCCCTTGGAGCACACGTGCTCTGAGTGTATCATCTCCATCTTTTCTGTCCTCTGGCCACATCACTGCAGGATCCCTAACTGGGTCTCCCTTGTTGACTGTCCTGCCCCCTGAATGGCAGAAGTGCTGGTCCAGAGTGACCCTTTAAAAAACAAAACAAAAAACCTCAGTTTTGGCACATGGTTGACTGCTCAACAACAGTTGGATGCATTTATTTTTGTGAAGGCATGCAAGTATATATATTCTTCATGATGGTTCTCCAAATCAAAGTTGAATTCTTCCTTTGTGCACGTTTATGATTCTGTACATGAGCAGGGACCAGTTCCCTAAAGAAGCACCCCAAATGTTGTTCTTGGGACCTTCCATTGCCCTTTCTCACTCTCTCCAAATCAATAGGTGGTCATATACCCAACCAATGTATCATACATGTAGCTGCTCACTGTCTCTCTTTATCCATGTACATATGTGTCACACTGAAGGAAACTGTTTCTTACTCCCACCAGTCTCAGAAGCCTACTGCTGTTTTCAGTCTATGCAACCCCAAAGACAATCTGTGTTACTGCAGTTAATTTGTTCCTATACTTTCCTATTGCAGTCTCAGTCTTCAAAGTGTTGTTATGAAAGGGTTTCACCAGGGATTGCTGCTCCCCTCCATCATGTGGTTGGTCAATTTCTGAAGCCAACTGTTCTCCTGCTTTGGGCTTCATGTATGCTATGTCTGGTAGGGCAGGGGCCTACAATGGGCCAAGGAAATTGAGGTCCTCTTACAGCTGGTTCTAGATTCAGGTAGAGAGGCACTCATTGTCAGTAGCAGCTCTCTAACTTCTATGACTGCATACTGTCACATTGGTCTATGGCAGTGTCCTGAAACTGTTTGACCCAATTACCCCTTTTCTGGTCTCAAACAATGTCATCCCCACAACCTCCTCTCCCCGACTCTCTTGCTTTACAGAAGAGTCTCTGCAGCGGCAATCCCAAACTGGATCCTCTACTCACAAACAAGCAATTAGAAATTGTTCTATTACCCCCAGAATATGTCCAGATAACCCCCTTAGGGGTAATTACCCCTAGTTTAAGAACCCCTAGTTCAAGGGAGAAAGGGCTTTGAATGAACATTGGTGTTCATCTGTACCATGGACTGAGCAGGGTCTTGTCAAGCTCTTGTCCCAGTGTGTGGAGGTGGTGTGGCTGGATGGGGAATCTCAGGCTCAACTTTGACATAACTGTTTGGGTCTGGAAATTCTCAATCTTTACTTCTGATTAGGGTTGCAGTTCCCCTTCAGGACAGGTGTACAATTTGGTATCTTCAAGGAGCAGGTGGCAGCTGTGGCCAGGAAGGCCTTTGCACAAACTCATCTAGTGGTCATTTGTGCCATGTTTGGACTAGAAGTCTCTTAAGACAGTCACTCATGCTTTGGTCACTCATTGAACTGCTACATAGCATTCTACACAGAGCTGCCCTTGAAGACCACTTGGAAAATTTAGTTGATCCAGAACACAGTGGCACAGGCTGTTATGGACATGCCACAGCAAGCCCATTTAACACCTCTGCTTTGTGAGTTGCACTGGTTAGCAATAGGGTTCCGAGTGCAATTCAAGGCACTGATTATCACCTATAAAACCCCTCATGGCGTAGGGCCTAGTTACTTGATAGACTGCCTGTCTTCCATAGTTGTTGTCCATCCAACGTGATCTGGGAAAGTCAGCTTGCTCCAGGACCAGGTCATCAAACAATGTAACTTCATTAACCCAGGGGCTGGACTTCTCTGTTGTTGCACTTGCCTTCTGGAATGACATTTTTCCAGAGATCTGTTAGCTCCCACCATCTTATTTAAACAAGTCCTTAAAATCTGTCCCTTCCCCCAAGCCTTGGGCTAGGGTGGGAGTTACAGCCATTGTTGGCTGATTAATCTTCTGTTGTTTTTTCTGGATGTTCAGGGGTGGGGTAGTATTGCACTTCATTGTTTTCTATTGTATGCTGCCCAGAGTTGCAATGGAGTTGGATGGCCTATAAATCTAATGAATGAAGGTTAAGAGGCTGACAGTGGAGTTTTACAGGTTCCTCTGCAAGCACAGCAAAAGGCCACCACTTGCACACCAACCTGACTAGAGTCTGCTAGATTTCATAGAGTAGACACAGCTCACAAATAAATGATGGAAGCAGGAATGGGAAGGATTCAAGTGGGATTAACCGCACACCTTCTGGGGACAATGACCATGGGCAAGAAAAAGAGAAAGAAAGAAAAAGGAACGTAATAAGCTCAGTTACACATTTTTTCTTGATGGAGTTGCTTTGGGAAATGGCAGTTTGCATGCAACTTCTGGTTTCAAGCCACAGGAGGAGCCAGGTTCAACTGGTTGTCTAAGGTCACATTGTGTGAGACTGGGGAATATCCATGGAAATATAGAAAAAGGACATTTGGGGAGGGTGGTTCCTATGATGAAGAGGAAGAGTGGCTATGTGAATTTTGCAAGAGTGGCCCTAATTAACTCTTTTATGTAGCCACCAATCAGTTGGTGTTTGGGCCACTTCATTGACCATTCTTAGCTCCCTGTTGGAACCAGAAGGTGGAAAATGCCATTTGTTGCCCCTATAAAGAAATAATTACTGTTGCATTGTCACAGATATGACTGTGAAGCCTAGGAACATATAACTATAGAGGGTCTAAAGCAAGAAGATCAAAAAAGCACTGAAGAGCTGAGTACAGGGAAAAGCATAGGCTAATTTCTGAAGTGCTACTGACTTGATGAAGCAATGAATGGCCAACTGGCAAATGGCAGACATAATCACCTATGGCTGTTCTCCAAAAAGCTAAGAAGTGTTAGACCTTTAACCTGGATATTTATTATATGCCTGGGAGAGCACCAGGAAATCTCAAAACTTTAGAGTCAATTGGGAATTACAAACAGCAACAGAAAAAGACAGTGGCAAACCAGTTTTATATTCCTACCAATAAAGCTATATAGATACCAAGTTGAGCTTGATTCAAGGGGATCTTTGCCTTTTTGAAAAGCTTTAAAATTGCCATATACAAAGATACTGCTATGTGAATAATTCTAAAAATATAATAAATTTGCAAGTTCTGTCTATAATAAAAATCTGAGAATAAGCTATAGGCTGATAAGAAAGGATCCATAATAGCTGCCTATTAGCCAGTGGAGTTAGTTGTACAAATGTATATCTTAAAGTACATCAATGAGGATTTGGGTCTGAATTAACAACATGAAGTTACTGAAATAGTGGGATGAGTCAGTACTTGTTCCTTACAGCGACCAAAGGTGTTGCTAGCTTTCCTATTAGTTAATTCTTCTTCAGAGACTTAAATTGAATACAGTCTGCCTCTGAACTAGCTGTATATACTTATTATAGTAGTTCTCCATACTGTGGCAGTGAGTCAGTCTTTCACTGAAGTATGTTCAGTAGAATACCGAGTATATGTGGAACTTGGGGTTTGCTTAAAGCCTGTTAGAATAGCCGGTATGCATTGCTAGGGGTGTCTGTTGGGTGTGGCCAGAAAAGATAGCTGCCATGACAGTGTGATGGAAGCTCTGCCTCTTTTTTTTTTTAATGTGCGGCTCGTGTGCATAAAATGAGTATTTATGAATTGTACTTTGAAAGCAAACATTTGGAAAATATGGAGTTTTTGTTTGTCTTCTAATGATATTTAACAGTGCAATAATTTTACATACAGGTCTTAATTTGGCAGAATTAGATTCAAAAATTATTTTATAGCCCTTGTCACTGCAAGAAGTCATTTTGAAGTATCCATGCTTAAGTAACTGCAGGTAAGCATATCGGAACCTGTGTTAAATATAGTTACTCTTAACAATAGGCTTATAGAAGCTACCCACTTTCAAACTGTAGCTTACAAATGCTTATTAGGATTAACCACAGTTTAGAATTTAATTATTTGCATAAGTAAAACAGGAAGGAGAAGCTTTTTTTTCTCCATCTGGGCCATGCAAAAGAGAAAGGGAAATTGGGAATTGTATGAATGTTTGTGCATAAAATGATAAAGCTTTATCAAATTCAGCTGGAAAGAAAGTTAGAAAGTTACTTATAAAACATAAAAGATATCTCCATGTATTTGTTCTAAAATGCCAATGCCAAGCATATTTTTTGCATGTGCAATTTTTGCTTATCTCTGCTACTGAAGGTTAGCAGAGCTTCATGCCAGTCTTACTGATATATCAAGGAAGTTGCAGTGAACTAATAACGCCAACTTTGGTGCTTGTTTTATTTATTTAATAAACAAAGCTGTCCAGATTGTGATATACCCATTTGCAAATAAAATGCCCCCCCCATTAAATTCAGTTAAAGAGATAATTATGGTAAATTATGTGAATACTTAATTAAAAAGTCAAGGTTGATTTGGGCCAGCCCAATATATATCTCACAAAGAAGCCTGACTCATGAGAAGACTTTCCTTTAAAAAAAAAAGAAAGTAGCAGTCTGGGAAACACTATAAAACCATTTCTAAAGTTCTGGGGTTCAATGATCCAGAGACATACTCCTGACATCAAAATTTGGGACAATAAGTAATCTTCCCAGGAATGGCTGTCCTGTTAAAATCACTCCAGGAGTGTAGCATAAAGTCATCTAGGAAATGGCAAAGGACATTTAGACAGCATCCAGGGATATGCAGGCCTTTTTCCTGTTGGCTAAAGTCAGTGTTCCTGATTCCATCATAATAGCATTGGATAAAATTGGGATTTATGGGAAATTAGCAAGGTAGAAGCCATTGCTCACTAAGAAGAACATTGATATCTAACCTGTTTTTGCCAACTTCTGTAGGAATGTTCTGTGAACAGATGAATCAAAAGTGGAACTTTATGGACTACATAGGTATTGTTATTTTTGAGACAAATGAAAATGCACAGTAAGAACATCAGACCAGCTGTCAGACATGGAGATGTTAGTGTTATGGTATGGGGATGCTTTGCTGCCTCACAATTTGGGTGACTTACTATTTTTTCCTTTAACAGATTTTCCTTGTGTCAGGGAATTCCAAAGGAATATGGAGCCATTTGTCAGCTGAAACTGAAGCACAAGTGAATCATGTTGTAACATAATGATCCTAAACATACAAGCTAGTCTGTAAGAGAATGGATAAAGAACAAATTCAGAGTTTTAGAATGGTCAAGTCAAAAGCCTACTGTATGGAACGTGGGAAAGACCTTGGGAGACTGGGCAAAGAGATGCTGCCAAGGGAATGGTCAGATAAGAGACAACATAGCCTGCAGCTGGATAGTGGGTGGAGCAAGAAGCTCAGAGGAGACCCTCCCTAGTTTCTCAGGTGGTGAAGGAGATGGGGGGAGAACTGTACTTTCAGACTTGCAAGATTCTGTTAATGTAGCATTACAGTAAAGTAGAATTAGCTTATCTGGTTGTGAGTCCTATCTGATTTACCCCATGAGGCCAGCACCTACCTAATTCCGTAAAGATGCTCTGGAAGGATCTGTAATGAGTAGTTTATGCTAGAAAACTTTTAAATGTTACTAAATTGAAGTAATTTGCCATACAGGATATAGCACTATGGGAGACTGATCACTAATTTAAGCAAGTGCTTCATTGCAGATATGGCAGCTACAGGTAGATACTTAATCTAAGGGAGAGATTACTCTTTCACATTGACCATTGCATGTTGGCTGATTGTGTTTGTGAAATAAATGAAGAACCAAACTGTGGTATAATTTGTTAACTCTGTCTTCTGTATATATTTGGACCCACATCTTTGCCATTGAAAGTTATTGGAGCTTTGGATAGGATGCACACACACCTCCAATAACTTGCAGTGGCAAAGGTAGGAAACATTCAGAAAACTCTCAAAGGGGGTGAACTTTTTTGTTTGTTTGTTCGCCTCAATTTGTTCCCTGATTTTGTGTGAGTTTAAGTGCCAATACTTGAAAAAAATGGGGAAGCTTATTTCGATTTATCCAAGCTTTTCTTTTTCTGAAGCTCATGAAATGAATGTTCAGAACTGGAAGTTAAAGAGTATTTTAAAATGAATTTTAATTACAGTTGTAATATTAGAAGTGTATGAATTCCACAAGTTGTCCTAAATGTAAAATATTTTTTGTGAAGTAATCATACAGAAATGTCCTTTTGGCATTTAAAAATAGCAGATAGTGTATTAATCTTTTATGATGTGTTTTATAAGTTCATAGGAATTGTTTATTTAACACTTAGATTACACCGTATATGTTTTGTTTCATAACTTTCAGTATACTTACTAACAAATACACTAACAGCCAAATAAAAGGATGAGCAAATTATTAACAGAAATGATATAAACAAGTATCTGGACAGCTCTATATAAAGTGCTTATACTAGTGGGTGTATATGTCAGATCAGTAAAATTTACATCATTATGTTCAAATCACAAGTGAACATTTTAAAAGTGTACATTTTAAGGCGTAATGTGAGAATAACTCTTAGGATTGGCATTCTGTGATCAAACAAATAAAAATTGCTTCCAAACTGCAAATATATGAATGGTACACTTGCTTTGAATTATGGATTTGCTTGGATTCTGATCTTGTCAATAATTGAGGAAATAGCCCTTTTGCATCAAAGCAGCTTGGATAAGCGTGATCCTTAACTACCCAAACTATGTTTCCATCCATTTTCCATTCAAAGTAATATTATTACTTTCCTTTTCCCATGCCTGTTTTTGCTGCTGATTTTATGTCATCACGTTCCTGTTAGTTCCCTAAAATAAAGAACAACTTTTTTTACCAGAAAAATTTACACCCCTTTGTACAATAAAGATGACAAAACCAAGGAGTACCTGAGCAAAGGTCTTTCCCTCAAACCTTTCCTGTCTTCCGTATCTGGTGGCACAGAAGTATCAGCTCCATTATTGCTTCTGGAAGCTGTATGTGCAACTCCTGCAAAAATAGATGGCTGCCTTTCAGCCACCCCTCACTTTACAGTAGCAGTGCCTGTGAAAGGGCTGCTTCACAGTCTTCTTACCACCTTGAAGTAGCTTCTCCCTTGGAGCTGGATATATAATTCAGAGTGTGGCTAGGCTCTAATCCATTCTCAGTGCAGGAAGAGACCTAGGGAAGATTCAGACTGTAGATTGTACTGCATAAGCTTCTACCTCTAATATGCCAAGTGCTATGTCTTGTTATTGTGATTACTCTTGAAGTCAAAATAAGACAGTAAGATATAAATCTGGAAAAGAAATACATCTTACAGAGTATTCAACATGTTTTATTGAACCTTTATTATATTCTTATACTTTATTCCACCATTTGCTGAAATGATGTATCTTCATATATTAGAATTAATATTTATAGCACTTCACAATCATTCTTGGCAAAATCAATAGGGCATTCAGGGAGATACACTGGGTGAGTTTCTTGAACCTTCTGACAGCTCTTTCTTCACTGGCATCCATACTCAAATTAGGCAACACATATATTGAGAAGTTGGGCTGGTTAGACATGAACTGACTTTGGAAGTAAAGTGTTGAATGCCATAGATGTATATTTATATCAGTGTTCATAGGATTAAAAAGAGAATCCCTCAGCTTGATAGGCATTGGAGTTACAATTTTCAGCACAGACACATGGTGGCTTGAAATCTGGGAACTGTAGTCCAACACATCTGAAGGTCACAAGTTTGAGAAAGCCCAGATTACAACTAATACTGTATTTTCAGCTATTTACAGTAGGAAATCATAGAGAAGAATTTGATATACTAACATGTCATATTGTTAATTACATATAGACAGGATGTAGTGCACATACTGTTCTTTGGGAATTAGGTTAAAAACTCTTTTGAGTATTCTGGAGTAGGAGATAGATAGACCCTAATTGAAGTTTTCTTGGAAAAATTGTTTACTTTTGAATACAGAGAAGCTTAGATACTCACAACATCAAGACCCAGTTATAGAGTTTAACTGAATATGTCTTGAACTCATGTTGTTTTCCATGTGAACTTTCAGATTAATAGGTCAAAATAAGTGCAGGTAGTCCTTGAGTTATGGTAATTGGGACTGGAATTTCCATTGCTAAGCAATGTGGTCATTAGGCAAAACACCACAATTGCATTGCTTAGCAGCAGCAATCCCAGCACTCCCCACTGCCATCATTAACCAAATCCCACTGGTCATTAGGCAAGGACCCACCCCGATCCAAGCCATTTCCACCTTGGTCTCTCCCAGCCCTGAGCCTCAGTAAAGTAAGGGACTGCTTCCATTGCCTCCTCTTGAACTCCCTCCACCCACTATCTCCCCCCGCCCCATCTCTGCCCTTTTGGCTGCCCTGCACAGTTGCACTCCTCAGTGACAATGCTTGGGGGCACTGGGGCTGAAGTAGAGCCCTGGGGCCTTCAGTCCCAGCTGGCCGCCACCACCCCCAGGCCTCAAATTTAGCCCCAGCTCCACTGCTGCCAAGGAGTGCCACTTCAAGCCACACACTGCAGCTAGCCACTCCAGAACCACAGCACAAAGCCCCAGCCATCCCCATTGCCCTGTGCTCCATAGGCCCTGCTGTGCCCAACTGACCTTCGTTGTCTCCCTCCCACTGCTGACGAGGCGTGCCTGGCCTAGCCCTATGTAAGGCAGCTGCTGGCCATGCCAGGCCTTCTTCCCGAGGCTATTTCCTCCATTCTCCAAATAGCGTGCCCCATTCTCGCAGTGCTTTGGAAGGCCTCAAAAGCTTTCCAAAGGCTTTCCGAAGCATCATGAGAACAGGGCACACTAATTGGAGAATGGCATTCTTGCAGTGCTTCAGAAGGACTGAGAAGCTTTCTGAAGGCTTTCCAAAGCATCACCAAGGAGTCTCACTGTGCAGGTATGCCAAAAGGGCAGAGATGGGAGGGGGGAGATAGATGGGCAGGGGGAGTTGAAGTGCCCCAGCTGTTGTAAGTGTGGGTTAGGGTACCTGAATTTTGATCACGTGACAATGGGGGCACTGCAATGGCTGTAACTTTGGGGACCAGGCATAAGTACCATTTGTTACCGCCGTAACTTTGAACAGTTGCTGAACAAGTGGTCATTACTCAAGGACTACCTGTAAACGTGATTAAGGTGATGATTCCTTATTCCCACTGAGAAATGAGGTCACATTTTTAAGCAATGGATGTTTACTTGCCTTGTATTCTCAATACTTCTTTTTTTCTTGAAATAATATTTTTCTATTTTGTATATATCTAAAGGTGGGGGGGGGAGAATAGTTTTATTATTTGTGTAGTTTTCAAAGTGTACAGGAGATGTAGCTGGAAAGGTGATAAAGTACAGCTGGAAATTTTTAGCTCGTTTCTAAGGTGATGGTATTCCATAGTTCTGACAATTTTTCAGTACCCCCTGCCAATAAAAATTGCACTGCTAAAAATTGGCATTTTATCTTCAAATTTAGTGGCTGACTCTTGAAATTTGGAAGCACAAAAATAATTCCAGGACTACATCCATCTGTAAACCCTTTTCCCCTGATATAGATGTGTATATTCATAAATAGAATCATTCTGAACTGTCTTTCAGTTCAATTGTCGCCTTGTTAGGAGATTTATACATCCTGGAGTAAAAGCTATTAAATTTATGGTAGGCATAAAAGCACTGTTGTGATAATTAAATCTATAAATGTACCATATACGTGTTTACTCATCTGATATTTCTGTGGTTCAAAAGTCTAACATTTTCCTGGTTTGGGAGAATGCTGTTTTCAATTTATGTTGCCTACATCGTATTGACCAAGTTACGACTGCTTCAAGAGATGTTTTATTATTTAGTTCTTGCCTCACAGGGTCCAGACAATAACATTTTCCATTTGTACTCTTAAATTTTCTCAGTTCCTTCCATCCTTTTTTCTTACCACAAAAGATATTTTAGGGAAGAAAAGAAGAATAACTGCTCATAAATTAGTAGTATCTATTCAATATATCTGAAGCTAAAACCTAAAAAATTCTGAATATAAACATATCTTCAATAAGTTTGTGTAATTTCCAGAGCAGGGTATATACATTTTAAAAAGACTTGGTCTCTTGTCTCTGTTGTGCAGATTAAACTTGTCCCTGTACCAGTTTTGTAAAAAAACCAAACTAGTCTGTACCTTTCCTAACAGAGGCAATACAATAATCAACAACTCTGTTTAAAGAAGGTAGGGAGAATTTGTGATCTTCCAGTTGTTGTTATTGAACTATAACAACTGGAAAAATAGTAAAACAGTGCAGCACTGGACTTTCAAAACAACAACAAACAACACAGAGAAAAGTAGAAAGTCCAGAGAAGGAAAATAAAGTAATTAAAAGAACTGTACATAAATACTAACTATGCATCTAAATTTACAGAAAGATGTTGAGTTTAGCTTTGTACTGTGAAGCAGTTGGGTCAGCTTTTGCTCACTTAGAGCAGTGTTTCTCAACCTTGGCAACTTTAAGATATGTGGACTTCATCTCCCAAAATTCTCCAGCCACTCATGGCTGGCTGAGGTATTCTGGGAGTTCAAGTCCACACATGTTAAAGTTGCCAAGTTGAGAAACACTGCCTTAATCGCTATGAATTCCAGATAGTGTTTGTGATTGGAACTAATGGGCAGGAATTTGAGATACTATTTTTGTTTGTTTGTTTCCTTTTCTCCCATGCAGGAAATGTGTGCATTTCCTGGAAGGGATCTGGCTTTTGGGCTGCATCATCCATTCTACCCTTGCTATACATAAAAACTGAGGGCATTGAATAGACTTGGCCTTTCTTCCAAACTTTCATAAATTAGTGCTTTAAGCTCTTTGTGTCATGATATCCCTGCTAAAAGCAATAACGTTATTTGCTCAAGTCTGTTTAACAAAAGGTCTTACCCCCTGATGTCTTTCTCTGATTAGTTAAAATAATGAGTTTTGTTTTAATACTTTCTAAGTTTTTAGTCATAGAAGGAGCTGTTATAAATAAATCTGTACATTTTATGCATATCTATTCAGAACTGTTTGGTGATTCTTACTCTCAGGAGATTATACATAGAATTTCAGCATAAATCTTCTACATGCCTATTTTTATAGGGTTAATATATCAATTCTAAAAGTTGTCTTTTCCTGTTATAGCCCCTGTTCTACTTTTTTGTTCAACTGATAGACAGTTTCACTTATCTATCCTTTATTTTTGTGGATCGTCTTATTTTTAGGGGAGAGAAATGAATATATATCCATATCTATATCTATATCTATAATTTCATAACTAACATTGAAACCATAGGCTAGAATTATAACATAGGGAGAGTATCCATGGAAACTAAAATTTGAAGCTGTGTGTCCTCAAATGTGAAATATATGGGGAAAATCCTGACTTCTTATTTCTGTATGGTATGTAGCTTTTAATAATACCAGGAACTAAATGGAAATTTCAGCATCAGGCTTGTCAGTTAGAGGGTAGGTTTAGTTGGGACACTCATGGTCTTCCCTCGAGAGTCCACTTCAGACAAGGACCAGAGGTTGGTTTTGCCAGGACAGTTCCATTTTGGGGTTGATATGTGCTGGGCCCATCCATGAAAACCAGGATCAAAGCCTAGATTCCAAGAGGCCATCCTGATAGGCTGGCGGCAGCAGGATTTGATTAAATGACAGTATGTCTAGCAGTTCTGTATTTGACTCTTAGTGGGGCTACCATCGTTGGACTGCAAAAACCTGGATCAACCACTGCAATAAAGAGTAAGGCCTGGAATGTGGTCCAGGTATAATAGTTCTAATTCTTATTATGTGAGTACTTGTGGTTATGGACTAACATTAATGCATACAGTATGTAAACTTATACAAATTAATATATTGCAGAGTTTAATCTTGAAAACTAGTCACCTTACTTTAGGCCCTAGGTTGCATACCTGAACCCAGAAGCTTCTAACCCAGACTAGGAGCCTCTACTTTTTGCATAATCTGAGGGTAGAAAATAAAATGGAGAGGCACAGCTAAGGATCAGGTAACTCAAGTAGCACTGTCCCCTGTGCAAGCACCGAGTCATGTCTGACCCTTTGGAGGGATGCCCTTGGGAGCAATTTACTCTGTGAAACCTGGCCTGGTCAGCATCACCTGGGTTGGGCAGGGTTGGAGGCTTGTCATGTTTAGGAAACCGTTTGACCACAATGAATCCCTATAGCTCCATGACAGTTTTCTATGACTCCCAAGCCTGACAACTTCTGTGCTGTGAAAATTTTCCTAGCACTGACTTTGCCTTCTCTCTGAATTCTCCATGTGTTATTCCTTCAAATGCTTTTTCTCAGCGAGCTGCCTGGAATTACAACTATAAGATTACCTTGATAGATTTTGTGCTGTAGCAACACATATAATGAGCTGCCATTCAGGAGGCCACGGCATGTTAGCAAACAATTATAAACCATGAGCAAATGCACTGTTAGGCGAGGTCTTGTGGACAGCACATATTAAAAGTATGAATTAACTCATGACAAATTTAGCACCAAGTGGCATCTGAATTTATCTTATCTATTGTGTCTGGGTTTTTTTTTCTTGCATAAGCCGAAAACACACATCTTACAGCAGGAGTTTGTGTATGAAATGTAGTATGTCTTTTCAGAAGAAACATATTGCAGCTTTTCCAGGAAAAAGCAGGCAGGTGAACTCCCTCCTTAAAACAAAGGTGAGGCTGCATGCCTACCCTCACCTACTTGCTTGGAAGTTCATTAGCCACAAGGCAGTGACCGCTGGTACTTTATGTAGGCTCTTGTAAGAGTTATGGGCAAGTTTACTGGGGCCAAATTTTAATTTAATAACAAAGCGTTGATCTGACTCTGTGACGCAACTCCAGAAACTCCAGCCTCATCAACTATTTTTTAAAATAAGGCGTGCACCAGTTTTCAGCTAATTCCGCTAAAATCTTTGAAAGCAATTAAGCATCTGAAGATTCTCCTTTGAAAACCAGTGTAGTGTAATAAAAATAAAACCAGCTACCTATGCTTATTTCAACTTGTCTGCATCAGCTATTTTCATATCTAATGAATAAATATGACATATTTTAGGGAACCTTTAAATGCTTGAACCTTCCTTGCCTTTTTTTCCCCTTTTTCCCAAACAACAATAACAACAACAACAAATCTGAGTGTTTTGGAATCATAATTTAAAGCGTTAGAATTACTACTGGACTTTTCCTATGTTATTTCTGAAGGCAGTGTTAATTCAAAAGCTACTGATGAAGCATGATCAGCTAATTTGATAAATCAGATAATTTGTTTGAATAAACTACATATGTATAAAAATCACAGTTATCTAGGATAGCCTTTTGGATGCTGAATTCAGCAAGGTTGGAAACATCACGTCCTTCCACCAAAATGTTTCTTTCATAGTGCGGAATAGAGGGTGGATTCTCTAACTTCTTGCTTTCCACATCTATTTGCTACTGCTATAAGGGTTAGAGCAGGAATAACCAAAAAGCACTCCCTTTTGGACAGTCCAAGCCAATTACCCACAGTATTGTTTCCAGTGACTCTGGAAAAAGTCCTGTGCCTTTTGATATATAAACATTGAGAATCAGGATCAGTGTTTCTCAACCTTAATTCTGGGAGTTGAAGTCCACACATCTTAAAGTTGCCAAGGTTGAGAAACACTGATCTAGGTTGTTGTTCTTAAGTCCTCTGCCCTTTTTTCTCTTGCCTATTGTTCATGCGTCTCTCTCACTGCTTTTGCCTACTTTTAATACACTTTTGCCAATTAAATGTTTTCAATGTTTACTAAATAAACATCAAGCTATTTTTTCCCTACGTGGACTGAGTGGTGTGTGTGTGTCTGTGTGTTCTCATCTGGATATAGGGACTGATTGAGAGTGCAAAGTAAACTGGAAATTACTGATGATAATTTTCTAACCAGAGTTCCATGGAACCCTTGGGTCTCGTGAGAGGTCAGTAGGGGTTCCCTGAGAGATCACAATTTATTTAAAAAAATATTCAGATTCAGGCAGCTTCACATTAAAGAGGTAAATTTCATTATTTTTAGTTTAAGAACACTATTAATGCATATGTACAGGCCTACACATGAAATAAATATAATAATTTTGTGACTTCTGGCCTATATTTGAGCCTGAATGTGCAGGGGTTCCCCGAGGCCTGAAAAAATATTTCAAGGGTTCCTCCAGCATCAAAAAGTTGAGAAAGGCTGCATTAGAACAAAAGCTTCAACACATGACAATCTCATATATTCACACAAGGACATTTTTTTTTTCTAGTTATGATTGAGTTTTGGTGTAACTTGCAATATTGTATAAGGTAACTATTGGATTTCCTGATCTTAGGTTATACGATTTATGTTTTTCTTAATCTAATTTATACACAGTGTTATTTTTCATGAATTGACTATTTTCATCTATTTTTATAGTGAAGCTTTGCATTTATAGCTCTCAACAGAGCATTGTGATCTTTTAAACTAGGTCAACATTTGTTTCTAGGTAAAGGATTATAGAGTGTCCACCGATTGGAACTGGGGATTAATTTACATATGTCAGGATTTTGTCCAGAATCTAAAAGGGAACTTCTTGCTACCCCATCACAATGCAGAACACTTTTAATCAGATGGGTTCTTTTCTGTCTGCTATGATAGTTCTTTGAAACATCCATGGAAATCATGGATTTATGCTCTTTTCAACAGATGATCTCAGATGCAATGGGAGCAAGATAAGTAAAAGAGAACTTCTATTGTTGGGCAATATCAAAACACAATGAATGAATGAATGAATGAATGAATGAATGCTGCAGTATTGCCCCTGCTTTCAACTTTGGAGACTTCTGGCAGTATTTGGATAATTGTATTTTATTAAAGTCTCTTACCTGTGCACATAGAACACTTTTTTTCCTCACCATGGTGCATGTGGATAAAATTTGGAAATCCCCAATAAACCATAGTAAGCTATTTCATTTGATCTTAAACACTAGGATTACCAATTCTGCAACAATCCAGAATACTGATATTGATTTGAAGTGTTTTTAAAATGCTGGCTCCTTCAGAATGAAAAGCACTCTGTGCTAGTGTTGTTGAGATGGCGATTACTTGCAACTGGAGGATTTCTACAGAGGCTTACATGATACATTAATTAAGTCCATGATACAGGAACATCCGGGCATAGATAATGACTGGTATACCTTCTTTCTCCTGGCAGACCATAAGAGCATTGTTACGCACAATGTAGCTAAACTCTGTCTGGTTGCTATAAGAACGAGGCATCAAGTATTGTCTAACACAACTGTATTCCTCCCACAACTTGAACACCTACATAATGAATTATGGGGAATATATGTTATTGTTATTTTAATGAATTATGGGGAATATATGCTGGAACAGTTATCTAGGGGAGAAAAACATTCATGGTGCTGGTTAATAGAAAATAACTTGTTGCCATGTAGTTACATTAATAAACATTGTGAAATAGGAGTTAAAGGAAGCTGATTTACATTCATCTGCTTAGGTATTCCATTAAAAAAAAAGAGTAACTTCAATGAAAGTTCTGCTTCTTAAATTGAAAGCCATGGATTTTAAAAATGTTGTTATGGAGCTGGGTAATAGATGCACAGATTTCTTTGATTCCCTAAACAAAGCAGGGCAATCTGTTGTGCAGAATCTTCTAAGTGGAATTTGGGGCAAGTCTTATATTAGACAGATACCAAATATATTTTATTGTTGGATAATCAGTAGACAATCGCTGAATATGAAGTGGTTCCTTAGCATCATGGAATTAATTATATTCCTTGTTACAGTTTGGATCGATCCTTGAAGATATTATTGATATTACTCAGGTAACAAATACTGTATGTACCTAAGATGGCTTCTGCTGAAAATGGGTAGGCAGCTCTGTCAACTTCCTCTGGGTGATTGTGTATAATATTTGTTGCTTAACATGTCATGATCCGTTCTCACTGGTATGTACGCACCAAGATATTATTATTACCATGAATTCTTTGTCACCTCATGCTTTACTTTTGCATTTGCTCAAAATATCCTATCAATAAATGCTTACAGTCCTTGTCCAATTATAGTATTTGCCTGTCCCAGAAGGCAATATCAGCTGAGGAAGATGTCATGATGTATCTAGCTCTTTGGCTTCTGATTGGTTCTTGGAGTCCTGGGGATTGAAGGGGTCAACAAATCTAATAAATAGATTTTTATGCAGATCTTATTTGTGACTGGTTTCTTGTTCATGAGCTGGTTCAAGAAAACAGTATTTGGTGTGTTGTGTAGGCCTTGTAACACGTTTTGGTAATATTTACTGCAGTTCTTTACATCT
Source organism: Candoia aspera (assembly GCF_035149785.1). NCBI lineage: Eukaryota > Metazoa > Chordata > Lepidosauria > Squamata > Candoiidae > Candoia > Candoia aspera. Next base: position 168,482,635 of record NC_086155.1, read on the forward strand.
CTCTCCATGTCCATTTACTTTTCGTAGTCTATTGTCTGTTTTATGCTTTCAGCACTTTCTAGCTTCACTATGGTCATCTCAAAAATTTCACTCCTCATTTGTGCACTAAAGTGGCTTCCGCAAATCAATGCTAGGATATAATGCATATAAGCATATGTGATTTACCCCAAATCCACAACCCTGTTCAGTTGTAGTATTTTAAAGAAGTATTTATTATATGCAAAAAGAAACACAAAGAGAGAAGAAACAGGAAGGGTCCCCTGGAAACCATACATCTTTTATGTATCAAACCTTACATATATATTCATGCCATATTGTACAGTTTCATTATCATTTTAACTCAGTTTCTGTAACAACTGACTGCTTTCCTCTATGCAAAAAGGGATGTTTAGGCATATAAATGAGCATACCTTTTTCAATAATCTTCCAAATGGGACTCCTGGCTGTAAAAAGCTTGTTCAGATGCAGAGCAATGGAAGCTCATTGTATAACTGACAGAATGGTATCCATCTTAGATGTTATTTTCTCATTGAATGACTGATTGTGAAGGATGATAATTAATTCTCAGTTGTTATTTTACTCTTCCCCTCCAAAAACTTACTCATTAGAGATTTTTTTAGAAGTCTTATCTTAATTGTAACATGTCTATGTAAATTTGATGTTTGATAAGCAACAGAATGCTAGATTAATAACTGGAAAAGTCTTAGTTGTAGTAATAAATATGGGATTATCGTTCCTGTAAATGTTCTGGGAGACTAAAGTAATATGTTTGGTCTGTAACAGAATGTAAACTACATCTATCAGAAAATCAGATTATATAGAGATATTTGTATTATTGAGCAGGTAGCTGCACTACCCAAAACATATAGATGTAAAAATGATAAAATGCTCAAGATGCCTCAAGAGATTCATTTTACAGTGTGAGATTCTGTAATAATCAATCTGGTTTATAATCAGATTGCCTTTTGAGATATTTGTGTAAAAACTGTAGAATTTGTACCTTTAACAAGCAGATGCTGATAAGGGGTTGTTAAAGAGTAGACATATTCAGTGCTGTTCATTCTGCATAGTAAATGTCTTTTTAATAACCTTAATACTGATTGCAAAAGCTGATATACGAAAACTGAAATATTTTCTTATGTAAGGTTTTGACTTGTGCTAAACCTAGAGATGGTGTCTCCAGTTCCGTGACCTTTAACAGCATAATAGCATACTTCCCAAATATCTTGGGAAGATATTTCATCTGGGTTTAAAAAAGAAAGTTTCAGGAAAATATAACTGCATAGTGTAGGAAAGTTGGCCTACAGTTTTCACAATTTCCATCCAGCATAGCCTTACTGGTAAAGATCAGTCATGAACACTGTTGACAAGATAGCAAATATTTGGACTGTAAATAAAGTCCTTACTTAATTTCTGGTCAGCTTGCAACTATACATGGTATTCCAGTGAGGTTTCTTCATTCAGTGTTGACTGGGTTGACTATTATTCAAGTCTACAGGCTGTATTCCTTGGAAGATTTAGCTTTCTTGAGGGTGGAGTCTGAGCCACCAGCCCTGCAACACACATTTTTTGCAGCTCCTGCCTGTTTAATTACATTAATAGATTTTTAGCCATTTTTACTGGATTTTTTTTTAACCTAACTTACACTGTTTTGGGTGAGATGATGTGAAGGCAAAGGCACCAATGTCAGACTTCGTGTGGATTTGAATGACATGGGAAAAAGAAAGACACTGCATGCCACCAGCCCAGGCTCTCTCCCTTTACTGAAATCAGCTAAAGATATACTTTGCACAAAAAGGATCTGTAAGTAAGCTTTCTCGAGTAACAACTTGAGAAGAAGTTTTGCATTCTTTTGATCCTAAATAAACTGCTTAAAATCTTGCTGCTGTATTTAAGAACTTGTTTCTTGGAAATGAAATTGTAGGGATCTTATAATGTCCTAGGTAAAGGTAAAGGTTTCCCTTGACGTAAAGTCCAGTCGAGTCCGACTCTAGGGGGCGGTGCTCATCTCCGTTTCTAAGCCTTGGAGCCGGCGTTGTCCATAGGACACTTCTGGGTCATGTGGCCAGCATGACTCACGGAACGCCGTTACCTTCCCGCCGAAGCGGTACCAATTAATCTACTCACATTTGCATGTTTTCGAACTGCTTGGTGTGCAGGAGCTGGGATTAACAACGGGAGCTCACCCCGCCGCGCGGTTTCAAACCGCCGACCTTCCGATCGACAGCTCAGCGGTTTAACCCGCAGCGCCACCGCGTCCCCTATAATGTCCTAGTCATATACAAAATATCACAGTCATAATTTAGAACTGATAGTATATTTAACTTTCATTTTAACTTGAACATTTATTAATGTTTTTATTATTATGGTTATTATTGCAATTGTTTTTACATTATATTGTACTTTTTTTTTTTAAAATAAGGAGTAAGGATCCAAACAGGATCCAGGATCCAAGAAGCTCTTGGCCAATGCTTAGCCCTATGTATTTATTCTGACACTGTCATTTGGTACCCAGCCTCTCTATGGACCATGTTTTAACCCTAGGAGTTATCACTCCCATATCAGATTTACTTGATGATTTTCAGATATTTGCATACTATAATTATTCACAGCATGCCATATATCAGGGATGAACAATCTTCACTTGTAGGGTTGCTTGGGGTCCCTCAAAGCCCTTAAATCCCCTACAAATTGTATTTTTAATTTGACAGAAAGGGAAATGATCTTGGTTTTGAATCAATCTGCTTTTGAGAGTGCATCTCATGGCATATCATATAGCTGAAGGTTACAGGCATCAGTACATTAGACTACTTTGGCAGACTCTGATGATACAAGGGAATTTGAAAATAAAATTGTATTTCCATTCCATCTGCTTGAAATAATTTCTTAAATAAAGTAGTTTTTTTAAAAATGTAGATGTATTTAATAACACATGTATAAAAGGAAAATTGAGTGGTCCTTTTATGTTTAAGATGTGTGGGATTTTGAATATTCCAACTTTCATTAAATGTTATTTTGCAAAGAGGCAACATTATTTATAGGGGGTGGGGACAGGTGATGTGATAGTACTTTAAAGTTCTAAACTGTTGTTGGAACCATTTTTCAAATAAAATCTTAGGATTTGGGCTGCTTTTAAACCTTACTAGGAAAGCATAATTTGATACTGGTATATATCAATAGGACAATTCATGTTAATATGGTAACTTATGGAAGCTATCGCTGTTGATAGCATTGGGTTGCTAAAAAGTCTTGGCATGATAAAATTAATAAACACGCCTTAACTATACAACTGATCCCATGTTTATGTAATAAAATTCTGAGAAACTTCTAGGGAGTTCTGGTTCATTCATAGGCTGATTTTACAAAATTAGTAAACTGTAAGGCTATAATAATTGCTCGTAGGAAAGAGAAAGGCAAATACATATGCTTTGTATGAGCAGAATAAAACGGAAAAGATGGAATCTGTTGCACAATTTTAGGAAAATGCAGTTCCTCAAAGATGGCAGAAAGAGCAAACAGAAATATAAAATGTATTTTTGGGGTTGTATTACCAAGATTGCCCTTTCTCTCTCCTTCCAACTGGCCCAAATGCAAATTGTTTAGACTAAAGAAATGATGTGATGAAGATTAGTGATGCTGCTTCTGCTGGATTGAAAGATATCAGTTGTTTCCAAGCAAGGTCCCTAAATCCTCAGTGGGCATTATTAACCTGTACAGCATAGTCAAGAAAGTGGTTTGGTGGTTATGTTCTTTCTAACCTCAAGAGTATTCAGAATTTAAACTGCAGTTTCATCTTAAGACTGCTGTAGAAAGACATCTTGAAGACAGGTCATGAATAACATATAGTTCTTGCTGTTCTTCTAGGCAGAAATAGTTAGGCAGAATGTCTTTTACAAAGGAGTATTATCTATTCCCTTGTTCGCAGTAAAGAAACAAAACAAGATAGTGACTGCTCAGCTTTGAAGATAGATCAATGTAATTTTGTTAGCGCAAACAGTTCACCGCTAAGGTTTGTTGTGGAATTTAATATTTGATTGTTTTTATGTTCTAGATAATCAATAAATATTATAGATAACTGCAAACAATATTTTTCAGTTCTGGAAACAGCTAAACTAAAGGACCTAGATTATACTGTATTTTCTAAATTATTTTGAATCCTAGTGTTAATCATGCCAGATTTTAAAAAGAAGTTTGCAAGCTAATTACATTCTGGCAGAAGACAAATCTTTCAATTTCATACGCAAAAACAGACACCTTTCAAATGATGTAATAAAAACTCTCCTTTGGTTCAGGAATATGGTATTCACTTTCTTTTTCTCCATATTGTACCCATAATATCTGGATGTTTCTCCAGTAATATAAAACGAAGTTTAAAAGTGTCACCCTGGATGTTAGTAGTTATTAAGTGTACTGAAAGAAGTAACTCTCAAATATGACCTTGGTATTAATCAGATTTGGTCTCATGCCTGGATGATGAAGAGAGTCCCTTAATAACATCTTTGCTCCCCTCCTCCCATTTCTAAACTAATGCACAGTGTGCAGATTCTACTTTGCCAGCTTGCTTTATATTTAAATTAACATATGGATGAGTGGAGGCTTTGCAAGGAGCATTGGTTTGATTACCAACTCAGCTTTTGCAGCGTTGAGTTTAATTGCTACTAAGCAATTCTCTGGGATCCTAGCTGGCTATTGAAAGTAACACATTGTGACTAGATGCCCTTTGTCTGTATACATTTGTGCTAGCAACAATCAGTGGGCTTATGGCAGGCAGTGTATGAGAGCAGCAGCATTATTTATTGGCTTAAATCTCATTTCTCTCTATTTACCCAAAAAGGCCCCAAGGACAAGAACAATCTCTGCTCCTTTTGTAAGTGGAAGGATCTTCGGGATCTTTAGTCAAATTAAAAGTAAATAGTTTTTCCTAAATATTTTTGATACAGTATATACTTTACGTAGGACTTCTATAGTTTCAATAAGGCTAAAACATACTGCATTCTTGACTATGTGAATTAGGTTGGGAGATGATAGTGATAGGTCAGAAAATCTCTGCCTAAACATTAAAATCGCTTATGATCTTAGAGAGAGAGAGAGAATTCCTTCCAGGATGATTCCTTATTAATGGCCCAAGATATAACAATTACCATTCCTTGATAGTAGGTAATAGATTGTGGTGGACAGAAGATGGACAATCTCTGTAGGATCTTCTTGAGAAGAGTAACACACTGCATCTCCTCCAGCAAGGATGTTGATTGACAATTAGGCATGTGTGCATGTCTGTGTGTGTGAGGAAGAGGGGGCGGGGGAGAGAAAGAAAGAGAACTAAGTATTTTTGCTATATGAGACAGAGTCAGCAGCAGAAAGCTAAAAATACTTGGGATACAGGAATGTATTTATAGGGAATGTCCTTGGAAAAACAAGTTCTGCTTGCAGGAATACACATTACTTGCCTCCTGTCTATAGATTTGTAAATAAATTATGTAGCCTTTCCCCTGTCCCTCTGCAGTCCCTTGTACCTTTATTAGTATCTTCATAGCAGACAAGGTAGGAAGATAGGACGACAGACTTCTTTCAAGACTGGCCTGCTTTGACATCAAGATTTCCAGACTCTTGTTTTCCATACCTTTTTTTAATTGCCCAAGTTAAATTCCTAATGGGAAGCAGAATCTATAAATGGATATTTCAAAATTGGAACATGTATTACATTTGCTACTTTGTAGTTGAGTCTCTAAGGCCTGTTTTTTTGGCAGGTAGCATTGTCTGTGAAATGCAAAATTTGCTATTGTGTTTGAACTACCAAGAGAGTCCCTTAAATTCTCAGTTTATTATTAAAACCTCCTTTGATTTGATTCCTGGTGATTTACATAGAAACATACATGCAATTTTCCTGGCAATAATTTGAAAGTAGTTTGTCATGGTTGCCTTCTTCTCCTTCTCCTTCTAAATTCTTAGTCTACCTTAGAGCCCTGAACTTCCTAGATGTTCTCCCTTTAAATATTAACCAGGGCAGAACCTGTTCAGCTTTCTAGACAAATAGACAAATCACTGCAGGCATATTCAGTACTTTCATCCAGGGCAATCAAATGCATTGGTGGAATATCTGGAATCAAAGAAACCTTCTTTGCCACTTCAATGTCCTGGTAGATGTAGGATCTAGGTAGGTTTTAAAAAACATCCAATCGGTATCAATCACTCTGGTCAGTTATATGCCCCCCCCCCAACTTCCTAGCCCTTGTCCCTTCACTAGTATACAGTAAGTTATGTTTTTATTTGCATACTGCTTGATTTTATGAAGAATATATTTTTAAAAGACATTCTTAAACCTATTCATTTAAAAGATAGATATGGCAGGTTCCTTGCAATTTTTGAGTTGCATATCTTAAATACAAATGCTTTTCAAGTATTGACAAAATATTGTTCTACAGATTGTAGATAAGCAAAACCTTTGTTTGTATTATATGAAAAAAAAAGATCACATGGTTTATATTGCTAAACTTTTTTAAATGGCCAAAGCTCAAGAATACCTTTGGTGAATTTGAATCCAGAAATATAATGCTGCATTTTTACACTTTTTTTCACATTGATTTGGATACTGGCCAAATTTCTGAATAATTATTCATTTAGATATGTAAAGAAATGCAGCAATAAGGAGCAAAATCCTGGAAAGCTGAAGGAGCATAAAGAGAAAGAGTCTGTATTACCACAGATATAGAACATTATTATTGTATGTGTATGAATGTCTGTCTGTCTGTCTGTCTGTATGTATCTAGAGAGCCAGTTTGGTGTAGTGGTTTAAAGTATCAGTCTAGAAACCAGGAGACTGTGAGTTCTAGTCCCGCCTTAGGCACAAAGCCAGCTGGGTGACCTTGGGCCAGTCACTGTCTCTCAGCTCTAGGAAGGGGGCAATGGCAAACCACTTCTGAAAAACCTTGCCATGAAAACTCCAGGCAGTCACTGAGAATCAGACACAATTGAAAGGCAGAAAAAAAGTATGTATGTGTGTGTATGTATGTATGTCAGCTGAGGCTGAATTCTCCAAGAGAAATATCCTAAAACAGAGGTTTCAGTATGCTACCTTTGATTCTGTATGTGGGTGTAAGTGATAATTATGGAGAATCTGTAAATAGAGATGGGAACATATCCTGTTTTGGATAATTGTCAGCTATGCAACCCTGAATTTTTTTTGGTTATGATACGATTGTGATGCTAGTAGAAAGCTTTAAATTTCACAAGAATAGCTTGGTGGTTTCTGCAGCTGTGTGGACTCTATTTTTACAATGGTTAAAATGTAAAATGTATTGCTTTAGGGTTGAGAAAGTTGGGGCTGGGGGAGAGGGCTGTCCTGGAACACTGTGGGAAATAGTGTTGAAAATGCTAATACTTTTGCACTGGATCTCAGTCATTTGTGCAAATGGATAATCTTTCATTATGAAAAGGTAGTCTGGATTCAACCCCCAAATTGGAAATGCTGATATCAAAGCACCAGGAGATAGCAAAGATGCCCTGATAAAAGCAAAAACAGTATGATGGATTCCATTAATTTTAGAAAAGGGCTGTGAGTTATCAACCTGTTTTTCTTTTGCCTTCATAAGGATGTTTGATTAAACCTGAGGGACATGTACTTCCATACTAAATTAATTCAGGAAAATAAAATATTTCTGTATACCTGTGCATTCTACCAGCGACACCTGCCACTCAACCACTCAATGTTTATTTTTGAATGCACACACACATTAAGAAAAGGAAGTGGGAACAGGAAGCAGAGTCTGAGAAGCAAGCGTACAGTATGTCAGGATGCTGTAAATTACCTGAAGGTTTCAAATCACAGAAATGGACATGGGCGTTGGCAGGATCTTGCTACTTACATTAAAATGATGAAAACAATGTCACACTGTCTCACTGCAAACTCTGTCCCTTTTGATTGTGTGTGCAAGCTCACAAGGCATCTAAAGGAGTGGCCCTGTTTTTGACTTTCTTCCCCTTTGCCTTTCCATGAACATCACTAGAAATGAATGTGTTGAAGGTGAAGAGCAATCACTTGCCTGCGCCCTCAAAAGTAAGTCAACTGTGTTGCAGGAGCTTGATCTTGGATAAGCAATTCACAGCAGTTTAGTCTTTTTGTGGAGCTGCCTATAAAAATCTTCATAAAAAAATTCTAAAATCAGTGTATTAGGAGTGTTTTGTGTTGCATTGTTATTTGTTTGGGTTCTAAACAGTAAGTTTCCTTATTCAGACTTGAAACTATTTATGTGAATAAGTCTCTTTTCTTGCTTTTGTTTACTTATCCAGTGACTTCAAACCCAAAAGGGTAGAACAATAAGGCAACACTGAACTTTTTAAAGAATTCCCGAACAAGACCACCAAAAATAATTTTAAAATTCATTGATGTGAAAGATACTCTTGATTCAAGCTTTCTTCCTGAGGACTGCATCCATACACTTTTCTTGGCAGTGCTACAGGAGTGGTTTGTATAGGCAAAACATAACAATTAACAGAAGAACTGAAAGGTTGGAGGGGTACCTTGGACAAGGATTACATTTTGGGGCCTCCTGTCCCTTGTAAGATTCCTCTCCATTTTGATTTGTTGCTGACTGTGGCAATATCCACCTACTCCTCACTTGTTCATGTGGACTGTGAAAGTATCACTCTGGTTGGCTAGTTGATGAGGCAGAAACTGCACCTAAATTTTAAAATACAGTATTTCTCCAAATCCAGATGGCCCTGATAAGAGAGCGATGGCCTGTCAGTGATCAGTACAACTGCAGGTATATCTTAAGAGGTAGTATGTAGAAATGCCAATGAAACAGAAGTAGGAAGATATTACAAGTCTATTTGTATATGCAAATAGGTAAGCTTGTAATCCTTTCAGTATTTTTACTTGGGACTCCCAATGCAAGCCAAATTAAAGAGTCCAAAATCTACAGTAGTGGACTTCTGGTGGGAACATGGTGGTCTGAACAGCTGTGCCAGTGGGCTCTGCAGACAGAACCGACAGTGCAGCAATTTTTTTCGGGCTCAGGCAGGTTTTTCCTGAAGTCCAGGAGTGTTTTTCCAGAGAAAGGAAAACACTTGGAATCACCCCATCTGTCCTCCGGTCAGCTGCTTGAAGCCAGAAGATTGCAAACAGCATTCGCGTTTGACTGGTAAGAGCAGCCAGGAGGCTGGGGCATCACCATTTCCAAGCCGCACTGTAGCCTTATAGGGACACTAAGACTGGCCACCCCGTTTCTCAGTCACTCTATTTATTTTTCTTTTAAGTATGCGCACCCTATGAGAGGCTTTCTACAGCAAGGAGAAACCGGTTCTCTTGGTGCTTATCGTTATTTTTGTAATTAATTTTTTTATTTTTATTTTTTTAAGTTTTGGCCTTTGCTTTCCATCCAAATACTAAGGAGGGTTCAGAGTACATAATCATCTCCCTGTTATTATTTTTGTACCAAATTTAAAGATATTAGCATTTCCCTACATGTTGAATCTGCTGTTTTGAACTCCCGGCTTTCTGATGCTACTTTCCCTAGGGAACTGTCTGTTATTTTACTCTCACTTGTGAAGAACTTCCGAAACATATTCTGGAATTTTTCTATTATCTTTCACTTTAGCTGGTTAAGTACTTAGGGGGCACCATAATCTACTGTGTGTGAGACATGGAGGATTTCGATCAGACTTTTTCTGACTTCCATGGAAACTTTAAACAGATGCTTTTTGATTCCTGCCAAGCTCTTATGCAGGGCATTCAGGATATTGTGGAAAACATGAAGTTTAAAATGTGTTACCTGGTTGGGGATGTCGTGGATCAAACTGAAGAATTTAACAACAATAGAAATGTTTCTTCTAACAGTGAGATCGGGGCTTCTGTTGAAATGCTGGATGAAGATCAGATAGTTGAGTTGAAAAAAATAAAGGGAGAGATTGAGTTGGAAGCCACAAGTGAAATTGTCTTTTTGATGGAATGCTATGGAAAAGAAGGGGTTATTATGCCTGGGAGGTTTTCTGAAGAGAAGTTGGAGTTTTTGAGGGGGCCAGTTGGGTTGTTCGATTTCTTTATGAAAAAAGCTCCCTGTGCAGTGTGGGGATATGTAAATGCTTTGGTTTATTTTGAAATGGGATAAGGGTTTAAGAATATTTATCTGGATTGCTTTTACGGTCTGGTTGATTTCATTTATTTTTAGGGGTTTTTTAGTGATTTTTATATTGTGCCAATGGAATAATTTATAGAAATACTCTGATTTTGGTTTAATATAGAGTAAGGGATTGTTTTTGGAAGATTGTTGTATATCCTTGCTGTTAAAAGTTGGAAATCACCTCTTTCTGTAACTTAATTTTTTTTTTTTCTCTTGTGTTTCCATATTTCTTGGTTTTTTTTCCCCTCTTTGTAGCATTTTGTTTTCCTGTAGTTTTTATCTTTGTCTAAAATCTAATAAAAATCTTATAAAAAACAAAACCTACAGTAACCAGGATTTTACCTGTTATAATAAAAATATTTTGGAGGCTTTTTTTTTGCCTACAAATTGACTTGCAGGTATGAACTCATTTAAGTTTAGAAGTAGCTGTAGGGATATAGACATAATTGTAACAAAGTTCAAGAAGAAATACTTAAACATGAAAAAGAATGTTGCACAACCTCACGCTGGGAGTCAGGTGATGTAAAGATGTTAATTAATTAATTATTATTATTATTTGAGAATTACCAGCCTTACAGCAAGAATCAGTAGCTGCAATTCCTCGCTGAAGTATGTAGGATAGATGCTTAGTCAGCAATTTACACATATCACCTTGTAAGCACCTATAGAGAGTTCTCACTCCAGTTTTCATGTAGATAAGAAGTGGTGGCTCTGCGGGTTAAACTGCTGAGCTGCTGAGCTTGCCAACCGGAAGGTTGGCAGTTTGTATCCACGTGACGGGATGAGCTCCCATTGCTAGTCCCAGCTCCTGCCAACCTAGCAGTTCGAAAACATGCAAATGTGAGTAGATTAATAGGTACCACTTCGGCGGGCAGGTAACGGCATTCCATGTTGTCATGCTGGCCACATGACCACAGAAGTGTCTATGGACAAACACCGGCTCTTTGGCTTTGAAATGGAGATGAGCACCGCCCCCTAGAGTCGGACACGACTGGACTTCATGTCAAGGGAAACCTTTACCTTTACCTTTTTAAGAAGAAGCAGGTCTATATAAATTAGAACCATTATGCTTCCGGGCTATTATAATTTTCCTATCTACTGCTATCTACTACTATTTGATAAAGGAATCTGTGCATGAGATTTATCGTATGCCTTGGAAATCTAAACCTATTGTCATGAGTACTGATGGTGAGCAGGAGGGGGGCCCTATCCAGGGGGGGAAACGCATGCGTAGTACTGAGGAGTTAAGCAGCCATTCAAAGAGACACAGATCAGACCTGCCTTAACTTTTGGGGTTTATCTGTCTGAGTTTTCTCATGCTTCTTCAGTTTGTTAGGATTTTCTGTCTAATGTAGCAGTAATAAAACACTAGAGACCTATTCCTTGTCTCAGCGTGGTTCCTGACTGTTAGGACACCTATGGAGGTAACTTTTACTAGGCACATGGGAATAGAGGAAAGGAAATCATTACCTTCAATTCTCTATGGTGAATAATCAGCTGATACATATGTTCTAATAAGAGATTCTAGAGAAGCAACTGAACTTTGAATCTGTTTTTACTCATCTGGATTACTTACTACTACCTGAGATTTTTCCCCAAGGTTCATGAAAGCAGATTGAAATAATCAAATGGGTAATTTGGTACAGTGACAGATTGACTAAAACTTTCATCTGAGCCAGCTGGACTGCCCTTACATTGTTTCCTTTGTTAACTATTGATACTTCTCTTCTTTTAAAGGCTGTACTATAAAGTTTAAATACGTGCCAGACTAAATGACTTTGTACAGTATCCTCACTAAATAATAATTTAATTTGCTGGATCTATAATGTATTACAGTTCTCTGTGTGATGTACGAACTGCACAGAGAGGTCAGGTTGCTTTATACTTAGTCTGGAATGATTGGTGACCCATGTGGATTTAGCAGTTTGTTGGATTACTGCCAATTTAATTCTATATACTTTAAAAAAAATAATAAAAAATCATTAGCCATTTAAGAAATCGTGCTAATGGCTAACTCTCCCACAAACAATGAATGTTGATTTTACAATTTAAGAGATACCCTTTTATTTTGCAGTGGGATTTTGTAACATGCACATCTTTGTCAAAGATGTCTTTCTTTAAATAATAGCCAGAAGACCATACCATGCTATCAATAGCACTAGAGTACTATGGAAAGCTTCCCATAAGATTCATCAGCAACATTAAATGGAAAAGTTTAACTGGAGCATTAAACTTAGTTTAATGCTCCAGGTTTTCTTAACCTGTCCTTATCCTCAGATATCTGGCCAGCATTTGGCCTATAAGAGTGTTTTTTTTTTTTTCATTCTACAGAATACACAACCGACAGAAATAACTAGGATTGAAAACTGCAACATTAAAAAAGGTTGAGCTTCAGGTACCTTGTTAGATGAACATGAAAGCTGTAACTGTTAATCTCCACAGTTAGATTTGGTAGACTCTTTGTGATATAAAGAAGAACACATTGTCTAAGACTTTTTATTATTCACTTTAGATAATTCATTTCTTATTTCACAAGGTTCTGGCAATTAGCAGCTTTCAGTATAGATAAATCAAATGTAATGTGGAAGCTGCTGATGGATATTTATACATAGTATCTTCTGGAAACTACTTTTAAATCCTAGTTGGGTAGAAAGGTTCATCAGGTCCTGTTGTGTAACTAGGACCTTTCATATTATCCCATAATATTAAGGTTGCTGAGGAATCTTTGGTGAGGATTTGGTCTAAAGCAGTGTTTCTCAACCTCGGCAACTTTAAGATGTGTGGATTAAACTAGGATTGTTGAAATAATTTTATAATACTATAAACTACACACATATAGTCAAGTAGGGACAAATCTTACATTTTGGGGTGGGAGGTAAGATTTAATAGAAATACAGTGATTTGTAGAAAAATACAAAAACCAGAAATTCATACATTATCTAGTTAAAATGTTATTAATTTTTAAATGCATACTACTATGATTTTAGAATGCAGTGCAGTTTTTCTGTGACACTTAAGGTCTGGGACTGATATTAGTGACCTGAAACCATCTGGGAAGTATGCTGCATTAAAAAGAATCACCAAAGAAATTAAGAAATGAATGTTTTGGATTTTCATAATTAAAATTTCCTTTATAAGAGCCAAATTGGATGTAGCATAAACCTTGACAAGTTAAATGTTCAACATCACATACAAATGATCCATGTATATATTTCCAGTTAAAAAGTTAAGCTTATCTGACTGGAGAGTTACCAAAAATGCAATATCTATAACAATTTATTGATTCCATCTGTACCTCACTTTTCATAAATCTATCTCAGGACAGATATCAACAAAATTAAATTAAACAATGATAAAACATCCATGCAAATAATTAAAATCAATAATGCCAAGCATGAAAATGTGAGTAGAATTAATTTCTGGCCTAGCTGAAGTTTGCCTATGACATAATGCCAAGTTCTGTGACACTGATTTACAGGGATTGGTGAAACCAATCTCTGTGTTACCTGAGTAGGCAAACAAATACATTTCTTTTTGAGTTTTAATTTAAACCTCATTTGAATTTGCATTTATTGTAGTAATTGAAGGTAATTAATATTATTTTAGTGGTCCCATATTAATAAAAGACAGAAATATATATACGTATGCCCTGAACAAATAGGTAAGTAGAACATTTTTTTCAGCAATCTGAAATTGAACTAAAATAAATAAATAAAAAGTAATAAATTATTTAACTGTAATTTGAAAGTCACTTTTGAGATTTTGCTTTAGCCATAGTATGTGTGTGTGTAAACAATTTGATTCCTGATCATTGCTCAGAATATACATGCAGAGTATATGGAAATGTCAAAAAGAACTACTGTAGAGTAACTTTTGTAATGTAATCATCCTGAAGAATAATGCTCAGAGTAATAATGCATGTATAATTTATTTATTTATTTATCATATTTTTATCACCGCCCATCTCCCCCACATGAGGGACCCTGGGTGGTTCACAGTAACAACAATTTAAAATTCAATAAAATTATAAATAATACCAATATTCAATAAATATAAAATACAATAAAATCCAAATAAGGGCAGATCAAATTCAGCCCATAAAGGGATAAAGCTGGTCCCTGCAGGGCTAGGGAACTAACCAGCCCCAAGAATGGCTCTTCCTCTTCCCACTCCAAGCATGGTGACAAAACCAGGTTTTCAGCTGTTTTCTGAAGTCCAGAAGAGAGGGGGCTAACTGCATTTCTGGGTGAAGGATGTTCCAAAGGGCAGGAGCTGCTGCAGAGAAGGCCCGCCTCCTGGACCCTGCCAGATGGAATTCTCTTGCAGACGGGGTCCGCAGCATGCCCTCTCTGCATGACCGAGCGGGACGGGTTCATGTGACATGGATGAGACGGTCCCTTAGGTAACCTGGACCCATGCCATGTAGGGCTTTAAAGGTGATAACCAACACCTTGAATTGGACCTGGGATCAAACTGGCACCCAGTGCAGCTCGTGGAGCAGTGGAGTTATATGTGTTGATCTTGAAGCACCTAAAATCATCCACGCAGCTGCATTTTGGACCAGCTGTAGCTTCCAGATACTCTTCAAGGGTAGCCCCATGTAGAGCGCATTACAGTAGTCTCTATGGGAGATGACCAGGGCATGAGTGACCGTTCGAAGGGCCTCTCGCTCCAGGAAGGGGTGTAACTGGTGCACAACAGAAAGTTGCGCAAAGGCCCTTCTGGCCACGACTGCCACCTGCTCTTTGAGCAGGAGTTGTGAGTCCAAGAGGACCCCCAAGTTACGCACTGGGTCTGTCTGGGGCAGTGCAATCCCAACCAGAACTAAAGATGGCAAATTCCTGGGAGCCGAGGGGCCATTAACCCACAGCCACTCCATCTTACCAGGGTTCAGCTGAAGCCTGTTGTTCCCCATCCAGACCCCCACAGTCCCCAGGCACCTGGAAAGGGCAGCCACTTACTTGCCCCAGGATAGAGGTGTATAGCGAGTATCATCAGCATATTGATGATACCTCATCCTGTGAAGACAGATGATCTCACCAAGTGGTTTCTTGTAGATATTAAAAAGGAGAGGAGAGAGTACTGAACCCTGCAGCACCCCACAAAGGAGGGGCCGTGGGCCCGATCTCTCCTCCCCTATTAATGCCGACTGAGATCGGCCCTGGATGAAGGAGGTGAACCAGTGCAAAACTATGCCGCCCACCCCCAACTTCCTGAGCTGACCCAAAAGGATACCATGGTCGATGGCATCAAAAGTCGCTGAGAGGTCAAGGAGAGCCAGGATGGGTGCACTGCCTCCATCCTGCTCCTGCCAGATCATCCATAAGTGTCACCAATGCTGTTTCTGTTCCATATCCAGGCCTGAAACCTGACTGAAAGGGGTCCAGATAATCCGCTTCATCCAGGATACTC
Source organism: Candoia aspera (assembly GCF_035149785.1). NCBI lineage: Eukaryota > Metazoa > Chordata > Lepidosauria > Squamata > Candoiidae > Candoia > Candoia aspera. Next base: position 168,498,165 of record NC_086155.1, read on the forward strand.
TGGAGTTACAACGCCACCACCTTCTCAACCACCTTCCTCATATAGAGGAGGTGGGAGACTGGATGAAAATTGTCCAGTACAGTAGGGTCCAGTGATGATTTCTTGAGGAGGGGGCGCTGTACAGTATTTAGATACTGTATGTGAATTCCCGGAACAAATGGGGCAGAAATTCCTCTGAGGCTTTATTTTTGTTTTTGTTTTACTAAAAAAGTTAAAAAAAAGTTTCTTGGTACCTTACTTGCCACCTTTCTCAGTCCCCCCCACTCCCTCTCTGATACTGCAGAGCATGATAATTTCCATCACTGTACGTTACTACAATTGTCAGCCTCAACATGCAAAACCACTGCATAAATTCATAGGAGGATGACTTGGCACAGCTCAGCCGCTCAGCCTGAATGTGACCAGAACTCTCAACACACAATGCGGTCTGATAGGCCATGGCCAGATAAGAATCTGTATTGTATAATAGGATGTCACCATTTAAAACAGTTGATCGCTGTTTGTCAAAGTGAGGATGCATGTTCCTTCCTATACCTCAGGGCACTTCTAACCTATTACTTGTTCTTCATATTTCATGGCCTTATAGCAGAAAGGGTGTTGATTATTCATAGAACTGACATTTCCTTCCTCTGAACTTCTGGCTCTTGGCTTAACTCTCACAATTCTGTTGATATTTTCTTCAGTTTTCAAGGTTAACTTTCTGCCTGCCTACTTTTCCTGAAGAAATGCAACATTTCTTAAAGTTTAGTTTCTTACAGATTTATTTGTAAAAAGTTTTTTTTAAATATAAACATAAGTTTAAGCAGTAGATATATGACTATTGTCTAAAAAACCTTTTTTTCAGTTGTATACACCAAATATACTTTTGCAAGCAACTGAAACTATGCATAATACAGTTTGTAAAGTCATAAAATACCCAGCCGTTAAAGTATTGTACATACTTCAATTTTTCTCGGTTTTCCTTTCATTCTAGAAAACAATGGGGAAAAGTGTTGTAAGCCGCCCAGAGTCACTTGCTGACATGGGCGGCTATAGAAATTGAATAAATAAATAAATAAAAATAAAATAAATAAAAAAGTCATTGCTTCAAAATTTCAAGGAATACTTTATTTATAGATGTCACCAATTTGTTTTGCTATTTATTATATTTTTTTACTTGCCACAAGGGGTACAGTTCTGTTATTCTATTAACACTAATACTAATGCTGTTATTAGTGTTATCTGCCATTGAACTTAAAATTAAATCATCTTATTGTACTACTTCTTTAACAGTGTAAACTTAGGAAGTTTTGCTATGAAGTAATGCTAACTGAAAGCAGTAGGATGTATATTTAGATTCAGGTACCCAGGATTACAACTTGATGCAGCATAGCTATCAGGGGAATGGATCTTCATGAAAAAGTCATTTAGGATATTAATATAGGGTGATGAGCTATCAAATCTCTTGACTCACCTGTAAGCAAATAGCTCAGATGCGTATGAGGAGGGACTGCTATCTTTTGCTGGGGAGGAGAGAGCAGTTTATTTGCTTATTTTCTAGATTATAGTTTGAATACTATCAGTGAATTATGAATACCTTTTTTAGATATTCTAGAACTATTGAGCTAAGAATCTTCTTAGATAAGCCATCAGACTTTGAGAAGGAGAAGCAGTCTGTGTTCTTTCACTCAAATGGCTTCAGGACCAAGATGAATCTCTAACTCAGTGCTGGCTGGGCAATTCTGGGAGTTGAAGTCCACACATCTTAGAGTTGCTAAGGTTGAGCAACACTGCTCTAAATGGTTGAGGGCCCTGTAGCCTTCCTTAGTTATCTCAATGCAGCTGACAGCTGTTTTTAGCAGGTATACTGCAGTCACCATCAAGGAGGTGACTGCAGGAGCAAAAGATGTTAGTTTCCTTGACTTAACCATCACAGATACAGCTGAGATTCTGTACCCACTCTTGCAATCATAATGTAGCTGGAGTTTTTCCTGCCTCAGACATGATTTCAGCTGCATCATGATTGAGTGTGGAAGGAATAGGAGCTTGGCATGAAGGATCCCAAAGGGCCATTTTCATGAGGAGCCTGCCACTTCAACAATGCATCCATGGAAGTTATTTGCAGAGGTGATGAAAAACTAGTGATGGTTGTTTGCAAGTTACATACTGGTTGAGTTACAAACAGGATTTTTAGTGTATGGAAGACATACAAATTCAAACAAATAATTCATAAGAGTCAGAACAAGTCAATTTGGATGGCCAAACTGGGAGGTCATTCCAGAATAAGGAAGTAGACCTAACAGAAGAAGCAGAGCCAGATTGTGGGCTATGCTTTTCTGCTGAATAAATTACAAATTCTTTGGGGCTTAGCAATTAGCAAAGAGTAGGAGAAGTGTGAAGAAATGTGTTGTTAGCGATGTTACGTTAACAGCACTAATTTCATTTTTTCAGTAACAACAGTGACAAACAGAGATCTGTTATATTTGCCATTGAAAACAGATTAGCTAAAGTGAGATTACACATATATTTTCTTTGCTTATGACTGCAGTATCTTAGAACAACTATCACAAATTGACCACCCCATATTTGTCAGAGAAGACAATTCACATATTCTGCTAGAATAAATGTTAATTTGATCTGTAGCACACACTAAGACATAGTGTGATAATTCTTTGCATAATATCTGAACTAAGACCATAGCCAAGGTTATGTGGGTTTTAAGCAGAGTCTGTAATCACAACTTCTTTTACACATACTTCTTTCAGCTGAGGTTCCTTGTATCTCTGAATTCAGATTTAAGGTTAATTTATGATTCAGCATCATTAGCCTTCTGGTATGCAGAAGTGGAAAGCAGGAGAAGCTTTTTCTGAACTTCAATGTTTTTTTCTTTTCAACCCAATAAATTATGTAAAGGGCTCAGGACTCTGGGTTTCACCATCAACAGGATAACTCTTTTTCTCTCTGCATGCTTTCCCTACTTTTAAAAAATAATTGGTGATCATATGGAAATTATTTAAAAAAATGGGGTTGCAGAAAATATTAGGAGTCAAACATGATCAGGTCATCATGTGTCTGCTTGTTTATTTCAGTGAGAAACAACTATATAAATGACACATGATAGAATCAGAGAGGATCTAGTTCCACAAGCAGTTTGTTGGGTTGGTTTACCTGGTATCAAAGGCTTAGTCTCTTATTTCTGTTTAATACTAAGCATGATGCACTGTCACATTTAAACACACCTACTAAATCAAGAGCAATCAAGCAAACGTTTCAACATACAAAAAAAATGAACAACAGTTTTAGGAAAGAGGAAGCAAGTATTCATATTTTAAAAATATATTAGCATTACTTCATTGTTTTTCTGGTTCTTTTTTTGCTGGTGCAGTACAGAGTGCATGTTGGTGATGTACATACACAGAGAGCAAGCGAGCAAGCAGTGTTTGTACTTAGTGGACAAAATATTAAAATGTGCTATTCTCTTGGAATTCAAGTTATCTGATATTTACAGTCCATTGTAAATCAGCAGAATTGATTAATTGATTAATTAATAATCAGCAGAATTTGATTGATTGATTGATTGATTGATTGATTATGTGCCATCAAGTTAGTGTCACAGACAGACCTCTCTAGGATGATCTGCATTCAGCCATTGTTACTGTAATTAAGTCAATCCATTTGCTGCTTGTTGTCCAGTTCGTTTCTTTCCTTCTCTTTCCTAGCATTATGGACTGCTCAAGAATGCTGGCTTTTCATATAATGTGTCCAAAATATGGTCATTTGTGTCTCAAGTAACAACTCTAGATTACTTTGCTGTATGATCCATTTGTTTGTTTTTTTGGTTATCCATGCCATTCTCAGGAGTCTTCTCCAATACCAGAGTTCAAAAGACTTAATACTCTTTCTGTCCTGCTTCTTTGCAGTCCAACTTTCGCTTCCATAGATGTCATAGAGAAAGCTGTTGCCTGGATGATTTTGATCTTTGTAGGTATAGATAATCCTGGCATCTGAATATCTTTTCCAAGGTCTTCATTGTATCATACCAAGTGTTAGTCTGTGATGTGTTTCCTGACTGCTGGTCTCTTTATGCTGGTACTCAGTCATAAAAAAGCAGACGTTATCCACCACTTTAATAACTTCAGTGTCAATTTTAAGGCTCATTATCATTAGTTTGGTCTTCTTTACATTTAACTGTAGCCCCATTTTTTTCACTGTGCTCCTTGACTATCATTCCTAGAGCTTGCAGGTCATTTGCATCTTCAACTGTCAGAGTATATCATAGCTCATGTTATTGATATTTATTCCTCCAGTTTTATAACCATGCTCATATCCTTCCAGTCCAGAGGCTGGCTAACTCTAGAATAACTGGAGGCTGGAATGGGTAGCTTACAGCTAAGAAGCATAAAAAAAGAAAAAAAAATCTGAAGCATCTGGACAAACATATCCCATATATACAGTATATAAAAACAGGGCTCCACAAGCACTGGACCTAAGGGCCTGCAAGAAAAGCCAAGATTGTAAAGACTTTTGGAACATCATCAGGGTGGATGATCATTCCAGAGGGCAGATGCCACAACAGAAAGGCACGTTTCCTGGGTTCTGGTAGATGGCAGAATAGAAACCATGGCATGGTCCCTCAAGTAACCTGGCTGTATGCCCTGAAGTTATAAGTGATATCTTTGAATTGTACACAGAAGCACATTGGTAGCCAGTGCAGCTCATGGAGTAGTGGAGTCATGTGGCCCTAGTGAGGCACAACACTGCCCTATATTCAGCATCTGGGTTGAATAAACAAGAAACATATACAGCCTTATCTCATTCCTTTGGAAGTCTGAAGCCAGTCTGTTTCACTGTGTACCATCCAGGCTGTGGCTTCCTGGCCTGTGTAAAGGTTTTGCATGAGGACAATGAGATGTTCTGGTATAGCCATTTTCCTAAGGACATTCCATGGCCTGACATGACTGACACAACTGAAGGCCTTTCTGTTGGCAATGAAGTACATATTGTCTTCTTTTTGGTATTACTTGATTATCTCAGTTATGCAGTGTGCATCAGCAATAATGTGTCTTATTTATTTATTTATTTAATAAATTTATACAGTGACACTGGGTGGCTTACAGAATTAAAAACCAGTAAAACAAACAACCCCCCCCCCAATAAACCTTTCCACCCCCCCACCCCCCAGTGGCAACAGACACACTCTAATATTTATTAAACAAATTTATTCCTTGGCCTGTTCTAAACCAGCTTGTACAACTTGTATTTCTCTTCCATCCAGGGCTCTGATCTTCAGTGGATGAAGCTAAGCAGCAGAAATACTATGTGGAAATTCCTAAATCTGGATTTTGTGATGTAACTTTAAAATTTGCAACTTTAAAGTCTTAGTTGCTGAAGAGCATTATGTTCTTCAGTTTTAGGGTAATTGCTGACCCATAAAGCAATATTAATAATGCACAGCTAGAAGGACTCTAGTCCATTCTTTGTGTTTCTTTATAGCAGAGTTTAAATCAGCCATTTATAATGTGGGGTAGACTCTATTTTCCCTAGTTGGGAAGAAATCATGATTTGCATTTTGCTGGAAGCAAGATTCGATGATGCTATAATCCCTTTTTATGAGGTTGAGCTCATTGAGGAAAGATTAGTTAAAATATAACCAGTGCATAAATGAAAGATGGGAGAAGCTGGAGCTTCAGTTAATCTGACCTTCATTGTATCCAGGGAGGAATGAGAAGTTATTGTGACTTATCTAACATGAAGTTATATACTGCATTTCAAAATATATTTTCAGTATACTAGCTGCTGCATTTTGCTGCAGTCTGTGAACTGGGCAAGGGCAGCCACACATAACAGTGCACAGGAATAATCTAAATCTGGTGTGAGAAAAGCATATGTAATCAAAGCCAGGTATCCTTCTGACAGAGAAACATCCAGCTAGCATATTGATTTTAAACTGTAAAAAGGCATTTTTGGCCATAGTAGCCATGTGAAAATCCATGGTTTTTAAGTAGAATCCTCAGACTACAAATTTCATCTCTCAGGGGCGGGGATTCAGATTAGGCTCTATTCCTGATCCTAGGATAGTTTGGTCACTGACTAGCAATGCCTCTGCCTTGTCAGAATTAAGTCTGTTTATTTGCCTTTATCAAATTCGAGTTTTCCTAAAGCAGTCTTGATTTGGAAGCTATTCAGAAGTCTGCAGGGGAGGGCAGTACTGTACACAAAAACAGAAGAGATGCATTCCCCCTTACATTTCCTATCATAAAGCTTGCATTAGGGTGACTGAGGTTTCACACTCCAAAAACTGTACTAAAGCCGAGAATGGAAAGATGCAATACATTTCCAAAACACCCAGTTCGAATGCTGTGGCTCCTTTTAGACTTAGAAAGAGTCAAAGGGCATCTGGTTTTTCAGCAATGATAATAATATAGAGTTCTTTTTACCCTTTATATGTTGTAATTAATATATAATTTTATTCATATACATACATTCCTGGTATATGTAAAGGAAGGAAGATGGAGTAGGACACCATATTTTATTAATAATAATGCAAATATTTTAGTATAAATTTAGTTTCTGAGGGTAATTTTTAATAGTCTGATGCTCCATGCATGATCATTTTAACAAAATACAACCAGCTGTTGACAAGTGCTAAATAAAAATTATTAAAAAATAAATCTATTACTGACCTGATAAGATCCTTTTGGAAACTGCCTCTCCCCTGCCTCTTCCCCACCCCACTGCTGGTAGTAACTGTTGTTTCTAAAAGGGACTTCATTTCCACTGCCTTACATCCCTTTCTGCTCTCTCCCAAAGGGGTGCCTTTTCCCCCCATTTTTTAAAATGTGCATGTTAATCATAAATGTCTTTTTCATGTCACAGCTGGTTTGAAATAGCATCCGTTTTCCTTATTTTGTAACCTCTGGTTTACTCTGATCTATAAAGGAAATCATGACAATTGCAGAGAAGTACAGAAAATGCCAAACTGATTACACTTGTAATTATTATCTGGATTTTCAAATTGAATTGAATAAAGAATATGGGGCACTCATTGTATGAGAGATACAAGTGATTGGGTCAATAGATTTCTCTGGAAACAGCATGTACATAAACCAACTTGAGTAATAAGTCTTTTCTTTACTGTTTTGGTTATTGATTTACTGCTAAATTCCCATTTAGACATTTTTTGCTGAACAGTGTCAGATTATTTGACACAAAACTAAAACTAAGCTAAAGCAGTAACAACCACAAAGATAATGGTAAAATCAAATTTAACTTCTTTCATATTTCCAAGATGGGTTAGAGTTGCAAACTAAAAATACTCTAAGAATTTCTTGATATAGTAGAAATTGCCTGCTATTTTGTTTGATATTCATTAATCATATGATATCAAATTTATAAAGGTAATGAACAGAACCATGGGCCTGATAATATTAACAGCCTACAGTTTGTACTGCAGCCATTTATCCTTGCAAAAATGCAATACTTCTTATACATTTTGTGTATCAGTGTCTGTTGAAAAAATAAATCCAATCTGAAGACAGATGGACAGATAGATATAATATAGATTGTTGATAGTAAGTCCTCTGGTCTTTTATCTCTTGCCTGTCATCCATGTTCCTCCCTGCTTTTGCCTGGCTTTTGCCAGTGAGGTGTTTTGACATTTGCTGATGTTTCATAAATAAACATCAAGCTCTGTTTTTATTTTTCTAGCTGAACCGAGTGGTGTTTCTTTTTGCTCTGATCGGAATATAAGGACTGACTAGGAGTGTGCTGGGTGCAGATAAATTGGAAATTACCCACAGCAATTTTCCAGTATTATTGACGTTACATTGCCCATTATTTTGAATGAGTTTCCATGAATCTCTCTTTCTCTCCAGTTTGTTTACTCATTGATCAGCCTGACTCAGAAATTGGGCCCTTGAATTTACACAGTCTTAGCAAGATTAAGAACATTTGGCTGGCTTCTCTTCATTTGAGTAAGGATTTTATAAACTAATTAAAATTTAAGAGTAGCAAAGTTGTTAAATCTGATTAATGGAGTTCAGTTGAACATGTAAAACAACAGTAGCAACAGTGTTGTGTTCATTCTTTTTCTTAGGCTGCCTCAATCAGCTGTTATTCCAAGTAAAATTAAAAAGTGACCAGAAGACTGTTCATATCATTCCATCTCCCACTTTCTACAGGTTAAACTACCTAGACTGAGAGACCAGCTCAGGGGCCAAGGTCATGCCCCAGGGGTATCCATAAGGGACGGTGTCAAAAAAAAGTCAAGATGGGGCTGCAACTGCACAATTATGGCCTCCATCTTGACTTCTGGAGCTGCAGATGCCCTGGCAGGACTTTTGGTACATCCTGTTTTGTCTGTTCCTTGCCCTTATCATCTCCCTGTGAAGTTAAGGCTGAGTCTTGGGCAGAGAGAAAAATGTTTCTGCAGGGGAAATCCAGTTTGAAGTTAGACTTGTTTATGTCACTGAAACCAGTAGGTTTAAACACATTTAACTTGTTTTGGATTCTCAACCACTGAATTGAGTTGTGAGGTCCATTACCTATGTAGGCAGCTTGGATACATAAGGTAACATGGACCTCAGAGCAGGTTTTTTATGCCTTGCTGGTTTTTGCAAGCTTGATATTTGTAGTAACCTCAGTTTGGGAGTCTATTTATGCTTTTTTTCTTGAAGTAGTGCATTCATGAAATGGAAAAAAAAGGGTCAAATTTCAGAAGTAGAACTTGCAATCTAGTCAATGTCTTCGGTTCGGTCCAACCATGCTTTGGGTGCTCAGCCTTGTTCAGGTGTTTCATACCTATCATGTGGTAAAATCGTATCACAGTCTAGCCTTGCTCCGAGTTTCCAGTCTTGCTCCAAGTCTCCAGTCCAGAGAATCCAGCCTAGTCCAGGGCTTCCAGCTGAGTCTAGCCTTGCTCTGAGTTTTCAGTCCAGCTCCAAGTCTCCAGTTCAGGGAATCCAGTCTAGCCCAGAGCTTCCAGTCGAGTCCAGCCTTGTTTCCAGTCCTTAGCCTTGCTTCGAGGCTTCATTTACCAGCTCCCAGCACAGTGCAGGCCATCAAGTTCCATCCAGTTCAGTCCTCAGTCCTCCAGCCATCCAGTTCCTGTTGGGGAGTCCTGTTCATGGTCTTGTCATTGCCCAGTTGGGCTTGATTGAATCCAGGTCTTCATGCTTCAAGGACTTAATTATTGTAAATAGTTGTTTAATAAAGAATATTAATATTTTTGATATTAGTCTGCCTGGTTGTGTAGTCTGAACAGGACAAATTCAAGCTACCATAAATTATAAATGTTATGATATAATACTTATAAACATATAAATGTCCTTCTTGAATGAAGTGGCCTTTTTAAATCATAGTAGGATCTAGGATCTTTGACAGAGTGATCGGTGGAACTGGAGATATAAATGCTTGAGAACCAATAGAGAGCAGGACTGTATTATCCATTGCCACTGCTCTGACTTTCTATTTAGAAGAGAAAAGCTTTTTCTCAATAGATCTTTAAGTATCATGCCTGCTTGAATGCATGAGACTGTTGTGTCTTTTCCCTTACCTGGAAATATAATGTCATCAGTGCCTTCTGAGCTTTAAACTTAGAAATACCTCCAATAGTTGGTACATTTACTGGTAGAACAGGGCAGGTCTCTGCTTCTGTGTTAATTTGGAGGTATACAGATTGCTGTTCTCCAACATGGTGGCACATAGTTCTTCTCTTGACTTCAGTGCAGACTGGTTTGTCTCTTAATAGTGCAACCAAATATTTGCAGTGGAGTGGACTAAATGAAGCACCTTTATTGTCAAGTTTATCTTGTATTTTGGTACTTATATGCAAGATATATTTATTTATTTATTTATATTTCAAATTTCGTCACTGCCCATCTCCCTCAAAATATAGTTGTTTTAGAATTATGTTAGTCCGGCTGAGCTTCCTTCTATAAGAAAAAACAGAAAAGAAATACATAAATGTTGTTTCCAACATTTCCATCTTTAAATTGGCACAGACTTAACCTAACATTTTAGAATTGCTTCACTTTTTTGTTGCTCTAGAACATATGGTGTATTCGAGCAATATGATGGCAAATGCTCAATTTCAGTCTTTTGGATAACCATCTGGATTAGCTACAACATTCCTTAGGAGAGACCACATTTAAGTGAGGAAGTATCTCATGTTCTCATATTGGAATGTTGTACCTTAAAGCTTCAGAATGCATCAAAACATTGAATCATAGCTTAAAGCTTATTTAATACTCTGGCTTTTAAGAAAGTGATTATTGGAGAAATTATAAAACCTGTGTTTTATTGAACATAGGAAAATGCAAAGAGGCTTTTGATATGGATAAGACCCTTGTTTATACCTTGATTTTTAAACCAACACCTCAGTTTTTTTAGTTTATAAGAGACATTTTGAAACCCTAAGGACAAGCATTTGAACAACATAGATTTCCTTTTGAAGTCAGCACAGCATGTTTTGTGGCATTCTTAGCAGTTTGCATTATTTGGGGCATTTATTTTACTTATTTCATATATAAACTTAAAATGAAATCTGTATTATGTATGCTTTAAGTCCTATATATACAAATTCAATTGTATAAAGACAGTGAAGGATAGTTTTGTCACTATTATATCACTGTTCCTATAATATACATTATGATTCCAGTAGGAATTTAGACAAATCATATTCTGATGGAACATCAAGTTGCACAGTAAATAAGACAATCATTTCCAGGTAACAGTAGTGAAAGGATCAGAGAAACTAGTACACAGATGGCAGAGTATTGTGTTTATCTTTAAATAGTATGACGGGTTAACATATTCTGCTTCTTAGAATATTTCTACAGTATATTGATCTAATTAATATATCAGATTTCGGTTCAGTAACTACTGAACTAAGGGAATGGTCCCCAAAATTCCATTTAATTTTATTATGGTATGGACCAAATATTCTAATCCCCCCAAGCCCCCAAATTTCCGTTGCCTTCAAAACCAGGGACTTTTCTGATTGGAATTAACCAATTTCCTGAGCTTCTATTACTGCTATTTAAAAAGTCCATAGTAATTCTTCAAATATTGGTCCATTTTCTTCAAGGTGATCCTGGAGCATCATAATGGAGAAGTTAAAAATGAGCTTTGGCTGCAGGTTGCAAAGGTTCATTTTTGTATTTACTTTAATAGATTTATGAAGAGTTACAATTTCTATTTGTTTTAAAGTTCATGACATATGGCGCTCACACCTATTTGAAAAATAATTATTGACATCTGAATTTGCTTCATATCTCTCTGTCTCTCACTACCTCCCTAGAGGGAGAAAAAAGGACAGTACAATCTCTCGGATTTTATCCAACAAGATAAAATCTGAGAGATTTTACTGTCTTTATTTCTCCCCCTAGGGAAGTAGTCAGCACTTTTCAGGTTTCATTCTACCTACTTGCTTGGATGAATTTTGGCTTGTCCTAAAGAATGGGTTTCACTAATCTCATGGTAACAAATGTCAGGTTCCCTGAGAGTAGAAAATTGTGTTGGATTGTAACTTTTTTGTAGGGCTTAGGTTAAAAGGAATAGCAATGGGCTAAGCTATTAGATACACACTAGCACCTTGCAGCTTGTTTTCTGCTGCTCTTACTTAATTTTGTAAGCCGATATAATGACTAGAGATATTCATTAAAGCTAAAAAAATGTTATTTAGGAGTGAATTAAAAGTTGGCACTTTCAAATATGATTTAATGCTTATCAAAGGTCATCTTCAGGGGGATTTGACTGACACAAATTGTGAAATTTCAGTACTTAACATACAGATTCCTGTTTGCCCTCCAAATTTACAACTAATATAAATTGTACGATCTATGTTATAGAAGCTTCTATTCTACTTTATCAACTAAAGGTTGATATACTAAAATAATCATTTCTATTGAGAACAAGTCTGATATGAAATTGAAAAAAAGCCAATATTCTACGGATGTTTTAAGAATATTCTTGCTGAAATAGATTTAAATGTCTTCATTTATAGCTACTAAATTAAACTAAAAAATAAGCTAAATTAAAGTAAAATAAAGTAAAGTAAACTCAAATAAGGTTGTCACATCTGGGAATTACATTTATTTGGACCATAATAGTGATCTAATAAAGGCTCGAAAGTTTGATTATTTGATCCACTGTTACAGTAAAAAAAAGCTCAAAACAGGTAAGTAAAATATCTGGATACTTCTTAAAAGAGCCATAGCAATTAATATATTCAATGCATTTATCAGTACATTTAATAATCAATATTAAAAAATCCATCTGGATCATGTATTTCTTGTTCCATTATGGATTTAGAAGACCTATTAAACAAAGTTACTACGCATGTGGAAGATCTTGAATTGCTGCTAATTTGGCCTCACCATAATCTCAGTCAGAAAACTAGAATATAAATTGCTTGTTAAAAATATCAAAAATTTAAATTAGCCAATTCAGCAAAAAAACTGTTTGCTTTTTGAAAGACTTATAATGTTATTTACCTTATATTTATGTTATAGTTAAAGATTGCATAAAGATAAAAAGTATAAATTTAAAAAACCCTAACATTTCTTTAGGTCAGGAAAAGGAAAAAACAAACAAACCCTAAGACAAACTTTTAAAAGAATTTTAAAAAGAAGGAAGAAGCGGAGGGAGGAAGGGGGAGGAGAAGGAGGAGGAGGAGGAGGGCAGCAATCTGTAGGAAAATTGAAAAGAAAAAATACTGTGTAAAACTTGGAAATGGGACCTACGAAGTGTGTCTTATTCCATGGCAGCCCGACTGTGTGGAACACCTTCCCTCTTGAGATCCAGCAGCCCCTCCCAACCTTCTGGAACGATGTAAAGAGCTGGCTCTTCCCCCAAGCGCCAGGATAGGGTGAGGCTGAAGCTTGAAGATGCTGTTATTAGTCTGCATCAAAAGAGTTTGGTTGTGGTGCCAGGCTTTTCTTTTAATTGCTTTTTGTTTTTATTGTTTTATGTTTAGATTTAAACAGCTGTTGTGAGCTGCCCAGAGTTGTGCTTCTTAAGGGGTAGTCATATTAAGTTTTTAAGATAAGTATTTTTTAAAAAAAACTTTTAAAAAGTAAAAGTCATTGTGTACAATCATGGCTTAAAATTAAGGTTTCCAAGACATTTGTTTTGAGAATTTTAATTTACTTAGAATTTGAAGCTTATATCTTACTAAAGAGTAATTTCACCATTACCTCTCACCTGGAAAAGTGGGTTGGGGCTAAGAATTAATATCTTCATAATTCTGTAGGGTTTCACTAAAAAAGAGGAAAGACAAGACCACAAATCCCTTTCAGAAGCATGGTATGATCTGGCAAATGATATTTACAACCTGAAGAAGTGACACATAATTTGCTGTATGCTATTCTCTTCTAAATAGATCTGTTGAAAATTTGTCAGAGCATGTTGCTCAGCACATATTCAATAGAAATGATGCCAGATTTCAAATAACTTGGACAAATGTAGTTTTAAAAAATTAGAATATTCAGGCTTAATAATGGTGGTGTGTAGCTTATCCAATTTAACCATATGGACCCTTGTGCTATATAATGACATGTATTCTGTCTGAAGGCTTTTCATAAAGAGAAACAATTACTAGTAGGAAATAGACTTATTTCAATGCTTGTAATTATTTCCTGTATACAGTTGATTGACAGAGAAATGTGATTATCTGATAGAGTTAAATTGTTGTTGTTGTTTTCCATTTAAGTAAAAGTTTAATCTTAGCTATTTATAGATTGATTTCACAGCTAGGGAATATCGGAGACAATGGGAGTTGGGAAAAAAGTCCTGGTAATTATTAATCAAAGCAAAAAGCTTTGAGAAAAAAAAAAGTGCTAGAATACTTATCAGTTTGTTATATAAAATCTCTTGCATAGGTTTTCAATTAGTTCGTTTTCATCCAGTCTATTATTTATTCTATACATATGGTTCTAATGAAAATAGAAAAATGGAACTGAGAGCCATTTGCATGTGCTGGTCAATCCACTACTGTTCTCTCAGAGTTTCATACTGAGCAGGTCAGGGAGAGATTCAACCTTTGTGAGTTCCAAGAACAACCTCTGTGATCTGCTAACGCGTTTCCAGTCCCACCACTTGCTCAGAAAGGTGCCAAAGGCTACTGGCAGATCCACTTCATTTGCCATTTGTTTCAGAGAGGAAGATTATGGCAGGAATCCCAAATCTTTTGATCACTGAGTGTGGATTTTGGAGAAGCTGTGGGTGCTTCCTGTAAAGAGACATTGATCACCTTCTTTAATAGCCTTTTGATCAGGAGAGGAAATGAGATGTATCAGAGCTGCAAACCTGTTTAATATAGCAGAGGTTGTGTCTGTTCTTTATGATCCATAAACTGCTGTAGGAACTTTCCTTTTTGAAATATGGGGCATAAAATACTTTAAATAAATGTTTCCTTGAACAATTTTTTGAGATGAGACTGTACAGATGCTTAAGAAGTAAACCTTCCAGTTTACATCACAATAGAAAAGGCTTTGGGCTCATAGTGATATTTCAACAACTATTTTGAATAACATGTTAGACAGAGACTGATATGAGAACTTGACAATTCTACGTCTCAAATGGATATCTATTTGACATTTTATTTAGAAAATCTACAATGCTCAGTGAGAAATAATCCCATTTGCAAAGAATTGCAGTCAAATACTTGTTTCTTGTAAAGCGTGAAGAAAGATCGTCTGTTTTAAGATAAGCCAGTGGAAACAGAGTTACATACGTTGAACATACAGTGGAATAGATGATGGACTAGAAAAAGCAGCTATGTTTGACAAGTTTGGAGAAGTGCAAGAAGGGGACGGCAATGGATGAGGTGGTTGGCAGGATCTAAGAGATTATAGGGATGTTCTCAGAAGAGCCATGTTTCCTCTTTGGAAACAGGTCGAGGTGGGAAATGTTTGATCATGCAGTCACCAGGAGTTGAACTTCACTCAGTGACACCTAACTAATGAAAACATTGAAGTACAGCATTTAAAATGTGTGTGCTTTAGATTCTAAAATACAGCATCACAATTTGTTCTACAAAAGCCCTTGTGGTGCTTATTAGTTTAGCATCATACAGATCACTAAGCCTGACATTTACAGTATCCTAGAAATGGTGTATTCAGCTTTCTGAGAAAACTGTCTCAAGGTAACCAAATACATTTTGTACAATAAACTTAATGTTTTATACAGTTGCCTTCTTAAGATGGTCCACAATGTTTGTTGATTGAATTGTAATACACAGATCATATAATCTGCAGAGGCTGTTTGTTAATTTCTGAACCTAGTTTAATATTTAAAGCTTTATTGGGCTTTGGGTCAGATTATTGATAATGAGACTGCTTAGGCTAAATTATTTTTGGAAACCCTGTTTTCTGATCTGTAGTTTAGTCATTTATGGATATCAACAAAAAGCCATATTACAGTGAAGTTCTGTCCCTGGGAAAATTTACAAGCACTCTTAGATCACTTTTAGATAGGCTCTAAAAACTTTTATTCCGGTAAGCATTTAATGACAGGTTTTAAAGATGTTTTATTTTTTTTTCTTTTCTGTTAGTTTTTCTTTTATTCTTTGATAAATGTTTTATGGGTTCTTATATTTGTGCTGTTTTAGTGTGTGTGTGTGTGTAGTGTTATATTGTTCTCTGCTTTGTTAGGAATAAAAAGGACATCAATTTGAACAGAAATAAATAAAGCATGAATTACAGGTAATAGTAATGTGAAATAACATATTTCTTTTTCTTTAAGAAAAGTGTTAAAATGGGAAACTTAAGAGGCATAGTTACATTTCATTGACACAACTCTCTATATCAGTGTTTCTAAACCTTGGCAATTTTAAGTTGTGTGGACTTCAGCTCCCAGAATTCTCCAGCTGGCCATTAATAGTGCAGTTACTCTTTCTCTTAATAGTGCAGGCAAGCCTAAAATAAACAACCAACCATATATTTTTGCTTCATAGGCTATAAATTCAGAAGATTATCAAACCCCTGCTGCCATGTGTGGCTGTTGGAATATCTTTGGTTAACTTGTGCTGGCCTGTGCTTGCATGACCAGAAAATTAAGTCTGGAAACAATTGCTCTTACATAGACAACTATGTGATAGGGATCTCTTCTCCAGTATATAGTTGGCCTGAACTTCGTTGGCCTCTCGAAAATCTGTAAAAACCTGGCTATTTCTCCAGGTTGGGGCCAGGATTAGTAGAGTTCCTAAGTGGAGAGAGATATGAATGTGAGACCTGGTCAACTATCAGTGATTGTTTGGTTTTTAATTGGATTTGTTCTTTCTGGTTGGGATTTTGTGTGTGTGTGTGTGTGTGTGTGTGTGTTAAAAGAGTTTTGGCCAGTCAGTGTTAAGAGAGTGACCATGTTAGTAGTTTGTTTAATAGCCCAGTTTTGCTATTGGAATATAAAATCATATGTTCTATTCCCTTGACCGGTGCTCTGTTTTCTATACTTGCTTGTAAACTACGAGTAGCACTTTAAATTCACCACCTTGTGAGATTTTAAACAGTTCTGCTGGTTTTTAGCAATTACTGCAGTTTTGTTCATAGCAACATTTTATAGGGACGATTCAACTTCACTTTCCAAAATGTCTGGCTTTATTTCAGTGATCAAAGCTTCATATGTATAATTAATTTTGCAATTTTTAAAAAATAATTATTCCATATATTCAGGTTTGCTATTCCATGCCTTCTTGGTTTACATTCCTTTTGTGCCAGATTTTACTAAACTTGCATCTGGGGCTACAATTCCTGGTCATCAATTGGCTATGCTTGCTGTTACTTCTGGACTTTGTAAGCCCAGCCCAAACTGTTTTTATTTTTAGGAAAGTTGTTCTACATAAATTTTTATAACATTGTGATTATTGATTGAAACCCAATGCCATTTGAGTAATCCTATGTAAATAAAAAGTGCTAATGAACTACCAAAACTCAAAGGTAATTTACAATATATTTATTTAGGAATAAATTCTTCACTTACTGCTTCCTAAAATTCTAGGGCCAGGAGATACTGTATAATAATATAACAAAAAGGATATATCTCACTCAGTGACCTATATGCTAGGACACTTTGGTTTATTAAGAGTGTGTTTTATTGACAAATCTCTACCTGACAAGCCCCCAACTGCTACTAAACAAAGTTACATTTATTTTGCATTAATGAAATCTCCAAGTTTATGAACATTTTATGAATTAGGAAAGATGTTTCAAAACAGTTTGCCAAGTCTCAGAAAACCATTTTAAAAATCCCCACTCTTTTTATTACTGTAATTTTCTTGCAAGTATTCAGAAGAAAATTGACTAGCACGAATAAAGAGAAGCTGAAACTCTCAAAGAGGAAAAAAATCCTTATCTGGAGAGGTGATATGAAGAACCAAGACTGAAGTCAAGACACGTCATTTATAGCTGCATCATTTATAATAATTATTTATTGTAATAGGGGCAACCAAGTCATCTATGACCTTGTTTGGACCCCCACCTTTTCCTTTCTCAGTGCAGTTGTGAAGAGGAACTTAAAAACTTCCTTTTCTTATTTCACTTTATCACAGTGTAGTGCTGCGTTCAAACCTTAGAGAGCAATTAAATTTTCAAACTAGCTATATGCACATCTTGGTTTTCTTCAAACAGGTAATAATCAAGATTAAGGTGGCATTATTTAGTATGGATTGCTTAGTTTATTTAGATTATGATTAAACTGGGGTTAAATAAAAAGCAAAACCTAAAATTTTATATTTAGAAGGGGAATTTATGTCATAAAGCTTAATCCCCTGCTCTATGCAGAATCTGAAATTAAAGTACCCATGCTGAATGGCTGATGTCTTGCGAGGTAGACCAGACAGGAAACATGACCAAATAAGCTGATTCTACTGTATTATAAAGTTACATTAACAGAATCTTGTGAGTGTGAAAGTACAATTCTCCTGCCATCTCCTTTACAACCTGAGAAACTAGGGAGGGTCCCTTCTGAGCCTCTTGCCATTCCCACTATCCAGATGCGGGCCATGCTGACTCTTATTTGACCGTTCCTTAGGCAGCATCTCTTTGCCCCATCTCCCAAGGTCTTTCCCACATACCTTTACAGCTGTTCAGCCTCTTTTTGAACATATCCAATGAAAGGGAGCCCACCAGTAATTACCTCTGGTAATTGGTTTTACTAGCAAATTGCTGTTATTGTTAGGAAGGCTTTCCTAAGATTCATTTGGAATCTGATCTCCTAATCCATTGTACCACATTTTACTCTCTGGAATAGAAAACAGGCACTGACCTTTTCCTTGTAAAGTACTTCTAGATATTTGAAAAGTGTTGACATACTCCTCCCCATCACTCTCCTTAGGGCTAAACATAGGACATGGATATAAGAGCTCCCCTTTCAGATCTCTCTAATGTAAGGAATCTTACACTGGTGGCTGATATTAATCTCTCTGACAATGTTCCCTTTGTGCCATCTTTCCTGAAAAATGTCTTCTCTGCAACTTGTCCACATCTGGAAGGTGTGCTTATCAACAAGTTGTCTGCATCAAAGTTGCTTTGTTCAGATGAGGACCATTCCAATATATTAACAAACAAAGTCCTACTGTTTGGAAGGCATTCCAAACTTTCCAAAGGTCTTTCCATGGAACCCTGTCCAGATTATATTGGACAATCGGGGCATTTTCTTCATGGCCTTGGAAGGCACCTGGTCTATGTTGACAATGGTTCACTTTGACTGAGAAATTGACGGTTCTTGGCTTGCCAATTTTTTTCTTACACTTACCATCATACTCCACTTTATTTTAGGTGACCTCACTGTTCTTTCAATTCCACTGTGTTGGTCTTAGGAATTGAAGAAGTTCAGTGAGAGCCACACCTAGTTGTGTGATACATATGGGAGGCCACACAACGATGTAAGCTCTGGGCCATAAGCCATGTGTTTGAATTCACAGATGAACACACAAAGAAATATTTCTACAGGTAATTAAGCAGATCTTTAGGTGATGCAGTTTCACTGATTTTGCCTTTTTAAGTAACCATATCACACTACAGATATCAGGTTGATGCATTTGACTCCATGGACAGACAAGAAAGCAAACTGATGGATCATTGAACAAATCAAATCAGCCCGAGTTCTCACCCAAGACACAAATGCCTAGGCTCAAATTATCCCACTTTGGGCACATTATGCGAAGAACCAGCTCTCTGGAAAAGGCTCTGATGCTGGGAAAGGTGGAAGGAAAGAAAGAACGACCAGCAGCAAGGTGGATGGATTCAGTTGCAGTGGCAATGAGTGCACTATTGGGAGACTTGAAAGAACAGCTTAGGCATAGATCGTCATGGAGAAAATCTATATATGTGGTCACTAGGAGTAAAAAATGACTTGATGGCACATAACCAATCGATCGATCAATCCTTCCCTTCAGGCCATAGGCATTTGTAGGAGGACAAGGGAGACAAACCATGTCATATGTGCCATGATGTCCTCACACAGATAATGCAAATTATATAATTTTCTTAATTTATGTGATAATGTAATAAAGATGATTTGTACTGCAAATCTGTGCTCCAGGCGTGAAAGTTGTATTCAGTACGGAGGCTGTTAAAGATCTATAGTATGGACAACTGTATAAAATTCAAACTGAACCAAATAAAGGAACAGTGAGTTATTTCTGTTTCCAAGCCAAACCAATTTGTGCAAAATCTGATTAGCTGGATCTTGTGGCATTCATGAAGCAGCATTTCTGTATGAAGTGGCAATTGATGGCTTTTGTGGCAATTGTAAGACTGCTTTCCTTAACTTGCATGGGGCAAGCTATTTGGCAATTCATAGGCATTGCTGAGATTCCTGAAAAGAGGAAAGTGTTAAAAAAAGAAACAAAATAGTAAGACTTTCATACTTCTAGGCTATAGTCAGAGCCAGATGTAGGGCAATAACTGTGGACATATGCAAATTGCCATGGTAAAACTTGTTCCCATTCCTGGAGGGAAGTCTGTTTCTCTTGGTCCCTGTTCTTCAAAGAGTGATTGTCCTCCCTTTCCAGTTTGGTCTAAATTGCATTGTAACCTGGTAATCATTCCATCCTCCTTCCCCTTCCGATTTTCATTGTTTGCTCCTAAGAAATTTGTCCTTTCTTATTCTGTGTCATTTCCTGCCATGAGAAAATGACCATGAAAGAGGAGAATACACTGAACAAAGCTTGTTTCTTGGTAATTCACTCTAACGAATTACCGGAAATGATACGGATTTAATTATGCTTTCTACTGATGCAGTTGCTCACAGATGTGTTAGCAGTGTGGCACCTGTACAGACTGTTGCTGCCTATATTTCATGGAATGACTATGAAGGGATTATAGCTATGTAACTAGAGCAGCAGGGTGGATGAATTGTGGTTCCTTCTGAGCCATTTAGCAGAAAATATCTGTTCTCATCCTCTTAATACTTCTTTTATCTGTTTTCCTGAATGAATATAAGTTTTAGCTTCATCATTCTTGTTAAATCCAGTCTCTATTTAATGGAACAATTTCATCTCTCAGCTCTTTCTCTCAAAATCCAGTGCTTTCATGCATTAAAGCAGGAAATCCCAGTCACACTAAAAGACTGCTAAGGCCAGGATCAAGACAGTTAAGTAGCAAGACTGCCAGAAACAATTGTGCAAGTTTAAGAGTTTCAGCAAAGCTTGGCTTTCTTGCACTTTTTCCTAATAAATGTAACATGGCCAGCTCTGGTAAAGCATTGTAGAAAACAGTTCAAGTAGGTGTCATTGACGGGGCAGATTGGCATCCATAACCTTTAGTGGTTTGAAATCAATTAGATTATTTGTTAATCAGACTAAAGGCTTTGAATGAAACTAAGGCATTAGTGAATCAAAGGAACTAGGGTGATTGAATGATTGATTGATTGATTGATTGTAAAGATATCCTGTATTTTCTTTGGGCCTCAGTGGTTTCCTCTAATTTTATCTATACAACCTTGTGCAGTAGATTGAAATTGAGGTAGACTAACCAAAATCAGCCAGAGAGCTCTATGGTTGAGTGGGACCCTGCACTTTGATCTTCCCAGTTCCAGCCTGATAGCCAGTGCACTACACTGGCTCTCACATGTTTCATTAAGCCATGGTTTTGTTACCCATGATCTATTGAGCAATTCATAATCGACTGGTTTGTTTTGCAAGTTCTGAGTCATAAACTTGGCTCAGAAATCACAATGTCTGTTTTTATTTAATTTAGTAAGCCAAAATCAAATAAGGTTATGGTTTACTGTGGTGTTTGAACCCAGGTTGTGGACATGACAAAGACATTAATGAAACAGGTAAAGTTATTCCTATTAGAAATCAATGTGAAATGTTAGTCATGGCTAACTTAAGTACCATGATTTCAGTGGAAACTCAGTATACTGTAGCTTAGGATATGCTTACATAGCTCAGTAAGCTATGGTTTGCTTTAGCCATAGTATATTGAAAAAAATGGCCCCACAACGTATTAAGCCAAAGCCAAACAAACCACTTTAGGGTTTAGCATAATGTGATCTGAATCTTACTTTGGATACAATTCTGTTTTGAAGCTAGAATAATTACTGAAGATGAGAGATTATTAATTAGTGAATAATTTATCCATATTATATCATTCAATTATTATATAATTCATGCAACATATTTGATCTGAAAGCCACATGAACAGACATGGAAGCAGCAGCTAGATGCACTTCAAACAGTCAAGATCCAATATTTCAGTTTTATTAATCAACTTGAATTGTGAAGAAAAACAAGAGACAGGAGTTACCCCCATAGTTATGTGTGTTTATACTACCTTTCCTGAGGGCTACTAGGATATATGCTATTTTCTAATTTCATCCCCAAATAAATTTTCAGCACTTAATAGAGGAAATATCAGCCTAAATCCAAGTGAGTAAAAGCCTCAAAATATGTACCGTCTGGGTAATTTTAAAGAAATAATAAATGTTGCTGTTAACAAAATCTTCATTGCTCCTTCCTTTTTCCGCATATTCATGAAATAACAGTGTAATGTAAAAATAAACGTATATTATTTTGATTGAACATAAAACAATGTAATGTGAAACATATTCCATTGGTTGGCAACATTTCTATTTGCCAAGTTTAAACAAATGTATATTTTACAGAAGTGGCTTATTTGACCTTTCCAATAGCTTTGTTTTCCCCCTTGACATCCAATTTTATATGTGTGAATTGTTTTGTTACACATTCATATTTCTCATTTGGTAAAAAGCTTGGGTAATGCTCTAACACTATCACCATCATCATCATCTCATTTGCATCACCATCACCATCATCCATATAGCCACACTTAAAACTAGATGATTTTTCTCAATAAATAAATGAACAAGTAAAGTGTTTTTGACTCATTTGTTTAACTGGGTTCTCTTTATATAGTTTTAGGACTTGTGTGGAGAACTGATCACATTTTAGGTCATATTTATGCAGAAATATTGAAAATTCAAAAGGGTTCACCAACTTTTAAGCACCATTGTATGGAAGAAATGACCAGCCAATTTCATTCCACTTCTTTACAGAGTAACAGGATATGGAGTTTTCTGCAGCTGACTTGAAGTGAGTGGCCACATCAGTACCATGAAGCTCAATATCTCATTCCATGCTACTGGCTGCCAGAAACTCATTGAGGTGAATGATGAGTGTAAGCTATGCATGTTCTATGAGAAAAGATGACTGCAGATGTCTCAGCAGATGCTCCTGATGAAGAGTGAAAAGGATATGTTGTCTGCTTCAGTGGTGGCAAAGACAAACAAGGCTTTTCCATGAACCAAGGTGTCCTCACTCATGTATGTGTCTATTTGCTATTTAGCAAGGGCCACTAATGATATCATCCTAGGAGAACTGGAGAACAAAAATTCAAATCTGTTTGAGGATGCATTGTTGATGCCAATTTAAATGGCTTAATGAAAATATTAAATTATTATTAGTTGACTCATTAAATTTAATGCAACTTTTAAAGCTGCCACTTTTTTTTCAGGTTATACAGAACTTTAGAAAAAGGGACTGTTTTAATGAATTGCAGAGAAGAGGTGTTGTGCTTAAATGAGGGTTGAAGCACTTTTTCCAAACAGGCCATCCATGGGTATGTGTGGAAAAAGTCAACGTGGTAACCACAAACTTGACAATTTTCACCCCATCCCCCAGCCACAGATGTCCCTTCTTTCAAAGTTTTTTGAAGTATGAACAGCCAGGCACATAGATAGTTATATATGACTTGGAGCATGAAAGTTTGAAGAGAAGCAAATACTCCTAAATATATGAAGTAATTCTGGAAGGGAACTTGTTAAAAATAATTAAAGTGAACAAATTGGGTATTTATTTATTTAAAATACAAAAAATGGAAAGAATGGAATATAAAATTTGATGATAAATAGTCCATAAAATCTCCATGCATATGTGTAAAAATAGAGAAGGTGACTGGTTTGATTTTGTTTAGTGCTATGTGTAGTTCCATTCATTATAGTTTATTCATAAATTCATAATCGATTCTTATGGATTATCATTGTGTGTGAATTGAATGAGAGATACATTTGTAATCTAAGTAGTTATGCCTCAAACACTAGCGCCGGTCATCAACAGAGGTGTATGTGATAAACATATACTAATACAACATATTAAAATGAAAGTTAGATATTCATTGAGGAATGCAGACAATTGTCTTTCAGATAGTTCAGGCTTTGTTGGTGTTTATTGGTAAAGGTCAGTTTCAAATATTGGCTTTATTAAAACAACCTGTTTAATATGCAGCACAACCTGTGAGGGTCAGGGAAAAGACTGAAAATGTTCAGATAATCAGACATTTGTATATAAAGGTTTCATTTTCATTGATGTTACCATTTTATAACTTTTCAGTAGGGAACCTTCAGTGGGAATGAGTTTATTTTTGTTTACTTGTTTTTAAGAACAGAAATTCCAGTAACATAATGAGTATTGTGAGAGGAGGCAGCTGCTACCTAACTGTTTTTATAGATTTATTTTGTTTATGTGACTGAGATGGAAGATATGATAATGCTTTTGGAGGAACACTATGATATTTTTGTATTCAGTGACAGAACCCTGAATAAATGAATCAATAATCATACTCAATGTGGCATTTCTTGTGTTTGAATTTTGACGTTTCAATTAGTTGCTTATCTTAGCTGCCATATGGTTTAAAGGTGGAGGAATTATTCATGGGGGAAGGGGAAAACACATGGAAGGCTGTTTGATCTGCTAGCTAATTCTTGTGTCTATTGGTAAAAGTGATGAAAACTCCTAGCCAGCTTGCTGAAGTGTGAATGGAACAACCTTTAGTTGCATCAGGACCACTTCTGATTCAATAAGTAAAAAAGATGAAATCCAAACCAGAATTCTTTTTGATAAATTTTGTGGTCTCTGTTGGAATGGAAAATTAAATGGAAGATGGATGGATGAACCAGCATGACATTTGAGCCTCTAGGGCAAGTGCCAATTGTACTGTGTGTTCTGTAATTAAAAGCATAGACAAAATCACTGTGAGTGGAAAAAAATAATTGTGTTCTTTATACTGTCTCATTTGTAACCCACTCATGGAAGTTAGAACAGTCAGTCAAAATCCACATTTATATAAACTTGAAATCAAGAATAATTTTTAAGCAGTGTTATTAATGCTGAAGTAACTTAACCATTTATAACCAAGTTATAAACTTCTGGAAAGGCTGGGATTATTTCTGATTAATCCAAGAAGGATTTAGAAAGCTCAGCCATTTTTATAAGATTATGTCCAGTTCAAAATAGTAAAGTCTCTCAAAGTAGATAAGTGTTCTTCTTTCCTTTCAGCTGCATCACTTTGTAATGTTTGGTCAGCACCAGATGCCAAAGTTTCTGCTGACAATAAGATAGATTGGTCTGAAATGTGCAATTCCAGCATCACGGGAATAAAAAGGTCGATGTTCCTCCCAATAAACTAGACCCACACTCAAAAGTCTTGATAGCTGCAGAAATGAACAATATACTTTGAACATGAATAAGTTGTATTACTTAAGTATACAATTCAATATATCTCTAGATTTTACATATAGCTTCAGAATACACTGAAGTCTGCATAAACTTTATCACCTACTCACTGCTTAGGAGACAGACTACATGTTCAGAAATAATATATTAGGAGGTATTTTTGGTTGATTCATGTAGGATATCTTATATTTGTAGCCATCTTGACCCCAGTGCCATTCAGGATGCATGGCCTATCAGTTTATTTCTTGGCTCAAGTTATAGGGCTAGTCTTGATCCTTATAATGAATTGCTGAGGCTGTCTGGAGGTCCACACCTCCTCTCTTAGAAGCTTTCTGGATATTCACACCTTAGTCGCATCTCCTGCTCTGGGAGAGCTTGGTTGCTCCAAGTATCTTCCAGAGGGTGTCTCACTCTTATTGAACTAATATCTTTGATTAGGTTAGAGAGATAAGGCAATTGCATCCTGTGCTGCTTTTTGGTATTAAACAGTCAAAATGCAAAACTGAAATAATTTTAATAATGCTATTTCCTGGCTTTGAAACATAGAGGCATTATGACTAGAGGATTCAGCTCTTTCTTTTTTTGGGAGATAAACTAATGTCACAGAAAATAAACAGAAACAAAATTTATTTTTAAAAATGAAAGAAAATACTTAATTACTTGGATCTCATTACATTTTATATTTATATTTATTGATATTGATATTTATTGATGAATGATATTTATGATTTTATTGAATTTTAAATTGTTTTATTGTGAACCACCCAGAGTCCCCCGTATGAGGGAGCTGGGCGGTGATAAAAATATGATAAATAAATTAAATAAATGCTATCTACCTCAGGTAATAAAATGCAAATATTTGGTGTGGAAGAAGATAAAGACAGCCCAAATGAATACTGGAGAGATTTGAAATTAGTGTTACAGATCACAAGAAATTCTAAAGAAAAAATATAACTTTATGAATGGACAACTGAAGTATAACTGAAGGTTAAATATCCAATATTATAACTCGTTCAGAGAAATAAAGAACATGAAACTGATTTCCATTTTAACAATACACCAAATGGAAATAAAGACCTATGGCAAATACCTGGCTATATATTTCACCTACTTCTGCAGTCATTAACCAAACAATTCCCCACTCACTAAGGTCATTCAATAATGTTGTTAACTGACATTATTTTCAGGACACTTAATTTGGACTGAGAGCCAGTCTGGTGTATTGGTTAAGGCTAGAAACTGGGAGACTGGGAGTTCTAGTCCCTCCTGAGCCACAAAGCCAGCTGGGTGACCTTGGGCCAGTTATTGTTGCAGCCCTAGGAAGGAGGTAGTGGCAAACCACTTCTGAAAAACCTTGCCAAGAAAACTGCAGGGACATGATTGAATGGATTTAAAAAAAAATTGGACTGAATGACTCTTTTAGTATTAGACAGGTACAGCTATATGGGAGAAGAATCACCAGTCTAGAATCTTGTCAGAGGGTGGGAAAGGGGATGGAAAGCTTACAGACACACATACACTGTTCTTCTCTCAATTACAATGGAAACTATTATAAACATGGGTTATTCTTCCTCCAAGCGTAGCCATTTGACACCCCCAGGAAACCATAAAATCCATCTAAATAAATAGAATAGTGGATACCGGAGCTCATTGCTCTGGTTAGGAAAGGTCAGCATGATTTCCATTAGATGGATTATTCAGTCTTTGGAGAGAAGGAGAACATATAATATGTAGTGGAAGATGATCAATGTATCTTTTCAGCATTAAATCAAACTCAGGACTGCCAAAAAATGTTAGCTGTTCATGTTGAATGCTCAAAATGTACTGTACATTTTGGAGACAATCATAAGGCTGCTTGACCATCTCAGTTTGGAGCCAATTTGTTCTACCATCTGGGAAAGAAACATAGAAATGTCATTTCATTGCAGTGAAGCCCAGATGGTCCAATTTATCTACCAGTATGGCAGATCTGAAAACTTAAAGCTTGTAAGTAGCCACAGTACTTTTAATTGAGCTAAGCAAAAAGGCCTTCTGCTTAAAACTTCTCTCTGGCAGAAATGCAAATAACCCAAATCAACAAAAAAGGCTGAATGTCTGTACTCCTCAGATGATCTTTTTAAGAAATGCAATGCCTACGTTTCTGAAATTTTCTGCCCATTACCAGGTACAAGTTTCTGTTTATACACATCTCCTTGGCTCATCTCTCTTTCTCGCACACGTGCTCTCTCTCCTTCCTAGCCATTATGCTATTCACTTTCTTAATCATTAAGACCTTCCATTTGCAAAACAAGTTGTTTACGCCTTCATTTGTGTCATGGTTTCCCAGCCACTTCTGGAGTCAAAGTATTTCCATTTACCCATTCTTCTTTTTGGTAATTAGATTGCTTATGTCATATTTTAGTTTAATTCGTAAGATCTATTTGCCTTCCACATACTTTTCCATAATATTTCTATGATATGTCTATACTTCAGGAAATGACAGTTATCTGTTTTGTGTAATTGTTTTGTATAAAATTAAGTATTATTTTCCAGTGGGTTATTCCATTAGTATAACATATAAAGCTGGAATTTCTCCTTGACTAATCTTTCCATTTTGAGTGAAATGTTATACAAGAAACAATTGTATAATGAGGGAAACTGTACATCAAACAGGAAAAGTTAACTCATTTTTTAGTTTGAGAGGAGGGAGGAGTCAGTCTATATTTGACAATTCTTCTGGCAAAATCTGGATTTGATTTGATATTTTTATTCTGTGATGTTCTGTTGAACAGAAATAAAATAATTTAAAATAATTTAATTTATTATTGTAATATTCTGGAACAGAGACCCAATTTGGTCTATTGGTTAAGGTGTTGGACTAGGAGGGGGGAAACTTGAGTTCCAGTCCTGCATTAGCCACAGAAGCCAGCTAGGTGTCCTTGGCCCAGTCATTTTCTCTCAGTCCTTGAAAGAAGGCAATGGAAAACCACTTCTGAAAATGTGGCCTACAAAATGGCATGGACTTGTTCATTCAGGAGTCAAGTCTGATCTGAAGACCAAAAAAAAAAAAATGTGTGTGTGTGTATATGGGGGGCGGGGAACTACAGAGATTCCCACCTCTTTTCTGTGAGTTGTGACAAGTAAATTGTAAAATAAATTTATTGAATTCACTAAACAGAGGTGATTGCCCACTAAGTTTCTACAACAAACACATCTGTATCTGAAGATAAGTTTAATTCCATGGCCATTGTGAGGAAGTAAAATGTTAAAGATTGCAACTTGACTTGCTTTTCACTTTGGTTTTGTTCTTTTTTTTTTAGATTGAAATCTGAGACTGCACAGGAAAGAACAAATGGTTTTCAGGTCCTGAAAGATACTATAAATTGTTGAGGAGAATATAGTCTTTCAATATTGTAATATTTGACTGCCCTGGAGTTGCAGTTTGTCTCTTGATTTCAGCCTTTAAACTGAAGCTATTTTCAGGCTTTTAAACTGAAGACAGTGTTTGCAAAAAGAAGGAGACTTTGTCCTAGTTGACATGTCTTGTTCAAGAACAGAGGAAGTTATGTAAATGATGACAGTAAAGGTGTAAATAATGACAGTTGGCCTGACACAGGACATTGAACATTTATCAGGTTTCAAACAGAAGTTTTCCCAGCTGTATTGTATAGGGAGATATCAGAACTTTTGTGAACTGTGAAATCTTCGTAGAAATACTAGGAAGTGCACATAAGTCAGGGAGGAATGGCTGTTCTGAACACTTATTCCTCTTTTGAATTTTTGAAAAAAAGCTTCCTTTAAATTGGGAAGGATAACAACAACCACAACAACAACGCATGGCATATCCATCCCAACTATTGCTGGTACCATGTAAGCAGGACATTTCTACCATGTCTTCCATTGCCACCCAGATATAGCATATCCAGCCTGCCTGTGGCTGCTATCCCCCATGGCCATCACCACTATCTAAGCATGGCATATCCAGTTTGCCCATGACTGCCCTACCCCACAGTGGACCCTCTTGCTTTAACACCATTTATCTAGATGACCTGCTGCCACCAACATATCCATCCCGGTGGGTATTTTTCTCCCCAAGTATCCATGTACCTTACATTTGCCCAGAACATGCATGGGTTAAGTTTATATCCAAACCACACACCTCTCTCAAATCTGTGTTTGGATGAAATACACATATTATCGTGGACCATCCTAGTCGACCTGTTCTGTGTGTGGACTGGTTCCTGGGTGGAACTTTTGGCATAACCTGTATAATTGTATATAGAACAGAATTCTAGCTATTTTGTCACAGATTGTATAAAACCGAATCAGCTCTTTTTAGCATTTTAAAAAGAGAAGTTAGAAACAAGTTCCATTAAAATGATTTCTTATTAACTTATCAGTTAATTTAGCCTATTTTTAGCAACTCATCAGCCGGGAAAGCTATCACTTCTCTATTTCTATCATTAATTATAGTTGTCATGTATCTGAACTGGCCCCAACTGCTTTTAAGAATTCTAGAGTGCTGTTGAAGGAGTCTATAGCAACCCCATTTTTCCACCTGAGAGAATCAATATAGCTCATGTTAAGGGTTGACAAATTGTGCTTTTAAGAAGAACAGGGATTATCTGAGTTCACAGAACCGGTTATATACACAGAGTGATATTGGGGGTTATTCAGTTTCATATTGGGCAGCCACTTGAATAATATGGTGAAAACAGCCTTAAATGTTAGAAGGAAGCTTAGAAATATATTCGTCTTTCACAGTTGGTAACATTTTCCACTCTCTTGGGCTTTTTATATATTTAGAATGCCTTAGTTTTTCTACCATGCAGAATTATCTTGTATGGCAAACATTATTTTGAAAGTTTGCACCATCAGTCACATCACAGAGCCTCAGCTTCATGGATCAGCTCATTAATTTCTTCGTCTATCACAGTCTCCCTACGCTCTTCTACTGTTCACTGTTTCTCATTTGTGGAAATATGAAACATTAGTTTGTTAATATTAAGAAATGGGTACATATTGTAGGAAATGGAAGAGGAGAAAAAGGAGAGACCTGCACTCTAAACATCCCAGTCATATTAAATAAGTTCTCTGAGAATAAAGTATTTGTGTTTATCGATGGAGTTGGATGGACCTGGTTCCTATTAGGATAAAGCGAGATAATGATAGAAGAAATAAGTACCATTATATTCTTATTATTATCACTTTAGTTTTGGGACAGTATAACAACAAAGAGACAATCAGTGTGGACCTAATCTCAGAACTAATAATAATGCTTAGAATCTGGTGAATTGGACCCATGTCTATAGACAGTTGCAAATCTTAATCTTCTTGTTGGTGGGGAAAATCCTTCAGTAAGAATCAGATTTTGATTTGATACCATGTATACATAGTTGAATGGCTTATCAATGCTGATAGTTTGATACAGAGAGAACCATAAAGTTCATGCTTCTGATGCTCTCTCAGTGTTGTGCTGTACGTTATTGTGAAAGACAAAGCTAGTATCAGTTATGATGACTGTTTATGCTAGATAATAGGGTTAAAAGTTTGTTGCAGGTATTATAAAATCCCAAAGAATTTAGGCTTGTGATTTTTAATAATGCATTTTAGATTTTTTTTTTCAAAATGTCTGTTCTACTTCAATAAGAATATACATATATTCTGATTTTCCTTAATGCATAAACCATCCCTATGAATACCACAATGGGGTGCCATGAGTTTTTTATAGAGTTTTTACTGATTTTATTTTTGGTTAGGGGGGATTGTTGCTTTTACTGTTTTGTACACTGCTCAGGGTTGTTATTACAATACGGGCAACTATATAAATGCTTTAAAATGAAGAAAATTAAAAAATAGACACTCTTAGGTAGATTGATTGGAATTATATCTCTAATGAAAATGGGAGGAAGAGGCTGAAGCTAAGAACCAGTAAATCTTATAAAGCCACACAGTAGCTTTGTACAAAGATGAAATTTGAGTTTCTTGATATCCTAGCAGCTCTGAAAGCTAAAATGGTGGAGTTGGAAACCACCTGAACACTTGGTATGATCCACTCTGCATGTCTACTGTAACAGGTCACTCCTTTCCAGCCTAATGCCTTCCAGAGATGCTAGAAGTAGAATTCCAAGAAATCCTGGGCCAGCACAATCACTGCTACATGGACTGTAATTGTAGTCTCTGAGTAAGATTTCTTGGAAGGTGATAGCTTTCACATTTCTGTTGCTCTCTTGAGTTGACTTAATCAACATGTTACTTTCAGATGGATTATTACATTGTTCTAACATTCAGCATTGCAGTCTTTGTTGTTACCATATATGTGATTTCCATACCTGTGAGAGAAATTCTAAGTTGGAAAAATTCATAAACAGAGAAGAGGGTAAGTTAAAGGAAAACAACAACAACACCATACACCCATTGTTGTCATATTAGAAATTTCTATGCAAATCCTCCCTTTTTAAATATATTCTTTCAATGAAACATGTACTTGACCTGTGAGGAAACTTGCTATTACCAAGTGGCTTGGTGCCTAATTAAGTAAAAGCTTGGCTTGAGTTTCAAACCTTGGATTTCTATTTGGATATTTCATAAGTAAATGAAATTTCTTTGTTCCAAATCCCAGAATCCATTTAGTCTTCAACTGGTGGTGATCCAAATCTCTTATTAGCATTCTATTTTATGACTGAAATGATGAATAATTGTTTTGGAGCAATTACAGGGATTTTATAGCATATGTTTGTAACCAGAAAGCATGTGAAGATTGGCTTAGTATGTTGGGTTCCTTCCTAGTAAATGAGAACTTAGAGTGTGCTATCATATCAGCACAAGTAATTGCTTTCTTTAGCTTGATGTTAAGCCACCTCAGTACAAACAAGCTGCTGCCATCACTGAGATGCCTTAGCATAAGGACTTCGTTTACACTGCCAGCTTCCTTAGCTTAGCACTGAGCTCTAGGAGCAGGTCATTCTAGAAGTTAATTAGCCACTTAGGAAGTGGCTTGAGAAAAAGCCAGTTCCCAGAAACAGTAAGGATCTATTTGTAGCTGAATTTGCACATGCTAATGTAGCCAGTTTGGTCTAGTGGTTAAGGTGCTGGGCTAGAAACCAGGAAGCTGAGAGTTCTAGTCCTGCCTTAGGCATGAAAGCCAGCTAGGTGACCTTGGGCCATTCCCTCTCTCTCAGCCCAACTCACCTCACAGGGTTGCTGTTGTGGGGAAAATAGGAGGAGGAAGGAGTAGTAGGTATGTTTGCTGCCTTGAGTTATTTATAAAAAATAATTAAGGTGGAATAGATAAATAAATAAATTCATCTCAGAAAGCTGGATGAAGCCAGCTTGATACCAATCAACATAAAAGAAAGCAAGAAATGCTCACTTTACCAGGCTATTTTGAGTCAGGAGGGTCCTTGCTTAGTTTCAAGTAGAATTGCTATCATTATGTTGATGATTTCTAAATCTGTGTTTTTGTCACAAAACATCCTAGATGTCAGAAGCACATAGAATACTGCCTTCTACTGGGTGAGAAGCGTTTCAGACACTTTTTCCCAAGTACTAGTCAATGACGTTAATGTCTTCATAGGCATGCCCCAATTTCAATTATTACATGTTATGGTTAGGATTAGGATTTCAACTTATTAGGCCTGGGCAGTCCAGTTGTTGGGGTACTTTGGAATGTGTCTGATGCAATCTTCTCAACCTACTACTTAAAGCATTGAACACTGCACTCTCTCAAAGGTTTGGGACAGATGCTTCAAGCCTTTTTAGATATTATCTGAGTACGAGTGTACTTCCAAGGAGGACACTTCCACTGAGATTGCCATCACAGCAGAGCCAATTGTAGAAAGGTTTGTGCAGCCCTTTAACTTACCTCCACGTGTCCACCTTCTTTTTTGGGATTCCAAGGCCGTACCTGCATGGAGAACATGGTGTTCCTAGTTCCACAAAAAGCGTCCAATGATACTTGGCTTCTGTTACTTTAAAGCTTTTCTTATCGTTTTCTTGTGACATTCTGTATAATTGGAACCAACTGTTAAGATACCTGCTTCAACTTTAAATGTCCTGAAATTTTGGATCTCAACCCAAAGACAATTGACTTAATGTTGTGGTCTTAAACTGGCAGCACATTGATTGATTATGTTTAAAAAAGAGTTGGGTTCTGGAGGCTACCCCTGAAATTTTGATCCACATTGGTGGTTTATATCTGTACTTTATTAGACTAAAATGGGCTATTGTATTTGTCCAACAGAAACAAAGACCGGTGTTATCTGTTCCAATAGGAAAGAGATATTTTCATGTTTCAGTAGCTCTATCTTGCAAGGCAATCTGGAAGATGAAATTATTGTAATATAGAAAATGCCATTCTAAGTATTCACAAAGCCTCTTCCACAAATGCCTTACTACAATCTTACAGTGGGTCGGATTAGGCAATGCCTTTAGGATACATTTTATTTTTAAATATTATGTACAGTTCTAAGAAAAAGTACGAATCTCCTTTAGATTTTCTGAATTTCTTTGTATCATTGCTACAAAATGTTATCAGAGGTTCCTGTGGCTCCTACAGATATATAAAGGGAGTTTGAGTGAAGAAATAACACCAACATTTAGTACTTGTTTCATTTCTTTCTTAAACACTGTCATCCAGTATGTAAAATGCTGGTTAGATCCAGTAACTGGTACCATCATCTTTAGCTGCAGTAATTGTACTGCAATTGGAGAGATTAGTCTTGCCCATCATTGTGTAGGGATTTTGAACCATTTCCCCATGGAAAACTGAAGGAAGATATATGTATATGTGGTAGTTGTTTGTGCCCTTTCAAATGCTGTTTGCTGAAGTTTCTTAACTATCACATGAAAAGAGACGGGAATAAAAACCATAATCACAATGTTGGGAATCAATCGTAGCTTATAAAATAAAAGGTCTTCAAAAGCTTACTCTAAAAAATAAAGATTTTTTGTCCATTTGACGAGTCTTCTCAAACACAGTGGTAAAACCTTATTCAGAGTGTGCTGATGTACCTTTTCCTTCTGAACATGCTATTATATTTTGAAGCCAACAATGTGTGTTGAAACTTTTCAGTCCAAAAGGGGAATACCAAAGAAAGCAGTCTAACCAGTGGAAAGTGATTTCTACAGTCTTATTCTTCAATGTGGAAATTACGTCACCACAGTTGTCTTGAGTAGAACCCATTACTGGAGGTAATTAAATTGTTAATATATTTTATGCCTCTTATAGAATTCTAACATTCCTTTTTGATACATCTCCTGTTGATTAAATCATTAAGAACTTCCCAACATGAGTTAGTTGAAAGAAACTAATAAAGTATTGTACCAAAAAACTGATGAATGAAGAAAACAGGTTCAAATAGTTCCTCCACAGTTTGGACAATACTTTTAATTCATATTACATCGAAATGCTGGGCTACTAGTCTTTAATCAGTTTGTTTTGAGTGTACCGCAAACCTTTTTTCCTCATTGAACATATTGTATCATGAGTGCAATGGAGATGAAGAGACAACATGTAACATCCTAGGACTTGTATGTGAAGGATAAAGTCTCATAAGTAAGAAGATTCTTCCACTGAGTTCAAAGCTTGTAACTGTCAGGAGAGCTGCTTGCCATTGTGACTGAATACTTATTAGGCTATAGTACAAGACTAAGTGGTCAAAGAAGCTACTATTCAACCTTAAGCTTTTATTTCATGTAGTATGAATAAGGCTTGTAGCTTTGAACTGATAATGCTAGGAAATTGAATACTAAGCTTTTGCTTCAGCGAATAAATAAAACATTAGGCAAACATTTAGTTGTGAAGGGCATCAAAACCTCACCTTGAATAATGATGACTCAGTCTGGAATGCTTTACATCTAGTATGACTGTAATATTGTTTCAAAACAGTAGTTCCTTAATTTGACTAATTTTCTACTCTGTCTTTTTGTGAACTACATGGCAAGGGTGGAAACAGATGAAAATATAATAAAAGCAGTATAGAACTACCTAAATGTCAAAGGGTTCATACAAATGTCCAAATAATTAAAACGTAATTCATTTAACATGTAATCAAAACATAGAACTTGGAGAGGATGAAGCAAGCGTACTTAATAGAGATGAGGAGTGAGGGGGAGCAAATTGCCTCTTCCAAACCAGTGTCTTAACACTTAACATTTTAAATTACCTAGCAAGCAGCTGTCCTGCCATTCCCAGGAAAGTTGCTGAGTCCCAGTCTAGAAAAGAACATGGCAATAGATCTGGAAAGACCTCTCAGTTTACTGCCAATCAGCCATTCAGATAAGAACCAACTTTCCAGCTAATGCCCCTTCACCATATCTACCTTTTGATAATAGGACATGTGTAGGATATACTTTGCCATTGTAAAGACTAGCCATAGACCTCCCCTTATCACAGAGCCAGGGGATGACATGTTATCCTCCTGAAATCTGCCATGAGAGTGATTCTTTAAATTATTTATATGGCCACTCATCTCACACAGGTGACGCTGAGAAGCAGAAGCAGCAAGGGTTAAAAGACACACAAAAAACAACATGCAATCCCTAGTGCTCAAGGACAAACAATAACCCCACTGACAAAAAGAAGCACATTGGCAACAGCAGAGTCCATCTAACTCCTGACCTAAATGTCTGGGGAAACAGCCAGGCCATAAGTGCCTTAAGAAAGACTAACAGGGCTGGGGCCATCCACATTTTCAGAGGTATGCTGTTCCATAGAGCAGGCACTACCACTGAAACGGCACAACTCCTGGGTCCAACATGATTATATTATTTGATGGAAGTAGATCTGGTGGGATGAGCAGAGAAAGTCTGGCCAACTAATAGCCTGTACATACCCTGGATATATACAGGAGAAACTGCCAATAGAATTTAAAACAGCTTATGATGTCCAACTGTCACCTAAAACTGGAATTCCTGGGGTCCAGAGCTCATATCTGGGTGTCTCTGGCTCATAAATTCTTCCAGGTGGTGTGAATCCCTTAACCAATCCTATCCATTCATGCGTACTACACATATGAATAGCAGGAGGTAGAACCTCTCCCCTGTGAATAGTTTGGTGCAGCTTTATATGGCAAGACATAAGCAAAGGTCATTCTTAAGTCCTTTTAACTTGAGATTCCTTAAGTAAAGGAAAATAACAAGAAACAAGTTACAAGTATAAGTATATACTTAGATAAGATAAAAGGGTTTATATGGAGATGAGCAACATGCTTGGTGTCCATTGATCTGCAGGCTTGGCTGGAAAGATAGAAGAAGTGATAGATGAAAAAGGAAAGTGGACCCCCAACTGGAAAGGCAGAGCATGTACCAGGTAATAGATGGTACATTTCTTCTACCTATTTGGCAGGTAGAGGGAATTTACTATCTGTTCCCTTGTGTGTGCTCAGCCTTCTGCCAAATAAGTAGAAGCACAGCAGTGTTATGTCCTCAAAATCCTCATTGCCTTGGTTCTATTTGGTTCTGGTCCATTCTCATCTTTGCAATTCTGGTACTTTGGGCTGGACCCCAAGACCTAATGAAAAATAAATGTAGAACAAATGAATGGAATAGCAAAAAGAAGAAAGGGAAAACCAAGAAAATCATGGCTGGATGGAGTTGATGAGATTCTCAGAAAGATGGGAGAAGTTTAAACAACATTAGGCAATGTATGAAGCAGTCTATGGACATGTTAGAAGCAATGATAGTTTACCAGGTTAAAAATGTATGGGGAGGTATAATTAATGGTGTTGGTAGATTTTCTTTTCCTTGTTTTAATCTTATTTCTTAATTTTCTTGTCTTACTATTTCTTACTCATTTGCATAATGTTGCTTACTCTGAAAGAGGATAAAGTGATGGGCATATTACTCTACTGATCTGGACTACTTAAAATCAGCACGTGAAAGAATTGAGGGTATTGGTAAAGTTGAGAGCCAGTTTGGCATAGTGGTTAAAGTCACTGGATTAGAATCTGGGAGAGTGTGTTCTAGTCCTGCCCTAAGTGTGAAAACCAGCTGGTTGACTTTGGTACAGTCACTCCCTTTCAGCTCTAGGAAGAAGGCAAGGGCAAACCATTTCTGAAAATGTTGCCAAGAAAACAGCAGAGTTTTCTAGGCAGTTACCAGGAGTCAAGACTGATTCAAGAGTGTGCACATATACACACTTTTACATGTACTGTGGAGTTAAAGATAGAAGTAAAAGATTTTTTTTCTCTATACAAAGTATAATAGCTGAAATGATATAGAAAGTACAGTTGTGGGAAAAAGTAAGTACACTCTCTTTGAGTTCTATGGTTTTACATATCAGGACATAATAAAAATCATCTGGTCCTTAGCAGGTTCGTCCCCATAACATTGACCTGTCCCACCTGGTCAGGCAGGGAGGGCATGCTATGGACCCCATCAGTAAAGGAATTTCATCTAGTGGGGTCCAGGAGGCGAGCCTTCTCTGCGTGGCGCCCGCCCTTTGGAACATCTTGCTCCTGGAGTTGAGACGGGTTTCCTCGCTCTTGGACTTCCGGAAGAAACTTAAGACCTGGTTCTGCCGCCTTGCTTGGGAGGGGGAGAGTGATAGCTCCACCTGGGGATGGCTGGCGCCATAGCACCTCTTAGCGATTGTGTTCCATCTCCACTTGGATTTTACATTTGTTTTTATGTATATTTCAATGGTAATTTTAGGTGGTTATGTTTTTAGCGTTATTTTATTGTAAACCGCCCAGAGTCCCCCATTGGGGGAGATGGGCGGTGATATAAATCAAACAAACAAACAAACAAACAAATAAATAAATAAAACCTCAGATGAACAACAACACATGACATATTACACCGTGTCATCATTTATTTTTACAAAACGAAAGCCAAAATGGAGAAGCCATGTGTGAAAACGTAAGTACACCCTTACTGCTTCCATGGGTATTAAGAGGCTAAGTAGCAGCCAGGTGCTGCTAATCAAATGCCCTTGATTAATTATCATCAGCAAGTGTGACCACCTCTATAAAAACCAAAGTTTTAGGGGTGTGCTGGTCTCGAACATTCAGGTGTCGTTAACACCATGCCAAAGAGTAAAGACATCAGCAATGATCTTAGAGAAGCAATTGTTGCTGCCCATCAATCTGGGAAGGGTTATAGGGCCATTTCCAAACAATTTAAAGTCCATCATTCTACAGTGAGGACACTTATTCACAAGTGGAAAACATTCAAGACAGTTGCCAATCTTTCCAGGAGTGGATGTCCCAGCAAATTCACCCCAAGGTCATACCGTGCAATGCTCAGAGAAATTGCAAAAAATCCAGGAGTTACATCTCAGACTCTGCAGGCCTGAGTTAGCATGTTAAATGTTAAAGTTCATGACAGCAGAATTAGAAAAAAAGACTGTACAAGTATGGTTTGTTTGGAAAGGTTGCCAGGAGAAAGCCTCTTCTCTCTAAAAAGAACATGGCAGCATGGCTTAGGTTTGCAAAGTTGCATCTGAACAAATTGCAGGACTTCTGGAACAATGTCCTTTAGACAGACGAGATCAAAGTGGAGATGTTTGGCCATAACGCACAGCACCATGTTTGGCAAAAACCAAACACAGCATATCAGCACAAACATCTCATACCAACTGTCAAGCACAGTGGTGGAGGGGTGATGATTTGGGCTTGTTTTGCAGCCACAGGACCTGGGCACCTTGCACTCATTGAGTTGACCATGAACTCCTCTGTATGCCAAAGTATTCTAGAGTCAGATGTGAGACCATCTGTCCGACAGCTAAAGCTTGGCTGAAACTGGGTCATGCAACAGGACAATGATCCAAGCACACCAGCAAATCTACAATGGAATGGCTGAAAAAGAAAAGAATCAAGGAGTTGCAATGGCCCAGTCAAAATCCAGACCTCAGCATGATTGAAATGCTGTGGCGGGACCTCAAGAGAGCTGTGCATAAACAAACCTCAATGAACTGAAGCAATGTTGTAAAGAACAGTGGGCCAAAATTCCTCCACAATGATGTGAGAGACTGATGTTGTTGTTTATTCGTTTAGTCGCTTCCGACTCTTCATGACTTCATGGACCAGCCCACGCCAGAGTTTCCTGTCGGTCGTCAACACCCCCAGCTCCCCCAGGGACGAGTCCGTCACCTCTAGAATATCATCCATCCACCTTGCCCTTAGTCGGCCCCTCTTCCTTTTGCCTTCCACTCTCCCTAGCATCAGCATCTTCTCCAGGGTGTCCTGTCTTCTTATTATGTGGCCAAAGTATTTCAGTTTTGCCTTTAATATCATTCCCTCAAGTGAGCAGTCTGGCTTTATTTCCTGGAGGATGGACTGGTTGGATCTTCTGGCAGTCCAAGGCACTCTCAGAATTTTCCTCCAACACCACAGTTCAAAAGCATCGATCTTCCTTCGCTCAGCCTTCCTTATGGTCCAGCTCTCGCAGCCATATGTTACTACAGGGAACAACATTGCTTTAACTATGCGGGCCTTTGTTGTCAGTGTGATGTCTGCTCTTAACTATTTTATCGAGATTTGTCATTGCTCTTCTTCCAAGGATTAAGTGTCTTCTGATTTCCTGACTGCAGTCAGCATCTGCAGTAATCTTTGCACCTAGGAATACAAAGTCTTTCACTGCTTCTACATTTTCTCCCTCTATTTGCCAGTTATCAATCAAGCTGGTTGCCATAATCTTGGTTTTTTTGAGGTTTAGCTGCAAACCAGCTTTTGCACTTTCTTCTTTCACCTTCATCATAAGACTCCTCAGTTCCTCTTCACTTTCAGCCATCAAAGTGGTATCATCTGCATATCTGAGATTGTTAATGTTTCTTCCAGAGATTTTAACTCCAGCCTTGGATTCCTCAAGGCCAGCTTGTCGCATGATGTGTTCTGCATACAAGTTGAATAGGTAGGGTGAGAGTATACAGCCCTGCCGTACTCCTTTCCCAATCTTAAACCAGTCTGTTGTTGCGTGGTCTGTTCTTACTGTTGCTACTTGGTCGTTATACAGAGTCTTCAGGAGGCATACAAGATGACTTGGTATCCCCATACCACTAAGAACTTGCCACAATTTGTTAAGGTCCACACAGTCAAAGGCTTTAGAATAGTCAATAAAACAGAAATAGATGTTTTTCTGAAACTCCCTGGCTTTTTCCATTATCCAGCGGATATTGGAAATTTGGTCCCTAGTTCCTCTGCCTTTTCTAAACCCAGCTTGTACATCTGGCAATTCTCGCTCCATGAACTGCTGAAGTCTACCTTGCAGGATCTTGAGCATTACCTTACTGGCATGTGAAATGAGTGCCACTGTTCGATAGTTTGAACATTCTTTAGTGTTTCCCTTTTTATTGCTGCTAAAGGTGGTTCTACAAGCTATTGAATCATAGGGTGTACTTACTTTTTCACACATGGCTTCTCCATTTTGGCTTTCGTTTTGTAAAAACAAATAATGACATAGTGTAATATGTCATGTGTTGTTGTTTATCTGAGGTTGTCTTTACCTAATTTTAACATCTGCTAAGGACCAGATGATTTTTATTATGTCCTGATAGGTAAAACCATAGAACTCAAAGAAGGTGTACTTACTTTTTCCCACAACTGTAATTGGTGATTCTGAGAGCATTAAAAGAAAAAAAATGTTTCTAATTTTTTAAATTCTAAGGCTCATATTGCTGAGAGAAATTTAAATTGTAATTTGCATTTTTAGTTTCTTTTTAATTTTTTTTTATCCTGCCTTTATTATTTTTATAAATAACTCAAGGCGGGGACATACCTAATGCTCTTTCCTCCTATTTTCCCCACAACAACAACCCTGTGAGGTGAATTGGGCTGAGAGAGAGTGACTGGCCCAAGGTCACCCAGCCAGATCCTCTAAAAATATTAAAAGAAGCCTTATTTAGTACCTTGCTAACAATGCATTCCTTATACCTACCTGCCAAAATCATAAGCAGAAGCAATTTGTTCTTTAACAGAGGAATTCATAGTTATAGTGAAGTTGAGAGCACAGGCAGAGGAGCAATTAAAGTAAAACTCTAAGTGCTTGCAATGAAACATATGAAAGAAGAGCTGATTAATAAGTGAACGGTGTCAGTGGTACAATTAGGTAATTTTAGACTCTGAAGATAATGGTCTTATGTGTATTATTTACCTTGAAAAATGATGAGCTACGTGCACTCTGTTTGGGAACTCCTGTGCATATCTGGCTGAGTGGAGCCCTGCATGGTTATACCGAAGTGTTGCTCAAACACTGTCATTCATCAGTGAAGTGGCCTAGATAGATTAAACATCTGGCCAGGAGAGGTAATTGCTAAGTGAAGTAGTGCATTTCATTACAGACATAAACACAATATCCTCTAAAAACTGTTCAAGATTGCTTCTCTGACTTTGACAGTAATTCTCCAAAGCAATATTGGGCATTGTGTTACAGTGTAGATCCATTTTTTGTTGACAAATCTTTTCCATGCAGTGGAACATAACATTTTCTTCTGATATGTAAAGCATCAATTTTTCCCCCCTTCTTTCCTATGATGATTAACTAATGCATCCTTGTTCTTTCTGTCCCTTTTTTCAGCTTGCCCATAACAAGTCACCAAGAATCATGATTGAAAGAGTCTGTGAATGGCTCCCAGCTTTCCTGTTGGTCCTGCTGTACCTAATCTTCAAGTGGTATGTTACAGTTCATTATGTTAGTAGTTCTGCCAAGAACAGCTTAGGGTTGGTGTGTAGTGTTTGGGTATCATGACACTGATGAAAGCATCAGTTTATTGCTATGAGGTCTACTTAATTGCCCTGATTTTTGCAAAATGAAGGACCTCGTGATAATAACTAAATCAAGAGCAGGTAGGTGAAACATTTTCAGTAAAATATTGTTTGCTTTCATGATACAAATACAGATGTAAGTCAAGAACTGGCCTTGGGACCAAGGAGAAAGAGTGGTGAATAAGGACAATTACAACGTAATTGTTTTTCAAAACAATTTGTATCAAGAATAGCCTACTTAAAGTGTCCACTATATAATATCACCTTTTTGGGAGTACACCTTTTTGGGGGGAGATGGGCGGTAATAGAAATTTGAAAAACAAACAAACAAACAAACAAATAAATATAACCAGTTACTTCATGGTTCATAAATTTAATGTGAAGAAAGGTATTTTGGGGATACAAATGAACATGGGTGTCCTCAGTTCTGTTCATCACATAATGAAAACAGCATTATGCTGCAAACTCTGCCCATTTGGGACATGCAATGATGTCACAATACATGGATAATACATGGGGCTTACATTGTGACATGCATGATATTGCTTTCATCAGACTTACCACTTTGGCCCCTCCCTGCAGATTCAGCTGCAAATAAGCACATTCCATTGCCTTAGGACATTTTATAGAGCTGTTGCCTAGATTTAATCATGGATCTTTATACATTTGCAAAGTCATAATCATTCTCATGTGGATTTTACAATGTTCTGCAAAATGGTGTAGCATAAAATAGGCAGAGGAGAACAATTAAGGGAAGTGAATATAAAGTTGATGACAAGAAAAAGAAGATTGAATTGAAGGAGACAACCAAGATTGATAAGGAAAAGTATTATTTTAAATGAAGGAAATGGGGTGGAATGAAATCTGCCACAGAAGTGTTCAGTGCTTTGAAACAAGGGCAGAAATAAAAGAAAAGAAACCATCATCTTGGAGGAGAAGCAGGATAATGTAAATCAGAGGAATGTAGTTTATGAAATAGTATAGAATGAAAAGACAGCAAAATCTGGCCAAGAAGTTTTCGAAAGTTTAAAGGATGCTGATCCACATCTTTCTGTTGTTTTGTCTGCTTTTTTGTTCATGGAAATTATTTTTGGAAGATTAGAATATGGGCAGTTTGCATTGTACCAGCTCTAGATTATATTTCGGTTCCTTTTGGTTGTATGAGTGGGTAAAGGTTTGGAGCTGGAGTTCCAGATACAAGTTGCTTTGCTTTCCATGTGCTTTTGTTTACATTTAGATTACAGATATCTTGGTTTTATGTAGAATTTAGGGGAAACAGCATCTTACTTTGGGAGAAATGTGTGTATAAATTTAAGAAACATATAAAATATCTTGTGCTCTTTTGTAAAGTTTCTTTGTGACATTTCAGTACCTGTGGTAATTCCAATACTATGAAAGTGCCAGAAACTGCTAAAAAT
Organism: Candoia aspera; assembly: GCF_035149785.1. Taxonomy (NCBI): domain Eukaryota; kingdom Metazoa; phylum Chordata; class Lepidosauria; order Squamata; family Candoiidae; genus Candoia; species Candoia aspera. The sequence continues at coordinate 168,541,217 of NC_086155.1, forward strand.
AGGTTTGTAGGGTCTTCCTCTACTTGCACTCCACTGCATAGTGGTCAGTGGTCCATTTATTGTTTACAGCTGTGTTTCACATTTATCACCTTATCTCTTGTTTGCTCTCTACTGTTGAACATGTTTACATTTGTATCTTGAACAGAATTTTATTTGTTTCAGGCACAAACATGTGCAGTTATAATTTGATGGATGCTGATGCTGCTTGTTCTGATTTAAAGGGTCATTATCTTCTGTATAATGATATCATTTGACATTTTGACATTTGCCCTTACGTAGCTTGACAACACATTTTTCAAGCAACATAAATAGATGATCTAGTCTTAAATGTGCCTTAAATGTAACTTGCTCACATTTCTATTTTGTCAGTAGAAATTATGTTCAACAACTTGCATACATTTTTAATAATGGCAAAGGCTTTAAATCCATAATGGATGTATATACTAATCTTAAATGGGAATAGAGAAGCATCAGGGATCTATGCGTAATTCCATGTTGAGGCTTGCTTTCTTGACAAAATGAAAACAAAGGTTAATAGACTAATCCTTTCAATTATCTTGCTTTCTTCATAAGGTCACAGAAATTTCTTCCACATTGCCAAGAAATAAATAAGACTATTCATCCACATGTTCTTAGTCATAAATCAATTATCACTTTGTTCCTGCAAACCAAGACAGAGTGAAGCTTATCTCTAGCTAAGAACATAGTTTACTTCTTGTAGTGGTATCCTTCAATTGTTAATGAACAGAGCTTTATCAGAATAAATGATACAGAACCATATTCCTCAATTTTCATGGCAAATGGAACTGTGGAAAGAAAACAGAGAAATATTTTTTCCAAATCTTCTACAAACAGTTCAGATGTGGAACTTTTACATGGACACCTATCTGGCAGCTACCAAGGAGTTCAAATCTTTTTTTCTCTTTTTTTACCCCAACAATGTTATTGTTGTTCCTAGATACTGACATGGAAAGGTTTTGGGACATCTTTTTACTTTGATGGTGGATTAGATCATTATTTCTGGAAACTTTAATCATGTTTGAGAACCTTTACTACATTGGAATGCTATCCCACCAGAAGCTCATTCTTTTATATGCAAGGTATTGCAAGCTGATATGCTGGACAGTAATATAGTGGATATATTGTGACTTTTAAATCCTTCACACAAATATATATATATATATATATATATATATATATATATATATATCTCGTTCTGAACTAGATTATTTTTTGGTAGATCAATCCTTAGTTGAATTAATTAAGAAATATAGTACAGGTATTTCAAATAGTTTCCAATTAATAGTATCAGATATTATAAGAAAGAGTCATCTTAATTTTTTTTTAAGTTAGTATTTAAACATATTTTTATTAACCAATTCACTCAGATATAAGACAAGTTCAAGGCTTCTTTTAAAAAACTACAAATAGGCATTCTGCAAATTTACTGATTGTGTGAGATGCCTTAAGATATATGTACATGGTTGCATTATTGCTTATGCTTCATGGACAAAGAAAAAAGAGTTAAAGAAAAATATGGAAAAAGGATAAGGAAATGATCTGTATGTATATAAAATGACAAAGCCAGAATTATATAAAACCTTTATACAAATTAAACATAAACAGTTCCCATCAAAGTGAATGTTCTTGAAGCAGAATCTTCACTGAATTGTATAAAGCGAAGATATTGTAAATGACTAGGGAACATTTTCCCTACTATTAAGGATGCCAACATTATGTCAGATTTCCCTCAATTTTGGATTGGCAATAATTAATATACAGGAAAAGGGTCCGAGTTCTGATTGATAATCTTAGAAGAATTCCAGTGAGTACCCTGCTTTCAGGGAAGAAAATCCCTACTTAGAAGCAGTCTAAGGTAGCAAAACTCTGGTTCATTTTCTCCCATATTTTTTGATGTAAAGTGGAAGAAGCTTGTCTCTTTAGTGAAGGTGGGACAGTTGGCATGTGCTGATGTCGACTGTAACTGTTGCTGGATTTCTTATCAGTGTTATCATGTTATTCACTTATATAATAATTTTGACTCAATAAATATTGTTTAGATTTTTATTCTCAGTTGTATAATACTGAGAAGAGCCTCATGTGGCACAGAGTGGTAGGCGGCAGTATTGCAACCAAAACCCCACAACCTGAGTTCAATCCCAGTGGAAGCTGGATCCTCGGGTAGCCGGCTCAGGTCGACTCAGCCTTCCATCCTTCCAAGGTCAGTAAAATGAGTACCCAGCTCGCTGGGGAAGGGGATGACTGGGGAAGGCAACGGCAAACCACCCGGCTAGAGTCTGCCAAGAAAATGTCACGAAAGCGGCATTCCCCCAAAGGGTCAGACATGACTCGGTGCTTGCACAGGGGACCTTTCACCTTTCACCTTTCACCATAATACTGAGTCAAATGTAATTGAGGAAGAAAGATATAGATATATAGATATACTGTAGATAGATATAGATATAGATATAGATATAGATATAGATATAGAAGATAGGTGTAGGTGTAGGTATAGATGATATAGATATAGATGATACAGATACAGATACAGATACACAGATAACAAATGACCACCCATTTCACTGAATGTGACTCTGGGTGGCATACAACCAACGATTAAAACAATGTCACAATTGTTAAAACACTTAAAAAATAAATAAAGGCAAGATTGCAGAAGAACATCCATCTAAATACAGTATAATGCATCTGTTCCTAAAATCATACATCATACAAGCTGTTTCGTTATACCTTTGCTCTCCAAGAAATAATAGATACCAAAACTATATAATATAGAAAAACCAATTTGAATGCTTATCTCATTAAGAGACAGAAGGCATATATTGAGTTCTTTGCCCCAGTGGTATTAGAGCTCCACAATGTCTTTTAAAGTAAGATATTTCCAACCTACTGCAGCAAGGTTTATATAACTATGATTTTGAAGGCTGATGAAGATCCTGTTGATTATGTAAGCTATTGTCCAATTTCCTTGTTAAAGGTTAATGCAGAAATATGCACCCAGCAACCCTGATGTACAGATTACAGATGATGCTTTGATTTTCCCACTTGCAGTCTTTTTTTAAATGTCACCAAGCATCTCATTAAGTCGGAAGTGTAAAATGGTTGAGGAGAACACTAACTCAAATGATATGGCCTTGTCCTATTGTTGCCCTTATTTTAGTTCAACATCCTTATGTTTATTAATACAGTGTTGCAAATATCAATGTGGTTTACATATGTGAATGCATTTTTGAATTATATACCACAAACTTGGAATTAACCACTGTATCTAGAATAGTAGATATATTGAGCATGGGGTGATGGCTGTTTCAATATGGAGCATACTACTGCCTCCTTCAAGGCAGGTGGGGCTACCCTTTGACAGGGAAGGCATGAATATCACACACAGTGTCTCCTTCAGATGATTACTCTCAGCCAGTACCTGCCAAGTGGGACCTAAAGTGCAGTTGGTGGCCAGAACTCATCCAAGCACCTTTTTCACATTCTCAAAAGTTCAAAAACTCTTACAGACTTTGTCAGCATTTGAACTACTGGAAAAACCTGCTTGGGTGATTTTCTGTAGATGCAACAAGGGAAGAGAAAAAACTGATTTTTCTCTTCCCTCACTGCCATGGCATAGGGTGTTCAGTGAGCTGTGTGATGTTCATTTTTACTTTTGTTTTTATGCCACCAGTGACTTAGTCCTCTGTCCAATTTTTTAATTTCCTGCAATTCCTCAGTAGACCTATGATCAGTGAGCAGGCAGAATATCTTGAGAAACCAATTGCCAGGGATAGCTTGATATTCCAGTAAGTCATCAGTGCCTTGACTGCAAGGTCTGGCACATTAGCAAGCTTTCCTACAACTGAACTTTGAAAAACCCACCTCCCCAGAAAGCAATAACCCATTACAGCCAGACCCCGAAAACCAGCCCTGTACCTCTTCAGAAAAAGGAAAGATTCATTTATTGCAGCTAACCAGCTGATGATCTATCCATGAAAAATGAGTCAAAACTGGCCACTTCACTCAGGAAACACCTTCTTCAGTGCATAAAACCAAATTCAATGTATAACAAGTGGGGGCAGATATTATTTGAGGTAGGTTCATGACCTATCATGGGGGAGATGACCATCTGAGCTGTCCCCCCATGCTGTCAACAAAGATAGTTAAGTCCTCACATAAAACAACAATGGGATCTTCCTCAGCTTAGTTAGAGAGGCCACTGGTCATGTTAGACCAACAGGATCTTGATGCTGCTCAATCACCCAACCTTAGGCACAGAGATTTAGAAATCGGGTCCCTTTCATCTTGGTTTTGGAGAGTCAAATAATTTCTGTGACCCCTCTCTCCACACCCTTGATATCTCTGCTGCTGAACACAGAAACCTGGTGGGAGAATCTGGGACCAGATAATACTACCCAGCTTGCTCAACCAGTCCTCTGTTACACATACTAGGTTGGCCTTTTTATCCTGGATTAAGTCTTCCAAGAGATGGATCTTATTTACCACCAACCTGGCATTTAACAGAAGAAGAGAAACATCAGAAACAAGCAGGCTGAGGAGAAACCAATGATGGTAACAATGAAAAAGCCATGACAGCAGCAGCAGCAGCAGCAAAAATGGCCTTGTAACCATGTCCATTAGGGAAACTGAGCCACCCTGCAAGGCCATACAAACAGGAAGCAGAAAGCCACAGTGGTGATGACAGCAAAGGCTGCAAATAATAGAGATCACACTGACTGCAAAAGCAAAGGCATGGCAAAGCTGCTTGTGAACCACTCCATGAGATAATATTGCACTATTTCTAGGCATACTGTGAATATAACACAAAATAGATTGAGGATTGGCTGCATTTTTGTGTTTCAAGCTTTTGAAAACAAATACTTAAACTTGTCTATTCACAGTACTTTTACAAGAATATATTTCTGTCAACTGCAAATTGTTTGGTTCAGTCTCATTTGCTTATTCTCTATTTATCGTATATATGTCATTCCATAATTCAGTTCACCCTTTGTGCTTCTGAAAATTCTGAATTAGTTTTGCTGGTTTGGATTGTGCTGAAGAGGTTTAGCTACTGACAGTATTTCATTTGTATTATGCTCCCCGCTTGTAAGATAGGAACCACGTGACAAGGATTGATCTGTGGAGTCCTTGGTGCTCTCCTAGCCTTGTTGTTTTCTTGCAGACATTTCATTGCCAGACTAGGCAACAACTTCACTGTGAAACAAACAAACAAAAAAAGGATTGATTTGTTGGGCAAATTCTTTTCTGCTTTGTTTTCTTGTGTGATATTGAAATGAAAGAACCCTTAAAGCTGCACGTAAGATTTATGGTTAGTTTGCAATTCAATCAATGCCCAGTAAACAACAACAATGCAACTTCACCAAAGTAGATCTGATAAATTATCCTGCTTTTAAGCAACATGACCTTCATAGCAGAGCTGTTTTAAGGTCAAATTCATTTCAGGAATGCACCTGTAATTACATCATCTTAATGACACCCTTATGTTGTACACAGTTTCTCTAGAGCAGAGTTTCTCAACCAGGGTTCCATGGAACCCTTGGGTTTCGTGGGAGGTCAGTAGGGGTTCCCTGAGAGATCACAATTTATTTAAAAAAAATATTCAAATTCAGGCAGCTTTACATTAAAGAGGTAAGTTTCATTATTTTTAGTTTAAGAACACTATTAATGCATATATACCGGCATACACATGAAATAAAGATAATAATTTTGTAACTTCTGGCCTATATTTGAGCCTGAATGTGCAGGGGTTCCCCAAGGCCTGAAAAATATTTCAAGGGTTTCTCCTGGGTCAAAAAGTTTATACAGCTTTTCTTTGCTGTATAAAGTTGATGCTGCTTTTCCAAACGTCCAGGAGACCTTTTGAACAGTATGGAAATTGGTCCTGGAATGGCCACAGGAGGAAGAAGAGGTCAGACAAGCTCATCCTTCCTCCATTGGGAAACCTTTATCTGGTTTTAGTTCTCTTTTTGACTAGAAGAAACTTTGACCTTTATAGAAATATAGATATAACTCTATATAAGTAAATAATAAAAAAAAAGCTTTGCCTCTAGGAGCATACAATGGCATGCCACTGATTTCCCTTTGCAACATAAATGATTTAAGTGTGTATTCAAAAATGTTTTTGCAGTGTTACATAAATACATTGTCTGCCAAGGGATTGCCAAGTACAATTCCCTAGCTGCCTATTAGGTGTTGTGTATTTGCACATCCCATCTGAGATGAGTTAAATGAATCTGCTATTCTTGAAAACTTGAGTTTCTGTCAGATGGAAAACAGGAGACGAATGAGAATAGTTTATTCTTATTCTGGAGTTGCCATATGCTGCCCACATCTTAAAAATCGTCTGCAACAAACAACTCAACAAGCTTACTATATTCCATTCTTAACATCCCCATTTTGAGGACTTGAAAGTTGGTCTTGAGTTTGGGGCTGGGAAGGGAGGCAGTTCTTTCCACATTGTTTTGAGTGTTCCTATATACTGTAACTGGTCTTTTTAAAAAACAATTCCTCCAAACCATGAAGATTTGGAGACTGCATTAGCCAATAAAATAGCAGACACAATTTGATAGTTGCAGTGAAATACAATTTCACAACTAATCCCTAGTAGTCAGCAATATGTTTGCAGGGTGAGTATTTTTGCAAAAACAAAATTGTTGGCTTTGAAAGCTGCTGCTATACAAATGAAAAATGTTGGCTTTCTGAACAATCTCTATCCAAGCATAATCAAAATATATGAGGTATAATTGTAAAATTGCCATATAGTATAGTTTATTGAATAGCCACCCTGGCTACAAAAGTACCATGTTGGTTCTGGCTATTTCTATGGCTATTTCTCTTGGTGGCTCACAATACTAAATGCAAGGTGCATTTTTTAATTAGGTTAAAAAGGTATATATTTTGGGAAGGTAATATAATTGCTTTCCAGTTCATATAGTTATCTAAAAATGGACAGAAGCTCTGTTTGTAGCCCAATCATGAACATCCACAGGGGGACAAGTAACGTCATGTGTTACGATGGCATTGCACAGACAGCACAGATTATATGCTGGACACCATTTGGCTCATAATGCAACTGGTGCTAATTACCTAATTTCAATAATTTGGTACAGTAATGTCATGGCACGTATGACATAACTGTGACCACTGCCGGATAACTATGAGCTCAGATTCTTCGCAGATGTATAGCACAGTAGTATAAATAAGCTTAGAACAGATCTTTTGTGAATTCATTGGGCCTGAAAAGAATTTGTGATTGTAATATTTTCAAAAGAGCTTGCTCCTAAAGCAGGCTTTGTCACTAGGCTCTGATGAAGTTTGTGTCTAAAGCAGGCATTGTAATTAGCTAGTCACAGTCAGATATGTGAAATCTAAAAAAAAAGTATTTTATTTTATTTTCTGAAAAATTGAACTTCCCAAAAACAACCTGCCAATGAAATATTTTCTTTTAGCATATTGAGTGCAATAAGACAGTGTGCTCATATATTGCTAACCTTTATTTCTTCCAAATGTTTTCTAATAACTTATAACAGAAAACTTTTTATTTACAGTATTATAGCAGAACAGCTCGTCACCAGAAAGGATTTACTTGAGCAGAAAAGTTTGACTCAATCTAAGTAAACCTTTATTTTTCTGAATTGGAAGTCTACCAAGAGTATAAAAATGAAGTTTCCATCTCAGAAGAAATAGAATCTGTGCACAGTAGTGATAGCTCAGAAAATGAAACCAAAATGGCAATGTCTAAGTCTATTTGTCATACTGGAATTTCCCCCCCCCTCCATTTTTCTCAGTTCTTTTTCTAAAAATGGGACTTTGGAAGAGTTATAGGCCAGAATAGATGATTTAGTTTTATTTCCAAATTGATGGATTCTTCTGTCTTCCAACTTTATTTTTTGTCAGCATGACAGAATTAACAGGCCCTAGGTTTCTTAAAGTTCTGTAACTTACATTCCATTTGTAACAAAAATGAAGAACCTTTTAAAGTAAGTTCAATTAGTGAACATTACTGCCTGACAAAATTATACTTTAATCTGTAATAAAGATGCTAAATATGATAATATTACAGGTAGTCCTTGCTTAACGATGGTTATTGGCACTGGAATTTCAGTTGCTAAGTGACACGGTTGTAAAGCGCAACATCACATGACTGCACTGCTTAGCGATGGCAGTTCTGGCACTTCCAGTTGCTGTCATTAAGCAAATCCCATGATGTCATTAAGCACAACATCACGTGGTCACCATTTGCTACCTCCTGCCAGCTTCCCCATTGTCAGAAGCTGGCACTGAAGGTCACTAATGGTGATCACATGACTGTGGGACGCAAGGTTTTAAATACAGGGCACTGTTCCTTGGTTCTGAAAGCTATCTGAGAAATTAAATAATGGGGCAGATAGTTCCATAAACATAAATCTCAGTGCTTTAAAGCAAGTTTATAGGTGAAATAAATTCATTGGTTTTGTCCTAACAGCCAGGAAACACGCTGAGACAAGGAACCGGTCTCTAATGTTTATTGCTAGTACTTAACAGGAATCCTAACAAACTGAAGAAGCGTGGGAAAACCCAGACATATAACCCCCAAGGGTTAAGGCGGTCCCGATCTGTGTCTCTTTGAATGGCTGACCAATTCCTCAGTGCTACGCATGCGCTTGACAGTCTGGATGGGAGCCCCCTGCTCGCCATCCTTACTCATGACAGGTTTGCCTTGTACGTCGCTTTCTATCTCCTCACAGCACAGATATACAAAAATATTATTTCCATTTTCCTTTTCTTTCTTCCTTAAAATAATTTTTAACAATGTAAATGCCTAGAAGAAAATTTGAAACATAAGGAGAAAACTGAATGCCATTAAAAATTATTTTATACCAAAGTAGAATAAGCCAGTGAAGTCACATTCATAAGCAAAGAATTAGAATGTGGAATGATATTTCCAGCAAATGTTCTGGCTAATTCATTTAGAGGTAGTTTCAAACTAGCTAGCCATTTGGCATTTTCTCCTTTGCTATCAAAGAACTCTTAAGTTTTTTTTATTATTCTTGTAATAAAATACCTTTTCTTCCCCCTTTTTTTAGACAAATATCTCTTGGTGCCATAGCACATGGATTTCAGGACTGCATGTGAAGAGGTAGTGCAAATCTTCCTAACTTAAGTATGCACACATGTGCTAGGTTATTTTATCTTGTTTATTTTCATGATAAATATTGTATGGATTATATGAATTATTAAATGTAGGTTTGCACATTTAAAGATAAAAGAAAATCAGCTTTACAGGGGAGGGGGAGGATTCTTCTCAAGTTCTCATTCTTTGGATGTTTTTGTGTTTACAGTATCAAGCTTCACACAAATGCAAAGATGATTTTAACACAGCTACACTTCACTTAATATCGTATCTCCAATCATAACCATGTATAAGAAAACAGTGAACCATTAAAAAAAACTCTGTATGTGTTCATGGGCATGTTTATGCATGCATTGTTTTTATCCCTTTTAATTCCATGCTGACCATTGGACTATGAATGTGGTATGCAAAGCCTTTATTTCTCATTTTCTTTATCTAGCTCTTTCTACATTTGATCCCTAATTTTCCACTTCCTGCATTTTCCAGATTCCAGTTATCATTAAGAACTAATGATAAGTAATGCTATAAAATAAAATAGTGTTAAATATGAGTAATAAAGAATGAATTTATTAGTATTAACCCAGAACCAAAGAATACGAGTTTTAATTGATAGGAAGATACATGAAGCCTACATAGTAAAAAAAAATGCATTGCTAGCGGTAGAAAAAAGCATATGGTCCCTCAGGACAAGATTAAAAATAGTGAATGAGTTAAAGTGAATGAGTTCAATCTTACTCTAGTTAGTCTGCATGGTATTATAGAAGGTGAAGGTGTTTCTAGAGAAACTCCCAACGAAGTTCTTAATAAACATAGACTACAGGAAGAAAAGAAGGTGTGATAGAAGGGAAAAGAGTAATAAGGCAAGTTACAGGATGGCAAGGAAGATACATTAAGGTTGGAAGGTGTTTCAGACCCTATTCTCACTCAAGAATAACGTATAACCTTTAGAATAAGATTTTTTTTAAAAAAAATTGATAACTGCAGTGCTTTCATCGTTTTAATTAGTGAAAAGGAAAATAACACCCTTGTAAAGTTCTCCAGTTCATTCATCTCTTAGAAGTGGGTGAGATCAAAACACAGAAATCTCAAAAGGGCCAAACAATAACAGTTGGAATACATTCGCTAGTTGACTGTTATTAGTTATATTGAGCTCTAAGAAACAGTACACAATTGGGTCATGCTGTTTGACTCATCAGGCATATATAGCCAAAGAGCAGTCTATGAAGCTCATCTGTCAATTCCCACCATGGGGAATTGAACTCAAGGGCCACTGCACTGTTTAGGTGATTATATACAATGCATTAATTTTAGGAGCTATCCAGGTTCTGGTGCTCAGGAGTGTTGAAGGAAGGGACAAATAGAGTCTACCTTTAGAATGGTCTATACAGTGTACTTCTTTTTCTTAAACTCTCAGACCAGAGATATAGATATTATATTCTGTCATGCCCTAATGAAAGGTACATGTACAAAAGGGACAGAACTCATAGAAAACCTCTTACGTGAGGGCATGATGTAATATAACATATCTCTCTGGCTTGAGAGCATAAGGAAAGGAAGAAAAGGTCTATAGACCATTCTAAAGATAGGCTATTCAGATATTACAAACAGTTTTGAATTAGCCAGCTACTGTAAAAGGTGGGAAGAGACAAAAGCTCAGGATGTGTTCTTCTAAACATCCCTGAAGTACAGTAATGTGCTATTGCAATGTTGAAGAGCAGAAGTGAGATCAGAAGTTGATGCTACTGATAATTAAAATGTCAAGGTGCATAATGTTTAAAAGATCAGTGTGCATTATAATAGATCTGAAAGAAATTAGAATTCTATTCATTCCAACGGCTAAAAGCTCTCTTATTTATATACATCAATGCTTTTTAAAGTCAGAACTGGAATAATAGTTTAAGGATGTATTGAATAGCTGCAACTGTTGTACTGTGAAATAATACTAGGGGTTCATATCACTAGATTGTATATAAGTTTGCTGGCATATATTTTGTTTTTGCTTTTCTCATGCTTGGTTTCCCTATTCATTCTGCATATGTTTTGCCTGTGTGCATCCCACCGCTCACTCCTATTTTAATTTCATTGTGATGCTTAATTAGGCCTACTGTATAGTTAGATGCTATTTAATTCTTGCCCATAGCTCTTTTCATAGAGCTTCTTGGGAGGTTTTATAGGCTAATCAGCCAGAAGAGTAATATATCGTCAAGTAACACAAAATAGGGAAAAAAAGGGACGCGGTGGCGCTGCGGGTTAAACCGCTGAGCTGTCGATCGGAAGGTCGGCGGTTCGAAACCGCGCGGCGGGGTGAGCTCCCGTTGCTCGTCCCAGCTCCTGCTCACCTAGCAGTTCGAAAACATGCAAATGTGAGTAGATCAATAGGTACCGCTTCGGCGGGAAGGTAACGGCGTTCCGAGTCGTCATGCTGGCCACATGACCCGGAAGTGTCCTATGGACAACGCCGGCTCTAAGGCTTAGAAATGGAGATGAGCACCGCCCCCTAGAGTCGGATTCGATTGGACTTTACGTCAAGGGAAACCTTTACCTTTACCTTTAACACAAAATAACTATATAAACTTTTTTTTTTTGGAGAAATGTTATCTCAGGCAGCCAATCAAATGGAACTGTTCTTCCAAGATATGAATCAACAGGTGTTTCTGCCATCCAACCTAACCTTATCAGGTGGAGACCAATAGAATAAAAATGTGTCCCTTTAAGTTTTCTTCCATCATTCCTTTTTTCCTCTCTCCTGAAACCTATAGCTTATTCTCTAGGCTGCCACCATGAAGTTGAAATGCAAAGAAAGAAGGAGCATTCCTGAACTATATAAGGTGTGAGGAACCTGGGGTCAGGCATAAAATTCTAAGATTGAGAGCATGGCATAGATTCTAGGTCTGGACGCAATACTCAAACATGAGCTTGCTGGAATTGAGGAAACTTAATATTTGTTCCAGTCGGCTGACATATTGGCTGTAGGTGTTTCAGCAGTCCTCCAGGACTACTTCTCCTAGTATTTAGAACAAATATATCTGAAGGCTGGTCTGGTTGAGGAAGGGTACCAGAGTCTAGAATGGACTTAATAGGTTTACAAAACTTGTTCCTTGTTTCAAAAAACAATTAGCTTCCCTCTGGGATTTCCATAGTTGGTTATGTATGCAGCTGGCAACTCTCCAAAGAGGCTTTGAGATGTTGGCTACCTCTGTCTTAGATAATAAAATTTGGGGGATACCTGGATTTAGAAAAACAATCCATGTGTCACTACTGCTTCAGAGATTTAAGAGAGAGAAAGGGGCTGAAACCAGAGATCATTGTACCCTCCAAACATATCAACTGCCCATTCAGGAAATCTAACTTGTACCTAAACTCCAGTGAATGGAAGGAAAGTGTCATCATAATGATTAGCCAAATTATTTTCTTATAAACAGAAGTTAGAAAAGCTTTGGAGTAGAAAATCTACAACCTATTGTAGGTTGTACAACATTTCTAATGGCCATGGTGGCCTTGTTTGGAATATTTCTTTCCAGAATGGCTGTGGATTGATTTTAATTAATTAATCAATTCACAAATCTAGGCTATGGTCCGAAAAGCACTTGCAATGCATTTGTTTTTGTACATTGAAAGAGTTATTTACTGGATTGTAATAATAAAACAGAATGATCATGATTGGAACCTTTCACAATGTTTCTGGATCCCAGTTAAGGTTTTGGCTCTTGAGCAATCTTAATATTTTTAATTAGATAAATCAAGTGCTGTAACCTTAACATAAGTTTATCAGGTTAATGTGCAAATTGTATTGTATCTGCATATGTAGTATGACAATGGGTATTGAAACATAAGCCATGGTATTGTAAAAGGCTAGTTTTGCTTATGATCACATTTTAGAGGTTTTAGTCCTTCATCCATGTGCAAAGCCCGGATACATATTTAAATGTTACTTAATGTCTGAGTTTCCAAAAGAAATTTTTGCCATGCATCTGTTTCAATATTATGATTTACTTTTAATAATTGGAGGGATTTCAGTGGATATATTTGAGCATCATTTGAGAGGTAATTTATGTTATTGATTTTCCTAAATATTCCGGTTTAAAAACTAAAGGAAACTATTTTTGATCCTTTAATATAAGTAGTCCATAAACAATTTGACTACTAATAAAACTTTTTTCTTCTTCTGCCTTTTAAAGTCAAAGACAGGGATTTGTTTGCTACAGGATGGTAATCAGGAGCCTTTCAAAGTGCGGCTGCACTTAGCCAAAGATATTTTGACAATTCAAGAACAAGATGTCATCTGTGTGTCTGGCGAACCTTTTTATTCTGGAGTAAGTAGCATGCTTTTCAGTGGCTTCCAGATTAAAGCTATTATATATTTTGAGCTTTTTGGAGTTGTCTTTCACAGAGAAATATCAAAGTAGACAAAGTGATATGTACTGTGTTCAGAATAAATACTGTGCCTTAAAAAAATAGGACTCAGGGAGATAAATCAGGAAGATTTCCTGTTCCGTTTATGCATTTCTTCTGGAATAAGATCTCCTAGTTTTTGGTTCTAGGCTTGCCTCTGGTTTCCTTTTTCAGTTCTGATCAATGGCTAGGTCCATGTCTTCTTCATTTTACATTGCTCCCCACAATCTGATTCTGATGAGTGCAGATAGATAGTATAAAAACAAGTTACTAGGGAAGTGACATTCAGAGTAAGCAGTCATTTCAAGGACTTTTGTAAGAATGAAATAGAGTAATGGGGTAACAATTTAAAAATGGCTTTGTTTTAAGATAAAAAAAAGTCAGAGAAAAAAATAGCTTTCTTAAGAACACACTGAACAGCACTTGGTAATTGAGATTAAAATGTTGATTAAGCAAGTAAAGATAAATAAGGAGGAGCCATGAATTAAAAACTAAATATTTCTCTTCCTAAATTCATAGACTTCAAGTTGAAAAAGATTCACATTAATAGCTGAAATAAATGAAAAAAGTTGAAGATGAAGAAGTCAGTGAGAAAGGAAGAAAATAAGAAGAAAATAATGGCAGAAAAGGGCAGCTCTGAAGAGGAAATAGACAAGAGCTTTTCAAGAACGAATTATGCTTAAGCCAATATAGAAGGCACTATGGCAGGGAAGGCCAAAAGAGTTGACATTGCCATACTATATATACAGTACATATCTGAAAATAAGTCCTGTTGAGTTAAATTGGATTTAATTCTGAGTAGACATGTCTAAAATTGTGTTGCACATTTAGCTAAAGAATAAGATAAGAACACATATTTATAATGGAAGAAATGAAATAAAATCACAAAATCACTTAGGAATTCTAATGGATTAGACCTGAGGTCCATCTGGATTAGATAGGTTTATTTAACCCAATATCCTGTTTTTCCCACAGAGATCAGCTGAACACCTAGGGAATGCTTATATGCAGGAAACTGGTCTTCAAAGGCTAGTATTCTTAGGAAATTCACCATTATGATCAGTAACTATGGATTAATTTATCTTCATGCATTCATTTAATTTCCTAATAATAAAGAAACACATATGACTAATGGATTTCTATCAAAAGACAAGCCCCTGAAGTTCAATATCCTCAACCCCTTTTTCCCAAAGGACAGGCCTTTTTGGGTTTTTTTGGAGGGGAAATATAATTAAATACCTCACTGATTCCAAGCTGAACGATTTATGCTGTTCCTTCAATGCTTGCAGCAGAATGAAGATTAAAGCAGATTTTCAGAGAGCTGGTGGACTCATTCTTACTAGATATGTAGAGACTAGCTAGTGAAGGATTTGGGCTTACTGGCCCCCTTTCATCATTACGAAAATAAATGATGAATATATAAAGTGCAAGGTTTCTAGCATCAAAGAAACAAATGACAAATGACACACATACACAATGATGTCATCTTTCTGATAGCTCTTACTGTAGTTGCCTCAATTGACCTTTGAATGCTATAAATTACTATGACTTTTAACCTTGTATTTCATGGTGCTGAGTCTCCATTTGTTTTACTGAAGAAGAATCTAAGATTTTTAAAAGATCACTAAGCCATAAACCTATCCTATTACCAAATCATATCTGGTTTTACATATTAAAAGATTCACAATTCCCCAATTACTTTTCTCTAATAAGCTAGAATGACTATTACTTATATTCTAGTTGACATTTAAATAATGACTTGGCATATCTGGATAACATTTTAAATTTTCTTTACAGTGATGTACTGTATCTTGTCTTTTCAGAATGTTATTGAAGAAAATGTAGGAATTTGTCACAGGTCTTTATATTCATTTTTTTCTTTAGGAAAGGATCCTAAAAAACAAGATGTTCACCCTTATTCTTATTAGTTGCCAACATAGCACCTCTCATTTGGCCACACACTGGTCAGGTTTGCAGATGATACCAAATTATTCAGTTTAGTGAAACTAAAAGTGACTGAAAAGCTCCAGATTCTTTTAACTGGGTGGATGGTCAACCAAATAGTAATTAACTATGGCTCTGTTTAAATAAAGTGATACACTTTGGGGTACAAAACCTAACTTTATATATGCACTTCATATTTGTCTCTATCCAGGAAAAATAATGTAATTCTGACAAGGAAAAAAAAATCACTTTAGAGTCATAGTGGAGAGCTCAATGAAGATATTATCTAAGTGTGTGACAGGTATGAAAAAGGCAAATCCATGCCAAGGATGATTCAGACTGAAAATAGAACTGCCAACATGGTACTGCCCTGATACAAATCTGTAGATATTCCATATTGGGAATATTTTGTACAGCTCTAGTTGGTATGTTGTAAAAAAGGATATATACCTGGAAGAAATGCAGAATAGGCAAACAAAATGGTTAGGGAACTTGAACATCCTCCTCATGAGAAAAGGCTAGAGCATTTGGGTCTCTTAACTTAGAAAACTGTGGACATAGTCAAGGTATCTAACATGGGGATGTGGTCAAAGTATATAACATCATGGGCAGTCTGAAGAAAGGGGACATATCTTTCAGAACACTAAACAAGAGGTTATTCAAGGAAGCTGCTTGGAAGATTTAAAAGAGACAGTGGTTTATATGTTCTTCACACAGAATATAATTAATCTGTGGTGATGGCTATTAATTTGGATAACTTTAAAGAGGATTAACTAACTTCACAGAATACAGGTCTATCATCTTGAAGTGTCAATATTACACTTATACCTGCTACATGGGAACAATGTTGGAAGGTAAGAGCTACTCTCTGTGAATTTGTTCAATTTCTTTTAAAGCTATCAGTATTAACCGCCAACGCCACACGTTAATTATGCCTATATACACCTGGTTGGCCCCTATGAGAAACAAAATGCTGAATTTATGTGGGCTTTGGCCCAGTCCAGCAGGGCTATTCATGGGCTTTCATGCTGACTTAAAAAGGATTGCTTTGCACTGGTCAATGGAACATTTGAGAAGGCCTCATTTCTAATTACAGAGATTTAGATGTTGAAAAATGACTGCATATATATCTTTGTGTTATATTTTTATAGCTGGATCACCTAGAATTCCAGAAAATAAATGAATGAATGAATGAATGAAATATATTACTTAAGTACTGGTAGTCCTCGGTTAATAATGGTAATGGGACTGAAATTTCCATGGCTAATCAATGCAGTCTTAAAGTGCGACATCATGTGACTGCATCACTTAGCGACTGCAATCCCAGCACTCCACGTTGCCATTGTTAAGCAAGGATCGCAGGTCACTAAGCAAGGACCTCCCTGCATCTTCCTGCCAGCTTCCAACAAGCAAAGTCAGTCTGAAGCCGGCAGGAAGTTGCAAGTCCCGGACTGCTTGCAGGCAGGCTGATGGGCAGGTAAGTGGCTACTGCTGGGTGCAGGAGGGTGCAGGAGGAACCAGGGCAGCACGGTACGAGAGTGTTGGGCTTTGGGTGACTGCTGCAGGGTGTGGGAGGGTGCAGGAGGGGCTGGCGTGATGCAGTGTGAGTGTGGAGTTTGGGTTGGCTGCTGCAGGGTGTGGGAGGAGCCAGTGTGGTGGGGCTTGTGGTGGCTGCTGTAGGATGCAGGAGGGTGTGGGAGGGCCAGTGTGGCACAAACAGGCAAGGCTTTGGGTGGTTGCAGGGTTGGGAAGACTTCCCAAACAACTTGCAACCTTCCCTGCTGGCTTCCCCATTGACTTTACTTGTGGGAAGCTGGCGGGGAAGGTTGCAAATGGTGATCATGTGACTACAGGACTCTGCAACTGTGATAAGTGTGAGCTGGTTGCCAATTACCCGGATTGTGATCAGGTGACTGTGGGGGAGCTGGGACGGCCAGAACATTGAGGACCAGTTATACGTACCACTTGTTCAGTGCTGTCGTAACTTCAAATGGTCATTGAATGAGTGGTCATTAACCAAGGACTACCGGTATTTGTGTCTTGCAATTAATGATTGACACTTTAGGTAAATATGTTTTGCAATTTAATAATTATGATGATACATATATTATATGAAATTCAAAACTGATTATGTAGCACCAAAGCCAAAAAGAGTCAGTGCAGTGTGATTGTATCTGTTTTTAAGGAAATATTTAAAATATTTAATAATTATATAATTATATTTAATTATAATTATATAATTATTAAATTATATTTAATATTTAATAATTAAAAGGAAATATTTAAAAAAGAAATCTGATTTCTTTTCAGGAAAGAACTGTAACAATTAGAAGACAAACTGTAGGAGGATTTGGATTAAGTATAAAGGTAGTATGGTATCCTTCCTGTTGATATATGTGTGTGTGTGTGTGTGTGTGTGTGTGTGTGTGTTTGGCATGGATTTTATCTTTTAGGGAATATGTTTAATAAGAGCAAAGGGTTTTGACTATATTCTTATTTGTCCATTCAATGTGTCATGAAAAATTTTATTAGAGGTTTATTTACTTTTACAATAGGCAAGCAGCTGAAACTGTGGTCTTTTGTTAAGTGGCACTTAAAATGTGTATTAATGAAAGCTGAATTAAAATAGCTGTCACATTGCAGCCAATGAGTTAATCAACAATTCTGCATTAATTCCAAACTTGCTTGCTAATGAAGACTGAAAATGTTATTATTTTTCCATTATCAATTTTGCTAAAGGTAGGTATATTAAATTATACAACCATCTTAGAAATGAAAAGGAAAAGGAAATAAGTTGAGAATGCTATGCTGAAATATAAGGCAATGGGCATTTCCTTATTCCTTTGTTATAAACAAAAACATGTGTCACTATAAAACAGAGTGCTCCTGAAAATTATGTTTTACTGTTCTTTAATGCAGCAAGAGATAATTATAAAGCATGAATGTATTCTCCCCTGAAATAATTGCATAAAGCATGAAATAGGAATGTATCAACAGGTTGTTCTGTAATGCTTTTAATATTCATTTTTATTTACTGAAAGTTACAGTCAAAGCATTAATATTTGCTGGTGTTTCTGCAAATCAAAAAATATCAGACTCTTAGGAAATTAGGTTTTGTAGTTGCCTTTTTTCTGCTTCTTGAGTTCTTCTAATCATTGTTCCCCATTATATTTTTCAAACCTAAATGTGTGATGTGATTAGCTGGCTATCTCAAAATGGAGGCTAAGGGTCTGGTGCAAAGATGCACAGATTCCTTTGCACCCTTGTCACTTTTTGGAACTGGCCATGATTCTGAAGACTTATTGTTCAGGTGTTATCTTTGTTTGTTGAATCCAACACACAAGAAATGGCAAACAGCTCCTTCTCTTTTGTATGCATTCAGTGTGAGATAGTCACACTGGTGACATCGCAAAGAGCTGGTTTCCATGCATTTAGTGTGATTCTCTGCAGCAGAGAGCTTTTGTGTATGGATGAATGCTTTCACCATCAGAGTTCCAGTTCACATGGAAATAATAAGGCTTCTCCCTGCAGATGACAGCACTTTAAGCATGAAGATTGTATCTTTATTTATACCACTACTGTAACTAGGAGGAGGAGGAGCTGTTTTCAGCTCTTTGCATGTCACGTTGAATGTGCAAAGACAATGACTCAATGGGCTTATCTCATTAGCTTCTCTCTTCTTCCTCCTTTCATGCCTCAGAACAATATTCCCCAACTCCTATAAATTCATAACCTTCTTCCTGGCTTCAGAATTACATCAGTGGCTACTTCTCTGAAGGCCTCCATCAAATCCTAAGTTTTTAAAAATTAGGAAGTTTATTTATATTGGCTTTTGATACTGCTGTCCTGATTGTTGCTTTGAGCTTCCACTTAACTCCTGTTCTCATTTTAAGATTCTGTGTTACCAGTTTGGTTCAATCAAACTATACCAGCAATTGTAAATCTGTTTTTCTAAAGAGATAGATGGTGTTCATTTTCAGACCAATTTCTAATACAAAGAAATTCACATGAATATTGATTGTAGGTTTGATTACATATTGGTTGTGATCCATACAGGATAGTTCTATTTGTACATATAAAAAATCTCAAAAAGCTAATAAATATTTAGATAAAAATGTTTTCTTAAATAACTCCCAAAATGCTATTCTTGAATAGTGCTTTCTTGGTGTTGAAAAGTCAAACCGGGTTGTCTAAAAAATAAATCATTTTATACTTTCAAATCCAGCCTGCCTGCCTGCCTGCCTTGCAATATGAATAAAACAGAAATGTGACTAATTTATTTTGCTTTTCATTTTTGTATCCCTCAGTGTGAAACAATCATCTTCGAATTTTAATTTTTTGTTCCAGGTTTCCTATTCATTTTCTTACTGACTTTTGTGCATGTAAGAATGGAAAATAGAAAATCAAAAATAACCAAATCGCATTTCATTTAATCTAATGTCCAAAATCATCTTCCATTGTATGCCTTTGTTTGTATATTCCTTACCAGCATGAAAAGAAAATGCTTACAGCATCACCCATTTCAGAATTAGGCCCATTTGCTTTTCATAGTGGGTTTGATACCATAATATGAAAAATCTGGAGAAACCTGTGGTGAGTTTGCATTCCTTTGTCAATAATTTCTCATTTTTTTTGTACATGCGCAACTCTTTTGATATTGCCAACAATATTTTTCCTCCTTGACAAAAGGACTGATTGCATTCATGTGATTATTAACAAAAAGGATGATGAAAAGAGATATTTTACTAATTTTGAATTCTTTAAATAAGAAGCTAAAACTAAATAAATGAAGAAATACAGTTTTTATAAGTTAACAGTAGACTCAATGAAGTATGATCTCTTTATCGCATAGGGAGGAGCGGAGCATAATATTCCTGTGGTTGTTTCCAAAATTTCCAAAGAACAACGGGGTAAGTTGTTATTCAGTATAGTTAACTTTTTTTTTTCATTGATTTACAGTCTGTTTTTGGGGGGAGGGATTTCATTACAAATGCGACCACAATATTTTTAATGGCAGGAGATTTCTGTTCATTCATTCATCCATTCATTCACTCATTCACTCATTCATTCATTCATTCAGTTTGTATGACTGCCTACTCACCAAGTGACTCAGAGCTACAAACAAGGGCTAAAAGCACTAGAATTCAAAAAAAGAAAGCAATAAAATAGTAACATAGATCAATGCAGAGACAAAACACCCCCCTCCCCATAAAATTAAAATGGGTTTATATAATATCCTGGTCCAGTTCCTTGGAGATGAACCAGATCTTCAGGGTCTTCTTCAGGGCTGGTGAGATCAAGGCCACCTAAATTTCAGGGGATACTTGATCCACAGAACAGCTGCCATGACAAAAAAATACCTTTTGGATCCCATCAGATCAGACAGTTTAATTGCTGGGACCTGGAGCATCTGAAGTCTTGGCAATTTTGTAGGGTGGACAGAGATAACTGGAGACAGTCCCCCTTTTATTCTCTGTCACATTTCTTAGTTTGTGAACATGTAGACTAAGATTGTTCTTTTAGATTTTTTAGGGAAATCACTTAAGGCACTGGTTTGGCTATGGGATAAAACTGTACTTTTTTTTCAATCATTTTTCACTGTTCTGTTTACATATTGCCCCACTGATGCTACCAATGGAAAATTATAGAGAAGGATGAAATGAAAAAAGTGTCCTTCCTTCTTTTCTCCCTCCGTCCCTCCCTTCTTTTTCTCATTCTTTCTCTCAGCGGAACTCTCAGGGTTACTGTTCATAGGAGATGCAATTCTACAGGTAGGAAAACAGATTCTCCTTTTGGCAGATCTTATTCATTTATTCCACCTGCATGAAAAAGTATAAACCCCTTTCCTCAAATTATTATTTCTTCCTCAACAGATTAATGGAATTAATGTAAGAAAATGCAGGCATGAAGAAGTGGTGAGCTTTTATAATACTTTCTAACCCATTTCAGTTTCTAATGTAAATTAATGTAACTGCACTTTTATTAAAGTGTTCATTATGCTTCTAAGTAATTTAACTCTTTTTTATTCTGAGATTGTTAAATGATTATAGTATTTGGATAGTGTACCTCTTTCATTCATGTGACATCACTCATATTAGGATTTTGCCATTGTTTCATTTTTTCTTTATTGGAGGAATTTTGTAGGCACAGAGTTATGGGAGAACATTGACTTTTGCCAGTGCATTTTCCCCATTTTTTTAAAATTAGCAATGACATTCTTTTGTTAAGCCTATTTTACTTTAAATCCTACAGGAACAGGGGGAAATGATCTTTTTCTGTCGCCTGTAACAGTTGAGACTATTTCCTTTCTGCCTAGTTTGAGAATCTCTCCGTGTCGGCTTGGAATATTGCAAGGGAAAAGTAAACCCTTCTGTTTTCTCATATAGGACTCACTTTAATAAAACAAATAACTGTGTCACTTACAGGGTAGCAATTTATTGTGAAGGTGTCATTTTAGTCCTTAGGGCTTTACAAGGACGTTAAAACTCTTTCCTCATGCTTGACATCTAGAAGGTACGAGACACAAGATAAAAGGGTCAGAGAGACAAGACAAAATCAAGACAAAGAATAAACAGTTTTTAATAAGTTAATTACAGATATAAAATACATATAAAAATGGCAGCCTTGATGTACAGATAAAGGAGACTTTTCACTTTCACACCTCATTATACCTGTTATTTGAATCGGAAGTAAAACTCTCACTTGTGCCAATAGGAACTTTTCTTCAGTGTAAATAGCTGGTATGGAGGCCCAGGTCTGGTCCAGATTGCTACCACAATGGGAGATAAAATGTTAAAGTCTCTCTTATCCCAAGTACTGATCAAGGTCAGATGACTTCTTGTTATTGAGTTCTAAGGTCTTGTTGCCTGCCTGTCTTCTATTTTAGTTAGCTACTTAAAGGCAGAAGGAGTATAACCGAGGAATTTAAGAATGTGTTCAGGAATGGAATGCAACTTTTTTCAGCCAGGGACTACACATTTTAAAAATAAAGTTTATTTATTTACTATCCCACTTTTATTGATCTAGTGGTTAAGGCAGTGGGATAGAAACCAGAAGCCTGTGAGTTCTAGTCCTGCCTTAGGCTTGAAAGCCGGCTGGGTGACCTTGGGCCAGTCACTCTCTCTCAGCCCAACTCACCTCACAGGGTGGTTGTTGTGGGGAAAATAGGAGAAGGAAGGAGTATTAGGTATGTTTGCCACTTTGAGTTTTTTATAAAAATAATAAAGGTGGGATAAAAATTAAATAAATAAAAATAAATAATTCAATGCAGGGAACATACCAAATACTCCTTCCTTCTCCTCTTTTCCCCACAACAGCAACTCTGTGAGGTGAGTTGGGCTGAGAGAGAGGGACTGGCCCAAGGTCACCTAGCCGGCTTTCATGCCTAAGGTGTTGTCTGAGGGCTACAGCACACTGTGGAATAATTGGGGATAAGATTTTTTTTTCTTTTTTTACTTTCTCTTACTGGTCGTTTGGGTCCCATGTTACATAAGACATGTATGCACATATTTGTATATAAAATATACATAAACACCCAATAAATATATGAGGCCAAACAGTGGCTTCTTACACCCATTTTGCTCCTTTAGAAGCAGTGGAAGAGGCAGAAGCAATATATAAACTGGGGACAGGTGGCCACCTGCCCCTGCTTTATGATCAGGATGTAAAGGACTTAACTATTTCTTTAGATAATTAGAGCCTTCTCACACTTTAAGTTATGGTACAAACCACAGACCAAGGGACTGAATGCTTTCCTTTGATATATGCACAGTGTTAGTTTATGATACAAAGCATACACTTCTACTGTATTAAACCTAATATAGACAACTAATCTACTTGTCTGTGCCTAAGTATATTTATAAAAAGTGAGAATGGTACAGTGATAAGTGACAACATTTAATCATTTTAAGTTTTCTTTTTCCGTTGTGTTTCTTTAACTGCCCACCTTTTACAGAAATAAAGACAGTATTACAACAGTCTTTTCCAAGCCTTGTAATTGCTCCCTTTACTGAGTTGCTCCTCCAGCTCTCAGTCCTTATCAGTTCATAGGTCAGAGAAAACAATTACTTGTTGCTGGCTGACTGTAGCTGATCTGCATCTTTGGAAGCTTGTGAGGCTATAAGGCTCTGCTACTCTTTCCCCCTACAGTAGCTTCTGAAGCGTGTTGCTCACTCCACCAGCTGTTTTAGTCTCACCTCCTTCATGCACAACTATATGCTATAGCTCTCCAGCTATAGCTCTCCAGCTCTCCTATCTCTTCCAACAACACCCACACCCTTGAGCATTTCTCCTTTATCTTCCTGCAGCACAGGCTGGTCCTTTGCTCTCTTAAAGTCCCAAGGAACAATCCATAGAGAGGGAAGGCACTCCACAAGGAAGGAAGGTCAGCAAACTTAAGTCTTTCTTTCCAGATTCCTTCCCTCTTTTATTGAAGGTCCCTGTACCCATCCAGGTTTTGTCCTCATTAGCACTTTGACCTGATGGTTGTAGTTCTATACTCACTCCATAACATGATAAGTAGTCTGCTAGGGTGTTCCATTTTCCAGCTTGATGTTGGATGGTAAACTTATATGGTTGTAACAATAGATACCATCTAGTAATCCTTGGGTTACTGTCCTTCATTTGGTGGATCCACTTGAGTGGCTAATGGTTGGTGATGACATGGAAATATTGTCCCTGTAAATAGACTTTAAGCTCTTCAATATCCCATCACAGTGCCAAGGCCTCTTTTTCAATGCCACTATATGTTTGCTGTCGTGTCTTGGCCAAGTATATGACAAGATGATCTCCATCATCATAGGCCTGTACTGGGGCTGCTCCTTGTCCCACTCCAGATACATCCAGGTAAACTATGAAGGATCAATTGAAGTTGACTCCACATAGACCAAGTTTGCTGCATAATGCATTTTTCAAGGCCTTAAATGCTTGATAACATTTAGGAATCCACTATACCCATTGTTGGGTTCTGTCTTCCGTGTAAGGTCTGTAAAAGCTTGAGCTCAAGTGGCAAAATGGGGGATAAACCTACTATAATAGCCTACCAAACCTAAAAATGACTTGTCTTGCTTTTTGCTCTATTTTATCTAAGGCTACTACCTTTTCTATATTTGGTTTTAGTATCCCACCTCCTACTATCTATATACTACTAAAATTCTCATTGTGTTTATCTGTTTGTACTCTCAAGTTAGCCCAAATGGTACATTATACTGCAACAATTTTTGAATCAAGCTACCCAAAATCCACTAACTTAAAGAATGCATATAAAATCTGGGACCGATTACTTCTGTGGAATTGAAATTCCCACAATGTTCAGGTTTTTTTTGCAAAGTTGTGGCTACTGCAGCATGCCCATGGACACGTAATTGTGATTTCTGACACTCCCTGCCAGCTTCCCATAAGCAAAGTCAATGGGAAAGCCGGCAGGAAGTTGGAAGTCACCCCCACTGCCTTTTTGCCTGCCTATGGTCGTTCTGTTTATCTTTTTGGGTAAGTAATTATTGCCTTATTATTGAAGTTCATTTGCCACTACAATTATTTTTCTATTTATGATATATACTCTTAGATGGTCATGGGACTGTCTAGCGCTGGGGTAAAAAAAAATTGGTGAGCCTAAAATTTAATATTCATTTAGTCACATCAAACTGTACTGCCTTTCTCTCAAAGGACTGCCCAGCAGGTCACAGGATTGTCTAGTGTATCCTAAATACTATCCTAAATTGTAAAGTATCCTAAATACTTAACCTCTGAAAATCCCAATTGATATTTCTCAGGGTTTATAGTCAGACCTGCTTCTTCAAGCATGTCATGACTTTCTCTAAATGTTGTAAATGCCCCCCCACAGCTATTTACACCATGCAATCTACATACACTTTGCACCAACTACCTCATCCTGGATGTATTCTATTCATAAGCCTTTGGAAGGTTGCAATGCCCCATGTAAACCAGAAGGCATTCTTGTACATTGATAAAGACCAATTGGGTCATATTTGTTAATTTTTCTCTCTGTTTATATATATATCTGTACCATCGACGGCATCCCAGCTGAACTGTTCAAAATCTTGCAAGTTGATGCTATCAAGGTAATGCATGCTATGTGCCAGCAAATTTGGAAAACACAAGAATGGCCATCAGACTGGAAAAAAAATCAACTTATATCCCCATACCAAAAAAGGGAAACACTAAAGAATGTTCAAACTATTGAACAGTGGCACTCATTTCACATGCCAGTAAGGTAATGCTCAAGATCCTGCAAGGTAGACTTCAGCAATTCATGGAGCGAGAATTGCCAGATGTACAAGCTGGGTTTAGAAAAGGCAGAGGAACTAGGGACCAAATTGCCAATATCCGCTGGATAATGGAAAAAGCCAGGGAGTTTCAGAAAAACATCTCTTTCTGTTTTATTGCCTATTCTAAAGCCTTTGACTGTGTGGACCATAACAAATTGTGGCAAGCTCTTAGTGGTATGGGGATACCAAGTCATCTTGTCTGCCTCCTGAAGACTCTGTATAACGACCAGGTAGCAACAGTAAGAACAGACCACGGAACAACGGACTGGTTTAAGATTGGGAAAGGAGTACGGCAGGGCTGTATACTCTCACCCTACCGATTCAACTTGTATGCAAAACACATCATGCGACATGCTGGGCTTGAGGAATCCAAGGCTGGAGTTAAAAGTGCTGGAAGAAACATTAACAATCTCAGATATGCAGATGATACCACTTTGATGGCTGAAAGCGAAGAGGAACTGAGGAGCCTTATGATGAAGGTGAAAGAAGAAAGTGCAAAAGCTGGCTTGCAGCTAAACCTGAAAAAAACCAAGATTATGGCAACCAGCTTGATTGATAACTGGCAAATAGAGGGAGAAAATGTAGAAGCAGTGAAAGACTTTGTATTTCTAGGTGCGAAGATTCCTGCAGATGCTGACTGCAGTCAGGAAATCAGAGGACACTTAATCCTTGGGAGAAGAGCAATGACAAATCTCGATCAAATAGTTAAGAGCAGAGACATCACACTGACAACAAAGGTCCGCATAGTTAAAGCAATGGTGTTCCCCGTAGTAACATATGGCTGCGAGAGCTGGACCATAAGGAAGGCTGAGAGAAGGAAGATAGATGCTTTGGAACTATGGTGTTGGAGGAAAATTCGGAGAGTGCCTTGGACTGCAAGAAGATCAAACCAGTCCATCCTCCAGGAAATAAAGCCAGACTGCTCACTTGAGGGAATGATATTAAAGGCAAAACTGAAATACTTTGGCCACATAATGAGAAGTCAGGACACCCTGGAGAAGATGCTGATGCTAGGGAGAGTGGAAGGCAAAAGGAAGAGGGGCCGACGAAGGGCAAGGTGGATGGATGATATTCTAGAGGTGACGGACTCGTCCCTGAGGGAGCTAGGGGTGTTGACGACTGACAGGAAGCTCTGGCGTGGGCTGGTCCATGAAGTCACAAAGAGTCGGAAGTGACTAAATGAATAAACAACAAACCATCTACAGATAACTGAGGTGGCTGACCTTGGGAAATCCTACCAGTGGCTGGAAAGGGCTGGACTAAAAGACAGCACTGAGGCCCAATCATAGTAGCACAAGAACAGGCACTAAGCACCAGATCCATAGAAGCAGGGGTCTACCACACTAGGCAGGATCCAAGGTGCAGACTGTGCGGGGAGGCCTCAGAGACAGTCCAACACATAGTGGCAGGGTATAAGATGCAGGCAGGAACAGCATACACTGAATGGCACGACCGAGTAGCTGGCATTGTGTACAGGAACATCTGCACGGTGTATGAGCTAGACCCTCCCAAGTCCAGATGGGAGATTCCACAGAAGGTTGTGGAGAATGACCGGGCTAAGATCCTGTGGGACTTCCAGATCCAGACAGACAGGCAGGTATTGGCCAATCAACCAGACATCGTGGTAATAGACAAGGACCAGACGACATCAATGGTGATAGATGTAGCGGTGCCAAGTGACAGCAACATCAGGAAGAAGGAGTATGAGAAGCTGGAGAAGTACCAGGGTCTGAAGGAAGAACTAGAGAGGATGTGGAAATTGAAGGCCAAAGTGGTCCTAGTGGTGGTAGGGGCATTTGGGGCTGTGACCCCCAAGCTGGGAGAGTGACACCAACAGATCCCAAGAACAACATCTGAGCTCTCTGTCCAGAAGAGTGCAGTGCTAGGAACAGCTAAGATACTGCACATAACCCTCAAACTCCCAGGCATCTGGTAGAGGATCTGAGGTTGAGGAAGACACATACCATCCATATGGCTGAGAACAGAATTAAAAAAAAAAAAAAATTAAATGCATGACTCTGGGCAGGTTACAAATAATAAAAATGGTGGCAATTCAATATAAATATATAAAATTACAAATACAAGTACAAAATATAAAATATAAAATTCAAGATGGAAAGGTCTTAACCTTGGCACCCTCACGGGCCCAACCACCCCCATGAGTAGCTGTCCCCTGTCCCATCCCAGGCCAGATGGCATAGCCATGTTTTTACTTCATTCTGAAACGCCGGGAGAGTGGGGGCCTGTCTTAACCCCTGGGGGTAGCTTGTTCCAAAGGGCGGGTGCTATGGCGGAGAAGGCCCTCTTCCTAGGCCCCGCCAATCAACAGTCTCTCATGGACAGGGTCCATAACATGCCCTCTTTGCCTGACTGGGTGGGACGGGTCGATGTAGCGGGTTGAGGCAGTCCCTCAGGTACCCTGGCCTCATGCCATGTAGGGCTTTAAAGGTGATAGCCAACACCTTGAATTGGACCTGGAAGCAAACCAGCACCCAATGCAGCTTGTGCAGCAATGATGTTATACATGCCCTTCTAGGGGCTCCTAAAATTGCTCGCATGGCCACATTTTGCACCAGCTGTAGCTTCCAGATACTCTTCAAGGGTAGCCCCATGTACTGTGCATTACAGTAGTCTACGCAGGAGATGACCAGGGCATGAGTGACCATTTGAAGGGTCTCCCGATCCAGGAAAGGACATAGCTGGCACACAACACGAAGTTGTGCAAAGGGTCCCCAGCTACAACTGTCACCTGCTCTTCAAGCAGGAGTCGTGAGTCCAGGAGAACCCCCAGGTTCTTCACCGGATCTGTCTGGGGTAGTGCAACTCCATCCAGAACCAAAGATGGTAAGTTCCCAGATACCTGGGAGCCCCCAACCCACAGCCACTCCATTTTGCCAGGGTTCAGCTGAAGCCTGTTGTTCCCCATCCAAACCCTTACAGCTTTCAGGCACCACAAAAGGATGGCAACAGCATCACTTATGTCACCTGGGATAGAGATGTTTAATTGAGTATCATCAGCATATTGATGATACCTCACCCCGTGGCAGCGGTTGATCTCACCCAGCGGTTTCATATAGGTGTTAAAAAGGATTGGAGAGAGCACTGAAGCCTGTGGCACCCCACAAAGGAGGGGCCACGGGTTGGATCTGTCGCTCCCTATCAACCCTGATTGGGACCGGCCCTGGAGGAAGGAGGTGAACCAGTGCAACACTACGCCACTCACCCGCAACTCCCCGAGCTGACCCAAAAGTATACCATGGTCAATGGTATCAAAAGCCTCTCAGAGGTCAAGAAGAATAAGGATGGAAGCATTGCTCCCATCCCGCTCCTGCCAGAGATCATTCAAAAGTGTGACCAAAGCTGTTTCCATCCCATATCCAGGCCTGAAACCTGACTGAAAAGGGTCCAGATAATCTGTTTCATCCAGGATCCTCTGGAGCTGCAGTGCCACCACTTTCTCAAACACCTTCCCTAAAAAGGGGAGGTGGGAGACTGGATGAAAATTGTCCAGAATGGTAGGGTCTAGTGATGGTTTCTTGAGGTGGGGGTGCGCCAGTTCCTCTTTAAAGGCTGCTGGAAACACTCCCTCCCCCAAGGATGAATTCACCATCACCTGGACCCACCCACACATCACCTCCCAAGCTGCCTTCACCAGCCAGGAGGGACAGGGATCTAGTTGGCAAGTGGTGACGTTTACAGATCCGAGAACCCTGTCCACTTCCTCAAGCCCAACAGGATGAAACTGTTCCCAGATAACCAGGCAAGTATGATCCCCAGGCATCTCCCCAGACCCTGCACCTGACCCTGAATATATATATTCAACTATATCCTTAGGAAGAAAGCCAGTTTGGTATAAGAGAGACCGTTTGGTGTAGTGGTTAAGGCATCAGGCTAGAAACTGGGAGACCATGAGTTCTAGTTTGCCTTAGGCATGAAGCCAACAGAGTGACATTGGATCAGTCACTTTCTCTCCACCCTAGGAAGGAGGCAATGACAAACCACTTCTGAAATACCTTGCCAAGAAAACTGCAGGACTAGTCCATGCAGTTGCCAGGAGTCAACACTGACTCAAAGTCTGTCTGTCTATCTATTCTTGCCTTCAATTCTATTAACCCACCATTCTTTTATGACATCTAGAATACCATGAGATCACCTCAAAGGGACTGAATCCTGTAGATGCTTGGGGTACTTCTCTATAGGCAAATAACAAGTACAGTAGCCACGTATCCCAAGATTTTGGATTTTGCCAGCCTATTTCTTTAGCATTTCTTTTAATGTCTGATTCATTCAGTCAGTCAATCCAATTACTTTGAGGATGGTATGGGGAGTCATCCCTTAAAACACACATACACAACCTGAAACTTTAATCTTTCTGAAAATTATAGGGTACATTTTTTCTTTCCTCTACTTTGAATATATTACTATCTTAGTACATATGAGGGACACTGAAGATCTTCCTTCTTGTATGAGGCAAACAATATGTAACTTAACATATTAGAGAGTGTTAGAGAGATAGTAAGTAAGTAAGTAAGTAACTTTATTGATTAGTCAAATGACCATATCAGAAAGTTGGGCATCAGCCACTATAAGATATAAAATATGATGCCATAAAACAACTAAAATACAATAAAAATAGCTAAAATATACTATGGTGCGATAAAATTCGATAAAATACAGTAGGGTAAAATGGAGATAAAATTGTAAGATAAAAATGCAAGATATAATAAAACAGGTAATAAAATACAGAAACAATGTGAGTTTAAATGAATTCATCATGTCTACATGCCACCCCAATGTGTTCTATAAATTGTGTTCTCTGTTGTACAGGCCTAACCATAAACTTAACAGTTCTATTGACCACATACGTATTTGTGCCCTGGAAGAAGTAACATAACCTTTTGTTACAGTCCCAGTATGTGGTTCTGTCAATTAATGTCTGAAGGTACTGAGCCCTTACTGGGGCTAGAGAGATAGTTTTATATCTCTATAAGTTATAGCTGCCTGTCCCCATTCATTTTTTAAATATAATTTGTAAGAATTTCAGAGGTTTCTAGTTTAGGAATCCAAATAAAAGTATGTGGGAAGGAAATGAAGATCTAATTATTAATCAGCTTGATAGCTTACAGATTTTGATGTCCACAAAGGAATGTAATCTTATTCTCTATCTGCTTTAATTTTTCTGATCAGTAAGGGTTTGACCCTATTAATATGTATATGTTAAATGAAAGCTGTTGGATATGAGCACAAGGTATTGTTTTCCATGCTTCATGGAACATGAATACTCACCATATATTTTAAACTGAATATAATCTTCATGGTGATATTTAAATTGGTATCATATTATAGGGTTTTTTAAAGTACCAACTATAAAACTTGTTAAATAACTCATTTTAATAACGTCAAAATCCCTGTTGGATTTTAATGACAGAAGAAGCCATTTTAAACAATATTTTTAATTTGTTGGCAAACACTATTTTTAAAGCCAAAGTAGTTTGAAAGTCTTTAGCGGAATATCCTGTAGTATTTATTTTTAATATTAGGTAATTATTTAGGTTGTGGTTTACCTGCACGTAAAGTATATTTTTTTATCCAACAAAGTTTCAATCCATTTCCTTTTCATACTTTTTCTCCCCACTCCCCCAATCAAATTAAAGTTGACCTCAAGGAGAAGATCATTTAAATTGGGAGAAAGCTATGAGAAGACCTATTGAAACCCTCTCAAAGGACCCCATTTCCAATCTTCAAGGCAGCCACATATAGTTTAAAAAATTAAATGTAAAAATCATATCTATTTGTGTCCTTTTCCAACAGCTTCTCTTTGATAACATAAACAAGTTTGGAATTAGAGTCCTAAGAAGACATTCTATTCAAAGAAATATTATTTTATTTTATTTATTCATCAAATTTTGCCACCGCCCATCTCCCCCCAAAGGGGTGATTCTGGGTGGTTTACAACCAGGATAAAACATTAAAATACCATAAAAATATAAATACAAATATAATATACAAATAAATACAATATGAAATCCAGATGACGAGGCTAATTGGAAAATCACTCACATATATCTAAGAGGCCATTTAGGATGCTAACAATCTCCAGGAGTGATTACTCCCCCTCCTGCCCCAAGTGAGATGGCAAAACCAAGTTTTTAGTTGTTTACAAAAAGCCACAAGAGATGGAATCTGCCTTATCTCTGGGGGAAGAATATTCCAAAGGGCGGGTGCCACTGCAGAGAAGGCGCGCTTTCTGGACTCCGCTGGATGGAACCCTTTTACAGACGGGGTCCGTAACATGCCCGCTCTGCATGATCAGGTGGGATGGGTAGATGTAATGGGGATGAGGCAGTCATTTCATAAATAATAATAATTTTATAAATAATAAATTTTATTTATTTATTTATTATTATTTATTAAATTTTATGAAAATTATTTTATAAATAATATAAATAATATAAATAAGTTCTGCTTCTAAAGTAAGTTTATTATTAAAAAGTGGTGGAAATCGCATAAACCTTGACAGATGTCTTCTTAACTGTTTGGATAAGTTCTCAAATCTTCAAAAAGTCCTGAAAGTCTTTGTTCAGGTCAATTAAAAGAGCACAGTGTGACTCTGATTTGAAATATCTTAATTCAGATCTGGAATAAAGCATCTGTTGCTTTCTTTACAACTGTCAGATAGAACCATCACACCATAAGTAAGGAAAACTTTGCTTGTTGTTTCACAGAGATAGGATTAACCCACACTTCACGAAGGGCATCTTGTAGCTTCCATCATGGCTACACTTCTTCCTAATGAATGTGGCAAATGCATGCAGCCTCCAACTGACCTAGCAGCATAGTGTTTATCAACTTTAATGATTGTGTTTGTTTCATTTTGCTAAAGCTCTATTTTCTAAAAATGGCATTACTTGTTTTTGAAGGAGAGGGCCAAGTGAAATTTTAGAAGAATATGAAAAGATAATTTGCTGTGTCCTTTTAATTGCTTAGCATTTATGTCAACTGTGATTTGAAAGTGTTTGACCAGTTATCATTGGAAATGATGTGAAAAGAACTATAATTTCTATGTTGTCATTTTATAGTGTTAGCAACATTCTCTTTTTTCTTGGGACCTAGATTCTGTTGCTGCAGTTAATTACTTGTTTATGTTTCTTAGGCAGTAATGTAATAATTTTAAATGTAGACAGGCACAGAATATATAATGGAATCCAAATTATAAAAAGAGAACATTTTCCCCTCTAGTTCCTATCAAACTGGGGCTTCTGGTCAAGTGAACATTTATGGTAGGATCCTTCAGCTTAAGTCAACAGGGACTTTTATGTACTATGACCCCTAACCATTTTTATTCCTCACATAGAGTGTCCTGATTTAGCAAAAAACCATGCTGAGGCAAGAATTTCAGTCTCTAGTGTTTATTAACCGCTATAGTAGGCAGAAAATCCTGCCAAACTGAAGGAGTGTGGGAAACCCAGACAGATAAACCCCAAAACTCAAGGCGGGTCTTCTCTGAGTTTCTTTGAAGGACAGTTCAAAGCCTCTAAACTACGCATGTGTTTTCCGCCCTGGATAGGGGCCCCCTCCTGCTTACCATCAGTACTGATAACATAGACAGTCGGCTGGATAGCAACATATGGCTAATAAAAGTCCTGTTACTAGCCTCTTCTGTTAACATGTTGCCTTCTTAGTCATTAATAAATGTTTGAATGATCAAGAAATGTTTAAATTTTGAGATGATAAAGGTGATTTTCCAGGAGTCAACACCAACAGGTAATCATCAAGAAAATAAAGAGTAATCAATTATTAACCTAGATGGAGAGCAGTTCCAAATAAATTTTATTTGCTCAGTTGTACCATTATCTGGTTAGACTACATTGAAGTAATCACCTGTGTAGGGATTTGGGGTGGGGAGCATAAGTTTTTAAAATGCTGTTACTGTTCAGATGTACTTCTGTCTCATACATTAGACATTTACAGTGTTGTTAGCAGGAAAATCTAGATTTTGAAAAGCAAAGTAGACACAGAATACTCAGTGAAGGAAGACCCGCCTCCTTTCAGTTGAATCAGTAATGTTTTTAAAAATAAAGTTAGTGTTCTACTTCAAATTTATTAAGGCAGGTGTTCTCAAACTTTATTATACTTCAGTCCTGTACAGTGGTACAATTAATTTATGGGTACCCCTCCCTCCAATAAAATGAATTATTTCATTGGAATTAGGCTTGGTAAAAAATAAATATAATTTATTACTTTATATATCAAATAAAACTATGATATAATCTTATAGCTTTATAAAATAAAACCATTTTATTAAAAGTAAGCAAAAAGAAAAAAATAAAATTTAAAACCATATTTTTAATGGGAAAATAAGCTTCTTACTTTTATGAAATTCCTGAACTTGACTTTCACTTTGAAGGCAATCTCGTTCTAGTAAATCAGGAAAAAATGGTATTTGCTTGGCTTTAATCAGCTTCTCTCAAAATGCTGCAACTTGCAGAACAGTGGCAGGATGTAAATTGCTTTTGGCTTCTCTCTCAGCACACTAAAATAATAAACTCAGCCTATTTTGTTTCCATCTGCTCCTTCTTTCCTATCCATTGTAATTCCCTCTGGACAGTGAGTGTCAGGTCAGATGGTTAGAGCTTGATTGGCATGATTGCTCCTCCTTTGAGAGAAAAATGTGGTTTGTTGAAAAAACAAAAAGAACACGGGTTTCATACAGAGCTTTGGAACCACTGCATGTTTTGCATTCACATATTCTCAATCAAATTGGTGAACCTCCTCAAAAAAGCGTGCAAGGAAGGCACTTTCTGGTGACCCCTGCAAGGGGTTGTGACCCACACTTTGAGAAATGCTATGATACAGTATTGTTGTGTCCTTTTGCTTTGCTTTGTCTGTTGGGGGGTTTCTTTATATTTGATCAGCAAAGTAAATAGATTTGTGTATTTTTCGGTACCTTTTTCTTGTTTCAGCCGGATTTGTACAGCGTTGCCTTGTTTTCATTTTTTGTTCGAAAAAAATACATAGGATCCTTGTGATGAGCCATCTGTTACTTCTCAAATGCAAGGCTAACGTAAGATACGTCTGTCATTTTGATACCTCTTTGTCAACAATAAGTCAGGCATCTCGCAGTAGAAACCCATATGGATATTAAATAATTTGTTATATCTATCACTTCTAAATTAATATAGCTATCGTTATACACTTCAGGAAAGGATCGTTACCTTGTCGTGGTGCTGGAGCTTGAGCACCTCAATGATGCCATGAGCTAAACCGTGAAGGGCCACCCAAGACAGGAAGGTCAAGACAGAGAGGTCAGACTAAATGCGATCCCTGGGGAAGGTAATGGCAACCCACCCCAGTATTCTTGCCATGAAAGCTAAATGGATCAGTACAACCAGAGATATGTCAGTATACCATCGGAAGATGAGACCCCCAGGTCGGAAGATGGTCAAAATGCTACTGGGGAGGAACAGAGGATGAGTTCAACTAGCCCCAGACGTGATGACGCAGCTAGCTCAAAGCCGAAAGGACAGTTAGTGGCCAACGGTGCTGGTGGTGAACAGCGAATCTGATGTTCTAAGGATCAACACACCATTGGAACCTGGAATGTAAGATCTATGAGCCAGGACAAATTGGATGTGGTTATTGGTGACATGTCAAGATTCAAGATAGACATTTTGGACGTCAGTGAACTGAAATGGACTGGAATGGGCCACTTCACATCAAATGACCACCAGATCTACTACTGCGGACAAGAGGACCACAGAAGAAATGGAGTAGCCTTCATAATTAATAGTCAAGTGGCTAAAGCAGTGCTTGGATACAAGCCAAAAAACGACAGAATGATCTCAATTCGAATTCAGGGCAAGCCATCTAACATCACAGTGATCCAAATATACGCCCCAACAACAGATGCTGAAGAAGCTGAAGTAGAGCAGTTCTATGAGGACCTGCAGCACCTACTGGACAACACACCTAAAAGAGATGTTATTTTCATCACGGGAGACTGGAATGCTAAGGTGGGCAGTCAAACGACACCTGGAATTACAGGTAAGCATGGCCTGGGAGAACAGAACGAAGCAGGACATAGGCTGATAGAATTTTCCAAGACAACTCACTCTGCATAACAAACACTCTCTTCCAACAACCTAAGAGATGGCTTTATACATGGACTTCACCAGATGGACAACACCGAAATCAGATTGACTACAACCTTTGCAGCCAAAGGTGGCAGACATCTATACAGTTGGTAAAAACAAGACCTGGAGCTGACTGTAGTTCCGATCACGAACTTCTTATTGCACAATTTAGGATCAGACTCAAGAGATTAGGGAAGACCCACAGATCAGCTAGATATGAGCTCACTAATATTCCGAAGGAATATGCAGTGGAGGTGAAGAATAGATTTAAGGGACTGGACTTAGTAGATAGGGTCCCGGAAGAACTCTGGACAGAAGTTCGCAACATTGTTCAGGAGGCAGCAACAAAATACATCCCAAAGAAAGAGAAAACCAAGAAGGCAAAATGGCTGTCTGCTGAGACACTAGAAGTAGCCCAAGAAAGAAGGAAAGCAAAAGGCAACAGTGATAGGGAGAGATATGCCCAATTAAATGCAAAATTCCAGAGGTTAGCCAGAAGAGACAAGGAATTATTTTTAAACAAGCAATGTGCAGAAGCGGAAGAAGACAATAGAATAGGAAGGACAAGAGACCTCTTCCAGAAAATTAGAAAGATCGGAGGTAAATTCCTGGCCAAAATGGGTATGATCAAAAACAAAGATGGCAAGGACCTAAAAGAAGAAGAAGAGATCAAGAAAAGGTGGCAAGAATATACGGAAGACCTGTATAGGAAGGATAACAATATCAGGGATAGCTTTGACGGTGTGGTCAGTGAGTTAGAGCCAGACATCCTGAAGAGTGAGGTTGAATGGGCCTTAAGAAGCATTGCTAATAACAAGGCAGCAGGAGACGACGGCATCCCAGCTGAACTGTTCAAAATCTTGCAAGATGATGCTGTCAAGGTAATGCTTGCTATATGCCAGCAAATTTGGAAAACACAAAAATGGCCATCAGACTGGAAAAAATCAACTGTCAGGGTAGCCTTACTTCGAATAAGACACGGACTCACTTAGAGGGTCTAAGGATTTCCGGGTTTATTGAAGCAGAATGCATACGGAGAAAAAAGACGGGAATGCGGGCGTGGTAGCAGGGTACCCCGTTTATACCCTGGTGGCAGACCTTGTCCTCCTCCACCCCCTATTGTTCCCCAAGCCGGGTCTGGATGGGTGATTTGAATTGGTATGGGTCTGATGATGGGCGATTCGGGTGATC
This sequence comes from Candoia aspera, assembly GCF_035149785.1. Classification (NCBI taxonomy): domain Eukaryota; kingdom Metazoa; phylum Chordata; class Lepidosauria; order Squamata; family Candoiidae; genus Candoia; species Candoia aspera. The sequence goes on from NC_086155.1 coordinate 168,578,296, forward strand.
TCTGATGGTTTCCTTTGTCCCTTTGCCTTTGTCCGGTGCAGGTGCGTCCCCCGGGGTAATGTGTGGGAGTTCCCCTGATCTGTTAATGGTTTCCATGTCCTGTCCGAGGTGCGCTTCTATTGTCCTGGTGAATGTTTTAGGAATTTGGGTGCTTCAGGGATGATGTATGTGTTTAAAGGATAATGGTTATCCCTTCCTCTTTCCTGATGGGCATGTTCCCCGTTGTGATGCACTTATGCCTTGCAACGGGGAACATGACATGCTGCCCCCCTAAGAGAATTCTAAGGTGCCGGTTTGTCTGGGTATACTTCATGGAAGCTTTTAACCAGCGGTTCTGCTGAAACATTTTGCGCTTGGACCCACTCCGGGTGGGGGAAATGTCTCCATTTGACGAGGTACTGTAGGGTGCCCCTTAGCCTCCTGGAGTCTAGTACCTCCTTAATTTCAAAATGTTGTTGCCCATCTATCATGATGGGTGGGGGCGGGGGGGTTTCATTGTGCCATTTTGAATGGGTGGCCGGTTTTAGTAGGGCACAGTGGAACACAGGGTGTATGCACCTCAAATTGTGGGGTAGCTCCAACTTGAAAGTCACTGGGTTGATAATTTCTATGATTGGGAATGGTCCAATGAATTTGGGTGCCAGTTTCTTTGAGGGCTGTGGGGACTTTATGAACTTAGTGGAGAGGTAGACCCTATCTCCCACTTTGTAGTTCGGTTGCGCTGCCCTGTGGTTGTCTGCAAACTTTTTGTATGTAGCTTGCGCGTCTGCGAGAGCCAGCTGGATGACAGGCCAAACCGTGGCCAGTTGTGCCGCCCAGTCATCTGGGGAACAGGGCGGGGTGTCTGGTTGGGGCAGTTCCGGGATTGGAACGAAGTCTCTGCCATAAACCACTTTGAATGGGGTGTGACCTGTGCTCTGGTGCACTGCATTGTTGTAGGCTACCTGTCCTGACTCATGACACTACCTCTGCAAAAGGTAGCAGGTCCACCCAATTGTCCTGTTGATACTTTATGAATGATCGTAGGAATTGCTCCAGGGTGGAGTTAAGAATCTCCGTAGAGCCATCTGTGTGGGGGTGCCAACCCGTGGACAGTGCCTGCTTGGTACCAATAAGTTTTAAAAATTCTTTCCAGAACCTCGAGGTAAATTGTGTGCCCCTATCAGTCACCAAACAGGAGGGGGCGCTGTGGAGTTTATAGATGTGATTAAGAAATAGGCGCGCCAGCTGTTGCGCGGAGGGGATGGATGCGCAGGGTATGAAGTGTGCCTACTTGGAAAAATAGTATTTTACCACCCAGATGACCGTTTTTCTTTGGCTGGGTGGTAGGTCTACAATGAAGTCCATGGAAAGTCCAGGGACGGGAGGGGCTTGCTACTTGCTGCAACAGTCCTTGGGGCTTCCCCACCTTTCGTTTTGACATGGCACATGTGGGGCAAGCGGCGACATATTCTTTAACGTCCTTCCTGAGAGTAGGCCACCAGAATTGTTGCCTGATTAAATGTAGTGTTTTGACAAACCCAAAGTGCCCGGCCATCTTGTCATCGTGGGAGCGGTTTAAAACTTCCGCTCGCGATGTCTCTGGCACGTACAGGTTCTTCTGTCTCCAGACTAGCCCGTTCGTGAAAGATACATTGTGTTGGTTGGTTTGCAACCATGTATCTGTTTTGAGGGCTTGAACGAGCCGTTGTTGCCAGTTCGGTGAAATTGACCTGCGTCTCCCTCTGTTCGCAGGTGTTTGTGCTGGGGCGCATTGGGTTCTTGTTTGGCTGCGCATGACGGCAGGGCAGCCCAGCTGTGTGTCGGTCCACACAGTACCCACAATGTCCGATGCCTGGCTGGCATCCTGAGGCTGTTGGGAAAGAGCATCTGCTAGGAAGTTCTTCCTCCCCGGTATGAACTTTCATTTAAAATTAAATTGGCTGAAGTACTGCGCCCAGCGTACTTGCTTAGGGCTGAGGCGTTTTGGAGTGCTGAGAGCCTCTAGGTTTTTGTGGTCTGTCCAGACCTCGAAGGAGCAGGAGGCCACTTCCAGGAGGTGCCTCCATGTCTCTAGGGCTGCCTTGACTGCGAACGCCTCCTTTTCCCACACGTGCCATCTCCGTTCTGTTTCGGAGAACTTGTGGGAAAGGTACGCGCAGGGCTTCAGCCGATTGTCAAAATCCCGCTGAAGCAGGAGTGCCCCAATGGAGAAGTCAGATGCGTCAACTTGTACGACGAAGGGTCTGGCGGGGTCAGGGTGTTGCAGCACTGGCTCTGCTGTAAAGAGGCTTTTCAGGCGATCAAAAGCCCTTTGACAATCAGCAGTCCAGTTCAGGAGCGCCCCCGGGTTCCGTGATTTTCATGTGTTTCCCAGGCCCTTTGTCCGGAGTAGGTTAGTTAGAGGCAGCACAATTTCCGCCAGCCCCTGGATAAAACCCCTGTAGAAATTTGTGAAACTGAGGAAACTTTGGAGTTGCCTCCTCGTGCGTGGGCGCTCCCACGCCAGTATGGCTTGGACCTTACTTGGGTCCATCTCGATTCCCCTCACTGAGATTCTATAGCCCAGGTAGTCAATTTGTTCTTTATGAACCTCGCACTTGGAGAGCTTGGCGAATAGCTCTGCCTTGCGGAGTTTCCTGAGCACTTGCTTCACTAAGCGTTCGTGCTCTTCTTCGGTCTCTGAATATATTAAAACATCATCGAGATAGACAAGCACCCCCTTAAATAAGTGGTCATGCAAGACCTCATTAATTAACTGCATAAACACTCCTGGTGCCCCTGCCAACCCAAATGGTAAAACTTTATATTGAAACGACCCCAGCAGGCAGTTGAAAGCCGTCTTCCATTCATCCCCCTCCCGTATTCGTATTTGGAAGTAGGCTTCCCTCAGGTTCAGTTTTGAGAATATCTTGCCCTTTGCCATGTGGGCAAGAATGTCCTCGATGATGGGTAAGGGGTATTTATTTGAGATGGATGCGGCATTCAAACCACGGTAGTCGGTACAGAGCCTCAGAGACCCGTCCTTTTTTTCCCGAAAGAGAACTGGGGCTCCGACTGGTGAGTTTGCGGGCTCAATAAAGCCCCGCGCTAAATTTTTATCGACGAACTCCCTTAATGCTGCCAGCTCCTTCTGGGTCATCGCATAGATTTTGGACTTTGGTAAGGGTGCGCCAGGGACCAGTTCTATGGTGCAGTCTGTTTTTCTATGGGGTGGGAGTTTGTCAGCCTCCTTTTCGCCAAACACATCGGCAAACTCTGCATATCTGGATGGCAGGCCCTCCAGGGTCGCTGCCTCCAGATGCATCGAGGTAGTCACCGCCCTCCCCATTGCAGCATCCCCTGTGGGTGCTTGATAGTGCCCATCCAAAAACGTGATTTCCCTGCTTGTCCAGTTTATTTGTGGGTTGTGTTGCACTAGCCACGGGATTCCTAGGATTATTAGGGGTTGGCCCACCGGTGCCACGATGAACGGCAGTCTTTCCTTGTGGCTGCCGAGCTGCAGCGCAACTTTGTCCGTGTATTGGGTGACCGGGCCCCCTGCCGCTGCTGATCCATCCAACTGTGTAAAAACAATATGGTGCTGAAGTGGATAGCAGCGGAGGTTTAGTGCGGCTGCCAGGTCCGGGTGCATAAGGCACTTCGAGCAGCCAGAGTCAATTAGTGCCCAAACTTTTTCCGTCTCTCCACCGTGGGTTAGGGTGACTTTCACATATAGGGTGGGACAATTTTCACTCACCCCGAAGTTGTCGCGCCTCTTGTTTTCGTCCACCTGTTCTCTGGCGCTCCTTAGGGCAGGTGGCTGGCGTTTCCTGCCGGTTCGTCTTTGTCGCTTTCCTCTTCTTCGGTGAAGTAAGGGAAGTCCTTTGCTGCGGTTTCACCCATCACGACTGGCATTTTCCTGGGTGCTGGGGTTGGCTTGGTTGGTGCCTTCCACGAGCTGTCCCTCGCCTTCGCTTTCGGGCAGGCCGCCACCTTGTGGTCCTTCTTCCCGCACCTAAGGCACTGACCCTTGGTGAACTGTCGGTCTCTTTCTTCCTTCCAGGGCTGGGGTCTCGACCTCGCCGGTCCTGCTGCTGTCCGGGGTCCTCTCACCGCCTCTGCATGCTGCGCTTCCCTCTTTGCTTGAAGGAGAGTGTCCTGGGCATCCTCTGCCTCTCCTGCCAGCCGGATCCACTCCACCAGAGTGTTGCGGTTATTCCTGCAGAGTGCCCACCTGAGTACGTTCAGGTTTAGCCCCTCCTTGAACTGCTCAATGAGGGTGGACTGGGACCATACTTCGACCTTACCGGCCAGGGCTTGGAACTCCATGGCATAATCTGCCATGGAGCACTGTCCTTGTTTGAGGGTTTTCAGGGCTCTTTTTGCCCTCTCCCTTTCCAGGGGGTCCCTGAAGTGCAGTTCTACTGCCCAGAGGAACTCATTGCAGTCCTCCAGTTCCGGGGCACCTGTCTGGCATAACTGGACATACCAGTCAGCGGCCCGTCCTTTTAATTTTATTGCTATGGCATTTACTTTGCCCTTTTCCGTTCGGAAGTAGGGACCCCATTCCTCCATATAGTTCCTCGCGTTTGTGAGGAAAAACGAGAGTTTTGTGGGGTCCCCATCAAACTTAATGCCGAAGTCCTTTATCGCCGTGCTCGGTGGGCTCCAAGCCGCATCTGGGCATCTAGGTGTGCTTCGGGCATTCGGGGCTCCTTGGTCTAGATGTGGGGATTCCCTCCATCGGGCTTCGGTTGGCATTGGTACCATCTCTTGCCAGCTCCCACTTTGCTCCAGCCGTCTCGCCATCGGGGTGGGAAGAGGGGGTGCAGCCCATCTGGCGGGTTCTTGGAAGTGGACTCTGCCTGGCGCTGTGTCGTCCTCCGGACCTCTCCTCCGTCTCTCCGGCTGGTGAGTCTCTGAGGGGGGGGGTAAGGGCTGTCGGGCTTCTGGTGCCTGGCCCCTCCGCACCCCGGCTGTGGGATTCGTACGCCTCTGCTAACCTCTGGAGCAGCTGCTGCATCGCCTCCAGCTTGTCCTCGACCGCGCTCAGCCTTGCCGCCGTTCGCGAGCCCTTCTTGGTGTGGTTGCCCCTCCTCTCTCCTTTGGTTCCTGACGCTGTGGATGATGGGATGTCCCGCGGTTCCTCCAGGGTTCCGGGCGATCCGGGTGAGGATCCCTTCGTCTCGTTGATGGTGGCCCACATGCCTTGGGACTCACAGATGGCGTTTGTCGTTGCTTCCCCCTCCAAACTCGATCCCGAGCACTCCTGGACCTCACGCCGTCGGGGCCTCAGGCATATGCCGTTCTTGGGGATGGGAGTTCCGTTGCTGGTCGCCGGGTAGCCGCCTTGCCGTGAGATGAAATATTCCATCACTAGCTTGGTTCCCTCACAGATTGGATCTGGACTGGTGCTAGTGGAAAAAAATTTTTTGGGATTCCCGTCTTTATGTCAGGGTAGCCTTACTTCGAATAAGACACGGACTCACTTAGAGGGTCTAAGGATTTCCGGGTTTATTGAAGCAGAATGCATACGGAGAAAAAAGACGGGAATGCGGGCGTGGTATCAGGGTATCCCGTTTATACCCTGGTGGCGGACCTTGTCCTCCTCCACCCCCTATTGTTCCCCAAGCCTGGTCCGGATGGGTGATTTGAATTGGTATGGGTCTGATGATGGGCGATTCGGGTGATCTCCGATGGTTTCCTTTGTCCCTTTGCCTTCGTCCGGTGCAGGTGCATCCCCCGGGGTAATGTGTGGGAGTTCCCCTGATCTGTTAATGGTTTCCATGTCCTGTACGAGGTGCGCTTCTATTGTCCTGGTGAATGTTTTAGGAGTTTGGGTGCTTCAGGGATGATGTGTGTGTTTAAAGGATAACGGTTATCCCTTCCTCTTTCCTGATGGGCATGTTCCCCGTTGTGATGCACTTATGCCTTGCAACGGGGAACATGACATCAACTTATATCCCCATACCAAAAAAGGGGAACACTAAAGAATGTTCATACTATCGAACAGTGGCACTCATTTCACATGCCAGTAAGGTAATGCTCAAGATCCTGCAAGGTAGACTTCATCAATTCATGGAGCGAGAATTGCCAGATGTACAAGCTGGGTTTAGAAAAGGCAGAGGAACTAGGGACCAAATTGCCAATATCCGATGGATAATGGAAAATGCCAGGGAGTTTCAGAAAAACATCTCTTTCTGTTTTATTGACTATTCTAAAGCCTTTGACTGTGTGGACCATAACAAATTGTGGCAAGTTCTTAGTGGTATGGGGATACCAAGTCATCTTGTATACCTCCTGAAGACTCTGTATAACGACCAAGTAGCAACAGTAAGAACAGACCACGGAACAACGGACTGGTTTAAGATTGGAAAAGGAGTACGGCAGGGCTGTATACTCTCACCCTACCTATTCAACTTGTACGCAGAACACATCATGCGACATGCTGGGCTTGAGGAATCCAAGGCTGGAGTTAAAATTGCTGGAAGAAACATTAACAATCTCAGATATGCAGATGATACCACTGATGGCTGAAAGCGAAGAGGAACTGAGGAGCCTTATGATGAAGGTGAAAGAAGAAAGTGCAAAAGCTGGCTTTCAGCTAAACCTGAAAAAAGCCAAGATTATGGCAACCAGCTTGATTGATAACTGGCAAATAGAGGGAGAAAACGTAGAAGCAGTGAAAGACTTTGTATTTCTAGGTGAGAAGATTCCTGCAGATGCTGACTACACTCAGGAAATCAGGAGACGTTTAATCCTTGGGAGAAGAGCAATGACAAATCTCGATAAAATAGTCAAGAGCAGAGACATCACACTGACAACAAAGGTCCGCATAGTTAAAGCAATTGTGTTCCCCATAGTAACATATGGCTGCGAGAGCTGGACCATAAGGAAGGCTGAGAGAAGGAAGATAGATGCTTTTGAACTGTGGTGTTGGAGGAAAATTCTGAGAGTGCCTTGGACTGCAAGAAGATCAAACCAGTCCATCCTCCAGGAAATAAAGCCAGACTGCTCACTTGAGGGAATGATATTAAAGGCAAAACTGAAATACCTTGGCCACATAATGAGAAGTCAGGACACCCTGGAGAAGATGCTGATGCTAGGGAGAGTGGAAGGCAAAAGGAAGAGGGGTCGACGAAGGGCAAGATGGATGGATGATATTCTAGAGGTGATGGACTCGTCCCTGGGGGAGCTGGGGGTGTTGACGACCGACAGGAAGCTCTGGCGTGGGCTGGTCCATGAAGTCACAAAGAGTTGGAAGCAACTGAATGAATAAACAACAACAACAAAATGGTTATACATCAGTAAGAATGTACAGTGAGTGGTTAATCTACCTTGAAAAACCAGCTAAATACAGAAAACTTTATTTTAAATCATGTTTTGGTTTTTTAAAAAGGTTGTATTTTAAATTAATCCAAGTCTCATAAAAGAAAAATAGCTGTTCTGTATAGAGTGGTGGCAAACATATTAGTAAAGGTAAAGGTTTCCCTTGACGTAAAGTCCAGTCGTGTCCGACTCTAGGGGGCGGTGCTCATCTCCGTTTCAAAGCCTTGGAGCCGGCGTTGTCCATAGGACACTTCCGGGTCATGTGGCCAGTATGACTCACGGAACGCCGTTACCTTCCCGCCGAAGCGGTACCAATTAATCTACTCACATTTGCATGTTTTCGAACTGCTTGGTGTGCAGAAGCTGGGACGAGCAACGGGAGCTCACCCCGCCGCGCGGTTTCGAACCGCCGACCTTCCGATCGACAGCTCAGCGGTTTAACCCGCAGCGCCACAAACATATTACTAGTGTATAAATAGTAGGGCTGCACAAAACTATTCAGAATGGTGCTTTGTTCTCTTTGCAGAACACCCTTCTATACATGCTGCTTGAAACATCAAAACACTGTACATCCATTTCCAGCTGGGGACATAGTTTATATTCCTTACCAGGCAGCCAATTTCTACATGGCATAACGATGCTTTTCATGGTACAAAGAGATCTTAGAAATCCCATAAAATCTGTGGATTTGGCCTGTTGTTTTTTGCATTTAAACTTTCAAATTCAAAATGATTGACCATTGCTGTTGTTCCAAATTCTGTCCTATTCTACTTATCCTGTAAGAATTTCATTAAATAATACTGCTTTAAAAATGTTGGTGTAGCCAGAAAAACATTGGTATAGAACTGCTCACATTAAAAAAAATGTGCTGAAATCCATTCGGCAATAACAATAATCCTTAACTTTAATGCAGTTCTGTAAGATATGTATTTCCAGATACTTATTCAATTTCTATAATCGAGAATTTCACTATCAGTTCTCCTTTAATAAATTATAAATTCTTCATAATAGCCTGGCTTTGTAATTCATATGTTAATTCGAAATATTTTATATAAAAACTTGTTGTTGTTAAACTGTTACACAATTAGTTTCATTTTCTATAATAAAAATTAGTTTCATTATCTATAATTATCTATTATGTACTTTAATCTGGAATACAGTAATTAATAAGTATAATTTTTAAGTACATGAAAAACATTCTTTTTACATATGCTATTTCAGCATGAAATAATTCTGTATTGATGAGTAATTTTGTATTTCTTCAATGAAAAAAATCCTGAATTTGAGATTATATTTACCTGTGCATTTTTTAGGGTTTTTTTTATAGTTAATGATAACCTCCTGAAATGGTAGGCTCTAGATACACTGGACTGCAGCTCCTAGAAACCTGGCTTCTGATTTGTTGAAAAATTTTGGAAGCTTGTCTCATAATGCACATAAAAAGCATCAAGGCAGCTAAAGCTGGTTTATGGGAGCATTTGTTGATTATTGCAATGGCACTTCAAATATCATGCTAGCAATTTTTGTACTATTGAACTCATAGATTCTTGTCCAGGGGAAAATGATAACTGAAATGTTTCTATCTATAAAACATGGCTCCAATAGAAATCATATCCTGAATGTTAATTAAGTGCTGGCAAGGGTGTCTTTCACTGGGGTTATTTTCTAATTAGGAATATGAAATGGAAGTAAAAGAAAACCTCAATGGGACAAAATTAAAGATAAATTGTAAGAAAAACTATAAGCTCCAAAGAGTGCAAAATGCCATCCTAATGCTTGTCTTCAGATGCTCTGAACAATAAATGCCAGTTACACTTAGGGCTTTTATAAAAGTGGGGCTATAATGCTAATCTAATAGCTTTCGTTTTTATAATTATTTGTCAGTCTTCAAATCTAGAAGCATCTTCTATTTATAAGAATTAACTTAAGCAGATGTTTCTACTAACTGCCCATGTGTTATGGTCTTAAACCAAAGGGATGTAGGAAACAGATATAAATGTATTTGTTGAATGTTAAGATATGGAAACACACACAGATACACACAACCCAAATAAATTATACAATGTACTGTATTAAACGTACAAATTAACAGTAAGGCAAAACTTATGTTGTGGTTTTACACTCTATGCAGGGTAATACTCATATCCCCATATTACAATAGTTTCAGACAAAGGACATATGGATGATGTAACACTGGTATGGCCAAAACCCCCAGACCAGGAGAGGCAAATTCCTGGCTCATACTTATATAACCCCAAATGCATCCCCCAATAGCACATGTGCATAGAACATGAACAGACAATGGCGTATCTGAGTTGCAGCTCCCATCCTTCTGTTAAACATGATCATGAGCATCAGTCTATAAATATTACCAGTTATGATTAATCCTGAACATACAAAAGAAAAGTGATTCTTCTTTCTGATAAACAGAACAGGTTGATTAAAATATGACATTGGAAGTTTCACCCTAAAGGTCATACATTGTTTTTCCTCGTTATGAATTATAGGTTTTAAACCACAGTTCAGTTCATCTTTAGCATTTTGCCTAGTAGAAATGGAGCTAGAAATAGACTTACGAGATTCACTGTATTGCTGAAATAACTGCTTACAAATGTGCAAAAGTGTGTGTGTGAGAAAGCAAAAGCTCCTTTCAAGAAGTTTACAATCCATGAACCACAAATGCAGTGCAATTATTCATCTGTATATGAAAGGCTATCATTATGTGGATGGATTTAAGTAGTCAGGAAAGCAAATTTTCATATGGTGTGCAAGTGACAGACTAATTTTTTTCACTGCAGTACAGAAATATCTTTCTCAACAGACACTGAAGGCAGAACAGCCTCCATTATAAACCAAGAAAGCTTCAAGTATTTATCAGAAGCATTACTTTAGAAACAGATTTGTCAAAGGATTTTGGTTTATGCCATTGTCAAGTTCTGAGGAACTAAGCCGGGGGTGAGGGGGAAAGTTCATTGACATTCTAGAAGGTTTTTTTTCTACCCATTAAGTTTCTTCTCAGTAAGAGTTTTGAATTTGCAAAACTGAATTTTAAGATTACCTTAGGGAGTGGCTTATAAATAAAGCTGGCTAATATATGTAAATCTGAGCAATCCCATTTTGAGGACAGTTATAACCAACATCATGCTGTATTCTATACTATGTTCTGAATCTCATGGTTGACATCTTTATTACATATTTTAAATGTGCTCATATACAGTTCAGTGTCCAAAGAATGAGAAAACTATTTCCAATAGTTTGAGAGGATGTCCTAACAGTCAGGAACCACATTGAGACGAGGAATAAGTCTCTAGTGTTTTATCACTGCTACTGTCCTGATTACCAGGAAACACACTGAGGCGAGGACTTGGTCTCTAATATTTATTAGTAGTACTTAACAAGAATCCTAACAAACTGAGAAAGCGTGGGAAAACCCAGCCATATAAACCCCAAAGGTTAAGGCGGTCCCGATCTGTGTCTCTTTGAATGGCTGAACAGTTCCTCAGTGCTACGCATGCGCTTGACAGTCTGGGTGAGAGCCCCCTGCTCGCCATCCTTACTCATGACATCACCCTCCCCTCCAGATTGATATTCCATTTCAGCCCCCTCCCCTCCAGAGTCTTGATAAGATATGTTGTCTGCTTGTAAGATCCCATGAGAACTTGGCAAAGAAGGCAATTCTTCAAAGGACAACTCCTCCACGGACGAAGCGGTGCTGCCCTCCCAATCTGATAACGCCTCCGAGCCAGGTGGCTGCTGCTGAAAAACATCTAGAGAGTTAGCAGGGTCAGCCCCCCTCCCCCCTGGGAAATGCAAGCCCGAGGTTGAGGGCTGTGGTTCCCCCACCTCCTCTGTAACTGGAGTCGAGGCTTCAGGCAGGGGCGGGGGGAAATACACACTCACAAACTCCTCAGCTTGGCCTTCTTCGGCCCGCTCAGGCGAAGGAGGAATCTCGGATAAAATGCGAGGCTTGGGTTTGTGAGGGAAAAGCTGATGGAATCGATGAACCAGTGCTGGAGCATGTACATCTCTGGCATTCTCCCACGTGCGCTCCTCCTCAGGGTACCCCTTCCAGTGTATGAAATATTGGATGCCCCTTCCCCTCCTCCTAGAGTCCAGAATCTCTTCCACTTCGTACTCCTCCTCTCCCTCCACAATTACTGGAGGTGGGGGGGGGGGGTAGGTGCGATCGCAAGTTACTTGGGGGAGGGTCTGTAGCTAGCAAGGCTCTGTGAAACACTGGATGGATCTTCATGGATGGTGGGAGCTGTAAACGATAAGCTACTGGATTTATCTGCTGCACCACAGTGAAAGGGCCGACGAACTTAGAGTCCAATTTCTTGGAGGGTCTGGTAGAGATCAAGAACTTGGTAGAGAGCCACACTTTGTCTCCTACTGCAATCGCTGGCCCCTCCTGCCTGTGAGCGTCTGCCGCCCTTTTGTAAGCACTCTTTGCCCTGTTCAGCTGCTCCTTTAACAACTCCTGTGCGGCTTGTTGCTCTTTAAGAAAATCAGCTGCGGCTGGAACAGTTCCCTGCTGGGAGGAGGTGGGCAACACCTGAGGGTTAACCCCGTAGAGCGCTTGGAACGGAGACATCTGGGTAGATGACTGCACAGAGTTGTTATAAGTGAATTCTGCCATGGGCAACAGGGCTGGCCAATTGTCTTGCCGATACGTGGTGTAACACCTGAGATACTGCTGTAACCACTGGTTAATTTTTTCGGCCTGCCCATTACTGGCAGGGTGATGCGCTGATGACAGGTGGATCTGGACCCCTAATGACTGGAAAAGGGCCCTCCAGAACCTGGAAGTGAACTGTGGGCCTCTGTCACTCACCAAGTGATTCACCATGCCTCTATACCTAAAAACGTGGTCTATGAACAACTGCGCGGTGGCTGGTGCAGATGGGAGGCCCTTGCAAGGAATAAAATGTGCCATCTTTGTGAAAAGGTCCACCACCACCAGTATGGAAGTCAGGCCCTGGACCGGGGGTAAATCAGTGATGAAATCCATGGAGATCGTATCCCAAGGCCTACTGGGGGTGGGTAGGGGCTGCAAGAGTCCTGTGGGCTTCCCTGGGAGAGGCTTGGCTCGTCTGCAGGTGTGACAAGAAGCAACGTAGCCCTTAATGTCTGCAACCATCTTAGGCCACCAGTAGTCCCTCAGAGCTCTATGGAGAGTTTTGAAAACGCCTCCGTGGCCTGCTGTTTGGTGGTCATGACACAGTCTCAGTACTTCTTCCCTCAATGAAGGGGGAATGTACAATCGCCCACTATGCCAGAGGATTCCTGCCTCCACATTGAATGGGGAGGCAGTGTCTTGCGGGGCCCTCTGGAGGTCATCCATCCTGGCCCTGGCATACGGGTCCTGTTGCTGCTGAGCTCTGGCTCTTGCAAATAGGTCCTCTGCTTGGCTGCCTGCTGCTAAACTCTCTGTTTGGCTCCCCCTCATCGGCTGATCAAAGTTGTGAGGTTGTAATATAGCAGCCTGTACTTCCTGGTGAGTGGGGGGGTCTGCCTGAAAGGATCGAGACAGGGCATCTGCCAAGCAGTTTTGCGCCCTGGGCACATAAGAAATGACAAAATTGAAACGGGAGAAAAACTGGCTCCATCTGATCTGGCGTGGGGTGAGGGATCTGGTGTTTTGTAGAAGCTGTAAATTCTTGTGATCGGTGCAAACTTTCACCGGAAAGGTTGCCCCTTCTAGCCAGTGCCTCCACTCTTGGAATGCTGCTTTAATTGCCAGCAACTCTCTGTTAAACACATCATAGTTTCTCTCTGCTGGTGAGAGTAGGCGTGAGAAAAAGGCACAAGGAAGCAATGTATTCTCTGCCCTGTTTGTATATTGCAATAACACTGCCCCAATGGCAACATCTGAAGCATCTGAATACATTATGAATGGCTTCGTGGGGTCAGGGTGCCTTAAGAGCGGTTGGGAAGCAAAAAGCTGCTTCAACTCCTGGAACACTGCTTGCTCCCTCTCCCCCCATACGAATTTTGAGCCTTTCTTCAAGAGCTGTGTGAATGGTCTGGTCCGATGACTATAGGCCGGGACAAAACGGCGATAAAAATTGGAAAATCCTAGCCATTTTTATATATCTTTAACATTTCGGGAGGGTGGCCAAGAGAGAATTGCCTGGACCTTAGCAGGATCCATGGATATGCCTTCTGTGGATACTATATAGCCCAGGAAATGTACTTCAGTTAAATCAAAGGCACACTTCTCTAGCTTGGCGAACAGCCTGTTCTCTCTCAGTCTTTGCAAAACATTACGTACATGGGTTACGTGAGTTGTGGCATCCTCAGAGAAAATTAATATGTCATCTAGATAAACGACCATGTACTTGTCTAGTAAATCAGCAAAAACGTGATTCATAAATCTGGAAAATATGGCTCCTGCATTAGACAAGCCAAAGGGCATAACAAGGTACTCAAATTTGCCAAACCTGGTGTCGAAGGCAGTCAGGTATTCGTGCCCCTCTTTCACCCGGATCAGATTGTACGCACTCCTGAGATCCAACCTGGTAAACATGCGTGCCTTCTGCAAGCGATCTAGCAGCTCCGAGATTAAGGGCAGAGGATAGGATTCTCTCTTTGTTTGTTTATTTAAGAAACTGAAGTTGTGGACCACTCTCAAGGGTGTCTCCTGAGTTGCAGGTGCCAACGGGTCGGGCTTCTTTGGTACGAAGAAGGTAGGAGCAGACGCTGGGGACGTAGATGGTCGGATGAAGCCCTTCTGGAGATTGGAGTCCAAGTAATCCTTTAAGGTGGCTAACTCCTTGGGGGACATGGGATATTGTTTCCTTGCTGGGATCTTGGCTCCTGGTAACAACTCAATGGTGCAGTCACAGTCCCTATGGGGGGGTAGTGCTGTGGCCTCTTGCTCGCTGAAAACGTCTGCAAAATCTGCATACTTGGCTGGCAAGTGGACCCCCCCTGCTACTGTGACTGCGTTGGTTGCTGGAGAGTGTGGAGAGGCTTGACTCTTGTGGTGCTGGCATTCCTTAGCTGGGAAGGAGATTGCTCCTGTAGTCCAGTTCATCAACGGGTTGTGGATCCTCAGCCAAGGCGTGCCTAGGATTACCGGCACATTTAGCGCTGCAGTAACATAAAGCTGGATCCACTCAGTGTGGTCTCCCACTGTCAGCTGCACCGGTTCTGTGAGCCTTCTAATCGGCCCTGCCTTGAGGGGCTGGCCGTCAATGGTCTCTACTTCTATGGGGCATGGCAATTCCCTGGTCGGTATGTTGCAGTCTTGTACGGTCTGTGCATCAATAAAATTAGTTGAAGCTCCAGAATCCACGAGGGCCTCTAGCTTGACCTGGTGCTCTGGGTTGACTTGGACTTTTACGGGTAAGTAGTAAAAGTCTTGCCTGGAATCTTCGGAATGAGCCCTCCTTAATTGATTTACGGTCTCCCTGCTGAGCTCTTGGGAGGGAGACCAACGGAGTTTCCCTGATTGGAAACAGAGGCGGGGATGGGTCCTGTTTCAGCTGCTTGCCCTGGGGGTCTTACTGGAGCTGTTTGGCCTCTCGCTGGGCAAGTTCTCACCATGTGCCCCTGGGCTCCGCAGTAGAAACACAGGGCTCTCTCTCTCCTTCTCTGCCTCTCAGTCTCGGAAATCAGTCTCCTGCCTGCCCCAATCTGCATTGGCTCCTCTCGTGCTGAGTGAGAGGCTGCTACAAGGGGAGTTGGGAATCCTGAAAACGCTCGGAGGGTCTTGCTTCTCCCCGGCTGCATCTGCCTAAGCTCCTCTAGCCTGGCATCTATGACCACCGATAGCTGATATAGGGCTTCTAACGTGGCTGGTGTTCCCTGGCGCACCAATTCATTCTTAATCTCCTCATCCAGCCCCTGTTTGAATTGGTCTTTTAATGCACTCTCATTCCAGTCCAGATCTCCTGCTAACAACTTGAAATCAGCAATGTAGAGTCCCACCCTCTTGTTACCTTGCTTGAGCCTCCGAATCTCCCGGCTGGCCGTGGCCTCTCTGATGGGGTCGTCAAAGTGTGCTCGGAAGCCTGCCAAAAAGTTCTGGTAGTCGTTGAGAATCGGATCGTTGTTCTCCACCATGGGAATAGCCCATTTGGCCACTGGTCCCTTCAGCAGGCCTAGGATGAAGGTGACTCTGGTTCTGTCTGTGGGAAACTCTGCGGGTCTGCTGTCGAAGAACATAGTACACTGTGTGAGAAAGATTCTCAGCTGTCCTGCTTCTCCTCCAAATTTCTCTGGTAGACTGCCCTGTGATCTTAACATTACCGGTGGGGCTGCTGCTGCTGCTGCTGCTGGTGCCGGTTGTGGGTTAATCGGAGCTGGTTGTTGCAACTGCTGTAGCATGGCAGCTTGTAATGTGTTGATCTGGAGATCTACTTGTTGCTGGTGTTGCTGTAGGGCTGCTGCCAATTGCTGGATGGCGAGCCGCATTTCTTGGTTTTCTGAAGACATTTCTAAACGTATCTGTTTAATTGCTTGTTCCTCCCTCTTTCGATGGGAGTAGGAGTTTGTTAGGATTGATGTCCTGATTACCAGGAAACACACTGAGGCGAGGACTTGGTCTCTAATATTTATTAGTAGTACTTAACAAGAATCCTAACAAACTGAGAAAGCGTGGGAAAACCCAGCCATATAAACCCCAAAGGTTAAGGCGGTCCCGATCTGTGTCTCTTTGAATGGCTGAACAGTTCCTCAGTGCTACGCATGCTGGGTGAGAGCCCCCTGCTCGCCATCCTTACTCATGACAGCTACGTTAAACGGAAAATCCTAACAAACTGAAGAAACGTGAGAAAACCCATACAGATAAACCCCAAAAGTCAAGGCGGGTCTGTTCTGTGTCTCTTTGAATGACTGTTCAACTCCTCCTTACTACTCATGTGTTTTCCCCCCTGGATAGGGGCCCCCTCCTGCTCACCATCAGTGCTCATGACAGAGGAGCTTCATAACCAGGATCTCCCTGCTCATAGAAGAACACAAAATTTATTACATCACACCTTGAGTACAATTTTTAATAGGACCCTAAGTTTTGTGCAATAAAATTTGTAAATTTTATTTAATTATAAAAGTGTGAATTCAACAATGGCAAAAGTAATAACAATGAACTCCTTTTTCTTGAAGACCTATGGAAAACTGATGAACTATGGGGATTTGGAAAGTTAACCATAGTTTTTTAGTGTTTAGTATGTGTGCACAAACACCATCTACCACCCAGGGACACACTAACATAAACCAGAAGCTCACATGGATCATATGGATCAAATATATCTGAACAAGAAGGTACTTTCTCCTTAAAGGGGTGTTTTTAAAAGAACAAAAAATGGTCATGCTAAATTCCTAATGAACAAATGGTCAAGACCATGTAATTTTCTTGACAACAGTATGAAATTGATTTACCACTGCCTTTTACTATTCCTTTTTCCCCATACTTCAGGCTTGTCTCAAGTCCTGGGCTTTTCTGGTGATCTTCCATATAAGTGCTAAGTCCAACTCTGCTTAGTAGTTGTTTTTTTAATCATCCTTCTATGTGTTGTCACCTTCTGTGACTTTTAAAAATTAAATATAGTTTAATATAGAATGAATGCTGATAGTATTCAGGGATGGAGTGATGCAGGAGAGGAAAGGACACGAGACTCTTCCCATTCTATTGCAACAGACTTCTTCTATTTATGGAAATACGTCATTGGATTCGGCCCATAATTCCTAAAACTGTGTTTCCCTGTAAATGATCAACATACAATGACTGTATGTATGTATGTATGTATGTATTTATTTATTGATTATTTATGTGTTGTAGCCAAAGCACAAATAAATTATTAACACTTTTTAGGAGGTGACACACAATGCACTTTTTTCAAAGATAAGCAATTGTATTCTATAATGCTTTGTATATTTAGCCACTTTTATAAATCCTTTAAGGAGTTCCTATTGCAATACTTTGTGATAGACCTTTGTGTAGACTATTCAACTCTTCAGAACTGTGAGTTACAGTGGATAACTTCAGAATACAAATAAAGTAAGATTTATTTGACTGGGGTTGTGCTTCTCTCGCTAACTTTTATTAATGGTGTTAAATGATGCTTGGAAAAAATCTTGAAAAAAATCACAGCAGTACTGTTTCTATTCTTGTGTTTTGTTTTTCCTAATATATATGGATTCTTTGCTTTTCCTGACCAGATTTCCATTATAAACCCATGCAACATTTAAATTAATAAACACTGGTTTCTATCTATAATTATTTACATTTTAAAATATAAAGATTGGCTTCCTTTTTCCTAGAAGAAAAACTTGTAATAAACTGTCAGAAAACTCAAGTTTTAGCATTTGCATAAAACTACCATAAAATCCATAATTAGTAAATTAGTGAGGATTCTAAAGAGCAGGTTTTCACTTACAAATCCCTTGGAGTTCTGTTCCAGACCTCGCTGTCATAGAGGGTACGCTTCTTAGCTGGCTAATGTTGCTCAATGCAACTTTTCAGCTACCCTGAGTTTCCACCACTGAAAGGAAGCACATTTCATCCCACAGCTTGCAAGGTCTTTGTAGCCAATGTTATTTCTCAGCTTTTCCATAGTGTCCAAGGCTACACTTCTCCATCCCTGAAGCTGTTCAGTCTGTTTATTTGAGCTATTCTTACAGTTCCAAGATGTATTAAAAAGGCTGCCTTACATTTAGAGAAAGGCTTGGTCTCCATGGATGCTAGAGTTTAATATATCTCTTTAACCTCTGGCTAGTTAATTTTCTTCCCAGTGGTTTTCAAACCACTTTAAGTCAACCTAGCTTAAAAAAAGCTATTAGCAAGCTTCACTCCTTAGGACTCTCTTTTTATGACCCTCTGGCCACTAGGCTTTGAAAATGCCAGAAGTGTTCTAAAGCAGCATATCTGGGACATTGATCTTAAAATCAATCTAAGTATGGTTCCCAACTTCATGGTTTATGGGACTTTTCAAATAAGTTTTGTGCCAGCTACTTATTTCTCTTTCAACACAGTTCTTTACTTAGGCCAGCTTTGACACATTGTCCTCTGCTGTTTTGCTAGGGCTCTATGAAATACCCTCTTACATGACTGCATGTGAGCCTGTAGAGGGGCACAATAGAGTTCCTGAGCCATATGGTCCTTTTCTACATTCTCTATGGGGAATCCCAGATCACTTTTATCTGTCTTATCCTGAAGAAATTATCTGGTGGAGAGCATGATTTTGATTTGTTGGTTCTTTTTCTGATCAGGGTCCAGAGATATCCTCCTGGGTTGTTCAGTTTTATGCTTCCATATGTACCATCCATCTTTCCTTTTGATTGAGGAAGTGTGTGTGTGTTTGTGTGTGTGTATAATTTTAAAATATGTGGATCAGATGGCAATATTTAAAATATGAAAACACTGTCTGAAATATCTGCTTCTGGCACTTATTTATGATAATTTCATTTTTATATACCATGAATTCCTGGCTGCTTAAATTCCATGAGAGTTGTCATGCTGATTTCTCACTTATTGCCAGGATGGAGTTTAATCTCAAGATAGAGATATATTACATCACCCTGTCTGTGAGCTGATGAAAAATCTGTACAGTGTGGTTGTTCATGGAAGTGTCAGTCATTGGATTCTTTGACACAGAAACTGCAAGTACTGGTGTAGAAGCAGCAAGTAAAAAATTAACCTGGGGCAGTTACAACCCAGCATCAGCTTCAAAACAGGGAGAGAAGACTTATTCGGAGGAGGACATTGGAATACAAAGATCTTCTATGAGATGGGAGCACATTTCAGTTCATTCTAGATGTTCCTTGAGACATCATATTTCCAGCTCATGACAAAATAAGGAAAAGTTGCTATCTTGTCCACGGTAACCTGGAAAGAACATAAATATATCTAACTGAAATGCTAGCCCTGAGAGGGTGTGTGAATGTGATACTTACTTGTAGATATGGGGATAATATTCTTCACTAGCATCCTTCTTAATCAGGGAGATGAAGTACAAGCTCTAGATTATATATAAGCTGACTGACTACATTTGAAAAACCTTCAAGGTTCAGAATTTTGTTTTTGTTTTCACTTTCAGGTATGCATTCTTAAATAACTCCATGGAATGCTAGATGTGTTATGCGGCTGTATTGCTAATTAATTATTTATGAATGTCTTGATTCTTTCTTTCTTCTGTGTGGTGGCATATATGCCTTTAATAGTATTTTGCTTTTTATCATGGACCCTTAACTACAAAGGTTATTTGATTCATAATAATGAATGGCTTGCATGTGTTTAATGTCCTGCTTCCCAGAAAAATACAAGGAAAAAATGCTGTTGAAGTTGACAGAAATCCATTAAGAATATTTAGTGTAGTGTAGTGTAGTGTAGTGTAGTATAATGTATACAAAGGTCTTGGAACTTGGGAGTATGCTTTTACCTATTTTAATATAATTCAAGAATATATGCATCAATAAAAATGCTTGAAACAAAATGTATAGTTATCTCCAGTTATCTGCCAAACATAAACGTGGAAAATGAATCATGAAGTAAAAATAGATTAGGAATTAAAAAATCAGATTAGAAAAGAGGAAATATAAAAAGGAAGCTATACATAAGTCATTTCAGCTAATGGGCTAATTCCCTCTTCTGTGGTTCAGATAGACCATAATAAACAATTATTTTTATATGTAAATTGTATTTTTCAATGTAAAAATATATTAGTGAGTGTTGTTCTAAATTTTACATGGTTACGTTGTTGTAACCATTTGATACTATTTATTTTATTTTATTTTTGTTTTAACCTGTATTATTTCTTTAATATAGAGTAATAGGTCTGATATTGCTATAATGTTTTTTCCTCTAGAGATTGAGTTAGGGAGCTGAAAACTTTTGCCTGCCATTCCTTGTTTTAGCAAATGAATGGAAGAGACTGAGAACATGCTAAGTATCTTGTTCAGCGAGATACATGTTTAATGCATTTGGTTAGATTAAGGCAGTTGTTAATTTTAAACTGGTTTATTATGAGAACAGGGTTAAAAGTATGGATTATGACAAGTGTATGTGTACTAAGAAACACATACATATATACATACCAATAGTTGCCATCATTTTTTTAGGGGAAATCGACATATTCTTAGAGATAATAGACTTAAGAAGTAGAGGGTGGGATTTGGAATCAGGGTCTGATGACATTTTATGGGCATTTCTGGGACAAGAAACCTACATTTTAACCTTCTATGTGCTACACTTCAGTAGCTGGCAGTACTGGCTGATCATGGGAGCTAATCAAGGATGGCCATGAGTAGTTCTTAGTTAGGAGATCATCTGAGAATCCCAGGGCTGTTGGCAAGACTAGAAAAAAAGCATCTCAGAAGGTAGTGTGAACCCTTTCTGTAATTACTGCCAAAATTGCTTCATAGATACAAACCCCAGGTACCAAGCTCAAGTTGTGGGCTTTTTTGACACAATAGCCTGACTAGACACTTCTTTTTAGAGGTTTCCTTCCTTTTGTTCTTGCTTTAAACTGGTGTCTGAAATATTTCTCAGCTATATTGTGAAGCAGAATGGCCTGTGATAGACATGAAGGCAAACCTAAAATTTCTGATTTGTGTAGTGGTTTGCACATAGTTTTCTCAACAGCATGCACATACTTTTCTTCAATATACTTACCCAATGTAAAACATTTTAATTACTATTTTAACGTAGCCATTAATATTTTAATGTAGCCATAAGCCACTATGGTCTTTGAGAAGAAACCCCAGTTTCAGAATGTAAATAGGAACATTCGTATCTGTTTGCTGGTCTTAAATATTACCAGTAATATACACAGACACAAATCAACAATACAAACTACTTCTCTTAATGTTATATTGATTAACAATAACATTTATGCTAACTCTTGCTCTGCACAAGCTAATACTTACCGTCCTGTTACAGATGATCAGAGAGAGAAGATCCAGAAATACAATGCACATAGGAATGAGTCTTCCTTAGCACCCTTACGTCTTAAACCTGGTCTAAGATGTGAACACATCTTTTATACCTAAGAAAAATCCCTGAGATACAAATGATAAATTCTTGCAGGTTCCTAGATGCACAACATTCTTTTTTCATTCTGATTTTAACAGTAAAAGGTCATAATCATGAAGCACATCACTCTCAACAGAAGTTGTACTAAGGTGACAAAAGAAACGTCCTGTGTCAAAGACCTGAGGCAACCACAATCCACTGTGTGCCTGCACTCTACCTGAGTAAGTCATAGGTCATGGTAGAGACAAAGAAGTACAATACACAAAGCATGGAAAATATAGTCATAGTCCCACAAAGCACAAAATAGTACAAGGTTAAATGAGCTAACAAGGTTGTGCAAATTATGCAATCAGTAAAAAGAAGAAAACAATGCTAAATCATGGAAGGTCAGGCCTAAGATAAAACGAGACAGTGATGGAAGAAGGGGAACATTAACGGGGGCCATAACTGCAGGCTCTGAGATTTTCTAGGAACATGGCAGTGAACTGAATGCAATACAGATTTTGTAGGAGAGCCATGCTAAACTATCCTGACAAAAAAATAGAGGAGGAGTCTGGTAGCACCTTTTCTAACACATTTTACTAAGAGGCATAAGCTCACTTTATCAGATGTACGGTTTAAATTAGGGCAAGGTGGGGGGAGGGGAAGGGAAAAAGAGGGGGAGATAGGTTGATTACACAGATGCAGGATTACATGTGAGACAGATTACAAGTAACATATCAATTAACAATTATAATGTGTTGAAACCCATTGTGTTTGTTGAGGCCTTCTGAGATTGTCTGAAACTTTTTGAGTTCATCTATTTCTCATTCAGTGGTGCTGTTAAAGTCCTTCTTTTCCAAAACAGATTCTTTGAGGTCTGCTATGGAGAGTCCTGGATGATTCAAATGATCTGATATTACTTTGTCCTTGTTTTGAGTCCTGATGTCTCAGAACTGAGGTTTTGAAGACAAGATGTTTATTCTGCCTGGTGACAGTCCCAGGACCTACTGTAGCTTTCTGTAGATTTTATGGAGCTTTGATGATATAAACTCCAAGTTTTTAATCCCATTCTTTCCAATTTGCCTAATTCAAATCCCTGTGCAGTGAAGTTTTGTTTTTGTTTTTGTTTTGTGCTTTTGTCAAGCAGAAGTTTAGGTTGGGCAAGTGATTTTTTAAAAAAAATTCATTGAAGAATTCAAAAGAAAATCTAAAGATAGCAAAGAAGGTGGTGTTTTTCAGTCTTACTTTATAGTTTCCTTCTACAGTTAAATAAGCAAGAGAGGAAAGCTAAATCCCAATATTGTGCCAGGGAGAATGCTGTATCAATTCTTTTAATTTATTTCTCAGGTCCAAGTTCTTCGGAATGCTGGAGAAGAGGTGACCCTAACTGTGTCCTTTCTCAAAAGAGCACCTGCATTTCTGAAACTGCCCCTTAATGAAGATTGTGCATGTAAGCATAAAAAAGGTTTTGAAACAAGTATTTGCCGTTCTTAGGATCCTCTGTTTGCCATCCTACTTTAAAAGCTGATCTCAATAGTCATTGGTACTTGTCAGTTGTCACATTACTAAGTTTGTTACTTTGGAGAAGGAGGATAAACAAACAACTAAAAATTGATCCTGTCTCTGGCTTTCTTCTGCTAGATTTGACATCAATGCTGTCACAACTGTAGAATTTTTTTTTCTCTCCTAAAAATATTATGGTTTCGGAAGGAGCTTTTCTCTGTCACCTATACTCTACGAAATGTTAATCTTTGCTTGGAATGTGTGCTGTCTTCTCATGTGATTACAATTTGCTGTGAGGACAGTTAGACTTTGTCCAGAGTTCTTGCACTTTACCTTTTGGTCAGCACTCGCAGAGAAGTTGAACTGATTCTTCTCCACCCTGCAAACTAGGCCATCTTGAAGATTTTTCACTCTGAATAGTTGTGCACTTTAATAGATAGTTCTGTTCAAGTGAAATTTATTCATGTCTGTAGTAGTCAGTATTTCAGTTCCATCTTTCAGTTTGATTAGTTTTACTAAGAACCAGTAGAAGCAGAGAACTACAGTATGACTTAAATCTGTGATTTAGTTGCTCATCAAGCAGAAAATTATGTTGCTTGTAAAGGATAGTTTTTTTAAACTTCATTGATTTAATCAAAAGAGAGTCAGAAAAGAAACCGAGCATCTATCGTGTATATGCATATGCATTTCCATAAAGCATAAACTTACTTCATTAAAATCATCCATGCACAGTCTACTGATGTCCATATTCTTTTGAATTATGTACCTTCTACATGGAAGTTGACAGCACATCAATGGAAATGGATTCTCTGCACCCTTATTGTTAAGAGATTTGTCATTCAACACTGGAAAGATAAACTTCTGGTCCCAATCACTCAATGAACTGAAGACCTGATATTACTTGCACCTTATGAACAAAATACTTAGAGATATATAGCTATATTTTGAGTAGCCTTGAACTTCTTAAGTCAGTGGCTATCAATCTTTTTGGACTGCAGAGTACATTTGGAATTTAAGATTACTGGTGCTATTGTAAAAGTGTGACCGCAAGTATTGTAACTTGTCACAGAGTACCTGAATTTATCTGAAAAAAAGTTTTCCTACCTACCCACAGAGTGTTGTGTTATACATACATAGATTTCCTTCCAAGACTTATCTTACAGTGACAAAAACTATTAAAAATTATAACCAAAACAGTAATCCAAATGCAGGTACCATTACTGTATTTGACCTTTTTTTTTTTTTTAGCAGAGGGAGATAGAAACATATTGATAGATAGATAGATAGATAGATAGATAGATAGATAGATAGATAGATAGATAGATAATGTGCCATTATTGACAAAATAAAATAAAGCATAATTTAGTTTAGAAGAATAAGGTACCACAATATCCAGATTGCCTACACCTTCGACATGGCTGTTAGATGAAGACTGAAAATCTTCTTGTTTTGAGGTTAATCAGAGTACTGTATACTCTGTGTGGGTATACATGAAATCAAGCAAAGCAAAAACAAAGCTCATTTTGTTCTGAATTCAGAGCAAAAGAGTCCCTCTCAGAATTTCCAGGAAGAATGCATCTGAAGGAACAAAAGTCAACATGTTTTAAGTATTTTACCACAGGAACAATGAAGACATGACAGACAGCTTTGTTCTCTCAATTTTCACCCTAGAGCTACAAAAGTGGTGGATGGTAATCTCATTATGAGACTTACCTGCCACTTCCCAAAAAAATGGCCAGTGGAAATTTAAAGCACTTTTATAATCCTATATCAAACAACAGAGGCAAGAGTTAAGTAGGTTTCTGAAAAATGCCTGCACTAACTAAACCAGCTAAAGGAACAGCACTTTCGTGAACAGCATTAGGCAGAACTGCACTTCTCTGGCTATTAGCCAGAGGCTTCTTTGTACATTTCCTTGCCCAGTGGACATTTTTTCCATTCCCCCATTCCTGCAAACTTCAAGAAACAAAGCATTACTCTTGTTGTAGCATACGTTGTGGTATCTGTGTCCATGTACATAGCACACTTTGGTATTTCAGAACTTGCCTGAAAAAGAAAGCTGGTAATACTCAGAACACATAGCACTAGCAACATTGTGTTACCAAACAAGAATTCTAACTTTTCCATAACAACAAATTTAAAAGCAGCAGTTCTGTCAGGCAGAGAACAGACCTTTTCTTATGTCTCATTAATGCAGCATGAGGTCACCTTAGAGCCAGAGTAACTTGTCTGATCCAAAAAGTCAGTGACTGGATCTATTGATGTCAACTACAAATGTTTAAGTGGGTGATGGGAAGCTGCTTATAGCCTGGAGGAAGAGAGAAGTAGGTAGATCTAAGTCACATTCCAATTACAAGTTGGGAAACTCTGTCAGAGATAGGCTAGTCTTCAAAAAGACTAGCTGCCCATCAAGTTGGTATCAACCATTTCTAATGGGATGTCATCAGATTCTCTATCCTGGAAAACACTGTCTCACTCACGTTGCTGGTTGGATGGCATGTGACATTCAGCCTTGCAACTGTTGCCAGGTCTGGCAAGTCCTAGATGTTGGCTGGTAAAATATAAATTAATCTTTCTGCTTACCTTCTGTTGGTTTACTGAGGTGGTACAGAACATTCCATCTGCAATATTCAAACAGCCACAAATAATTCTCTGCTAATTGACAAGGAGTCAGTTACATCTCCCCCAACTAGACAGTAGGGAATGGTCTAAGAAGGAGGCCAACTAGAGAACCAGTAATTGACATCAGTGAATGTCAGTTGCCAAATCCATCTGTGGTACCCAACTGGTGCTTTGCCTCATGAAACAAAAGTTTAAAATTATTCTCAGTTAGGTACTTAACTCTCTAAGAATTATGCGCTTAACTGACCCCCTCCCCCCATCAACCAACTCAGCCAGAAACAGCAGTGCCTGCTGTTTTATTGGCTAATGCATGCTTCGCATATTCATGCCTTCAGAAATAGGATCTGGAAACATTTGAAACAACAGGGGAATATGAAATGCCCTTTTTATCCTAGATTGGGATAAAGCTCCAGAATACTGAGTGTTTTGTTCCAAGCATAAAAGAACTCAGAACAGCATTTCCAAGTTTAGAATGTTTTATACATCCCTATTAGCATATCTGGACATGTGATATAATTGGACAGAGGACTAGAAAAATATTCTTGGTACATAGAAGAAATAATGGATAAGATGGTTGAATGGGATCAAAGAGGTCACTGGGATATCACAGGGAGACCTACAGATGTCACTCGACTAGGTAGACATAGACATTTATCTAAACAGTCTTCCAGTGGGACCTAATTAAATAACCAATGAGCATATATTGAATATCAAATTGTGTTTAAGCTTAACTATGTTTGCTTATACAAGCCAACTTTATAACTTAGGTCCTGGGTTATTTGAAGTTGGGAAATATCAGCAAAACCTAGTTAAGATTAACCACATCTTGCTCAAGTATCAAACTGAAGCTAGCACCTTCTCTCAGAATACCAGAACCCTGATATTGAAAGGCAACTCACAAGTTAGCTATCCTACAGTGACCTTCCCCAGACTGAGGTAGTATTTCTTTAAAGCCAGACACCATGTGCTACTATTGGCACTATTTCAGGTCAGGTTTATTAACATTCCATTAATAGAACATACCTGCCTACATGCCTCTGGATAAATAGAAACAATCCAACATGCAAGTTTTTCACTGCAAGTTTTACAGGGATCTGCCTATAGATTACATATTGCCTCTGCTGCAATGCCTCCCAGGAAGAACAGAAAAATACTATACCAATCTTCTCAGATTCTAGCTATGCTATTACCAATACAGTGGCCAAATTCCATGTGGCTCCACTGAAAATGTGGCAACATTTAGTGCAAATGTGATAAATTTTCCAGCCTGGACTTATTTTATCAATTTTACTATCTTATTAATATTAATTTTACTAATTTAATTTTATTCTCCATGTTCAACTTCTTTTAGTATTACTGATCTTTGATCGTAACAATAAATTGGATTTTATTTGAACCACATTTTGTCAGCATATGGACATTGCAGTTATTTGCCACTAATCTGAAATGGAATATCAATGTTTGCAAATATTTCCTGGCAAGAGAAAAGTGGAATTTAACACAGAAGGTTACTGCAGGTTGTTCTTACATACTAAACCAAAATTTGCTGTTCTTTGCAAATGAGGCCACTGAGTTTTTATACATTTTATACATTTTTTATACAGTGATATTATAGCGATGAAAATATATATCTTACATACAAAACAAACGAAGCTCAGGATAAACATATGGCTACCTATATGGCTACTTCATGCTCTTAAGGCATTTTACTTTCCTCAGTTCGTTATTTGGGAGAGGGGGAATTTCAGAAGATCACAGATTTTGTAAGCAGATAAATAAGGTATTGGGCCTTCTATCATATGTTTGGAAAGTATTTTTAAAAAATAATGGTTAAAAGCTCAATGAATATTTCAGTAGGTTACATGAGTGTCTTACATGAAATTCTCACGTCAAACCTTAACATCACTACAATACTTTACAACACTCCACAGAACAGAGAGAACAATTGTCTTTCATCTGTTGCTGACTTCTAACCATGATAGACAAATGTCAGTTTTGACTAGAAAGTCTTTGTAACTCAATGGGCTCTGATGTGTATTTAAAAAGATTATTTTTTTTAATTAGGTATCCCCAGCGATCAAAGTAGTGGTGCCTCATCACCTCTGTGTGACAGTGGTTTACATCTTAACTATCATCCCAATAATACGGTAAGAGAATGGTTTATCAGACTGTCAAGAAGTTGAAAATGTTTCACATAAAAGCTTTGACTAAGAAGTGTGAACACAATTTAAGAGCATGTTAACATTTTACTTTAGATGAGTTGAAGCTGAAGGTTGCTTAACATATGAATAAGATTGGAATTGTTTTTATCCCAGTGATTTATCAGTGCTGGAAGCATTCAATAAAATAGTAAATAATAAGTAGTGTTTTCACCGTTTGCTCAGAATATAAAGTAGGTAGTTGTATAATATGTAAAGCAAATATAAATATGCCTTCCCCTTTAATGGGGCTAATTTGTGGTGATGGGATCTGGAGGACTAGGGCTGGGCTTTGAGATGAGATATTTCTTCATGCTTTGCTTCAGTGTTAATACATCATAATACTGACTTTGTTCTATGTAGACTTAAAACAATTCACTAATGTAGCTTTTCCTGGGACTGTTGCACTTTTTTCACACTTTATGTCTTTGGGGCCTCAACACATCCTTTTTTTTTCCCCTTTGAACATCAGTATATGTTGATGTTAGAGGGTATGCATGCATGTGTGTGTGTTTCTTTCATACCCAGAATTCTGTTCTTTAAATAAGGCAGGATGTCCCACATTCATACCTGATTATCTCCCATTGATTGAAACACCTGACTCTAATTTCCCCTTCAAATGAACTGATAATACTAGAAGTTTACATACTTTTGCCACACAAAAATATGTAGCTTTGGATAATTTCCCTCAATAAATTTATTTATTTATTTATTTATTTATCTCTCCTTCTCTCTATCTATAAAATTTGTCACCACCCATCTCCTCCCACCAGAGGGACTCTGGGAAGTTTACAACAAAGGTAGTCAATTAAAACAGTAAATATAGAATACAAATACAATATATAAAAATATAAATACCATTAATAAATAGATAAAAATATAAATACCATTAATAAATAGATAAAAATAAGAATAAGAGTAAAACCTAAGTGGCAAGATCTAATTCAGTCCATGTGTGTGAGGAGTGCTCTAAGGTGCCAGCCATTCCCACGCAGAGCTACTTCCTTCTGTAATGATTGCCTTATCCCAACGAAGTCAGTCTCACCAGAGTTTAGTGAATAAAACTGATTTATTGAAAGGATAGTATGCAAATACGAAGAAAGCTGAGAATAAGCAAAAGCGCACCAAATACAAACTAAAAACCCTCGCCTCCAAGCCGATCCCGCCCCCCACCCCAACATCGCAACCACCCCCTCCCAGCATTGGCAAGCGTCATACATCTGCCTGGGAAAGTAACCTTGAATACATGTCATAACCCAAACACACATTCTTTCAGGGTAACAGAAAGATAACAGCCTGGCAGGGCTGGAATTCCCCATCCCACAGGTGATAGACATGGATCAGAAACATGACATGCGAAACGTTACGATGTATGCAAACCATTGGAACGATGAACATGACATATCGCCCCCCTTAAAGAAAGGAAATAACCTCATGGAGCAGGCTTAGCGGGATAAGCAGCGTGGAAATGGGCAACTAGAATAGGGGAGTGAACATCGTGGGCAGCAACCCACTCAGGATGAGGGAAATGTTTCCAGCGAACCAGGTATTTCAAGACAGAACGACACCGTCGGGAATCAAGGATTTCTCGGACTTCAAAGTGTTGTTGACCATCAATCATGATAGGTGCAGGGGGTGGAGGTTGTGGATGCCAGCGGGCAGATTCGTGGAAAGACTTAAGCAGGCTGCAATGAAAGACAGGGTGTCAGCGTTTAAGGTTCGCAGGCAAATCTAATTTAAAAGTAACAGGATTAATTTGAGCAACAATAGGAAAAGGACCAATAAACTTCGGTGCCAACTTTTCTGAAGGTTGCGTAGACTTGATGAATTTGGTGGAAAGATACACCTTATCACCCACTTGGAAAGGTGGTGAGGTGGATCGTTTGGAATCTGCATGTCGTTTGTAAGTGGCTTGAGCATCAGCAAGCGCCTGTTGTATTGTTGGCCAGGCAGCCGCTAGACGTGCAGCCCAATCAGCAGGTGAAGACGGGGGGGAGGCTGTAATGGTTGCCTAATCCCAAATACTCAGTCTCACAAGCTCGGGCTTAAGGATAACTGATTTATTAAAGGAATAGTATGCAAATACAGAGAAAGCTGAGAATGAGCAAAAGCGTGCCAAATACAAACTTTAAAAGCCTTGCCTTCAATCCAGTTCCGCCCCAAGCGCCCGTCAGCACGCACCCCCTCCCAGGTGTTAGGAACCGTTACACACGCCTGGGAAAGTAACCTTGAACAGGATTGCAAACCCAAACATACATTCCAAAGATCCAAAACAACGGAGAGCGCAGGAATGGAAAAACCCCGAACGAGCCAAGCGAGTATACACGGAAAATGAGTTGACATGTGAAACGTTACAATGTTAACAGAACATTGAAATGGGAAACATGACATATCACCCCCCCAAAAAAAAACAATGCTAAGGAGCGGGCTTGTCAGGGTAGGCAGAGTGAAAACGAGCCACTAGACGGGGCGAGTGTACATCGGGAGCAGCAACCCATTCAGGATGAGGGAAATGTTTCCAGCGAACGAGGTACTGTAAAGTGGAGCATTGGCGGCGAGAGTCCAGGATGTCTGTCACCTCGAAATGTTGCTGGTTGTCAATCATGAGAGGAGGCGGTGGAATGGGTTGGGGATGCCAGCGGTCCGATAGCAGGTAGGGCTTGAGTAAACTACAATGGAAAACAGGATGTAAACGTTTTAGGTTGTGGGGCAAGTCAAGTTTAAAAGTAACAGGGTTAATTTGTGCAACAATAGGAAAAGGACCCACAAACTTAGGGCCAAGTTTTTTGGAAGGTTGTGGTGACTTGAGAAACTTGGTTGACAAGTAGACTTTGTCCCCTACAGTAAAGGCAGGTTCAGGTGAGCGTTTTGCATCTGCATGACGTTTGTAAGTGGTTTGGGCATGGAGCAGAGCTTGCTGAATGTTTAGCCATGAGTCTTTGAGAGAGTCAGCCCAGTCAGTGAGGGAGGCGGGTAGGGGTTGTGGATGAGGAAGTTCAGGGATAGGGACGAAGTCCCGACCGAAAACAATTTTAAAGGGAACCTGGCCAGTGCTTTGATGTAAGGCATTGTTATAAGCGACTTCTGCAAAAGGGAGTAGGTCGACCCAGTTGTCTTGTTGGTAATTGACAAAAGCTCGCAAATATTGTTCAAGTGTAGAATTAACCGCCTCTGTAGAGCCGTCTGTCTGTGGATGCCACGTGGTGGAGAGGGCTTGCTTGGTGCCAAGTAGTTTTAAAAATGCCCGCCAAAATTGTGACGTAAATTGTGTGCCTCTGTCACTCACCAAACGGGCGGGGATACCGTGAAGGCGGTACACGTGAACGAGGAAGAGGCGTGCCAGTTGTTGCGCGGTGGGGATCGAAGCGCATGGAATGAAATGGGCTTGTTTCGAGAAAAAGTCTTTGACCACCCAAATGACAGTCTTTCGTTGACTGGGGGGTAGGTCAACGATAAAGTCCATGGAGATGTCTTGCCAGGGGACTGATGGGGTGGCGACAGGTTTCAGGAGACCCTGAGGTTTGCCTGGTTTGCGCTTAGTTGCTGCACATACAGGGCATGCGGTGATATATGCTTTAAGGTCTTTGAGCAACGTTGGCCACCAGAATTGCCGCCGTACAAGGTGGAGTGTTTTTAAATAACCAAAATGCCCAGCCAGCTTGTCGTCATGACAGCGCTGGAGGATTGTTTTACGCAAAGCCTCAGGCACATAGAGACGATCGTTGCGCCAAGCAAAATCATCGGTGAAAGTTACAATGTTTTTACTCGTTTGTAACCAAGTGTCAGTTTTTAGGTGGAGGAGCAACTGTTGTTGCAAATCCGATGGAACTGGCAAGCGCGGCGAGCCGCTGGGAGGCGGGGCGGCTGGAGTTTGCGTTTGATGCGCTCGCGTCTGACTGCGCGTCACCGCTGCCAAACTTAATTGTTTTTCTGTCCAGATGGTGCCTTGGACTGTTGGCCCCGGGCCAGCATCTTGGGGTCGGTGGGAGAGCGCATCAGCTAAAAAGTTTTTCTTGCCTGGTATGAATTTAAGGGTGAAGTCAAAGCGGCTGAAAAACTCAGCCCAGCGAAGCTGTTTGGGGCTGAGTTTGCGGCTGGTGCTTAGTGCCTCTAGGTTCTTATGGTCAGTCCAGACTTCAAAAGGGTTTGAAGTCCCTTCTAATAAGTGTCGCCAAGTCTCTAAAGCAGTTTTTACAGCAAAAGCCTCTTTTTCCCAAACATGCCATCGCCGCTCTGTTTCAGTGAACTTGCGGGAGAGGTAGGCACAGGGTTTTAAGGTGCCAGATTGGTCAGATTGCAGTAGGAGTGCTCCGATTGAGAAATCAGAAGCATCCACTTGTACCATGAATGGTTTGGCTGGGTCTGGATGTTGTAAAATTGGTTCAGTGGTGAAGATGTGTTTGAGCGCTTCGAATGCCTGTTGACAGGTTGGAGTCCATTTAAGGAGCGCTCCTGGGTTTTTTGAACACCGCGTATCCCCCTGCGCTTTAGTTTTCAACAGTTCAGTGAGGGGGAGGGCGATTTCGGCAAAATTTTGGGCGAATGCCCGATAGAAATTGGCGAATCCAAGGAAACTTTGTAATTGTCTCCTGGTACGGGGAGGCTCCCATGCCACGATGGCTTCCACTTTAGCAGGGTCCATTTCAATGCCCTTAGCGGAAATTCTATATCCTAGATAATCAATTTGTGATTGATGGAAGGCACATTTAGACAGTTTGACATACAACTCTGCTTTTTTCAATTTAGCCAGCACCTGACGCACCAATTGAATATGTTCTGACATGGTTTCAGTATAAATCAATACATCATCCAAATACACCAGTACTCCCTTAAATAGGTGGTCATGCAAGACCTCATTGATTAGTTGCATAAAATCCCCAGGCGCCCCCGACAACCCAAAGGGTAAAACTTTGTATTGAAAAGCCCCGAGAGGACAGTTAAACGCCGTTTTCCACTCATCCCCTTCCCTTATGCGAATACGAAAATAGGCTTCTCTCAAATCTAGTTTTGAGAAGATTTTGCCTCTGGCCAGATGTGATAACATATCTTTGATCAAGGGCAAAGGATATTTATTTAATATTGAGACCGCATTGAGCCCGCGGAAATCGGTACAAAGCCTCAATGAGCCATCCTTTTTTGGTCTAAAGAGGACAGGAGCCCCAACCGGGGAGTTAGCAGGTTCAATGAAACCCCTAGCTAGGTTTTTATCAATGAACTCCCTTAGTGTGGCTAGCTCTTTGGGAGACATGGGGTAGATTTTTGGGTGAGGTAACTTCACATTAGGCAAAAACTCAATGGCACAGTCTGTTTTTCGGTGGGGTGGCAAGCGATCTGCTTCCTTTTCCCCAAACACATCAGCTAAATCCTGATATTGACTGGGTAGTCCCTCAAGGGGTTGAAGTGTTTGTACAGAGGTGTGTGCTATCCCTCCACCCTCCATGTCATCTAGGAGATCCTTTTCGGGTACTTTGTAAAATCCATCCGCAAAGGTGACAGTTCTATGTAGCCAGTTGATAAAAGGATTTTGTTGTACAAACCAGGGCATACCTAAAATCACTAGAGGGCCCCCCACTGGAGCTACAACAAATGGTAGCTTTTCCCGATGGGAACCCATTTGTAAAGCCACCAGTCCTGTGGAATGAGTGACTGCTTTCCCCCCCGCCATAGTTCCATCCAATTGGGTGAAGATCATAGGTCTTGGCAAAGGGAACGTAGGCAGTTCCAGAGCCGCTACGACATCAGGGTGCATAAGGGAGCGGGAGCAGCCCGAGTCAAGCATGGCCCAAACTTCCACAGTTTTGGTCTTTGAGCCTAGTTTAACTTTTACAGTCAGCGTAGGGAAATTCCCACTCACCGAATCGTGGTCACGCCCGGTTTCTTCCACCTGCCCTAGGGCGCCCTTCAGGGCAGGTGGTAGCCTTTTCCCACCGGCTGTTCGAATTGTAATTCCTCCTCCTCTTCCCCGAATGGTAGTTCTGGTGGGTCGAGTTCTGCGATGGCAGCTTTCATCTTCCGCGGTAGGGCAGGCGACTTCCCTGAAGGTTTCGCTTGCCGTTCTTCAGGACGTCGTCTAGGGCATGAAGTGGCGCGATGCCCTTCTTTTCCACATCTCAGGCATTGACCTTTGGAAAACCGCCGTTCTCTTTCCTCTTCCCAGGTTTTTGGTTTGGGGCGGCTGGCAGGTCCAGTCGTCCGCGCTCCTCTGGCAATTCGGGATTGTCTAAGCTCTTTAGTATGGGCATAGGTCTGCAGGGCATTTTCGGCGCTGCCTGCTAATTGAATCCATCCGTATAGTGTTTTAGGGTCATCTCTTCCTAGTGCCCAACGGAGGATTTCTGGTTCTAGCCTTTGCGTAAACATTTCAATTAAAGTTGGCTCGGACCAATCTTCCACCTTCCCTGATAAGGCTTTAAATTCGAGCGCATAATTGGCAACTGAGAGGGACCCTTGGTAGAGTTTCCTCAGGGAGTTTTTGGCTGTCTCTTGGGCTAGAGGGTCTTCGAAATGCTGTTTAAGCGCCCACAAAAAGTCATCGAAGTCCTCTAATTCTGTTGCCTCGGTTTGGCACAGTTGCACATACCAATCGGCTGCCCTCCCTCTCAGTTTATTGGCAATAAAATTGATTTTGCCGTGTTCCGAACGAAAGCTTCGGCCCCAATCCTCCATATAATGCTTAGCGTTAGTGATAAAGAAGGAGAGGGTAGTGGGATCCCCATCGAACTTCACTCCAAATGGTGGGAAGTTTCTTACCGGCTCAGCTGGCTGTGGTGGCTCCGTAAACGTCAGGGTACGCCGAGCCCCCAGGGGTGGCCGATCCCTAGGAGGTCTTGCCTCACGCCCCCCCACCTGACGGGATGCTCGAATCGTGCTTCTCCCCCTGGGTGGTAGGGTGCTGGGCCTGGGGTAAGCCAGCTGTGACGGCTCTTCCTCCCAATCTTCCTGGCTTGGCTCTGCACCCCTGGGGAGATCCTTCAGGATTGTCACTATTAGATTCATTTTGTCCTCGAGTGCTTTCATACGAGCAGGAGTGACCGGCTCTTCAAGGGGTTGGTTGGTTACCACCACCCTCGGTGACAAGGGGATTTCGGGCTCCCAGGATAGTTGTGGAGACCCCCTCCCCGTTGCTCTCTCCATTACGTTTTTGTGTTCACTCCTCAGACTCTCCTGCATAGATATCAGCAACTCATCTAATTGGACATCCCGCATCTCCCGACGTGCTGCTCTTTGCGCTCTCGAAGTTAGAGCTGGCCGGGTCCTTGCCGCCTCCAACTCTTCTTCGCTCCCTTCACTTGCGCGAAGCTGATGGTCGATCATCGCTAGCGTTCCCTCTTATCCAACGATTGGATGGGGCTAGCGGAATATGATTGAAATTGTTTCTCAGCTTTATGTAATGGTTGCCTAATCCCAAATACTCAGTCTCACAAGCTTGGGCTTAAGGATAACTGATTTATTAAAGGAATAGTATGCAAATACAGAGAAAGCTGAGAATGAGCAAAAGCGCGCCAAATACAAACTTTAAAAGCCTTGCCTTCAATCCAGTTCCGCCCCAAGCGCCCGTCAGCACGCACCCCCTCCCAGGTGTTAGGAACCGTTACACACGCCTGGGAAAGTAACCTTGAACAGGATTGCAAACCCAAACATACATTCCAAAGATCCAAAACAACGGAGAGCGCAGGAATGGAAAAACCCCGAACGAGCCAAGCGAGTATACATGGAAAATGAGTTGACATGTGAAATGTTACAATGTTAACAGAACATTGAAATGGGAAACATGACAGAGGCTGGCTGAGGCAGTTCTGGGATCGGGACAAAGTCACGGCCAAAAACGGTATGGAATGGCACCTGGCCAGTGCTTTGATGAACAGCATTGTTGTAGGCAACTTCTGCAAATGGTAGGAGGTCAACCCAATCATCTTGCTGATATTGACAAAAGCACGCAGATATTGTTCAAGGGTAGAATTGACTGCCTCCGTATTTCCGTCAGTCTCCGGATGCGACACAGTTGACAATGCTTGGTTAGTACCCAGTAATTTCATAAATTCCCGCCAAAACGTGGACGTGAATTGTGTACCTCTGTCTGTCACCAAGCGGGCGGGGCATCCGTGAATTTTGTACACGTGTACAATGAAAAGGCGGGCCAGCTGTTGTGCAGATGGGATGGATGTACATGGGATGAAATCGGCTTGTTTAGAGAAAAAATCTTTCACCACCCAAATGACAGTTTTCCTCTGGCTAGGAGGTAAATCAACAATGAAGTCCATAGAGATCTCCTCCCAAGGGCGGGAAGGATTAGCCACTGGTTGTAACAAGCCCTGGGGCTTTCCCACTTTTCGTTTAGAAGCGGCACATACTGGGCAGGAATTGACGTATTCTTTGATGTCGCGCCGGAGCGTTGGCCACCAGAATTGGCGTCTAACCAGATGAAGGGTCTTACCGAACCCAAAATGCCCAGCCATTCTGTCATCATGGGATCGTGACAGAACGGTTTTGCACAACGTCTCAGGTACATAGAGACGATCATGCTTCCATGCAAAATCTTGTTTAAAAGTAACCTCATTGAGGTTTGCTTGCAACCAAGTGTCAGTTTTCAGTTTGGAAAGAAACTGTTGTTGCAAGTCTGAGGGAACAGGCAAGCGAGGTGAAACTGAAGCGTCTGTGCGCTGCGCTCGGGTTTGGCTGCGAGTCACAGCTGCCAGACTCATTTGGGGCTCTGTCCAGAGAGTTCCCACCAGATCTGGCACCATACTAGCATCCTGAGGCTGGCGCGAAAGCGCATCAGCCAGGAAGTTGGTTTTTCCAGGTATAAATTTCAGTTTAAAGTCAAAACGACTAAAGAATTGAGCCCACCTAATTTGTTTTGGGCTCAGTTTACGAGAGGCAGTCAGTGCCTCCAGATTTTTATGATCAGTCCAAACTTCGAACGGGTGGGTAGCCCCCTCCAATAAGTGACACCAGCTTTCCAAAGCAGCTTTAACAGCAAAAGCCTCTTTCTCCCAAACGTGCCGTCTCCTTTCTGTCTCCGAAAATTTACGGGAGAGGTAAGCACATGGCTTTAACTGTCCAAGGTTGTCCCTTTGCATTAACAGAGCTCCAATTGAGAAATCAGAAGCATCCACCTGTACCACAAATGGTTTGTCAGGATCAGGATGCTGCAGAATGGGTTTGGACGTAAACAGCTGTTTAAGGGTCTGAAAAGCCCTCTGGCATGCGGGTGTCCATTTTAGCAGCGCTCCTGGATTTTTCACCCTCCGTGTGTCCCCCAAACCTTTCATTTTGAGCAACTCAGTGAGGGGTAGCGCAATTTCCGCGAACCCCTGGATGAAGGGCCGATAAAAATTCGCGAATCCAAGGAGACTTTGGAGCTGCTTACGTGTGCGTGGCGGCTCCCATGCCAAAATGGCTTCAATTTTAGCGGGATCCATTTCAATTCCTTTATCGGAAATCCTATAGCCCAGATAATCAATTTGCGACTTATGAAATGCACATTTTGACAGTTTAGCATACAATTCTGCCTTTCTCAGTTTGCTCAGAACTTGTCTGACTAGATATATATGTTCCTCCATCGTTTCAGTATATATTAAAACATTATATAAATACACCAATACCCCTTTAAATAGGTGGTCATGCAAGACCTCGTTGATAAGTTGCATAAAAACTCCTGGCGCCCCCGCCAATCCAAATGGCAGCACTTTATATTGAAAAGCACCCAAAGGACAATTAAACACAGTTTTCCATTCATCCCCTCCTGTATGCGAATACGGAAATATGCCTCCCTCAAGTCCAGCTTAGAGAATATTTTCCCCTTTGCCAGATGTGTTAGCATGTCCTTTATCAGGGGCAAAGGATATTTATTTAATATCGATTCTGCATTGAGCCCACGGAAATCTGTACACAGTCTCAAAGTGCCATCCTTTTTTGGTCGAAACAGTACAGGTGCACCTACTGGAGAGCTGGCCGGTTCAATGAAACCCCTAGCTAGATTTTTGTCAATGAACTCTCGTAGTGTTGCCAGCTCCTTCTGGGTCATAGAATAAATTTTTGGACTAGGCAATTTCACATTAGGAACAAATTCTATTGCACAATCAGTTTTGTGATGAGGCGGTAGCCAATTTGCCTCTTTTTCACCAAACATCTCTGCAAAGTCCTGGTATTGCTCCGGCAGCCCTTCCAGTGGCTCGAGGACTTGCAGAGAAGTGGTTGCTGCCCGTCCCAGCTCGTTGTTGTCTAGTTGGTCTTTCGCAGGGGCTTTATAAAATCCATCTGCGAACGTCACCGTTCGATGCACCCAGTTTATGGAGGGATTTTGCCGTACAAACCAGGGCATCCCCAAGATGACCAAAGGTCCCCCTACCGGTGCCACAATAAATGGTAATTTCTCCCAATGGCTGCCCATTTGCAAGGCAACCATCCCGGTAGAGTGGGTAACTGGTTTCCCCCCTGCCATGGTCCCGTCCAACTGGGTAAAGATCATCGGCTGCTTTAAAGGGAACGTGGGTAACCCCAACGCAGTAACCACGTCGGGGTGCATCAAGGACCATGAACACCCCAAATCAACCATGGCCCACAGTTCTATGGTTCGGGTGCTGGACCCCAACTTCACTCTTACGGTCAGGGTAGGGAAATCCCCACTCACCGAAACATGGTCGCGCCCATCTTCTTCTTCTTCCACCTGCCCCACGGCGCCCTTCAAAGCAGGTGGCTGGTGTTTCCCTCTGGCTCCTCGGTCTCCTGTTCCCTCTCTTCTTCAAAGAAGGGGATGCCTTCAGGTTCCGCCTCGGCCAGGGCGGCTTTCATCTTCCTTGGTAGGGATGGCGATTTCCCAGACGGTTTAGCTGGGTGATCCTCGGCTTGTCTTTTTGGGCACACCGCCGCCCGGTGCCCTTCCTTCCCGCAGCGCAGACATTGCCCCTTAGCAAAGCGACGCTCCCTCTCCTCTTCCCACGCAAGCTGGCTGGGTCATCCTGAAGAGATCGGAGCGCGGGCGCTTTTGATGGTTTTGCCTTGCTTCACCGCCTTACAATGTGCGAAGGTTTCCAGGGCGTTTTCAGTGCTGCCAGCTAGTTGAATACACCCATACAAAGTCTTTGGGTCATCACACCCCAGAGCCCACAGAAGGACCTCAGTTTCCAGCCCATCTTTAAACATCTCTACTAGGGTGGACTGGGACCAATCCTCAACTTTTGCGGCCAGTGCTTTGAATTCTAACGTGTAGTCTACCACTGAAAGCGACCCTTGGGCCAGATTCTTCAGAGCCCGTTTCGCCCTTCCTTGTGCCAGAGGGTCCTCAAAGTGTTGTTTTAGCGCCCACAGGAACCCTCGAAGTCTTCCAGCTCTGGGGCCTCTGCTTGACACACCTGGACATACCAATCCGCCGCCCTCCCCTTCAGCCTATTTGCAATGGCATTGATTTTCCCCCTCTCGGAGCGGAAGCTCTGCTCCCAATCCTCCATGTAGCTATTAGCATTAGTAATGAAGAAAGACAGCTTCGTAGGATTGCTGTCAAATTTCACAGGAAAGGGGTGGGGGTCTCGCCGCCTCCAGCCGTTCGGCTTTTCCAGTCACGTCTAGGGTCCTCCTCCCTGTCGCTGACTGTCGGAACCGAGTCCGACCTCTTCTCCGCGGAGATGGGGGTGGTGACTCCGGGTTAGCGCTCTGCTCCCTAGCACCCTTTCATCTTCCCTCAGCCGACCCCGACTTCCCACAGCTTTCCTTTAGCATCACCGCCAAAGACTCCAACTTCTCCTCTAAAGCCTTCATTCGCGTGGGGGTGACCGATTCTTCGGCCGCACCGGTTACCACTACCACTGTAGGTGACAACGGAGGTCCTGGTTTCCAGACCTCTTGGGCATCCCCTACAGCGGAGTCCTCGTCCTCGTCCCCCGTTCTATATTCGGCCCCTGACGTGCCCGTCGTTTCTGACGTTACCAACCGCTCGCCGGGTTGTAGCCCCAGCTGTTCCCGGCGAGCCACCCTCTCCGCGCGGGCGCTCTGGGCCACCCGCACCATCGTGGTGTCCGGCTCCTCTTCAATCCACTCGGCTTCCTGTAGTAGAGCCATCGCTAGCGCTCCCCGTCACAGGTAACCTGGCTAGGGGCTAGCGGGGTAAATTTCTTTGATGATTCTCAGCTTTATGTAATGATTGCCTTATCCCAACGAAGTCAGTCTCACCAGAGTTTAGTGAATAAAACTGATTTATTGAAAGGATAGTATGCAAATATGAAGAAAGCTGAGAATAAGCAAAAGCGCGCCAAATACAAACTAAAAACCCTTGCCTCCAAGCCGATCCTGCCCCCCACCCAAACATCGCAACCACCCCCTCCCAGCATTGGCAAGCGTCACACATCTGCCTGGGAAAGTAACCTTGAATACATGTCATAACCCAAACACACATTCTTTCAGGGTAACAGAAAGATAACAGCCTGGCAGGGCTGGAATTCCCCATCCCACAGGTGATAGACACGGATCAGAAACATGACATGCGAAACGTTACGATGTATGCAAATCATTGGAACGATGAACATGACACCTTCTCTGCCCCAAGCAAGACGGCAGAGCCAAGTCTTCAGGTTCCTCCAGAAGGCCAGGAGTGATGGGGCTAACCTCACCTCTGGGGGCAGCGTGTTCCACAGGGCAGGAGCTACTGCAGAGAAGGCCTGCTTCTTGGACCCCACCAAATGAAATTCTCTTGTAGACAGGGTCTGCAACATGCCCTCTCTGCATGATCGGGTGGGATGGGTTGATGTAACGGGGAGGAGGCAGTCCCTCAGGTAACCTGGTCCCATGCCATGTAGGGCTTTTGAAGGTGATAACCAACAGCTTGAATTGGACCTGGAAGCAAACTGGTACCCAGTGCAGCTCATGTAGTAGGGGTCTTTATGTGTGCAGATCTAGGGGCACCAAAAATAACCCATGTGGCTGAGTTCTGGACTAGCTGTAGCTTCTGGATACTCTTCAAGGCTAGCCCCATGTAGAGTGCATTTCAATAGCCTACATATGTGGGAGATAATAAGGGTACGAGTGACTGTTTGAAGGGCTTCCTGATCCAGGAAAGGGCGTAACTGGTGCACAACACGAAGCTGCACAAAAGCCCTCCTGGCATGGCTGCCACCTGCTCTTTGAGCAGGAGCCTGGAGTCCGGGATGACTTATGCACCAGGTCTGTCTGGGGCAGTGCAACCCCATCCAGAACCAAAGATGACAAAGTCCCAGATATGGAAGAGCCATTAACCCACAGCCACTCCATCTTACCAGGGTTCAGCTGAAGCTTGTTGTTCCCAATCCAGACCCCTACAGCCCCCAGGCACCGAGGGCAGTCACGGCATCACTTACCTCACCCAGGATGGAGACGTATAATTGAGTATCATCAGCATATTGATGATACCTCATCCCATGGTGACGGATGATCTCACCCAGTGGTTTCATGTAGATGTTGAAGAGGAAGGGAGAGAGAACTGAACCCTGTGCCCACCCATAAATAAACAAGTATATATATTTTTTTACTCATCTGTTAACTGAGTTCTCTTTAAATGGTTTTAGGACTTGTGTGGAGAACAGATCATTCTAGGTGACATTTATGCAGAAATATTGAAAATTCAAATGGGTTCACAAACTTTTAAGCACCACTGAATATACTTTAGCCCTGAAAACAGAGTTTTTGATATAATTTGAAACAATGAGAATGCTGATATTAGGCCAGAATGAGTTTTTGCTTCAACTGCCAATTGATTTATTCATAATGAATGAAATATTGATGGATTGATTGATTATGCACCATCAAGTTGGTGTTGACTCTTGACAACCACATAGATAGATGTATCCATGATGTCCCTAACTTGGTCTTTCAGGTCTTCCAACAGTGCACGCAAATCACCACTGCAACTGAGTCCATCCACCTTGCTATTGGTTGTTGTCTTCTCTTTCCACATTTCCCAGGATTAGAGCCTTCTCTTGAGGAATAGATCTTCACATAATATGGCAGAAGTAGGATAATCTGAGCCTGGTCATTTATGCCTTGAGTGAGAACTCTGGGATGATTTGTTTGATGATCCCTTTATTTGTTTTCTTGGCTGTCCGCAGCATTCTCAGGAGTCTTCTTTAAAACATTAAAAATTACTTACTATCGTTCAGTTACATGGTGACAAAAAGTGCTGGAATTCACTTGCATCAGGGTATATTGAGTTTTAGTAGGATACAATGGAACACAAGCTTTGAATCTAAAGCACAGACGACAAAACCTAATAAATAGCATTTCAGTTGAGAGGAAAATCTAATGACCTTAAATGGGCAGGAATAATGAAACAGGCTAGTTATTCATTAATTGTAAATGCTTATTATAAAGCTAAAGATCAAAGATATTTGTCATCTGTTTTCAGGATACACTCTCGTGTTCTTCATGGCCTACATCTCCAGGTCTTAGGTGGGAGAAGAGGTGGTGTGACCTCCGATTAATTCCTCTTCTTCATTCAAGATTTTCTCAGTATCTCCCAGGATCAGATATGTGCAGGTAAGTAGATCTCACATGATGGTGATGCTGCTGCTGCTGCTGCTACACCTGCTATTCTGTGATCCAGCTCTTATGAACAGTGGATTGATTTTGGATTAACTATTCTTACAAGTTCTAAATTTCTTATTTTTAATCTGTACATCAATTAAATTGAATGGATGGACTTGTTGCAAAACTTCCAATTGGCAAACTGAGAGGCAGGTTGAGATCTTGAAACATGATCTTCATCTGGTGGCTTTTAAGATACTTAGACTCACTATATTTCTTTGGGCTAGGTGCCAAAATGACTTTTAGCTGAAGACTTTGCATTCTTTTTGCTTCGGAGTACAAAGATTTTCTGTAGACTTCATAATTACTTGTTACTCAGTGCCAGTAAATCAGTCCAAGTGTATTACAGCAGACAACATAGATGTGCCAAACACAGTGATATGGAACACTTGGATGGCTTTCCCATCCCCTTATGTTGATGCATGTGTCACAGGTTATCATTTGATTTCACTTATGTCCAAATGTTGGAAAAATGCAATATGGAAATCATTTAAGTTTTGCAGCTGAATTTCAAATCCGCCAACCCTTTTCCTAACTAATTTTTGAAAAAAATCATCATCATCATCATTAAAAATAAACACAGTTCTGCCAGCCAAAATGAGAGCTTTAGCTGTTTTACATTATTTGGGCTGGGTTGGGTAGGAAACAATTCTCATAATTTATTTTATAACAAAATATGCTATTTTTTTCATATCAAATGTAGTAATTGTTTTGTTGTTATCACTGATGTATTGCCATTTACCTGTTTTATTTATACCTGTACTGAAAATTTATAGTTGTACTGAAAATTAATTAAACGAAGATTTTCTACTTCAGTTCAGTTCAGTTCATGCTTTATTATGGTCATAGACCAATACAGTGGTATTATTCCATAAAATAAACATAGTCAAGCTTAAAGTTTTAAAAACATACAGTAAAAGATATATATTAAATTCAGGTAAAATACATTAATTTTCTACTTGTAAACTTACATACATGCTCATCACATTGTTTCTTTTTGGGGTAGGCAGTATTATATAGAATACAGAAAATGAGTAAGACACAGTAAAAAAAAATTGAAGGAATAAAGTAAGAAAAAGAAAAGGAGACAAGCTTACTTCAGACAATTCACTGTTGCACACCATACTTTTCTATCCTTCCCAACCTCTCCTCACTACCAACATGTCCATACTCTGCTTCATTTATTGTCTTTGCTTGCTCAGATTTCTTACCTTTCCATGTTCATGGGGGATAATCAATCATGGGGGTGGTTGGCACCTTGATGGGGCCAATGATGATGCCATTATTCACCATCTTGGACTATATATTTTGTATCTTGCATTTTTATATTTATGTATTTATATTGAAATTATTTTAATGATATTTTAATCTTTGATTTTTGACTGTAAACCACCCAGAGTCATTGTAAAAGGAGATGGGTGGGGAAGAAATATGAAGAATCATTGTAATAGGAGATAGGTGGGGAAGAAATATGATAGATAGATAGATAGATAGATAGATAGATAGATAGATAGATAGATAGAATCTCATAAACCTCAGCCATCCAGAACTTTTTTAGTCTTCTGCTTCCTCTTGACCCATTCACTTTTCCTTCATGTATTTGTTTAGTGATTCAGTCCTCATTCATTATCTATATATAACCAAAGT
The DNA here is from genome assembly GCF_035149785.1 of Candoia aspera. NCBI lineage: Eukaryota > Metazoa > Chordata > Lepidosauria > Squamata > Candoiidae > Candoia > Candoia aspera. The sequence goes on from NC_086155.1 coordinate 168,622,063, forward strand.
ATCTCAGGATACCTCTTTTGTACTGCTCACTCACCTTCATATTCAATCCATTTATTCAGCACCATTCATTCTTGAGTCTCTCTCTTTTGCTTTATTACACAAGCTTCTTAAACATCCCAATCCCACTGGATTTGGCTTACTTTTATGTTTATCGTGATGTATCCATTTATCACTTCCTTCTGCTGAGCTGCCGATCGGAAGGTCGGCAGTTCGAAACCGCGCGGCGGGGTGAGCTCCCGTTGCTCATCCCAGCTCCTGCTCACCTAGCAGTTCAAAAACATGCAAATGTGAGTAGATCAATAGGTACCGCTTCGGCGGGAAGGTAACGGCGTTCCGTGTCATCATGCTGGCCACATGACCCGGAAGTGTCTATGACAACGCCGGCTCCAAGGCTTAGAAACGGAGAGTCGGACACGACTGGACTTTTCGTCAAGGGAAACCTTTACCTTTACTATAACAAAGTGGTAGAAGCACATTCCTCTATATAGCCATTTTTACTTCCTTTGATAAACATTCATTCCTCATAACAGCCATATTCTGTCCAATGCCTTTTGACCAGCATTTGCAAATCTTAAAACTTCTGAATTTTTCCAACTTTATTAAACATTTTACCAAGATATACACTCTAATTTTTTTACCATGTATGTAAAACTTAACAATTGTTCACTCCATTTTCCCTATCAAAGCACAGTAGACTTTGTACTACTATGGTCTTTGATACATTAATTTTCAGATACATACTCCTTGTTGCATCATACAATCTAACATTTGCTGCAGATCATTTGGGTTCTCAGCCTACAACATAGCATCTGTCATGAGTACTGATGGTGAGCAGGAGGGGGCCCCTATCCAGGGGGGAAAACGCATACGTAGTTTAGAGAATATGAGCTGTCATTCAAAGAAACCCAGAACAGATCCGCCTTGACTTTTGGGGTTTATCTGTCTGGGTTTTCCCACACTTCTTCAGTTTGGTAGGATTTTCTGTCTACTATAGCAGTAATAAAACACTAGAGACTTCTTCCTCGTCTCGGTGTGGTTGTCAGGACAGTATCATCTGCATACAAAAGTACAGTATATGTACATTCACATCCCTAAACAATGTCAGCAGTCCTAGTACACTTATTTATAAATGCCTTAAGCAACTAAGAAAATAATGCATGCTTGTTTTACTTCCTGCTCAGTGTTAAACCAATCACTACAAATTATTTTATTATCATGCATACTTTATTTCCATCATACATTGCTTTATCAAACTCAGAAATCAGCTTTAACTCCATATTTGCCCCAAACCTTCACTAATTTAAGCCAATTCATTTTATCCTGCGCTTTTCTAGTCCTGGAGGATTACCATTTTTCAACATTGTTACTGCATTTGTGATTTCCTTTTCATCATTTATTTTTCTAGGACACAAGAATTTGCAGCATTCATTTCAGTTTTACTGTTTGACACATTGAAATCATTCTCATACAATTCTCTAAAATATTTCTTCCTGTTTTCCATCACTTCAGTCTCAGCCCAAATCATTTCATCAATTCTTTAAAAACAAATCTTCCCTTATTTAATTTTAGATGAGTTTTGAGGAGGTAGGCATGATAGAATGTACGTGGGAGCATAATAGGTATAACAGCTAAAGCTCCAAGGCTGGAACCAGAAGGAGTGGGACTAGACAAAGCTATTATCAAAACACAGGTCAAGGGCTCTCTAAAGCTGAGAAATGAGAAGTCCATTACTATGTAAGGACCAGAAAAGGAAAAGATGGATTTAAACCCTGGAGCAATTACGGTATATATAGCTGGCTGAATTGCTGGATTCTCCAGCAGCTGATCTTTATTATTGGGGTTTCTCGTGTTTGCAATAAAAGCACTATTTCTACCTGAACCTTGTCCTTGACCCTTCCACTGAGTGCTGGTTATGCTCTAGAGAGAGATTTACTGTTGTATTCAGGCTGAAACTCAGACAACAGTGATTTTATAACTCTGTTCTTATGGCCAGTACATAATAGAAAACTACAGAATAATAAGGGCCAACATCAAAGTCAGTGCAACTTTCTTCTATGTAGACATGTATAGAATTTTGATGCTATTTTTAGTTGCCTTCTGCCACCAATTGTGTTTTCAATAATATTAGTTAAGTTACATTTTTATCTTACTGAAGGCCTTGAAAAACTGGCTCTTCCTGCAAGCTCTGAGGTAGAATGAGGCTGGAGCCCAGCAAGGTAGAACACTGATGTGTGGGAGAGTGTTGCCTCAGGGTGCCAAGATTTTTACTCTGGTTGCCTTTTTTTTTTTAAGTTTTCATTTTTTTATGAACTGGCCAGGTAGTGGTTCATAATATGAGCAGCTGTATAAGACTTATAAATGAATGAATGAATGAATGAATGAATGAATGAATGAATGAATGAATGAATGAAATGTATTTAGTGGTTATAGATGGTTTGGCATCCTTCAACTGTGTAGTCACAAAAAATAACACAAAGAATAAAAAGAACATAATTAAAATATGAATAGAAGCAAATAAATACAAATTAAATATAAATATAAATACAAATAAATACTAGCAAGCTTTCCAACCATGTTTCATTCTTGCTTAAGGAGTAATTTGTATGTTGGGGAATTTCAGAGATGAGAACTTGCTATTTGGAAATATATGTAGTATTTATGTATAAAAATATAGCCTTAAGGCTTGGACAAGGTATGTCTCTTGTTGAGAAAGATATCACTGATGCTGTATAGATCTACAAAGTTCCCCAAGTATGACAAGAGTAACTCTGAACCAGAATCCCTAGACTCAAAATACACCACAATGTCTGAAAAGCACCTTGTACCACCCGTTATAGCTTCTACAACCTGCCAAACTCCTACATTTTCAAGCTTTTTGTGGAAGAAAAGCAGCCAGTTGTATTCAGCTGGTCCTGCAAGATCTGCCAAGTTTTATCTGGTCATATGCCACGTAAAAGTGCTAAATATAGAGAGAAGTGATTCACACAATAATTTTAAAAAGCAGTAAGAGTTCAGTGGCTAAATTGTATTGTAAGGGATGAATATTTTCTGCAAATATTATTACATTGGTAATATTAAATTTGCAGTGTTGGATTAGATCCCAGCTTAATCTATTATGTGTTTATAGACAAAATGCATTCCAAGTAGTTGCTGTGGATGGCATTTGCAGTGGGATAATTCAGTGTCTCTCTGCTGAAGACTGCATCGACTGGCTGCAAGCAATGGCAATTAATATCTCCAACCTCACAAAGCACAATGTAAGTATATTTCTTAGAAGTTTATCATATTTCCCAAATATATTTGATCCCAATTGTCATAAGTGCCTCATAGGTCTAAGTATAGAAGTTTTTGTGCATCAACTCTGCTTAAAGCTTCCTCGGGGAAGTCTAATCAAGTTTATCAACAGCTCAAATTCTGTGAAAACACATTGAAAAAAAATCCTCATGCCTATATAATCTATTTCATGATTATGAGTATTGCTTTCATTTTCACAATACCAAACTTAGAAAACCAGAGCTGAAATAAAACTAGATCAAATTCTGCTTCTGTAATATGTAGTCACAGGAGACTGTATCTGCTAGTAGAGTGCAACTTTACATGAGATAGATTCTTAGATTATAAGTTTAGAATAATGGAATAAATCTAAAAACAGGATGGACAAGTTCATGCTTATAGAATCAACTTTTTCAATAAATTCTATGGAATCACCAATTAAACTCAACTGTTTGCATTTGAGTCATTAGATCAGATACATTAGAATGTAAATGGGTAATGGGTATCTATTGGTCATACTTAGTTCCTATTTCTGGTCTCTCTGTATTGCCATCCTCATTGATTTTCTTTGCTGCTGTTTCTTTGCTTCTCCTCCTTTTCAGGCTCTTCACCCCTCTAACCCGCTACCACATTAGGTCTTGTCTAAGATTCACAAACCAGAAATTTAGAGTAATAATGAAGTAATTGTGTTTCTAATATTTATTTTTCCCAGCCCTTCTTCCTCTTTGGTTATAATCTTTTAAAAATGCAGCCTACTAACTCTTTCTAAAGTGAAGTATTATTTTCTATATTTTACTTCACTTATTATCAAATATTCTCAACCTGAAAATTACATTTAAAATTAATTTTAGCTGTAATACTGGGAATCCATTGAGAAATTTTATATTTCATGGAAACTTACAGTATATCCTCTTACAGAGCACTTTATTAATACTGAAACTTTGGTGTGCTATAGAAACATGACAAACATTTAATCTGTCTACCATTTGCAAAGTTCTATGCCATGCAAGCCAATTCCATTATTATTTATTCATCCAGATAATGTTGTCTCTATATATGACTATACAATTTTTTATAACCTTGACAAATGAGAATAATTCTAACCTTTATGCTTATGCTAAACAATTTTATGTTATTAATTTTAACTTGTGTTCCAGGCTATTTTTGATACTCAGAATAGTGACTTTCTCAGTTGTATCCAGCATTTTAAGCCAAATTACAATTGCCTCTGATTGTAATTATAACTGCCAGCTGAAATGATGTTTATCACATTGGTCCTAGAGGGTTTATTTTTGCAAGAACATAACTTATGTAGCAAGCTAACATAAATTCAGTATAAGTTCCCAGTATGGTCCCACTGGTTAAAAAAAAGTGGGGGAGACAATTCACTTTGATACCAGTACTCCAACTGTAAAGATTTAGCTATAAGAAACAAGTAATTTGTATTTTTTATTTAGTGTAAGATAACTCAGTTTGGGTCACTGATTGCAGTTTTACCTGATGTGCAGTGAAAAATATCATTACAGTTAGGGGAAGTTATGTAGCTATTCAAACAAGTTGAGGTGCAACACAGGATTAACTATATTTGAATCCCATCCTTATTTGCTGTTGGCAATAATATCTTTTTTTTCCCCAGTATCTCAGGAATAATAAGCTCACTATAAGTTTATGTATTCTTGTTCCATTGGGAACTTCAGAGTAAATAAAACAAGTTACTACAGGACTGAATAGCCTCAGCAGATATGTTGCTCAAAAGCCATGTAAACTTATTGGTCTAGGGGTAAATTTTATAAATCACAACTTAACTTGAATCAGAGAATATTTTAGTTTGCTGGTGTGCAGAGTCATAGCAAGTGATTATGTGCCAGTTGATGCTGCTTTACTTTATAGTATTTTGATTTCTCTGTGGCAATGATGGCCAAAAAATAATCTGATAAGACAAATCTGTCAAAGATGGGGCAAAATCCTCTCTCTTTATTGTTCAGCTGCATGACTCCAGAAGCTGCTGTTATTTTTAGAAATAAGCAGCAAAAATTCATAGCGTTCTTTCATCTAGACTGAATGGTAGGTAATCTGAACAGCTGAACTTGAAGGAAGTGTAGAGTAGAGAGAACTCATTGCAGCAACCTCAGGGTAAGGACAACTAAAGCAATGAAGTATGAGATTGGTGTCAGAGGGATGTTGTTTATCTTTGTCAGTCTCTGATGTTCTATCTTCCATACCATTTCATGATGATACCCACTTCCAAGAAGCTTCCAGGTTCCTCTGCTCTTGTGATGTGAATGCAGATGAGTTTACATCAGTGCAGGGTTCCAAATGTAGTCAAGTCAATCAGCATCTTTGCATGGCATACTAGGTATTGTTATGACTAGCCAGGGCAAGGATGTTGAGTGTGTGGAAATTGCTCATCTCTAGTCTAGCTCTGACTAGTCTTGCAGTACAGTAATGCATCTCCCCTTCATATAGGTAAATGATTTGGGTGCCTTAAAAAATATAAACCGAAAATGCCCTTAAGTTTGATCAATTATTAGTATGGGTAAAAGATTAAATGCTTATTTATGAGTGGAAGGGAAAGCTATTTTTTTAAAAAAAATAAATTTAATGAGATGTATACACATCTGTATATACAGTCTAGTAGAAACTACATGTTAGATTTTATCTTAATTATTATTTCTCTTTGTGAAAGAGCAAACACATTAGTGAAACTTATAATTAGCCTCACAATTATTGCAATGCAATCATTGTCAGTTGATATGAAAATGTAGACATTTGTATGTTTCTCAATCATTAGTTTAAGGATTTTCAGTTTGAAACAACCTTGGAACAAAATGTAGTTGCAAGATGTGGTGCTGCATGAGGCAGGTAGATGTGCACCCAACTGTCCTTGGCTTACCATTTTAAATTAATTTCCACCTTCCTTCAACATCTCACCTCTTGTCAATGCCATGCTCTGAGGAAAAGATTCTTCTTCACAGCAAGCTATCCTGGAAGATGTAACCCTAGAAAATGTTGTCTACAGTAAGCACTATTTAAAATAACCTAAATTTTCAACAATGTTTGCCACCGTTATAGCAAAGTAGCTGTGTAGGTCCTCCTGTCTCCAGGCTAACTTGTCCATAGTGATGTCTTTTTGTATCTTTCCTTCCTTCTTCCCCCTTTGACTTTCTTTCTATAAAAGGAGCAAAGGGCCCTCACATTATAGCCCAGTGTTTCTCAACCTTGGCAACTTTAAGACAGGTGGACTTCAACTCCCCAAGTTCCCCAGCCAGCCATGCTGGCTGAGAAATTCTGGGAGTTGAAGTCCACCTGTCTTAAAGTTGCCAAGGTTGAGAAACACTGGTATGGTCAAAAGCTTCATCACTGGTTCCATCCACAACCAGACAGTTCTGCAAATGTTCTTTTGTTTTGTTTGTTCAAACACTTCCTAGGTTATTTTAAAGGGCTGTTTAAATATTTCTTATTCCAATATGCCGGAACTCTACTTCCATTAAGCTGTATGCCGGAATGTTATTTTCACTAAAATGCCTATTCATGTAAATCAGGGACCTTTAAAAATGCAAAAATGCAATACTGAGAGGTGTGCTGAATATTGGAAATCAGTTCCTGAAACTAAACTTTTTTCAGGAAGAAACTGTGGTCAGCCTAAGATAAATGTCAGGATTTTTAAAACGTCGTGGCTTTGTGAAATCACCATTTCCAGACGATATAATTGAAAGTTTTAATTTTATGAGAGAAGTAGTTTTCAAAAAATGAATGGTATTTTTTAATAATTTAATCCATTTTAAAATAAACCAGCCAAAGAAGAATGTATTCAATTTTTTACAATATTTCCTTTATTCAATATCGAAATATCCCATGTCTTGACAGCCCTTTTCTGTTGATGCAGTTCAAACATTCTCATGAGATGCCTTCTCTGTATCTTCATTCATTATGAAATATTTCAGACAGGCTTTTAATGATAGTTAAACTGATTTCCAAAACAGCAAAGGCAGATAACCGATCGGCCCCTTAAAACAATGTGCACCGTATGTGCTAATTCTCAGAATCTGTTAATATTTTACTATACGAATACTAACATTATTACTGGTGTAGAAACTCATGTCAAAAAGTAATAACAACAACAGATACAGTAGGAGTGAATTGGATGAGAGAATGCTTAAATCAGTTTTAATATGCTTTTTTTTCCTTTTTTTTTTTGCCAAACTGTCATGCTTTTTTTCCAGCAACAGTTTAGATATATATATATATGATGTGGTGGTGAGAACTCCAGATTCCTGGAGGTGAGTTAAGCAGCTTTATAATGGTGAGTGGCAACTGACACAAAGCACAAGAAGCTGATGTCTGTTAAAAGACAAGTTGTAGATGGTATCTGACTTCTTAAATAAACCCTTAGTTCATTTCTGAATAGAAGTAGTATTGTCGCATTTTAGGGCACTTTAACAATAACTATATTAAAGAAAAACTAAAGGACTAATAAAAAGTTATTTCTTCATGAAATATTCTGAACTTGTTAATGGAAATCTACTTGCAAGCTTTTGAGGAGCTTCTGAGAAGCCTCCATAAACACATTGTGACTGCATCTATTTAATTAAATAGGAATTACACGATATTTCATTTAATTGCCTCATTTAATCTTTTTCAGTATAGAAATAATAGCTGCTATAAGTAGCTCTCTGAAAATTGAAAAGGTTTGTTATTCCCATGCTTGGAACTCTAAAGGAAAAATATTATCTTTTTAATTAATACAATACTTGAAACTTAGAACTTTCTGATATAGGTGGCAGATTAACCCAGAAGAGAAAACATTTTTATTATTCCTGTATTTCTAGTTAAAATAGGCCCAGCTTTCTTTCTTTTGTGAGGGTTCATTGTTTGAAAGAGGTTGTCACTTCCTTTTCACATTAAAGTAACTCTGGACAGGAATACCCTTTTGTGGAACAGCTCTTCCATGGAAATATGAATGGTTTCTATGACACTGGTTTTCATGAATGCCATTAAAATTTGGCTGTTTGATCAGGGAAATAAATGAATGAAACACAGCATTGTAGGAGCAGTTAATAGATAATAAAACAGATATATTGGGGAGTGAAATAAGTCAATTGTTTTAACCTATAGAACTGTAAATGTATGTATAGTGATACCATTACGGTCCTTTCCCGTTTCTAAGTCAGGAACCTAGGGACGTAGTATACATATATGCACACTGTTGTATAAACTTAAAATCAGGGTTTTTGTGTCTGTTTTTAAAGCATGCCGATAACTGAATTTTGAAGGTTGAATCAAGCATAAAGCTACATTTTCTGGATTAATGGTTATATTTAAAGATTTATTTATTTGCAGTGTTATTTGTTAGATTTACATCCTGTCTTTTGTTCTGGAGCTCAAAATGCATAGTGTGCCTGCCTCCCATTTTGCTCCACAAGAATCATGTGAGATAAGTTGGGCTGAGAGAACAGACTGGCCCAAAGTCACCAAGTAAGCTTCTGTAGCTGAGCATGGGCTCAAACCTGAGTCTTCCTAGTGCTAGTCCAACACTTTCACCTCTGTACTGTCAAATAAAATAGCAGCAAACTAACTCATCTAACTGTTTTTAGTTCCTTACAACATTATTCATAGATAAGGTATTAGTCCCAAACTTACGCCTTTCATATGCAGACTTGTTAAATACTGTTACTTCCAAGCTTACTTCCCAAGCTGATTTATTTGATATAAACCACATATAGTTTCAGGATGTTCCATTCAATTATAATACTTTCAGCTTAGTCCTTTGTTGCATTTACTAGGTTATATACTATAAAACGAAACAAAACAAAACAAAAAATAACGAATGATACTATGTAGCTTTCCCATTACATGATTAATCTGTACAGTATAACAAAATATACATTAAGTTGATTCTCACACAAGGGAACTTCATGCATTAAAGCTCATATCCTTAAAGATGAGTGGCATGAAGAGTGGGTGAAGAGCACTTAATAAGTGTTTATGGTCATACTGGACCTATACCACTAGTTAAAGCAACTATACAAGTTAAGGATCAGCTGGAAACTATGGTGGTTGAGGTAATCAGTAAATTACCCTATCGATTACTAATAGGGACAGATTTTCCTGGTTATGCAGAATTAATATGGTGAAAGAACATATCCCCAGAGGGAGTGGTAGGAGTAACTACTCGGGCACATGCACACAAAGAGGAAGAGAAAAGTTCAGAGGCTATACATGTACTCCCCTCCCATCCAGATTTGATTGAGAAAGGGAGTAAGCCCCAATTTGGGAAGGCAGATAAAGCTAGAGGAGAGCTTGGATACTGGAGGTCTCCATGGGTCACTGATATAGGGGAAATACAGAGAGAAGACACTTCTTTAAAAACATGTTCACAAGAAGTGACAGCAGATACAGATAAATGGCTTGAAAATCCCACATATGAATGTATAAATAATATCCTGTACAGGGTAGGAAAAACCCAATTACCCAGGAAAATATAGAACAGTTAGTAGTCCCTAGCCAACATAGAAAAAATATTTTACAACTGGTGCATGAAAACCCCTTTACAGGACACTTGAATAGGGAAAGGGCATCCTACTGAATAATAGATAGGTTTTACTGGCCAGGAATTGGAAATATCAGTAGACATTGTCAAGCATGTAGGGAATGCCAGTTAGAAGGAAAGGGAAACAACTTAAAGCTCAAATGGTACAAGTACCTATTGTGCCACATTTGCAAAAGTAGCTATGGATATCATAGGCCCTCTCCCAAGGACACCTAAAGGGAGTCAATATATTTGGGTGGTATGCGACTATGCAGAGGCGGTTGCATTATGAAGCACTAGAGCAAAAAGGATAGCAGAGGAATTGATAAAAATCTTTACTGAAGTAGTTATGCCTTGTCATATATTGACAGATCAAGGAAGTAATTTTCAATAAACCTTCCTAAAACAGCTCTATGAAGTGCTGGGAGTAAAAGGAGTGAGGACTAGTCTGTATCATGCTCAGGCAAAGAGTCTTATGGAACGGTTGAACCAAACTCTCAAGAACATGTTAAACAATATGCAGGACAGGACCCCACTCACTGGGACTTTTGGTTACCGTCTGTCATCTTTTGCATACAGGGAAGTACCACAAGCATCAACAGGATTTAGTCCTTTTGAATTAGTTTATGGAAGACAACCAAGGGGGATCCTGGATGTTGTTAAAGAGAGCTGGAGTAACCAGACTGAATCCCCTCAAAACCTTGTTGAATACGTATTGACTCAAAGAGAAAAACTACAATCTCTAGCCCAGATTGCTCAAGAACATTTAGCCCTGGCACAGGACTCACAAAAAAGATTGTATGATAAAAGTGTACAGAAGAAACAACTGGCAGTAGGAGACCAAGTGCTACTGTTATTATCAAGCACTGAATGCAAACTACAAGCCCAATGGCAAGGTCTCTACACCATTGTGAAACAAACCAGTCCTGTCAATTGACTATCAAGTCAATCTGGGAAGTGGAAAATATAAGGTCTACCATACTAATATTTGGAAGAAATAGCATACCAGAGAAGACCACTCTGCACTTCTTGTTTTGAATAGGGATCATGAAGATCTCATGGATCAAACATATGAATGATTGGATAGTGCCAATAACCAAGAAGTACAAATCAATCAAGATCTATCACCATTGCAAAAAGATGACATAAAAGAGCTGATCCAGATCTTCAGTGCTACATTTACCAATGTACCTGGAAGAATCACATAGACATAGAGAGGTTGAAAAAGGAGGTACCCAAGGAAAGGCAACCTTTTTCCAGTCTAAGGGAGGTCAAACAAACCAAAGGGAAGATAGATCCTGTTATGAATATGGCAAGGTAGGACACTTAACCAAAGATTATTTAAGTCAGCTATGCAAATAGCAGAATGTTAGAGGAGATCAGAAAATAACATTGCCTTTCTAAAAGGGGGGAAGTATGTGAAGGAATGAAGCTGGCATTACTGTCTACAGTTGGGAAAAGCAGCTGTAGCCAGGCAGAAATGCTTCCAACCCCCACTTCCCTAAGATTAGGTTCAGCTCATTCCTTTTCCCAAAGGGCAGTAAAAGTTTACAGCCCCAGAAACTTGAGAGTAGATGGGCTCATTCATTCATTCATCCCCCCCCCCCTTGACTCACAAGGATACATGCCGGTGTTCCATGGCTAATTGTCTGGCTAATTGAGCCATGCCCTGGCACATTTTAGGAACGTGCCAACATCTATAGGCAGCCTCACCCCACTCAGGCTGTTAGCCTGCAGAAGTGTGGGTGTGTAGGAAAGAAAAGGAAGAACACAACAAGCAGACAAAGTGGGAAGTGACATCTGGAATGTACAACTATTACAGGCAAGCAAGAGGGTTATCAGTCAACTGCCAGGATCACAAGCTATGGACTGAGTATTAAAGACGTATTTATGTGGCTACATCAACTTGCAAGGCCTAGGAAGGTGGAGTTAACCCAACAGCCTATTGTTGGGGAAGACGCGTGCCACAATAAAGCATTCTGCTACACTGTGGTGTGTCCAATCCTTGGAGAACAAAGAACCCTCACAATGATGCATTAGTGGAATTAACCTTTGTAAATATTTACTGCAATTCAAATATGCATGGGTAAAAATACATGAAATTCTGAGAAATTACTAGACAATAATTCATATAAAGTTTAGCACCTGTAATGTCATGACTTATGGCAGTACACTTGCAGTTCACCAACACTTCAAGGAATGTAGATTGTTGCAACATTGTGGAATGGCACCATTATGTTAGCAAAGGACCAAAGTATAATGTAATAATTTCCCATTACACTTCACCCAGTAGGAAAATTTTATATATATCTATGCCTATAAGCAAAACATTCAGACAGAATTGACCTGTTGTTGTTTTTAATGCCTAGTTTGTTTAGAAATAACTTTCTTAAAGGAATGTTCAGGCCACTGCACATTGTTTTGTCTGGGAAACTGTTACTTTAATTGTGGAAATAAATGTTTATGCCTAACCAATCAATCTCGTCCCTGGGGGAGCTGGGGGTGTTGATGACCGACAGGAAGCTCTGGCGTGGGTCGGTCCATGAAGTCACGAAGAGTCGGAAGCAACTGAATGAATAAACAACAACAAACCAATCAATAGATGACAATTTATTATAGTTGTTCTTGGAACCTGAAACCTCTTCCTTTATAGCACCTATTAAGCTCCTAAACTATATAAAGTCTATGAAAAATCATAAATTTATTGGAAAAAAAATCATTTCCCAGTGTTATATAACCCATATTTTAAAAGGTATATTCATAATGCCAGATCAGTGGTACACTTTTAAATAAAAGTGTGTGTATGTGTGCGTGTATGAAAACTATATAATGAGAAGAAGATATGCAAATTAAAGCAGTACTGGAAATTGTTTTTGATCTTTACACAATAATGGGTTTCCAAAATTTACAGAATATAACAAAGTTATTTGGGGCACATTTTGCCTCTGTTCTTTTGCCTTATATCACAGAGAGAGATCTGGCTTTCCAGTCTGAGTCCCACCATGTAAGAAACACATCCCACCCCCTCCTTTGGAGAAAAACAGTCATCTAAGGACATGTAGAGTCAGATGCAGCTTAGGGTCTTTTAATTTTTTTTATTATGGATTTGAGTTGTTTTTTATATCCTTAGTTCTATTTTGTTCTATTGTACTGTGTGATATGCCTTAGGTGAAAGTACTTAGAAGTACTGTTTTCTCCAAGAAGACAGTATATATTCTACCAGAGAATAATGTGGAATAGAATTGTGTTGTGAGCTTAACAGAGACAGTGTCAGAGAATACATACTGACCTAGAATGAGTTCAGATTTCTTTCGGATCTCAATGGCCTGGTGAATTTCATCCTTTGGGAATTTGTTATTTTCTTTTTTAAAGAGTTCCTGAAAGCCTGAATCTGGGTCACATCTGCTGTGTGATAGCATTTTGTTAGCATTCATGTACTCAGTATGTACTTCTCAGTCTATTTTACTTATACATAGAGTCTATGGTGATTTATATATAACAGCCAATCTTTTATTAGCCCAATAAAAGGGGACATTTAAATGTTTACTTCAATTTTTAAAATGTTTTCATCCTTCATGGTTCTATTTATGCTTTAGAATTGATTATTACTAATCTGTTTCAAAGTAGACTGAGTCAAAATTTCTCAAAAAATTCTGGGATTGTTCTTTTTATTAATTGCTTCAGTGCCACAGCACATTTCTTTTTTCCTGCCCCTCCCTCCCTCCCTCCCTCCCTCCCTCCCTCCCTCCCTGAAACAAAAAACAGCTATAGGAATTGTATGTAAAGCCTTATTCAATAACAGAAGCCTAAGGGTATAACAGAATAACAGAAGCCTAAGAGTAATACAGGTACTCCTTGCCTACTGACTGCCTCATTAAGTAACCATTCAAAGTTATGACCATTGGAAAAAAGCTTTCTGACCAATCCTCACATTTATGCATCATGTGGTTATGTGATCGCCATTTGAAACTTCGCAACTGGCTTCCAACAAGCAGAATTAATGGCAATTGCAGAAGTGAAATCACAAGTTGTGGTCATGTGATGTCTCAATGTTGGTGACTTATTTAATGATGGAAGCAAAAGTGAGGTCATAAATCCAGCATGGTCATGTGATTTTTCACTTAGCGACCACATTTTTAACTTTTAAAATCTGATTTGGAAAAACAAAGTGCTTAGCGATGGAGTTGTTTGTCCCAATTGCAGTCAGCAAGTGAGGACAACCTGTAAAGGGTTAACTTTATTCATTAAAAATGAACTGAGCTTGACAAATAATAATGATTTACTACCCATGAGATACTGCTCTCCAAATATAGTAATGTGTTAGTTATATAACTGATAAAATAGTAAATGAGATTATAGAGCACTCAAGCATTTATAATCCTTGATCTATTTTTGTGGTTCATTTTTTTCCTGAATATAAATATATATTTTCTTCTAGTAGATTACTGTAATACAAAATATGAGATGTTTAGAAAAAGTTTATTTAACAGAGATTTACAGAATTAAATTTATGTAAAATCAAGTAAACTGAAATGATAGTTTAGTAGAATGTTGCTTTGTACAACAGTGATATTACCTTTGATGAGTGAACATTTAATACCTTGTCAGCCCTTCAAGATAGACCACAGTAGGAAACCAAAGTCATGCAAGCTAATACTCTGTTATTATAACCTTATAACACTTTTATTGTAGTTATAATAACAGAATCTTGCAAGTCTGAATGCGCTTCCTCCCTCCTTCCCTTCGTCTTCATGAGAACTAGGGAGGGTCTTGTCTGAGACACTTTCTCAGGTTTCAGTTCTGGCCCAGACTCAGATTTCTTTTATCTCACCATTGTCTTGGTTGTGACTGTTCCCCCTGATCCCGAGGGTTATTCCTTCTGCTCAATACACTCCTTAAAAAATTGTTTTAAAAAATGAACAACTCTATTAATATGTATCTATCAATTTTACAGAGGAAGTATATCATAATGCCAGTTTGTTTCACATGACTGCTTTTCATAATTGAATCTGGTTATTTATTAATCCATTATTCTATTTACTTTTATAGATTAAAAAAATCAACAGGAATTTCCCTGTAAACCAGCAGGTAAGAGAGGAAAACTTAATTCACAGTTGTTCTATATCTGGTGAAATAATCTCACTGAGCACATTTTGGCATGATTTGGGAGTGGGGCGGGGGTTAGTGGTATGGTTTTGCTATTGTGAATTAACAGATTTGAGTAAACTGCTTATTTGCTGTCATTAAAATCAAACTATGAATTATTTATGCCTAACATTCATAAATAAAGATTAGTGTTTTGTTGATAAATGTGAGCTATGTGTTAATTCTATGAAACGAATCAGCACAATGAATCTCTATCCAAGCTCATAATCACTTTACTCCTCAGTATGTTCCTGTTGTCCTCAGTTCATATGTCCAGCAAAGTATGGATATATGATGATGATGATGATAAAGATGATGATGAAGATTTAAATTTGTGCACCGCCTGAATCCCAGCAACTCTGGGTGGTTCACAAAGTAAAAACACAGAAAAAAAAATTAACAATGAAACAATATATCAATAAAGGCAAAAGACTAAAATGATGGCAAAAACCAGGCTACAATGAAAAACTTACACTGCATAGAAGGGGATTCATCCACCCTAGCCAAAAGGATGGATTTTCAAGTTGAGGAAGAAGTCTAAACTGTAGACTCTGACATTTATTTTCAAACACATAAAAAGATGTCTGAAATGATTTCTACTGAAATAGTAGCAATGCATGAAGCTTATAAAGAAAACTTGAGGCAGTCACCATTTTCCATCTTACAACATATTTCACAAAGCTGCTGTGAGAATTAAATGCCAACAAGAATCGTATATGGCACTGCTAGCATTTTAGAAGAAGATATAATGAAATCATTAAAAGCACAGATTTTAAACTTTTAAAATCTGATTTGGAAAAACAAAAATATTTAACCCCCAAAATTCTTCCAAGGATTATAAAAAGACCATGCCCCTTAGAAAGCTTATCATATGCTTCCTTTACATAATCTTGTGATTTGCACTAAAGCATAGATTTTTAAGGTCAGTAATAGAAATTTATGCGGAGATTACTATGAAATATTGTCCTATCCTAAGCAGTAGTGGGGGAAAAAAGTAAAGTGCTAAAATGAAAGACCAGTAAAAAAGGAATTTTTTATTATTTTCAGAAGAAAGGAGGCTCCATTAGAAAACATCAAGGTGACATATGAGGGCTTCTATATTTGGCTTGCCAAGATAGGACACAAAGCACAGGTGTGCTTAGTTTTCTTGGAATTCATTGCTCCCGAGCAGCTGTTTATCAATAACTGAAAAGGTCAGCACATGGGAGAGATGGAGGTAGTTGGAAAAGGCAGTACATTTGAAAAATTAACCAAATGTACATAAAAGGCCCTTCAGAATAAAGAGATTCACGACTGTATCAAATCTAAGCTTCAAATTCTCTCTCTCTCTCTCATTCTTTTTTGCACTATGTAGAGATGCAAATAATGCTTAATACTGATCCAAGAGCTTGAAATTGATGGTAAAGTTCTAACTTTGACTCTGATCAAAAGCCAGTCAATGTATTCCCATCATTTAAATTGTCAATCTCTGAGAAGATCTGAAGGAAGAGTGTATGCTCTGTCTTTCCTAACTTCCTTTCATGCTTTTAAAAAGGGATTAAGGAAATAGAACTTCCAAATTATTTTCTGAACTGAAGATTTGCTTTTGTGAGCTTTTCACATTCTCACTATCAGTTGGTTTATGCTGATATTCTCAAAACATATTGGGAAAAAAAATGGTTTGTCTTTAGAATCAAGCAGTGGCTTAATTTTAAAAACTATAATGGCATTATTCCTTTCCCTGATATTTATTTATCAAAGAAAAAGCAGGTAAGCTGGAAGACAACTGGAAAACTGAGCAAGTGAACACATGAACAGTTTGTTCTCACAGTGGCCAGCCCACTCCATAAGGAAACCCACTAGTCTCCCAGAAGATGGTTCCCAGCCACACTGCCATCAACACTAATAGCCATTGATCATTCTGACTTCATGAATTGGTCCAACCCCTTTTTGAAGCCAATGAAACCATTTAATTCATGATTAATTAGGCCTGGGTCATCCAGCAGTGTTGGGGTGGGGAGGAGGGTGTGTCAAGGGAGAGCAGACTGACAAAAGCAAAGCACACATTTATAAGATACTCTTTGAGATATTTTAGTAGATTAAAATAATTTTAATTCTTCGTAACTGTTGATGTTCAAAATTCAAATTCTGCATTCCTAGACTGACAGTTATTGAACATCTACATCTAAAAATAAATTTGTCCTGCAACCATCTGTTGTCAAAGAACACAGTGATCAGTCTCATTATGAAGAGGAAGGCACCAAGCCGAAACAACTAATGCTAAGTATGTATAAAAAGACATAGGGGAGTTGGATTCTTGCTGTTAAATTAAGCAGAAGTGCACACCAGGGTGTCAATTATGCAGTGATAATTCCTGCATATTGCATTGTCAGCTGTATGCAACTAAACATTGATTGTTTTGCATAGATCGGAGCTTGGATTGCATTTGTTATAGTGGCTTTATTTATAAAACAATAGGATTCCCAAAAGACAATTGGGAGAGGAAAAAATGGAAAAAATCATTGTCACTTTACAATCTTTTGAGAAGCCATATTTTTTTCAGTCTGTGATTCTCTATGGTATTCCACTTTTGAGAATGCATGCCTATGGACTTCCTATGGGGACATGGCGGACTGAACAGCTGTGCCCACAGGCTCAGTGGACAGAACTGACAATGCAGCAGTTTTTTCGGGCTCAGACAGGTTTTTCCTGAAGCCCAGGAGTGTTTTTCTGGAAAAAGGAAAACACTTGGAATCACCCCATCCGGATGGCTGCTTGCAGCCAGAAGATTGCAAAGAGCAATTGTGTTTGACTGGCAAGAGTTCGTGAGGCTGGGACATCACCATTTCCAAGCCGTGCTGTAGCCTTAAAGGGACACTAAGACTGGCCACCCCATTTCTAAATCACCCAATTTATATTTCTTTTAAGTACGCGTACCCTAAGAGAGGCTTTCTACAGCAAGGAGAAGCAGGTTCTCTTGGTGCTTATCATTTTTTGGGGGATCATTTTTTTTCAAAAATTCTTTTTAAGTTTTGGACTTTGTTTCTATCCAAATATCAAGGAGGATTGAGAAGAAATAATTGTCTCTCTGTTATTATTTTTGTATTAAATTTGAAGATATTAGCATTTTCCTACATGTTGAATCAGCTGTTTTGAACTTTCAGTTTTCTGCTTCTACTTTCCCTGAGGAACTGTCTGCATATCTCACTTTTGCTTGTGTAAACACATTCTGGAATTCTTTCATATCTTCGACTTTTACTGCTTAAGCTCCTAGGGGGTGCCGTGATCTACTGCTTGAGACATGGAGGATTTTAAACAGACTTTCTCTGACTTCCAACAAAATTTTAAACAGATTCTTTCTCATTCCTACCAAGTTATTATGGAAAACATTCAGGACATTGTGGAAAATAAGAGATCTAAAATGTGTCATCTAGTTGGTGATGTCATGGATGAAACTGAGAAATTTTACAGCAACAGAAATTTTCTTGTGAAAAAGTGAGATCGGGGCTTGTGTTGAAATGCTGGATGAATATTGGATAGTCAACTTAAAGAAAGGAGAGATTGAATTGCAAGCCATAAGTAAAATTGATCTTCTGATGGAACGTCATGGAAAAGAAGGGGTTATTATGTATGGGAGGTCTCCTGAAGAGAAGTCAGAGTTTTTGAGGGGGGTGGTTGGGCTGTTTGATTTTTTTTAAGAAAAACGCTCTGTGTGCATTGTGGGGATATATAAATGTTCTGGTTTATTTTGAAGTGGGATAAGGGTTTAAGAATATTTATCTGGATTGCTTTTAGGATTTGACTGATTTCATTTATCTTTAACGATTTGGATTAAGATTATTAAGATATAATAAAAATAATAAATGTTTGATTTTGGGTTTAATATGATTAAGATTATTAAAATTGTTGTATTATCAAGTACAATGGCAGACATTTTATATGTTTTTTTAGTTTGATCTTTATTATAGTAGACAGGAATGTATAGAATAGTCGGAAGGAAATAATTAAATAAATGTTATCTTTGGGGAGGGTTGATTAGGAGGTGTGTGTGTGTGTATATTTCTTTTAATATAAGGGGAGGGAACAACTGTATTTAGTGGTATTTATAATGTGCCAATGGACTGATTTATAGAAATAATGTGATTTCGGTTAAATATAGAGTAAGGGATTGTTTATAGAACCTCATGTCCTGCAGAGTGGTAGGCAGCAGTATTGCAACCAAAACTCTCCCCATGACCCGAGTTCTATCCCAGTGGAAGCTGGATTCTTGGGTAGCCGGCTCAGGTCGACTCAGCCTTCCATCCTTCCAAAGTCAGTAAAATGAGTACCCAGCTTGCTGGGGAAGGTGATGACTGGGGAAGGCAACGGCAAACCACCCTGCTATAGTCTGCCAAGAAAATGTTGTGAAGGTGGCATCCCCCCAAAGGGTCAGACATGAGTCGGTGCTTGCACAGGGGACCTTTCACCTTTCACTACAAGGGATTGATTATGGAAAATTGTTGTATATCCTTGCTGTTAAAAGTCGGAAGTCATTTTTTTGTAATTTTGAAAAAAATCTCTCTTGTTTTTCTACACTTTTTTAGTTTTTTTCTTTTTTTTCTTCATAGTTTTTTGTTTTTCTGTAGCTTTTATCTTTGCTTGAAACTTAATAAAATACTTATAAAAAAAAAAGAGAGAGAAAATGTGTGCCTACACTGGTGCCTTTCTAGACTGACCCCTAGCCATATGACAAAAGTTCTGGAAGCCTTTAGGCATTTCTGTTTATTGCTGTTTCGTTTATTCATGGTAAAATATGTGCAGCATAGGACATAACCATGACTGTTTCTTAATTGGACATTTATAATCATTTGGAAAAAAGATTCCCCCCACCCCCAAATTTCAGTCCTGGAACATGGAAATGCTTTAGGAGCTGCAAATGAGAGCTGCAGAGCTACATTTAGGTCATGGATTGCCTAAAGTATTATGGGTTTTCTTACATTCAGGTTTCAAATATTATTACCTTTGTATTCCAGAGTTGTTTTCATAAGAATATGTCTTATATTCAGTAACAAAAGAAACAAAAGATTTTTAGAAACATCTGATTATTGGTAATCTTGGATTATTCATCAGACATTGAGTTTATTTATACAACTAAATATCATACTCTTATTTGTTATTTAAAATGACTTTGATTACTATTTAAAATATTGGGGCAGAAACAAGTCTAAGAGTTACATGCCAGGCAAAACTAAATGTAAATTGTCTTCCTTGAAGTGTTGTCCTTGTAAGGCATCTGTCTCATAAATGTATGGTGAAATGTAATTTTTATTTAAAATTTTGGCACCAAGGTGTAAATTCCAGTAAAGAATTTGATTTGATGATTATTTTATTGCTGTATAGTTAAGCTTTTAGAATGCATTAGTGAAGAAAAATGATTTTGAGATTCTTAATATAGTTTGAAGGCAGTCTGACATTATTTTACTTTCTCCTTATATCAGAGTATTGAAATCCTGTCAAATAATAATGAATACATTCAGCCTAGTGCCTCAAACCTCCAAATATATAGCCTAACATAACAGCTGTGTTGTTTATTGTAGGAGCTGTGGGATAGAAGAACTATCAGTGCCTCAAATCAATGCAATTTAAAGTCTTACTTATTGACCAGTCTGTGATATATGGTATACATGCATCTTATAGCTTCATCTAGCTTACAGGAATTATGGACATTAAATTTCTTGATCTTCATGTTTGGTCCATATTTCTGCTGCGGTTGGTTTTCTATCTAGCAGTAGAAGTAAGATATATTTATGATTAAAGAATCAATACTATTTTTTTTGATAAATATAGTTAAATATTGCAAAGTGCTTTATCTGTGCATCTTAAGAATTTTGCCAAGACAACTCACTCTGCATAACAAACACTCTCTTCCAACAACCTAAGAGATGGCTTTATACATGGACTTCACCAGATGGACAACACCGAAATCAGATTGACTACATCCTTTGCAGCCAAAGGTGGCGGACATCTATACAGTCGGTAAAAACAAGACCTGGAGCTGACTGTAGTTCCGATCACGAATTCTGAGAGTGCCTTGGACTGCAAGAAAATCAAACCAGTCCATACTCCAGGAAATAAAGCCAGACTGCTCGCTTGAGGGAATGATATTAAAGGCAAAACTGAAATACTTTGGCCACATAATGAGAAGAAAGGACACCCTGGAGAAGATGCTGATGCTAGGGAGAGTGGAAGGCAAAAGGAGGAGGGGCCGACCAAGGACAAGATGGATAGATGACATTCTAGAGGTGATGGACTCGTCCCTGGGGGAGCTGACGACTGACAGGAAGCTCTGGCGTGGGCTGGTCCATGAAGTCATGAAGAGTCGGAAGCGACTGAACGAATAAACAACAACAAGGAATACTGCTATTACTAGATATTTTGATTGTATATGGCCTTAGGATTGTAACAAACTTGATGATGATGATCCCCCTTGCTCTGCTTAAAGACTCCAGTTGACTTTTTACAGAGGTTTTATTTTGAACATTTGTTAGGCCAAAGAAATACCAGTGGTCTTTGTGTGTGGGCAAAAGTTTGGAGGAGTTCCTTTATCATCCTTGAAATCCAACAAAACTTTGTGCCATGTATCATTACAGTCGATGGCTCCCCCTCTCCCTGCCAAAATCTTACTTTAAGGAGTTTTTAAAAACTGAAGCATTAATATCTGAATCTTCATTTCTGTTTGGGAGAAAATATACCCTTTTGCTTTATCTAATGGAGACAGGAATGATATCGGCTATCTGGGAAACTCAAGTGGAAGGAATTAGTTTAATTTAGCTTTGTTTTTATTAAAAAGAATCAATTCCACCACTATGTCATTGGTTATGCATCAGGCTTCAGGTGATGGTCTTCTATTATAAGAAGAATTACAGGATTAATAAAAAAATGACAGGAAATATATATGAAGGAAGGAAGGAAGGAAGGAAGGAAGGAATATATATATATATATATATATATATATATATATATATATATATATATATATATTAATATATATATATTAACCTGCCCGTATAACTTTGAAGTATATTTTTAAATCATTGATTCTGAAGAAGAAGAAAAATATTATCAAATGTTCAGCTGCCAGATATTGCCTGGAACTTTGGAGAACAGTGAGGAATGGGGATAATGTTTTGGGGAGGGGTGGAATTTAGCTCAAAGATTAAGACAGCATTTTCTTTTGCAGCATCTACTGACACCCCCCCCCCCTCCCCAAATTCAGCTTTTTGTACAATTGGTAGAGCTGGTGCAGAAACTAGCATACTTAAGAAAAAAAAATACATAGAAAAGCACAAGTGTAAATTAGGGATTTACAAAGTCAGAGCAATCCTAAAGACAAACCAGAGATCCTGTGAGTGAGAGTTTTTGTGCATAATATAGATAAGGAACAATTAAATGGTCAAGAAAACTTGTGTTTTCAAAGTTTTGACATGCTATCTATAATATGGGTGTTATTAACTGCATTATAGTGAGCTTCTTTGATTAAAAAAAGATACTTTCAAATGTAAGCAAGAAGAAAAGTAGTTTTCTTTTTAAAGCAGGAATGCAAAATGTGTTGGTTCACCCATAAAAGCATGCATTATCATAGGTGATAATGATCAGTGTGATGTCAATAATACATCCAGATCTCTAATGGCATAAGTAATGGCATTACTGTTTGCTGCTTTGAAGAAGTTCAAAGAAATGTCCAGTACTCATTTTGGCATTGGCAGTCTTTGCAGAATAATAATATGAACTGGCAGTGGTTTGGTTTTGTGTTCTTACTTCAGTCCCTTATCAAAACCCCACACCAGAGAGTTGGTCCGTAATTCCAGGCTTTCTTAGAGGACATTGATTATGGGAGCTTTTTCCATCTGGGCTGAAACCCAGTTGTGTAACTGATATTAGTTCAGTCATGTTGTTGGATGGGATGATCTTTACCAGAAACTGGGAAGAGCACATTTCAGTTACGACAACTTTTGGGGGAATGTTGTCTGGATTGGGAATCGAAGTATCTTATGTACTGGCAAACACAACACTTAGAAATTCTTGTTCAACCTCTTATTAGGTTTTAGAAGAAGTTGGCCAATTAAGTTCCTTGTAGTGCTATATATATAGCATATTTAATCAAATAACTACTCATAGATCATTAAGCTTTTTATGTAAAAGAGTGAAATGTGAACATGTTTGTCTCTCATAATAGCTTGTTGTTTATTCATTTAGTCACTTCCGACTCTTCATGACTTCATGGACCAGCCCACGCCAGAGCTTCCTGTTGGTCGTCAACACCCCCAGCTCCCCCAGGGACAAGTCCGTCACCTCTAGAATATTATCCATCCACCTTGCCCTTGGTCGGCCCCTCTTCCTTTTGCCCTCCACTCTCCCTAGCATCAGCATCTTCTCCAGGGTGTCCTGTCTTCTCATTATGTGGCCAAAGTATTTCAGTTTTGCCTTTAATATCATTCCCTCAAGTGAGCAGTCTGGCTTTATTTCCTGGAGAATGGACTGGTTTGATCTTCTTGCAGTCCAAGGCACTCTCCAAATTCGTGATCGGAACTACAGTCAGCTCCAGGTCTTGTTTTTACCGACTGTATAGATGTCCGCCACCTTTGGCTGCAAAGGATGTAGTCAATCTGATTTCGGTGTTGTCCATCTGGTGAAGTCCATGTATAAAGCCATCTCTTAGGTTGTTGGAAGAGAGTGTTTGTTATGCAGAGTGAGTTGTCTTGGCAAAATTCTATCAGCCTATGTCCTGCTTCGTTTTGTTCTCCCAGGCCATGCTTACCTGTAATTCCAGGTGTCATTTGACTGCCCACCTTAGCATTCCACTCTCCTGTGATGAAAATAACATCTCTTTTAGGCGTGTTGTCCAGTAGGTGCTGCAGATCCTCATAGAACTGCTCTACCTCAGCTTCTTCAGCATCTGTGGTTGGGGCGTATATTTGGATCACTGTGATGTTAGATGGCTTGCCCTGAATTCGAATTGAGATCATTATATCATTTTTTGGCTTGTATCCAAGCACTGCTTTAGCCACTTTACTATTAATTATGAGGCTACTCCATTTCTTCTGTGGTCCTCTTGTCCACAGTAGTAGATCTGGTGGTCATTTGATGTGAAGTGGCCCATTCCAGGCCATTTCAGTTCACTGACACCCAAAATGTCTATCTTTAATCTTGACATCTCACCAATAACCACATCCAATTTGCCCTGGCTCATAGATCTTACATTCCAGGTTCCAATGGTGTGTTGATCCTTAGAACATCGGATTCGCCGTTCACCACCAGCACCGTCGGCCGCTAGCCATCCTTTCGGCTTTGAGCTAGCTGCGTCATCACGTCTGGGGCTAGTTGAACTCATCCTCTGTTCCTCCCCAGTAGCATTTTGACCATCTTCCAACCTGGGGGTCTCATCTTCCGATGGTATGCCGACATATCTCTGGTTGTACTGATCCATCTAGTTTTCACGGCAAGAATACTGGGGTGGGTTGCCATTACCTTCCCCAGGGATCGCGTTTAGTCTGACCTCTCTGTCATGACCTTCCCATCTTGGGTGGCCCTTCATGGTTTAGCTCATGGCATCATTGAGGTGTTCAAGCTCCAGCACCATGGCAAGGTAACAATCCTTTGCTGAAGCTCATAATAGCTGCATAATTATAACTAAATCTCTCTGTGTCTCTCTGTCTCTCTCTCTCTCTATATATATATAGTGTATACACACACACACACACACACATATATATAGATATAGATATATTTGAAATTTGAATTATACTCCTTGATTATTTTGTCCTCTTTCAGTTAAAAGCATTGATTTTTCTTTATAAGATAAATGACATCTTCTCTGCCACATAATTATGTTGTCATTTTTATCTTAAATCTGTATTGTCATATTCAATTAAGTTTGATGCTTATGTTCCTAATACTTTTTTACACAAATTTGAATTTTAAAATATTTGAAGGGTGATGATATAAGATGCAGGAACAATAGATATTTTGCAGTTGTTAATCATCATCACTGACAACATGTTTTATATTCCCTTGAAGCAGATTTATCTGAGATAAATTAATTAATGCATAGCATCTTTTGCCTATCTTGAAATGCAAGAAACTGAATGTGGGATTTCCAGAACATATTCCAACCAAGCTTTAATTAGGTTAAATCTTGAGCTCATTTATCTGGGAATTCTTGGAGTTTTAATCTCATAACGTCAGTTAAAAAACAGAAAACAAACCTCAAACTTTTTGATTTTAAGCCATGAGACAGTTCTGTTAATAGGTATAGCAAAAGCAAGAGAGAAAGAATATTTAGATAGATTAGGAAAACTGTGAAGATTTGTAACTTCTTCTGAAAAAAGTTGAAGCAAGGCATGGTGAACCATAAAGTAGGATAGGTCACAGTGAGCTAGTTTTCATAGTACAAGCAATAGCTGAACCATTTGTTTCATAGACAAAAAGATAAGAGGAATAAAAAGATCTTCTTAGTTATCAACTACTTTGTAGTATTCATGAGTAAACAAATAGCAAGCTATTGCTGGAAGCTAGAAAAGATGATACATCATCACTTAGCTATGTAGACACTAGCTATGGCTTTAATTGAGTTCCACAGGAAATTAAACCCCCAGAAGCCTCACTCAAAGCCAGCTTTATATCCAGTGCTTAGCACTAATAAGTTATCCCAAGCTCACTAAATCTTCCAAGCTTTTATGTAGTCCCAGTTTAATTTATCTTTCTCAGCTATGATTTTTACAATGGAAAACATTCTGCAATTGATATTAGAGGGGAATGAGAGGAGTGTGCTACACCCTAAGGTATGATAAATCCTTGAGCAAAATCTTTAGGAAGTACAAAGCAAAGACTTGTGGGAAACAACTCTGTTGAGATTGCCAAAGAATGCTCTACATCTTTGAACAAAATATAGAATTATTTTGAAAGAAGCACAATGGGATTCTACCAGTGGTAAATGAATTAATAACATTACTACTTATTAGAAATAAATTATGTGACAGGTAAATGAAAAATATTTCAGATTCAGAAAAACAATGAAAATATTGGATTACTTAGAATTCGGAATATACTAATTCCTGTAGATAATAAGTATAAGAATTTGTATATTGTTTGAATATAAACATTTTTATACTGTTTATATCGTTTGGGGGTTTGTTTTTAATCTTGGAAGAGTCACTTGTGTAAGATGGGTGCCTATATATGTGAGTGATGGTGAAAGGTCCCCTGTGCAAGCACTGAGTCACGCCTGACCCTTTGGGGGAACGCCTCTTTCATGACGTTTTCTTGGCAGACTCTAGTGGGGTGGTTTGCCATTGGCCTCCCCAGTCGTCCCCTTCCCCAGCAAGCTGGGTCCTCATTTTACCGACCTTGGAAGGATGGAAGGCTGAGTTGACCTGAGCCGGCTACCCGAGAATCCAGCTTCCAACTGGGATCGAACTCGGGTTGTAGGAAGAGTTTCGGTTGCAATACTGCTGCCTACCATTCTGCACCACACAAGGCTGTTGCCTACATTTAAAAGACATAAATAAATAAAATAAAATATGAAAAGCAGGTACATTGCCATAATATTTGACCTACTTATAACTCCAAGGAGGACACGGATAGTCTTTCATATATTACACGGTTTGGTTTGGTTTTTATTATGGACCATCAGGTTGCTTTCAACTCTTAGCAAGCAGTTCCTTCTAGAGGATGAATTACAAGTCCAGAACTCCCAAAATTAATCTAGGTTTTGAAAAAAGGGACAGAATTGCTGGTCTTTTTGAACATACAAGTACATAAATCATTCTGAGAAAGTATTGTCAGCATGAGTGATATGGTGATGTGGTGAAACAATATTTTCTTGTTGTGAGGATATCATCAGTGATAAAAGTTGAGAGTGCCTCCCTCTCTCCCCCTCTCCCTCTCCACCTCTCTGTGTTTTAGTTCGCATACAAGAAGGAAGTATAGGGAGAATGAGAAGGGAAGAAAAGAATCCAGAGAGGTAACGTTTTTCAGTACAGGTTCTTCATCTCCCTCCCTCATCCAGTGCAAATGACTGGAGAACATAACTATGCAGCTAGAAGAGCATAAAACCTTTTCTTTCCACCAGGAATAGCTGGTGGGGTGAGCATACACTGCAAGCCAGTAATTCTGATGCCCAAGGATCTTTAGTGGGAGGGACAGAAAACATTCATGCTCAATCTAAAATTCCTTGTCTCCATTCCTGCCTTCTTTAAAAGATGACTGGTGACATCCTTTAAGGGAGAGATTATTATATATTGAGTAGGATGGCCTCTCGGGTGCCTAAAAGCACTGGCAACTCATGCAGTCATGACGGAAATTCTATGACAAGAAAATAGATAAATTGAGGGCTTTTAAAAGTGATATAATACATATTAGGAAAGGTATTGTGTACAAACTTATAACTGTGATTCTTGTCTTCACTATTGCCTAATGTCTTTATTAATAACATGTCCCTTTGTCTGCTTTTGAAATATTTATACTGATGAAAAGCAATAATAATAATAATAATAACAACAACAACAACAACAATACAGTCCATATACCTAGGTATCATCATTACTTATTTTGGTCATTGACCAACAAAATTTATATTCAGTATTAAAATTAATTCCTAGGTATAACATGGTCATCACTGAGTAAGTGGAATCCATCATTTTATTAAAAGGCAAAATTACTGCAAATAAATACAAGGACTAAAACATCAAATCAGAAGTCACATGAAATGGCTTTTTGAACTGGAATGTAGAGATTTAGAGGTGGAATTATTATATATAGAATATTATATACAAATATTCTCTTCAGGAGGTAGAATTATTCTATGATGAAAGTTGCTAAGAGATTTTGGATGATTCAAGATGGAAAAGTGAAAATAAAAATGGGAAGGCAGTACATTTTGGTGTAAGATTGGAAGTGTTAGTGATCACGGAAATCTTTACAGTAATGATGGAGTAGTAACTATGTCCATATCCAATATTCCACTTTCATTGCACAATCTGGTTTTTCATCCTCAGATTATATTTTAGTATTCTAAAATATACTACAGATTTTTAAAAAATTGTACTAAAGTTGCTTTGAAGCAATTTGGCAGACAATTTTGCCTTGAGTGGCCACAGTATGAATTTTATTATTATGGAGTAGCAGCAGAAGCTAAACCAAACATATAGGATTAAATTCCTCATTTGAATTCCTGCTTTAGGAGGAAGCAAGTGAATACTGCTTCTGGTATCTTACCGTGTTTTGCATCAATGATTTGACTGCAGTTATGCAGTCTGAATCAGAAGTGCTTTTTTATGTTTATAAATCTTTAACAGAAAAATGGGTTGTGTGTAAAATCTATCTAATCTCATGATGTAGACAGACAAGGGGATAATATCTTAAAGGCAATTGCTTTTAAGTTTCATGAATGCTTTAGTACTGGGGAAAAGTCCTGTATGAAATATCACTGAATCTACACAGAATAATAGCTTTGTTCTGTTTGATGACTGACAGTGTAGAAACTTTATAAAATATTGTAAGCTCCTTCAAGGAGAAAACCTACTAAATGAACAAAATTCCTTACTACCATGTTAAACAGCCTCTGTTTTTAATCATTCATAGTCAATTTTATTTATAAATCTACTGGGGAAAAATGCCTTTCTCAAGACTGAGAAGCAGATTCAGTTTTCACTGAAAGATTAATACGCACCTAAGGAGCTATTATTATCATTTAACAACTTGATGAATGACAAATGTAAACTGGTCAATAGCAGTTTCCTATAACTAAGGTCTCACCTTTGCAGGAGTCACATAAGTGGTAACTGACATCCCATCTAAGCATATGTATTGCAACATCATGCTCACTGCATCATCCAAAATAAACAAGCATACTTTTTTTCTTTTAAGGAAGATGGTGAAAATGCCTATTAACCTCTGTATAGTTACAAACAAAGCTAATGCAAATTCAGAATATGATAACTCACTGGACTGTGTATGGTATAGATGAATCAGTATGTTCATACATCAAATACTGTATGTTCAGTTAAGGATGTTCAAAAGGTCTGATTATCTAGTGAATTTCCAGATTATGATTATATAAATAGTCTGTTAGACATTGTATCTTTTCATCTGGAATATTCAGTATGTGTCTTTTATATAAATGATAATCTGTAGAAAGTCAAAAGTGTTGTTTTTTTATGGCAGATAGTCTACATGGGCTGGACAGAGGAACGGGAACAAGATTCTCTTCAGGACCGAATGTACACACCAAAGTTTCTCGCACTGAGGGGATCTTCACTCTATAAATTTATAGCACCTCCGGTAAGTATCATTCTGTATCTGCTTCATGTTTAAATGTACAGATGTGTTTTTTAAACATTGATTTAGAGGTTTTGTGTTAATCCAGGGCTTTTCATTCAATACTGTATCAGAAAAGAGTATAAAATGATGAGAGTGAAAAGACAATAATAGTGAAAAGATAATAATGATGGCAATAATGGGAAATGATTTATAAACACAACTTCAATGGAAAACTGATCTGAAAATAGATCATGCTCATTTATAGTGTTATTTATTTGTAAATTAAAGAAAGTCCTCCTCCTGTTGCTGTTCCTCCAATTTCCATCAAAAGCAGTAGTGTATAAATATTTCTGGAAAATAGCAATAAATTATATAATATATAAAGATATAAAGATTATATAAAGCATATAATATATATAAACCAATTTAAAAATGGGTCTCTTTCTATATACCAATTTCCAAGAGTGGTACATTCAAAGCCACAAATAATTCATACTGGATAGTTAAAAAAACCAAACCCACTGTTTTTCTATAAATCATAGCATGTTTTCTTGGCCACCTCATTGCATATGCAGGTCTAAGTGGGTTGGTGGAATTGCTTTTAAAAAGTGTATGAAAAATCAGTGTAATTAGTTTTTGTGTGTATTTTTACCAAGGTCACAACATGGGACTGGACCCGAGCTGAAAGAACATTTTCTGTATATGAGATCATGTACAAAATATTTAAGGTACGAAGAATAAAAATAAATTTCATTAAAAAAAGTAAAAGGAAGAGTAGCATAGTTATGAAGCATGGCTGAATTCCCCAAGCATAAGTGAACACTGGATAGAAATTAGGATTGCATATCAAGTGGGGGGAAAAAAGATGTTCCTTTAAGCTCATGAGAAAATAACCTTAGTTAGAATGTTCTGCGGGAGGGGGGACCTAAAACTGTTTTGAGCTCCCTGCCATTTCAGTGATATGTGGGAATGACCTTGGGAGACAGGAGGAAGAGCCACAGACCAAACAACTGTCACTCAAGAGCTGTCTCAGCCCACAGAAGCAGAGGGGACCTGGGAAGCATTTCAGAAATGGTCCTCCCTAGTTTTCTGGAGAATAAAAGTAGAGGAGGGGAGAAATACTTTCAGACTTGCAAGATGATGTTAATGTAACCTTACAATATAGATCTGGTACTCCTAGTTGTGCTTCTTGTCTGGACTGTCTTGAAGGGCTAACAGGCATGAGGAATAATGAGACGTCCAAGCAAGTCTTTTACTCCCTTGCTTTTTATCCTAAGGTTACAAAAGTCAGGGTAGTAGATATGCTCATTTCTACATACCTCCCAACCCTGCTGTTTCTCAAGACTAGCAAAGTAGCCATTTTAAATATGTGGTCAGAGGTGGCTTTGCATATTAATAACATTCAAAAGTAACATAGTGTTGACCGAAGAGGTTTTAATAGTATCAGCTGTGAAGTGCAATTATTCATATTTGAGTGAAGTTTATTTTCTTTTGCCATCTGTGCTTTTGCATTTTGTGAAAACATAGAAAATTAGAGTGTATGTTAATTTAATGTATTTTAAATGTACAGATGCAAATAAATGGCAATAAATAATTTGGAAGGTGGTAAACTATTAGCCAGTGTCTATGTGTGTGCATATGTGTACGTCTGCAACAGTACTTCCCTATACAATATTTCTGAAATTGTTTATGCTGAAGTACAACCATGCTTCACAATATATTATTTATGGGATCATATATGGAGAAAGTGCTATTTGGCTAACGTACTTCATCAGAAGCTGAATTCGAAATAATAATTTGCTTAATGCCACTTCATGACAGCATCTGGTACTAGAAAAATAAATTCAACTTTATCACAAAGTTATGATAAGTTAAAAGTACTGATTTTTACAGGAAGTGCTAGATATCTTTGCCAGTAATTGGATCTTGATAATTGATCATTCAGCTCTGAAGTTACTTGTTGGCAACATATTTAAGCTTAATTTAATGTTCTTTCCAATCTTATAAATAGTGTCTAGTCAGTTTCATTTAGGCATGAGATACTGATCCTGGATATGCTGTGTGCATTAGTAATTTTTTTCACATAAATAGTTGCATGCAAGCTATGATTAGTACCAAAATTGTCTTTCTGAATTATATCAATTTATTGGAAGAGGCACAGGCACCCTTATATCCTAAATCTGCTCCCTTGTTTCTGCTTTGGGCTTTCTCTTTCCATGCTCTAATATACTTTCCAGTCCTGGCCTTTTCCTTTTCAAGTACTTTCTTTGTTTGACAATCTGTCTTTCCCTGCCTAAAGATGCTTCTTGGCAGTAGTCATTTAAGCCACAGTCAACTATACTGATGGCATTATTTCTCTGCTTAACTGAACATTGTAACTTCTGTCAAGGCAAATTTCATATTGGTGGATTGAGGAAACAATACCAATTCTCTTCTGGAGCTTGCGTGCAACTATGCATTATAGAAAAGTACAATGGAAGCTGCATGTGGAGATTATCGGATTGATGCGATGTCATTGCAAAGAATCATTATGAAACCGTTCATATAGTGAAGAATCAGAACTAAGTAATTCAGTCAACCTGTGGAATTCTATCAGCCCTTGGTTCTATCTATCCAGTGTTCTTGACAATGAACTAAGGCCACAGAAGAAATCTTGTATGAATCTGGAGCCATTCTCTCACCATTCACCCAGGATCGTAATAACTTTACTCAACTATGCAAATGTATGCTGCTGTGAATATTTTGAATACTGTTAAATCCCAGTTGTTATATGTCAGAATAAATATTGCAGAACTGGGAAGGGTTGTGAAAGACCCACCAAAAGGATTAAAGGTCAGAATATGATTTCTTAATTTAGAAAACTAAACTAAAACAGGAATTGGCCATTTTTAATTTAGAGCAGATGTGAGAGATGTTGAAATTTAATAGAGAAATTATCCAGTGAATGTTGCTATGGATTTGGAACAGAAAAAAAAAAAATTGGTTATTTTGGTTCCAACCCTCATTTTTCTAAAGCACAAAATTTTTTGATGACACTTAGAGCAGCCCTTAATGTAACTGCAGATGTCCAGCTGCTTCCTTGGGAACAAAATGGTCCTAGAAATGGGGCATTGTGAGGATAAAGCATCATTCCCACAACTACTTTGATGAGAGAAATGCAGCAAAGATACTATGAGTACTATAAGAAGACTGGTTGCCACTTTTTAAGTGTGTGTTTGTGTGTGTGTGTGTGTGTGTGAGAGAGAGAGAGAGAGAACTTGGGAACTTTTTCTTTACAATAAGATAGCAAAAAAAAAAAAAGTTAGAATTTTAGCCCTATACCTTCTCACATTTACCCTGCTTTTGCAGAGAAGAATGTCCTGATAAACATAGGTGAGATATTTGGCATTATCTTCTCATTAAAGGGCATTAGATAAATACATAGGAGATAACTTTTACCCCTAGCTTCTCATTTTTATGTCAGTATAAAACCAGAACCAATCAGCAGTTGCTGGGAAGACTTTAATGTTCATGTCCAACTAGATATTTTGTATTGATTATGTGCCATCAAGACATTGTCAACTCTTAGCAATCACATAGATAGATTTTCTCCATGACAATCTGTCCCTAAACTGGCCTTTCAGGTCTTCTAACAGTGAACCGATCACCACTGTAACTGAGTCCATCCACCTTGCTCCTGGTCATCCTCTTCCCTTTCCTTCCAACTTTCCCAGCATTACAGCTTCTCCAGAAAGCTAGGTTTTCATATAATGTCTCCATAGTATGATAACTTGAGCCTGGTCATTTGTGTCTCAAGTGAGAACTCTGGGTTGATTTGTTTGATGATCAATTTGGTTTCTTGGTTGTCCACAGTATTATTAGGAGCCTTCTCCAACACCAGAGTTCAAAAGCGTCAATACTCTTCCTAATCCTGCTTCTTCAAATCCAACTTTCACTTGCATAGTGTGTCCCAGGGAATACCATGGTTTACACAATTCCGATCATTGTAGGTGTAGACACATAAGAACATTTGAATCTTTTCCAAAGTCCTAATGGCTGTTCTGCCAAGTGTTGTTCTGTGGAGTATTTCTTGACTGCTGGTTCCTTTACTGTTGATGGTTCATGCTAAAAGGCTGAAGCAGTCCACCACTTCAATATCTTCATTGTGAATTCTAGGACTGGTTGTTCTACCTGTTGTCATTAGTTTGGTCTTCTTTATATTTAATTTTAGTCCCATTTTTTTCACTGTCCTCCTTGACTTTTATTACTAGAGCTTGCAGTTCATTTTTGGCTATTAGGATAGTGTCATCAACATAGCACAGGCTATTGATGTTTCTTCCTCCAGTTTTAAAACCATTCTTATCTTCTTCCAATCCAGCTTCCCTTAATATATATTCAGCATATCGGTTGAATAAATAAGAGGAGAGTATACAGCCTTGTCGCACTTCTTTGCCAACCTGGAGCCAGTCTGTTTCATCATGTTCTCTCCATACTGTGGCTTCCTGACCTGTATATAAGTTTCTCATGAGGACAATAAGATGTTCTGGGATTTCCATTTTTCTGAGCACATTCCACAGTTTAACATGATCAGAACAATTGAAGGCCTTTCTATAGGTGAATTTTTTTGGTATTCTTTGGTTTTCTCAATTATCCAGCATGCATCAGCAATAATGTCTCATGTTCCTTGGCCTTTTCTAAAGCCAGCTTGAACATGTGGCATCTCTTTTTCCATGTAGGACTCTAATCTGCATCAGATGATCCTAAGCATTGTTTAATTATTTAATAAATTTAATAATTTAAATTAAGGATATTGTACAATAGTTTATACACACCTTTTTTTGGTATTGATCTTTGTGGCCATTATCCAGATGGGCTGGCATGGCTGGCATGGCTCACCTTTACTGATTCTTCTTCTCTTGCTTGGCATATTTCAGTGGGTATTCCATCAGTTCCTGTAGCTTTCCAACTTGGTAATGACTGGAGTGCTGATCTAACTTCATATTCTAGTACTAGAGGTTCTTGTAATTAGGGAACATCTTTTACAGTATCTTGGATGTTGATATCTTTACTGTATAATATTTCAGTAAAATCTTTCTATCTTAGTTTGATCTCCTTTGAATCAGTTACTATCTCTCCATTGACATCCTTTAGCATAACAATTTGAGGTTGGAACCTCCTTCTGCGTTCAGAGATCTTTTGAAAGATTTTCCTGTCAAGCTAGAGGGCTTTCCTAGAGGACACACAGAGGAATCTTCTGGGCCTCTGTGTATCAAACAGGTTGCTGGATTAAGGAAAAATCTGGTTCATTCCTGAAGAATTTTCTTAAGGAAATGCAATTTGTGGTTGGCTTGAACGATTCAAACTTCAGTCAGCAAATACTGAACCTACATCCTTGTGAGAGGGTGGTCATTGTGGAGAAGATTCCAATTTAATGTCTCTCACTGGAAGTTTTCAAATATAGGAGTAATTATTGACAGATTGTTTTGTTGTATTAAATTAATAAACTAAATTGTTTTGAATTTGCAGCCACTTGTATGCATGTGATTGTTGCTCTATAATTTGCAACAGACATACCACCTGTTTAAAACAAGATCTAAGAAATTCTAGCATTGGGAATATTGCTTCTGAATTTTGGGCTTCAGGAGTTGATTGTCTTTCCATTTCATATATTGGTTCTTGTTTTGAACAATCTAAACTTCTTAATAAATTCTTATAGACCCTATAGATATAGTATTATCCAAGGAAAGCTACGAAGAATGACTTGGAAATGTCTGTTTTTACCTTCAAACCTCATCTTTTCTGTAATGGCCTGATTTCATTTCAGTTTTATTTTCCTAATGGGATAAAATGAAAATACCCATGTCCACATTAGTCATAAAAGAGATTCATATCTGTCAGTCCTTCAAAAGAGACATAGCAGAGATTCCAGAAATGCTGTTTAAAGGTAGAAGAACAGAATCTTGAAATACTCAGAGTTCTCTCTACTCTATCTTAAACCAAACAACACCAAGTTGGGATATTTCGACTTTCTCTAATACTTTTCTCTTCCTTGGGGCTGAGCAATCTTTTCTGAAACTCCCCCTGTAACAGTTTACTTGTTCTTTTCCCAGTCCCAATCCAGGTCTATATTCCTTCACAATATAGGGGTGTTTTTAGGACTCTATGTGAACTTGAAAAATGAAGCCTGAAAATGAGAAAATGTACAATGGATTTGGGATTGGAAAACCAGAGCAGGCCTATGTCCTTCCAGAGAATAGTTTATTTCTCTTAAAACAAAGCTGATTTTATTTGTGAACTTGTTTACTCTGATCAACTAAATTTATTCCTGAGCATCCACACAGCAGCACTTTCTTTGCTAAATTAAAAGTAGTAGTGAATGTAGAATGAACAAACAAAACAGAATGAAGCTATCAATTTTGATTGCTGTCAATTTCTTATTTTTCTAAGCTTCCTTTTTTGTGACTATTTATGCATTTGTTTGTGCCTTAAAACCTCTCTCTGTAAAATTCATATGCCCATTCATATTGTATGCATTTTGTATAAGTGTAACGTATTATTTGTCTGATAAATATAGTCTTTGCAAACAGTTCTTTTACAGTGTGGATCAAGAGCATCTGGGGATAGAGGGCGTCAGAAAAATCAAGATGGTGGCTGTGGCCACAACCATATAATCAAAGTCTTGCTTCCAGGTTTCTATCTGTGGCTCCTGCCCAAAAGGCTTTTTTCAGTTACTTATCAAATTAAAACTATCGGATAAACTAGGTCATGGTGGATGGGGAAATATATTGTTATGCGAACAGTGGGGATGTGGTTCTTACTTTGGAGACATGCACTTTGACCTCATCCTGTTCCTCTCTCTTGCAATGTGCACTGGCCCCATCTTATTC
Organism: Candoia aspera; assembly: GCF_035149785.1. Taxonomy (NCBI): domain Eukaryota; kingdom Metazoa; phylum Chordata; class Lepidosauria; order Squamata; family Candoiidae; genus Candoia; species Candoia aspera. The sequence goes on from NC_086155.1 coordinate 168,658,153, forward strand.
TAACACATTCCACAAAACCTACAGAGGGTATCAATCAAGAAATATTATATTTTTTGTACAATAAATGTACAAAAAATACAAGAAATGTAAGAAAATTCTTGCTCATCTTCTCCCTTCTTCTAATAGATTTATTTCACTCATTTACCAAAAATGGACATTTTCCCAAGAAAAGATGATCTTCTGGGATATGAGCCAAATACTTGACAACTGCATTGTTTCCATGGTTTTCTTTCTGAATTTTTTTTTAAAAAAACATTTCTAAAAGTAGAATCAGATGCCTGCTTCTGCTTTTTTTTTTTTTAAAGAATGCAATCTCCAAAATATGTTTAGAAAATGAAATCAAAAGTATATTACTTGGTTGAATTGTATTAGACATCCACATTTTTCCCTATGAATCCATGCTATCTAAATTGACACTTTATTTGACAAGAGAGCAGCTGGCTTTGGGGTGGTCCAATATTTAGTACATCCAACCAGTGCCAATCCAAACATTGCAAACAGTTTGCACAGTTTTTCATGGTTAAAATATCTTGGTTGCTAAGTTGTGAATCAGCTTTGTTGCTTGTCTTGTGAAGAAATAGATAATATTCTTAGTTTTATTCACGTAATCATCTCCAGCTTTGGTCCATTAGATCATCTAAAATATTTAGTTCTGCCATTTGTCAACAAGCAATGGATGAAGGTAGCATAAGCTAAGTCTGATCCAAGAAACAGAGTTGAGACTGAGACTATTCCTATTATAGCACAAAGCTCCCAAACTGGAACATGCAAGAAGAATCATACAGCAGAAATATCAAACTTATTTGCAGTGGCATTGGTGTTATCAGCCAAGAGAACCAAATCTTCAAATGCAAAATGATTGCAAGGATGAGAAATAGAATTAGCAGTATGTAGTAATGGATTTGGGAAGATTGGCACCAGTACATGAATCAGAATAAACTGTATACGGAGTAAGAGTAATATGAGGAAGCAACAATTGACAGATTTCTCTGTTTCAATTCAGTGCTTGGCATTTTGCTTGGCATTTTGTCCAGTTTGAATTTTAGGACTGGCTTAGGTAGTTCATTGAGATTTTAGCTTTTTCTGCCATGGGGATGATGTTATGGGAAAAGTTTAGTGGTAGAACACACATATTTATTAGTTATGTCACTACTATCTGTTGGAAGATCTAGAAAGACACAACACCAGGCAGGGTCAAAAATACTGGGTCATTTGAAACAATTATCTTGTTCAGTATAAACCTGCAGGCTTTAGAACCAATGAAACACTGCCTTAAAATGTGGGCAATCCTAGATGGTTGAGTTTAGACCTACCTGGAAATCACAGTCTTGACATTGCCTGCTTCTGGTTACTGTTCATGTTTAGAAACATTCTTGAACTTTTATGCCTTTTTTTTCATAATATATTCAATCTATATTTCACAGTGAAATTTACAAAAGGTTTTTGTAATATAATATGCCCTGTATGTGTGAACAAATGTGGATTGTTGACTTCCATTTTCTAACAACAGAAGCAGGACTTAACCATTGCTGCTTTTGTGATGAGTTAACCCTTCTATATAATGCTTTAGTAGAGCTTTTATGTATGCATGTGCTTTATTTGTATAGTGCAACTCAGTAACATTTACAGATTACAGGTTGAAGTTCAGTAGAGAAACAATTTCTGCTAGGCAAGCTGATGCTTCTTGTACTGTTAACTCCTCCTAATTCGTAATTTGACTCACAGCCTTGATTATTATAATATGTATTCAAAGATAGCTATGATTATCTCAATCAGCCAAGGCAAAAGGAAGTTGCATTTGTTCCAACCAGCACATATGTTCACTAGTCTAGGTGTGCATAGTAGTAATTGATTTTTTAAAAATCTAATCTAAGGTTTCTTTATGCTTTGTTAATTCCAAGGTGACAACTTTCAGCCAAACTATTTGTAATTAATAACCTCCTTCTCCAGTCTACAAGTTGGACAAAGTGAGGGACTTTATTTTTTATTTTTTCAAACCACCAATTCATAACACTTTGACTTTAAAAAAAAAAAGGATTATAGCAAGATTTTTATTTATTTATTTATTTATTAAATTTATCCTCTGTCCAAACCCATTCAATGATGATTCTGGGTGGCTTACAATAAGTAAAAGAATAAAAATTCATTATACAATATAATATAATATAATAAATATAAAATATAAAATCATAAATATAAAATATAAAATATAAAATCCAAGATGGTCATGATAGAATTTACGGGGCCACATCACGGCACCAGCCACCTCCACGATCTACTGTCCTCCCTCTTGCCCCAAGCAAGAGATTGTCTGTTTAAATCATTCCTTACAGATACACAGATCCTGACAAGATTTTCACACATATTCCAAAGTGGTAATCCAAAATAAAATTACAAAACAGGAAAAAAAAAAAAACCCACCGAAACTAAATGTGGCAATATTAGGATGATGTAATAGGAGGTAATGCAAAATTATCTCTAAGCAGAAATGTAACATAAGAAATCCGCAGTATGTGTGGAGCTTGATCTAAGGAATAAGGAATTGTGAGCTTGGTTGTGAAAAGGAACAAGGAGAGTCTTCTTCTTTTAGGAGAGAATAAAAGAGCATGTGTTGTTACTGAACTTTCAGAGGAGTGACAACTCATACCCACATTTTCTGGAGTGGGAAAGAAATCTTTAGTTGTAACTCACAACATCCCTTTCAGTCTGGAATATATCACTTTTCAATATTATTAATACAATTTAAGCTGTAAAGGAGAACCATTAATAGTTATAGATATGTTTTAAACAGTGTAATATTCTTCATTTAATTTATATAGAACCAGGTAATTAAAATAAAGGCATAAAATTTACATGGTACATTACTCTGTGTAGGTACTTTGTTCTGCATCTAACATGTTCATCAATGCTAGAAGAAATTTTAATTGATGTATGCAAGATTATATAACTCCAGGTTTTCATCAGGACAGTGATATACTGGATCGGCGAAAACACTGCTTTGGAGTGCAATCTGAAATGGGAGAGGATCTGTACTTTTCTGTGGAATTAGAATGTGATCTCATACTATGGGAAAAGGCCTTCCAATCAGCAACTTTTTTAGAAGTGGAGAGAATACAGGTAAGAAATATGTGATGTTCAATTTAGAATTATTTTACTATGTCATTATGTGATTGGTGACAGTACTAGAACAATTGTGATGGGATATTTTTTTGTTTTTGCTTCCAACAAGCTAGCCTTCTGATTAGCAAGCTAGTTGAATATGAGCTGGATGAAATGCTTGTTTGGTAGATCCACATATCTATTAGGTGGATTTGTATTCAAAGAGTGTTTGTTGACAGTTCATAGCCAACTTAAATTAGTCATTATAGGGAATGCCTTTGGAATTAGTCCTTGGCCTTGTATTTTCAACATTTTCATTCATGACTTGGGTGAAGTAGATGGAAGGCTTATAAAACTTGCAGATTATATAAAACTAGGTAGATTATATACTGTAAAACTCTAGAAGACAGAACAAATTAAAGTGAACATAGGTTAGAGAAGTAGCTGAAAACAGCAGAATTTAATTTAATAGATATAAATGTAAAGTATTTTACATAGGAAAAAGAAATCAAATGCACAGGTACAGGATGAGATATACCTAACTTTGTAGTGGCACATAAGAAAACATTGTGGAAATCGCAAATTGAATGAAATTGACAGTGTGTGACATGGCTGCTAAAAAGGCAAATGCAGTTTTAGATTGCAGCAATAGAAATACAGTTTCTAAATAATAGGGAATACTCATTCCATAATATTATACCTAGCTTACCTTCGTTGATCTCAAAAAAATAAGCAGCTAAACAAATTCCAGGACTGTAGACTAGACTGGGGAATTAGGGGAAAACATTCTTGGAAGAAAGCAATGGCAAACCAGTTATGTATTCTTGCCAAGAAAACTTCATAATTATATCCATAGGATTATCAGGAGTCAAACCTGACTCAACACAGATTTCATTCTGCATTGGTCAGATCCCACCTCACGTACTCAGAGCACAGTCCTGGTACAGAGAAAGACAATGTATGCTTGAGGGATTGTAAACTCAATAAGGAGACATTGGGGGAATTAGTGATGTTTATACTTGAAAAGAGCTAAGGAAGGAGGATATGATAATACTTTTCAAATACCTGAAAGGGAAGGTACATAGAAGGAGGTTTCCTTTTATCTCAGAGTACTGGATATGGAATAATTATTTAAGTTACAGCAAGGCTTAGTAAGCCTTAATTACTTAATTAAGTAATTAGTAAGTTGAGGAAACATTCTTAAATGTAAGAGCAAATCTATAAGGGAAAAAATTACAAGGAAGGTGGTACATTCCCTCTTCAATGGATATATTCAGGCAGAAAGTGAGCATGGCTGTTTTAATTTGGATTCCTGCATTGAGTAAGGGGATTGAGCTTGATGATTTAAATAACCCTTTCAAATCTCTAAGTTATTAATGATATATTAATGACCTTTGTGTTAAAAAAGAGATTTAAATCAAATATGTATTATCTCGTTCTTGCATCCCAAGCCTTCAGATGATGAATGACAGAGATTGGCTGTTTGATACTCTCAAGCAAACCAAAGAACAAGTTGTGCTACTAGCAGAGTTGATGTGTTTTGTTCATTTTATTAGATTTTATTGGGAAATGGAAAATAGACTGCTGAGCGAGGCTTTTTATTTTCTGGAATCGTACTGTGTAATAGATAGATTTAAATCTCGGAAACTTACTGAAAGCTTACTGAATGACCCTGGGCAAGTTATTATAAGGATAACTTACCTCACAAGATTGTTCTTGAACACAATAATTGCTCTGAGCTCATTATATAACAGATACAACTCAAGACAATGAAGAATGAATAAAAAGGGCAAAGTTCTAGGAAACAGAAGTCATTGAATTGAATTGATTTCAGTGTATGGAGGGAAGTAAAGTTAAAGAGCCTATTTTTGAAATGGAGAATAAAAAAGCCTTTTGGAGGCCTATATAAACCCTTTAAAAAATTCTCTTCCATTACAGAATAATGGCCTCTTTCTTGCCTAAAAACTTGGAGAGGTATACCATATGCTCCAGGGACAGGGAATGTATATGTAAATGCACAAAGTTGAGAAATACATGAGAGTATTTTGTGAAATCACATCTGGAAATATCAGTAAGACAACTATGGCCAGCTTGATCAGTATTTTTCATAGATGTTTTAGTTTAATCCGGATTCAGCCAATTTTATGTCATATATGCCTCAATACTTTAGACGATTATTATTTTTTATGGTATGTGTGTTTAATTTTGGCTATGTATGTGGATTTGATTTTCTTGTTTTGAGCAGTAGGGAGGGGCATGGCTCCCACTGATCAGATTTTGCTTAGTAAACTATGCATCTGGCAGATGATTAAAGCCATAAATAACCATGAGTAACTGAGGAATGGTTTCCATGGATACAATCCTACTGGTGTTACATAAACAGAATGAACAAGAGAATTGTTTGATTAGTAAAATATACTGCCTTCTTCTCTCCATATTACAATTTGCAAGTGGTGGTGCAAAAAATGTGTATGTGTAAATAAGTAAATAAATAAATAAATATAGAACCTTGGACAAAGTGCGAAGTGGAGGATATTTTTGTATGGTTTCAGATATATAACTATTGTTATAATAGTTCTGTGCATCTCAAATCTGGGAAAAGTCAGATTTCCACATACCTCAAAATTCTTCTAGCTAAGTCATTATAGTTTGATTCGTAGAAAGAAGCCAATTAAACCAATATAGTTCATTGTATTGCATCTTTTAAATAATGTATCATTCCAATCCATAAGGCATTACTGTCAGGGCTCCCTATTTTGCATCTTTACTAGGAACTTTTGAAAAATTCCAGTTTTCATTTACCCTGTAGATCTTTACACATAACATTTAATATTTAAATTACCTGAATAACAATTACATTAGTTTCTTTTAATTGACATTTATTGTTCTTTTAACAGAGTCTTTACATCTTTTTTTCATTTCAGAAATGAGGTCCATTGAGTATTAGAGTACATTATTATTTCCAGATTTTCACATTCCTTACTAAACGAGTTCAAATTGCAAATATTGGCCCTCAAAACCAATGCTTCAGGCTCTGCTCTTGAAGCAGGACAAATCACAGACCCAATTTTAAGATTCCATATTTTTGTTGAACAATACAAGTGAGAAAATACTGTATGTTACTTCTTATACAGAAATCTCCATGAAGTTTTTTTTTTATGGTTTGCAGTATGTGAAATAGTAATTAAAAGCAAACAATTCATTCTTTATGGCAGCAGGTGTATCGTAATATTATTTCGTTTGTTTGTCTGTTTGTTTATAACATTTGTATAGCCACCCATCTTAAATCAAAACTCCAGATGGCTTACAACCCAGCAATATATACAACTAATACAAGAAACAATAAAACCAAAAACAGAAAAACCTGGTGCTGCAACCACACATCACTGATGCAACGTATCACATTCTTATTTGGCTCTATACCATGCCTGGGAAAAGAGCAAGGTCTTGAGTGCCCCCTGAAAGGTTAAAAGGGAGGAGATCTCCCTTTTAACCTTTCAGAGGGTTAAAAGGGAGAGGTGGTCCAGCAGATAACCTGGTCCCATGCCATGTAAGGGCTTAAAGGGGATACCCAGCACACTCTTGAATTGAACTCTGGTATTGAAAAGACCTCTGGTATTACTGTCTTGTCAGCATTCTTATTTTAATTTTGCAAAAATATTAATTAATATACACAGAGGAACTATAGCTGAATTGTAACCTATGATTAAAAGCCATAAAGTAAGAGGCTAAAAACTGACCTTTTGCCAGTTGACCTATGATGTACATTAAATTCTTTCTACCAATTTGTGATAACTGCTCAAAGCCACTATAATATTTAACCTTTCAATATTTCCTGGTAGGAATTGGGCTTGGCAGTCTTATAGGTGAAGTCTTAAAGGTGGTAGTCTTATAGGTGAAGAATACAGTATACTGTATTGCTTCATTGAGGTTGATAGCCAGTGTGTTTAGAAAAGAACTTTCTCATGTACTAAGGCTAAGCTAGAAAAAGCATCACCTTCATTACAAATGAATTAAATTACATAATTTGGATGATAATATTAATGAATCACATATGCAAAAACTCCAAGGAAAAATGTAGTTGGTCAAATTAAAGAAGGGTTCTGGGAAGATAAGCTGACAGTTATTTTGATAGAAAGCAACTCACATTCCTTTTCTGGCATCTGGTGGCATTGTATCAGTATACAATCAGGATCAGGAAAGGCCATAAAACATTGACATTTAAAGTGATAAATCTGTTGTCTGCTTCTTAGATAAGCAAACCTTTGAAAATAATGGTAGGTTACAAAGTGAGGATATTCCAGATACTAAAAGTTTACCTTAGGAAAGCACATATTGAAAAAATGTTTGACAAGAAAACATTTTATGATTTGGAAAAGACTATAGGGTTGTTTCAGATTATCAATTTGTAGTATAAATGCCTGTCAAACTAAGACATGAATCAATACGACTAGAAAGAATAAAAAAAAGAGAATTTGTGTGGAAGTCGTTTCAGCTCCCTAAGAAGAAAAGTTCAGTTTTTTCTCTTAGCAACTTATGTTTTATATAGACTGGGTTAGCAATTACTTTAGCCTCAATGTAGAAATGTGCTAGTGATTTGGTGGTGTGAATGCTATGCCATATAAATCTATAATATTTTTGACATAGTTAAGCATGTTCTAAAAAGCCAGTCTGGTGTAGTAGTTAAGGCATCAGGCTAGAAACTGGGAGACCATGAGTTCTAGTCCTGCCTTAGGCACAAAGCCAGCTGGGTAACCTTGGGCCAGTCACTTTCTCTCAGCCCTACGAAGGAGGCAATGGTAAACCACTTCTGAAAAACATTTCCAAGAAAACTGCAATAACTTGTCTAGGCAGTCTCTGTGAATCACACACTATTGAACAGGGGGAAAAAAAAGTATTTCTAAGATGTAGTAGTTTTGTCTTTTACTAAGAGGGAGATATTTTTCCCCATATAATGTTGTGTCTAAAACCACAACATTCAAGGCTCAAGGGAGGTACACTAAAATGTCTGTAAATGGGTCCAGTAACTGCTGAGCTAATGCTTTAACTAAAAAGAATGCAGAAAAGGATTTTTGAATAACAAGCAATTGTTCAAAAGAATACATCAGCTGCAACATGATAGTAATCCACGTTGCTTTTCCAACGTAACGTGCCAAAAATATATTTAATTAAACAATTTATTCTTTGAGGAACTTCAAAAAGTGTTTTTAAATATTAGCTTCTCCATTCTTAAGTAAAATACTCAGGGCTGGAAAAAAGCGACAAGACTAATTATTTTTATGCAAGCCAATGCTTTCTTTGGATAAATAAAAATATAAATAAATAAAATAAGATATTGTTAGAAAACATTACCACTTATTAAATAAATAGTAATAAAACTCATAAGAGGTGACAAGCTTCAAAGGCTACTTGGGTCACAAATATATCTGCTAATGTCACATTTAACTATTTTCTCTTTTTTTTTTTTTTTCCCCTCCCTTCATCCAGCACAAAATAATTTATTTTAGCCTATTACCTTGCTGGAAGTATTAAAAATTAAACTCTTACTCATCTTATTTCAAACACTCTCTGAAGTCTGCCAAAAAGAGGATTTTGCCCAGTTTTGTATAGACAGGTTTTTCTTAACGGATAAAATTAATTAATTGGTTGGTTGGCTTGATTGACTGATTGGCTGGGACTTGTATGCCACTCCAGTCTAGCAGGATTTAAGACTCAAAGTAGTTTACAGTCCTTTCTTCTATTCAAATAATAAAGTAATGCAAGCAAATAACAGAACTACAATAGCAAAAAACCATACCAAAGAAACTAAGGCCAGCATGTTTATTGAAAAATAAACATTGAAGTGCAAGCCAAGGTGGAATGTACTTATATTCAATTCACCTCTGGGGCTTTCTTAAACATTAGGCCAATTCTCAGGAAGTAAACTATTACAAAGAAGCAGGACAACAAGCAAGAAAGCTTGACTTTTGGAGATACACAAGGGCCTGTAATAAAAAAGCAACTAAAAGTCCAATGAGGCATAGTTTTTCAAATCCAAACCTGTATGTACCAAGAGTCATGTTAAGTGCATCTATTGTACACAGTCCCTAACATCTGAGCTAAGTCCTATTGTTTATCTTGCTCAGTAGCAAATACAGTGCATGCATTATAGAAGACACTTTTCAAGCAGTTGTTGGGATGTCAGGTGGAAAATAATCCCATCCTATGCATTGGTCAATAGAGTTATTATGAAAATTGAGTGACATTCTCCCCTTTCCTCTGTAACTTCTTTCTTGACTCAGAAGCTAAGCAGGATTGGGTCTCGTTAGTCTTTGTTGGGAGATCTTCAGGACTACTAGGCCCATTGATGGGAAAGTAAAAACCAAAATAACAATTCCAGAAGAAAACAATGGCAAAGTACTTCCATATTGTTGCTAAGAAAACTGTGTGACCCAGTCAATAGGATGACCTGTTCCCTATTGGGAAGGAGAGGCATGAGCCAGAGGATCATCTCCAGAGCTGTGGTGAGGAATATTCATGCTATCTGGCAGACAAAGTCACTCAGATTTGCTCAGAGCTGAGTCTGACTGGGCAAGTCCTAATGGGTTGCCCAGGAAACAGTCTTGTGATGATATCTGGACTGAGTTTGATTCTGTTACACCCAAGGAAGTGGACAAGGTCCTTTTGTCTGTTAGTCCAGCTACCTGTTTGTTAGCTCCTGGCCCCTCCTGGGTTCTTAAAGCAGCCCAAGAGGTCACCACAGGATGGGTTCGTGAGGTAGTTTCAGCCTCTTTGAGAGAGGGGGTGGTCCCACCAGCCTTGAAGGAGGCAGTGGTATGCCCCCACTTCCCTGAAAGGTCATGCTGGACCCTTCCTTGTTGAGAATTATCGGTCAGTTTCCAATTTTTCCTTTCTGGCAAAGGTTGTGGAAAAGGTGGTTGGGCGACAGCTATAGAAGATCTTGGAGGAAATGGATTATTTGGACCCATTTCAGTTTGACTTCAGGCCAGGGTACAGTACAGAGAAGCATTGGTCACACTTGCTGATGACCTTTGGCAGAGCCAGGATGGGGTGGTGCATCCATCCTAGTGTTCCTTGATCTCTCAGCAGTTTCAATACTGTCAACCACAGTATCCTTCTGGACCAGCTGTGGGGGTTAGGAGTAGGAGGCACCACGCTCCAGTAGTTTACCTCCTTCCTCAGCAGTCAGTTCCAGGTCGTGTTGACCAGGGGGAGAGATCATGTCTATGGCCCCTCATATGTAGGGTGCCTCAGGGCTTGATATGCTCCCCTTTCCTGCTCAACATCTACATGAAGTGGATGAGGTCATCCACCAGTTCAGGGTGCAGTACCATCAGTATGCTGATGATACCCAACTTTACATCTCTACCCTGAGTGGCACAGGTGAAGCTGTCAATGTATTGAGCCAGCGTCTGGAGGCTGTTTGGGTCTGAATGGGCAGATCAGACTTCAGCTCAATCCTAACAAAACTAAGTGGGTGTGGCTGTTTTGACATCCCTGGGTCAGGGATGTCACTAACTTTGGTCTTAGATGGGGCTGTACTTCCCCAGTCAAGACTGATGTGCAACTGCTGCTGCTCACAGAACAGGTAGCAGCTGTGGCCAGGAGGGCCTTTGCACAGGTTCATCTTGTGCACCAGTTGTGCCCTTTCCTTGACTGGGAGGCCCTTCAGAAAGTCACTCATACCCTGGCTACCTCACGATTGGATTATTGCAATGTACCCTACATGGGACTGCGCTTGAAGACCACCCAGAATCTACAGCTAGTTCAAAATGCAGCAGCATGGTGATGAAGGTTGGAAGACATTTCTTTATATATTTCTTTTCTCTTTCTTTATTATATTCTTATTTTTCTCTTTCTTCTCTCTTTCTTTTTTCTTGCACTTTTTACTCCTCTCTATTCTCTTTTCTTTCTTCAAGTTTAGTTCACATTAGATTTTCCTATTAAAATTAAAATTCTTAATAAAAATAAACACACACACACACACACACACACATATATATAAACAAAATGCAGCAGCACAAGCAGTAATAGGCATCTCTCAGGGTGCCCATGTGTCACCACTGCTATGCAAGTTGCATTGGTTGCCAGTTGGTTTCCGAGTGCAATTCAAGGTGCTGAATTACCTATAAAGCCCTGTATGGCATAGGGCCTGGATACCTAAGAGACCACTTGTCGCCAACTGTTTCTGCCCATCCAGAATATTCTGGCAGCCATCTTGTGGGACTGAGGAAGTGTGCCTTCCCTGTTGCGGCTCCCACACTCTGGAACAGCTTTGAAAACTGGCTTTGGTCCCAGGCCTGGGGTTGATGTTTATTATTTGTTCAATGGTCCCTGTTTTGTTTTGTTGATGTTGTTGTTTGTTAGATCAGTTTAGTCTGGGCTGTCTGTTCGATTCAATGTTTTTAGCTGTTTTTATTTTTTCCCTAGTTTTGTATGCCACCCAGATTCCACTGGAGTTGGATGGCCAATAAATTTCAATTAATAATAATAATACTGTATGTACTGTAGATACTTCTATGAAATCACCAGGAGTTAAGCTTGACTTGGAGAGGACTTTACATTTTGAAGTACATATACATTTTTAAGATATTTACTTTCAACCAAATGGATCTTACACAAGAGTTTTTCCTGTTTCTCTCTGAAGGTGTACAGTATACATATTAGAGAGTTCATGTGAAAAGAGAAAGTAATATATACCTTGGAACATTATGAAAATGTTTGTCATAGTGTTTTTTACTGTATGACAAAATGGGAATTTTAAGATACTACTATAGGATTATTATGGTTTGTGAATCCTTATGGTTGTCATGGGAACAAGCAGATACACTAAATAAAGCTTCCAGGAGAGGAATGATGTCTTCAGCTAACTGAGCTGGTCCAAATGTTATTGTTCTTCTCCCATTCAGTCTCTTTTCTTCCTTATTTTCAGTTACTTGTATGAGAAAGGATAATACCATTATGAAATGAAAAAGTGGTACTTTAGTAATTGAATTGTATCCCTCTGCCAATATACTTAAATCTTAAATACTTAAATCCACAGGGTAGATTGGCTAGAATGATATACAAGAATCTATTTATAATCTACAAATATCTACTTATCCCCAAATAGCTCTGTGTCTTAAGTTTTACCCCTTTTTTCCTGATGCTGAATAATCTCAGAAGGAAGTGTGTATAAGTAAAGCTTCAGTCAGATTCCTGTACTCTCTACTTGGTATCTCCAGTATATTCTGAAAAGTCAGATTCCTGTCACAATGAACTTTTCTCCCAAGAATGGCTGCCCATCTTTTGTTCAACTTCAATGGTATAGGTATAGCTATTTGTCAGAAGGAAAGTATTTACACAATTAGTTTTAGCATCCCCTTGAGTAGCTCTTTTATGTGTTATTAACATTATATAAGTTATGTTAATAACACTTTTTAAAATAAAGTATCTACTTGTACACACAGCTCCTTGGGGGAGCTGGGGGTAGTGACGACCGACGGAAGCTCTGGCATGAGCTGGTCCATGAAGTCACGAAGAGTCAGAAGTGACTGAATGAATAAACAACAACACACAGATGTATGCACATACATATATTCTTGGGACTCACTGATCTCTAGTTAAGCAATGTGGTATATAGCCTTCTATGTAGGTCATGTACAGATTGTTATTTGTTGCAGCACTTCCATTCTGATTCCCATCTATGTGGTATTCTGGTCTATGCCTATATACATGAATGCCTTAAAAAAATGAAGTTGCAGATCAACCAGGAAGGGCATTGCTTTTGTCTCACAATGTCTTGTTTGAAATCACATGAGTATTTGGGGCAATGACTTGATAGCAAATAGGGGAATCTATTGTACCAGTTTTGTTTCTCATCAAACTAAATCATAAATGTGTGATTAAGAGAAATCCCTCTGCAATTCACAGTTTCATGAATGATTCAGATCTTTCAATACAGGACTTTATATTTAAATTTCAGATACATGTTCTAAAAAATATTGCTATACTACTCAGCTACCATCTTTGGCCATTTCTTGAAGAAAAATTAGTTCCACATGAGCATATTGTTGTGAACAGATCAGGCTTTTCAAGAACTTATTTAAAAATCTATTTTACCAGAAAATACACAATTTATAGTAAGCAGTCCTAGTTTGGCATTGTGAAAGTTGAATGTCACCTTGAATTATCCACTGAGTTCATTGAATTATTACCTTTGAATTACTGAATTATTAAGGTAAGCCCAAATTTCACAGTTATGGAATAGAGTAGAAGTTTAAGTAGGAGGTGTGAGTTAAGGAGAACCACAAGTCATGAACCAACTCCAAGGGGAGCAAAGTCATGGCCAGAGTAATTACCAGATCAGATTTTATAAGATTACCACAATATCTATTGATGAGAACAAACTTTGTCTTGGTAGGATTTAAATCAAGCTTGTTTTGCTCAACCCAGATCCTTGCAGTCTCCAGACACTGTTTCCATATCCATATCCCAAAAAAGCATGCTTTGCAACTGAACCTCAAATAATGCATCGTTACTTTGGCATAGAGTTGCTTAAGCAGCCTGACTGACTTTTACAAGTTAATAATTTGCTATGCAGAACTTGGAGAAAAGAATACTACACAGATACTCTATTCATCAGAGCTGAGAAATATGTATCTCTCAAGCTAATTTTATGCAGCCCTGAGCTCACTTTCATAAAGTCTTCTTGTTTCTGGGTCAGTTTGTTGGGTGGGAAAGAATAGAAGGGTGAGGTAATACTCCTGCCAGTTTTGGGCTCTTCCCACACCTCCTGACTCCACCTACCACTATTAGCTTGTAGATCCAATAAATTCCCCACAAGGAAATGTGAAAATTTCCTTAAATTGATTACACGTTCATTTTACTGCATCCACTTGTAGGATGCACATTTCTGTTCAGATTTGCGTTTTTTAGCCATGATTTTACGAATTGAATATAGCCAGTTAAAGTGCCATTTAACATGCTGCATTCTTTCAATCTTTTCTAGTGTAAGACTTATGCCTGTGTTCTGGAGAGTCATCTTATGGGGCTTACCATAGACTTTGGCATGGGCTTTGTGTGCTTTGATGCTGCCACAAAGGTAAGAACAAAAGATCTGTATCGGTGCTCCGATTTCAAGAATCCCAGGGTAGAGTTATTTCAGTGATTGATGAATTAAAATAAATAAGAAGATGGTGACTAGTCAACATGTGGTGCTGTGGTAATTTGTAGTTGAAGAAGGCTCTTACAAAAAGATGTCAGGTAAAAATTTTTGGAGAAAATACTTATCTCCTGGAGAGAGAATCATGGGTGAGGGGAAAAAGATAAAGTTGCACCACAAAAATGCCTTTAGAATCATGTGCAGATTTTTTTTAAAAATAGAATTGTGGAATTATGCTTTCACATAATTTTTCATACCTCAATATCTAATTTGTTCTAGTAAAAATAGGCTTTTTGTGGCTATGTATAGCCTTGTCCCACCTCTGATTTTTTTTAAAAGAAGCAAAGCCTCCTGAAAGCACTGGATTTTCTTTTCTTTTTTTCTCTTTCTCCATAGCAGAATATCTGAATAACTAAAAAACAGCAGATAAAATGCAAAAAGCTAGATCCCAGCTAAAATTAATTGCTTTGGACACAAATATTATACAGGTGGTCCTCCCTTAATGACCACAATTGGGACCAGAATTTCAGTTGCTAACCAAAGCAGTCACTCAGCAAATCTGACCCAATTTTATGACCTTTTTTGCTGTGGTTGTTAAGTGAATCACCACGTGTGTTAAGCAAACCACATGGTTGTTAAGTGAGTCATGTGGTTCCCCATTGATTTTGCTTGCCAGAAGCCAGCCAGGAAGGTCAAAAATGGCAATCACATGACCGCAGGATGCTGCGACGGTCATAAATGCGAACTGGTTGCCAAGTGCCCAAATTGTGATCACATGACTGTGGGGATGCTGCAATGGTTGTAAGTGTGGGGACCAGTCATAAGTCATTTTTTAAGTACCGTTGTAAGTTTGAACCATCACTAAAAGAATGGTTGTTAAGTGACAACCACCTGTAAAGCATCTGATGCACACACCTTCTCTTCTCTGGTCTTCTCCCCGTTCTTTCTTGACTACTGACCGTATTCCTGACCATGCTGCCACATTCTCAGTAGCCCACTGCAATGAATCCTGGGTAACATAATCCTCCCTGTCCTGAAGGAACAGTTCCTGCCTCCTGATAAGAGATTTGAGTCCCTAAAGAGGAACTTGAGAGGAAAAACAGAATATTGCATTCTCACTGAAGTCCTCAAGAGTTTGAGAGAGACCAGTTTTGGTTTGCAATTTGGTCAAAATAAATGGAGCTACATTTCTCATGTTGACGATTATTTCAGTTTACCAAGATCAGTTGCAGATCTAACATGCAGTCATGTTTACTCTTTGCTGTAAAGCTGTAATACAAACAAAGGAATGAAAACTGCTAGCATGTAAGGTTGACACTTTTGAATTATGTGAGACTGTCGCGCTGGTCCTGGGAAAAATTGTGCCCTCCTTTAACAATTAATTACTCTGACAATACTGGTAACTTGTAAGGATTTCAAACTAAGGCGCCTATAATAATTCCTTCCCTCTACCCCAGCTTAGAACAAATGACACAAGCTGAAATAGCTTTCCACTTATAGATTGCTTTCTGGATTAGGTGATATTGTTCTAATCTAGTTGTTATAGAAAAAAAATAACTCTCCACCTTAGTCAAATGTCAGGTTTGTAGTTCTGCAATGGCAATAGCAAAGCAAGGAAGAGCTTACATTTATTTCTATTTTGTCTCTTGTGCTGCTTTCCTATAAAATGGAAACCATAACCACCTTAAAAAACTGCTTCTTTGATAAAATCCAGCAGATATGAAACTGCATGAACAGAGGCTATTAATATAATTATGGATTCTTAATTATATTTTGTAGCAGAAGAAATCCATATAATTATGGATTCATAATTATATTTTTGTAGCAGAAGAAACTTAATACAACTACATTAATCAAAGTACACCACTGGCACAACCTATTGATCAAAGAGAAATACCGGTGGCCCTAGCAGACAATAACCATTAGAGTCAGACTCAGCCCTTGAAATACTTTTTCTAGCCTTATGGCAACATACTTTGCTTACTCACCTGAAGCAAGTAATTTGTTTTGACAGGTCCATGACATACCCTCAGCTCTTACATTACCATGATTACTTCAAGCTTGATCAGTGCCTTTCCACTGATTTTTCTCCTTCCAGAAACATGCTTCAGGTCTTGTCAGGCAATACTGCAGATAATTCTTCCAAAGTATTTACCTGACCTGAAGACTAAATTTGGTTTGGAACTATCCACGGGCACAGTCTGTAGTCTGTTTCAATAGATGTGTGTGCAATTGTGTCAGGTTAGGTTACTGGGGCTGAGTTTTAAGAATTTCAGTTTCCATACTGAAACTGCATGTATGGGAAGTGCTTTTGTCAAATTGCACAGCAAAGTATTTTTCACTGAAGTTGTTGAAATTGAGAAACACTGTTCTAAAACTCAAAACTTTTCAACTCTTCTGTCCCATTGGACAGTGGACACTTGAAACAAGCCACAGAAATAGATAGGCCTAAGTACTACCTACCAGCCAGCCTTGGAAAATATGGCTAATGTGATTATCTGTAATTTTAGTAACATTTTAAATTTATAAACAGGGTTTAAGTGTGCTATTTGCAGCTGAGTGAGGGCAGAAAACAATCAACAGCAATGGGTTTCTTTAACACAGTCCACAAATAGCATAACAATAGCAGAAATACATTTCCCTACCTATTAGGCTGAAGTTTCTGCACATACAGAGTGCAGACATTTTGGGGGGGGAACCTACTTGCAAAAAACAAAGGACCATAGTTGTTGCATCGGGAAACTGAAACCACACAGGCACATTTTTGTGACATGCCTGAAAAAAGAAAACACACAGAGCATACAGTTAAAAACAAAGCAAAACAATGCAATCCATTTCTTCTAGATTCTTAATCTCATAAATATTCATAGCCCTTTTTTCTCCCTCTGTCACACCCACACCTACTCACACTGAGATACTCTTAATACTCTTAGCAATGTTCTTACTGGTGCTCTTAACAATGTAAGCATAGAGATTTATCATTTCTAAGCTACATTGGGAATCCCTTTGATGGGAGATAGATTTGAGGAATGTGGTAAAAATGATAGATTCTGCTGGATTTTCTTATGCCTTTGGAATGAGGCACAACTAAAAAGCTAGTTGCTTCCTAAACCATGCACAGTCGGTTCTGTCTGTTTTAAGTACAAATAAGACAAAGTAAAGGCAAAGCTATGTTAATCTCACAGTGGATGTCCAACTGATGTCTTTCAGAGCTATAAATCATTGTTGTCCTTCTTAGTTGAATATTAATGGGACAAGCCCCATTACTTTTCAATTTATCATTCTTCTCTGTTCATTTCTAGCCACTTAGTAAATATTCAAGAACAGATATGAAAATCTTTGTGTTTAATTCTTTTTACCTTCAAAGCTCTTCATTATAGGACACCATGCATTAAAAAAATTATGGACAGATGTAGCTGCTGCTGCTGCTGCTGCTGCTGCTGCTGCTCCTCTTCCTCCTCCTCTTCTTCTTCTTCTTCTTCTTCTTCTTCTTCTTCTTCTTCTTCTTCTTCTTTTTTGCATTTGGAAATGTATCTAAAGAATTAAAAGTTTGCCAACTTTTGCTACTATAAATCCTATTAACAGGGCCCAAAATATATGAATTACTTTAACATTTGCTTCATTTTTGTTATAGTAGTTATTATTTAGTTCTGTATTCAGACTGAGGTCTTGGCATTTTATTTAATCAAGCTTAATAATTTTAAGCATGCAATATTTCTCTTATCTGTTAATCTTTGTATTGCATTTAATGCTGTTCACTTGTTACAGATTTCTTTTTTCTTCTGCTTTGTAAAATCCCATTATCAATCTGTTTCATGCATTCCCATCTGTTCTACTTTTTCCCTCGTTTCCACCTAAACAACATTAAGTTCTTCCCAAAGTTCAGGTTTAACATAATTCATCTCTTTGACCAATTTTTCTAATGAACATAGCATTATCACCTTTGTAAATGTATTTGACTCTTAAATCCATCAATTTCCTTAATATTTGTATTCACACATATTTTTCCCCGTCATTATAAAAAATTAATTATTCACTGTTAACATAACACTGTTATGCTAAATCAAATTAAGTCAGTTACTTACAAATAATTTCATTTATCTCATAATTACTTACAAGTAGCTCAACAAATTATTTAAAAATCATCTTTCAATTAATTTACAACTGGTTATTTAATGGGTTTCAACGTACTAATTATTAGTGAGCTTTAATCAATTTCCAGGCACTTTGGTTTAATTTATTATATTTCAAGGATAAAAAAAGCTAATTAAAGGCCTTGTTCAAATGTAAGAAGTTTACCGTTTATGAACTCACAAAACTTCTATCACCCCATTCCACTTATCTAACACTATAATTGTATAGGAGGCATATAGACCTGAATTCGTTGGTCTGCCATCACAGCCTGGTAAGCCATTGTCCTTACATTAAGAGCTATTCTGTAAAAGGAAATTCCCATCATATTTTTAAGTTCTCTGATGCTTTAGGATTTTCAATCCTTGGAAGAGATATGAGATGTTTCCATCCAATCTGGCTGGCAAGAGGTGGGTTCAGCTGTCAATTCCATGTTATTGTAGGCCTCCATTAGTATTTATACAAATAAAAAAATAAAACACAATGTCTGTAGTTACTTAAGGCAACTTCCACCTAATGGAAATTATTTTATCCATTTCCTAACCAAGTACTGGCACACTGTAAGTGAGCACAATTCAGACCTTAAATCCCCCTAATTTTAGTATGCATCTGCTACATATGAATAAATTTGAAAGAACCTTCTACATATGAATACATTTGAAATTTGTTTCTTTTTACCCTACAATACATCTTGCAGCTTAATTCCTAGATAAAAGTGCTATCGTTTTCTTTGCTGTCACCTAGCATTTAATTCATTTGAAAGTAATCAAGTTGTAATAGAACTTTAAACACCAGTGAATTATTTCTTATTCATTGTAATAACATTTTGGAGGTAGAAATTATGTGTTATCCAATATCTTCACAATCTGACATGAACACAGTACACCAATTAATATTTTCTATGGTATTTTCATTGAAAAACTCCAGTTATTTCATCATCATTAATATTTGGGGCATTCAGATTTCAAAGCACTTGAGGTTCTTTTTCTTTTCTTTTTTAAAAATTTATTACTGAAACCCTAGATAGTAGCCAGTACATAGCAATTATTTTCAGTTGTCTATGAACAACTTGAGTTGTGTAGTCATGTAAGGGTGGCCATAGAAATAAAAATAATAAATAAATAATGTCTGAGTTTCCACTTTTATTTTATAAAAATAAATTTTTTATAAATTTTTATTTTATTTTATATAAACGGAGTTCTTAAATTGAGGCTTGATCTTATACTGATTTTATTTCCTCATTTATTATCTTTCTGGTATTTTAGTCAGAGGACCAGTTCCTTATGATCAATTAAAACTTTATTTGACAATAATATTATGTGAACAGATAGTATAGGGTATAAGTTGTTTCTCTTTAATATAATACATCAACAAAACTCCTTCTTGCTTAATTACAAGAGGATTTTTTAGTTGCTCACAAAGAGTACAGGTAGTCCTCACTTAACAACAGTAATTGGGACAAAAATTTCCATCACTAAGCAATGCAGTCGAAAAGCATGATGTCACGTGACCACATTGGTTAGCAATGGCAATCCTGACAGTCTTTGTTGCTGTCATTAAGTGAAGATCATGGGTAGTTAAGCAAGGACCTCCTTGCAACTTCCTGCCTGCTTCCAAAAAGCAAAGTCAATGGGGAAGCCAGCAGGAAGTCACAAGTTCCAGGTGGCTCATAAGCAGGCCAGTGGGCGGGTAAGTGACTGTTGCAGTGTGGTGCAAGTGCAGCCAGGCCAGGGGTGGCTGCTGCAAGGTGGGGGAGGGTTTTTCTTTGTGAACTCAAGCTGGCATATATGGGGTTCTCACCTAATTTTATTCCTCATGATAACATGAGATGGGTTGAGCTGACTAGATTATGTCTTGGCTAAAGCTACCAAGTAGCAACAGTAAGAACAGACCACGGAACAACAGACTGGTTTAAGATTGGGAAAGGAGTACGGCAGGGCTGTATACTCTCACCCTACCTATTCAACTTGTATGCAGAACACATCATGCGACAAGCTGGCCTTGAGGAATCCAAGGCTGGAGTTAAAATCTCTGGAAGAAACATTAACAATCTCAGATATGCAGATGATACCACTTTGATGGCTGAAAGTGAAGAGGAACTGAGGAGCCTTATGATGAAGGTGAAAGAAGAAAGTGCAAAAGCTGGTTTGCAGCTAAACCTCAAAAAAACCAAGATTATGGCAACCAGCTTGATTGATAACTGGCAAATAGAGGGAGAAAATGTAGAAGCAGTGAAAGACTTTGTATTCCTAGGTGCAAAGATTACTGCAGATGCTGACTGCAGTCAGGAAATCAGAAGACGCTTAATCCTTGGAAGAAGAGCAATGACCAATCTCGATAAAATAGTTAAGAGCAGAGACATCACACTGACAACAAAGGCCCGCATAGTTAAAGCAATGGTGTTCCCTGTAGTAACATATGGTTGCGAGAGCTGGACCATAAGGAAGGCTGAGCGAAGGAAGATCGATGCTTTTGAACTGTGGTGTTGGAGGAAAATTCTGAGAGTGCCTTGGACTGCAAGAAGATCCAACCAGTCCATCCTCCAGGAAATAAAGCCAGACTGCTCACTTGAGGGAATGATATTAAAGGCAAAACTGAAATACTTTGGCCACATCATGAGAAGACAGGACACCCTGGAGAAGATGCTGATGCTAGGGAGAGTGGAAGGCAAAAGGAAGAGGGGCCGACCAAGGGCAAGATGGATGGATGATATTCTAGAGGTGACGGACTCGTCCCTGGGGGAGCTGGGGGTGTTGACGACCGACAGGAAGCTCTGGCGTGGGCTGGTCCGTGAAGTCACGAAGAGTCGGAAGCGACTAAACGAATAAACAACAAAAAAAGCTATCTAGTGAATGCCATAGTTCCAGTTTTTTGACATTTCCATGCTGGCCATTACAAGAGGAAGATTATAAATTCCTTATTTCATAGATGTTTTTATTCCCATCAAAGATAAAAAAATAAAAACAATATTCCAACAAAAGTAACATATTTTCATATAATATCTGACATAATCTAACAAAATTACAGACCAAAAATCTTTGATCACTGGGCCACATATGGACTAAAATCCCCTGTGCATGTCCCCTTTCCACCCCCTCTAGTATCTAGGAGGGCAGGTAGCAATTTAGTAATTGAGAGGTGATAAATACTACCTTAGCTGATTTTTCAGTGTATGACTTTTAAACTATGCAGAGATAGATTTAATAGGGGAGAATGATCTTTAGCTGATTCCAATGTGGAACATCATTTTTTCTACTTAAATACTCTACTGAAAGGATTTTTAACTCAATAGAGATAATATTTTATTTCTAACATTAGTGAACTTTTAAACTTTGCTTCTGGTTAATATTTTTTTAGACAAATGTAACTCCTCAAGGGTAGTTTTCCATTATATCTATTAATATTAATTATTATTATATAATTAAGATTAATATTAATAGTTGAGCAAAGGTTATTTGCCCTAACTAAAACCATGAAGGTTTAATTAGAACATGTAGCAATCAATGAGATTATGATAAAGCAATACAGCTTTAACTCAATCCTTTCTATTTCCAGTTAGAAAGACAATACTTTATTGCATCCACATTCTTTTACCAAAATAGAGATAAATTTCACAGACACACAAAGCCAGGGGCATCTATAGGTTCATCAACAGAATCAAAATGGTAGCCACAACTGCAGAATTATACCTCACTCTTTTTAAATGTGTTGCATTGGTCATAGCTGCTATCTTTTTTTTTTCTACCTGCTGCAAACTACCAATATATGAATAACTAATAAAAGTTCACCCATAACCAACAGGTGAGAACATAGAGAAAAGGGAAAAATTAATACAATATTTAAACATCTAATCTCCTTTATGATTAGCTGCCATAGTTGGCACTGCACATGAGAGGTCACACAATAGATCTCCCCCCCCCCCTGGGCAGATGCAACATGCTCCCTCACAGTGGGGAAGGACCTATTAGATCACTCCATCCAGGCAGCTGATGGATTCTGTGGAGTTTCCCAAGAATCTGGTTGGGAGTTTGGCTGAGAGTCTGACTGCCCACTGGAATAAAGGGCAGCTGGGGCAGGTGGCACTTGAGTGATCACCCCCCAGTCACAGATCCACTGCAGCTCTCTGAGCTGCTCAGAGAGATGAAGCAGCAGAGGAGACTCCTAGAATACTGCTAGAGGAAGTTTCATCCTGAATCTGGAAAAGAGGTACCCGCAGGTCACACAATTCAATTCAGGACCAGCTTGCTTCTGAATACCAGTTGTTCTGCAGTAAACAGACATAGACTCTTGTCTTCATACTGTGTTTGTTGGATTCGTCAAGGCATCTGGTGCTCAGTGCTAGAAGGTTACTGTACTAAATGGATCCCTGGTGTGATCCAACTGACCTACAGTATTCTTATTTTCTTAGTGCTACTGGTTCTAGAATTCAAACAGCATTAGCAGCTTCCATATTTTCTGAAATTGGGTCTTATTAATAGGTATTGAAGCTAATTGTGCAGCTTCCAATTAAAATTAAATAATATGTGCCAAGCAAAGGAAAATGCCCAAGAAATAATCACAGCTTCTCACCATGCCAACCCCAGCACCCAGCATACTGCAGGCTATTTTTCTTCATGATGAGTATATTGCAGGAAGCCGTGGCTGATGCAAGTATGGTAATTGCAGGCACAGCTAGATAGAAAGGCTTCATAATAAACATGATGGAAATGCTTTTTTTTCCTTTTAAATGTTTTCATACTGAGGAAATCCCTTTGATGCAGAAGAAAGAAGAATAAGAATGGGGTGCTTTTGGAGCTTGTCATGGGAACTCAGTCTCTCCTTCAGTAAATAAAAAAAGAAAGAGTAATAGAAGAAATGCCTTGCAAGCCAGTGTCCCTGCTTGGTTCAACAGCAGGCAGAAAAAGCCATTTCCATTTTTTGCTATTTCCCAACACCAGCAGTGGTCAAACTTGCTTCAACTCCATTCAATAGGGTATGGCCTCCCAATTGATAACCCCTGTTAGAATGCAATCTTTGGGGAAGGAGAGGTTAACTGCTATCATGGTTAACATTTGCCACTCTTGATACAGTAAATAAGCCCAATTATAGGAACAGTGGAGAGCTCATTATGCTGTTGTTATATGGAGAGTCAATGTGGAGTAGCAATTAAGTTGCTGGAGTAGAAGTCTGGAGACCATGAGTTCTGTCCCTCCCTTAGGCACAGGACCCAACCAAATGACTTTGGGCCACCACTCTCTCTCAACCCAACCCACCTCACCAGGTTGTTGTGGGGAAAAGAGGAGGAGGGAGGATTATATACACTGCCTGGGATTGCACAAAGTAAAGGCAGTATATAAATCAAATAAATCAATGAGCACATCTCTACATTGCTATTGCTGGAGTCAGGTTAGCATATCTTGCACAGTTACACAGTTATAGCACTTTTGTGTTTTATTTATTTATCTTTGCTTCCTTCAGGCAGTCTGCATTTATTCATGAATGTTAAATAGGTATACTTTATTTATTTTAAATATGTATATTCTTCAAGTATGGTTCCCATGCATCTTGCACAAGTAAAATATAAAACAAAGGGTTTTTTTAAGATATGAAAATGCATAATCTGCTGTTTTAGAAATTCAAATTTAAAGGCCTTTTTAAAAAAAAGGAATTGTCATTTGGCAGCACAAATATATCAGAATAGGCAGTAGGTGAGGTTCTCTAGAGAAAAGATTTTATACCTTATGTGAAGATCTTAACATCCGAATAAATGCAGATCCTTTTAGTCTTGTAAATATACAGCCTTTTAGTCACCTTAGTTGCCTTTCTTCCCTTGTTTTCAGAATTTCAGTCTTTGCTCTCCTGGGCAATATACTATGTAAGAAGACATTGCTTGTGATAGACCATCAAAGTGTTGAGGGAGAAAAAAAATAGGATGTGCTTCATGTTAGCATCATCTTCTGGATTCCATACTTCATACATGTATAAAACAGTACATAAGTATACCCACCACACGCACAGAAAATTATAACTTGCCTACATCTTATTCCTAACACTGAGGAGCTCAGGCCAGACTGCAACCTTGTTGCCACTCTCGTTCAAATTTCCAAAGCTTGTTAAAAAGTTATATAAGCATTTTGTTCATGACCAGCATTGCATATACACATTCCTTCCCCTTATCGGGGTCCTGTGTCCCCCTTATCCAGTTTTATCCCTTTTATACATTCAGGGGCTTTCAGTTGCAAAAGATCAATTACCAAAGGGTCAGCCTTCCATCCTTCTGAAGTCAGTAAAATGAGGACCCAGCTTATTGGGGAAGGGGACGACTGGCAAAGGCAATGGCAAACCATCCAGCTATAGTCTGCCAAGAAAACGTCGCGAAAGCGGCATCCCCCCAAAGGGTCAGACATGACTTGGTGCTTGCACAGGGGACCTTTCACCTTTCCCATTATCCAAAAAGGAGAATGCTTGAGTAATTGCTTTTGGACAGTTCCTTAATTATACACATACTTTGAAAACCCTGTTCAAGACTGTTAACTACAGGGAAGCAATTTTCTCCCACCTCAGCTAAAACTTCAAGCGGTCTCAATTTTGAGCCACCGGAGCCAATAGTGACAGTTGCTGGGAGTTGTAGGTGACGAGAAAAACTTCCCATCTCTATTTTACATCAGAAGACAGCAGCTGAAAACACAATAGTAGCAGTCAGGTGGTGGTAAGATGGGAATGAAAGGCCGTAATTTCCATAGGATCATTGGGGCTAGACATGTTCTATGGTGGATGAAGTTTCCACCCCCATCTTTGACATTTGCTCTTAAAGTTATTTCTATTTCTCCCTTTTCAGTTTAATGGAGCAGTATAAAGGAAAATTAAGCTGTATGAATAAAGGAAGATTAAACTGTAGAGCATTGTTTCTCAACCTTGGCAACTTTAAGATACGTGGACTCCGATTCCCAGAATTCCCCAGCCAGCCATGCTGGCTGGGGAATTCTGGGAGTTGAAGTCCACGTATCTTAAAGTTGCCAAGGTTGAGAAACAATGCTGTAGAGAATGTAACAGTGTTTTCTCTCTGAAAACCCTTCTGAAACATCAAATCATTTATTAATTTAATAATCATTAATCTAATTAATGTTTATTTATAAATATATTTAAAGACAACTACTTATTTTAAAAACTGGTAGAAATATGACACTTGCTAAAATTTATACAATTCACATATTCTGCTAGGTTGATCAAAGTGGCATGTTCAGTTCCAAAAACTCAATTCCAAAGACTTCCAGTTGTTTCCAAATTTTCCTCAACTCACATACTTTGAGACTGCTTGCACTACCATTTCTTCAGTCTTATCTCTCATGGCTTGTGTATGTGTGTGTGTGTGTGAGTGAGATATTCCAGTGACTGAGACCAACATTTTTGACCACTAAATGCCCATCTGAACCTAGGGGACTCTGCAAGGGTCATCAGCGGCATCCAAATGGTAGGTGTGACTGGGTGATCAAAGCCCCAACTGTTTTTATGTATGTGTGATGCTTGTGACACATAGTAAAAGGGCTGGGGCTTTGATCATGCAGTCACAGCTGCCAATTTGAAGTCATTCACAGCCTCTTTGGGCATCCCCCTGTCTGAACACTTGGATTCATTCAACTGGGGGAGAGTTTCTACGGCATATAAGTTGTGCACGTGTATCTTTGTATCTGACTATGTGCATAATCTCCCTTCCTTTTTATTATTTGTTCATTTGATTGTTTTCTGTGTACACTTATGGAGGATGGATGGATGGGAAAGAGAGAGAGAGAGATCTTATCCTGCCTCTGAGTTTTCATTTTTATATTGCTACATCCAGAATATTGGCCAAGATGGACTGTCTCACTATGGCTGTGTTGTGATTTTATAGTTGAGTTAGATTTTCCATTTTCAGTATCTATCGTTACTGATGACCCAAAGAAAATAAGGACCACATAATACCATTCTGATTACTATTTTCCCATATTAATGTGCACACAAAAGCTATATTTTACTTTATTTGTATGCTAAGTTTTTGCCTTACCTTTCTTCAGAAGCAGATATAGTCTTAATATGTAACATAATCAGTCATATATCCTAATTATAAGAATAGCAAGTATATGTAGTAAATGAAAGCCCAGGAGAACAAACTATTTCACCTCCTCAAATGCTTTTTAATCTCAAAAGAAAACAGTTTTCTAATTAATTTTTCTTGCAAACTAATCATATCTAAGAGAGATTGTAACTTTGTTAGTAATTATATTCCAAAAGTCTTAGAACCAATTCCCACACCTGGTGTGAGATGCTGGTATATTACACAAAGGATTATATATCTAGTTAACTGGAGAGTCTTCATGGTGCTTAAGGCTCTTAATCTGTGGTTTTCTGAGAGAAGAACAAGCCCTGTCAATCAGTGGCTTCACTTATGTTTTGTCCCTCGATGAGGTTCAGTACTTTGTGACTGTACGGCATCAACCAAAATGAACAGAGATACAGAATACTTCCACAATATTCTCCCAATTAAAAAAGACTGCATTGAGTTAAAACTATGCCTAAGGTAGGATAATCTTAAACCTCAGAGGAGAATTCAAAAACTATGTCCTATGAGAATGATATTCAGTATGCGTACACCGAACCCGCATGGTCTGTGAGGCAGGGTCATATAAGTCCCACTCTGACTTTAGCATATTGAGAACTCTGTGCATGTACAGTTGTAAATATCTTGGGGTGTACAAGACATGTGTTTGATAGGTGGAGCTTGTAGTACTTCATCATTCTTGGAGTAAAACGAAGGATGCATTGTCCCAAGGTGGAGATTTGCATTATAGATGACATGTTTGTTTCAAGTGATCTACGACAGGTCTAAGCATTCGTTCAAAATTTTCATTTATTAGTAACAAGTGGCAAGTGTCCCTTGTGTAGTGTATCTGCCAAATTTGCCTCTAGATGGCATTCCTATATTCTCAACAGTTACAAATTATTACCAACAGTTACAAATGGCAGTAGTTACCAAAACACTGATTGCACAATGGGAAACTGATTCCTTGTTTTTAACATTAAGATGACTAGAAAATAGAGCCAGTTTAGTACATTGGCCATATGCTTAACACCGTGTAAGTAGAGAACATCTCTTTTTCTTTCTTCCTGATGTCTTTCTTCTGTTATTAAATTAGGGTCACTGAAGCTAAAAAGTTCACTTCAGATGAGAGAAAAATATATTTGCTAATATTGATATCATTGGTAGATTGAAAATTTCCCAGAAATGTATTTTCTTCTGTTTCAATTTTGTACATTAATGTGTCTACACATGTTTTTCTTGTTTGTTCCATTTAGGCTGTACTATGGCGGTACAAGTTTTCCCAGCTTAAAGGATCTTCAGATGATGGCAAGAGCAAAATCAAGTTTTTATTCCAAAATCCAGATACTAAGCAGATTGAAGCAAAGGTAAAGACAAGAACTGAATTTCTTTCCCATTATCAGATGGATGGTAACTAAATAACAAGATGTACATATTATAACCCTTTCCTAACCATGTTCCAATTTGTCCGAGTCCTTCCAACTTGTCTACAGCATTCTATGCTGAGTTCAGAACTGGCATAGCAGTATGACTGTGGCTAACTAAGAGGAGGAAAGCCAACTTGGTGTAGTGGTTAAGGCTAGAAACTAGGGGACTATGAGTTCTAATCCTGCCTTCAACATGAAGCCAGCTGGGCGACCTTGGGCCAGTCACTCTCTCTCAGCTGTTGGAGGGAGACAAGGGCAAACCACTTACAAAAATGTTGGCAAGAAAACTGCAGGGACTTGTCCAGTGAAGACCAACTCAAAGGCATGCGCACACCAACACACACACCAACACACACAGCTAAGAGTAATATAGGAATAGAGGACAAAAAAATGTGGAAAACCAGAATATTCACTTATTTCTCTTTTAAAATACCAAAACTGATAAGGGCCAATGATGGTAATTTCATTGTGCTATCACAACATATAGGCAGTACCTTCCACTGCTGAAAAATGGGAGATTGAGCCTTGGAGGAAGAATCCCATAAAGCCCAATTTTATTCTTCCCCCATTTTTCCAACTTAGTAGGGATACATAGAATAAAAAAGACTACATTTCAAAAATGAGTAATTTGCAGGCTGTAATCCTGAGACATGTCTCAGTGGATTATATGGCAGAGTATATGTATTAGTTTCCTGTTTTGACTTGTAATGATCAAAAAATGGATGTGCTCGAGGAACCGCCTGGCAAAGAAATGGAAAAAAAAGAAGCTCCTTATCTCCTGATATTTTGTACTTCTGATAACACAAACTCTTGAATACACACACTTTAAAATTCATTAGAATTTTATGGTCAGAATTTTTCTGATATTCTGCAGATTTTTAAAAACAAGTGAAATACGAGTATGCAAAATTTATTTTAGGCAATTTATTTTAGACCACTAAAATTTATCTTAGACCATTTGAAAGAGCAAACCACAAAGATTATAATCATCCCTTAAAATTCTTTTTTATTTAACAATCTTTCCTCAATTATTTGGAAATATAAAATAATTATAGTTACAAAGTTATACTTTAAAACTGTAAACACTTTGAGTTTAGTAGTCTGAGTATAAAGAAAGTCACCTTGTGGTAAGATAACAAATGGTTTAGTTTCACAGTGAATGAAAGAATTGGGTACATTATGAGTATATTTGATTCACTTCAGCCTTTGTGGATGTGTCTCTGCAACTGCTGCTAGGTGCTTTTATCACCATGTATGATAAATAAATGGGCTTGTCTCTCATACCTGACCTTTTTGCTTTCACTTTCAGGAGTTGGAATTTTCAAATTTATTTGCAGTTCTGCATTGCATCCACTCATTCTTTGCAGCCAAAGTGGCATGTTTGGACCCACTCTACGTTGGCAGTCAAGCTACAACTGCCACTACTTCTGCTTCTGTTGCTTCTTCCTCTTCTGCTACTACTACTACATCATCGGGCAGTTGCAAATTAAAATATATGACTTGATAACTCCCAGTCCTGCACTTCTATCCTTTCCCAAGTATGTAAGACTGCTGTATAAATATTTATCAGCATATCCCATGGAGAACAGAAAGCATTAGAACTGACTCAAGACATGTGGCAGCTTTCTGCAGAGTATGGTCACATGGGATCATAAATTAAAGCTCAGTTTTACAAAGCAGCAGTAAACAACGAAGTTGAAAATCCTGTCATGGAACAATATCTTTTTACTATAATTTGATTGTGCTTTGACAGCATTCAAAGAAAAAGAAACAAAAATATCTGATACATCACTATGCTTAAGCATTTAATACAATTTTCAAATCTCAATAACAATAGAGAAGTATCGTTTCTTTGTTTCCAAATGTTTTTATATGACAATTTACTCAGCTCTGGATTTGAAGTAACATTCTCTTGATAGACAATAAATGAAAGAATGACAAGCAAGAGGCATAGAGCATGTAGCAACAAGGAGCTGACCATGAAAAGATGCTACTATATATCTCCTTAGAAAAAAGGAAAGCACCTTAAATACCATTGCAAATTTGTGTCATTTGGAACTAGATTCATGGTCATTTTTATTTTGCTTTCAAGATCAACATATAGCCATATTAGGCCAACAGTTTTAAAATGAAATATAAATATATTGAAGCCATCTACAGTTGAAACCTACAATATAAGCCAGTTAGACTTTGTGTTCCCAGAAAGCAGAAAATGCCAGAGCACATGTGGGAGAGGGGAGCTTACAAAATTCAGGGTTCCTACTACACAATTGTTGCATAAAAAGAAAATGTTGGAACGGTTGTATTATTTGTCAGAATGTCCTAATATATTTTATTTTTGTTTGTGTAAATGTTGGGTCACAATGGGTGGAACAGTATGTGGGGTTGTCATTTTCTGTTTTTCCCTGGGTTTATAGTGGTTAGACTTTTCTTTGCTTTTTGTTTTTGTTTCATTTTAAGTGTTTCTTATTGCCAGTTTTCAGCCATCACAACTGGAGGAGCCCAGGGCTCACAGTTTGCAAATCCTACTGTATGTGAACTCTTTTCATGCTATAGCAAGTTATGGTGCCCCCTGACATTCAGTCTAAAGGAATATGGCCAATTATAACATCTATCTTTTCTCAAACTTACAACTTAATTCTGGAATGGTTCCATTGAACCCTTAGAACTAGATAGTAGTGACTTAAAATTCTTGGCCTTAAATTGAGTTGCTTTGACCTGGGAACGCTTAATATACGAGGACAGCAACTTCTAGACATAGGTGTCCATTACAAGACACACTGATATCATATGCATCATGACGTCATTGTGCAAATGACACAGATTACACCGATGCCAATTACATAGAGTATGTCACTTGCATAATGACATCGTAAAACATATGCTGTCTCTTGCCTTCCTGTGTGCACCCCTGCTTTTGACAGCACCCTATACAAAAGCTCCAAGAGTTGCTCTCTCCATACATTTGGATACACCAGTTTAGGGAAGGCTGCCTTAAATCCACAAAAATATGTATTTCTAGAGGTAGATTTGATTTATTGGTGACATCTAGCATTCAGAGTGGTTTTAATATGACTTAATTAGAAGATAGTGTTAAATTATGCCTCTGTTATTACATTTTATAAAGAAGTGTCTTATAATCTGCCAGGTTTTGTTCTCAATTCCTAAATATGCTAATTTACAATCAAAACTTGCATGAGGTTTCATTTTTAAATGCAATTTTCATATTGCCTACCAAAAAACAGTAACAACCAAGAAAGGGGGCTTATTTACATTTTTGTAGCTTAACTAACAGCTATTTGAAATGGCCCTACAGTAAACAAGGTTTTTTTCTCCTCACAGTATTCAGGATAAAATTTGAGAAGTTCTAGAAAAACCTAAGATGGAATTCTTATCATCCCAATGTTGTGTTATAGGACTAATCCAGAGGCAAGATAATAATAATGTATTTCCAGATGTGTGCTATAAGGAGTATCATCCTTGGCCATGATATTTATAGATTGATTTTAATATAGTCCTTATATGTGAAATATCAGGTGTTTGGGAATGTTGGAAAAGCATGGTTCGAAGTATGCGATTAAGAACCCTTTGCTCATAATGTAAGGAAGGCTGTGCAGATCCTTCAAAAGAGGTGCTTCGTAACACATGATAGGCAAGGCCAAGTGGCTGTTCATACATCCACATCAGCCTGAAAAAAAGACATGGCTGCTTTAATTATTCAAAAAAAGAGACCCTCCTTCATCTCCCATAGTTAAAAGTGCTTATTTCAATATATTTGCATAGTCCAAGTAAGAAGAGAGTTCCCCTCTATAATAAAGTGAATGTATATACATTAGGAGAGCCAGCCACTGTGATATAACCTTTTCTATGTGCACTAATTGCACACACACACACACAAACAAATATCTGAAAGGAGTTATATACTTGCCATGCCTTTTTAATTATTTTATGATGAATGTTGAGATGAAATTGTAAATTTTGAACTATTATAGAGTCAATATAGAGTCAATAATATGCTCAAGTTCCAACAAAAAGTTATGATTTTCTTTCCATTAAATAAGCTTATTTTTTCACTGGGCATCATCGTGCACAAATTTAGGGTGCATAAACAAGATTAAATCAGTGTAACCAGTTTGATCTATAGTTCCCTATTGCCATTAAACAAAAAATGTACAGGAAAGATTAAGTTCTGTCCAGAGAATCCTTAAGTATCTTTTTAAAAATTTTATTTTCCCCCAAAGTTGGTTTATCTCCCACTTTTCTTATCCCGTCATGATTTACTACAAGAAATTGGGAAGTTGTTTTCCACAATCTGTGTGCCAACGTCTGCACAAAACCACAAGAGTTCTTTAGATTAATGCACATATTAGTATGCATGGACAAAAACAGTTTAAATGTATTCAGTTCACAAAACCGGCTACCTAAAAAATTTCATCTCTGAATTTTGATAAAATGTAAAAACATAGCACAAATATATTACAATGTAGAATGGTAGCCTGTTGTTGTTTTGAAAGGTTTACTTATAATCCAATTATTTCTAGCTATTGTTAAATTAATTTGGAAGGGAGAAATATATTTTAGCTCCAAGTGAAAAGATCACCAACATTTCATATTATAGCTAGCCAAGCATGTCTACATTTGAAATGTATAGCAGTAAGTTAAAGGGGGATCCAAACAAGATTGTGCATGCCCCATGGTCCCTCTACCTTTTCAAAGGACAAAAGAAGAGATTTTTCTTTTGGGCTTCAGTTTACACCATTTGTGTAGCCAAGATAGCAGATGAAACTGGCACCCTGGAAAAAATTATATTTATTTATTTATCAAATTTGTCACCACCCATCTCCTCCCATCAGAGGGTCTCTGGGTGGTTTACAACAATAATTAATATGTGTTACCCACACAAAGGCACTGATCTGCATGCTTTTCAGAAATTGGGAAGATCATTTATCAATCAATCAAATATACAACATTTCCACAATTTCCACATATCATGGAAGATATTATTTTGGGGAGCCAAGAAGATGTTTTCCAAGGCCAGTCCCCTATCCTGCTCCAT
Organism: Candoia aspera; assembly: GCF_035149785.1. Lineage (NCBI taxonomy): Eukaryota > Metazoa > Chordata > Lepidosauria > Squamata > Candoiidae > Candoia > Candoia aspera. Next base: position 168,691,062 of record NC_086155.1, read on the forward strand.
GAAACATATCAAAACAGGCCACAATGTTTGAAGAACATACTTTGAACTTTTAAAGATAGCCAGAATTATTGGTATTAAATCAACAAAATAATATATTTTATAGCCAGGAAACTATATCATGGTTCTTAGATATATAGTAGAATGAGAATTCTATTAAAAGCCCAGGAATATTATAAAAATTTGCCAGGATGTTATTTTGCAATGTAACTTGTGATATATCAAAATATTCTTGTATATGTATCACACGGACACAAATAAACAGAGATGGTTTATGATAGGGGAAAACAACGCCAAGATTCACTAGCATCTACCATTTCATGCAAATGCAGCTATTAGTAGAAGGTTTACTATAGCATTGGGTGAAACTATGGCATACTGTTTACAATTACAGATTCATGATAGTGTATGAGAGAATGATCCATTCATCATTGGCTCTATCCATGTAAGTGGATTATCTAAACCAAGGAATCAATGTTTCAATTCATTTTATAGATTCACAACTCCTGTCTTTGGGGAAAAAATCTAGATATTTATAATTGGAACAGATAAATGTACTGAGTGTAGTAGAAACAGTGAAAAGCCAACACTGCTCTGAAGCATGATTACAAAACAGTTACAATTATTATTCAACTTGTAGTTCATATAAGAATTAATACTCATTAATGGGAATTAACTTGATTGTGCCTTAAAAAATATCACTCTTTCCACTCTACACAATTACAATATAATTGCAATATATTAATTGCTTATAGTTGTGACTAGTGTAACTGGTCATATGTCCCAAATTGGCTATTATGAAATTATGTTACAAGCCATAAAATAACATGACATTCAAACAGATCTATTATAGAATTAAGGGACAAATTATGCAGCCATACTATATTCATTTAATGATTATATAATTTGTTGATTATGAGCATGTCTGAAAAATATAGAATTATCATACAAAATGATCATATTTAAATATTTTGATGGGGGGAAATGGCTACATGATTAAAAAAAAACCCTTCATTATTATTTTAACTGGTTGTGTTTTATTAACTTTTATAAAAATGAGAGTGTATTACACCAATAATCAATAAAAGCATATGTGATGTCATATCATATGCAATGATGAAAAAATTATTTCATATTTGTAGTTGAATTACCCATAGGTCTTATTACCGTGCTATTATCTGCTTTCCAGCAGGCACTTCCTTTGGTAGATCTCTTCTACCAGAGAGATATATTATCAGCATTAAACCTGAGACTAACTATGTAGACAGAATGTGTTCAGCCCTGCTCAGTTCAATAGTAATCTTAACCCTTGTTTTATAAAAGCTTCTACTTATGGTATGTCTGTAAATGTTTTGATTTTATATATTGTTTACAATGTGCTACCCAGATTATCCTAAATATATGGTAAACGTAGTAATCTGCAATTGGTATGAAAGTGCGAAACACATTTGTAAAAATTATCATCGTTGACATATATAGACTAATATTAAAAGTGTTGTGATATTTCCCCAGAGGGAAAGTTATAAAACTGAGCTAAATTTCAGAGTCACATATATAAATATTTATATCACATGACAGATATGGAAATTAAACTGCAATCCTAAGGTCTGTTTTAAGGTTTCAGCTTGATCTCTAATGTTCCCCATGACTTGGCTTACACTCTTTGTAAGTTGCAGATACGTATTTAAACTTGAACTACAAATAACAATGGTTTATACCCTATAAGCTCTAAAGCAGTGTTTCTCAACTTCAACAACTTTAAGATGTGGGGACTTCAACTCCCTGAATTCCCCAGCCAGCATGCTGACTGAGGTTCTAAAGCACCTACACAAGGTGGAGAGGACTGCTATTCTGTACAGGAGCTGTTTATGGTGGTGTTCCAATGGAGCCCCCAGTACTCCAAAGTAGCTCCAGGGTGAAAAGCAAGAGAATGAGAAGCCATAGTAAATATGAAGACTTTGGATCCCAGTGATAGAGCAATCACAGGAAAGGATAGCTGGAGCTTGCGGAAGGAATTATTTTGAAAAGCGTATTTACGTTTAAATTAAATGTCGCCTTTCTGTTTTAAAAGCCACTTAACATAGAACAAATATTGTTCATTCTAATATGAGGAGTTAAGGTTAACTGTTTCAATAGGCACTTTTGATATTTATTGGTGATGGATATTAATTTCAGAAAAAGTTACAATTCTTCATTTCAGAGCCACTCATAATGTAGAGGATTCATGATTATACATAGATTACACTGTTTAAGAGAGTCAGTTTCGTAGGGTGGTTAAGGTGGCACTAGGCAAGAAACTAGGAGACTCTGAGTTCCAGTGTCACCTTAGGCACAAAGCCAGCTGGGTGTCCTTGGGCCAGTCACTCCCTTTCAGCCCTAGGAAGGAATCAGTGGTAAATCACACACACACACACACCCCGCCAAGAAAAATCTTGCCAAGAAAACTGTAAGGACTAATCCCGACAGTCTCCAGGAGTCAAAAACTGACTCAAAGGCATATGCGCAGGCACACACACACACACACAGAGTTTAAAGCAGCTCAGAGATGTAAAACAAATTGGTGTCTAAGATGCTAAATGTCTTAACTGAAAAAGATGAAGATAGCAAGGGAGGGCATGGGAATAATATTTAATAAATTCATGGAAGTATGTAGTATTGAAGGAACATTTATGCACAGTTTCTTCTTTAAAACTATTTTTCCCCCATATGCCTTCTTAAATGAGAAGTTATTGTATATTACAATTTCTAGGGAAGAGAACTGCATTTATGTCCCTAGCACTTGCACAGGAAATACTGCTGACTGTAGGAACTCCAGATTCCCAGTTAATGTGGTCATCTGCATTGAAGAAGCTTTTGTGTGCCAGCTGCTTGCAACTAATCTTCTACTCTATTGAAATCTATAGTGCATTATTGTACTGGTCTTATAGAAGCCTACACACAACCAGGTGCAAACATGAAGGCTTCTTCACTTTAGATGATAAAACTAATGACATATGGAAGCAGAATGGTGCCATTCTTGGTGGTGCTTACAATAACCTTGTAATGCATTTTTCAGGTAAGTAAAATATAGTGTTCTAAACATTTCATGTAATAGAGGACTCAGTAATGTTTCTCAATGCTATATCTGTTCTACTGCCACCAACAACTAACTGTATGTTATTTTCACTGCCCCTATCATATTATAATCTTTGGGATATTCTGTCTCATTGAAGACTCTGCTTTCTTGAAGTAAAGGGCAGAAGGAAGCATTTAAATAGAAATATTGATGGCATAAGGGGGTATTATAGCACATGGCTGGTCATTTGAATGAAAATGTGTTCATTGGGTGTTTGTTTGGAGTCTGCAGGTATTTAAAGTTGACAAGAATCCCATTTTCCCATTTTAATCCCATTTTCATGAAAATAATTTGCCAGTGTTTTAGTAATATTGATCACTCTTGGAAAATGAATCCCTATGGAAATGACTGAAAATTTCATGAGGTCTTTAATCTTTATGTTGCAAAAGGGAAAATGCTTTGATTCACCTGGATTCCAGATATTGGCCTCCAGTTCAGAGATACATAATTCCCATTGACACGGTGCTCCATGAACCAGCGTGCACCCAGAATGACTACATTCAGATCAGGCAAACAGGAAACCCCTGACACCTATTTGCACAGAATGAATGAATGAATGAGTGCAATGTGTTTGTGTGTATGCTTCCTTCCTTTTGATATGAACAGAGCAGCTGAACATTCAGTGACAGCAGCAAGCTGAAGTACTGGAAGCATTTACCTACAGAATTCAATTGGCCAAGGATTTCCGCCAAAGTATGTCTCTAAATAACATGAGCAAGATATGAACTAAAATTGTTATACAGTTATTAAAGTATGAGAAAAATCCTTATTTAAAGTGTTCTCCCATTCAAATATTCTAAAGCTATCATCTAGTAACATTCTTATAATAATATTAAGTTCTCAGACATTACTGAACAACATAATTAAATTTATTTCTATAGTTTAAAGTGTATTTTACTCTTACTTTATGATATAATTATGTCTAAGTAATATGTATATAAATATATTGGTTGGAAAAGGACTATTTTTGCAGCATATGCAATTTCTTGACAGAGGATATTAAAATAATGTCAGCTATATTTCCCCTTATATGAAAATGGTCTGATTTGGGCTTATTCTCATGGCTTTGTATGTTGTAATATCTCATAAATTTTAAATACTGACTGGGGAAAATGGCAGAGCAAATGTAAGATAAAGTATTATATATTTTATAAATACTAAAGTTTAAAAGACCTGATCGAGTATTCTAAATATTTATTTTGTTTTTAGTTACATTTGTGGCTATTTGTAATGTTTTGTGACTCACAAGTCATCTAGTTGTTTAAGCTCCTCACTGTACCTCTAATAAAACCCTTTCCTCTGTTTTGTTTTGTTTCCTTGATTTGTAATCAAACGTAATCAAAACAAAAATAAAATACTTTTTTAAACTACTTCTGTAGCATATGTGCCTTCACTGTAAATACAAAGTTTTGTGCTCAGGGCCGGATCTAGACTAAAGTTGAGTAGGCACCAGCTTAGGAGTGCCAAATTTTAGGGAGCACCAAAATTGAAAAGACTTCCAAAAAACACAATAAAAAAGTGAAAAGCAGTAATGGTGCACACCTGCTGAAGGTTAAATATAACTGCACAGTGTAAATAGGGTGACAATGTCTGAGAAAAGAAAAAAGAATGTCAGACGCTGAAAATCATAAGTGTAAAGCTTAAAAACTCAAAGAAAAAAAGAAGAGGGCATCTTTTTGAAACTTCTAACAAAATCAGAAGATAAACCATAGGGGGTACCAGAATATGACTTTGCCTAGGCGCCAAAATGTCTACAGATGGCCCTGTTTGCACTCATCTGTAATAAGTGTTAACTTCATGTGTACTGTGTACTAGACCTGTGCAAATCTTTCAAAGGAGCTGTTTTGTAACACTTGAAGGGTAAACAAAACACCTCCCTTTGAACCATTAGAGCCTTTTGCATCACTCTGTCGACTTATTGAGCATTACACCTTAAAGTCTGGATCATCAACACTGTCTTCTCCTCAAACTGGTAAAGTGCTGCCAAGTTCCTTGAAAAGTTTCCATCTAGAGATTTGAAAAAGGGTTCATGCTCCATAAGATTAAGGCATAAAACAATAGATACAAACATACAAGTCTGAATAGCAGAATCTGTAATGATAAAACATATTCATCTTTATTCCTTATTCTATTTTTCAAAAATAATCTGGCAGGTGAAGTCACTGAGAAAAACCAAATCAGTTAAATTCAAACAACTTCATACTCCATGATCTGTTTATCTTTGGATCTTTTATGAATAATGTGCAAATGTATAATAAAGGTGCTTATATCATATCATATAAGTTTCCTACAAAATGGTAACACTGGATAGTGCTGAAGGTGGTGTTAACATTTTCTACTACAGATTAAGGTCACTATGGTAACTAATCATTTTGGCCGGGTGCAGAGGTTGAATTCAACCGTCCCCTTTTTGGATGTTGATTTTTGCACCTGGGGGAAGGAACTTGCTTGGACTTGTTTTAGTTTCTGTTTCCTTTCTGTGTAGGCATGTAGCTGCTCTCACTGAGGTCCTGCAAGAATGCAGAAGCCTTTTAAATATGTTTTTGCTTTCTGTAAATAAATTATTTTTATAGAAATACCTGGTGTGTGACTTTTCTGATCTCTCCTGGGCCAAAGGCTTTCCCAGCAATCTGCCAACAGGTGGTTCCTTTATTAGGAAGCTATAAAGGCTAGATTGCTGATACTGTGGCAACTACAAAAGGACACCTCATCCATAGTGATTTGAGGAAGTAATGGGGACAATTCCTGCAAATGCATCACAATACAAACTCCACCTCCATTGTGACATCACAATGCATGTTTTGGTATTCTGGCATTGTCATGGTTAGGAATGGCAAAGTAGATAATGGTTTGTTCAACAGATCATTTTACAGTTTTCTAAAATGATCCTGGATAATTTTAATTAAAATATCAAAATGATCTGTAATATCAGCTTTTTGCTAGTTAAGGAGTTAAAATAGCTAAAACAAAATAACTTCCCCAAAACATCTAATGAGGCCAATTTATGGGAGCAGAACACTACAGCTGAGGTATAAGAAAACAAGCAGACCTTGCCTAATCATCATATTAATATATCTTAGGAAAAGCATTGTAATGCAAATTTTCTTCCTTTTTATTGTAAATATCCACCTAATAGGGAAAGCAAGCAAGCAAACCCTGAGGAACAAAGATGCTTTGATCAGAGTCAGCTTTGAAGAAGATGTTTTGTGGATATATGTATATGTATATGTATATACACACATACACACACACACATATACATATCCTCCACCACCACTATCCCTTATCCAATAAAATGTAATGGATTTCAATCACGCTACTATTCTTTGGATTATCGGTCCTATTAACCAAACAATAAATAGAAATCAGAACCAGAAATCAGAAACCATTGGCAGGAGAAAATTACAGTGACACTTTCTTCCTTTTGTTTCCCCATGATGCCTGTACTAATCCAGCAGTCCTAGATAGCTGATTGATTGAGAATGGGTATAGCATACAATATAGCAAATCATGACAACAGTAAAACAACCATAGTGCAATTAAAAGCAACAATAACATCATACCCTCTCCCCATGGAAACCACATAGAAAAAAACAAACATGAACTGAAAAGGTATATAGGAGTAAAAAAATATGGTGAAGTGGTAAAATTAAGAGAATGCCCAGTGAAATAAATCTGTTTTTAGCATTTTTCTAAAGACCAGCCAACAGAGGACTAGCCTGATCAACAGCGTCTAATTTTGGCCGTCCCTTATCTCTTAGACATGAGAAACTTTTAAGCAGTTTCTCCCTATAGGACTTAGGTCAGTGTTTCTCAAGCTTGGCAACTTTACGTTGTGTGGACTTCAACTCCCAGAATTCCTCAGCCAGCATGTCCACACATATTAAAGTTGCCAAGCTTGAGAAACGCTGACCTAGTGGGTTAGGTCAATTCCAGTGAGAGCAGGTGGTCCTGTATGTACCCAAATGCCAAGCTGTAAAGAGCTTCATAGGTCAACACCAGCTCCTTAAACTGTACCAATTAACTAACAGATAACCAAATGTCTTATTTACTAGTAAAAACTGCATATTACTATAATTAATTCCCAGTTTAAAACTAGTAAAAACATCAAACTATTGCAAAGGTTATTAAAACAAGAATAAACCATTGGAAATTATTTTAAATGCTTTTTTAAAAAAAAAACATTACACCATCTTCTCTGTTTTAAAACTGATTAATAAGACTTCATTTTTTATAAAAATGGATTTGCCTTTAAAGGCTGGGAGTTAGTGTGTAATGTTAGTAGTAGTACATAACTTGCTTCTTGATTTCACTAGCGATAATAACAGAAGCTACATGCCAGCAGATGGGTAATTACTTTAGCCACTGATGCATCGTCTAGACTCATTAAAATTCCAGCTGGTATTTGCCCTGCTGCTCATTAGTAAAAGATAATATTAAATATTTGTCCAATTCCATGTTATCATTGCATTCATTCCTTCTTTGTATTTTGTCAATGCTCCTTTTTCGCAATAATATTTGTTACATAACCTCGTGCTATCTTCTAGATGCTTATATAGGGGGAACAACTAAACAACTATTCCAATAATAAGAGATATTTACTGTATAGGATTTTTCTGTTTAACCTTGGTTGGATTATTGATTGTACTGTCAAGTTCTGGTGAAGCAATAATTCCATAGGAATTGAGTTTGGAAGCTTGAGATCAGTGTGAGCCCTTCCAACTCTCGGTATTCCAATTTGATTTATTCCTGCATAAACATCATTTTCTTGAAGGTTGGGACTACAATATGCAGATAGCTTGATGAATAGCTCTATCTACTAGCCCTAAAAAGGAAGCCAACAGTTCAATAGAGCTTTCACTCCTTTTTTCCTATTTACTTAGAATTAAGGCTAGAATATTGCTCAGATACATCTTCTTCCAAACTTAAATGGAATCACTGAAACTCTGTACTTGTGGGCTTTGAAAGCTCACAATGAACTATTTTTGTTGTTAATCAGAATTCATGAAATAGCCCATTTTTCATGAATTCTGATTAACAACAAAAATAGTCTATTGTGAGCTTTCAAAGCCCACAAGTACAGAGTTTCAGTGATTCCATTTAAGTTTGGAAGAAGCTGTATCTGAGCAATATATTCTAGCCATAATTCTGAGTTTTTGCCATATTACCTTCTTCATATACAGTCCTCTGAATGGTAATTTGTTTCTTCCTTCACTAGACTCTAGGATGAATGGATCTGATCCGACTAGTGTCTAGTGTCAAGTGAGAAGTTTTTGGCAGTTACTTTTGTATTATGCCCCAAGCAAACCTCTGATCAATCAAATGTTTTTGATTCATGGGTGCTCAGGTCCCTGTACATTTTCCTAAGAACGCAACAAAATATATTCAGCTAAAGCAACGAGAGTTCCAGTGATGTCTAAAAGTTTTGCTGCATAGATGAAATTTTAATATGGTATTTTGGAAATATATTTTCACAGTTTATTAGGCAAGATGTTGAGGAGGCTCATGTAAATGTGCCACATGAGATTTATGCTTCTCTTATCATGGAAGAGTTCTATTTGCTCTTTAGTGGATTAAATGCTATGCAGGATAACTCTAATTTTAATACACCATTTCAATTTTTACGTTTTATTACCACGATTTAAAGAATTAAAATGAGTTTTGAAGCCAAACAGCCAAATTCATTTGTTTTGATATTTCCTGTTATTATCTATATTAAAGTAATAATACCCATATACTTGTAGGTATGTATTTGGCAACTTCCACATTAGCTATCTTAATTCTTACTATAAATCAAAGGTACAATATGTTAGTGATATATGATCTGGGAGAGGAGAGCTTGAACTGGAGTCCTCACACTTCCCTTTCCAAAATTCTGATCATAAAAGAATAATCCTGTCATTGGAGCTTCCACTGAAGGAGTTTTGTGACAGCCTGAAATGATTGCGAAGTTTAGATCACACATATTTGCATACCCATGTTTTTCTCTTTCATGGCAAACAATATTATGGAGAATTCAGAAGAGACATTTTAAAAAGCTAATCAAATTTGATAAGATATGAAAAAGGAAAAATTTGCTAAAGCTTATTTACACCAACACAATTAATTATACTTCTCTAAACATTTTTATCCTTGTAAAACATCCTTGCTTCCATCACATCCCTGTGCTTTGCTTTATACATATAGCATCCATAGAGTGTATGTATGCACCCATACATACTTATTAAAAACAAAAAAATGAGGACAGTGGCAAATGTTCTTCACTCTATTTCATTTTGCTAGTTTGTAGCTGGGAGGACATAGGATATAATGAATACTCAGAAATGAGTTTTAGGGTTAGCCTGCTCATTTCAGAAAGTGTCACATCTTAGCTGTGAAGGAAAACCAGCCCGGTGATGGGGAAATTATTTTTTTTATTTTTTTTATAAAAATATTATTAGATTTAAAGCAAAGATAAAAACTACAAAAAAGGGAAAAAAGGAAAAAATAACCTAAAAAGGTGTAGAAACACAAGAAGATTTTTTAAAAAAAAGATTACATAAAGAGGTGAACTTCCAACTTTTAACAGCTAGAATATACAATTTTGCATAATTAATCCCTTACTCTGTCTTAAACCAAAATCACATTATTTCTATAAATCATTCCATTGGCACATTATAAAAATCACTAAATACAATTGTTCCCTCCCCTTATACAGTATTAAAAGAAAATATATAAACCTCCTAAACAACTACCCCCCAAAAACACCTATTTATTAACTTCGTACAACTATTCTATATATTGCTGTCCACTATAAGAAAGATCAAACTAAAAACCATATAATTTTTCTGCCGTTATAATTAATAATACTACAATTATAACAATCTTAATCATGTTAAACCTAAAACCAAGCATTTATAATTATATCTTATAAATGAAGAGGTTTCATTAAAGAGGAATGAAATCAAACAAGCCTTAAAAGTAATCCAGATGAACATTCTCAGACCCTTACCCTACTTCAAAATAAACCAAAGCATTCACATATCTCCACAATACACACAAAGCATTTTTCACAAAGAGATCAAACAGCTCAACTGCCCCCTTAAAAACTCTGACTTCTCAGCAGAAAGCCTCCCATAAATAACAACCCCTTCATTCCCATAACATTCCATCAGAGAGCCAATTTCATTTTTGGTTTGCAATTTGATCTGTCCCTTTAATTTCTTCAACTCAACTAGCTGGTTGTTGTCTGGCATTTCAACAAAAGCCTCAACCTCCTGTTAGTAGAAACATTTCTATCATTGTTGAGCTCTTCAACTTCTTCCATGACATCCCCAGCCAGATGACACATTTTAGAGCTGATGTTTTCTACAATGTCCCAAATATCTTGCATAATAACTTGACAAGAATCCAAAAGAATCTGTTTAACGTCTCAATGGAACTCTGAGAAAGTCTGCTTGAAATCTTCGATATCTCATGCAGTAGATTACGGCACCCCCTAGATACTTAACTAGCAAAAAGAGAAGATAATGGAAAGTTTCCAAAACTTGTTTACACAAGTGAAAGTATGATAACAGGCAGTTCCCCAGGGAAAGGAGCAAGAGAAAGCTGAAGGTTCAAACCAGCAGGTTCAATGCTAATATCTTCAGATTCAGTACAAAAATAATAACAGGGAGACAAATATTTACTCTCAGTCCTCCTTAATATTTGGATGGGAAACAAGCCAAAGCTTTAAAAGATTTTTAAAAAATAATCCCCAAAATAACAACAACACCAAGAGAGATCTCTCTCCTTGCTGTAGAAAGCCTCTCTTAGGGTACATAAACTTAAAAATATATATAAATTGATTTAAAAATGGGGTGGCCAGTCTTAGTGCCCCTTAAAGGCTACAGCATGGATTGGAAATGGTGATGTCCCAGTCTCCTGGCAACTCTTACCAGATTAGCATGAATGCAGTTTGTGATCCTCTAGCTGCAAGTCATCATTCTGGAGGACAGATGGGATGATTCTGAGTGTTTTCTTTGTCCAGGAAAACACTCCAGGTCATCAGGAAAAACTTGCCTGAGCCCAAACAAACTGCCATGTTGTCAGTTCTGCCCATGGAGCCCACGGACACAGCTGTTCAGTCCACCATGTCCCCACCAGAAGTCTGGGAAATGATTTTATTGACACTCTTACTGTGCTCTGCAAAATTATTGTACCTTCAAAAATGAATAATAAATTCCATGCCATATACTGTCTGGCCAGCAGAAGGATGTAGTAAGATATTGTTAATACTCATTGAGAAAGCAATGGGGCTATATAGAAATGCTCAACCAATCAGCAGCACATGTTATATTAATGGAAAGAAAGTACTAGTTATTTCAAGCTAAATGATTTGCCTTCCAAACACATGTATACAGTAATTTGGCATCAGTCCATTTTTCCATAGATGAAAAGAAATTATTTTTGGAGTTTAAAGCAGGGTTGAACTGATTATTATTTCTTTTTTAAATGGGAAAGGTGTTCACCTATTGTGCAGTAATTTCCTTGGACTATTTGGCCATTGTTGCAATATGGAATATGAGTTCTACATCTTAAATGATGGATAGGGGTAACACAAAAAAAGGAACTAAGAATTCTAGTACCTGGAAAAATCAAGTACATATGAACTCTGTAGGCGTTCCTTAAACATTGTCTTAGGTGTAGTAGGGGACAGAAAAATGCTTTGGACTTCTGGCAATGAATTCGCTATTCCTGAGCCTTGAAGCCAGTATAAAACAATCTGAGAAAACATCTGTCATCCCAACATACTCCTACATGCTGGGGGTGCAATGCTGCGATGTAAAAGATTCTCTGGGGAAAAGAAATAAGATACGCTCTCAGCAGCCTACTATTTCTTTCTTTATAAATCTTCTTTCTATAGATAGAAACTTACAGCAAGGGAATTACACTCCTGTTCTAGAAGTGATCAGATATGGTCGATTATGTTTGAGTCCTTTGACAGTTCTTGTTATAATCAAGATGTCTTGTTTTTGTGCTATATTGGGGGCTGATTTGAAATCAGCTGCTAATGAGGGCCAGGGCAATGATGAGTTCTCTGTTGAATGGGCTTATTTTTAAAAGATGTTTCTGCCGAGGACTTAGAGTCCTGTTTCTCTCAGGTTCCTTCTTTCCATTGTGGATCCCAGCATCATCAAATGCCCTTCTCCCCTTTCTGTATGTTTTCGCCGCTCCCTGAGAGTCATAGAAAATAAAATGAAGCAAGACCAAAACATATACTGAAAAAAAGTGAAAGAGAGAGAAAGAAAAAGAGCCTTTGTTTTTCCTGCACAGGGAAGTTCACAAGGAACAAAATAACCCTCTCCCACCCACCCACAAGGATGCCTCACTGACTAGTGTAAGCAAAGGCCAGGTGGACACTGAGGTTAAGGTTATGTGAAGTTTGTTCTGATATACCCCAAAGAAATATCACAGAATTGTTTTTAAAATATAGTGGAAAGAATGAAATCTTTTTGAAATTATTCACTCATGCAACGTATTTCAGATAATCCTCTTAATTAAAATAATCATTATTTTCGTTAGAGATTGCACCTGAATTAGGTACTTTGCCATGTTTATAATTTATGCTTTTAAAAAGGCATATTTTCTCATGTCTGAAATAATGAGCACTTCATTTGAAATAGTGCATTCCTGGTGCACTTTAAAATTTCTTTAATTGACATTCATTTTCTGTCTTCAATTAGACAGCTATATAGTCATTATACATTAATTAAATAATAAGAATTTCTCAAAACAATTAATCAGGCATTATCAGCAAAAGCAAATACTTTATGAAAAGGAACCAATGACAGATAACAAGAAGGCAAATGATTTAGTGTACAGCACTAGCATCATTCCCAAGTACGTTAACAATCATTTTAAAAAGAGAGAAATAATACAACCCTAGCATATACACGCAGAGTCAATCTGACTGTGTCCAGGGGAGATTACTCCCCTGTAGAAACTGCAGCTCTTTGAGCCATACGCTGTCTTAAATGTATGTTTTGGACATTTTTTACTTCAAAGCTACAGATTTCTTTTTTTAAAGAATGAAATTCCTAAACTACACACCAGAGGAAGCATTTAATTTAACAAAGAAAGTAGGCAACATATTCTTTTTGGAGTTTCCATTTTATTTATAAATTATATGCTGTCTTTCAAGGATATGAATTTCAGTTCCTCTGGCAAAGCCATGTGTATTACGTTTTCAAACAGGTGAGAGCCATGGAAACAGATGTCAGAAACAAAGTTGACTTACATGCTAACTGAATGAGTTTTGAAACCTCTTGGGAATATTTCAAGCTTCACCTAGAATGTGATTCACCAAATAATTTCACACTGCTTTTTGAATACTTATACAAAGTATGATTTTTTAAAAAAAGCAACAACGCTTTATTGTCTTTGAAGTTTCACTAAGCTATGTAAACTCTCTTTTATCATCACTTAGCTGTTTGCTCTTTGATTGTTCCTATATAGTAATATAGCAGGGAACGCAGCACCCCTCAGTTTTGGCTATGGTTACTGGGAGTTGTGGTTCATTAACCTCTAGACGCCTGCAGGACACTTCTAGAATTTATTTAATCAATTTATATAGCTGGCTATCTCCCCATTACGACTTTGGGCAGTGAACATAATTAACTGTACCATATTACATATATTAACTACTCTAGTTAACTGTTGTATCTGTATATAAATGTAACATCAAAACTGTAATTATTTCAAATGATCATAGCTAGAACATCTGAGTACTGAGGGTGGTACATAATTTTATGGCTCTTCTAAGAAAAGAGGAGAAAGGTTGGTTGTGAGAATTTCTGGGAAATTGGAGAATGTAAAATCAATAATTAATGGGAATAAGTATAACTTTATTTCAGAATTTTTCAGGATGTCCACCTCAGGGAAATGCTAACTATGCATGTATATAACAGGATCTGCCTCTTTAGGTTCTTATTGCTTACAAGCAACATCTAGTCAAATACCTAATAGTGCCACTCCACTGTTTATTATGTTTTATCTATTTGAGATATTTTAAATTCCTTCATAAATTATGCTTGCGTTTTTGTGTAAACAATACGCTGTATACTGTCTGGAGGTATATGGCTTGACAGGTGATGTAGAAATATTTTAAATAAATAAAATAATATAGCCTGTTGGATTCTTGGTACACTAATGATGTTACCAGTGTTGTAATAAAACATATCCAAGAAGAGATTAAAACCATAGAGGAGAACTACATGTATTGCCCACGGTGGGAAATACTCCTGCTATTAAGTTCATAGGTGACAATGTAAGATGAAGGTGGAAATGGAGAACCATTTAGTAGAGTGAGTGAAAAGTGGAATAGCACCCTCACCCAACCAACTAAAAAAGCACTAAAACAAACAAACAAACAGAAACAGGTTTCTAAATGATCTGTTTCTAAATGGGAAAGGAGAAGCAGAATTTATAACAAGAGAAGTAGGAAATGGTTAGCCTGCTTTTGCCTCAGGACCCAGGCATCAGCTGAAACCACTATCAGTTTCAATGGTTTGCTTGTTTTTTAATGTAAACACTCAAAGTTGTCTTCAAAATGTGGTAAGCCAAAGTATTTCATATTTTTATTTATTATTCAAATTTAATTACTGCCCATCTCCCCCAAAAGAGGGACTCTGGGTGGTTTACAATAAAATCAAGCTCCAAACATAAACATTAAAATCTCATAAAAGCAGCGACATCACAATTATTATAAAATACAATAAATAAATATAAAATCCAAGAAGGTATAAAATCATATAATAGATTGATATCATGTTTAAGGAAAAACAACAACGACCCCTTCTAGAATTACCATCCTAATGATGTTTGAGACAAAGTGGACTTTTAAACAGATGTCAGAAAAAATTACCAACCACGTATCCTAAACTGACACACCCTGGGTTTTAACCAAAGCACTTCAAAGGGAAATTGGTTATTTAAAATCTAAATAATCCCAGAGTTTTTTCTTCATTTGCTTCATTCCTTGAGGCAATATGGCTTTCTGTCTCCTACAAATTAAGCTGAAAAGACACATGCAATTAAGATCTAACCTGACAAAAACTTTAGTTAGAGGGAGAAATTGTCCCTCTGGAATGAAAGTTATGGCATGATATAAGCACCTTTATTATACATTTGCACATTATTCATAAAAGATCCAAAGATAAACAGACAATGGAATATGGAGTAGATTGAATTAAACTGATTTAATTCTTCTCAGTGACTTCACCTGCCAGGTTATTTTTGTAAAAATTGTTTGCTTTTATAGGTATACAGTAGTGTTTCTCAACCTTGGGAACTTGGGAACCAACCTTGGAGATGTGTGGACCTCAACTGCCAGAACTGAAGTCCCCAAGGTTGAGAAACACTGGAGAATAAGAAAGAAAGGAGATGGATATGTTTTACCACTACAGATTCTGCTATTCAGACGTGTATGTTTGCATCTATTAATTTATGTCTTATTTTATGGAGCATGACATCTTTTTGAAAATCTCAGTTCATGGTGATAAATTCTCCAATGGGGAGATGGAAAGAGGCTAAATTCCTCTTAATTTCTGGACAACAGTGATAGAGTGTCACCTATCGCTATGTCTAACAGTTCCTTATGAATAAGCTCTGCTTCCTAGCTGGACAAGACCATTAGATTCTATAAACTGATATTTTGGTCTTGCAAGTATCTTACAGTATATAAATAAGATATGAGATAAGGAAACAAGCTCTATAATAGGAATGAGTTACCTTGGTTTATTACATCTGGAAATTACTGTTCAGAGATTACATCTATAAACTGGTAAAGACTGATGCCATGCTGGTTACAGAAACAAAAATGCTAATATGTAACAGTTTGAGTAGCATGAAATGTTCCTTTTTTTAATCCAAGAAAAATTATATGATCACTGCTAAATTCATCTTGAAATATAAAAAGGCAGCTTAATAACATAACAAAGCCCTTAAAGCATTTTCTCTTCAGAATGTTTGTATGTTTCTCTTGGATAACATGCATCCATAGATTTGAAGAATTCATAATCATGTTTGTAATAATGACACTTGGTGAAAAAAATTCTGATCCTTTGTTACCATTTTGATTAATTTCCACCATTGCATTGTTTTGTTCAGAAAGTGGCCCATAAGGCAGCATTGACAAAACAGCTTTAATCATTCAGAGATTAAAGTAGGCTTCTTGCCAAGCAAACTAAACAAATAGGAGTGCATGCCCTGCAGAGTTGTCAGTAAGAAGCGAGTCCTTTCCATTTAGCACCATGAAGGTTTATGATAGTGGAAGTAATTGATAGTGGGGAAATAAAGACATCGGTTCTGTGTGGCTGTTTTTTTTTTTAATAAAACCCGATCTTCGACAGAACAACAATCATCTTGCTTTTTTTGTCAACGCTTATCCACTGAATGTCACATTGGGTTATGAAGAGAAAAAAATGTCTCAAAAAACCCACATTATTTCTCATCATGGGATCAAAGGAAGGAAGGACGTATCTTGATATAGTGTTCTGCTGTTTCAGTAATAAAATAATTGTTTTACAGGAGAAGACCAAAGAACTGGGCAAGGCTCCATAAATGGGCTAGTTGGTTCTTCACATTGTGAGTGACATGAATGACTAAAATCTCATTATTGACACTATGTTATGATAACATCCTGTTTCCTACTTCCAACTGGCTAATTAGGGAAGAGTATAATGTAACGGATTTTTAAAAAGTATTTATGGTGGACTTAAAACAGTTTTTAAAAACCTATAAAAATAAATATAATTAAAAGCCATCTTTAGACAATGTATAAAATTAAACCATGAAACAATTCACAGAGTTAACTCAATACATTTAACTTAAACAATAGGTAAAGGTAAAGGTTTCCCTTGACGTAAAGTCCAGTCGTGTCCGACTCTAGGGGGCGGTGCTCATCTCCGTTTCAAAGCCTTGGAGCCGGCGTTGTCATAGACACTTCCGGGTCATGTGGCCAGCATGACTCACGGAACGCCGTTACCTTCCCGCCGAAGCGGTACCAATTAATCTACTCACATTTGCATGTTTTTGAACTGCTTGGTGTGCAGAAGCTGGGACGAGCAACGGGAGCTCACCCCGCCGCACGGTTTCGAACCGCCGACCTTCCGATCAACAGCTCAGCGGTTTAACCCGCAGCGCCACCGCGTCCCAACAACTTAAACAATAGCATACCATAAAATATAATTGATGATTAAAAGCATGGAATAGGTTTGTACGAATCAGTCCTGATTTTACTTTAATGGGAGATATGAACAGACATGAAAAAAAAAATTGATCATCCTTTTTAAAAATCTATCTGCATAATAAAATTACCATTCCAAAAAGAAAAAGAAAAGAAAAACAAGAGAAAAGATAACAAAAGGAGGAGGAAAAGAGAAAGCAGCAGCAGCAATTACTATTGTTTATCATCTTTTTCTTTTATCCAAGGTTATCTGAGTAAAATAAATGAATACTAGAAGTTGAAAATAATCAGTTGGACACTTGAATCTGAACATACTGTAGGCTCAACAGTGAAAGTTTTCTGTCTTTCAAGAAGGTTTCATAAGAACTTAAAATAGAATTTTTTTTAAGGTTCTGCAGGAATGAGAAAGGATCTCTAGTCTCTTTCCAATGATCTGAGAACAAAAATGCCTGGATATGAAAATTGAAATTTATTTTCATAAGCCAGGTTTCTTTGTGTTCCAAACATATTTTTAAGTTGTTGGATTTTTTAAATGTGACTTGGGAAGAACATGAGATGACTCTTACTCTTTCTTCATTAAATTACACCAGTAGGTCAGGCTTTCTTTCTTTAACTCTCATAGCAAATCTGAGAAATGCTATGTATCAGCTGTATGAAAAGAAGAGAACTTTCCATATGTAAGTTGTAAGCTTCTGTCATGACAAGTACTTCACTTATTAGTATTTCATTAAGGGAACAAGCTGATGCTTCTCCTCTTATTTTGGAATTCCTACTACACATTAATGAAACACTAATATTCTGAGTATCTCACTCTATGCTGAAAGCTCTTATTAGGTTTTATTAAATCAGTTATAGATGCTTCTCATGCTGTTCCCACTGAGATAATCTGTTCTCAGTCTCATTCAATCTGGTGCTTAGAAAATGAAACCATATAAAAGATGTATTTTTTTATAGCCCTCCACCCCTCATCTGTTTAAAGAGAGACATCAAATATTTCCCAATATCTGTGTCTGTCACCTTAATGGTGGAAGATGGTAGGAGAACTTTTTGAATGCCATCCAAGCAATTAAGAACTTGTCTGTTGTGAAAGCAGCCTGCTTTCACAGCACTCCAGACTGTCAGCTGCATGCCAAGCAGACATTCTCAATCAATGTTTTCTCTCGGGCATCATCTTGAGCATGTCACAAAAGGAGAATCTGCCCCTCTCCTCTGCTACTTTAGAAAAGAGAGAAAAGTTTTGTCCTTTTAGAAGGAAGATAGAAGTTGTGTACCAAGGCTAGGTAAAAGGAGAGAAGTTGCATTGCTCTCCCAAGTGTTATATTTAATGTTATATCCATAAGAATCTGGAAGACCAGGGAAGCAAGCAGGAATGGGGTTTTAAGGAGTAGGTAACAACTTTGGCTAAGAATATTTTCTAGGGTTACTTTTTTTTAATGTCTGTTACTATATAAGTTTTATCATCTCTGTTATCTATTGTCTCTACACAAGCTCAGGTATAGTGCATTTTTATGCAGCCTGCAACTTCTTTACCTCAGAGTTGCTTCTAAACAGGAGCAAACCAGCATCATGTTTTAGATGGCTCAGATATTTATATTTTCTGTTGAAGGTTCTTTTAAGATGCTGCCTATAATTTCAGTAGCTCTGTATTCTTACTTCCTCCATCACTCACCATTTTGTACATTCCTTAAAGTCAAAAAAGGAATTCTCTATATTGTCTCTTTTCCTTTTTTTTTTTTAATAAAGTTTGATTCTATTTATCTCCTGTGATAAAAACATTAATTTCTTGTGATCAACCTTTATAGGGATAAAGGAAGAGAGGCTGACCTCCCTACCCAATTCCTCACTTTACATGGCCAGAAATAGTACTATAGAATTCAATTCCATTTTGATCATTTCCCCTTTTATGTGCCAGTATGGAAATATCCACGGTGGAAGCTTTATTTCTTTCACATGGGGAGGACAACTGGTAAAAGCCAGAAGTTAGGTGGTTGCACTGAAAACTACCAAGCAGCTAGGAGGTAGATCTAGGGCAGTGTTTCTCAACCTTGGTGACTTTAAGGTGTGTGGACTTCAATTCCCAAAGCTGGTTGGGGAATTCTGGGAGTTGAAATCCAAACACCTTAAAGTTGCCAAGGTTGAGAAACACTGATCCAGGGTGTGTAAACCAGGTTTCTGGGAGAAGAGGTTTGAGACCTTCAAGCTTTCATCTTATAGATTCAGCCCTGCCACAATACAGACCTTCTCTAATAACAAAAGTGACTCTTTTGATAATCACCTGTTTAATTGGTAGTAAAGGAACCATCAGAGAACAGGGAAATTAGAATTAAAAAGCCCAAACAGAAACTGTGAGTGCCAGTTGCCTTCCTCTGACAAAACAATGTTACATATTTTAGGCCTTTCGAAAAACGAACATGTCAGACAAATGGTGAAAAATCATGTTCCTGATCCATATAGGTATACTTAAGTGCAAGTCAGAAATATCCCACTCACCAGAAGAAAGTTATTGGAGAGCACTGGTTGAACCAAATGTTGAAGTTAATTCTACAAGACTTGTGTTATAGACTAAATGAACCCCCCCCCACAACTTAAATATTTCTTCACAATAGTCAGCTTAATTATTTGCAAGAAAGTTATATTCTAAAAGCTTTTATTCTTCTTCCACTGGCTCACCTTTCAATGAATAAATAATGGGGAGTGAGGTTGTTTGCCTGTTACTAATTATTAACTTTAAAAAAGGGCCACTGTGGTTTAATAAACTCCACTAGCTATTTTTTGACATGACATCTTCTCATTTCCATGGAATTAAAAGAACAAGATGGAAAGTCTTAATAGTATATGAAGCAAAATAGCAATACATAACAGTTTACGTTATGTACTTTTTAGCTGTCTTAACAAACCCTGAGCAATTCAACTACATAAAAATCAAATGCCAAGGCAATTATAATACACACAAGACATATGTTATGGGTAATTTAGAATATACTATTAATTAAATATTTACCAAATGAAGCAGAAATATTGCCCTGGTCCTAGAACACCTCAAGCTTGAGTTTTGGCAAAAGTCAGTGGGGTTAAAAAACTAAACACTAAATCCTCACTATTCCCTATAATCCATTATAGCCCCTCTATAAGTTTATTTTAAACAGAAAGGAGACATTATTAAAATTATAGGAAGCATTCATATCAGTTGTAATCATTACCTTCAAAACTAAATTAACTCAAATTTAATGTTGCACTTGCTACCCCACACCCACTTTTTAAAGCATGGGTTCTGCCACTTCACTTACAGTTGGCCCTCAGGTGATAAAAGACTGCACATTCTGTCTAGCACAATATAGAGAAACTACTATTTCCCTAATAATATCTATTAGAAAACTATTTAATTTTAATTGCAATACTGATGAGTGGATTAGAAGTACTTTTATTTAGTCTTGCCTCCTTCTCCTACAACTTCTCCTACAACTTCCCAGCACTCAATTCTCTAGCTAAACATTATGTGATAAAAATGCATTACTTTGGGAGTAAATTCAGTTTTATTGAACTGAAAAAAGGATCCTAGGCTTTACTGGTGTTCCATACCTTTACATTAATATTAATAGAAAAGTGGAAGAACTAGATTAGTAAACTGATTCAGATTCTATACTGAATTAAAACTGAATTCTTAGAAGTGCTGTCTCATTACCATTACTTCCTCCTTTGCACATTATTGTTAATTTGAACATACCCTTCCTAACCTCTCTGATTTTGTGCAATATTCTGTAACAGGAGATTAAAAAAATCAATTAGATGTTAAGTACCACAGCTAAGGATTCTTGTTTTATATTTCATCATTGCTGAACAGAGTACCCAGGAAGATTCACATGGAAACAAATAATTGTATGATATCCCCCTACTTTGTATCCTACATCAAAAGCATTTAGTTATATAATTTCTTGTTCAATTCAAGATTTTATTTTCGTACTTTAAAGAGAAGTAATTTGTACCACTTTCCATTCTCCAGATGCCACACTTTCCCCAGCTTTGTTCATTTAACAACTACCTGTTGAACATAGATAAAAATGAAGGATCTAAGTCTGTCAAGTTCTGGGTCTGCAGGACCTCCTACTTGCTCATATTCACATGGACACCATAGAGCAACACATCAGAGATTTTGGAAATATACATTCTATTCAGTTTACATTTTCTGGCAGCTCCTTCCTCTTTTTTTTTGCAAGAAGGGGATGACACCACAGAACTGAGCTTTTCGTATCTTTAAAATTTATTTTCATTTGGTGCCGTTTCTACATTAGATGAAGGTAATGTCTAAACAGTGTTTGCCAGCAGGTCCTAGTATTGCAGGATCTGCGATTTAGAAATGTGATGCCAACATGAGTATTCAAATATGGATCAGTTTTGCTACTAAATCACAGAACTAGAGAGTATAGAGACATGGAAATAAATAGTGACCTTACACGGGGAGATGGCACTGCCAACTGTGCCCCTTCCCTGCAAAAATTGTGGGAAAAGCTGTGCTGTTCCTCAAGGCCTAGCCTTCTGGAGTATATCAATGTAAATAGGAATTTGCAGAACTGATAAAGCCATGGCAGAAAAAATACTTCCCAGTGCTTTCCATTTTAATTTATGTTTGGGCAGAAGGTATCCTCCAAAATTTGTGAGAAAACTGAAATGTATGCTTGCCTTATTTTGCTACTTAACTTAAACTTATTTTACAGCTGTAACACTATAAATTTGACCATTATTAACTTCTGAATTAATAATGAGTAAACGTGTGTGCTGCTCACACAAAAACTGCTCTGTTTAATTGTGTTTATCCTTCGTAGGTGCACATAAGACTGAAGTTTGAAAAGCAGGCATGAAAGAAGCAGAGGCTGCTCTGTAAATAGGCTTTGCCAAGTGCTTGGCAGAGTTCCAAGTTCCCCAGACTCACTGGCCAGGAATCTAGCAGTTGTAATCCTGTCACATCTGGAAAGTAGCAAGTAGAACAGGGAACTGTTCTAATGTTATATTAAAAGCTGCATACAGATTTTAGCTGCTGAGAACATCTGTTATCTAATATATTTAAAATATAACCAAATATTATGCATTTAAATGAGTCACCTAGCCTAAAAACTATTTAATAACTATTAAATTTAACTGTTTAATAAAGAAGGATTTTCTATTTATTTTTTCCTTATTCACCAATATGTCTAATATTTACATTGAGAAAATTCAGAAAAAAAGTTGCAGAAGGAAAAGGCTATCATTAAATGAATGTCTCTAGCCCAGATAGATAGTCTCCCTGCTAGGGTGACAGCTGGTCGATATGTCAACTGAACACTCCCTGGAAAAGGTACTTCAAGGACCTGTGTGAATTCTGACAGGCACTCCAAGGCACCTTCTCCCTTTGAATCTGAAGCACTGTGCAGCCCGAAGAAAAAAGTTATGTTTTAAGCAGGAGCAGCTTTCCTACCAACTGTTTCATTTTAGAATAAGACAGCTCCATTTCTGAAAGAAGTAGCTCCTTAAAAAATCATTATTCGGGTTGACTTTCATGAATTCATTATGTTTGAGTTCATACAGACCCCCAAAACTATAAACATAGACAGATGATTCTTACCAAATGTAGAAAACATTCCCGTAAAGTATGAGGATTCTGTTGAAGCAGCCAACTTTTTATTTCCGTTTGCCTTTTGTATTAAAAAGTTACGTAAACAAGACTTATGTGGTTATAATTTGATTATCTTATTTTTAATTTTACCTGCTCAAATGTCAATCTAGGACAGGTTGCAAACAAATATGCTTTCTTGGCCAAAGAAATAAAATATGCTACTTCTGAACCTATAGAATTTTTAAAAAGTATTAAACTTTCACGAATCTGATCAGATATTGAGTTAAATGTTGGGGGAAATATTCTCTTAGCATCTCTGATCATTTATATGTTCTAGCAGAGGCATTTCAAGAATCTTTTCCTGTAAACTGTATTTATAATAGTTCCCCTTTCTTTTCTTTTCTTTTCTTCTTTTTAGCAAAGCCACTGCTTTTGAAGGTGCTGATATAGTATAATAAAAAGTGTGGGCTGGATGACATCTTTGTTGGAACAGTGACCTAAAAGGAATAAAATATAGGGGAACAATTGATTTTATTATGGTCACTGACCAGTACAAGATACAGTTCTATAAAAATATGCACATTAGCCATTAGCCATAAAATATGAGCCATCTAAATTAAAATAATTTTAAATTTGAGTTTACAAGTTCCAATTAAGTGTTAAAATACGTTTGGATCACAATGTAAGTGAGCCCCTTAATCAAGTTTAAAAACAATCTTATTAATTTGCATTATCATGACTAATATTCTATCAGGTATAAGTGTCTATAAAAATATATGTAAAATATTAAAAGGAGTGATAAAAAGAGTAAAATATCATATATAAAATGTGTTATATAGACCACAAAGTTATTACAAGGGATACATTACTACATTTTTCCAATCATAATCTGACGTATCTTCATAGCAGCTGTGCAGAATCTGGCTACTTGCGCCGTGACAGTTGGATATTCATCTATAGGTAACATTTGCATACAATCTATATCTTTCCATCTAGGGCATTTACTAATCAAAGGTAATATTAGTTTACTCCTGAGCTCTTTATAAAAAGGACAACCGAGAAGCATGTGGTCTGTAGTTTCTATCTCTCCATTGTTACAAGGGCACCGCCTTGCAGCTATTGGGGTTTTTTTGTATCTGCCTTCCAAGACTGCAGAAGGGAGTGCATGGCTTCGAGCTAGGAAGAAAGCTTTCCGCTGGCTATGAATTTCAAGTTGAGAAAGGTAGTTAGCGGTATTGACAATATATTTATTATGCTCTGAAGATAGGAAATGAGGGGCCTTCTGTAAGTCCATTTGTCTCTCTATATCCTTTATCCTTTGCTTCAGGGTCAATTTTGCCTGTTCGTAATCCATCCTTAGAATTGAATCTGTAGAAAATTATAGGGGAACATATTCTTCCCTCATTTAGTATACCAGTTCATTACTTTACAGTGTAAACCATATTGGCCACAATGTAAAGAAATGGATTGTTACTGTCGCATTCTCCCAGGTATGTCTATTCATCCCCCTCCCCCACGCCTTGCCTTTTAAATGAAATGAGGGATTGAATTAGAACCTTTTTTCTTCCATTCCTAAAGGTATGATTGCATTACACAGTCAGAACTTATAGTGCATATCAATATCCATTTGGTGTTGTGTGTATAGTTCCAGGTTTGGAAGTTATGCATTCAACCCTGATTCTGCAAACCATGTGTTGCACACACCTCTTAATCCAGCAGAAGATCTGCAAACATCCGCCAACTTTTATGTTTATTTCTAACCTTGTTGGACTACAGTGATAAAGTTCATCCTTTTAAAAAATAAATAAATGTGCTAAAATCATTTAAATATATATTGCCTGTTTGCCATTTCACATTGCCAAAATGGCAATTTCACATGTTTCTACATGTCCACTTATACATTCATTGTGTATTTCACTGCTCTTTCATAATGCTTGCATACGCTACTTCTTGGAAACAGAAAGAGAAAAGGCTAACAAAATTGATTCTCAATATGTAAAACCCTAACAACAGAAACTGAAACTATTGATAAGGTTTTATATGCAAAGTTTTATTCAGAAATAATCACAATTAAAGGCTGTGTCTTCTGATCCTTTGAGCACTGGGGTTCTTTGCTGATATTTTGCAAATACCTGTAATAGAATAGATAATCTGCATTTAACTTCTAGGACTTCAAAGTCTAAAAACCTCCATTGTATCATTTATATCTGCCATCAGTAAAGTTTTCCAAATTATTGAACTCCCTGGAGAGATAAAGCTGTCTTTCTAAATGAGTTGTTTGGTCTTTCTGTACCATAACTATCACTGTTCCAATTCATTTTTTTAGTTTCTATCTATTGCGCTGCAATAGGAATATTTTTTTGAGAATATACAAACGCACACATTTTGGTATATGGTAATAAGCCAAAATGTGGTTACTATAAGCCAAAACGTTTATTTTAATGTACTTTCAAAATTAATTTGACTTGCTGGACAAACCATTATAGAATTACATTTAAATAACTACAGCATTAATCTTACTTATACATTTAATATTGTATAAGTAACATACACACACACATACAAATTTGTCAATTTTCAACTGAAAGAAACTGCTCCATAGTCAATCAATCAGTCCAGAAAAAATTGAGACTCCCACTAGTTACCAATTCGTACAAATACTTTCTTTGTACCTAGCTTCACATATGAGAACAATCTGAGCTGTCAGATTAGGATCATTAACTTTCTACCTAAATGCTTGCAGTCTGAAACAGGAGGAAAGCTTCCCTAGCGTTGCTGAATTGAAAGAGTAACTTGTTAATTATTTTAATACATACACACAGAATGTTAAAATATTACATCTACTTTGGCCCTGTGTTAAGGAATCATATTTGGAATTAAAGATAAAATCTTCCTCGAAGTCAAGTTTGACTTTGGTGACTACATGGACATGTCCTTATTATTTTCATGACAATAATAAAAATATTTTTTCCCTGCCTTCCTCCAGGATTTCTCTTCCCATCTACCTCTTAGATTTCCTGGTTGTTTAATCCAAGTATTAACCAGGCCTGACTCTGCTTAACTCTGCTTTTATCCAAGGTTGTCCTCTGTCTGCTTAACAGATTTTTATATTTTGTTATATTTTATATTCCAAATGTTCAACATTTATCTTTCTATTTTAATAACTAAAATGATTATAATTATTATAATTTAAAATTGAAATTCTCAATAACTAATTCAATCTATAATTAGTTCTATTTTATAGTACTACTGCTTCTCTGTATAAGTCATATTAATATATCAGTTTTAGGCATATTATATCTGGGCTGCAAATAAGGATGGCCACTAGATGGAATCAGTGAGTTTTCACTAGCTGCAATTTATTTTCATGGTTGTCTAGATTTTGGTTTTTTATTATTATTAATTTACTGATGTAATTAGTTGTACTGGACTGCAAAAGTTAATATATAACATTCTTAGGCTCAGCTCCAGAATTTGTATGAGACTGCATTTTTATTTAAGAAAATATAGTCTTGAAAACATTTAATCCAGAATCTCATTTGCATTTAGGGAAGCAAAAATGCCTTTACTAAGAAAAAATATTAATAAAATCATAAAAATAAAACAATAAAAAACACTGTGTCACAATACTTTGCTTGCTTTATATTAAGAAAGCATTACTTTGTTTTTGCAAATAAATGAAAATTACTCCCAGATGACATTAAAGTGTAGGCTTCCATTGAAATTTCACTGAAATTCTTACATGCTAAAAGGAATGGGCATTTGTATGAGAGAAGAAATAAAATCACGAAAGTATACTATCTTCCGAAGATTCAGTATGTCACAATATGTTCTAATACATTCCAAAAACATTTCCTAGGGATTATTTATTTGGGCCTAACCTGTTACATGAATACAGGAATTATATTTTGCTAATCCTTGTTTAGATCTTAATAGTGGAAACCCGCTTGACTATCTAATTACTCTAATTAAATTCCAGGATAAGGCTGACAATGCTTTATTATGCCCTCATTTCTCACCCTCATCGGGGCTGATTTCATTCTGCCAGATGTGCCCAACCTTTTGGGCTGGTAGCACATTGGAATTCTGGCCGCATGTCATGGATATTTTCATAACATGTTTTCATAACATGGTAAAGGAGGGTAGAAATTGCTCCCAATCACCCTTAGGGATGCTCCTTTTTAATCCCCTCCCAACTTAGTTTTATCTATTTTATACACAAATGCAAACCAAGCATTTTTGCTTAGAGATATGCTGTTAGTTTTTCTGGCCATCTGTTCTGTTGATCAAGAGTCCTATGGTTTTTAATCATTTTTGCTTAACTATTCAGTTTCTCATTTTACACAATGCGTTTGCTGCCCCATATTTTACAAATTGTTGCAAGCAAGAATGATGTATGGAACAAACTCTGAGTAGCCAATTCTAGCTATTTTGTAAAATATTCTGGATACCAATACATTTGAGTTGTTGTTGTAATTTGTTAAATGAGTGCTGTTCCTATTGTTATAATAGCAATCTGGCATACTGATATTTAAAAGGTAATCCTTTTCCTCATAGAAGGAGAGAAAATAATGGAGAAAGTTTCATTTGGTACAAATTATGCTAATCAAAGTTATAAACCAACATGTAAGACCAATTATAAATATTTCGTATTTCTTCTTAAGGTTACATGTGAATGCATACATAAATATCAGTATATACTCAAGAATTTTATTTGCTTCTTGCTGATTTTATGTTTTGTTAATTGGCAACTATCTAAAAGATATGCAAGAATTAAAATCTGAGATTAAGTTCTCTATCCCTTTTCTTTTCCATGCTAGCCTGGGCTTACATTGCCACTGCCATTTAGCAAGTGAAGTGACTTGTTTCAAATTGCAGGTAGGGTGAGAATCAATGAGGGCAAGAGTTTGGGCCCAAACTATAAGCTGGGGAAAAGAGGAGAATTGTTTGGGGTCCTTTTCAAGAAGCAAAATGCCTTGGTTGGCATTACTGAACTGTGGACAATTCCTTCAGTGCTATATGGAAACATTTATAAGTTTTAGTCTGGCTATTTTAGGATCACATTTTAGGTGCAAAATTTGTCAGAATGCAGTCTGAAGCATGGGCAATCACATAGGGACAAGAGATGAAATGTGCCTCATAATGTCATGATACAAATGTCAACCCTCTTGTACTTTTGTGGAACCTATGTCATGATGTCAGAAGACATGTATTATCACTTGCAATTTCTTCTGGTTTAAAGGAAGCAGCTTGTTTTAAGCAGTGGGGTGTTATTTCTTTTTCCCATGAGCTTATATTACCTTCAGACATGTCAGCAGTCAGTAATACTTGAGGTAATTCAAGAAGTGCATTATGAAAATTCTTTATACAACCTCTATGGCTCATCTGTTCCACTTTTAAGCTTGCAAAATTTTAAATTAGGCTAAATTAGTAAGCAAAATGTATTTATTTTGTTAGAATAATTATTTTATGAAAAGTAAATATAAATTTCTAGTAACGTATTTTGCTACTTTAATTATCAACACTCTTTTCAATTATAACTTAATTAATTTAGCCTAGCAGGTGTTTCTAGCAAGCAGGAAAGAAAATGGGCTATAAAACATAATGAAACCATCCCTTTTATTGTGCTTCCTCTTACCCACAGCAAGAAAGCTATTGTCAAGGGCACAAAGGGCTATCCTCAATTTTCAGCAAGAAGCAGGCTTTCAATTTCTATGAATATCTTCTTCTGAGGTAATCAGGTCCAAAGGATGACAAACTTGCTATGCTAGAAGTGGGGGTTTTGACAGATGTGGCTTAAGAATTGCATCCACTGAAGGTATCTCCTAATCAATGCAACTATTAAAGGCATGAACCCGCCTGTCTTTTCTCCTAATTACTCCCATTATTTCTGTGAAGAGGTTTCAAAGATACTAGGAGTTCTGAAACAACAAACCCTTGTAACACCTTGAAGGTTAAAACATTTGTGGAATGCTTATGTAAAAGTGTGGGTCTTTAAGATGCCACAAGGTTTCTGTGTCTTGTGAGAGCTTGGCTATTAAAAAATTAGCTGCCCTGCAACAATTTTTAATACTTTAGGAGGATAAATTACTGGAACTTTGTGCAAGAAGAGTCTAATTGAAAGAGAGTTTCTCTTTTACCTTTTCTGTTATCCCCCCCTCCCACCGGAGGAAACATATATGGAAATAGTCTCTGTTGTTTAAGTATCCTTAAATTCTTTCAGCTGTAAGAAGGACTATGCAACTCATTCTTTGCTTGAACTTGAAGCCTAACTCATGACTGGGATGTATATGTTGAATAAAATGAGCTTGGCATATTGAACATTGACATAAGACCCAACAAATATGACAAGATCAGTTGCATTTAGTTTCAGCTGTATCTTATTGGGAGAGTTGATGTTCCCTTTATGAGTGACCAGCAGAAATGGATACCTTGCATTCTATTGTACCAGGCAAGATTCAGTGGAACACTGTTGGCCTCTTGTTAACAGCAACTACTCATTGCTGGAATATTTCAGTTAATGCTGGCTTTTAAGCCATTCCTAGAAACATCAAACACTTCCATAACTACAAAATGCAGTGGAAAAATACTGACGTTTTTACGATGCATCCTTTGTACTGTCATAGGAAATAAAAAGATCTTTGGAAATTCTATTTCCTGTTTGGAAGATTGAGATTTAACTGCAAAAATACACTCCTGCTCTTCATTGTATTGTCTTTCTCTACAGAGTGGTGGAGAGAGGGGTTAAATTGTTAGGATGCAACACAGTACCATACTAAATTGGGACTTATTTGGTCTTATGGATGTGTTAGAAGGAATGCTTACCAGGGTTCATCCCAAGCTGGGAATGAAAAGACACAGCAGTTGCTGGAACAGAGGTTGAAGGTTTATTTTCCCAAGAGCATGTACAGAGTACAAAGAATGCTGGTTGGAAGGTGGCCACACCTGTATTTTCCCCACAAGCCCTTTATATAGGAGAGCTTGGCTGTTACTATGCAAAGGTGTTCCCGCCCCCTAGGAACTTGAGAGAAGTGCAGTTTACCCGATTTCAGGGAGGAGGCACTCTGTGGTCAGGCCCCCTGCTGTTGGTGTTTCCTGTCCTGGTCATCTGGGTCCCCTGCAGGGCTGTGGCTTTGTATACTAGCTTGGAATGTTCATCTTGGAAGTAATCTTTTGTGATTGGATTATGGAGATCTGGAAGAATGCTTACCTGGATGGGTTTGGCTAATATCTGTGAATGAGCAACCTTTACGGTTTCCAAGGTTTCTGACTGAATCAGAAGGAAGTCCTTTGTTTAAACAGTTGGGCTTCCTTTTACATATTAATCTCTGGCATCTCCTTTTGCATCAAACTCATTTTTATGTGCAACCTTTAACCTTTTACCTTGTTCAAGGAGAAGGCAATATTGCTGGGAGACAGTGTTCTGGGGGAAGACAACAGGGAAGGCAGGGAGTGGATCTTAATTTCTTCCAACAGATGTATGAACTCAGTGTGGCTTTTTCAAGATTCCATGGTTAAAACAATCCATGGCTTAACACAGTGCTTCCCAAACCTTTTCCTTCATTACCCAAAACTGCTCTCAGAAAGTCATTTAAATTGACTTACTTTTTACCCAATGTAAGTCACTTAAATTGACTTACTTTTTACCCAATATAAGTCAATTTAAATGTCCCTGTTGTGATTGGGTTATGGGTTCATGTGTTGTTACCCAAAGAAAATACCTTTACCCAAATCTGGGTAATTTACCCAGGTTGGGGAAGCACTGGCTTAACATGTAATAGGATTTTAATCTATAAATTTTTGTACCTGTAAATTGCTAATGAAGCTTTCTTTCTTTTAATGGAGGAAGATCAGATTCAGTTCAGATTGCTTTAGAATCAGCCTGATTTGTCTTAGAATCAAGATACTTATGTCCTTCTTGGTCATTTTCATCAAGTGTTTTCAGCAAAACCCTGTTCATTGTTTAATAAAGGGAAGTTGGAGAACTAAATAAGATCTGGAGTTACTGATTTTTCCAAGGACTAAAGACCTGCAAACAAACAACCAAGAACGTGATGCATAAAACCAGCAGGCAGCTAGCATTCTACCTTTTAAAAAGAAACAGTGCAAGGCTTATACAGCAACTGTTTATACCATTTACAAAAGTTTACACAGTAATTCAGCCATACCAATTGTCAGCATCAAATGCATAGTGTCTATAAGATGTCTGCTTGGGTGAACTGTGACAACTACAATTCCTGTGTAAGGTGTGAAATACATTAATTTTAACTATATTTTTCTCCTGCATTTGCCTTCATTTCCTTTATTATGCATAAGATTTAGTTCAACCTTCCATCCTTCCTGGTAAATGAATATTGTTTGTGTCTTTTTCCTTCTCTTAAGCAGAATCTCATGAAGGAGCATACAAACCTGATGAAACCTTCAAAAGAACTTAACATTTGCATTTTTAAAAGAACAGCCTTATCCACAGCTTTTGAGGGAAAGAAAATGAAGCATAGATTTTTTTTTTTTATTAAAGTTCAGTCTTTTCATTTCAATATTGGTTGATCTTCTATGTGTTTTGAATTTACAATTTTCATATCAATGACAGTGGTGGTTCAAATTGACAGGTACAGGTACCTATAATTAGAATGGGAAAGGCTGAACAAAATGTATAACAATAATAGTAATGGCTCATCATTTCCTCTTTTTATAGTAAATTTTATTAAGTTTCAAGAGAAGAATAAAAACTACCAAAAAAAAAAAAAACTACAGAGAGAAAAAAAAAACTAAAAAAGTGAGGAAACACAAGAGAATTTTTTTTTCCAAATTGCATAAAAGTTTGATAGAAATCTGAAGAAATCTGTTTAAAATCCTGGTGAAAGTCAGAAAGAATCTGTTTGAAATCCTCCATATCTCATGCAGTAGATTATGGAGCCCCCTAGGAGCTTAACCAATGAAAGTTGAAGATATGGAAGAGTTCCAAGATATGTTTACATAAAGTGAGAGTGAGAGAACAGACAGTTCTCAAGAGAAAGCGAGAACAGAAAACTGAAGGTTCTAATCAGCTGATTCAACATGTAGGAAAATGCTAATATCTTCAAATTTAATAAAAAAATAATAACAGGAGGACAATTGTTTACTCTCAATCTTTGAAATTTCCTTGGGAAGGAAAACAAAATCCAAATATTAAAAGAATTTTTTTTAAAAAAAAGTAATCCCAAAAGCCCCAGACGGGATGACGCAGCTAGCTCAAAGCCAAAAGGACGGCTAGCGGCCGACGGTGCTGGTGGTGAACAGCGAATCCGATGTTCTAAGGATCAACACACCATTGGAACCTGGAATGTAAGATCTATGAGCCAGGGCAAATTGGATGTGGTTATTGGTGAGATGTCAAGATTAAAGATAGACATTTTGGGCATCAGTGAACTGAAATGGACTGGAATGGACCACTTCACATCAAATGACCACCAGATCTACTACTGTGGACAAGAGGACCACAGAAGAAATGGAGTAGCCTTCATAATTAATAGTCAAGTGGCTAAAGCAGTGCTTGGATACAACCCAAAAAACGACAGAATGATCTCAATTCGAATTCAGGGCAAGCCATCTAACATCACAGTGATCCAAATATACGCCCCAACCACAAATGCTGAAGAAGCTGAAGTAGAGCAGTTCTATGAGGATCTGCAGCACCTACTGGACAACACGCCTAAAAGAGACGTTATTTTCATCACAGGAGACTGGAATGCTAAGGTGGGCAGTCAAATGACACCTGGAATTACAGGTAAGTATGGCCTGGGAGAACAAAATGAAGCAGGACATAGGCTGATAGAATTTTGCCAAGACAATTCACTCTGCATAACAAACACTCTCTTCCAACAACCTAAGAGACGGCTTTATACATGGACTTCACCAGATGGACAACACCGAAATCAGATTGACAGTGGAGGTGAAGAATAGATTTAAGGGACTGGACTTAGTAGATAGAGTCCCGGAAGAACTCTGGACAGAAGTTGGCAGCATTGTTCAGGAGGCGGCAACAAAATACATCCCAAAGAAAGAGAAAACCAAGAAGGCACAATGGCTGTCTGCTGAGACACTAGAAGTAGCCCAAGAAAGAATGAAAGCAAAAGGCAACAGTGATAGGGGGAGATATGCCCAATTAAATGCAAAATTCCAGAGGTTAGCCAGAAGAGATAAGGAATTATTTTTAAACAAGCAATGCGTGGAAGTGGAAGAAGACAATAGAATAGGAAGGACAAGAGACCTCTTCCAGAAAATTAGAAACATTGGAGGTAAATTCCAGGCCAAAATGGGTATGATCAAAAACAAAGATGGCAAGGACCTAACAGCAGAAGAAGAGATCAAGAAAAGGTGGCAAGAATATACAGAAGACCTGTATAGGAAGGATAACAATATCGGGGATAGCTTTGACAGTGTGGTCAGTGAGCTAGAGCCAGACATCCTGAAGAGTGAGGTTGAGTGGGCCTTAAGAAGCATTGCTAATAACAAGGCAGCAGGAGACGACGGCATCCCAGCTGAACTGTTCAAAATCTTGCGAGATGATGCTGTCAAGGTAATGCATGCTATATGCCAGCAAATTTGGAAAACACAAGAATGGCCATCAGATTGGAAAAAATCAACTTATATCCCCATACCAAAAAAGGGAAACACTAAAGAATGTTCAAACTATCGAACAGTGGCACTCATTTCACATGCCAGTAAGGTAATGCTCAAGATCCTGCAAGGTAGACTTCAGCAGTTCATGGAGCGAGAATTGCCAGATGTACAAGCTGGGTTTAGAAAAGGCAGAGGAACTAGGGACCAAATTGCCAATATCCGCTGGATAATGGAAAAAGCCAGGGAGTTTCAGAAAAACATCTATTTCTGTTTTATTGACTATTCTAAAGCCTTTGACTGTGTGGACCATAACAAATTGTGGCAAGTTCTTAGTGGTATGGGGATACCAAGTCATCTTGTCTGCCTCCTGAGGAATCTGTATAACAACCAAGTAGCAACAGTAAGAACAGACCACGGAACAACGGACTGGTTTAAGATTGGGAAAGGAGTACGGCAGGGCTGTATACTCTCACCCTACCTATTCAACTTGTATGCAGAACACATCATGCGACAAGCTGGCCTTGAGGAATCCAAGGCTGGAGTTAAAATCGCTGGAAGAAACATTAACAATCTCAGATATGCATATGATACCACTTTGATGGCTGAAAGCGAAGAGGAACTGAGGAGCCTTATGATTAAGGTGAAAGAAGAAAGTGCAAAAGCTGGTTTGCAACTAAACCTCAAAAAAACCAAGATTATGGCAACCAGCTTGATTGATAACTGGCAAATAGAGGGAGAAAATGTAGAAGCAGTGAAAGACTTTGTATTCCTAGGTGCAAAGATTACTGCAGATGCTGACTGCAGTCAGGAAATCAGAAGACGCTTAATCCTTGGGAGAAGAGCAATGACAAATCTCAATAAAATAGTTAAGAGCAGAGACATCACACTGACAACAAAGATCCGCATAGTTAAAGCAATGGTGTTCCCCGTAGTAACTTATGGCTGCGAGAGCTAGACCATAAGGAAGGCTGAGAGAAGGAAGATTGATGCTTTTGAACTGTGGTGTTGGAGGAAAATTCTGAGAGTGCCTTGGACTGCAAGAAGATCAAACCAGTCCATCCTCCAGGAAATCAAGCCAGACTGCTCACTTGAGGGAATGGTATTAAAGGCAAAACTGAAATACTTTGGCCACATAGTGAGAAGACAGGACACCCTGGAGAAGATGCTGATGCTAGGGAGAGTGGAGGGCAAAAGGAAGAGGGGCCGACCAAGGGCAAGGTGGATGGATGATATTCTAGAGGTGACGGACTCGTCCCTGGGGGAGCTGGGGGTGTTGATGACCAACAGGAAGCTCTGGCGTGGGCTGGTCCATGAAGTCACGAAGAGTCGGAAGCGACTAAACGAATAAACAACAACAACAACCAAGAAAACCAGCTTCTCTTTGCTGTAGAAAGTGTCTCTTAGGGTACATGTACTTAAAAGAAATATAAATTGGGTGATTTAGAAATGGGGTGGCCAGTCTTAGTGTCCCTTTAAGGCTACAGCATGGCATGGAAAGTGATGAAGTCCCTGCCTCCCATGGGGTTCTTACCAGTTGAAAGCAAAATGCTGTTTGCGATCTTCTGGAAGCAAGCAACCATCCGGAGACCAGATGGGATGATTCCAGGTATTCTCGTTGATCTGGAGAATGTTTCTGGGCTTCAGGAAAACCTGCCTGAGCCAGAAAAAAAATACTGTGTTGTCAGCTCCACCCACTGAACCAGCAGGCACAGCCATTCAGTCTGCCATTCCCACTGGAAGCCCCATGGCTCATCATTTCCATTAAGCTATATTCTTCCTCTGAAGGTGATTTATATAAGTCTATACTTCCTAAACTTGTATGCAATTCACAAAAAATATTTACTAGTTCTACATTTTTGTGGTAGTCAATTCATTTCCCCAAATTCCCAGGAGTTGTATTCCTAGTATATCTGGAGAACTTTAGGTTGGGGAAAGCTGGAATATTTCTGGAGCTGGTAATGAAGCTGTTATGCAGCAACCTTACACTACATCTTATGTAGTGTAATTTTCATTGCCTGCTTAACAAATTTTATAAGGATGATTTGTCTAGGACCATATAGGGACTCATTTATACATGAATAGAACTAAACAGGAATGGGGAATAAGTAATTACTCTCACAAATAAAATCCCCATGCACTTGGCTACTGTATGCGAAAAGATAGTCCCATTAGTGTAATAATCTGAACAAACTGATTTTCCAACCCTGCCTTCTCTGGAGCCATGACTATAGACTTCATTATAAGCTTATGGGATCACACATGCTTACAACATCCTCCTTTCAAACATGCATACTCGTATGTTAATATTTTAACTGCATGTATTGCATAGATGAGGATGTTACGGCAATGTTATATGCCCACTCTCCTCACAGTCCAGTTTAGCTTTTCTCACATACAAGTGAATACCCACATAGGGCTGGTGTTCTGAAAGTAAATACCACATCATTATTGAGCAGCAGCTTGAAGAACCATGAGAACTGAATTCTCAACCAGAAAACAAAGATTATGATAAAGTAAAGGTGATAGACTTATCTTCTTCAGAAGAAAGAAATCCTAGGCTGCTTATCAACATTCTTCTTAATAACCATAAGTGACTTTACCACCATTTGGTTGAAATTAACATGGTCTCAGGTGTTTAACAGCTGGTATATAAAGACTCTAATTGGTACAGATCATTTCTACAAGCTTGCTGCTGACAACTTTTTCATTCCCAAGCCACACTTTCTTTTTAATGTTAAACACTGTCAGTGAAAGTTAACATTTCTTCTTTTTTATTATCATTTTTTTTTCTGTATTCCTCCAATGCTTGTAAAATCCAGCTTAACCCACATTTGGAGACTTACTCTGTTACAGAGAATAATCTCCAAGGGCCTCATGCATTTTAACACCTTTTATTGCTTTCATACTTATTTCTTTGCCACATATTTGTTGATTGATAGGACTGAAATAAAATGAGAACCTAAATATTTGGTGCCCATGAGAGTATTTTTTCCCAAGTATCAAAAGTATCAAAATGAAAACTTTTGCAGCCATTTTCTTCCCCACCTCATTTCTGACACAACTAGGCCAATGTATTCTGTCTTGCCAGTGTGGCATGGTTGCCATAGTAACAGGATGTTCTCTCGTATTTTCACATTTTAGAGGAGTTTACTAGTGAAATCCAGACAATTATTTCCTATGTCCTTCATCATGATTTACTTTGCCCTCCATGATAGTATGTCATGTATGCTGGTTAGGATCACTCAGGAAAATAAACAAAAGGAAGAATGGTGCTCAACTTGCAACAGAAGTATGAAGAATTATGAGTTGCTACGAATTGTAGTGGAAGCTGTTCTCTTAAGCCTTAGCTATTAGGGCTTTGGAAATAACATTTAGAATCTCCCTTATTGCTCTCAAGATGTTTCTATGTAAGAATTCAGCATATTGATAAATATGCTCTCAGTGATAAATTATAAGCAGCTGAGATCATGTAAAGATTCTCATCTCAGTTCTGTAAGGGTTTGTTCTAGTTATTAGAGTCTAATGCTGCTAACTACCATAGGTATGTACACATCATCCATTTATTGGACCAGGCATCACTTTCCTTCCATATGTACTTTAAAAAAAATTGAGTAGCATCAACAAAATAGCATGACACTGTTCAACACAGTGACATTTTCATTTGTGCACTTTATGACTGCATATTTTGCTGCAGGTCGCTGTAGATCTAGAATGGACGGGTCATTTTAACTGACAGGAGTAACTATAATTTATTTTCCTAAACACTTCTGGATAAGAATGGTTTCTTCCACACTTACATAATGCTTAGCCTTCAGAAGTCAGCTTTTTATAGACATCCATTCTTCTTTTGCCTTAGCTTTCCCTTCAACATGCTATTTTATGTATATGGTGCTTTTAAACTTGCTTTATGTTGTGAGAGGGCTGAATGGCTACTTATTTTGTTACACATTTCTTCATCACTCTGCAACTTCCCTGACTGCACCTGCTTCCTGACTAAAAAACAAAACAAAAATCTCTTGATTTCTTTCTTTTGTCTCCTAAAATCTGTAAACATCTATTCAAGTAGAGAGAAGGATATAGCATAATTCTCTCACTAAACTAAATCATTTTTGTACAGGTAGTCCTCAAGTTACAACCATTCGTTCAGCAACTGTTTGAAGTTATGGTGATGCTGAATGAATGATACTTACACCTGGTCCCCAAAGTTATGGCTGTTGCAGCGCTCCTGCAGTCACGTGATCAAAATTCAGGCAGCCTGCCCGCACCTACAACTGCAGGGGTGCCTCAACTCCCCCCACCCATCAATGTCCCCCCAATGTCTGTCCTTTTGGCTGCCCTGCACAGCGGCATTCCTCAGCAGCAGCAGCACTGGGGCAAAAGTACAGGCCCAGGGCCTTCAGCAGACTCAGCTGGCCACCACAGTCTCCTGGCCTTTACTCTAGCCCCAGTGCTGCCACGGCCAATGAGTACCACCTCAAGTCCCATGCTGTGGCCAGCCACCCCAGTGCCAAGTGCAAAGCCCAGCTGTCTCCACCATCCTGTGCTCCGCAGGCCTGCTGCGCCCAGCTGTCCTTTACCATCTTCCTCCTGCTACTGATGCTGCTGCTGCTGCTGAGGCATGCCTGGGCTGGCCCTATGTGAGGTAGATGCTGGCCATGCCAGGCCTTCTTCCCGAGGCCATACCTGCCATTCTCCAAATAGCATGTGCCATTCTCATGATGCTTTGAAAGCTTCTGAGGCCTTCTAAAACCTTGCAAGAAGACCATGCCTACCATTCTCATGATGCTTCAGAAGGCTTCAGAAGCTTTCTGAAGGCTTTCTGAAGCATTGTGAGAACAGTCTGCACAGTTTGGAGAATGGTGCGAGGGGCCTTGGGAAGAAGGCCTGGCATGCAGCTGCCTCGCATAGGACTAGGCCAGGTGCACCTCATCAGCAGTGGGAGGAAAACTTTGAAGGTCAGCTGGGGGTGGCAGGGCCAGAGGAGCGCAGGGCAGCAGGGCCAACAGAGTGCAGGATGGCAAAGCCATCAGGGTCAGCAGGGCCATAGAGTGCAGCGTGGCAAGGCTAGCAGAGGTGGTGGAGTGCATGGGGGCCAAACGGGCAGAGATGGGGGAAGATATGTGGGTGGGGGGAGTTAAAGAGGAGGTAGAGGAGGCAGCCCTTATCTTACCAAGGGTTGGGGCTAGGATAGACCAAGCCGGGAATAGCTTGAATCTGAGTGGGTCCTCGCCTAACAACCAGTGTGGTTAATGATGGCAATGGGAAATGCCGGAATTGCCATTGCTAAGCAATGCGGTCACGTGACATTACGCTTTATGACCACATCACTTCACTACCAGTACTATTCCAATATACCACCCCCACATCTTAGAAGACAACTTGCCTTAAAAAGGGAATGGCAGAAATGCAAGGCAAATCAATTATTACCTATACACGAGGATTGCCACGATCAAATATTTAGGCTTAAATCTCGGAACCCGCTGTGGAAACTTGGATAGCAATTAGTCAGAGAAGACTTTGACTTTGAGACAGTATGGTGCCGGGAGTGGGCAACTTCTAACCCAGACCTGTTTAATTTAGTGTCTGATCCAGCACAACACCCTTACGGCTTTGATCTCCCAAGGAAAAACTGGACTGCGCTTAATTGGATTCGAACTAATCATGGCAGGTGCCCATATTGGAAACAAAAATGAGGGCTGGTTGATAATCCTAGCTGTGACTGTGGGAACATCCCACAAACTTTATATCACATTGCGATGGAATGTCCCCTCAGAAGGTTTCCTGGCTCCCTGCAAGAACCACGTCATCTCAAAGGCTAAACAATCTAGATACCTGGCCATAGGTATTATATACTTTAGTAACTGCTCATGCATAACTTAATTTATTCATAATTTTATTCATTGTTTGTATTACATGTTTTTAAAATAATTCATTTTCCCAATGTCCTATATTTTATACACTTTTATATATTGTTTTTGTGATTTTTATGGAACAATGCTGCATTCTGCTATGCCATATGAAATAAATAAATAAATAAACCACATCACTTGGCAACAGAAATTCTGGTCCCAATTACCATTGTAACTCGAGGACTACCCTTATACAGGATAATTATTTGTGAATATTTACTTTTACTTCCTCCAAGAGCTGAAGGCATGAAGATCTCTCTTCATTTTATCCCTACCATGCAACCATTTGAGGTAGTTTGAGTTGAGAAAGAGTGACTGGCTCAGCAGGAAGATTTGTGGGGAAGAGGGGTGCAAAAAGCCAAGATGGCAAGTGCAACTGCACAATCAGAGCCCAGCCCTTTTGTATGGGTTGATGCACATCTTGGTTATATCTGCCACCTTAACCTTTTCACCCCACTGCCAGTGGACATTCTTCAACTCAAAGTTACCTAATCAATTTCCATGCGGAGGATGGATTTGAATTAGGATCTCCTGAGTCCTACTCAAACACCTTAGCCACCATACCACATTGACTTTCTGGATATGAAAAACTTCATCTATCACTACACCATTCTGGCTGACTTGAATAGTTGAACATGTCTGGTTTATATACAGGAACATGAACTCACACTACATATGTGTATTTGGGGAGACAAGCTCACATATTTTGGCTTTTTCCATGAAGCCTAATTTGCTTAAATCCAGTTATTTAACTCTGGATTTAAAATATGTGACCAATTTTAAACAGGTAAGTAACATTTTACAAAAAAAAGAAAAAGAAAAGAAAGGAGAACCAGTTGTGACCTTAACAAAGGTTCTTAGTAAAAAAGCAAATCATGCTGAGTTTACAAAAAAACAAATTGGTAGATTCCAAACTCTTGTTTAATGAAATGAATATCACTTAGCAATAGTTCTAGATTGTTTTAATTAAATGAGAAAATGTTCTATTAATTCTAAAGAACAATATAATTACCTGCAGAAACCAAAATATATTCAAAAGTTTTGAGGCAAGTTCTCCCAACTGCTTGCATAGACTATTACCTGTACAAGCATAGTTACAGTTGGCATAATTGACAATACAAGCCACTGTGAAGTGAAACGTCAGGTTCTTAAAAGATCTATCAAGTTCCCTTCAGTATAGCTCATATTTCATGCAAACCTGCTTCTTGGCCAGTCACTTTCTTTCGTTCATGTTCCCAGTACTTCGACAAATGCTAAAAAGTCAAAGTATTTTCTAATATTAGACTCCTGTGCATATCTAGACCAAAGAAAGCCAGTTGAATGTGATTTGTAAATATATGTAAAAATCACTACAGTTGAGAATAAATAACACATAAGTAAAATAATGATGTGCAGGTGTGGATATCTGAATGCCAGAAGGTATGTTTTCCAGCTCAGCTTTCCTGCAATTATTACTTTATTTTTTACTTTTACCTTTATCTTTACCTTGATGTTGGATATGTAGCAATCAGAAGGGCAGGCTTCTGTTATCCAATGCAGTTCAGATGTTTCCTATGGCTTAACAATCAAGAGTGTGTCTTCCTAATTAATTAAAAATGGAATTAAATGGAATCCCTTAACTTCCATTCATTTTAAAAGCATTGCAAATAATGAATGGGTATAATGGATCCTCTTGGCTGCCCAGCCTACACCACTTGCCTTCCTGAACATAAAAGGAATGGGGAAATTGGAAGCTGACCAGGCATGTACAATAGTACACTATTAATTTAACTGCAATATAGTTCCTTCCCTCTCCTTTCTGGATCACTTTTAGTGTCATATTCCCACTCCAAAATTATTGAATTATGTGGTAAGTTGGAGAAGAAATGTTGTAACTCCTCATGTCTGATGTGAATATTACTGTATATTTTTTCAGTTGTATGTTTTTTAAGTTGTTTCTATGATTGCTGTGCAGTACTTTGGCCATTACATTTTGCTGTAATGTTGGAGAAATTTTTGAGTTACACTTAAGAGAACATATTAAAGACTAGCTAAACCTAACTCCTAAATTATAAACTAAAGTTATATTAAATTGCAAGAAGTAAATTATGGCTTGATGGTAAGTTAACCATTTAATAAATTCTAGGAGCATTTTAGTGCATCCTCTTTTTAAACGCTTTATTCTTATTTTTTCTTTAATTTTTTCCCTGACACCTATTAGTTTAAGCTAATATTATTTATTTGCTACTCACAAATTCTCAATTTATAATATTATAATATCAGATTTCCTGAACTACTTATAGTGTGCCTGCATTCTTTAAATCTTGCTCTTAGGCATTATCAAATAGCTAAGAAATATTAAAAAACAAATGATGTTTTTCAGCACAAAATCTGCTAAATCCTTAGTGGTTTGAAGACATTCTGAAGTCTAGTGATCTCAATTTGTATTAGATAAAAACATTTGCAGTGTACTTAATTTTAGATTTTTTGATTATTTGAAAGCATCCTATAACCATAGAGTCTAATTGAACAGGTAATATTTTTTCCTTGGTGTAAAATGTCTCATTGAAGTGTCTATAAATTATATGGAACCTATTATACTGGCTGTGAAACATTTCTCAAGCCCTCACAATAATCATCTGGTTCATATCTTGATGATTTATCACTATTAGAAAATAATAAATTATAAATAATTTCAGTGGGCTGTTGAAATGAAGAACTACATTCTAGTAGCTGGGAAGAGATAACATGGTTTTATTAAATGATTATGGCATAATTTTTAGGTTATCAGAAACAATATGGAAGGAATTGTTTGAACTTTAGTATCCATTCCTGCAGCAATTGGCACTGTTAAACCAGGCATGAGAACATTGATATGTCAATAAATTCTTCATAAGTAATAAATAAATCCATGATGAGAAGTTGGTATAACATGTTTCCCTAATGGCCTCCTGCTGTCTTTTTAGTTTTTCTACCATCACCCAGGTAAAAATCTTTCTTGAAGTGTTCTGAATTGACAAATTTTTCATGATTTGAAGATTATGGCATCTAATTCTACATGAAAGAATGTCTACCTTCCTGCAATGCTCCTGTAAGAATTTAAAGCACTTCAGGTCTTCACTTAACTGTGAATAAAATAACATCCAATAACATCGGGCATCAGGCATTGTGACATTTTATTTTTCTTGTAGATGTTGCCATGCTGGCAGCAGGTGAATGAGAAGACGCCCAACTAAGCCTGTTGAAAACCACCCTTTTCTTTGTCCTCTTCCCATTACTTTCTATCCTTTGGTTTGCAGGGAATATTTGACATCATTCTCCCAGTAACTACCCAGAATGAATACAAGTGAACAAATATGGTCCAGGTTGCTAAACAATTATTCCCTTTTTAATAGTACAATTTATTTGCCTAATCTACTTCATTTTCTTAATTACACTTTTCATATGACATCTCAGCAAACTCTTTCTCAAAGCTGAATAAAGATGGTGACAAGAAAACTCCTTGTTACGTAATGTCTTAAGGAGAAAAAAAAGAATGATCAGTCATATCCTGCCATATTTGTCTTGGGATATTTGACAAACAGGTCCCAATTAACTTCAGATAGCTCCACATTACTAAAATATTCTTTCTGCAGTTTGGTATTCAGTAGAGAATACCGTACATCTATATGAATATGTACATACGTTCCTATATTTAGGCCAATTCTATGCTCCTAAATATAGATGAGACAATATGTGTATCCATGCCCTTAGGAATCATTTTTGTTTGCTGCCATCTTCTGTTTACAGAAAATGATGCAAGCAGAATCATATCCACAGCAGCAAATCTTTTTTCCTATCTCTGGTAGAACAGGACATAGAACAGAAGAAAAGCATCAGAACAGCCACGTTGTTATATCTGATGTCCTTATGCTTTATGTCAATTATAGTTATAAAGATAAGAACAGTCCAGCTGGGTCAGAGCAAAGACACTGCTAGCCCAGCATCCTCTACCCTATACCGACATCAGCCACAAGGAAGAACAGCTGTTTATAACTCTGTCACACATCCATTTCTCTAATCCTCTTTTGAAGTCATCAGTATTATTAATGCCTTGGTTTCCAGACATTATCTGTGTTGTGAAGAAATAATTCCTTCGCCTCTCTTGTCCCTCTGCTGCTAATCAACTTAATTGGCAATCTAGATAATCAGAAAAAATGCACATAAATATATCATACCTTTACTCAATTTGTGTTTGTTTAAAATTATAAAGTCCAAATAGTTTAACCTTTCTTTGTAGGGTAGCAATCCAACCCCCTGATAGTTTTAGTTGCTGTTTGTTTTTAGTTGAAAATGTCTTATTCCATGTAGTTCCTTCTTAAAAGAGGACCAGGAGTTACAGTAAAATAGAGTCCACCAATGGAATGGATTCTTTCCTCTTGCTTCTGTGCACTTGCATACTCTGTACATGTATTTAGGAGGCTGAGAAGAATATGTCTGGAGTAAAGTGATGAGGAAGGGAAAACAAAGTTGCATGAAATGTCTATTTATATAATACAGGAGATAGTAGGTGAGTTGTTCTGAGCAATGTAGTAGTCTTGTGAGCATATTTATTTAAATTTGGAGTCTTGTAAAGGGTTAGGGTTGGGGTTAGGGCTTTTCTCTGAGGCAGGCAATATCCAGTCTCAAAGTTAGAAAGCTTTCTCGGCATCTCTAGATGAATGGCACAGACAACTATCCTGAGAGAACTACTCTAGGTTCTAACTTCAAGGATGGATGTAGAAGAATCTTGCTATTGATCCTGCCTGGAAAAGGTAAGGGTCTTTCACTCTCAGCAGATCTACAGAAGTTTAAACCGTTGCAGTAATAACATCTGCCTTTTTGTCCTTCTCCAGAAAAAACATACAGTCACTTTTGAGAATATATATGAGGTGGCTAGGCTCTTTGTTTGTTATTTTCACAGCAAAATTGCCCCATATGCTCATACTTGCATGGATTTTTCCCAGATGGTGCTTCCCTTTTGCTGTGCTTTTTGGACTGACCATGTGACCACCCAACCGAGCATAATCATGTAGTGCAAGGTTCCTCAACCTTGGCAACTCTAAACTGTGCAGACTTCAACTCCCAGAATTCCCCAGCCAGCTTTGCTGGCTGGGGAATTCTGGGAGTTGAAATCCGCAGAGCTTAGAGTTTCCAGGGTTGAGGAACCCTGGTGAAGTGATTACAGGAAGGGCTGCAAAGAAAAGTAAGACTCTGAAGTGGGCCATGTGATGTTATAAGCACATGGGCCTTTT
Organism: Candoia aspera; assembly: GCF_035149785.1. NCBI lineage: Eukaryota > Metazoa > Chordata > Lepidosauria > Squamata > Candoiidae > Candoia > Candoia aspera. The sequence goes on from NC_086155.1 coordinate 168,735,730, forward strand.
TTTTTCCTGAGAAAGTGAAGAAAGACCTAAGAACCCAACCATCATGTGAATTTTCAAAAATAGCATCCTTCCTTTTTTCTCCTAGGTAAGGGTAGGAATTATCCTTTCAAATTGTTAACTGGATTTACAAATAGCACTAAACATTCAACAAACAAACCATGGTGAACTGAATCAGTGATTTCTTTTTTCTGTTTCAGAAAAAGAATAGCATTGCATTGACTAAAATAATACAGATGGTATGTAAATCTAGAGGCCATAAAATTAAATACCTCTTTTTTTATGATAGGCTCAAGTATCCATTATCTGCTACTTTATCAGAAGTCAGTTGTTCACATCTTTAGTTTTCATGAATATGGCTTCAGTAGCATGTAGTGATGACCCTGAATTGTAGAAATATTAGGGAAATAATTCACCCTAACCACAGTTTAGTGAAAGACATATTATGTATTTTTTCTCAAGCAATAACCAATATAGCAAGTTTCCAGTGTACAGTTACACAAAAAGAGTCAGTAAAATGACTTGAAAGAAAAAACTTCAGGAATAAAATGAACCAATCAGGCTGCAGACATAAATTGTACCTCTCGTGATAAATACAGTTCTTAATGTCTACAATTTAATCAATTCAGCAGCACCTCATTAATCCTCTTATATGAAATTCAAAATGCTCATTAAGACCCTCAAGTAAGGCATTTTTAAAAAAAATTAAACTTCACCTGATTTGATAATATGCTTTTTATTTTAATCAAATTTACATTTGTGTGATTGAAGATAATCTTGAGCACAGAAACTCAAAGACTATTTTGGAATAACTAATCATTTCAAATATTATGCAAGCAAGCCTTGATCCAACCTATTTTATTTTTCCTTTAGCAAAAGCCAAATTTAATTAAATTTAATTTTGGGACATTATCTGCATCCTAAATAGTACTATTTAGTACTGTATTAAATAGTACTATTTTGTACTATTTTTTCTCCTGAATATATTTGCTAAGCTTATATACTGAAAAACAGCCAACATTTTCTCAGAGAAGATGTGCGATTTCCTTCTTCATGTCTGGGTGTTTCTTTGGTTAATGAAGCAGCCTCACTCCCTTTTCCTTAAACCCTGAGATTTTATATAAAGCAATTGTGCATCATGGCTCTTAGCTGCAGCTGGTGACATCATTGACATAACAGTTCACATTGTATCCAGTCAGTACAATACCCTGGCTCAGACTGTCACCAATTAAAGATACCGGGCTGCTGTAGCAATTGCAATGTTTGTTACCAAGTGGCTGGCTGGGGTTTCTGGGAATTGAAGTCTATGCATCTTCAAGTTGCCATGGCTGAGAAACATTGCATGTATCCTAGACTACTGATGGTCAAACCACAGAAATAAAGGATGATGTAAGCTCTGTGCAGTGCTTTGGATTTGATTAAAAATGCTTCAGAATGTGCGGAGACACCAACAGCATCTGCAGAGGGAGTCAAAATCTGCATGATGGAAGGTGATGCACCACAGTCCAAGCCCTGCCCCTGTTGTATATGCACTGATGTTGGATTGTGATGCAATGCCTGCCATGTTGCAGAGTCTGACCACCCTGTAGGACTTGTCTGCAACTGCTTAAACCAAATACAATGTCCTGGAATTATGCTGTAGTGGGTAGCTTGTGTAGAAACATCCATAGGGTAGGTTAAAAAAGGCAAGTTGGTGGCTGTGACCACAACATTGCAACCTGTACCCATTTTATATGTGCATCAACACACACACACACACACACACACATACATACATACATAGATACACATACACATACACACATACATACATGTAAAAAAGGGAGTAGAGTTTTGATTGCATGGTCACAGCTACCTTTTTCCCTTCTTTTCCCCCCTGTGCAGATGCCCCTGCAGATAGATTTAAGGAATTGCAGGTAGCTGCTGAGTGAGTGCTCCAACAGGCTGCAAAGCAGCTTTTTGCCTTTGATTCAAATGGCCGCATAACCTTATGTTCTAGCCTTATATTCATAAGCAATCATCCCCCAAACGGAAGGCAATGTTCTATGCATTTGGAACATGGTTATTGCTCTAGTTTCAGAACAGAAGTGAAGGACCTCATGTTCACAACTACTTTCCAGAGTAACCTATGAACATAGAAAATAATATGAAACATCTTGGGATGAATGGTGTTGGAAAAACCCTAAAAATGGCTTGGAAGGATATTATTGTTGAATTCACATTTTTAAAATCCTGCAATTGCACACTTTTAAGATGTGATTTGATATGGAAGAAGTATCATGTTTCTAATGAATTGGGCTTTACTTACTTCAATCACCCTTTCATCAGTGATTATTCTATTCTTACTAGAGTAGATTTTCCTGGACCTTCCCTTTTCATTCTTTTGTGCCTTGATTGTATAAGGATAAGTTTTATTTTTTTTTAGGAAGACTCTACCTTGCTGTCTCATTATAGCACAATTTTCTATTTCCTTTTTAAAGATATTGGCTGTTTCGCTCTGTAGATAAGCAAGGAAAAGAAGAGTTTTTTCCTTGAAGGTTTCACATTCGAGTATTTAACATATGCTATTAAGTATATCTTCCCTCAGCTTATTTGTAAGGGCAACAGCTTCAGCCTAATTCAGAAACCTTGGTAAAAGCCAAGGCCTACTTGTTGAACTGAGCAGCAGCACAGGAGCTTTATGAAAAAGAGATAATAGTTTAAAAAAAATCTTTTGGTGCTTTACTTCTTGCATGAAATGCTACTGTGGGTATGGAGAAGGAGGGAGAATCATGACTACATAGACTGACAAGTTCATTGTCACCCAGATTGACACTTGTGATGGAACCATCATTGATTGGTTGCCCCATATAGCTTTTGGGCAGTTCATTGAGATCTTGGAGACAGAAAATTGCACTTCCCCAGGTAGAGAGATTGAGGCTGGGCAGGCTGGGGATGGGCCAGGTATCAATCAAACTTCACTCAAGATTTGGGGGCTTTGAGAGTTCTGTGAACGTTCCAAAGTAGCAATTACAAACATCAAAAGGCAAAAAGCAAACACAGAGCTCAGAATTTCTCTGACTGGTTATTCCAGTCTCAGATTAAGTATTGCAATCCATCCAGGGGAGCAGCAGGATTATTGGCACTGAAGGGTGCTGGAAGAGTCTCAAGACAGTGATTAGGAATGTACTGTGGCCCCTGATCAATCTCTCTATAGGAATTTAAAGGCCTGTGTGATAATGTGTTACAATTGGTTTATAATCTCAAACTGGTCTGGTCCATAAATAATTTTGGAATACTCAGGGGTGTCACTCCTAAACTGGGAGAGTGACTCCAACAGATCCCAGGAACAACATCAGAGCTCTCTTCTGTCCAGAAGAGTGCAGTGCTAGGAACAGCTAAGATACTGTGTAGAACCCTCAAACTCCCAGGCCTCTGGTAGAGGACCTGAGGTTGAGGAAGACACATACCACCCATAGGGGTGAGAGGGGAATTTATGCACATGCACACAAACACTCAAGAAGACTGGAATTCTGTTTTTCTGAATCATGCTCCAAAATCATGCACCAATTTGAACAGACTATTCTCCTGGGAAATGTGAAGTAAGTTGGGTTGTTCCTGGGCATTAAATTCCACCATGAAGTGAGTCTGGAAGCCTCTGTACAACACTGTATGGCACTGGTTGGATACTCCAAGGCAAATTAATTACATAATATAACAACAACAACAAAAAAAGTCTGAGAAGGAATTCAATTTTACTTATGAAGGTGATATAAACTACCTAATCTTCATCCACAGCTAGAGACATTAACACTTGATTATATAACAACATTTACAACCTTTCAGTGCTTCTCTTTGGGGTTTAACAGGTTTGCCTAGAACAGCCAAAAATACTGAAGCAGCAGTGTTAGTACTGAGCACAGCAAGACTTCTTTTGCACAAGAAACAGTGAATCAATAAGGTATTATCTGAGTGCCATTCTCTAATTTCTGCTAGTGTTGCTGTTAATGCTCCCTAGTGTTCTTTGGGAATTTCTTACCGTTCGGCTATTATACAACAATCTGCCTGAGGAAGAAAAGGAGAGAAAAAGAATAAGAGGACTATAGCTTATGGCAGAAGTAGTTTAAATTCAAAAAGAAGAGTGGTTTTTTAAAATAGTTTTTAAAAGCCATCAGAAACAAAGAAAGGTCATGGATTATAAGGAGCAGCATAGCTGTAGCTGCTACTGTAGTTCGCAGTATTTTTCAACCTTGGCAACTTTAAGATGTGCGGACTTCAACTCCTTGCTTGCTGGGGAATTTTGGGAGTTGAAGTCTATACATCTTAAAGTTACCAATGTTGAAACACACTGCAATATTGTAATCAGATGATTTAGGCTGCATGGCTGAATGGTCCTAATTGTGGTCGTTAAGTGAGGACTATCTGTATAATGCTTTTCCATGAAGCTCTGTCCAATTTTCTAGGAATGGCAGTGCTATGAGAGAGATTCTTTTGCCTTTTCTTTTCCTCTTAAACTCCTTTATCTAAAAAAACCCAGGGAACACAAACAGACAGATAAAATTCTGTACAATTCACATTGTATCCATCCCCAGTTATGCTATGGTTAAGTCTGTCCATGTGTTGTGAGACACAATGAGAACTCTTTAATCTCAGAACACAAGGACAGACTCAACCATAGTTTCAACCAGAAACTGTGAGCATCCTAAACCAAGCCAAATCCAAAAATGCCAGAGAATTCCTGGAAGCCTGGCACTCAGACAAAGCAGCCATCAACAGACACATAGAGGTAAACAACATTTACATACCATTCAAAAGAGACAATAGAAAAGCCAAAAGACCAGTACACTCCCTTGCCAGCAATCAACACCCAGATATGCAAATATCAACACTAGGATTAACACCAGAATGAACAATAAAACAGCACAATATACCCTAATCAAGGAACTATTAACTCAATCAGTCAGCCCAGCAGCAAACAGCAGCCCAATCAAAGAACTCCCAAGGAGAGAACAACACCCCCACCAACACAAGCTGGACAGACCACGGTATATAAACAGAGAGCAAGGCCCACTCCCTTTTCGCACTGAAGATGTTGCCTAGTCTGGCAATGAAATGTCTGCAAGAAAACAACAAGGCTCAGAGAGCACCAAGGACTCCACAAAAATGTGATAATTTATTTCCAGTTTCAACTCTGCTCTAATTCATAGTAATCTTTCAGCTCACTATAACAAATTGACTTAGTACTTTGTTTAATAGAAAATCTGATGTACATCAGATAGAAAATCTGAGGTACTGTAGTAGCTGTTCATATGGCTCTAATTCCTAATTTTATTGGATTAGTAACCACTAATTTATGTGGTTCTTTGGTTCTTTGAGAATATTTTTATTTTCAGTTCTGGAATAGTGCTCTATTCTTGGTGATTAACTAATTAACAACAGGCACCTAATTTCTTGCTTTTCTCTTTTGATTTTAAGTTAACTGATTTTGGGTAAGTAATTAATTATTTGGAAGTTGCAATTCTTGGAAATATAACCTCTTCCACAGGTCCTGGGTTAAATTATACTTATTCTGGTATAAAAATGTAGTAGTATAGTATGAGCTCTTAATTAAATAAGGGTTGAAAATTACTTATTGACTGGGCTGTTCTCCAAGAGTACAGGTGGGCCCTTATTAGCTAGAAATGTGAGAATGGATCCATAATTCCACCAATTTATAAATTAGCATATGCAAATTAATTCTTACCCAATGTGTTCATTTTTTTCTTAATATCATTAATATACAGAGATCCACTTTCTATGGTAAGTTGTCTAAAAAGGAGAATAACGGAAGCAAGTAGAGCCTGGTTTCTGGAATTCTTTTCATCTTCCTAATTTCCAGCAGTGGCTAGAGGTGGTGTCCATATTTATTTTTGTGTAAAAAAGTAATGTGTTTTGTGTGAGGGTCTAATTGGGTGAATGCATACTGTATGTGTTGTGTCTGTGTGTGGTGTATATAAGTGTATGTGTGTATGTCTCCCCTCATGTTGCATTGGTGTGTTTGTGTGTGTGCATTGGGAAGCATAGCACAGGGTGCATGTGCTCCAGTTTGGCTCATGTGACCATGAGGGAGAGGAGATTAGAATGGTGTAGTTGGTAACATGCTGAACTATTGACCACCTGCTTTTCCTCTAGGGATGCCTTGGAGAAAGATTTTCTGGAACGTCCTTCTCTGCAGCCCCTACCCAGACCCATGCATTTTCAAGCTTGATCTGTCTTTCATTGGCTTCTCCCACCATTCCAAATTTGGTCTCATTCCAAATAGTCCACCTGAAGACTATTTCTTTAGTTTTCAAAATTCTTCTGGGTTCTTGTTGTTGAATTTGTAGAGCCTAGTTGTTGTTTTTCCCCCCATCTTAGGACAGTTCTAGATTGCAGACATGAAGGTTTTCAACAACTGCTAAATTTCTGGAGGTAAGACTAAGCAAATTAATTTGAATGGAAGGATGGGTAGATTGTTGATGGTTAAAAAAAATCTCAGGGAGTTCTCTGGACCCTGAACTTGAGTTCCATCATCTTGGCCTTCAAACAAAACAAAACAAAGCAAAAAACAAACCTAAAATCACAATTATAGTTTAAGGGAATTATTAGTGCTGAACCTTAGATTGGTGGCTATGTTTCTTGCATCAAAGTCTTAAGTTGTTTACATCATATATTTAGGAATACAGTTTTAAATCCCAATTTATCCACTGCATTAAAGAGATAAGCCTACCTTTTTATGTTAAATTCTTTTTCCATCCATAAAGATTATATATTATGATCACTGTTTCAGGCTGTTGCTTACCAAGATAAAAACACTCTGATGATTACATTTGAGAGTCTATAAACTGATCAATTATATTTGAAGGAATTACGGTAAATATTTCTTATTTGTGTCTTTCTCTTCTAATGCATTATTCATTAAAGTCTGCTATTCTCAGCAAACAACTCTGAAAATTGCAAAGCTATACTAAACTACATTTTGCATATGGAGGAATTTAAATGTTTAAAGGCAAACAGTTAATTCAGAAGTAAGTGATGGATTATGCTGCATATTACGACCTAGATTTCATGGTCTTCAAAATTAAGTCTCATATCCAAAATAGTAATTTCATGATAATTTTTATTAAAATCCAAACCATTATATATGAATAAGGAGAGTTGATCATCTAGATTTCTAGAAGAAGCTTTTTAGGATTATAAATATACTTAGAGACATAGACATCTGCAGCTAGCCACAATGATATTAGAATAATAAAGTGTGTGTCATGTTCTTTTATACTTCTGCTTGGTGGCGGGATATGCCCTGTAGTTACAATACTTCGGATTTTTTGCTTGTTCCATGTCCTTCTCCTCTGGACTTGGGAGTCTCCAACAGTTTATTTATGTACATTCATAGATTTCAGTGCATACAGATTTAAATTAAAATATACTCTGTAAATGGTTTAGCACTATATGTGGTTCACAATATTAATATTCAAGCCACAGTATCATAGGCTTTCTTGCATCAAACAACATCAAAGAGAGTTTTACTGCCTGCTTTTCTCTTGTTCCAGGTAGACCTACTTTCTGCTATATGCATATATCTAATTTGTCTCATCTTTTTTACCCCACCCATTACTGACCATTTTTTAATCCAAATACATTTTTGTAATCCTAGTGGCTATCAGCAGCCTTTTTTAGTCCACTGACACTCAGTAACAGTTATCATTTGCTATTTTGTCAGGTATTAAGAAGCATAGACATCAGTGAGAGTTACAGTCAAATTTTTTTTTTCAGGTTTTACTAAAATATGTAATATATGTGGGAGGAGCGGGAAGGAGGGAAATGTAGCTACATATTTTATAGAAACTCAGCTGAAAGTAAAAGAAGTGAAATGGTTCTGGATTGATATTATTGTCAATGTATTCTTTGGTTCTTTTGCTCTCAGAGATATTTGCAAATATCTGATAGGAATAACTTATTTGCCTGTACAGATCGCAGAAGGCAACATTTTGCTCAAGCTTCTGAATGTGCTTCTCAAAACAGCCACTTGAAACAGCTACAGTCACTCAGTCTGGCCGCTTTGAAGCTTCATGAGATTTTATGATCGTGTGTATGCGTATATAGAAGCTTATTCCACTAGGATTGCTATCAATGAGTCTTGGAGTGGCTGTGACTATTTTCCAGTGTTGTAGATCAGATGGAGCAAGATGCTTTGCTTGTGACTAAAGCACCTCACTGAATGATTTTCATAGAATTAATAGATCCCATCACTGTTAAAAAACAACCTTCATTTCCTCATTCAAACTCACATGTATTCATAAAGAATATAGAATGTATGCAAAAGATTAATAGAGGCAAAATTAGGGCAATCTCATGTTAGACTTTCCATGAAAGCCTGTTTTAGGATGCTTTAAATATGTTGCAGGAAAGATAACATCTTTGACTGTGACACCATGCCATTATTTACAATCCAATGATTGCAATATTACATTGAGGAACTTTTAGACCAAAAAGGTGGAGACTTAATTATTGCAAGAACATATTGCAAGAACATATTGAATCAAAGTGTTGACATGAATTGAAATGCTTCTCCAAACCAACTTCTCCAAACTAACTTAATTTCTGATGTTTCCTTATCTTCACTATGGGATTTCAGTAAAGCATTTATGAGGATATATGGATTAGTGAATTGAAGCAACAAGAGTTAAAACATAAGCAGATCCCAGTCTGGATTTGTAATCAACTGGACCTAATGGAAGTAAATGAAACTCATAAGAAGAAGATGAATTTTGCTAAATGGAAATATTTTGAAAAAAGTGTAAAACTGTACAAACAGCTTACCAACTGTGAAAGGAATAAGTGAAAATAATTACCACCGCTATCTGGAATGGAAATAGACATGTTTCAACAAGAGAGAGATGATGACTATTGTTAACTATTACTCCTGATTACACAATAAATGGAGAGTAAATCTGAAAAAAAAATGAAGAGTAGCTAAATGCAATATAGCTTACAAAATTTAGAGATCAACAATAGGAAGTGCTCAAAAATTAATTACATAAGACAAATTACATAAAACAAAAGAAGCAATATAGAAATTGAACAAATCCCCAAGAGCAGGCAGGTTTTTGTGTTTTTTGTTTTTTTCCTGCAATGTAAGTCCTTTCAGGAAATTTTGATTAAACCATTAACTCAGGTAATAAGTGTGATTCAGCCACATCAAGCCTTACCTCTTCTGTGGCAAGGAACTTTTATTTCCCTGATTTATAAACACAGGATTTATCCAACCACCCAGAGCTGTAAAAACCTATGTCTTCATCGATTGTACATTACGACCTTTTTACAACAATACTTTTACAACAAGATTCATATAGTCATATGGAATTTACCTGAAGAAGAAGAACAGTTATCTGTAACAAGCAACAGGATTAATATTACTGATAAAAAGATTAGATACCTGGAAATTCACATTACCAAAAAAAAAAAATGATTTATTTATGAATAATTATTCACTGATTAGGAAAAGCATAATGGCTGATATTTAAGATGGAGAAAGCTAAAGTTGGCTAGAGTAGCAGCAGTAAAATGAATTATTTTACCAAGTCTTAATTTCCCATTTCAAAGGATTCCAATAAGAATTGAAGACAAGATATTAAACAAGTGGCAAAGAAACCTAACTAACTTTATATGGTCCAATAAAAAACTGAGGATGAAGCTTAAGGTTGTACAAGACATGAAAGAACCATACAGACTGGCAGTCTGTAATATTTTAAACTGTATGTAACATTTTAAACTGTAATGTCAAGCCATTGGTCTAACTTGGATTACAGGTTGGATTATATCACATAATGGCTGGATTGCTTCTATCGAGGGGGCAGCATAAATATCTTTGGTTCAATAAAAACAGAAATATACAATATATAAGAAATCATTCGAGCCTCATGTGGCACAGAGTGGTAGGCAGTAGTATCACAACCAAAACTCTCCCCATGACCCAAGTTCGATCCCAGAGGAAGCTGGATTCTTGAGTAGCCGGCTCAGGTTGACTCAGCCTTCCATCCTTCCGAGGTTGGTAAAATGAGTACCCAGCTTGCTGGGGAAGGTGACGACTGGGGAGAGCAATGGCAAACCATCCCGCTAGAGTCTGCCAAGAAAATGTCGCGAAAGTGGTGTCCCCCCAAAGGGTCAGACATGACTCGGTGCTTACACAGGGAATGTTTCACCTTTCACCATAATACTGAGTCAAATGTAATTGAGGAAGAAAGATATCCAACTGTGTGCTCTCTCTCTCCCTGTCTGTATGTATAAGTACAGTATACAGTATGTACTGTTTATGTATAAGTATATGCATTTGTATTGTAATCTTCAGTTACATGATATATTACAATGCTAGACTTTTTCTTTGATCCACAAATTTGCAGTTCTATAAGCATAGCTTAGATACCTTTAGTGAACCTTGTGCCAGAAATTCAGACCTGAATGTATACTTATCTTTCCTTATTAAAACCACACCTTCTATGTGTCTAAGAGCCAGTACATTTATCTTGACTATTCATATATATGGAAAAATGGGGCATATAGTTTTATGGAAATAGATGTGAATTCTTCAAACTCAGGGCACTCCAAATTTAGATCTAGTTGTGTTATTACTTGTTGAGGCACACACATCACTATACCAGTTCTTTGTCTTTGTATGTAAACAAGGAAAAGGAGATAGACACCTTGATCTCTAACAATTATGAAGAAGAGGGAATTTGCCTAGCTAAGGTGCAACTCCCTTCCCCCTTCTCTTATCCAGAAGAGGAGGAGATAAGGGTATATTATAACACTGAAAATCAAAAACCCATAAAGATCTTCATTTTTTGTTGTTTATTTGTTCAGTCGCTTCCGACTCTTTGTGACTTCATGGACCAGCCCACGCCAGAGCTTCCTGTCGGTCGTAAACACCCCCAGCTCCCCCAGGGATGAGTCCGTCACCTCTAGAATATCATCCATCCATCTTGTCCTTGGTCGGCTCCTCTTCCTTTTGCCTTCCACTTTCCCTAGCATCAGCATCATCTCCAGGGCATCTTGTCTTCTCATTATGTGGCCAAAGTACTTCAGTTTTGTCTTTAATATCATTCCCTCAAGTGAGCAGTCTGGCTTGATTTCCTAGAGGATGGACTGGTTTGATCTTCTGGCAGTCCAAGGCACTCTCAGAATTTTCCTCCAACACCACAGTTCCAAAGCATCGATCTTCCTTCTCTCAGCCTTCCTTATGGTCCAGCTCTCGCAGCCATATGTTACTACTGGGAATACCATTGCTTTAACTATGCGGACCTTTGTTGTCAGTGTGATGTCTCTGCTCTTAACTATTTTATTGAGATTTGTCATTGCTCTTCTCCCAAGGATTAAACGTCTTCTGATTTCCTGACTGCAGTCAGCATCTGCAGTAATCTTTGCACCTAGAAATACAAAGATCTTCATTAGGTTAGTCTAAATTTTACTACAGATGCAAATGTAACATTTATTTTATTTTATTTTATTTATTTATTTATCTAATTTGTCCCCACCCATCTCCTCCCATCCACTTCTTTTGAAATTTAGAATGTAAGAAATTTATGGGCTTCTACACTAGGAATGAAACAGTGATTGCCATACCACATAAAGAGAAAAAAACACAGCCACAATTCTGTAAGGGAGAACAATTGCCTCTCAAGGACCATGAAAAGGAGTATGGTTTAAGGCCTTGTTATAATTCTTTTCCTAATATTATAAGAAAGGTTGTCCAGAAACAAAGTTAAGAAAAGAAACAGTAACAGTAACAGAAGATTATCATCTGTGGCCATTATACCTTAAGATAAAGAAAACAGTGAGGAAAATAGTTTTATGCAATACTGATCTAAATTGAGAAACATAGGTCTAGCTCCACATTCATTTTAAATAAAGCAGTTTCTCGACCTTGGCAACTTTAAGATGTATGGACTTCAACTCCCAGAATTCCCCAGCCAGCATTCCATTCTGGGAGTTGAAGTCCATATATCTTAAAGTTGCCAAGGTTGAGAAACACTGAAATAAACACTTCTTTGGCTGAAATTATAACAACAAGAACATCAACAAACTCTTATCCTGGAGAAAGTACTACTTTATTGAATACAATACAAATTAATTTTGAGTAAATGTGGTTGAGATTCATAGACTGATTTTTACATATCCTGCTAAGCCACAATGCAGATTATTTGCTTTGCGTGTTTTGTGAATTTAGCTATTATGGTTTCTAAGACATCGATTTTTTTTCTTTTTTGCACAGGAAACTGGGCTTATGATTAAATATACTGTGGATATTTTTTTTTAAAATGACTGAAGATAAATATGAAAGAATGTTAAGGAAATTTTAAGGAATATTCATTTTAATCTGTTTTGAGATTATTATCCAGAAGAGTAGTTTCCAGTGATGCATAATAGCAAATAAAGACTTTAGCCTCTGCTAAATCAGCACAATTTTTGGTTCACTGTCTTCTTTCCCGGAAACTAAAATCAATAAAATTCATCACAACAGTAAATAAGCACATTCCAAGTAGATTCAGTCATGTTCTTTTGTGCAGAACTTCCAAAGCACCTTGAGATATAGTTCAGTGATTGCTAAATAATAAAAGAATGAACATTTATTGTGTATTTAACCTTTGTAACACAGATAAAAGGTCAGAATCATTATAATGTTTAAAGTCTAATAGAGGGCCGATTAGCTACCTTAATTTATTATACAGTACATGAGGCAAATATTATCAGGTTAATGTTCTGTTTGTAACTTGCACAGTACAACATTGTAGAAGCCCTGCTTCATACAAGGTTTCAGTTAAAGTTTCTCTGTAAAATTTTGTGCAAATAATAGGTCACATTTCAAGATACTAATGGAATTACATTAGTTTTATTTAGTAATTTGGTCAACAGCAATTAAAGATTTAGAAACTGAGATTTCTGTGGTCATGCACACTCCTTTTAGGGATGTTGATATTTCATATATTACACCTTCCAAATAATATTTGTTGGAAAGATTCTTCAAATGTAACTGTCACAGTGATTACCAATACATACAGCTTATGGTTCTCTCTAGACAACTTATTGAGAAGAATGGCAAGACCATAGCATCCATGAACACAAGACCTGCTGTCACTAAAGTGCAAGTTTAATTCCTTGTTTTTCCTTTTCTGTTGAAATGAAATATACACTGTTGACTAGGAAAATTATATTTATTGATTTTTCCCTTGAATCTAATGAAGCCACTGACATTCAATTTTCTTGCTTTGAATATACATCTTGGCCATTTATAATACATGCTGCAATAATTATATCAACATCCAGAAGAAATGGAAAAAGAACTTCACTAGAACCACTAAGATGATTTTGGTTCCTGAATGAATGTCTAGCTAGCAGATACTATCAGAATTGAATCTGAGACAAATTTGCCCTCAACAGGTCATGTCAGAATTACAAAAGTCTATATGTATGGAAATTACCAGATTCCCATCTGCTAACATCAGGTATACTTCAGGTTGTAACATCTACCTTAAATCTAAAGTGGGTATTGTGTCTCAATGTCCCTGTTAATTCTTCAGCAGCTGAGATTGTAACTGAAACAGTGAAATAATGTTTTCTTACCACTTATATCCCTCTTTTCAGTATCAAGTAGGACAGATCCTGTCTCTGTGCCAAGGGACCAACAAAACTAGTCTCAGATGTGCATAGAACCACCACCTTGATTTCTAAACCACCACCTTGATTCCTACTGATTCCACCTTTGTTAAGTGTGAGAGATTTTCCCAATTTACTACCAAAAACAACCACAGAGGTTTAATGCCTTTATTTACAAGCCTCTTCTTGCTCTTGATGAAAGGCAGGATATAAATCTAAAACTAGTGTAAAAACAAAAACAAAACAGAAACAAAACCTTAAACACCCCACTTCATATTGCTTTTTTAGTGTAAACCTTGCTTATGCAGATTTGTCACTGAAAGGGCAGCCCCCTCCATTGCCTTTGGTTTATCAGGGAACCAGGTCTGGTCAGGCACTCCTTCATCATTACAATGAATCCTTGAATATCTCTATGGCCTTCCCATTCCCCTTGAAGTCCACATGCCTTCCAGCTTGGTTGTCTGTAGGAAAGCCTTGAAGACCTGGCTTTTACAACAGGCTTGAGGCAGAGAGATTTGAAAAATCCTCTTGTTAGTGATTTTGGCTGATTTAAATTTTGTGTTTGCATAATTTCTATTTCTCTACAATTGTTGAAAAATTGTTTTTTTTCTCTCATATAAGTTGTTTATATTGTTATTTTTTGAGTTTTAATTTGTATCTATTTTACTCTTGTACGCTGCCGAGCTTCAGCAAAGGATCGTTACCTTGTCGTGGTGCTGGAGCTTGAGCACCTCAGTGATGCCATGAGCTAAACCGTGAAGGGCCACCCAAGATGGGAAGGTCATGACAGAGAGGTCAGACTAAATGCAATCCCTGAGGAAGGTAATGGCAACCCACCCCAGTATTCTTGCCGTGAAAACTAAATGGATCAGTACAACCAGAGATATGTCGGTATCCCATCAGAAGATGAGTCCCCCAGGTCTGAAGATGGTCAAAATGCTACTGGGGAGGAACAGAGGATGATTTCAACTAGCCCCAGACGTGATGACGCAGCTAGCTCAAAGCCGAAAGGATGGCTAGCAGCCGACGGTGCTGGTGCTGAACGGCAAATCCGATGTTCTAAGGATCAACACACCATTGGAACCTGGAATGTAAGATCTATGAGCCAGGGCAAATTGGATGTGGTTATTGGTGAGATGTCAAGATTCAAGATAGACATTTTGGACATCAGTGAACTGAAATGGACTGGAATGGGCCACTTTACATCAAATGACCACCAGATCTACTACTGTGGACAAGAGGACCACAGAAGAAATGGAGTAGCCTTCATAATTAATAGTCAAGTGGCTAAAGCAGTGCTTGGATACAAGCCAAAAAACGACAGAATGATCTCAATTCGAATTCAGGGCAAGCCATCTAACATCACAGTGATCCAAATATACGCTCCAACCACAAATGCTGAAGAAGCTGAAGTAGAGCAGTTCTATGAGGATCTGCAGCACCTACTGGACAACATGCCTAAAATAGATGTTATTTTCATCACAGGAGACTGGAATGCTAAGGTAGGCAGTCAAATGACACCTCGAATTACAGGTAAGTATGGCCTGGGAGAACAAAATGAAGCAGGACATAGGCTGATAGAATTTTGCCAAGACAATTCACTCTGCATAACAAACACTCTCTTCCAACAACCTAAGAGATGGCTTTATACATGGACTTCACCAGATGGACAACACCGAAATCAGATTGACTACATCCTTTGCAGCCAAAGGTGGCGGACATCTGTACAGTCGGTAAAAACAAGGCCTGGAGCTGACTGTAGTTCAGATCATGAACTTCTTCTTGCACAATTTAGGATTAGACTAAAGAGATTAGGGAAGACCCACAGATCAGCTAGATATGAGCTCACGAATATTCCTAAGGAATATGCAGTGGAGGTGAAGAATCGATTTAAGGGACTGGACTTAGTAGATAGGGTCCCGGAAGAACTCTGGACAGAAGTTGGCAGCATTGTTCAGGAGGCGGCAACAAAATACATCCCAAAGAAAGAGAAAACCAAGAAGGCAAAATGGCTGTCTGCTGAGACACTAGAAGTAGCCCAAGAAAGAAGGAAAGCAAAAGGCAACAGTGATAGGGGGAAATATGCCCAATTAAGTGCAAAATTCCAGAGGTTAGCCAGAAGAGATAAGGAATTATTTTTAAACAAGCAATGTGTGGAAGTGGAAGAAGACAATAGAATAGGAAGCACAAGAGACCTCTTCCAGAAAATTAGAAACATTGGAGGTAAATTCCAGGCCAAAATGGGTATGATCAAAAACAAAGATGGCAAGGACCTAACAGCAGAAGAAGAGATCAAGAAAAGGTGGCAAGAATATACAGAAGACCTGTATAGGAAGGATAACAATATCGGGGATAGCTTTGACGGTGTGGTCAGTGAGCTAGAGCCAGACATCCTGAAGAGTGAGGTTGAATGGGCCTTAAGAAGCATTGCTAATAACAAGGCAGCAGGAGACGACGGCATCCCAGCTGAACTGTTCAAAATCTTACGAGATGATGCTGTCAAGGTAATGCATGCTATATGCCAGCAAATTTGGAAAACACAAGAATGGCCATCAGATTGGAAAAAAATCAACTTATATTCCCATACCAAAAAAGGGGAACACTAAAGAATGTTCAAACTATCGAACAGTGGCACTCTTTTCACATGCCAGTAAGGTAATCTCAAGATCCTGCAAGGTAGACTTCAGCAGTTCATGGAGCGAGAATTGCCAGATGTACAAGCTGGCTTTAGAAAAGGCAGAGGAACTAGGGACCAAATTGCCAATATCCGCTGGATAATGGAAAAAGCCAGGGAGTTTCAGAAAAACATCTCCTTCTGTTTTATTGACTATTCTAAAGCCTTTGACTGTGTGGACCATAACAAATTGTGGCAAGTTCTTAGTGGTATGGGGATACCAAGTCATCTTGTCTGCCTCCTGAAGACTCTGTATAATGTCCAAGTAGCAACAGTAAGAACAGACCACGGAACAACGGACTGGTTTAAGATTGGGAAAGGAGTATGGCAGGGCTGTATACTCTCACCCTACCTATTCAACTTGTATGCAGAACACATCATGCGACAAGCTGGGCTTGAGGAATCCAAGGCTGGAGTTAAAATCTCTGGAAGAAACATTAACAGTCTCAGATATGCAGATGATACCACTTTGATGGCTGAAATTGAAGAGGAACTGAGGAGCCTTATGATGAAGGTGAAAGAAGAAAGTGCAAAAGCTGGCTTGCAGCTAAACCTCAAAAAAACCAAGATTATGGCAACCAGCTTGATTGATAACTGGCAAATAGAGGGAGAAAATGTAGAAGCAGTGAAAGACTTTGTATTCCTAGGTGCAAAGATTACTGCAGATGCTGACTGCAGTCAGGAAATCAGAAGCGCTTAATCCTTGGGAAAAGAGCAATGACAAATCTCGATAAAATAGTTAAGAGCAGAGACATCACACTGACAACAAAGGCCCGCATAGTTAAAGCAATGGTGTTCCCCATAGTAACATATGGCTGCGAGAGCTGGACCATAAGGAAGGCTGAGCGAAGGAAGATTGATGCTTTTGAACTGTGGTGTCGGAGGAAAATTCTGAGAGTGCCTTGGACTGCCAGAAGATCAAACCAGTCCATCCTCCAGGAAATCAAGCCAGACTGCTCACTTGAGGGAATGATATTCAAGGCAAAACTGAAATACTTTGGCCACATAATGAGAAGACAGGACACCCTGGAGAAGATGCTGATGCTAGGGAGAGTGGAAGGCAAAAGGAAGAGGGGCCGACCAAGGGCAAGATGGATGCATGATGTTCTAAAGGTGATGGACTCAACCTTGGGGGAGCTGGGGGTGGCGACGACCGACAGGAAGCTCTGGCGTGGGCTGGTCCATGAAGTCACAAAGAGTCGGAAGCGACTAAACGAATAAACAACAACATGCTGCCTAGAGATATTATGATGATTGAAGTGGTCTATAAATTGATTAAATTAAATACAATAAATAAAGTAACCATCAGCATAATCTAATCAGCTTAGTAATGATCATCTAGAGCTTTTGATTCCTAAGGTTAAGAATTCATTTTTGGGTATATCTGGTTCATAAATCCCACTGGGAGCTATGATTTGCCCTTCCAGGGACAATTCATTCATGCATGCATGATTCAACTAGCAGTAAATGCATCTTTGTTATGAATATCTTGGTTCAGCCTAGTGGCAAAATACTAGCAAAGGACACATAATAATTTAAGCTTAATTTTGCAAAGATTGCATGGTAAGCATAAGACTTATAGGAAAACAGAAATAATAAAGTATGAGAATGAAAGTATACTTAGATGCAAATATAGGAGCAACTTGGCCATCTATTTTGCATGTGTTGAATTTGCATTAGTTGGAAAATGAAAAGAAAAACTAAAGTCCAGTTCAGACAGTACACATGTTGAACATTAGATGGTAAAATTCTCCTGCTGAGTAGATAAATCAGGGATATTTTATTTCCTAGAAATCTCAGTTTCTTCAAAGATTCTCAACTCCCCCAATTCTTATTGACTCCAATTCATTTTACTTTTTAGCTTTTTGGCACTCTGTATTGGACCTTCAGCTTCTTGGCACTTTGAGACTGAATCTCCTTAGGGCAGCCTTTCAACTTCGGGTTAATATGATTGACAGAACAAGTGTTAGAACTCCTTGACACTTGACACATTAGATAAAGCAGGATTTATAAAAGTCTGTGTCTTTCTTAGCTCTAAATCAATCTTCCATTATATTCTTGTCTCCAGTACTTACTTCTTACTCTTGCTTCCAGAGATCAGCATTTCAACATGCTTGTGTTATAAGCAATGTAAGAAGGTCAAGAAATATAAGCAAAACAGCAGCAACTTCTAACACAGTTCATTTTTCTCAAATCGTGAATTCAAAATGACAATCTTACTTTGAGTATAGCAACTTATTTTAATTATAACAATAAATAAATCCCTAACAGCTATGTTCAATTATAGAAGGTATGGTAGCAATAATAAGCCTCTATCAATCATTGTTGCATTTCAGTACTAGAGAAAGCCATAAAAGAAATAAACAGAGAAGGTAAGAAGTTCAAAACATGAGGGCATTTCAGGCACAAATGCCTAAATTAGATTTAAAAGTAGGCCCAATTCTCAACAACTTCTCAGCTGAACTCATTTCCCTATTTACAAATTGAAATTAATTTTCCCCCTTTACCATCAGTATTTTGGGCCTCAATCCACTTTCTTTCCTAGCTGCTTTCCTTTATTCTCCCGCTCCTTCTTTATTATTTTGGTAGCAGAGAAAAGACCAAATAATTAATTTCATATATGCTTTGGAAACTGAATGTAGTTTAAAAATGCTGTAGAATAGTATTATGGAACATCAATATGATGTTATGCAAATGTCTTCTGAATTACAGAAAGTATTCACTTTGTAGGGTAAAACGAAAAGGTGTATAGGAAATTACTCTGTTTTTCTATAGCCATGATTCAGAAAACCACCCTTTCCTCATTGTCTTCCGTAAAAAAGGAAATAGTTCCTAACATGTTCATGTCCTGGTGATAACGTCCCAAACTATACATTAAAATAAATCTGTTAAATAAATATATAGTAAGATTTTGTGGAAAAATCAGGGAAAGATCAGGATTAGCATATGAAGACCCTTGTAATACATTATCCATATCTTTCAGTTACTAATGAAGAAACAAAAATTATAGGAATAAAAACAGATTGCATGCAATGTTATTTAAATGGCTGTAATACTTGTTGAACTACATTTCATTTCACAAAGACACTTTCTAGGAAAACTGCTTGCTGGTTGGGGGGCAGGTAGATTTATACTGAATCAATTTGCTAACAACACTAAGGTTTTGTTTGCACAGCATTCCTACAGAAGGTTGATTTTACCTTGGTTTTCATACCTATCACACAAGCCAATAGATGCTAGACTAAAATGTGGTTGAGTGTTTGTGGTTTAGTGTCTCATGTGAACACTGTTTAAATTATTCAGTTGGTTAAAACCAAAGTGATTGTGAATACTCTCCCGAAGGAGATTTCTAAACTGAGAGAATGTATATCTGATTGGGGCAGAAAATTCTAAATTCACATTCTAACTGATAGCTCTGATCAGTATCACAATACTGATGGCTGCTTTTTTAAAAAAAAGTTAAAAGTTGAATGCCATTAGGAAAGAAACTAAAAATAAACAACTCCAGTGTCATATTGCTTATATATAAACCTATGGTGTGACTACATGTACATTATTAGGTACTGGTCTGATCACCACTCCTCAAAAGGTATATTGTAGAACTGGAAAAGATTCATGGGAGTCATCCAAGGAATAAATGGGCAGAAATTCAGAAATTGGGAATAAATTATTACTTAGCAGCTTTGATGAGAAGCTGATGGGAAGCGAAATAGTTATTTGAGAAAATCTGAAATATTATTATATTATAAATATTATATCTTTGTGAGAGAGAGAGACAGAAAAAGAGAAACCAAAAAGGATGACCACCTCCATATAGGTCATATTTAATATGCTATAGAATTTACTTTCACAAGATGGCTGCTTATTTGGCCAGCTTTGGAAAAATTACACAAATTCATGGAGAAAAAAGTTATTAGTGGATGCTAATAATGATGCTAATAATGATATATACAGTATACCAATGGCTATATATTATTTCCTATATCAGAGGCCATATGACACTCAGAATCGGTTGTAAGGAAACATTAGCAGAAGGATGCTATGATGTCCATGTTTTGGTTTGGGTTTCCCAAAACTTTGTGGTTCAGGGAACAAAAAGCTAACTAGGCAGAACCTTGGTCTGATCCAACAGAGATATATTCATTCTTAACTGAGTATGTAGGGACCTTACAAAGGATATATTTATTAAATAGATGTATAAATATGCTGGTGTGCCATTGAGAATCACAGAAGCTGGGTGTTCTATATTATTCTTTTTTTTCCCCTTTTTTAAAAAATCATCTTCTTTTGCACTTTAGTGATCACTGAGATAAATGCTGAGTTGTCAGTTTATTCATGAATTCCCAGATTCCCTATGCAATATCTTAGTGTACCCTTCTATGTAATTTAAAGCATCTTTTATGGACTTGAAATTTACAAATCAAATGAAGAACAGAATAAGGGACCACAGGAATATGTTCTTTGTTCTGTTGTCCACATTTCTCTTTCTCTCTGTCTCTCTCTCCTTCTCACAAAGATATTTCAGATTTTCTCAAAAAACTATTTGGCTTCCCATCAGCTTCTCATCAAAGCTGCTAAGTAATAGTTTATTCCCAATCTCCACATAACTATCCTCCAGTACTTTGGCTAAAAAGAAAATAAGTGATGGAGATATTTTTGTCCAGAGATATTTAAATGATAAACTACAGGAAACTTTTCATGCAGTATTGAAAGCAAAATAAAAATATGTAGATTAGGAAAATGCTTGAGTGGCTAGGGTTTCCCAGGCAGAAGTGCAGAGAATATAAACCAGCAATGTCATGTACAAGCAAGTATAGAAACTGAACAACTATTTTATTGTTATAAAGAACATGTGGGAAGATAGGGTGCTAGATTTGAACCCAAGAAGAATGTAAGTTCAGGAATCAGCTTTAATGGTCAGAGACTATCCACTGTTTGTAATGACTGCATTCTTGAGTTAGATAAAGATTTAGACCCAGCTGTGTTGTGTTGATTCTCTGGTAAACATCAGCTAAATTGTGCCAGCCAAGGGGAATTCTGAGTGAAATCAGTAACTATATTTGTGGAAGATACAACCACTCAAGCTTGTTTGTTAGATGGGTGGCTATATACATTTGACAAATAAATGAGCCTGAGGAAAAAAAAAATGCTCCTAGTTTCCTTTTCCCATATCTGCAGTGTGAATTGAATCTCTACGCACAGATACTGAGTACTGGAGATCAGAAATCCACAAGGAACTAGGAGATTCTTCCATCTTTGAGCTCATGAGGATCCAAGCTAACTCCAATACCTTTAAATTCCTTTGATCATTTACACACCCATGTACAAAGGGCTGGGGCTTCAATCTGGAGTTGCATTCTCCATTTTGGCCCCCTACTGCTAAGAATGCTGTTGGTGCTGCTCACAACTCAGACCTGCTCAGTGACTACTGCAAAGGAAGCAAGAGGGGCTTTCTCAAAATCAGAGTTTCTTAATCTTAATTTTGCAACCAGGAATGGGAACACACTGGACCTAGCCTATTTTAACATCAAGAATGCATTTAAGGCTTCTCTGGGCCCCATCTCTGTTCTTCAGACCAGCTTACTATAATGCTAATTCCAGCATACAGGCCTTTGTTAATGAGAGAAAAAACGATTGTGAAGCAGGTGAGAGTCTGGCCTGAGGGAACAATGGAAGCTTTACAAGGCTGTTTTGAGTGTACAGACTGGGACCTGTTTAAAGAAGCTGCAATGAATAATCAACATATTAATGTGGAGGAATGTGTTTCATCTGTATCTGCATATATTCAGAAGTGTATGGAGGATATTAGTGTTATTAAGAACATTACTTACAGGGGAATCAGAAATCTTGGATGACTCATGAAGTACATGTGATGTTGAAAGCGAGGAATGCTGCTTTTAATCTGGTGATATGGGGTGTCATGTTCCCCGTTGCAAGGCATATGTGCATCACAACGGGGAACATGCACATTAGGTAAGAGGAAGGGATAAGCATAATCCCTTAATCACTCACATATCCCTCAAGCACCCATATCCATAAGGGAATCACCAACATAATAAAATCGCCCCTCAGACCAGACTTGGCACCCATCAAAAGATAGGGGGAACGCCTTTTCATTTCCCCAGGGGATGCACTCACATATCCCTCGGGCCCCCATGTCCATAGAGGAATCACCAACATAATGGGAGCACCCATCAGACCGGACTTGACAGCCATCGAAGTATCGGGGAAACGCCTTCCCATTTCCCCAGGGGACGCACCTGCTCCAGACGAAGGCAGGGAGACAAAGGAGAATGCTGGGGATCACCGGAATCGCCCATCAGCTGATGCGTCGCAGTCCCAAGCACCCATCTGGTCATGGCTCGAGGGTGGAGAAGCACAACGTCCGCCAACAGAGTATAAACAAGACACCCTGGCAACACATAAGGATTCCCGTCTTTTTCCTTGCATGCACTCCGTTCTAATAAAGCCAGAAATCCTTAGACCCTCTAAGTGAGTCTGTGTTTTATTTAGAGCGTGGCTGCCCTGACATGGGGGCACTCAGAACAGCAAGAGCTGATCTGAATCAGGTTATAAGAGCAGCAAAGCGGGCCTATAGTTGGAAAGTCCAGAATTTTTTTTATGATCCTACAAATACTAGGCCCTTGTGGTAGGGTATTCAGATGAGAATATAAATTTTCTTAATGAACTTAACATGTTTTTTGGCAGGTTTGGGGCACTTAATAGTATCCCTGCGAAGAAGGCTGTTCCTCATCCTGATGAACAGGCACTTATCCTTGATATAGTTGATGTCTGGAGGACCCTGAGAAGAGTCAATATGCAGAAAGTAGCCGGCCCAGATAATATTCCAGGGCGGGTACCCAGGGACTGTACCGATCAGTTGGCCGGTGTTCTCACAGACATCTTTAATATTTCATTGCATCAGACTGTGGTCCTGGTATTTTTAAGACTGCAACTGTTAATACCTGTGCCTAAAAAATCTACAATCACATGTCTTAATGACTATCGCCCAATAGCACTCACTCCCATTATTATGAAATGTTTTGAGAGGCTGATAGACCATATTGTCTCCAGACTTCTCCCATCATTCGATCCACTTCAGTCTGCTTACTGACGGAACAGCTCTATAGAGGATGCAATCTCCTCTGTTCTTCATTTGAATTTGGCACATCTAGAGGAGAAGAACAGCTATGTGCAATTGCTGTTTGTTGATTTCAGTTCAACATTTAATACGATCATTCCTCAGCATTTGGTAGACAAATTGGGCTCCCTGGGTTTTAGTACTCTTTTGTGTAACTGGCTACTTGACTTCCTCACTGATAGGTCCTAGTCGGTGCGAGCTGGAAATAATATCTCCAGCCCTATTTCCTTGAGCATTGGTTCTCCTCAGGGCTGTGTCCTGAGCCCATTGCTGTTTACCCTGCTGACCACGTGTGTTGTCCCAGGTTTACCACCAACTCCATTGTGAAGTATGTGGATGACACAATGGTGGTGGGTCTTTTCAGGGATGGTAATGATTGGGCTTATAGGGAGGAGGTGAAGGATTTGGTGGATTGGTGTAATATAAATAGCTTGGTTCTAAACGTTGAAAAAACTAAGGAGATTATCATCAATTTTAGAAAGAACCGGCCCAGCCACATGCCACTCTTTATTAATGACATAGCTGTGGAGTCAGTCAGTAGCATTAGGTTCCTGGGGGTGTAGATAATGAATAGTCTGACTTGGTCTCTTAATACTGCATCCTTGGTAAAATGGGCACAGAAGCACTTGCATTTTCTGCGCTGGATGAGGAAAGCACATCTTCCACCTCCGTCCTCCTCACTTTCTATAGAGGCACCACAGAGAGTGTATTGTCCAGCTGTATTTCAATCTGGTTTGGAGGCTGTAGTGCCTCGGATAGGAAGCCTGTGCAGAGGGTGGTGAGGGTAGCAGAGAGGATAATTGGGATTTCGCTTCCTCCTGTTCAGGATATAGCACATACACGATGTCCATCTAGAGCCCGAAATATTGTCAGTGTCCCCTCCCACCCCATTGTGGCTTGTTCTCCTTGCTGCCCTCTGGGAAAAAGGTCCACTGCATTCAATGCAGAACGGCTAATTAGGTAATAGTTTTGTCCCCTGGGCTGTTAGACTCCTGGACTCTTAATAATCCCCTCTCATTTCATTGTGGCACATGCTGTATGTAGGACCGTATTATTTATTAGGGATAATGATTAGGGGAGTGGAATGGCAAGTATGTATTACAGTAATTATTTTTTTGTGAGCCAACTGCAACGGATTTTCATTTTAATGCACACCTTTGTGAATAGTGGAATGACAATAAAATTTTTCTATTCTATTCTATTCTATTCTATTCTATTCTATTCTATTCTATTCTATTCTATTCTATTCTATTCTATTCTATTCTATTCTATTCTATTCTATTCTTGGTGGCTTTAATATGTGTGAACTTCAATTACCAGAATTCCCCAGCCAGCATGGAGAATTCTGGGAGTTGAAGTCCACACATGTTAAAGTTTTCAAGTTTGAAAAACACTGCTCTAGACCCTTTGCTAAAAGCTTGTTGTAGAGAAGCATCACTCATCTCTTCATGACTGCTTGCCAAAAACTTTCTCAAAGGATATCTAGACTGCCTTGCACATGACTGGATTGTACTTCATAATATTATACATGTTACATTTTTGAGAAAGGCATTATGTTTAAAAAAATAGGGCTGCCATCCCATGATTCTGAGGACAGTTTCCCAGAAGGCATTGGGCAGAGCTAAGGAGGACTGCTCAAACTTTGAAAGGAGAAATGTGGCCTCATCATCAGGCTGGCTCTTCCTGGCACTGTAACTTCTGATATGTGATAGTGAGAATGGGTATGGATTTCCCATCCAAACAAGTCATTCCAGAAAATGAAGGTTTAAATGGAAACATTTCTCTTTCTCACTTTGGCGCAGCTGGATGCTGGTTATATCACAGTGTCCAGTAGTGGTGCACTTTGACGACCGGGTTTGAATTGCTTCATAAGCATACCCATTACATATCTTGAACAAGTACTACAGTAATTAGATTGTTATGACAATATGATGCACAGTTTATTAGTAAAGTCCAGTAGGTAGGTAAGAAAGTAAGAAAGAGACATACATATATATAATCAGAAGTAAGCTAAAATGTTTGGGCCAGTGGGAAAACAGCCACAGTTTTTAATGACTACAAATTGATGGTAGTTCCATAGATATATATTCTGCATGCTTAAATGAAATTGAGCTGTTTAATACAATAAACAGCTAATTCAGTAAAGCACTATGCAGTAAATATTGCAATTATTTTCCATGCTTCAGATTAGTTCTCTAAATTAGTACTTGCAAGTGAGTGCTATTTTTATTGTGCCTGTTGTTCATTTCCTCATGTTGACATAACTCCCCAGCTTGTTTTCATACAGTGAGTCATCTCCTTTTAAAAGTGCACATTCCTCTAATTCAATTATATTTATTCAATTTATATTTATAATTTCAATGATATTTGTAATTGAAAAAAGAAAGGTTAAATGTAAAGAAATAATGCCAAAATCAAAATTAGGGGAAAGAAAGAGAAGTGAAAATGCACCTTATGTAAGCTACCTTAGTATCAAGTGGAACAAATAGTGGGGTATAATCAACTCAATAAAAGTATAATTATTCTGATAATTAACTCAGGAAACAACTTAGAGAAGTTACTTGAGTTCTGTAATAGACTGGACAAGGATGTAAAAACTGACTCAAAATTCAGTAGAAAAGGAATGTATAAATGCTATTACTAAATTGATAGTCCTGCTTATCTAGTAATATTCAATTAGTGTCATATTCATTTTGTATGTTTTGTATGCTTTACAGTGTCTATTTTTAATTGAAATCTAAAACATTTTAGCATATTAATGAACTTGTTTGTGAATCTGAAGAATATAGGGAAGGAAAAAGAGAATAACAAAGCCTACTTTAATAATAACAAGCTGCTCAAGAAGAATATTGCTAACTGCACATCCAGTAGGCTAAATTTCATCTATGGGGGCATTAGTCATTCACATACTGATAGATATTGCATGATCAGGGTGCCTGCAGGATATGGTAAAGAAGTCAAGATGGTGGCCACAGTGGAGTGATCAAAGCTCTGCCTCTGTGACACACATAAAAAAACAAGTGGACCTTCAGCTGCACCATGATAGCCATCATCTTGACCTTTTTCTTTTACCATACCCTGCAGACAGCCCTATACATAAGTTAATTCAGCTCAGCTTTTATTTAGATAGCTTTAAGAAATAGGCCTTATTAAAAAAAAAAAAAAAACAACTAGAGATGAGGAACTGATATTACCGTTTGGGAGAACAAATCTGCATGCAGTATATGACAGTTTCATATGAGAAGAATAATAAACTTAAATATTTCTGAGAATAGCTAGCTACATCTTAAGCACGTGAGAGAAGTGCACATCAGTTTAGTAAGCAAAGCAGCTTGTATTGGAGTGATATAGAACATTGTTTAGACACAATTTAGTGAAGGAAAATACATTGTGCCATCACTAATTTAATTATCTCTGGACAATTTCTCACCACCTCCATATTGTAGAACAGTTTGCTAAGATGATGAAGACAAGTCAAAAGTAAAATCTTAAAATTTGACCTTGTAAACCCAAACTTAAGGTGTCTCTCCAATGACTATAAAGAGAAAATGAACCACAATATTCAACCAAATTCACCCAGAAAATCAGCCAAAACATTCTGTATATTGTTTGAACTGGATGAAACTTGCTGAGGTACCACCCTTTCAGAGAGATAAGGACTGCCCAAATTATATACAACAGGTATAGAGATATAGGAGTTAAAGACATTTAAAGTTTGCTGTTTAAGAAGATGACTTTAATTTATTTTATTCATTAGATTGATATCCCACCATTTCTCCAGGAGCTCAGGGAGGCTTAAATGGAGATCTCCTTTCATTTTATCTCTGAAAGAACAATCCTGTGAGATAGTTTGTACTGACAGAACAACTGACCCATAGTAAGCCAGTTAGTTTCTATGCCTGAAGCTAAAAGAGAACATGGGCCATTCCAATACCAATTCAATATTTTGACTGAAAACAGATAAAATTTGGAAGCATGGTAACTGCTTCTGAGAGGCAGAGAGAAATTTTGGACAGTCAGATGCAAAAGGCTAATTACCTGTACATTTTATTTTTATGGCTGAGGAAAATGGATCATTTCACTGTTCTTTCCCATCTCAGAAACTGTCTTGGGAACAGCATGGATTTTACTGTACTCTTGCTTCATCCTAATGGATTGGGTGCAATTCATTCACATTTTATAATAAACACTAACGTGCATCTGCATTATTACCAAATTGTTTTTATTTTTAAGAAAAAAATATTTGAATGGAAAAGAGTTGCAGGGATTGTTCTGGACTAAAATTCCATTATCTCTGTTCCATTCACCAGTAAAGTAAGAAATGGCAAAATTACTTTGGACAAGTTTAGATGTGGAAGAAAGATACCAGAATTACATAACTACTGATTAGTAGTTAAAGGAAGAATCACATTCTTTTTCTTTAATGAATATTATATGTGTTATTCCAGTTCATCAAAATAATTGACCTGGGCATGTCTGGCAACTGAAATAGGTATGTTCTCCTTCTTTCTGAAGTTTTTCTGTTTTGTTTTCTGATTTACCAAAGAAGATAATTGGTTCTATTTCCAATCACTTATACAGGAATCTTTTGCTTATTTAGAAAAAGAGAGAGAGGAAGTGGGGGAGGGAGGGAAGAAGGGCTGTCTGGCACTAAATGCTCCCCAGTTGTTTATATTGATACCGACCCTTATGTTACAACTGAAATAATTTTTTGCATAGTCTTGGCAATACCTAATTATCAAAAGCAATCTGATGAGCATTTACCCCTAAGAATGACAAGAACATACACCAAGTGGTGTATACTCCCAGCAGGGTCACCCAAGGCATGAGGGTCATCCCAGCTGCCCACCTAAAGCAATCAAGCACCTAAATTAAGCAGCAGCAATATAGGAAGATACTGGATCTGGATGACCACTGCAGTGACAAAGCAAAAGTATCATTTAACACTGTGTTGGGGAAGGCAATGGTAAACCACTCTTGTATTTTACCAACAAAATCACATGGATAGATAATATAAAATGATTGATGAAATAGTACAGAATGATAGGCCCCTCAACATGCTACAGAGGGAGAGCTGAGGATCTTTTGGAATACTAAAGGTGTTTATTGCAAGGCTATAGTAAAGCCTTCCAAATGACCCACTGCTTATTTTGCCACGCAAGAACAGAAAATCTAAAGCCTCAAAGACAAAATTATACTGGAATATAAGAAGCATGAACATGGGAAAACTCAGCACAGATAGAGATGAAATAGACACATTAGGCATCAGTGAATTAAAATGGACTAGATTTGGACACTTTCAGTCAGAAGAGCCTAATATGTACTACTTAGGACACTAAACACCAAGAAGGATCAGTATTGTTTTCATTGTAGGAAGGCTATAGCAAAGGCGATACTTGGATACAATCTAGTCAGTGACCAAATAATATCAATTAGACTTTGTGGACAGCTCTTTAATATGATTGTTATCCAAGTTTATGTTCCAACCACTGAAGCAGAAGAAGAGGAGGTTAATGAATTTTATGGTCAAGTTCAATCTGAAATTAACAGATCATGCACGCAAGATGTGGTTGAAGGCTGGAATGCCAATGCTGGAAACAGTAAGGAGGAAAATGTAGTTGGCTTATATGGGCTAGGAAACAGAAATTAAGCAGGAAGACAACTCATATGTGTTTTCCTTATAAGCCAATTCAATTTCTTTATTGCTTATACAACCAAAACAATGGATATCACCAGACAGTGTACACAGAAATCAAACTGACTATATTATAGGAAAAAGGATGTGGAAGACCTCTGTCGTATCAGCAAAGACATGGCCAGGGGCTGACAATGGAACAGATCACAAGTGTCATGTGAGAGTTCATTTAAGCTAAAGCAGAAGTACAAAGCTAACCAGCTTCCACAATATGATCTTAGGCATATATCCACCATTAACAGATTTACGCTTCCTTTTTTTCTGTTTCTCCTTTCTCCCTTACTTGGTGTGTTTCTTTTATGGACTTCTTCAAAAAATGTATCCAATTTAAGCTAAAGTAAGTCAGAATTTTGGACAGCAATTTGATTCCTTCTCATTTAGCCCAAACTATCGAACTTTGTCTGGATTAAGCCTCATATTGTTACTTCTGATCTATCTTAAACTGACACAGCATTTTCTACAGCTTCCCTGGGATCAGTTGAAAGAAACAGGAGGTATTGCCATTTACTATCCTTATAGTAATTGTGACACTATGGCTCAACTTCTCCAACTGGCTTATTGTAGATATGAAAAAGTGTTGGAGTCCAGGATGCCAGTCGACTCCCCAATTCCATATTCTGAAAACAAATGTACCTCAGCTGGGAAATCCAGAAGAATAAAATATGTAATAAATTTACCATATTTGTAACATGTTATGAATTATAGACTTCCTGTTCTCTAAGTATTTTCCCATTTATTGTAATAAAATATAGGGGTTTAAGTATGTGTGTCTACTAGCACATACATAGGAGAACCAAGAGTCTAAAATAAAATAAATAAAATAAAATAACAGAGGTAAGTATAAGAAACTTTCACTCTTTCCTCTCAACTAAAAATAAAAAAAAATCCTGAAAAGTCCAGACTGAGATAAAATTGGAAGAGAGATCTACTGCAAGCTGTTTGCCTCAGCATTTGGAATAAAATCCAGATTTCCTCTCAACAATTATTTGAGAACAGTAATTGAACATGACACCAGTGAGGAAGTCAGCTTAACTAGAATTCCTTCAGGATAGATTTAAATCAAAAACCGCTGCATAATGTCTTCATTCCAAGTTTGAAGAACATGGTTGCATGAGTGAATGTTGCATGAGTGAATGGCACTGCTAGACCAGATTTCAGGCTTGCCAGCTGAGATTCTCCAGCCTCATGTACAAGATGCTTTAAAACTCATTTCAAGGTTTCAGGTTCATGCAATAGTCATAGACGCAGCAGACAATCGATTTAAGAAGAAATCAATATAGCAGTCTATATTAAAAGCATAAACCTGCATGACTACCCCAAATTTTAAAGAAAATTGATTTCATTAGTAGCCCAGAACCAATAATTCTTTCCACCTACAATTTCTTCCCTGTTCTCAGGAGGGTTGGTACAAGATACTTTACTGTTGAGGAAGAATAGCAAAACTCTATTCTCACTTCTGTCCCATCAAAGTGCAAAGTAGTCAAAGTTAGCCAAATCTGACCACTCATTCAGCAATTTCCATAATCACTTCCCCTTTGAAGTAAAATAATAATAATAATACATTCAATAACTAACAATGTGATGCCATTGCAGGACACCCACAGTCAGTGAGTGGAAGAAGTATGACATGAAAGGCCTTAAAAGAAAAGCATGTAAGTAGGAGGCACTGATTATGGTTAGCCTGGAGAAGAGAAGACTGCAGACAGACATCATAGCTTTCTTCAAATATATGAAGGGCTGTCATAGAAGATGGGGTAGATGTTCTGTATTGTTTCAGAAACAGGACAAGAAACAATGCATTTAAATTATGAGGAACAGAGTTTGGTTAGACATCAGTAAACATGTCCTTATGGTCTTATGTTGCAGTATGCTTGGGAGGTTGTGGAGTCTCTTTTGCTGGTGGTGCTTAAACAAAAAATCTGTTTCAAATGACCTTACTTTGCATTACAATCTAGGCTTTAGCCAAATCTGATACACAACCAGTTTATTCTATTTGCATACTACCTTTACCCTAAAGAACCATATGAACTGTACATGGTTAATTTACGTTTAGATTGTTCCTTATACAGTTACCAGTTGCATATTGTGATCCAATCTGGCACTGTCTTCCCCAAAGTGGTCCTTTCCCAGGGATTTTAGCTCTACTGAAAGTGCAGTAATGACCATTTTCCTCTTCCCTCTCCTTTACCACAGGTAGTTTTGTTTCTCAAGGAAAGGAGGGAGGAATTGACTACAGTATTTTGGCTTCATCAGCTATATATACCATAGTAGGTACATCTTTTAATTAGCTTCACTATAATTTGGATCAAAACATGATATGAAGAAAAACCATATAGCTTTTCTTTGGGAACATTATCCCACCTTGCTATGTATCAGAACCTCATTAACAACAAACTAAATGCATTAAATTGGAAGAAAACTATACAGTCATTGTTTTGCAGCATGTAAAAAAGTGTGACCGCATTCATTAATATGTTATTTATTGTCTTGTAAACCAGAACTTTATCCCCAGATGAAAAGTTCATAAATATTTCATGCTATTCGTATTATGGCAAAAAAATCCCCCCCACCTCCCCACATTTTTAGCATGTGGATGGATGTGAACCTGTTAAAAAGTAATCATGAATTTTCATGAACTTTTAATTCTTGCACTCTAGGGTACCCTATGCATAATTATAACAACTGATAAATGTTTGTGACATTTGTTGGATAGTATCTGAGTATTCATTTATTCATGAATTATTGAATATACTGTACATTTTGTCAAAATTCAAGAAAAGAACAAGGCACGTGGAAATGGAAAGGCAAGAAACGATGAGTTCTACAAAACTTCAATTATCCTATATGATAGATTTTCTATTTAATGTCCTTTAAAAAGTCATATAATCAGTCAACTATGATTTTAAAATTAAGAGTTCAAGACCACAATGTGCACATGTAAAATTATAGAAGTGAATAAGATCCTAGATCTAAACAAAGCCTATTATTAGAAGTGAAAAAGACTACTCCCATTTTTCTGTTAGCTGGTGAGGAGTCTCACCTCAAGCAAAACATTTCAGAAATATAATTAAAAAGGAGTACTTTGCCAATTATTTTGCTAATATGTATTCCAGCCCAATTCTGATTTTCTACCTCATGTATAAAATGTTTCAGATTTTCTTCATCAAAAGTTATCAATCCACTTTTGTGCAAAGAAGATGTACAAGATAGGTGATATCCACTTTAACCATTATCCAGAAAACACATGGTCCATCCCTCAGCTGTGTCACACTTGTTTAAATGCACTATTCCATTATTTCTATTTGGAAATAACGCTCAAGAACGGTAAATATTTGAAATGTATGGCATATAGAATCATACCGAACCTACTGTATCAATAGTTCATTTCCTGGCATTGATGCCAAAATTCCTGTAACGATATAGAGCGCAGCCCAGCTTTTCTCAAGTATAATCTGTTTCTACTTGTGATATATTCTAATGTTTCTCAAATATCCTAATAAAAAAAGCTCAAAGAAATGTGGTCTTCATCAGAATAATTACGTGTTATATTCATTTAGTGTATGTGTGTGTGTGCGTGTGTGTTAAAACTGGGTGTTAGAATATATTTTACCAGATTAGAGCCAGGAAATAATTTCTGCTTTTTTTTTCTCCTTTTAGGAAAAAAGGCAATATAATGCAGTCTAGATAGCTTGCACAATCCAAAACTCACTTCTGTATTTTCTATTTGCTTTGTTCAAGTTTGGAAAAAAAAAATGTTTGTTTACTCATTGTAGTGACAAATATGGCTATTTTCACGTTATCTTTCCAGTACAGTGTGACTTAGCACATCTGTTCACAATTAGTGTTTCAAACCAGATGGCTGCTTTCACACTTGCTCATTTACTGAAACATAGTATACCAACTTGCATACTGCAAAAATGAATATTCTTCATTGTGATAGAATATCCATTAGGCTTCTAAGGTCAAGCCTAATTTAATCAGTCCATTTTAATAAAGCAGATCATGAATTAAATACTGTGCTCTGGAGCACACAACAAATTCAGCTCAGACAGCTGTTCTCTTGGCATAATCCCACTGACAAAATGTAATATTCTATTCTACCCTACAAATGATTAAAACTGCCTAACGGGATTGCACAAAACAATAAATATACTACAGTACAACAGAGCAGGCATGCTTCCTGGGTCCCGCAAAATGGCATTGCTTAATTGACTGGATCTGATGCACACCAACCCTGCTGGACCAAACTGGATAGGCAGAGAAAATTGCATATATATTGCAAGCACACAGGAGCAGAAATACAGCCATGATGAATATCTGTTATATGTGTGTGTTAAAAACCTTTCCATTTTTAAACCAAATCTTGGCTAGTCACAAGTACTTCTCAACTAATTTGTTGAAGAGGAGAGACAGGAGATATAGCTCCTTTTCCCCAAAATTTTCAGTATCCAGTAAAAGTGATAGATGTGTTGGGGTTGCTTCAGAGAACAGCTACTGTACAGGATGACAAAAGGATCTGGAAACTAAGCCCAGTAAGGAAACTGGTGATATTTAACATGCAAAAAGGAAGACTAAGGGAAATCATGATAGTCATCTACAAATATCTAAAAAGCTGACATAAGTAAGAGGGGCAGACCAGTTATCTCCTGAAACGAAGGGCAGAATAAGGGTCAGTAGTTTCAATTTTTTTAAAAAAAAGAGAGAATGAGATTCAGATTAAATTTTAGGAGAGAATAATAGAGTAGAGTAGAGTAGAGTAGAGTAGAATGTATTTATTGCAGTAACAAACTAACAAGGTAGTTTGTTACTGCAATAAAATATAAAATATAGGTAAAAATATAGTTTTTAGGTAAAAATATAGTTCCTCAAATACAAAGAATCATAGAATCACAGGATAGTAAGAGACCTTGGAAATTCTTCCTTATTTCAAGTTTGGATCTCTCACTGTACTCCTTTCACCCGTTGGTTCTTGTCTTACCCTCAGGTGCTCTGGAGAATATGTCCACACCTTCTGTCCTGTGACATCCATTCATGCATTGGAAGACTTCTGTCATGTCTTTCCTTAGCTTTCTTCAGGCTAAACATATCAATCTCCTTTAACTACTCATTGTAGGATTTGGCTCTATTTTGCCTTTGTTATATGCAACTCTCCATTTTTTAAACATGTCCTTTTTCTTTCTCAGTTTATCAGAGAGATCTTACCAGACAGAAAGCAAGCATTCTTCATAATTTAAACCTGTATTTAGGTAAGATGATTCCCCTGCAAGTACAATGTCTTAAAATGGTCTTCCCAAGTGGAAACAAGAAATGAGAAATGGAGGGAGAAGGGTGGAAAACGCCAACCAAAAAGTTACAACTTGTGGAAATAGATCTGAATGCTGGGATTAGGAGGCAGTTATCAATCGACTTTGTGTCTTTCTCAATGCCCATCTTCTTAATTTGTACTAATTATTTATATTGTGTTTTGAGAGCTACAAAACTTGCACTGAATGGAGTAAAGGGTCATTTTTATATTCCCTAAAGCAAATAATCAGTTGTTTCTTGAATGCACGACATTCACTGTCAGACCAAAGTTGCCCCCAAACTGTCTGATTCCTGGCACTGTACAAGTAGAACTGATGGATATAGATATAATTGGTTGAAGAAGCTGTATCAACAGGCTGTACAGCAACTGGATAGAATCACAAATCCCTCCTTCCAAGATAGTTGACTGTAGTTTAGATGCCCTTTCAGTAGAAAGCAGTTGTCATGAGTACTGATGGCGAGCAGGAGGGGGCCTCTATCCAGGGTGGAAAACGCATGCATAGTACTGAAGAATTAAGCAGCCATTCAAAGAGACACAGATCAGACCCGCCTTAACTTTTGGGGTTTATCTGTCTGGGTTTTTCCCACGCTTCTTCAGTTTGTTAGGATTTTCTGTCTTATGTAGCAGCAACAAACACTAGAGACCTATTCCTCATCTCAGTGTGATTCCTGACTGTTAGGACATCAATCCTAACAAACTCCTACTCCCATTGAAAGAAGGAGGAACAAAGAAAAATAAAGGAGAGACATTTGGGAAAATGTCTTTGGAAAACCAGGACATTTGGCAAGCCATCCAACAATTGGCCAGTCCTGCTCCCCATGGCAGAATTTACTTATAACAACTCTGTGCACTCCTCGACCAAGATGTCCCCCTTCCAGGCACTCTATGGGGTTAACCCTCGGGTGTTGCCCACCTCCTCCCAGCAGGGAACTGTTCCAGCCATGGCTGATTTTCTTAAAGAGCAACAAGCTGCACAGGAGTTCTTAAAGGAGCAGCTGAACAGGGCAAAGAGTGCTTACAAGAGAGCTGCAGATGCTCACAGACAAGAGGGGGCAGCAATTGCGGTAGGAGACAAAGTGTGACTCTCTACCAAGTTTTTGACCTCTACCAGGTGGGCCCTTTCACTGTGGTACAGCAGATAAATCCAGTGGCTTATCGCTTAAAGCTGCCAGCATCCATGAAAATCCATCCAGTCTTTCACAGAGCCTTGCTAGCCAAGGACCCTCCCCCAAGTGCCTTACGATTGCAATTGCCCCCCCCCACCTCCAGTAATTGTAGAGGGGGAGGAGGAATACGAAGTCGAGGAAATTCTGGACTCTAGGAGGAGGGGAAGGGGCATCCAATATTTCATACACTGGAAAGGGTACCCTGAGGAAGAGCGCATGTGGGAGAATGCCAGAGATGTACATGCACCAACGCTGGTTCATCAATTCCATCAACTTTTCCCTCACAAAACCAAGCCTCGCACTCTACCAGAGATTCTTCACTTGGCTGAGCAAGCAGAGGAATCCCAAGCAGAGGAGTTCGTAAGTTTGCAGCCTCCACCCTGGCCTGAAGCCTTCAGACCAGAAACAGAGGAGGAGGGAAAGCCGCAGCCCTCCACCTCGGGCTTGCATTTCCCAAGGGGGAAGGGGGAAGAATCTTCTAATTATCTAGCTATTTTCCAGCAGCAGCCACCTGGGCCAGAAGCGTTATCAGACCTGGAGAGCAGCACTGATTCGTCCTTGGAGGAGTTTTCCTTTGAAGAATTTCCATCATTGCCCAGTTCCCATGGGAGCTTGGAGGGAGAGATGGACTCTTATCAGACCTCTGGAAGGGAGGAGGCTGAAATGGAATGTGAATCTGGAGGGGAGGGTAATGTCATGAGTACTGATGGCGAGCAGGAGGGGGCCTCTATCCAGGGGGGAAAATGCATGCGTAGTACTGAGGAATTAAGCAGCCATTCAAAGAGACACAGATCAGACCCGCCTTAACTTTTGGGGTTTATCTGTCTGGGTTTTTCCCACGCTTCTTCAGTTTGTTAGGATTTTCTGTCTTATGTAGCAGTAATACACACTAGATACCTATTCCTCATCTCAGCATGATTCCTGACTGTTAGGACAGCAGTTGAGGTAACTGGTCTTTCATTTAGACCATCCATTTCATCCATGTTAGGCCCCTGGGTATGTCTTCAGATGGAATGGAACATAAATTCAGAAAGGGAGGACCAAAAAATTAAAAGAAACAACACAGTGGAAACATGATCATTTTCAGGATGATGATCAATACAAGATTTAAGCAGAAAGGATGTAGGCTTCTAGAAATTGCAATATAATCAGACAAAGAGGGGTGAATAACAGAATTTGGAGGACAGTAGATTGTGATTCAGTCCTAATATGGGATTGACATCCCTAGCTATGACAACATGGACAGAAGAGGAGTACAAACAGGGACTATTGATATATATTTCTGCTTTTGACCAGATTTCTATAATCCGAGGATGAGTAGTGTTAGACATTAATATAAATGGGAAAAATTAATGATGACTGATTGTGCAGAATCCTCAAGTGAATCTAGTGGAGTGATATTGGTGCTGAGACTGACTGAGATATGAATGCTCAGACCTGTGTGAAATCTCCTTCATTCTACTGTAGGGACTACCAAGAATGATGACAATTTACATCCCTTAATATACAGATCTCTAGCTGCCCAAGTCTCTTGAAACAAAAGAATATCAAGCTGGCTCAGATTCTAACTTCCCACCCAGCTATGTTCCAGGAGAGCAGTGACAATGATTCAGGTAATATAAGTCAGCAGGACTTCTGGGGAGTAGACAGAAGGCCCAGTACACCAAAGTTTGGCCATTTAGGTTCTCAGGATTAGCTAGAACATCATGTGAATGAGATGCCTGGATATGACTAGGCTCATATCAAATTATGCTGCTCTTACCTGTATCTCCAATGTTTAAACATGATACAATATCTGGTTCTAGCAGAAAGCTCAGAAAGGCCATCTATAGAAGATTAGCTAAGTTACCTGCAGACCAGGAGTGCAAAGATTTGCAACTCCTAGACTGAGCAAAAGGTTAGGCATTGGAAGAAAGCAGCTCTCTTTCTAAATCTGATTCTTGGGCTGACAAGTCAATATGTAAAGAGGAATATCTCTCCTCACAAGCAGTACCGATCACCAGAGTAGGATGGTTAACAGTATGGGACATAACAGGTTCAAGCTTATCAGAAGCACTGGGCTTTACTGAAGGTCTATAATGTCTCATCTTTTTCCTAACAGGGGCATCTATATCATTAGCTGAGTAGGATAAAGATGTAGAAGTAGATGAATCATTTAGTAGTGTCTCCTTGCCAGAAGCCAGGACAAAAGTTTTAAGTGTCCTTACTGAGGATATAGCAGATATAAAGGAGCTCTGGACATTATTTAAGTTGGATACAAGTCCATTCTCAAGAGCAGGGAGGAGAGATGGTTCATCTATCATCTGAGTTAGGGAAGAATGACTAATTGCATCTGCCCTTGAATCCAGTTGGACTACATTTTTTATCAACTGCTGGGAGTCAGCTTCACAAGGCTGGGAGCTTGTGGCTTGGTCTGCTGGAAACTCCCCTGGATGAAAACTGCTTTTTCAACTCTAATAAAAGCAGAACGTCAACATCTTTAAAGCCTCATATAGAAGTTATTTAAATTTACCTAGAAGGTCTCTCATTCTGGTAAGCATAAGGGGATAAAGTCTGGTCAAGCTATTAGATTCAGGTAGCCAGTCCAAAGCCAAAAAAATCACAATGAAGCACCGGGCAGTGAAGAATCTGAAAAAGAGAAAGGATTGTGACTTTCCTGGATTGACACTTGCCAAAGTTAAATTGGTTATTTGCAATCAAAAGCATGATTCTGTGCAGTCAAAGAGACCATTAAATTACTGAAGCCATTAGTAGTGGAGGTCTTTGAACAGGTATATGTATGCATGAATGTGTGTTTGTGTGTGGTATCTGCAGTGGCATTAGCCCTCTGCTCACCTTCTCCCCCAAGGCATCCTTACAAGACTGGATTTTAATGCTGTTAGCTAGACAAACTTCATGGAACCTTTCCCTCTGATCCAATATGCATCTATTTAATTTTAGTCAGTAATGACTGAGGAACCAGTTCTTATAAAAGTTGGGGAAT
Organism: Candoia aspera; assembly: GCF_035149785.1. Lineage (NCBI taxonomy): Eukaryota > Metazoa > Chordata > Lepidosauria > Squamata > Candoiidae > Candoia > Candoia aspera. The sequence continues at coordinate 168,774,341 of NC_086155.1, forward strand.
GCAAGGGAGTGTCATGTCCCCCGTTGCAATGTATACATACATCACAACGGGGAACATGCCTTTCCGGCAAAGGGGAAGGGGAAGGAAAGAATCCGTCCTAATCACTTAAGCACTGAAAGACAATACAAGGACAAAGGAGCCACTCCTTTGCCCTGACCCGAGAAACCATCATCCTATCTCCCTGACATCACTGCATTACCACGGGGGACACACCTGCTCTGGACACAGGAAGAGGACAGAGATAATCAGCACTAATCCCCCCTGATCGCCCATTGAGACTCCGGAATCACCCCTGATCACCCATCGAGACTCCGGGATCACCGACAGGCAAGGCTTTGGGACAATGGGGGGTGGGGTAGGATCAGGTCCGCACCGTGGGTATTTATCAGCTACCTCTCATGCCATGTGCTCATTTCTGTCTTTTTCCGTGTATGCATTCTATTCCTAATAAACCAGAAATCCTTAGCCCTGACTAATGAGTCTGTGTTTCTTTCGGAATAAGGCAACCATCACAGGGAGAAATTAAGGGCATAGATAGGGATTTCCAGCTTTGCTGAATCCAAATCTTTTTCCTTAATGTGGATTCTCTGCTGGATGAAGACATACTTCCTATTTAAAAAATATGGATAAAACAGATAAAATTAATAGCACCATTCCAGATTTTGTCTGTGAGGGATCAAAGCTGGCGATGGAAAGACCCAACCCACAAAGAGGTGGCTACCAGAGGACCGGCGATGGGGCACCCGACTCCACGGCATGGGCGATTGGCGAGAACCCTATTCCCAGATGGTACGAAATCCAGGAGGGTTCGTGATCAAGCTCGGAGGAGGAGGAGGCCGGAAGAAGCAGGACACCTGAAGCCACCAGAGAGTCGCAGGGTGAGTGGGTCACCCTGGACGAAACACTGGGATCCCTGCTAGGGATGCTTGGGGCATCTAGGAAGCCGCGGGACCTGCTGTCCTCGACACTCGCAGGAGCCGAGGGAAGGCGCCAGATCGGACAATCTGAGGAAGGCTCCCAGACAGCTGAGAGGCTGAGGATAATGGAGGCAAGGCTGGAGTTGATTGAACAGCTGTTCCTGAGATGGTCGGTGGTGTGGGAATCCCAAGGAAGGGGTGAGGTGGAACCAGGTACCAGAAGTTCATCACCCCCCGCCCCCCATCCCTGAGACGCGACAACCAGGGCGAGGAAGGAGATGGCGGGAGGCTGAGGCAGCACCGGGCAGAGTTCACCTCGCGGAATCCGCCAGGAGGTCATCTTCCCCCCCTCCCACCCTGGAGACGCGACCGCTGGGAAGAGGCTGGAGCCGGCATGAAACGGAGGCAACACCACCCAGAGTCCGGCTTGGAGAAGCCCCACACCGAGACCGGAGAACCCCAGCAGCCCGAGGTACGTACAGACGACCGGATGTGGTTTGGAGCCCACCAGGAGCGGGGGTGAAAGACTTTGGGGTCAAATTCGATGGGGACCCAGCAACATTATCCTTCTTCCTAACTAATGCCAAGAACTACATGGAAGAATTTGGGCCATATTTCCGCTCAGAAAAGGGCAAAATTAATGCCATTGCTAACAAACTTAAAGGAAGGGCGGCTGACTGGTATGTGCAGCTATGCCAAGCAGAAGTCCCAGAGCTCAATGAATTCGATGAGTTCCTCTGGGCACTAGATCTACACTTCAGAGACCCATTGGAAAAGTAGAGAGCGAAGAGATCCCTAAGGGGAATCAGCCAGGGGCAATGATCTGTAGCAGATTATGCCATGGAATTTAAAGCACTGGCTGGCAAGGTGGTGGACTGGTCGCAGTCTACCCTAATTGAACGTTTCAAAGAGGGCCTGAACTTGGACGTTCTGAGGTGGACATTATGCAGAGATGACCCAAACACTCTATATGAGTGGATACTGCTGGCCGGTAAGGCGGAAAATGCCCAGGAAACCTTCCTACAAGCCAAGAGGGCGGCGCAACAAGCAGCGATGGTAAAGGGACCCCGAACCACTGCAGGACCAGTGAGGCCAACATCCCAACCCTGGAGAGAGGAGAGGGAGTGACGGTTTGCCAAGGGGCAGTGCCTTCAATGTGGGAAAGAGGACCACAAAGTGGCGGCATGCCCGAAAACAAAGGTAGTTGACAGACCAGGAAAAATGCCAGGCAAACCACCTGCAGCACCCAAAAAGATGCCAGTGGCCAGGGGAGAGATCGGAGCAAAAGAACTACCCTACTCCAGTGATGAAAAGGAGAACGACCAAGAAGAACCGGCGGGAAATGCCAGCCACCTGCCCTAAAAAGCATCAGAGGGCAGGTGGAGGAGGAGAATGGGCGCAGCGACGTCTGGGTGAGTGCCAACTGTCCCAACCTGTATGTAAAAGTTAAGTTAAGTTCCACAGAGAAGTCAGTTGAAGTCTGGGCTCTAATAGACTCAGGCTGTTCTAGGTGCCTAATGCACCCGGACATGGTTGCCGATTTAAATCTCCGCTGCTTTCCACTTCAGCACCACATAGTGTTCATGCAATTGGACAGCTCGGCAGTGGGAGGGGGCCCGGTCACCCAATTCACCAGAGAAGTGGTGCTGCAGTTAGGCAGCCACCGGGAGAGACTGAAATTTGTCGTGGCACCGGTGGGCCACCCTTTAATCATCTTAGGCATTCTGTGGCTAGTACGAAGGAACCCATACATAAATTGGGAAACCAGGACAATCACGTTTACAGACGGCTTCTACCAAACACCTACAGGGGACCGAATTCCCCATGCTGCGGTGGGGAGGGCGGCGTCTACAACCACACACCCGGCTGCAGCGGTCCTGGAAGGCTTGCCGGACAGGTACGCTGAGTTTGCAGATGTGTTTGGGGAGAGTGAAGCAGACAAACTCCCACCCCACAGAAAGACTGACTGTGCAATAGAACTGGTCCCCAACACACCCTTGCCCAAGCCAAAAATTTACGCAATGACCCAGAAAGAACTGGCAGCATTGCGGGAGTCTTGTCCACAGCATTGTGGACAAGAACTTAGCATGAGGCTTCATCGAGCCTGCAAACTCACCAGTTGGAGCCCCAGTGTTGTTCAGAGAAAAAAAGGATGGGACATTAAGACTCTGTACGGACTACCGCGGATTGAATGCGGCTTCCATATCTAACAAATATCCTTTGCCCCTAATCAAAGACATACTAGCACATCTGGCAAAGGGGAAAATATTCTCTAAACTGGACTTGCAAGAAGATTATTTCCGCATACGCATACGGGAGGGGGATGAGTGGAAGATGGCTTTCAATTGCCCACTGGGATCATTCCAATACAAAGTATTACCGTTTGGTTTGGCAGGGGCACCAGGGGTATTTATGCAATTAATCAACGAAGTCTTGCACAAACACTTGTTCAAGGGGGTCCTGGTGTATTTAGACGATGTACTGAGATATTCTGAGACTGAAGAGGAGCACGAACGCTTGGTTAAGCAGGTGCTCAGGAAACTCCGCAAAGCCGAGCTATTTGCCAAGCTTTCTAAGTGTGAGTTTCATAAATCTCAGCTAGATTATCTGGGTTATATAATGTCTGAGAGGGGCATTGAAATGGACCCTGGGAAAGTCCAGGCCATCCTGGCATGGGAGCGCCTGCGCACTAGAAGGCAACTACAAAGTTTCCTGGGATTTACTAATTTTTACAGGAGGTTCATCAAGGGACTAGCAGAAATCATTTTGCCCCTAACTAATTTACTCCGCACCAAGGGTTTGGGAGACACGCGCAAGGCACAAAACCCGGGAGCGCTACTTAACTGGACACCTGAATGTCAAAGGGCTTTTGATAATCTCAAAAGCCTGTTCACAGCTGAACCGGTTCTGCAACATCCCGACCCCACCAAGCCCTTTGTAGTCCAAGTAGATGCCTCCGATTTCTCAATTGGGGTGCTCTTGCTTCAGCGGGATCCAAATGAGCAGCTGAAGCCCTGCGCGTACCTCTCCCGCAAGTTCTCCAAAACAGAATGGAGATGGCCTGTATGGGAGAAAGAGTCTTTTGCCGTCAAAGCTGCCTTAGAGGCATGGCGACACCTCCTGGAAGGGGCTACTTGCCGCTTTGAGGTCTGGACAGACCACAAAAACCTGGAAGCGCTCAGTACCCCGAAATGCCTCAGCCCCAAGCAGGTTCGCTGGGCTCAATTTTTCAGCCACTTTAATTTTAAGCTGAAGTTCATACCGGGAAGAAAGAACTTCTTAGCTGACGCTTTCTCTAGGTGGCCCCAGGATGCCAGTCAGGCATCAGACATTATAGGTACTGTGTGGACTGACACACAGCTGGGTTGCCAAGCTGTCATGCGCAGCCAAACTGGAATGCGGCGCTCTCCGGCACAACCGCCCACAAGGGGAGGGAGATGCATGTCAATTTCATCGCAATTGCAACAGCAGTTCGTACAAGCCTTAAAAACAGATACATGGTTGCAAACCAATAAAAACAATGTTTCTTTTGAAAACGATTTGGCCTGGAAACAAAATAGCCTGTATGTGCCGGAGCAATTGCGAGCAGAGGTTCTGAGACGTTCTCACGATGACAAAATGGCAGGGCACTTTGGCTTCATAAAAATGTTACATCTGGTAAGGCGACAATTCTGGTGGCCTACACTTAGGAGGGATGTAAAAGATTATGTCGCTGCTTGCCCTACATGTGCTATGGCCAAGCAAAAAGTGGGCAAGCCCCAGGGACTATTGCAGCTGGTGGCAAGTCCCTCCTGCCCTTGGGAGGAAATCTCGATGGATTTCATCGTAGACTTGCCACCCAGCCAGTGGAAAATGGTCATCTGGGTGGTTAAAGACTACTTTTCAAAACAAGCCCATTTTATTCCATGCGCCTCCATTCCCTCTGCTCAACAGCTGGCATGCCTCTTTTTAAATCACATCTACAAATTCCACAGTACCCCCTCCCGCTTGGTCACAGACAGGGGTACACAATTTACTTCACAATTCTGGAAAGCATTTTTGAAGTTGATTGGCACCAAGCAGGCATTGTCCACTGCTTGGCACCCCCACACAGACGGCTCTACGGAAATCCTTAACTCCACCCTGGAGCAATTTTTGCGTTCCTTCATAAGCTACCAGCAAGATAATTGGGTAGACTTACTCCCCTTTGCTGAGGTGGCATACAACAATGCAGTGCACCAGAGCACGGGCTACACCCCCTTCCGGGTAGTCTATGGATGAGACTTCGTCCCGATCCTGGAGTTGCACAGCCAGCTACCCCTCCTTGTTCCCCAGATGACTGGGCGGCTCAGCTAGCCAATGTTTGGCCAATCATTCAGCTGGCTCTCTCCGAAGCCCAAGCAACCTACAAGCGTTATGCGGACAATCACAGGGCTGAGCAGCCAGACTTCAAAGTGGGAGATAAGGTCTACTTCTCCACTAAGTTCATTAAGTCGCCGCAGCCCTCAAAGAAGTTAGCCCCCAAATTCATTGGCCCTTTTCCAATAGTGGAAATAATCAACCTGGTAACTCTTAAGTTAGAATTGCCACACAACTTGAAACGCATACACCCGGTGTTCCATTGTGCCTTACTGAAACTGGTTACCTCCTCAAAGTGGCATAACGAGACCCCGCCGCCTCCTCCCATCATGATCGATGGGCAGCAGCACTTTGAAATAAAGGAGGTCCTAGATTCCTGAAGGCTACGGGGCACCCTTCAGTACCTGGTCCGCTGGAGACATTTCCCCCACCCTGAGTGGGTGCATGCCCGGGATGTCTCAGCGCAATGGCTAGTCACACGCTTCCATGCAGCGTATCCTTCCAAACCGGCGCCTTGAAGTTTTTTTGGAGAGGCAGTATGTCATGTCCCCCGTTGCGATGTATACATACATCACAATGGGGAACATGCCTTTCTGGTGAAGGGGAAGGGGAAGGAAAGAATCAGTGCTAATCACTTAAGCACTGAAAGACAATACAAGGACAAAGGAGCCACTCCTTTGCCCTGACCTGAGAAACCATCATCCTATCTCCCTGACATCACTGCATTACCACGGGGGACACACCTGCTCCGGACACAGGAAGAGGACAGAGGTAGTCAGCGCTAATCCCCTGATTGCCCATCAAGACTCCGGAATCACCCCTGATTGCCCATTGAGACTCCGGGATCACCGACGGGCAAGGCTTTGGGACAATGGGGGGTGGGGTAGGATCAGGTCCGCACCACAGGTATTTATCAGCTACCTCGCACGCCATGTGCTCATTCCCGTCTTTTTCCGTGTATGCATTCTATTCCTAATAAACCAGAAATCCTTAGCCCTGACTAGTGAGTCTGTGTTTCTTTCGGAATAAGGCAACCATCACAGGGAGAAATTAAGGGCATAGATAGGGATTTCCAGCTTTGCTGAATCCAAATCTTTTTCCTTAATGTGGATTCTCTGCTGGATGAAGACATACTTCCTATTTAAAAAATATGGATAAAACAGATAAAATTAATAGGTCACTGTTGCCTCATGTATCAGAAATCAAGAATTTATATTAAGTTTCTCACTTAAAGTTCTGCCACACCATTTAAAACAATTTGGACACATAACAAATCTATAGTGCTTTAATTCCTTTAATTAGTTGCTTTATTGCCAGGATAATATATAAAAATGTGTATTAAGTGCTGGTTTAGAATACCTTGAAACATTCATCTTGTTATAATTCTATTTTGAATGCAGACATTGTCTTGTTGTTTGTATAGAATAAAATGTGTTGGTTCAAATCCAGCTCATAAGCACTTCACTCAGTAATGCTATTAAACCCAATGGGAGTGCACTCATATTATTAAGATAGATAGTAATTAAAAAAAAATGCCTTGGCGTGGGAAGCCAGCAACAAGTTTATTTATGTTCATTATACATCATCGGATAAAAAAGAAGATAAAATGTGGGTATTGATTTCAGTTGAAAATCAAAGCTTACTTTCTCTAAGTAGCTACAAGACACCTTGTTGGACACTGCTTTATTTGTGATATGATAATACATAAAAAGCTGTGATACATGAGTTTCTACACATACACACACACACACAAGGACCAGCAGCACAAGTACATAAATATAAGTGTTCACACTCAGATGCAAATAAAAATTATTATGCACAGGGAAGTAGCTATTATCAAAAAGCAACACAAAGACTATAGATTATCATGAATTCAGATTCACAGCCAGGTATGAAGTAAATTGGCCATATATCTAGAAGAGCAAATGTCTGCTAAAGATCTTCAGATCTGCTTTCTGGAAATTCTGTCATCTCATCATGAAGCAAAACTTGCATCAAAGAAATCACAGGTTTCTCTTTCATGGGAAATCTGCACTGATTTGAAAGTAGTTCTGGAACTTTATTCTAAAAGTATGATGCTCTTATGAAGAAGGCCAGCTGATGGATAAATTCCCAAGAAACTCTCATACAGGCAGGATTGACAGGAAGCCTTCCCTAGCAGAGATTGATTCTGGGTGACATGGTCTCTCTGTTATGTCAATCTAGACCACATCTATCTATCTATCTATCTATCTATCTATCTATCTATCTATCTATCATCTATCTATCTATCTATCTATCTATCTATCTATCATTATTATTATTATCATCATCATCATCATCATCATCTACAATTAGATTCACAATCAAAGACTGGTGAAAACTTAATCATTCAAGTCCTAACCAAGGACCTAAAAATTATTAAGGTAGCATCTGAGGATATAGCCAGTTCCAAGCAGGGTATTTTTTTTTTTTTTTTGTAAAATTAGGGTGATCAGGTCTGATAGATTCAAAATTTCCAAATATTGAGGGAGTCCTTTAGGTATTGCTCCAAGGGCTCCAATCACGATTTGTATAACAGTGAATTTCTTTTTCCATAAGTTTTCTACTTGGGTCTGCAAATCCCAGTATTTTGCAATTTTTTTGGATTGCTTTTCCTCAATCCTTGTATTGCCCATTATTATTATTATTATTATTATTATTATTAAAACTTGTATACCACTCAATCTCAATGACTCTTATTTTAAGCATCCTACCCTATGCTATGCTATGCTATGCTATGCTATGCTATGCTATGCTATGCTATGCTATGCTATGCTATGCTATGCTATGCTATCCATCATCATCAGCTTCAATTTGTAACCAGTTCATCACTGAATTCAAATAGCAATTCAGTACTTCCATGCTTCCTTTGAACAAGAGGGAAAAGGAAGGATGTATGTCAGCAGTTCATTTGTAACCATCATAACTATCATTCAAATCCCAAAATGCATTCACATAGTGATTTTATATAGTTATTGGAAAGCATGGAAACTAGGTATAATACTTGGAACTCATACACCAGTAGCTAAGTTGTCAAGCAATAGTTTTCTAGCACCAACTAAAACCACTGAAATAATAACCTCAGAGTAGGCAGTCCAGAAGACTCTGCAATAGCATCAAAAGTCCCCAAGAAATCCAGCAAGGGCACATTTATCTTATCTCCCTCCCATTATCTACCTGGTTCCAAACAAAGTTATGCTGCTTCCTCTCCTACTGTCTATAGTGGGACGGGAAGCAGCATAACTTTGTTTGGAACCAGGTTGAAGGAGAACAGCAAAAGCTAATCCGTTGGTTCCATGCCATCTCAGTTATAATTTGACTATATGAAAAACAGAACAAAATGTTTAATGATCAAGGCATGATATATGTATCCTTTGTTGAGGTTTTCCTACTAACGATTAAGACTGCTATTATACCTAATCATTTTGGCCCGGTGAAGAGGTTGCATTTGATTGTCTCCTTTCACGTGCTTCATGCAAATCGCCTGGGGGGAGGATCCTGCCCGGACTTGTTTCTCACTTCCTCTTTTTTCTCTGCCGGCAATGTAGCCAAGCAAGGCTTGCTCCAAAGGGGAGCTAAGTCCTTTAAATATGTTTTTTTTTTTTTTGCTTTCTGTAAATAAATTATTTTTATAGAAATGCTTGGTGTGTGACTTTTTTGACCTCTCCTGGGCTAAAGGCTTTCCCAGCATCTGCTAACATCCTTCATATCCATATATGTATATGAAGTCTTGTATATTCATATACATTCTGTTGCCTACACAGTGTACAACATGGTTCATAGTTCTAGTCTTGTACTTTGTTACTGTGTATGCAGATTTGAAAAAGTGGAGAAAAATTGGAGAGCATATATCTTATTATCACTCAATACAATTAATCAGTTGCTTCTGAAATGTTTCTACTTGAAGGAATAGAGAAAGCATTGGACCCTTCATATCAAGCTTCTGGCTTTAATTTAAACACATTATTCAAATGAAATAGTTTGAATCATTATTCAATATACATTGTTCAAATAAAATAGTTTGAATAGTTATTGTATTGAAGAGTTTGCCATCCTGTCCTTTCTAAAGTAAGGACCTTGGGAACTGCAACACTGGACAATTAATCTGGACTTTCTACATTCCATGCGCTTTCCCAAGACAATTTTGAGAAAACTACATTAGAACAGCAAAGTGTACTCCAAAATTAAAACGTTCAAACAATTACTCTGTAGGATTCCATCTCTGGCATACTGTGTCAATTTTTAACCTATAATCATTTCTTATTTAAACTGTAATCAGAAAGTATTGTATGGAAATATTAAAATAGGAATTGGATTAAAAAAAATCCACTTTCAGAAAAAGTGGAAAGAAACAAGCGAGCACTTCATGCCTGAAGCTCTAAACTACAATGAAATTCATGAAAGAAATGACTTATGCAATCTTTTTGCTTCATTTAAAAGCACTGAAAGTAATCTCAATTCTGCATTATGTAGAGCTGTCTAATCTTATGAGCTGCTGACCCTGGGGGAATAGAAGTTCATAGGACCAAACATATTGTAGGTGATAGCTTTCAGTAGCCCCATAGGAAATGTACATTCTTCTTTTGCTAGTAGTCTCACACATAATTTTGCATTGGTATTTTCTGAAGAAAACACAGGCTGTATTTGGATGAAACACTAAACTCTCATCCCCATAATATCAACCCATCCCACCTGGTCAAGCAGAGAGGGCACGCTATGGACCCCATCAACAAAGGAATTCCATCTAGCAGGGTCCAGGAGGCAAGGCTTCTCTGCAGTGGCGCCCACCCTTTGGAATATCTTGCCCCCAGAGGTGACGTGGGCGCCTTCACTCCCAGACTTCCAGAAGAATGTAAAAACCTGGTTCTGCCACCTTGCTTGGGATGGGAAGGGCAATAGCTCTTCCTGGCAGTGGTTGGTGCCATAGTGCCCTCCCCATTGAATGAAAGCTTTTCGCCACAAGAGTCATATATTTATCTATTTATAATGATATTTTGTATTGCAATCTATGTTTTTTGGTTTTGTTTATTGTGCTGTAAACCACCCAGAGACCCCCTTTGGGGGAGATGAGGGGTGACAGAAATTTGAAATATAAATAAATAAATAAAAACTAGTTCTGCACGAAGAAACCTCAGCCTCTTTGCATTCCCCATCAAACTTTCCCAGCCTCTATGCTATAAGGAGAAATTAATTTCTGTTAGTTCAAAATGAAGACAGATGATTCCAATCTCCTTGTCTCATACCAAGGAAGTAGAGTACAAGATGCTTCTTTTCACATAAAAGAATAACCAACTATAATTTAGCTAGCTCTAGATCAAAATCAGGCCCTCATGGATAGATGTACATTTTTGTCATTAAAAGAAAAAAAAGTTCAAGCTCTCCAAAAAAAAAACTCTTGAAAAAGAGTGTTTTTTCAAGCACCACTGAAAAATAGGTATGTGTCAGGGTCAGCCTCGCTCCGAATAAGACACGGACTCACTTAATAGGGATTAAGGATTTCCTGTTTATTGAAACGGTACTGACAGAGAGAAAAACGGGAATGGGGGTGCGGTGGTGAGGTGCCCTGTTTATACCCCTCTTGCGGGGTCCCATGCTCCTCCACCCTTCATTGTCCCCATTCCCCTTGATGGGTTTCTTGATGGCTGTGTGGGCGTTTTCCCGGTTGCTGTCCTTGTCCTCCTGGCTCAGGTGTGTCCTCCAGGGCACCAGGTGCGGTTTATCGCTGCTTATCTGAAGTCCTTCTATTCATCTGCATATGATTCCATGGGTGTGGGTGCTTTGGGTGCTTGGTTTAAGCGCTGATTTAATTATCTCATTCCTCTCTTTCTTTATGATCATGATCCACGTTGTGAGGCTCTTTGTGCCTTGCAATGGGGTCATGACATGCTGCCCCCTGAAGATGTCTTTAGGGTGCTGGTTTCTCTGGGTATGCCTCGTGGAAACGTCTAGTCAGTTGTTTTGCTAAGACGTGTTGTGCCTGGACCCACTCTGGGTGTGGGAAATGCTTCCATTTAACGAAGTATTGTAGAGTACCCCTTTGCCTTCTTGAGTCCAGTATCTCCTGTACCTCAAAATGCTGTTGTTTATCTATCATGATGGGTGGGGGTGGTGGGTCTTCCACGTGCCATTTGGATGGACTTGTTGGTTTCAGCAAGGCACAGTGGAATACCGGATGGATCCGTCGTAGATTGTGTGGCAGTTCCAGTTTGAATGTCACCGGATTGATTACTTCTGTGATTTTGAAAGGTCCGATGAATTTCGGTGCCAGTTTCTTCGAGGGTTGTGAGGTTTTTATGAACTTAGTGGAGAGGTAGACCCTATCTCCCACTTTGTAGTTCGGTGCCTCCGCCCTGTGATTGTCCGCATATTTCTTGTACGTGGCTTGTGCGTCTGCTAGGGCCGTTTGGATGATTGGCCAGGTTGTCGCCAGTTGTGCCGCCCAATCGTCTGGTGAGCAGGGTGGGGCATCAGGTTGAGGTAGTTCTGGTATTGGCACAAAGTCCCTTCCATAGACCACCTTAAATGGGGTGTGGCCAGTGCTCTGGTACACTGCATTGTTGTAGGCTACCTCTGCAAAGGGTAGCAGGTCCACCCAGTTGTCCTGTTGATAATTTATGAATGTCCTCAGGAACTGTTCAAGGGTTGAGTTTAGGATCTCCGTAGATCCGTCTGTGTGTGGATGCCACGCAGTGGACAGTGCCTGTTTGGTGCCAATGAGTTTTAAAAATTCCCTCCAAAATTTTGACGTGAACTGTGTGCCCCTATCGGTCACCAACCGACAGGGGGCGTCGTGGAGCCTGTATATGTGTGTCAGGAACAGGCGTGCCAGTTGTTGTGTGGTGGGGATGGTCGCGCAAGGGATAAAGTGTGCCTGTTTTGAAAAGTAGTCTTTTACCACCCAGATGACTGTTTTCCTTTGGCTGGGTGGGAGGTCTACAATAAAGTCCATGGAAATTTCTTCCAGGGGTGAGAGGGGCTGGCTACTGGCTGCAGCAGCCCTTGAGGTTTCCCCCCCTTCCGTTTGGAGGTGGCACATGTGGGACAGGTGGCGACGTAGTCTTTAATGTTTTTTCTTAGGGTTGGCCACCAAAATTGTCATCTTGTTAAGTGTGGGGTTTTTACGAACCCAAAATGTCCCACAGTTTTGTCATTGTGTGATCGGTTTAAAACTTCCCCCCGCAGTGACTCTGGTACGTACAAGACTTTCTCTTTCCAGGCTAGGCTGTTCTTGATAGATACAAGGTGTCGGTTGTTTTGTAACCATGTCTCTCTTTGTAGTGCTTGTGCGAGTCTTTGTTGCCAGTTGGGTGAAATTGAACGGCGGCTCCGTTCGTTTTCTTGCATTCGTGCTGGCGTGCGCTGATCCCTCATCTGACTGCGCGTGACAGCTGGGCAGCCCAGTTGTTTGTTGGTCCATACCGTCCCCACGATGTCTGAGGCTTGCGTGTCATCCTGTGGCCGTCGGGAGAGGGCATCCACCAGGAAGTTCTTCCTGCCCAGTATAAATTTCAGCATGAAATTGAACTGGCTGAAGAACTCTGCCCAGCGCACCTGCTTCGGGCTGAGGCATTTAGGCGTGCTGAGTGCCTCCAGGTTCTTGTGGTCTGTCCAGACCTCGAAGGGGCAGGCTGCCCCTTCCAGCAGGTGCCTCCACGTTTCCAGAGCTGCTTTCACTGCAAACTCCTCCTTTTCCCATACGTGCCATCTCCGCTCCGTTTCGGAGAATTTGCGGGAGAGGTACGCGCAGGGTTTCAGCTGGTTGTCAGAGTCCCTTTGGAGTAGGAGAGCTCCGATGGAGAAGTCGGAAGCATCTACCTGCACCACGAAAGGCTTGGTGGGGTCGGGGTGTTGTAATACTGGCTCAGCTGTAAACAGGTTTTTTAGTCTCTCAAACGCCGTTTGGCAGTCAGCTGTCCAGTTTAGCACTGCCCCTGGGTTTCTTGATTTGCGAGTGTCCCCCAAGCCCTTGGTCTTTAGGAGGTTGGTCAGGGGCAGTACAATCTCTGCCAGCCCCAGGATGAACCCCCGTAAAAATTCGTGAAACCGAGGAAACTTTGAAGTTGTCTCCTCATGCGTGGGCGCTCCCACGCCAGTATTGCTTGGACCTTGCTCGGGTCCATTTCAATCCCTTTTTCCAAAATCCTGTACCCTAAATAGTCAATTTGTTGTTTGTGAAACTCACACTTGGAGAGCTTGGCAAACAGCTCTGCCTTGCGAAGTTTCTTGAGCACTTCCCTTAACAACCATTCATGCTCACGCTCTGTTTCAGTGTATATTAGCACATCATCAAGGTAAACCAGCACCCCCTTAAAAAGGTGGCCATGCAGAAACTCGTTGATTAATTGCATAAATACACCCGGTGCCCCTGCCAGTCCAAAAGGTAGCACCTTGTATTGAAACAACCCCAATGGTCAGTTGAAGGCTGTTTTCCACTCATCCCCCTCCCGTATCCTTATGCGGTAATAGGCTTCCCTTAGGTCTAGTTTAGAGAATACCTTGCCCTTTGCCAGGTGGGACAATATGTCCTTTATTAGGGGCAGTGGGCTTTTATTGGATACAGATGCTGCGTTCAGGCCCCGATAATCTGTGCAGAGCCGCAGTGACCCATCCTTTTTCTCGTGAAAGAGGACTGGCGCTCCTACTGGGGAGTTTGCAGGCTCGATAAAACCCCTCGCCAAGTTCTTATCTATAAAGTCCCTTAACGCTGCCAGCTCCCTCGGGGTCATGGCGTATATTTTGGGTTTGGGTAGAGGCACCCCCGGGACCAGTTCGATGGAGCAGTCTGTTTTTCTGTGGGGGGGAGTCTGTCCGCTTCCTTCTCGCAGAAGACGTCTGCAAAGTCCGTGTAGTTTGGTGGCAGGCCATCTGGCAACGCCATCTCTCTGTGCTCTGAGGTTGTTGTTGCCCTTCCCATTGCTGCCCGGGGTACCCTGTCCCCTGTGGGTGCTTGGTAGCGCCCGTCAGCAAACTTGATCTCTCTGGTTTTCCAGTTGATGACTGGGTTTTGCTGCACAACCCATGGGATCCTTAGTATCAGTAGGGGTTGCCCCACTGGTGCCATGATGAAAGCCAATTTTTCCTCGTGGCTGCCGAGCCGTAGCACGGTTTCGCCGGTGTATTGGGTGACCGGGCCCCCTCCTGCTGCTGATCCATCAAGCTGAGTAAACACCAAATGGTGCTGAAGTGGATAGCAGTGGAGGTTAAGCGCAGCTACCAGGTCTGGGTGCATTAAGCTTTTAGAGCAGCCAGAGTCAATCAGTGCCCAGACCTTTTCAGTCTTTTCCCCATGGGTGAGGGTGACATGGACATAGAGGGTGGGGCATTCTTCACTCACCCCTCTGCCTGTTGCCCTTCTCCACCTGTCTTTTGGCGCCCATTAGGCCAGGTGGCTGGCGTTTCCCATTGGCTCATCAGGATTGCTTCCCTCCTCCTCTGAGCTGTAGGGGAAATGTCTGGTTCGATACTCCCCCCTCGCTGCTGGTCGCTTTCTTGGCACTGGGGTTGGTGTGGCTGGTGCCCTCTGCGTGCTCTCTCTGGGTGTCTGTTTGGGGCAGGCTGCCACCTTATGATCATCCCTGCCGCACATGAAGCACTGCCCTTTAGCGAAGCGCCAGTCCCGTTCCTCCTTCCATGGTTGGAATCTTGCCTTCCCCGGCCTTGCAGCTGTCCGTGATGGTCTCGCTGCCTCCGCCTGCTGTGCTTCCCTCTGGGCTTGGCGGAACGTGTCGTGGGCATCCTCTGCTGCCCCTGCCAGCCGGATCCACTCGGTCAGGGAGTTGGGGTTGTTGCGACAGAGTGCCCACCAGAGCACGTTCAAGTTAAGTCCTTCTTTGAATTTCTCAATCAGGGTCGATTGAGACCAGACTTCCACTTTTCCATCTAGGGCTTGGAACTCCATGGCATACTCTGCCACGGAGCGCTGTCCTTGCCGTAGCATTTTCAGAGTCCTTTTTGCTCTTTCTTGCTCCAGGGGGTCCCTGAAGTGCAGTTCCAGCGCTCGAAGGAATTCTGTGCTGTCCTGCAGTGCCTGGGCACCTGATTGGCACAATTGGACATACCAATCAGCGGCCTGTCCTTTTAGTTTTATGGTGAGGGCATTGACTTTGCCCCTTTCAGTCCTGAAACAGGGGCCTCACTCTTCGAGGTAATATCTCGCATTTGTCAAGAAAAAGGAGAGTTTCGAGGGGTCCCCGTCAAACTTTATGCCAAAGTCCTTGGCTGCCATTCTTGCCTGGCTCCAGGTCACATCTGGGCCATGCAGCGTACTGCGTGGGGGCTGGTGTGGGTCGAATCGGCTCCAGGCGTCTGGCGGTGTTGGTGTCGTCTCTCGCTGGGTCTCCTCGCAAGTAGGTCGTCTCATGGATAGGGTGGGAGGGTGGGATGTTGTCCATCTGGTGGCCTCTTGAACTGGGCTCTGCTGTAGCTGCCACCGTCCGCTGGGTCGTCACCCCGTCTCTCGTCCGGGTGCGCCTCCAGTCGTCGGATGGGTTCCTGGGACCAGGCTCCGCCGTAGCCGCCGCCGTCCACTGGGTCGCCGCTCCGCCTCTCGTCTGGGTGTGCCTCCAGTCGTCGGGTGGGCTCCTTGGATCGGGCTCCACCGTAGCCGCCACCGCCCGCGAGGTCGTCCCGCCGTCTCTTGTCTGGGTACGCCTCCACAATGCTGCCGCCACGGGGTTCCTGCGCTGCCATCAGCTGCTGGAGCAGCAGCCGTATTGCTTGCACCCCCTCCTCCAGTGCATCCAGCCTCGCCGCCATCTGCAGACTCCCGCCAGTGCGCTCAGCTCTCCACTTGCTCTCGCCTCCGGTCGTCGTGGATGATGGTCCATCCTTTGGTCCCGCCGGGGTCTCAGGCGAACCTAGAGGGGATCCCCCCATCTCGCGCGCCACGGCCCGCTGGCCACGGGATGCCTGGGTGTCCCCCCCCCACTCCTCTTCCTTCGAGCTGGATCCCATACTTACCTGGGTGTTGCGCTGCCGGGACCTCAGGCACATCCCTCCCGCGGGGAGGGGAGCTTCTCCGCTGGGTGCCGAGTGGTTGCGTTGCTGTGCTCCATGGTTCTTCATACCTAGCTGGGTCCCTCACAAGCTGGTTGGATTGGTGTTGGTAAAAAAATTTTTGTGATTCCTGTTTTTATGTCAGGGTCAGCCTCGCTCCGAATAAGACATGGACTCACTTAATAGGGATTAAGGATTTCCGGTTTATTGAAACGGTACTGACAGAGAGAAAAACGGGAATGGGGGTGCGGTGGTGAGGTGCCCTGTTTATACCCTCTTGCGGGGTCCCATGCTCCTCCACCCTTCATTGTCCCCATTCCCCTTGATGGGTTTCTTGATGGCTGTGTGGGCGTTTTCCCGGTTGCTGTCCTTGACCTCCTGGTTCAGGTGTGTCCTCCAGGGCACCAGGTGCAGTTTATCGCTGCTTATCTGAAGTTCTTCTATTCATCTGCATATGATTCCATGGGTGTGGGTGCTTTGGGTGCTTGGTTTAAGCGCTGATTTAATTATCTCCTTCCTCTCTTTCTTTATGATCATGATCCACGTTGTGAGGCTCTTTGTGCCTTGCAACGGGGTCATGACAGTATGTGATCTCAAATCAGGGAGCTAATAACTGGAGTTAAGTTATAGTGAAATATAGCAAATGAGATTTTGATTAGAATCAGGCAATGTTTCTTATCCTTGCTTTGCACTGGTGAAGACACTCCGTTTCATAGATTCTCAAATGGTAGTTGAAACAGAGAGCACATTGTGCAATGAACATTTCTTCACAAAGCAGCACATTACTGGCTAAAGTCTAGGATCCAAATTTGCAGATTCTTTGTGTTTTTCATGGTGAGCCATTGAAGGGATTGATGAGGGATTTGCCTGCATTGCTCTTGTCTTGTTTGGATGAGCAGAGCTTCAATATCCAGAGTCATCAGAAACATGTAAACTTCAGACCATTAAGGAATGGATCGACTATTCCCCCAGGCCTGCTTTAGCACATAGGGTTCCCACCAAAGATGGTTCTCTTCTTTGTGTGTTGCCTTTTTAGGTGGAAAAGGGCCAGATAATTTCAATTGATTTGCTGTTTGCTGACATGAAAGGGGAGGGCGTGTAAGAAGTCTAGTGATATGGAACAGATATGGCATTGTGTAAATGATTATACTTACCTTGGCAGCCTTTTGGTGAATGAAGAAGGTGCTTCATAGCTGTGTACAAGGATCTCTACAATAACGTAAAACTCTATTAATCCTTGAAAATGAGTAATTTAAAATGGTGTGTGTACTCTGGATTTAGAGTCATGTTTTGTAAAAACATTCTGTATTCACCTTGGTATAAGCACAATGAGTAGGCAGCAGAAGGAAACCTGAGTATAACCCAGTTTTTTCCTCCCTACACTGATATATATTATAATTGTCACATGTGATAGATTGTTTGCAGCATTCCTAAGGGATCCAGCTCTATCATTCTTTCTTTTCCATCGCTAAAAGCTATGCCTGAAAGCAGGGAGGCATCAGATTTCAATACAAGCTAGATATAGCAACACCATTTAAATGTTTGAGAAACCCAGACAGATAATTTCATGAAATATAATCAACCAGATAGAGCTGTACAGAATGGCAAAAAGACATTTTCAACACATGTAGAGTTTGGGAACGTATAATCAGAACTGAAAGTAAAATAGAACCAAATATCAGGTGCATGGGACTGACTGTTTTTTAATAGGAAAAGGATTGGCAAAATGTGGAACAAAGCACAAGAAATACAGTAAGGAACTCACACAGCATGCCAGTACAGATTGTTAGGGCAAGACTTGCCAGACTGTATAAAAATAACCTTCCTGAACTCCATATGATCACATTAAACTTTCAGCCACAATGTCCACAGGACATAAATCTTCAGCAGCATTACATGACATTCATGCTTTTCAGTCTTATTGGCAGAGTCACATTTCATGAAAGCACAATGTGAAAACTGGCCATCTTTGTATATGGAGAGGAGGGAGGTTTCTCCAAAGCCTAAAACCATTATATCATACTAGCTGAGGTTTACCTTGTTAACATTATTATGTTATTATCTTTGAGCAGGAGCCTTAAGTCCAGGAGTATCCCCAGATTATGCACCGGGTCTGTCTGAGGCAGTGCAACCCCATCCAGAACCAAAGATGACAAAGTACCGGATATGGAAGAGCCCTTAACCCACAGCCATTCCGTCTTACCAGGGTTCAGCTGAAGCCTGTTGTCCCCCATACAGCCCCCTACAGCCCCCAGGCACCAAGAGAAGGTAGTCACAGCATCACTTACCTCACCCGGGATGGAGATGTACAACTGAGTATTAGCAGCATATCAATGATACCTCATCCCATGGTGATGGATGATCTCACCTAGGGTTGCAACTAGGGGGGGGGCAAATGGGGCATGTGTCCTGGTTCCCATGCTGGGAGGCACCAAAATGAGTTCTGGGGGGTGCCAAAATGAATGCTGGGGCGGTGCCAAAATGGGTGCGGAATCCATGTTTGCCTCAGGTGACACAGGTCCTAGTTACGGGCCTGATCTCACTCAATGGTTTCATGTAGATGTTGAATAGGAGAGGAGAGAGAACCGAACCCTGCAGCACCCCACAAAGGAGCGGCCATGGGACCGGCCCTGGAGGAAGGAGGTAAACCAGTGCAAAACCACACTGCCCACCCCCAACTCCCTGAGCCACCCCAAAAGGATACCATGGTCGATGGTATCGAAAGCCACTGAGAGGTCAAGAAGAGCAAGGATGGATGGTCCATAAGTGCGACAAATGCTGTTTCCATCCCATATCTGGGCCTGAAACCTGACTGAAAGGGGTCTGGATAATTCGTTTCATCCAGAACCCTCTGGAGCTGCAACACCACCACTTTCTCAACCACTTTCCCCAAAAAGGGGAGGTGGGAGACTGGATGAAAATTGTCCAGTATGGTAGGATCCAGCGATGGTTTCTTGTGGAGGGGGTGCACCAGTGCCTCCTTAAAGGCAGTTGGAAACACCCACTCCCTCAAGGATGTATTATCCATCACATAGACCCAGCCACATGTCACCTCCCAGGCTGCTTTCACCAGCCAGGAGGGACATGGGTCTAGATGACAAGTGGTGGCATTTACTCGAGGATCCTTTCCACTTCCTCGGGTCCAACAGGATCAAACTGTTCCCAGATAACATGGTAAGTATGCTCCCTTGGTATCTCCATGGACCATGCCTCACACTTGGAGTCTAACTTGGAACAGATCCAAGCAATTTTATCCTGCAGATGCACAGAAAACTCCTCTGCATGGCCCTGTAGGTGGAATATAGAAACACACAAAGCTTTTGACCAAACCCAAGAGGAGAAGTAACCTCTGTAATTGTTTGCTACACAATCAATTATTAGCTTAATGAAAAATCATGCTAGAATGATCTGTTCATTTGCAAACAAAAGCCATGCTAGAATGAAGAACAGGACATTTCATTCCAGACCAGCATGTATTATATCAAAGATAGGCATAATATAGTTGGAAGGACATGAGAAAAGAGATCCTGTGATCAATAGCCAAACTACTTATCACGATGAAAAAAAGTATTGTGGAAGACTAGTTCCTGAGAGCAAAAGAAAACATGTGCCAATGTCTCCCTTCCCTAAAAGGAGTAAAAACTGCAAAGATCTAGACTAACTAAAAATTGCTATTCAGAGTCCAGCACATTGTTCTGCCAAATAGTGAAAGAGAGGGTGAAAAGATCCGTTGATTCACTTCTTCATTCAGCTCCTCATTCAACTTCGTTTCCAGCAAGAATGTATTCTAGCTCCTAACATCTTTCTGTAAATTTTCACCCTGATGGGTAGGGAACATGACTGGCCATCAGCAATTTTTACATATGCAGATCTATTGCAGGTGTTCAGAAATCAGTGAGGGTTGTCACCCTTGGTTTTGTAGTGTAGCAACCCAAATGCAGGAGTGGTTTCTCTGATCCACCCTTGCAATGGCAAATTACATTCATCCAAGCACAATGGGAGTAGGAACACTACATGAAGCAAGGACATGGATTGAAGATTGATGATAATTGTGTTCCATGTGTTTGACTTGACTTTCTGTCTTTAAGCATTCCTGTACAAACTTATATTAACCTGAGCATGCAGCCTCCCTAAAATGGGATGACAGTTGGACACGTTCCTGGTATCCCAGTTAGGATACAAATACCACCCTGTTCACCTTTCTGAGAAAGCAATGTGATTAACTGTGGATATCTCTAGGCAATTTATGCTAGAACTGATATATGTATTAAACAGGCAATTGTACTGGAACTTTCCATCAGCAATTCTATGTAAGAGTAATTGAAACATGTTCTGTTGCCTTCTGTGGCTGGTGTATCCGGTGGAGACATACATCTTAAATTAGCTTAAGGCAAGCCAGTCCAATATGCTGGATTTGTCCCAACTGCAATTGCTGCTCAGGTATCTTCTGGTGATGAATAGAGAAGAGTGCCAGTGCAATCACAGGACACATATAAATACATAATATTCTAAGTGAGGAGTAAGAATTATTTGAGATAATACATGAATGTGGTCTCCTACAGATACTAGGGTTCCAATCAATGCTGCTACTTCATTTCTTTCTCCCCATTGATAAGTGTGCAGCCACTATATATATGAATAAACACTATGCAGAGTGGAGGTAAATGTTAAAAAATAAAATAAATTTATTGGCCAATTCACCAAGGAAAAATGTCACAATGACTGTGCATATTTTTTCCACATTAATTGCCAGAACCCCTTAGTTACCTTCCTCATTTCTTTTCTCTTTGCTTATTTCTTTTCTGCTGACCATCTGTCTCTCCCTAAATACATCTCCATATAATGGTTTCTATTTCTCACCAACTTAAATATTCAAAAGCAGACCAATCCTGCATTCAACTTCCCTATTCAAAGCTATTCTAAGAGCTCCCACAAGATCAAAACACATTTCACTTTTCAGTAAACAGAAACTGCAATCACCTAGAATAACTGTCATAAATGCCATCTTAAGGGGAAAATACTGAAATAATGAGTGAAAATACTATCAGGAGCCTAGGTTGGGATGCATGTCATATATTTCATGAATGAAGCAAATGTCACAGTGATGATATAATACACCCATATAGTCTGGCCAAGATAAACTGGTGTTTATTTTACATTAAATAATGAAGGTGATTATGGGTTGTGAGTTCCATCAGATATAATTCCCTGCTACTGGGAAAAACAACATTTTAATACTTCAATGTTACAAATCTCCCTACTTTTTGTAATGGTTGCCTAATCCCAAATACTCAGTCTCACAAGCCCGGGCTTAAAGATAACTGATTTATTAAAGGAATAGTATGCAAATACAGAGAAAGCTGAGAATGAGCAAAAGCGCGCCAAATACAAACTTAAAAGCCTTGCTTCCAACCCAGTCCCGCCCCGAGCGCTCGTTAGCAACCACCCCCTCCCAGGTGCTAGCAACCGTTACATCTGCCTGGGAAAGTAACCTTGAATAGAGTTGCAAACCCAAACATACATTCCAAAGTAGCAAAATAAAGAACACAGCAATAATGGAAAAGACCAGCAAACGTTCAAGCATGGAAGACACGGATTGACGGTTTGACATGTGAAACATTACGATGGTAACAGAACATTGAAACGGTGAACATGACATATCGCCCCCCTAAAAAAAAAATTGATAAGGAGCCAGCTTGTCCGGATAAGCAGAGTGAAAACGATCAACCAGGTCAGGGGAGCGAACATCGTGAGCAGAAACCCACTCAGGATGAGGGAAATGTTTCCAACGGATGAGATACTGCAAAGTGGAACGCTGGCGGCGTGAGTCAAGGATTTCCCTGACTTCAAAGTGTTGTTGGTTATCGATCATGATCGGAGGTGGTGGGGCCGGTTGGGGATGCCAGCGGTCCGACGCCAGGTATGGCTTGAGTAGGCTGCAATGAAAAACAAGATGCAAACATTTAAGATTGTGGGGCAGATCAAGTTTGAAAGTTACAGGGTTAATTTGTGCAATAATAGGAAAAGGACCAACAAATTTAGGACCAAGTTTTTTCGAGGGTTGTGATGATTTGATGAATTTTGTGGAGAGGTAGACTTTATCCCCCACAGTAAACGTAGGTTGGGGGGAACGTTTAGCATCTGCATGTTTTTTGTAGGTGGTTTGGGCATGAGAAAGGGCTCGTTGAATGTTGTGCCATGAGGCTTGTAGGGTTTCAGCCCAGTCAGTGAGAGAGGCTGGCAGTGATTGTGGGTGCGGGAGTTTGGGTATTGGAACGAACTCCCAGCCAAAGACAGTTTTAAAAGGAACTTGTCCAGTGCTTTGATGTACAGCATTGTTGTAGGCAACTTCAGCAAAAGGAAGCAGGTCCATCCAATTGTCTTGTTGATAATTGACGAATGCCCGTAAATATTGTTCCAGTGTTGAATTAACAGCTTCAGTAGATCCATCCGTCTCTGGATGCCACGCAGTGGAGAGGACTTGTTTGGTGCCAAGCAGTTTTAAAAATGCCCGCCAAAACTGTGACGTAAATTGTGAGCCCCTGTCGCTCACCAAACGGGCGGGGATCCCGTGGAGCCAGTACACGTGTATGAGGAAGAGGCATGCTAGCTGTTGCGTGGTGGGGATGGAAGCGCATGGGATAAAATGTGCTTGTTTGGAGAAAAAGTCCTTTACTACTCAAATGACTGTTTTTCGTTGACTGGGTGGGAGGTCGACAATAAAATCCATGGATATGTCCTGCCATGGGTAGGCAGGGGTTGCCACAGGTTGCAGAAAGCCTTGAGGCTTGCCAGTTTGCGCTTGGTTGTTGCACACACAGGGCAAGCGGACACATAAGTTTTAAGGTCCCTTAGAAGAGTTGGCCACCAGAATTGACGTCTGATGAGGTGAAGGGTTTTAAGGTACCCAAAATGTCCAGCCAACTTATCGTCATGGCAGCACTGGAGGATCGTCTTTCGTAACGCCTCAGGGACATACAGACGATCGTTTCGCCAGGCAAAGTCCTCAGTAAAAGTTACAGTGTTTAAATTCGCTTGTAACCAAGTGTCAGATTTCAGGTGGAAAAGCAACTGTTGTTTCAAGTCTGATGGGATTGGCAGACGCGCTGGACGGGAGGGAGGCGGAGCGGTCTGGTGTTGAGCCTGTTGCGCTCGCGTCTGACTGCGTGTCACAGCTGCCAAACTCAATTGCTTTTCAGTCCATACAGTACCCTGTATCGTTGGCCCAGGGCCAGCATCTTGGGGTCTGCGTGATAAGGCATCTGCTAAAAAGTTTTTCTTGCCTGGTATAAATTTGAGTGTGAAATCAAAGCGAGTGAAAAATTCGGCCCATCGAAGTTGTTTGGGGCTGAGTTTTCGACTGGTGCTTAATGCCTCTAAGTTCTTATGATCAGTCCACACCTCGAAAGGGTGGGAAGCCCCTTCCAGTAAGTGACGCCATGTTTCCAAGGCTGTTTTGACAGCAAACGCCTCTTTTTCCCAAACATGCCACCTTCTCTCTGTTTCTGTGAACTTGCGAGATAGGTAAGCACAGGGTTTTAAAGTGCCAGATTGGTCTGCTTGTAGCAGAATTGCTCCAATGGAGAAGTTGGAGGCATCCACCTGCACTACAAAAGGCTTAGTTGGGTTAGGATGCTGCAAAATAGGTTCAGTGGTGAAAATCTGTTTGAGCGCATCGAACGCTTGTTGGCAGGCTGGGGTCCATTTAAGGAGCGTGCCTGGGTTCTTGGAGCACCGCATATCCCCTTGAGCTTTAGTTTTTAGTAGTTCAGTAAGGGGAAGGGCAGTTTCAGCAAAATTTTGGGCAAATGCCCTGTAAAAATTGGCGAATCCAAGGAAACTTTGTAATTGCCGCCTGGTACGGGGAGGTTCCCATGCCACAATGGCTTCAACCTTGACAGGGTCCATCTCAATGCCCTCTGCTGAAATTCTGTATCCTAAGTAATCAATCTGTGATTGATGGAAGGCACACTTGGAGAGTTTAGCATACAACTCTGCTTTCCTTAGTTTAGCAAGCACTTGACGCACCAAGTGAATATGTTCTGTCATGGTTTCAGTATAAATTAACACATCATCCAAATACACCAAAACCCCTTTAAATAGGTGGTCATGCAAGACCTCATTGATAAGTTGCATAAAAACCCCAGGTGCCCCAGACAGACCAAAAGGCAACACTTTGTATTGGAAAGCCCCAAGAGGACAGTTAAATGTGGTTTTCCACTCATCCCCCTCCCTTATACGAATGCGAAAGTAAGCTTCCCTTAAATCTAATTTCGAGAAGATTTTGCCCTTGGCCAGATGTGATAACATATCTTTGATGAGGGGCAAAGGATATTTATTTAATATTGATACTGCATTGAGCCCGCGGAAATCGGTACATAGCCTCAAAGACCCATCCTTTTTTGGTCTAAAGCGGACTGGTGCCCCCACCGGGGAATTTGCCGGCTCAATGAAACCCCTGGCTAGATTTTTATTAATGAATTCCCTCAGCATGGCCAGCTCTTTTGGAGACATGGGATAGATTTTTGGGTGAGGTAATTTCACATTGGGCAGAAATTCAATGGCACAGTCTGTCCTTCTGTGCGGGAGTAAGCGATCTGCTTCCTTCTCTCCAAACACATCTGCCAGATCTTGATATTGCTTAGGCAGTTCTTCTAGGGGTTGAAATGTCTGTACAGTAGTGGTAGCCACCCGTCCACCCTCAATGTCCTCCAACAAGTCCTTTTCTGGTGCTTTATAAAACCCATCAGCAAATGTTACCGTTCTATGCAACCAGTTGATAAAAGGATTTGTTGCACGAACCAAGGCATTCCCAATATAACCAACGGACCCCCCACTGGAGCTATGACAAAAGGCAATTTCTCCCAATGGGTACCCATTTGCAAAGCTACCAGTCCTGTAGAGCTTTCCCCCCAGCCATAGTTCCATCCAATTGCGTGAAGATCATTGGTCGTGGCAAAGGAAACGTGGGCAGTTCTAGGGCAGCTACAACATTGGGGTGCATTAGCGAACGTGAACAGCCCGAATCTAGCATAGCCCAGACTTCGACAGTTTTGGTTCTAGATCCCAATTTCACTTTGACAGTCAGGGTAGGAAAATTCCCACTCACCGAATCGTGGTCGCGCCCGGTTTCTTCCACCTGCCCAACGGCGCCCTTCAGAGCAGGTGGTGGCCTTTTCCCACCGGCTGGTCGAAATGCAATTCCTCCTCCTCTTCTCCAAATAGGAGTTCTGCAGGGTTGACTTCTGCGCAGGCAGCTCTCATCTTACGCGGTAACGCTGGCGATTTTCCCGGTGCTTTCGCCGGCCGCTCTTCCGGTCTGCGTCTCGGGCACGAAGTGGCACGATGCCCTTCTTTCCCGCATCTTAGGCACTGACCTTTCGCAAATCGTCGTTCCCTTTCCTCTTCCCAACTTTTTGTTTTCGGGCGGCTTGAAAATCCAGGGGCACGAGCCCCCTTACTAACTCTGGTTTGCCTCAGTTCTTTGCTCTGGGTGAACGTTTGTAGAGCGTTTTCCGCGCTGCCCGCCAACTGAATCCACCCATACAACGTCTTGGGGTCGTCCCGACACAAAGCCCACCGGAGGACCTCCATCTCCAATCCCTGTTTAAACATTTCCACTAGAGTCAACTGGGACCAATCCTCCACCTTTCCTGCCAGGGCTTTAAATTTCAAAGCGTAGTCTGCGACAGAGAGGGTTCCTTGATAAAGTTTTTTCAAGGCGTTTTTCGCTCTGTCTTGGGCCAAGGGGTCTTCAAAGTGCTGTTTTAGTGCCCACAGAAACTCATCAAAGTCCTCTAACTCCATGGCTTCTGCTTGGCATAACTGCACATACCAATCCGCTGCCCTCCCCTTCAATTTGTTGGCAATAAAATTAATTTTGCCCTGCTCCGAACGAAAGCATCGCCCCCAATCATCCATGTAATGTCTAGCATTGGTAATGAAGAAAGAGAGCGTGGTAGGGTCGCCATCAAACTTTACCCCAAATGGTGGAAAGGTTCTCATCGGCTCCGCCGGCTGCGATGGCTCCGCAAACGTCAACGCACGTCGAGCCCCCAGTGGTGGTCGCTCCCTCGTTGCTCTCGACTCCCTTCCCCTCGATTGTCGGGAAGCCTGAGTCCTACTTCTTCCCCTGAGTGACGGGGACCTCTCTCTCGGATAAGCCAGCTGGGAGGGCTCTTCTTCCCAATCTTCCTGTAGGGACCCCGACCCTCTGGGAATATCCTTCAGGAGGGTCACTATCATGTCCATTTTGTCCTCTATTGCCTTCATGCGGGCAGAGGTGATGGGCTCTTCTAGGGGTCTAGTGGTCACCACTACCCTCAGTGATAAGGGGATTTCATGTTCCCAGGATGGCTGGGGTGATTCCCTCCCTGTTCTTGCTTCCACCTCGGGTTGACACTCACCCCTTGTGGCACCCTGCACCGCCAGCAATAGTTCATCCAATTGGGCATCCCGCTTCTCTCGACGGGCTGCCCTTTGGGCTCATGAGGTCGGAGCTACCAGGGTCTTTGTCGAGTCCGGCTCCTCTTCGCTCCCATCACTCTCGCGTAGTTGAGGTTCTGTCATCGCTAGCGCTCCCCGTTACCCAAACTTTGGACGGGGCTAGCGGAAGATGTATTAAATGATTCTCAGCTTTATGTAATGGTTGCCTAATCCCAAATACTCAGTCTCACAAGCCCGGGCTTAAAGATAACTGATTTATTAAAGGAATAGTATGCAAATACAGAGAAAGCTGAGAATGAGCAAAAGCGTGCCAAATACAAACTTAAAAGCCTTGCTTCCAACCCAGTCCCGCCCCGAGCGCTCGTTAGCAACCACCCCCTCCCAGGTGCTAGCAACCGTTACATCTGCCTGGGAAAGTAACCTTGAATAGAGTTGCAAACCCAAACATACATTCCAAAGTAGCAAAATAAAGAACACAGCAATAATGGAAAAGACCAGCAAATGTTCAAGCATGGAAGACACGGATTGACGGTTTGACATGTGAAACGTTACGATGTTAACAGAACATTGAAATGGTGAACATGACACTTTTTGTCAAGTAAAGACTAACTCACCCGAATGATTTGAATTTAAAACCTTATATACATTACCAAATATTTGAGGTCATTTAACTAAATCAGTCATAACAAATTGTAGCAGCAAAAAGTATCAATCCAGCAGGGAAAAATCCAAAGTCAAGATGCAGATTTGTTTTTTTAAGTCAAATACTAAGAAAATAATGTCCAGTGATATTATGGGCATGCATTTCAATGGATGAAAAATTGCCTGTATATATTCAGGATCTTTTTCCTTTCTTTCCTAAAGAATAAACCCATGTTTGAATGGATATAAAAGCCAATTAGAAATCATGTTGCATTGTAAATTAGCTCAGGAAACAGAAAATGGAAAGAATAAGGGCTGCCTGAATAGGGCATTCATAACAAGTGCAGGTGCCTGAAATGCCTTGGATTAATTGCCATATTTTGAAGTGGAATATTGTAATTTTGTAATATTGCAAGGAAGTGTGACCCCCCTGAACAGTAGTAGGTTTCCCATTATTATTAAGATGTGCAGGGAGATAATAAAGTTTTATTATTTGCTGTCAAAAAGCATAGGTTGGTAGAGAGGCAATATATACAAAATGCAGGCTTTTTCTCTTTCTGATTACAGAAGAAAATACAAAATGAATCACATATGCTCTCCTTTTAAAGAAGAAATTAAGTTCTTATTAATACCTTTAGGGTACTTCCCCACTCTTTCTCCAGTTGGTATTAACACAGTTTGACAAGAAATGAGGTGCTATGTTCAACTATTCATTAATTTTATTAATTTCAAAGAAGGAATTTTAAGGTATTCTGAATGACAGCCCAAACTAGAGGTGAAGGAAAAGGAATACTAAAACTACAATCAGGGGTCTTAGGATGAAACACATGGTAGTGATACATTCTTAATGATGAATATTTACTTTCACAGAGTCTGGGGTTTATTTTACTTAAACTGAATTAACATTTTCAGATAGCCCAGAGTCTGTAAAATCAAAATGATTTATTTTCTATGCTCTCTTATTTTCCATTGTTTCCATCTTTACTTTGCCCTCATGGAGTGGTTAAAAAAAAGGAAGGATGATCTCTTTGCCTCAGTGCCAATCATGCATGATGAGCAATTAGCTGATTGAAGAAAAAGGAGTTGTTTTGTTGATGCTCTATCATGAACACTACAGACATACCATTGCCACTAGAACTGGGCAAAATGGCATACTGAAATTCTCCATGCAATTTATTAGCAGTGAAATTGGTTGGCTGATTTCTCTGAATTTCTCCAGGGCGGGGGGGGGGAATTCTGTAGCCAATACTCTAGGACATAAATCCCACTAACACTATTACTACTACTGGAAAAGCTGATTGGGAACAGTTCCCTCATGACATCTTTCCTTGAAATTTATTTAAAATGTAGAAAACTACAGTAAGCAGGTACAAGAACATGGAAGAGATGATAGCACAAGAACAAGATAAGAGATGACAGTACAAGGTCATTCTTACTCACCCCCACCCCCACACTTTATAACTAAATAAGTGCAAGCACAGCACAGCACATCCATGGATTTCTCTTTGCATTTGAAATAATTTCTAAGCAAATTCTCTTTCACTAAATGGGATGAGAACTAATAGGAAAAAATGGAGAAAAAATCCTGGCACTAATGTCCAGGATCCAGCTTTCCAGACTTCTCACAAAAAGCAAACAGAGACACGTATTTTGTATATAAAGTTTGATAGACATGGAGATGGTAGAAAAGGTATTGCCTGCAATGTTCCAATGTGCCTGTCGTTCGGCTCAGAGGTCTCACCTATCTTTCTGCTATCTACTTCTCAGGCTCACTGGGACCAGCAGCAGGACAACTGGAACCAGGAAGGCAACATATGTTGCATTATCTAGGCAAGTTTAATGCTCACTGGAGAGATGACACACTGCTGTTTATAACCATGGCCATGATTTTTTTCCCCAAAAAGTAATGGATAGCAACCAGAATTTGATGTAGGTGATATTTTGCCTGGTGCTGTATCATAAAAGCTGACTTTCATATGACCAGACTAAACTCCCTTTTATGCACAGAATGAGACATGTACAGTACATAGTAAACTTAGTAAAACAGGTCCTAGGTTTTTTTTCCCTCTTTCTCAGTATATTCTGGTTGCATGTCTAAAGTATGTTTCTCTAACTTCTGGAAACATGTACAATTGCAGAGTTGAGAGGGAGGTTTCCCAGTGGCGCTACAAAGCATATTTTCATCTGCAGACCATTGTCTCTGTTTTGCTGCTGTCCAAGAAGGCAGATTTTTTTCATTACATCAATAAGGGGCCGGGATGGACAATAATAAGAATTTGTGAGGGTGCTCTGCTACTTAGACCAGAGTTCCTCATACAATATGATAGCGAACTGTTTCCAGAAAAGGTGACTGATGCAAAAAATAAAGGAAATGTGGCTTGGAAAATAAATTTCTGAAGGCTTGTCTTGAAGAGGTAAAGTGATTGAAGAATGGGGGAAAGAAACATTGAATGAGAGATAGGAGTTTCTACGTTTCCTAGTCTGCTGAAGTGTATGCTAAAGGCAAGGAGATTAGAGATCCTAGTGGTGATGTTTATATAACTGGCACTGGCATTTCTAGGCCACAGGAAGATCTTATAGACAGGACTAAGAAGTACAAACATGAAGAAGCAAGTACTGAAACCAGGGATTTCAACAATCAATTGGGCAGAGAATCTGCCTACTGGATCCCTTGTGAAGGAACAGAAAAATATGGGACAAAAGAGTGCTTTGGGAGGAAAGAGCAGCATGAAGACCAGAGGATTTATCTCTGGCATGATAGCAGTTCATGAAAGGACAAAGAACAAAGATTAGACATTAAAAACTTGTTGAAGGGTCCAAAACTCAAACCAAAACTCAAATGGTAACTGAAAAGGAGATTGTAAGATCCACTAAAGATGAAGGTAATTTTATTGGGTATTTCATGCTGGCTCTGTGTTTTTTAGTGTTTGCTGTAAGGTCACTGGTGTAAGAGTTTGTGTTTCTCAATTAGCAGTTCATGAGTAGCAAGGAATCTGTATAGATATCAGATTAGATTACCATGTGAGATATTTTTAGCTTCAGGTAACTATCCAACCTAAAGCTAACCCTGAAGCATAGAAAGATGTCATGCTCTCACCTCCTCCTCAATACAAGGCATTGACTGGTTCTGCAGATACAACTTACCTTGAATGCACAGCATTTGTCAATGATTGACAGGGAGACCGAGATACAGCAATGACACTGAAACAAAATGGGGAAACTGGTGGTCTATGGCATACTACACTAGCATGCTTTTTTGGGTGTGAAGGAAAACTTTTCTTTGCATAAGAATGGGATCTGTTGTCAGTTACTAAATCCCTATAGTCAAACTCTGACTAGATGTGACAATTCTTGTTTACTCTGTGGTGAAGAAATTTATGAAAAAGGTTTTCCTTATTCCATCCACAAATCTGCAAATTAAAGGGGCAAAGGTAATGACTTAGAGAATGCTCATGAAACTGCCTTGCTTCAGGCCATGCAATATTGTTAGATAAATGCAAGGGAAAAATGCCTATATGGCGTTAGGTGTAGTGTGAGGTTTCAGAGGTTTCAGTCAACCTCTGACTCAGAAAACAAAACTCTTTCTGAGCCAGAGTGGGAAACAGAAACTTACCAGGCAGAAACTGGGAAAGCAAAACCCAGAGATGACTCAGCAGCGCAGGAAAAGTCACAGACACTGATTGGTCAGTCTTCGGAGGAAGATTTGAATCCTCCATTCAGCATGCATGAAAGGCATGCAGAAAAGCATGTGAAGGAGAAGGCAGCCCGATTGGTTGCAGAGGGGAATAGGCATGCAAGGGATTGGCCTAAAGGCAGATGCATGAGCAAGCTGCTGGAGGCAACTGATCCTTTGAGCTCGCAGCCCCAGTGGAAGAGTCCTTACCTGCGTCAGAAACCTCGTCTGTAGCCAGAGGGGAATCAGTGTCAGTGTTTCCTACTGGAGAGGACCTGGATCCTGCAACCACTGCCACAGAGGATCTTCTCCCTGCTGAACCCAGCAACCTCAGCTTTGCATCCAGCTTCAGACCTCACCATCGCCATTCTGTGCATTCCAGTCATGCTTCCAGCCTTGCTTCTAGCTTCTAGCCATGTCCAGAATCGTCAGTCCAGCTTTATCGTGCTCCAAGTCCTCAACCTTGCCCAGGATCTCCAGTTCAGCCTTGTCATGCTTCCAGCTCCCAGCCTAGTCCAGAGTTTCCAGTACAGTTTTGTCGTGTTTCCAACATCCAGTCTTGCCCAGGATCTGCAGTACAGCCTAGCCACATCCCAGTCACCCAACATGGTTCAGGAACTTTAGACCTATCTTGTTGTGAACTGGGTTCTCAACCTTGTCTAGAACCTGTGGTCCAGTCCAGTCGTGTTTCAAGCTCTCTGTCTAGTCAAGAATCTCCAGCCCAGCCTAGTCATGTGCCAAGTTTCCAGCCTAGCCAAGTCCAGCCTTGCTTTGAGTTATCAGCATTGTTCTCAGTCTTCAGTCCAGAGTACCAAGTCCAGCCTGGGTCACCTAGTTCAGTCCAGTCCTGCCTCTAGAGTCAAGCCTTGACCAGTGGTTCCAGTTCAGTCCTGCCCAGCTTCCAGGTGCCAGCCTAGTTTGAATGGTGTTCCAGATTGTGGACAATCATCTTCAGTTCCAGTTGTGCCACGTGCTCTAGCTTCTTCCAGTTCCACAGTTTCCACCAGCAAATTCTGCTCAGCTGCTTTACCACAGTCTTCTCCTGCAACCTTGCCAGTTCTTTCATTGTTGCTCGGTTGGTCTTGATGGGAACCAGACTATCTCTTGACCATAAGGACTTATTTATTGTAAATAGTTATTTAATAAAGAGTGGTTTGTGATAATAAACCTGCCTGGCTGCCTCATAGTCTGAACAGGACATGTAGTTCTTAGATTATTCATGTTATTTACAGCAACAGCTCTCAAATACAGCATATCCCTTTGATTATGAGATGTCACTGGCAATTTCCAATAGGGAAGAATGACCTGGGCTGATCTGACTTGAAACTAAATAATAAAAGAAGAGTCATATACCACCAGCAATATTTAATCAGTCCAACAGGCTAATTGATAGATAATAGTCCAATCAAAACCCCATCCCCTAAGCTCTATTAATATCCTTTTTATCCTTTTAAAGCTTTTTCTAAAATGCATCTTAATAAATACTGAATATGAAAATAAGTTACTAAATAACAGTTCTGAAAATTGAAAAGGAAATGTTAAGACCTGACATAATCCATTGTTGGGATCTTACACTGGACAGACTCAAGAGGGTCATTTGAGCTGGTCTTACATATTTGGGTAAGGTCCCTTTATTAAATACGGAAAATGCTTCAAGAATGCCCCACTAAGCTGTACTGAATTGCTAAGGATATATTCTCTGTAACATTGGTGGTCAATAGCAGCATCCACAAAGGGGAGTGGTGCTCAAAAATAAATCAAGATGACAGTTGCAATCTCATGATTATACATGTGCTTGACATTGACACACATACAAAAGAGACTAAGCTTTGATCACACAATCGTGGTCACCATCTTGAGTCCCCTTTGCAGATGCCCCTGTGGTAACTTGCAATCCCAGATAGTAGGTAGCTCCCAAATCACATTTTTGTACCTGAACCTTGATCATCATTGCTGAAAACAATTTTCAGGAAGTACCTGAAAATGGAACTGTTGCTACAGTTCATTTAATCCCATTGCAACTCTGCAGTAGGAGGTGATGGTTTTTTATTCAAAATACTCCAACAGAAATTTCAACTTTGTTCCATATTTGCTCCATAATTGTTTTTGACAGTAGTTTTAAAACAGGTATGTTGTTTGCTTATATCTTGGAATATATATTATTAATTCCTAGATTCTATTTATACCTGGTAGCTCTAAGTAACAACTAAAAATGTGGAAACAAATGTTTTTGAAATAATAGTGGGGGGGTTTTTCCCATTAGAAAATGATTTGACATGCATCTCCAATGTTCTTGTGAAAGAGAGGGTGAAATAGAGAGACTGAGAGAGACTCATGGAGTCATTGTTGGCATTTAATGAAGTTTCGAACTCTTCCATGCTGGAGGGAGAGTGGAATGGGGGATTAATTCAATACTGTTTTTACAATACTGCCAGGAATACACCTGAGAGCCTTTGATTTCAGTTTATTTGTATGTGTCAGTTTTAGATTACATTTCCCTCCTGTGGAACTTTCCATACAATAAGCCTTAGATATGCTACAAACATTTAGAATATTGTCAAATGAATTCTCAGTCTTCAGTAGAAATTCCTCAAAGCATCTTTTCAGTACTAATCTCTTTCATTAGCTTCTTTCCAATGCTTTGCCTGCACACAGATTAAAAAAAAATGGCAGTGCAGCCTAGGAACAATGCATTCCTGTTGAAAACCTGCAGATATGAGTGTATCTGAATCCCAATACCATTTTCAGGAGAGGACCTTCTGAAAATCTCTTTAGTTTTTAGCCAGTCCATTGGACTTCTTTTGTCTTTTCCCTGGGAATTGCACTCGACCCCCACTTTCTGGCTTCAGAAAAATCTTTTAAAAGATACATTTCTTTAGACAGACCTTAATATCAATGATTTTATTACTTATGTTTTAATTTATTTGTATATTGTCATTTTTTTGTCATTTTAAACTGTAAAGTGTACTGAGTATTCATTATAAGAACTCAAGTAAATAAAATGCATCATAATTTAAAAATAATAATTAGGTAATTCAATAAGGTAATTGTAATTTAATAATTTCAGTTAAGTGATCAGGTAGATTATACTATGACCTAAGAGGGTCTTCCACGGGTTTTCATTTTGTTGTTTGCTTCTTAGATTAGCTTTTTAAAGCAAAGGATGAAGGAAGGAAGTTTGCATTGATAAAAAGTATATGGAAAAAAGGGCCAGGTCACACAGCAGAACAGAAAGCCTGTTATGTCTTAATTCTACCTACATTTTGGATTACCAGCATTGGCAGAATAATCAAACACCAAGTGTGGCCTGAAAAAAAGTGGTGGACTCCTGAATTGGTAAATACATTTTTATTTGTAGAGTCCTTGGTGCTGTCTGAACTTAGCTGTTTGCTTGCAGACATTTCATTACCCAAGTAGGTAATATCAGTGTGAATGAGTGTGGGGTTTGCTCTCTGTTTATATACCGTAGCTTGCCCTGCCAGTGTTGCCTGGTGTTTATCTGGTGTTAAGCAGGGATTAACACCAGGCAAAAAATCAAGCAGAAAACAATACCCAAATCAAGGAACTACCAACAAGAAAACCACACCCCTACCAATACTGACAGGGCACGCTACAGTATATAAACAGGGAGCAAACCCCACACTCACTTGCACCAATGATGTTACCTAGTTGGGCAAGGAAACATCTGCAAGCAAACAACCAAGCTCAGAGAGCACCAAGGACTCCACAGTTCAACCCTGAGATACATATACTCTCTTCTATTGGAACATTTTTACTTCTTTTCTCACAGCTTTGCATTTCTTTCATGTTCTTTTACTGCTCTGAATTATGATGATTTTAGTAACAAAAAAAGCATCATAGGTTTATGTGTGTGGGGGCAATTGAAAAAAAAACCCATGCATTTCAGTGTGCTGATGCAAACTACATGACTTATGTTCTTCCATCTGACATTAGGTTACATATATGAATGGCTGGGGCTGGTGTTGTGATATTGTGATGCATATTTCATCATTGTGTTTTTTAATCGGACAACTACAGCATGACCATAATATCTAAATTCGTTTATTTTAAATATGCCAAACATTGTAGTCAGCCTAGCAAGGAGAATTGGAAATAGGGATTAGATGAGGATGAGGAGAGCAAAAAAGACACTAATAAGAAAACTTCCATTTCTGTTCTGAACAGCATGAGCACCAGTCATTCCACCCAAGGACAAAATTGCTTCCTTATAATTGTCTACTTTTAGGAAATTCAGCATTTTAATTGCATCTGTTGTCCTATGAAGTAATTTCAGAGTAGCAGTCTTCTCATAAAAACCAACCTTCTGTAAGATCCAAAATTGTAACTCAGTGAGTCCTTAAGCAATAAAATATAAGAATAATTTAACAGCCCTGCAAAGTAGCAACTATATTGGGGCACTCAGTGTAATATATCTACTGTAGATAATTTATACCTTTAAGCCTCTGCTTAGGCAGAAGCCATTGAAGTCAAAAGGCCCGTGCTATGATTAAATATTTTCCTATACAACCAGTTTTTCTTACATTGCACCCAAACATGTCACGAAGACGGCTAGGCTAAAGTCTGTCTTCTCCACTAATCTTTTGTATCTCAGTGAGAATTAGGTTTTAATCCATCACAATGATCCTCTGGTGTAAATCTCAGCCTTTATAACCAAAACCTCTTATTGTTCTTCCATAATTCCGGTGCTATACTGATGAAGCAGAAAAACAAAAAATAAAAACCCAGAATAGGACAATCTGTTCAGGGAGAAATGGATTCCTACTTGTCTGCTTTTTGCAACATTAACAGAGTTAATTCAGTAATAAAATACTTACCAACTGACCTGTTTTGGTTGGGAAGTTACAGCTTTTGATGAATTATCCTGTCTGAAAAAGGTAAACCAGTAAAATCCCAAGCTGGCATCATGAACTTGATAAGTTGTTTTGGTGGGCACCATGACAGCATCACAGTAGAAGAAGCCATGGCTCCAGGTTGGGGAGTGGTTGGCTTTGGAGGAAATGAAATCTTTTCAAACACTGCTTATTTTTCCAGCCACAGCTTTTCAGATACATTTTTCTCTACACATAGCTTGAACTGTTCCTGCAGTCTGCATAACCCAAAGACAGAATAAGGAACTCAGAAATGCTGCAGCATAATTTGCCAATTGTAGCTTCAGTAAACTGGCACACAGTTATTAATTATTATTTGGATATACTGTATATCTTCATTTGATCATAGTAGAAGATTGCTTCTACTGTGGCAACAGGGCTTCAGCCCTAGTTATAAATGTTTTGTTCTCTTTAGGGCTTGAAAGACAGAACTTACAGTATGCTGGAGGCAAAGACCATAAACAAACTGCATTTATTTGGTTTTTCATCTTACTATGTTGTCAGTTAATACTGTATATAATTAACTGGCTGACATATAAAATCTTTAATCCATAGTTAGGAAAAGTGCCCTTTTGATACATATTGGCACAGCCACAGCCAACATAATATTAGCTAATTTTAAATACAACTCAAACAAATATAGTCTTCTTCAGTCACATGTAAACATATCATTTGTGATATTACCTATTGTCAGGGCCAGCCTCGCTTCGCAATAAGACACAGACTCACTTAATGGGTATTAAGGATTTCTGGTTTATTGGAATGATAGCTGACAGAACGAAAAACGGGAACGGGGTAGGTAGTGTGAGGGTGCCCCTTTTATACCCTCCTGTGTTGCCCCGGGCTTCCCCACCCCTCAATGCCTCGATCCCTCTTGATGGGACCCTTGA
The DNA here is from genome assembly GCF_035149785.1 of Candoia aspera. NCBI lineage: Eukaryota > Metazoa > Chordata > Lepidosauria > Squamata > Candoiidae > Candoia > Candoia aspera. The sequence goes on from NC_086155.1 coordinate 168,811,152, forward strand.
TGGCTGCCTGGGCGTTTTCCCCGGTGTCTTCTTTGTCTCCCTGCGACGGTTGTGTCCTCCGGGGCACCATGTGCTTCTTATCTTCATTCCTCTGACGTCTCTCCTTTCAGTTGCTTATGGGTCCATGGGTGTGGGTGCCTTTGGGTGCTTGTGTTAATCCCTGGTTTGATTACCTCCTTCCCCTTTTCCTTAATGATCATGATCCACATTGTGAGGCTCTTTGTGCCTTGCAACGAGGTCATGACACCTATTAGTGTTATGCTTCAGATTCAATGAAAGTTCAAATTCTGAAGGTGATTGGGATAATTGAGAGAAATTATTGGAATTTACAAAGATGAGAGGAGACACCCCAAATTTCCTTTTCCCAGTTCAAAAACTTTAGCAAAACCTCCATTCTGATTCATTATTCTGGAGCACCAGTATGTATCTATATATGTCCTGATTACCAGGAAACACACTGAGACAATGACTTGGTCTCTAATATTTATTAGTAGTACTTAACAAGAATCCTAACAAACTGAAGAAGCGTGGGAAAACCCAGACATATAAACCCCAAAGGTTAAGGCGGTCCCGATCTGTGTCTCTTTGAATGGCTGAACAGTTCCTCAGTGCTACGCATGCGCTTGACAGTCTGGATGGGAGCCCCCTGCTCGCCATCCTTATTCATGACAATATGGTGCCACAACAGCTGCATTGGGGAAAAAGAATCCCTCAGACAATATTTGCATAAAATTTCTATGGCATGGAAGGGAGGAAGGAATAAGAATGGATTCATATAGTGTAATCTTAGCTCAGAACAATTCTTGAGATTAGACTACTACTGATTGCCTGAATAACAGCATCTTCGATGAATGGTAAGACCATGGGTTGAGATATATCAATCACATTTTACTTTTAATATTATATTACAGCTACGGTTACATGATACTGTTCTCTTTTACAATATATCAGCTTAGACTGATTTATTACTTTGATTATTTTTTCTGTGAGTTGTCTTAGGTAGCTGATGGGTGTAGAAATTAATTTATTTTATGGAAAAGACCATCATCATACATCCTTCCTTCCTTTTCAGAAATACCCTGCAATCAATCAGTCCCTTGCAGATCTGATTATATTCTGTCCTCAAACAACAACAACAAAGTTATAGGCGCTTCAAAAAAAAGATTGTGAAAAAATTCCTGTTCATATTGCCATGAATTTTTGTGTGTTTTATCTCCCTCAAGGGCCTAGTTTTTCCTCAGATTTCTTCCCATTCTGATAACAAGCAAAATAGTTCAGGCATGTAAGGTTTCCCCATGGTAGGATGCAGCTTTATTTTTCTGAACTATATGCTAGAACCAATGAACAACTTAGAATGGATTATCAGCCTAGTCAGTGTGCTGGACTATTTCCAGAGTCTTAAATCCAGCCTCTGTGCAGTCTCTGCACAGATCTAATATATATTTTCAGCACTGTTTTTATAGAACATGGCCTGGTATAGATTAGAAGTTTGCTTGTGTTTATAATCATATAAATAAGGCAGCAGATCATTCAGGCCAACCATTTCTAACCTGCTTCCCTCCAAGGTGTTAGGTCTGCAACTGCCAATGATCTCCTCATAGAAGATGCAGCCATCAGTGGTATGGATCCCACCCTCTCTCTTACCAACTCCACTGAAATGGGTTTGGGCAATGGTTTGCCCATCTCCTTTCTCTAGAGGACTTCTTGCCACTGTTGCTAGCTCTATGATATGACCCTAACTGTTATGCTCATATCTTTCTGTTACTCTAGCTTGTTCAGTTTTAATACACATTTCCAAGTAACATGGGACAGATGTATCAGAATGCCAAAGACAGAGGAAGAGCATTCAACTCACAACTTAGCAATCTTTTAATTCTCCCAGAACGTAGGCTGATTTTGCATCAGATGGGTAAGAGGATATAGTCAGCCTATTTATTTATTTATTTATTTATTTATTTGTTTGCTTGCTTGCTTGTTTGTTTGTTTGTTTGCTTATTTATTTATTTATTTTCTATCCTGCCTTTATTATTTTTTTATAAATAACTCCAGGCAGCGAACATACCTAATACTCCTTCCTCCTCCTATTTTCCCCACAACAGCAACCCTGTGAGGTGAGTTGGGCTGAGAGAGAGAAATGCCTTGATTTAACAACTTGATGAAACTACTTGGAAGAAAATAACATGAACTGTTTGCTATAAATGCAGAATAATATAGGCCATTAAGTTACTAGTTGATGTTATTAAAAATGAGATAGAATGTTTGTCTCTTTTTTATGCTTATTTCTTTATGAAAGAACATATATGGGGCATATAATTCCAGGGTTTTCTATGTCTCAGCATTTACCAACAAATGTTAATATAAGGGTAGAAAATCACTGTGCAGCTCTATATACTGGTCTTTGATGCTTGCATGAGGCATAGCAGTGGTATGGTTAGTTCACTGGTGGTACAGAAATGACATTTTTAACTTTTATTTTCTGTGGTATTTTTAAAAAATCCAGAATAGGTACATTAAGCCTGGGAAAGGCTTAGTACAACTATTTTCCTCCATATTCTTCACTTCATCTTGCAAAACGTGGGGAAAACACTGCCCCAAATAAGCATTTTGCTGTCAAAAATTATTGACACAAAAATCATTGACACAATCTTTAGATCTCTTAAATCCAAAAATGCATCTAGGATAAGCCCCACATAGCCCAGGGCATCCCTCCTTGTTTGTTAAGCAGAATCATTTAGCCTCCCTTCCTCAGTAGAAAAAACAGCAGAATTCACATTCCATATTCCTCCTATCTAAAGAATCTTTCAAGTTCTTGAGAATGAAAATGAAAATGAAGCAATGGGGGCCCAAATGTAAAATCCGTGCATTTTCTAGGATCAATGCAGAGGTGGGGTAAGTCTTTAAAAAAGAAACACAGTGTTGGTGCAGCATTAGCAGAAGGACATGACTATCTGAACCTTATGCACTGTCAGCCACAGGGTAAACTACAGATTAGACGGTGAGATTGCAATACATGTCTATCTCCTGACAAACCTGTTCTTAAAAGAAGGTCAGGAAGACATGTGGGTAGAGCTTCCTGAATTTGGTCCAACCAGTTTACCAGCATCAGCCACAGGAGACAGTGTGTTTTCATGTGTGTGTGTACTTTCTTCTTAGGGATTAATTAAGATGTATTTGTGTGCCTACCTACATGAGCAAGTATATAGGTCTAATCAGCATACATATTATTTCTGTGTATTTTCATTCCCCCCTTGACTTTGTTTGCATTTGTGTGTGCACTTGTACTGGAAGGCACAGGGGAAATTGCATACATTCTGCCCTAGGTCATGTGACCAGAAAAGAGAGGGGCTTAGAATGAAACAGTTGGCAATATTCTGAGCCATTTCTCTACTGGGTCTTCCATAGGGATGAATTGGGGAAACTTATTCTCCATTATTTTTCTCTGCAGCCCCCAGCCTGAAACTGGTCCATTTTCAAACTCAACCTTTCTTTTGTCAGCTTCTCTTTTCCACCCCCAATACAGCATGTGTTTCTGTTTGCTTAGCTTTCAGGGAGTTATGGTTCTGATAGACATTTGGTTAGATGGATAAAATCTATGTAATTTCTTCCCAGCATTCTATTGGCTTGGAAGGAAGAAAATGATACAAGATTCTGATGATTCCCAAATGAATTTTTAAAAATACATTTGTTTGCAGAACCAGGACAACTTTAGGGTTTCTCATTGTAGGGTACATATCCCCTTTTGTGACACTTTAATGGGTTGCCAGAATCATTTTAATAATTCAAAGCATGACATGGGAGACTTGGACTGTTCAAATGGAATGCAAAGGTGGTCTACAAACTCATTCATTCTTCTACTTCACTGTCACTCAGGGACTGAGAAACCATAAAGCAGAACTAAGAATACATCACAGTATGTTGTGCAATAAAAATCCAAAGTTTCAACAGCCAAGATTAACTCTACAATGTGAAAAGCAGACTGCTTCCATCACTGGGAATCTGTACTTGTGAAATTCTGCTTTTTTTTAAAGTGTGATTGATTATTCAAATGTATTTGTCCTGTAATTTGCATCTGTACAGTACTTATAGTTCATCTGCTGAGAATTTGGGTTTGGGATTGATTTTTCTCACTGCTTTTGCTACCTGAAAGTTGTCACTGACATTTGTAATTACCAATTTGGCCATGCATATTTGCCCAGCATTGATTGCTTGGCTATAAAATCTTTTTCCTCTGGCCCAGAGTGTAAAAGGGAAGTCTTTTTGAACATTGAGCTCTATCTGTGACTTGAGAATAACTGTATTAACTATATTTCATTTTAATAAAATATAACTGGAAATGAAAAATAAAGCAAATGTGGTTTTTCTCTTGGCTCTATCCAATACAGTACTTCTTAGAACACAGCTCCTGTGTGATGTGGAAAAAGTTTCACACCTGTGCTCTAACTAGTCTCGCTGATTGTTGTAAATCATGTACTAAGACTACAACAGAAAAAAAACTTTTTTCTGATGGAACATTATATTCCTTTGGGTCAATATTCCCAGTAATTTTAACATTTTTACTATTCAAAAAATAAAAATAAAAATAGGATCCCTGCCTGCCATGTATATTTTCAAAAGTAAATTGAATTTTCAAAAAATTCTTCCTGCTACAACTCATGACCTGCTTGGACTTGCTAAGGTTGAAACATACTAATTTATATCTAGGAAAAGATCCCTCTATCCCTTGCTCTTGCTCTAAATATAGATATAGATATAGATTTATCTTAACATAATATCAAGGACATTAAGAACATCTTTCTAACAGAGGTACAGCATTATACATCTGCTAGGATGGGTATATTTTATGAAGTATATTATACGTTATATTTTGTAAAGTATACTTTAAATATATTTTAAGGTATAAGTACATTTTCCAGAAGGCTTTACATCTGGAAACAACTTCTTTTCAGCATGTTGGTCTACAAAGTCTTCTGAAATATTTGGAGTGACAAAAAGATCAGTTCTGGTACTTACCTTTTTTGTCAGCTCACAAATACTGCATGAAATGCTGCTAGTAATTACATTTTTTAAGGCTGTGAGGAGATGCACTTTTGGAGTTGGACAACCTCTAAGTTTAATTTAAAAATTAAAAAAATAACAAGAAAAGTAATGCATGTGTGCAATAATCATGAAGAATCTATGCTCTCTTTTTACTCTTGCCATCAAACTCCAATTAATTATATCTTATATAGCTGTCTGTAAAGAAAAGTATACTGCATTGTTTCAGTGTATTTCATCTGGGTTGCAAGAAAAAAACAAATTCATACATAAAAATTCACAAAGAATATCCATCTTGGTATATAGGAAAAGTATGAGGATCAGAGTATCTCAAGACCAGTTTTTTTTTAGGAATCATTTTATGCAAATGGGGAAATGAAAATGTATATTTCTTATTTCTTGCAGCACTAGCACATCAGTGATTGTGCAGAGTTTCACTGCACACATTTCATATCTGTTGAATGCCTGGAATATCCCTACCTTTCCTTTTCCACATCCATATATGGACTGGGCTGTATAATAATATAACTATATAGAATTTTAAAGATTATGTTATTTGGTATATATTTTGGGTTATCTTTGAATAATGACCATTCCAAACTAAACAGTTAAATCATAGTAATAAATGCATCTTTTTAAAAAATGAATATAATGAAGGATGCTCTGAAAATATTCTGTATATTTATTCTTTGATTTCATGAACTTTTTTTTGTTTGTTTGTTTTGGGTCAGAAAACTGAAGTAACACACATTTTAAAAAGTTTTTTTCTGATTTGCAGAAAGGCTTTTGTATGATACAAAATGATACTTTCTAAAGAACAGGGACTTTTCAATGGCATATCCTGACATCATATTTTATCTTACTTTCCTAAGATTAAAAGTAGGTACTTTACTAGTGAGTGGCTCAACATAGATTTATGCTCAACATAGATCAAAAGACTATCAAAGTGATAGATGGGTGCTGTCAAAAGCTATCAGAGTAGTGAGGAAACAGGGAAAGAACTACCTACCTTTAGAGAAGAACATGGTTCTTTTTTTCACAGCTCCCTTGCTTCTCTTCTGGATTGCGAAAAGCAACAGGAAGCAAAGAGCAGTTTGGTTTCAATGGGCATCAACAATAGCAGATTGCTATGATCTCTGAACAGTGTTTCTAATATTATTCATTTGATGCACAAGCAGGGCTGCAACTAGGGGGGGGGGGGCAACCAGGGCATGTGACCCGTGCGCCGTGCTGTTGGGGTGCCAAAATGAGCACTGGGGAGGGGGCACCAAAATGAGTGCTGGGTGGGTGCCAAAATGGGTGCAGAATCCACATTTGCCCCGGGTGACACAGACCCTAGTTGCGGCCCTGTGCACAAGGCAAGCAAACACAGTATAGCCCATCCAAATACTGTAGCTATAAAAGCAGGCTACATCCAAATACATGCAGTTCAGGAGATTTTAAGACATATGATATGCAGTTCTATTTTGTAGCAAATATTAGAATGTTTGGAACAATTTTCATCCACTGGTTATTCTAGGAGCTACACACACTGGTAGCTCTTCATACAGACCATTGTTGCCATGTACACCAACAAAAGAGTCTTTTTTCATCTCTGCCAGTATATAGATCAAACAAAGAAGATGCCTGTAAAATCTAACTTCTCATTTATCTTAAATCAATTCTGTGCCTGTCTCACACCATGCTCCCTATGTCCCCATTCCCTGAACCTGGGTTCAGAGAAACAAGTCCTGGTGAATGGCCTCTCTCCTGTACACTTCGCAAATAAATTATTATTTTCAGTTTTTTCTTTCTCATACTATTGGTTTGGTGCACCATTGAACTAAGGCAATAGAAAGTGAACAGATAGACACTGATTTCTCGCCTCAAACTGCAGGAATGACTGTTGCTTATAAATATGAAGAAGAAAATAGAAATAGTAATTTACAAATTCAAAAGGGAGGTAAATTTTCAGTAGATAGAGAATGTACCATTCTGAAATGTCAGAAAGAGCATCTAATTATATTGATAGTGGGAAGGCAAAGAGTTGGGAGAATAAAAGGATATGATTCATTGTTTATTGAAATGTCTCCTCTCAGTGTATGAGTCACTCATGAATCAGTGAATGGATATCTAATAATATATGATGCTGTCTACAAAAGCAGCTTCATTAAAGCCTGTTATATTCATTCCTATTCTTATCCAGCTCAGCCTAAAAAAGAAGAATTTCAAAACAACATCCTTTCTATACTTAATGGAAAGGGCAGCTTCATCTTTGAGCTAAACTAATTTTTTTGTACACTTATCTAATTGCATACTCACAAATAAAGCACAAACAAAAGAAAAAAAATACAAGTGTCTAAAAATGAAAGTCTTCCTGCCTGCCTGCTTACCTGCCTTATTAATATTGCTTAATAAAAGTGTTACCTGGCTAGCTTGCAATAAACATTAAATACAACATGGAACATTCAGACAATAAACCACAGCATAATTTTACTGGCACCATGTAAAATAGTAGAATTGATGGATAGCATCACTAAACATGCATATTGCTGTAAAAGGATAGATTTAAAAATGAACAGATCTAACAAGGCTGGGTAATTAACGTTTTGCTTCATCCCAATGTGATGAGAAAGAATTAAATGGAAGTGCCATCTGCATACTGATGACATCACAGAACAATTCTTTGATTGGATAATCTCTCCCAGCAGTTTCACATAATAAACAGCATGAAGAAATAAAAGAACACTATGGGTTCCAACCGCCTAGGATTAACTGTTATATGGTTCTCCATAATCCACAATCTTTTGTGAATTGGCCATCTAACATGGCTAAACAACATCTTTAACTTGATCTATTCAGAAGGATACTATGGTTAATGGTGTTGAAAACTACTGAGAAGTCAAGAGAATCAATAAAAAAAAAGTCAGGATCCTTTCCTATCTCACACAAGGATATGAAATCCTGATCCAAATGCAGACCTACAGCTCTACAGGAATAGATCTTGTTCGTCTGAATATGTCTTGAGTTCACTAGCAACCAAATACCTTCTCCAGGAAGGGAATATTTACTACTGGCCTAGGACTGTTTATACATACAAATATCCTGCTTTATGTATGTAATACATTCCCATTCCTGTTTAATGTATGAAAACAAGTTTCAGAGTTATTAGTAGCCCAACATCTTGTTCACATCCTTAGCCTTCAAAAATTAAATTTCACTTAATAAAACTGGATCAGATAGTATTCTGGACATCACCACTACTGACACTGAAAAAGCCATCATGATAGATTTGCAAAATCTCAACCATATACTGTATCTCCTGGGTCAAATTCCAGAAGGAATTTCTAATTGGAAAATTCCCCAAAGTGCTACAAAAAGGAATCAAGGGATCCTTTAACCCATGGGATTGGTAACTGGGACCACATCTTTTTACGTGCAAATGTAGGATTTAAATTAGCCCATTATTAAATTAATATGTACTTTAAGTGTTACTACTGATGGATGCTGTCACTACCTAAGAAATTGAAAAACAAAACAAAACAAAACAAAACAAAACATCAGAATCTGTGAGGGCTCTGAAGTGGCCAGCTGGCTTTCAAGTTTAATACCACATCAAATCAAATCAAATCTCTGGCAATCCCTCTCTTCCACCAGAAAGTCTCATCACTTTAGGAGTGTTTGTAGGGTATGATGCAATCAAAGCTCCACATGTGACACATATAAAAACAATCAAAGTGAGAAGTTAGAGGTGGCCTGCAGACAAATTTGCATATATCAGAAAATGCTGAAGACAAAATGTTGGGGAGTCATGCACATACTGTATTTGTTCATTTCTTTTTGCTTGTTTATATTGCAGACTAATGTAGAAACTGGACAGAATGGACTTGCAGCCAAACACATGGAAAACTTGCCTGGAAACAGACTGATTCATTCATCCTGGATTTATAACTGCTTGTTTAATTTTAAATTCATATGTAGATAGTGAGGCATAGGTCATGCACCTCCATGCATACACACAACCACTTTCCACCTTTGCTGGATATGTAGAATCTTATAAAATTTCACTGCTCATAATGAAATTTTCACTCTAGCAGATGAAATAATGAGAACTTTTAACTTTTAACTGTTGTTTCAGAAGGCAATTTACCAGCAGAATAATTGCATGTTTTGCTCTAATTTTCACATAAGGCAGAATTCAGGAACAACATAATGGTTGATGCCAAGCAACATTGCACCAATAAAAAGGTATAAATGAATGTTTAAAAAACACAGACCAGCAAGGCACAGTACCACTGCTAAGTTTGACTCAGTGCCAGAGCAATAATACAGAACTGTCTGTGAGTTATAGCTCACTATGCATGCCATGTGCAACCAGTTTTGATTCTATTGGAAATGCTCAATAGACTTTAATAAAGTCGTAACAGTTTCTTCTGCCGTACAGTAAATGCATTAATAGATCTGCTCTAAATAACATATTGTTTTGGAGAGTGTTTTCTTGATTACTGAGAAACAAATACAAGTATGTGTTCGTGTGTGCATGTGTGTGCATGCTTACCACACAACAACAGTTTATATTAGTTTAAAGTGGAATTGCTAATCACTACTAGGACCTTCTGTTAAAACTGTTCTTTTATCTACTGTGATAGTTGTTACCATCAGCTGGCAGAGCCAGATTACACAGCTCTATTACCAGTACCACAGTTTACTGTTAAGTTGTATTGATTTGGGTGCCAGAAGCTATTGATCCAATAAACTGTTAACAAAAAATGCTATCTCTGGTACATGTTAAAAATAATCATTGATTCTGTGCAATTTCTCTTATTTGCTTAAGAACTGGAACAAATGTTAAGGTTTTTTTTAATCCAATATTTATATTTCTCTATTTCCTATTCTAATGAACTTGCTATGAATCTGATTCCCACCCCCTCAGTGCTGCCTATTTTGTTTTCTCTGTTTCTTCACATTTCTGGATGTAGATTAGTTTCTTACTAAATCCTGAATAGCTGTCAGCCACTGCAGTAGTTCTACCATTTTAAGCTGTATAGATTTTATGGCTAATTTATCTTTTTCACATCTATTGTTACTTATAGACATCCTTATATTTTGTGCACTCCAATTTTATTGACATTCCCAAGGTTACAGGCAAGTGGAAAACATGTCTGACTTGATCAGCATTGGATGTACAGCATATGTAAGCTGCCCAGAGTCACCATGAGTGAGTTGGACAGCCATATAAATTTATTTAATAAAATAAATAAATAGATAAATGTTGTGCCCCTGAAGATAGCTAAGCAATGGTGGATTATAAAGACCTCAACTGCACACTGTTCCAAATGTTGCTGAACTTCCATTAAACCCAAATCAGCATGGCCAATGTTTGAGAACTCAGCAATCTCAGCAAAAGCTTCCACACCTCTATGTGGTGTGTATCTATATGTGTGTGTAGCTTCTTGAACTTTTCAGAAAGCCTGGAATAATTGCAGAAATTATTTCAGCCCACTGGTCAATGCCTAACATGCTAGCTAAAGACTCTCTAGTCTAGTCTACAAATGGTTTGACTGTGCCAGTTAATCACAATGGTCCAACAAACATCAATCAAAGGTACCTAATTGATCTATCTGAATTTTCTCTATGAGAATCAGAATAAAGCATTTTCACTCTGAATGCTTATTGAAGCTTTTTTTTGTGTGTGGATCATGTGAGCACAAAGGAAGTGAAGCATGCAACCATAAATGACCCTTTCAAATCTTTTTCACTTTGTGGTAGAACTTTACAACAAAACTAGATAAACTATCAGATGCTTCTATACATTGGCTATTGCTGTGGCCCTATTAAAAAAATATTTCAGTTTTCTATGAGCAGTTTCACCCACAAAATCAAAGTTCATATTGATTTGTAATTGATTTTTAATGTTTTCTGCTACCCTCCATCTAAAAAATCATGGTGATTTTATTAATATCATATCTGATTGCATTTTAATTTAATTTAATTTGTATTGTAACCTACAAAAATAGTTTATAATTATAATTACACATGTACTCTTGCAAACAAAAAGGGATAAATATTTTTTCTAGTTATTTAAAGCATGTTATGTCTTATTTTTTAGCAAAAGCAATGTAGATCAGTTGCTGAGATAGTTATAAGCACAGAGAAAAGAGATAAGCAAAAAACCAGGTATCTTAAGCTTGATATGTCTGCTAATCTCAAAAACTCCACTTGCTAACTATTTCAGCTCCAGTGGTTTAAACTGGAATGAGATCAGGACTCGGGGCAGTGGAACAAAATGAGGGAGCAAGAAGTTCAGATTCAGAAAGCAGGAGAAACAAGTTGCTTCACGGATGCTTTATTGTTGTAAAGGCCAAACCTTGGAAGATCAAGACTGAAATCTATGATCAGGGTGATGCAGCATGCAAAGACCAAGTCCTTGTAGCAGTGGAGCGATTAGGCTGGTAGAAATTCTTCAGATTTTTTGTACTTTTTAGAGGAATCAAGTATACAATTTTCATATCACAGCTTGAAGAAATTTCCTCAGAGTTTGTATCAATAGTGGAAGAAGGCATGGGATTTGATGTTGATGGGTCCTTAACAGGATGAGCTTGGAAGTAGGTTTGTCTTGTCCATGGAATTCCTACTTTTTAGAGTATCTAAGAAGCTACATAATAGGCCCAAAAAAGATCAAAAGATAAAAGACTATATTTTAAGTCTTGGCTCCTACCAGGTGTTATTTACATCCCTTAGAGTTATTATTCATCTTCCTTTGCCACATCCACTCCTTTGTACCATAGCTGTAATCAGAAAGCTTATTATTTTCTCCCTTCCAGTTCTTTAGAGTGAAATTTATACATTCATTTGGAACACAAGAATAAAATGCCTGGAGGGGTGATGCAAATACTGATGTATCCCATTACTAATTCATTTGTCATGTAGGGAAAAAAAACTGTAGAGTTATACCTAGGCCTGAAAGAAAGAGAGACTTAACTTGCATTTACTTGCATGATTTTTAGAATTTCAAACATTACTGATTTTCTAAAATTCGTACATTGGCCAAAAATTTAGATTAAAAAATTATTTTCAGAACATTTCATCAGATAATTTATTTAATCAGTTTATGTAGCCACCCTGCTCAACAGACAACTAATAAATGAATACCCGTAATACTGGCATTGACTAAATGATCTGCACTTAGCTCTTCTTGCTGCAGATATTTACATAGTGGGAACTCTGTATACAGTTACATAATTGGAACCTCCAATTCTCATATCACAAATTACAGAATTTAGCCCATTTAGTGTAATGGTTAAGAAGTTGGACTAGAAACTGGGAAACTGTAAGTTCTAGCCCTGACTGGGTACCTTTGGGCCACTCTCTCTCAGTCTAACCCACCTAAGGAGGCAGGAAAATTATGTACTGTATACTGCCTTAAGTTGTACAAATTAAAGGTGGATATAAATCTAATAATAAATATTTTGTTAAAAAATATTTTATCAGATGGACACTTTAAACATGTATTATATTGACTGCACCTACATTTAGCAGATAGTAGCTTTAATTCAGAACAGATAAACAAGGAGACCTCTACATATATAAGATGGTGCATGGATGAGCTTTTCTTAACTTCCATGCTTTCCTATAATATAAGGATGCTATGTTCATATCCTGGCAAAGAAATAGATTTTTTGTATTAAAATATAAATAATATTTCTGATATTGAATTGTACACAGTATGACATTTAACTTTGGATGAATTTGTCTGAACAATGTTACAATTTTGAGGTGATTTTAATTTCCTTTCAGGGGAAATAACAGTGTTAGAGAAGATGCTTGTATTAAAGAAAAAAATACATCAGAGATTTCATGTCTCTTCCAATATCAACAGAATTTGAACAGCCTGGGAAAATGTTTAACAAAACATAATGCAAACGCTTCATGCATTCAGCACAGTAATTTGGATGTTGTTGTTGTTGATGATAGAACATTTAAGCAGGTCTTAAGCTAAGGAAGGAATTATTTAGTTGGAAACAAACACCTTTACAATATTTTGTGGACTTTTTAACATAAAATTTGGTAAGACCATTCAGATGCTAATGCTAGGGAGAAAGATCCTTCATTGCACTGAAATCACTGCGATTTTCATTCAAATAAACATATAACAACAACAATAGTAATATCGATTCACTGAATAAAAGTTTTTCAGATAGATCATAAGGATCCACAAACATTACAAACAATAACAACAACAACAATAATAACAACAAAATACATTAATAGGTACCACAGGAAGGGTATAAAATATCTTAGTATAACATGGTGCTAAATAGTAACTAAGCTACTATCATTTGTCTGTCAAAACCACAAAGTGTTTTGTTAAGTGCACCAGCTGGAGCTCAAAGGCATATCAATTAATATTTGGCACAACACTGCATTTGAACAAAATTGTGGTACTAGAGGTGTGCTGCTAGAGGTGTGCTACCTCTATATTTTAATCGCTTTTATGAGAAACCATTCCTGATTAAATTAGGAAGGCAAAACCACTGAGATCTTTGAGCAACTTGAGATTTGCTTGCTTTATTCCTCTGGTTCTCATGCTGATGGAAAATTTAATCATCATTGAATTATATCAATGGAAGCCAACAGAATACCAAGCTGGGATGTTTGAGTTATATGTGACTTGGGGAAGATTACTTTAAAAGCTACTGAAGCCGAGAGAGACTTGTACTGTTTCACACTAATTAGCATCAATTATAATTGTTTGAAGTCTAAACAAAGCTTTGCTTTGAATGCTATACAATCATAATTTAAAGCTGAATTAGGGCCTGAGTGTATCATTCCAATTTTTTTTATATATAATTTTTATTGAGAAAGAATTTTATACAGGATTAAAACTATGGAAATGTAAAGAAAAAAATTAGCAGAAAGAAAAAGATATGGAAAGATAAAAGAAAAGGTGAGAAACAGTAAAAGTCAAGGAAACAGGAAAAATGGGGGAAAAAATCTAAAGAAGTTACTTCTGATCTTCTTTGTAGCGGTTACATGCATGCTTACTACTATTTCTGCCCTCCCAGTTCTGATGGGTACATCTTTAAGCAGGATTGCCTCTGAGTTGCCTATTTTTAGCTTAGTATTGAAGTGTTGTAGAATCTAATATCTTGTTCTCTTCCTGACAAAGTGTACTAATATATCTCTTGGTACATTTCTTAATTTGGCATATCTTGTGTTAATTCTATACACTTTAAAGACTTCTGCATCCATGTCTTCTTCCCATTCCAAAAAAATTGTTAGGGTCTGGACTATCCTCTTACATCTTCAGCAGATTCTTCTGGAACTGCCCTCAGCCTCAGACAGAAATCCTTCTCTTTTTTAATTCTAATAGTGCCAAATTGTGTAAATCTTTTTCCATCTCTTGACTTATCACTTCAGTCTTAGTTTTAAGGATTTCTACTTTTTCCTTAATTTGTTTGACCTCACCTTTAATCTGTATTACAGATTCTTCAACTTTTTTATTCATTCTTTCCTCCAAATTAGCCATTTTTTTCCTCATAGAACCAAAACAAAGGGAAGGAAATGTGTTATTTATTCAATTAATTCAAAGGAACTTAGAGTGAACAAACTCCAAAAAACACCACTGGTCCCTTTATCCATTTAAAAACTTTTATAATCCAAAATTGTAATATGCTTTTTGCTCCAAGTTAATTTTTAAATCTTGTAATTTTTTCCTTTTCCTTCTTTATTAATCACATTGTGGGCTAGAGGGACACTCACCGGGTCATCCAGTTAAACTGCTCCTTCAAAGATCTCTTTTAGCTTTTAAATAATTATAATCCAAAGTTATTTAGAAAGTAGAGTTTGGTTGGACCCAGTGTACATTAAAGGCTCTGCTGAGGCTGCAAGCACTCTACTCGTGAGGAACTACCTTCTGGAGCACATGTGGGCAATCTCTTTGGCTTCTAATAGAAGGGAACATATGTAGCTCAGGGTTGAACTGTGAACTTGATTCCTTTGACTCCAGAAAATCAAAGACCTAAATCAGCAGACCTATTCTGCCTCCAGAAAATCAAAGACCTAAAAATAGAAGATGATATTATAGTTTTATTTGATGTCACAGTACTCTTTATGTCCATAGATCCAGAAATAGCAAAAGAATCCATGGCATCAGTACTACATAACACACCTGACCTAGACAAATACATTAAGATCAAAATACCCAGAATCATGGACCTCATCAACTTCTGCCTCACTACCTACTTTCAGTTTGATGGACAAATACACCAACAAATCAGAGGAACATCCATGGGATCACCTCTCTCAGACTCATAGCAGAGACTTGGAAGAATTGCAGTGAAAAGTGCTAACAGAGATGAATGGTTTCAAATATCAGTGATATGTTTTACTTAAACATTTTGGAGAAATTCTGTAGTCTAAATCAGTGTTTCTTAACCTCAGCAACTATATTATGAGTGGACTTTTACTCTCAGAATTCTCTAGCCAGCATGCTGAATAACATAACACATGTACTGTATGTTGATTGTTTTAAGGAGATTGTTTTATCTTCTCCTTTGGCTAGTAGTTGATGGTATCTATTTCTATACTTGCCCTAATTTATACTTTTGTAGCAGGACTGATTAAGAAATGATTATGTGATTTAAACAGTTACAGTTGTGTGGATTATACTGCTTTCTTTCTTTCTTTTGGAAAATCCAAACTACAATCTCAAGTTATGTCAAGCACAGAAACTGCAAAAGTCCAGAGACCATGCTAAAGATTTCCCTCTCCCTCTCCCTCTCCCTCTCCTTTCTCAACTCTTTCTTTAGTTCATTCTCCTTGAATAATAGAACAAACAATTTAAGTTCTGATCAAGTGACCTGCACCTCAAAATGTTATGGGAGTAGGTTTGAGATTAGAGCACAGGATACATTTCACAGATGGGAAAGCATGGAAATAGTTTTTGTTCCACATGAAATGATTAAAAGTTCATTTAAATTATATGTTATAAAGTATTTGGATAAGAACTTTTTAAAAAGTTGATTTGAATTATATGTTATTAGATTTGAAGATTAATGGATAATCAGTAATCACTACATGTGCAGAATACTGTAAAGCATAAAATTAAGAAATCATGTAAATCCTGTTTATTATGAAGGCAACTAACCACCTTATATCAATTAAGCTTCATCAATTAAGCAACAAACGTTGCTGAAGCTGCTAAGAACTTTCATTGTTCACAACTGTTAAGATACAGCAGGTAAGAATGAGTCATTTGATGATTTCACGAGGTACGAGATTATTTGAAGGCCTCCAAAAAATTGGATGTTATGTTAAAATGTTTAAAATATTGCAAAAGTAATGGGGAACATGCTTCAAAATCTGTAAATGACTAGGGGACCAAAGGCTACAGGAAGTGTCCTCCCAAGAGAAGTTATCAGAAAAAGTTGGCCATTCATTCACCAAAGAATAACAAAAATAACTAAGGAGGTTTGCTCTATTTTCTCCAAGAAAGAAAAGGCCTGTCATTTAATCCTACTTGTTAATCTTTCCAAAGAATACAAGCAGCAATTTCAGTAACTGAATGATTTTTGTGCTTGTAGTCTTTAATTCTAAAAGTAGTTCATTTTTTCTAAAGTGACAATGCTATATCTAGACTGCATGATATTAGTCTGTTTATTCAAAGATTATATAACCAAAATCTATTTCCTGCCAAAAAAAATCTATTTGGATAAAAGCAAGAAAAAGAGCAAGCCAAATTTTACGAGAAAATATAACCACAATAAAAAAATGACATTCTATTTATGGAGACTTCCATTTGATGAATGCCAGAAGGGCATGAGTAAGAGGAATGATTGGAAGTGATATGAGAGGTCTTGTGGAACTGATGAAGCAGCTTATTCCTCTTAGGGAGGATAAAATAATCAGAAGGGGTGGGGTAGAAATAGAAAAATAGCAATGTATGAATTGGCTCCAAATGATTCAAAACACCAGGTCAATTCATATCCTCAGTTAAACTGAAATTCTTTATTTGAGAATAAAGAATTTGAGAATATTCAGATTATCAAAATGATTCAGCACATCAGATCAAATGAGGTTGATTTGATTCAGAAACTCAATTCAGTTTGAAAAATAGTGTTCTAATTAATCCAATCAATTCAGAAGAATCATATCAGAATAAATGAGTTGATTTGAATGGGATATGATGCATTTGTATTTGTTATTCAAATTCATCATTATCATCATCATCTAAAGTTAAAAACTGTGTCAATGTAACGGTCACCAAATTTTGGCAATTCCATCTTGGGCTCTCCAGAGACTTTAAAAAAAAAAGAAAAGAAGGGGGGGGGGCTTATATAGATCTAATTCTTTATGTTGCCTACCCTTATTTTAGAGCATTTAAATAAATGTAAATTTGATTAAATAAAACAGCTTTCAAATATAGTTTCCCCATGGTTTCTAAAGTTCAAGAAATAGTAATTTTTCAGTATCTGTTTCCATAACCAGAATAATGTACCTACACCATTAGATTACCTTCTGATATAAAGCCAGATGATACAACAGTTGGTATATCCCATTCTAAGCACATTTTTGCTGCTCTTGCAACATTTAGGATTGACCCATTAGATATCAAATAATTCATTACCTTAGTGCAGTTGGACATATAAACTAATTAAGTCGGAGTATTTAGTTAGCCAGTCCTGAATTACAGAGTTCAGGTTGTCAGTGATGGAAAGAAACTGACTGAAATGTAATTTAATTTAAATGTAATATTCAATAATATTGCATTATATTTAAAAACTGATTTCATCATCAATAGTCCCCCCAAAATACAAGACTTTCTCTCAGTAAGAAGGAACTTAGTGCTATACTTAATCATAATCTTTCTAGCAGGAGATACATCTAGGGGACAGGAGAATAAATTAACTGCTTGACCCTCAATTCCCCTTTTAAACATGTTCATCAAGACAAATGATTTGGCAATTAGCCAGCCAGTATGCTTGTCATGAATAAATATAAAATTATAATACAACAGATGTTGCATTTAAACAAGGATTTACGCCAATGTTTAACAGTGGAGTCAGTTCCATGTGTACAAGTTGCCATGTGGTCTAAAGAGAAAAGGATGGAAAAGCTAATCAGCTAAACTGCAATCCTATACAGACTTTAGATTTAGTGCTATAGATTTAGATTATAGGATGCTTTACAATTATTCTAATAGTTCTGTCTTAAAACAACATTGTACCATTTTAATTTTACCTATTATTTGCAAGTGGAGATTCACAATATAAGGTTGTGAATGTAATTCCTATAATGGATGGACATAGGTTTCATTGCATATAATTTAGTCTAAAACTATGATTCAATTCCTCTGTTCATGAAAAATAAAATGTAAAGGAAAGATGGACAATCTATTTTGTCCTGGCAAGGGACTATCTGCAAGAGATGTAGTTAGTGATGTCATAGTACCTCTGGAATTAATTCTGGGCTCTCCTTCCATTTTGGGGGGAGGGTTTTAACATTTTTAGGAGTAAAATAGATGCAGAAGCTTAACAAATTCAAATATAGGAAAACTATTTGGCAGTCAGATGCTTTTAAAGGCATATAATGTGTACATTGTATGCCTTAAAAAGGCTGTAATGTTGAGAAAGGTGGAAGGAAAGATAAGAGGATGACCAGCAGCAATGTGGGTGGACTCAGTTACAGTGGCGATGACTACACCACTGGAAGACCTGAAAGACCAGATTAGGGACAGATCATCATGGAGAAAATCTATGTGGTCGCTAGGAGTCGACAGCAACTTGATGGCACATAATCAGTCAATCAATCAATCAATGGGAACATTAAGCTTCTATTTAGTTTAAGCCCCTCATTTCACTCCTAAACTCTCCCAACTCCCCTATGGTAGACAAAATTGTTGTTGTTGTTGTTGTTGTTGTTATTCCTGGCCAATATCAGGAAGCTTGAGGGGGTCATATTGGCCTGCATGTGATTCGTCCAACCCATTGAAAATCAGCTGATGTATGAGAGAGAGAGAGCAACTATTAAGTGACAACAGGAAGCAGATGGCCCAGCAAATAATTCATCCTTTTCCTTAATAATTCATTCTAATTTATTTGACTACTTCCAATTCGAGCTTTAAATGACCCATATTTATATATGGGCAAATTGGGTCTGGCTATATGCCAAGAAGAAGTATATTTGGATTTTGTTGCTTAGAGAAAAAGGAGCAGGTAGGATAGATAAAGAATTACCTGCATTGAGCTATCCATTTACTTGTTCCTCCCTTTTGCTCTTCATTGGATTTTCATTTTATGGCTTCATATCTGCTCTATGAAAACATTGCTAATAATCTCTATCCCTGAACTGAAAGCAACAAAAAGAAATATATAGACTAAGAGGGTTTCATATGCTTTAAAAACAATGAGTTAATGAAAAATGCTCCTGTTGAACTAATGCACTTCTGGAATCATATCAAGCTGTCTTATACTAAAGCTGAAATGTCCATGTTGCTAGTGAATACTGACTGACTAAGGCATTAGGCAGGCAGGAAAAGATTTACCTGAGAAATTGTGGACACTCAGTGGCAGGCCAAGACATACAAGGAAATTAAACTGAAAAGGCAGAGGAAGACAATTGGTTATTTAAGGCCAGAACAAAGCGCTGAGCCATAAACTGACATTTATATCCATTTCTGAGTTGGTTGGATTTTCCTTGCTTGTATTCCAGCTTGAATCTGGCCTTTCACCTTTGGCTGACGGATGAGGCCAACGTGTGCTGCTGTTCAATTCTTTGGTCCCAAATCAGCTGTTGGAAAATGATGATGGTCCTGTAGTTGAAGGAGTGAGAGGAAGCAAAGGAAACCCAAAATGGTGCTGCTCTTTCTGTGGCCAATATAGGTTATCTTGGTCTCAGTCTGACATCCTGCTTTTCCGGGGAACAAGGGACACAGCCTCCAAATGCCCTTTACTTCTTGGGTTGATTTAAAGTTTCATTCACAGAGCTCTGTTGTATTCTCTCCATATGAACATAATGAAAGTAAATTGTATCCACATCATCTTTCCTTTCCAGAGTTAATCATATCTTATGTAACTTAAAGCTAGGGAATATCTTTCCCAGAGGATGGTATGTAGTAATGGCTGGGGGTGGGTGGGTGGGCATGTGTACCTGCATGTACTTGTGTGTGGTTGGATCTTAGCAATAGAAGTTATTGAGCCATATTTTCCCCAAATTCCTAGTGAACATCACAATTAATCTGCCTCACACAAAATGGAGCCCTTTACAGGAGGAGTAAACAGGCAAAACAGGAAACGTTATGCCTATAACATATTGGTTCATTTCTGGCATAATAGGGCGACTGAAAGAAGAAAATAGGAATTCTGCTGATTTTGGGATTTCTCTAGAGTTGCAAATAAAGACAGACACATGCAAGGCTGGATTTGGCTGGATCTGGGTGTGAAGGAGGTAGGTCCACGTAGGTAGAGGGAGCTGGCACTGATTCCGTGTCAACTACAGGCGAGGCTCTGTTTCCTGGTGAGGATTCTCCTGTCGAAGCTGTAAGTGCAGTAGAATGGTTGTCTCTGGCAGCTTGCTCCTGGCATTGGTGCCTTTTTATGCAATCCTTTTCACGCCGTTTCTCCTCTGTAGCCAATCAGGCTGCCTTTTGCTTCACGCGCTTCTCCGCTTTCCTCTCTCATGCACTAATTGGAGGGTTCAAACCTTCCTCTGGATTCTGCCCAATCAGCATCTCTGAATTCTCCCACTCTGCTGAGTCACTACTAGTTTCTATTTCCCCAGATCTTTCCTGGTAAGTTTTGTTTTCCCCTTCTGGCTAAAGATAAGTTTCATTTTCAAAGTCAAGGTCAGACTCAAACCTCACAGGGAGGCAAATCCTGGAAGAGGGTTAAGGAATTAGCCACATTTTTCAACCACTTCAGCAAATTCTCAGAAAATCCCTAAGCTTTTCCTGATAAGGCTTTAAGAAACACATGAACATAGCCTCCATGTGAAATAGTAGCACTTACTATTTTTAATGAAACAGCTTTGTGCTAAGGACTGTAGATCATTCTTAATCCTTGTTGTTGTTGTTTATTCATTCAGTTGCTTCCGACTCTTCATGACTTCATGGAACAGCCCACACCAGAGCTTCCTGTTGGTCGTCTACACCCCCAGCTCCCCCAGGGACGAGTCCGTCACTTCTAGAATATCATCCATCCATCTTGCCCTTGGTCGGCCCCTCTTCCTTTTGCCTTCCACTCTCCCTAGCATCAGCATCTTCTCCAGGGTGTCCTGTCTTCTCATTATGTGGCCAAAGTATTTCAGTTTTGCCTTTAATATCATTCCCTCAAGTGAGCAGTCTGGCTTTATTTCCTGGAGGATGGACTGGTTTGATCTTCTGGCAGTCCAAGGCACTCTCAGAATTTTCCTCCAACACCACAGTTCAAAAGCATCTATCTTCTTTCTCTCAGCCTTCCTCATGGTCCAGCTCTCACAGCCAT
Organism: Candoia aspera; assembly: GCF_035149785.1. Classification (NCBI taxonomy): domain Eukaryota; kingdom Metazoa; phylum Chordata; class Lepidosauria; order Squamata; family Candoiidae; genus Candoia; species Candoia aspera. The sequence goes on from NC_086155.1 coordinate 168,832,646, forward strand.
ATGTTACTACTAGGAATACCATTGCTTTAACTATGCGGACCTTTGTTGTCGGTGTGATGTCTCTGCTCTTAACTATTTTATCGAGATTTGTCATTGCTCTTCTCCCAAGGATTAAGCGTCTTCTGATTTCCTGACTGCAGTCAGCATCTGCAGTAATCTTTGCACCTAGAAATACAAAGTCTTTCACTGCTTCTACATTTTCTCCCTCTATCTGCCAGTTATCAATCAAGCTGGTTGCCATAATCTTGGTTTATTTGAGGTTTAGCTGCAGGCCAGCTTTTGCACTTTCTTCTTTCACCTTCATCATAAGGCTCCTCAGTTCCTCTTCGCTTTCAGCCATCAAAGTGGTATCATCTGCATATCTGAGATTGCTAATGTTTCTTCCAGCAATTTAAACTCCAGCCTTGGATTCCGCAAGCCCAGCATGTCACATGATGTGTTCTGCATACAAGTTGAATAGGTAGGGTGAGAGTATACAACCCTGCCATACTCCTTTCCCAATCTTAAACCAGTCCGTTGTTCCGTGGTCTGTTCTTACTGTTGCTACTTGGTCGTTATACAGATTCCTCAGGAGGCAGACAAGATTACTTGGTATCCCCATACCACTAAGAACTTGCCACAATTTGTTATGGTCCACACAGTCAAAGACTTTAGAACAGTCAATAAAACAGAAATAGATGTTTTTCTAAAACTCCCTGGCTTTTTCCATTATCCAGCAGATATTGGCAATTTGGTCCCTAGTTCCTCTGCCTTTTCTAAACCCAGCTTGTACATCTGACAATTCTCGCTCCATGAATTGCTGAAGTCTACCTTGCAGGATCTTGAGCATTACCTTACTGGCATGTGAAATAAGTGCCACTGTTTGATAGTTTGAACATTCTTTAGTGTTTCCCTTTTTTCTATGGGGATATAAGTTGATTTTTTCCAATCTGATGGCCATTCTTGTGTTCTCCAAATTTGCTGTCATATAGCATGTATTACCTTGACAGCATCATCTTGCAAGATTTTGAACAATTCAGCTGGGATACCATCGTCTCCTGCTGTTAGCAATGCTTCTTGAGGCCCATTCAACCTCACTCTTCAGGATGTCTGGCTCTAGCTCACTGACCACACCGTCAAAGCTATCCCGGATACTGTTATCCTTCCTATACAGGCCTTCCATTTATTCTTGCCACCTTTTCTTGATCTCTTCTTCTTCTGTTAGGTCCTTACAATCTTTGTTTTTGATCGTACCCATTTTTGCCTGGAATTTACCTGCGATGTTTCTAATTTTCTGGAAGAGGTCTCTTTTCCCTCCTATTCTATTGTCTTCTTCCACTTCTGTGCATTGCTTGTTTAAAAATAATTCCTTATCTCTTCTGGCTAACCTCTGGAATTTTGCATTTAATTGGGCATATCTCCCCCTATCACTGTTGCCTTTTGCTTTCCTTCTTTCTTGGGCTACTTCTAGTGTCTCAGCAGACAGCCATTTTGTCTTCTTGGCTTTCTCTTTCTTTGGGATGTATTTTGTTGCCACCTCCTGAACAATGTTGCGAACTTCTGTCCAGAGTTCTTCCGGGACCCTATCTACTAAGTCCAGTCCCTTAAATCTATTCTTCACCTCCACTGCATATTCCTTAGGAATATTAGTGAGCTCATATCTAGCTGATCTGTGGGTCTTCCCTAATCTCTTTAGTCTGATCCTAAATTGTGCAAGAAGAAGTTCGTGATCTGAACTACAGTCAACTCCAGGTCTTGTTTTTACCAACTATATAGATGTCTGGCACCTTTTTGCTGCAAAGGATGTATTCAATCTGATTTCGGTGTTGTCCATCTGGTGAAGTCCATGTATAAAGCTATCTCTTAGGTTGTTGGAAGAGAGTGTTTGTTATTGTCATGAGTAATGATGGCGAGCAGGAGGGGGCCTCGATCCAGGGTGGAAAATGCATGTGTAGTACTGAGGAATTAAGCAGCCATTCAAAGAGACACAGATCAGATCTGCCTTAGCCTTTGGGGTTTATATGTCTGGGTTTTTCCCATGCTTCTTCAGTTTGTTAGGATTCTGTTAATGTAGCAGTAATAAGCACTAGAGACCTACTCCTCATCTCAGTGTGATTTCTGACTGTTAGGACATCAATCCTAACAAACTCCTACTCCCATCGAAAGAGGGAGGAACAAAGAAAATAAAGGAGAGACATTTGGAAAATGTCTTTGGAAAACCAGGAAATTCGGCAAGCCATCCATCAATTGGCAGCAGCCCTGCAACAACACCAACAACAAATAGATCTCCAGATCAACACATTACAAGCTGCCATGCTACAGCAGTTACAACAACCAGCTCCGATTAACCCACAACTGGTGCCAGCAGCAGCAGCAGCAGCTCCGCCAGTAGTCTTGAGATCCCAGGGCAGTCTACCAGAGAAGTTTGGAGGAGAAGCAGGACAGTTGAGAACTTTTCTCACGCAGTGCACAATGTTTTTCGACAGCAGACTGGCAGAGTTTCCCACAGACAGAACCAGAGTCACCTTCTGTCATGTTCACCGTTCCAATGTTACAGTTACATTGTAACATTTCGCATGTCATTTGGCTGATGCGTGTTTCGTCTGGGAGGGGAGGAGGATTCCATCTCATGGGATTGTTATATGTTAGCAGCTGGATTGGAATGTGTTTGGGTTATCTTGTGTGTTCAAGGTTCCTTTCCCAGGACATCAGCAGAAACGGTTACCAGCACCTGGGGGGGGGGGGGGAGTTTGCAATGGCAGGGCGAGGGGAGGGATTACATTTGAGCCGAGGGTTTTTAGTTTGTATTTGGCGTGCTTTTGCTTATTCTCAGCTTTCTCTGTATTTGCATACTATTCTTTAATAAATCAGATATCATTAAGTTCCTGCTTGTGAGTCTGAGTCTATTAGGGTAGGCAATCCTTACATAAAGCTGAGAATCTCAAAAAAATTTCCGTTAGCCCCTTTCCAGATTTATTTTGTGAGGGAGAAGTGCTAGCAATGAACAAACCAAATCCCCAAACCACGGAAAGCGAGGAATCGAGCAAGGGGGAACCCGACTCCACGGTGATAAGAACAGAGAGGGTCCCTACTCGGGAGCTCTCAGAAATTCGGGAGGTGTCGAGCTCCATCCTGGGAGAAGAGGAGGTTGGAGGTAAAAGAGCCCCTGAACTGACCAGCAAGTCACCAGGCAAACTGGTCACCTGGGATGAAACACAGGGACCCCTACCAGGCGCGTCCAAAATGTCTTGGAAACAGTGGTACCCGAGTTCCCCTGCTTTTGAGGAAAGGATCAAAATTCATTTGGGGGGGGGGGAGGGAGCAAGCAGCCCTCCAAGAATTCAAGAAACTCTTTGCATCCCAGCCACTGTTAAAGCACCCTGATCCCACGAAGCAATTCATAATGCATTCAGATGCTTCCGATATTGCCATTGTGTCGGTGTTATTGCAATATACAAACAAAACCAAGAATACATTGCTTCCTTGTGCCTTTTTTTCACGCATGCTCTCACCAGCAAAGAGAAACTATGATGTTTTTAACAAGGAGTTGCTAGCAATTAAATCAGCATTCCAAGAGTGGAGGCACTGGCTAGAAGGTGCAGCCTTTCCTGTGAAAGTTTGCACCAATCACAAGCATTTACAGCTTCTACAAAACACCAGATCCCTCACCCCACACCAAAACAGATGGAGCCAGTTTTTCTCCCGTTTCAATTTTGTCATTTCTTATGTTCCCGGGGCGCAAAACTGCTTGGCAGGTGCCCTCTCTCGATCCATTCAGGCAACCCCCGCCACTCACCAGAAGGTACAGGCTACTATATTACAACCTCACAACTTTGATCAGTCTATGAGGGGGAACCAAACAGAGATTTTAGCAGCAGGCAGACAAGCAGAGGACCTATTTACAAGAGTCAGAGCTCAGCAGCAACAGGACCCGTATGCCAGGACCAGGATGGATGACCTCCAGAGGGGCCCGCAAGACATTGCCTCACCATTCAATGTGGAGGCAGGAATCCTCTGGCATAGTGGGCGATTATACATTCCCCCCTCATTGAGGGAAGAAGTACTGAGACTTTGCCATGACCATCAAATGGCAGGCCACGGAGGTCTTTTCAAAACTCTCCATAGAGCTCTGAGAGACTACTGGTGGCCTAAGATGACTGCAGACATAAAGGGCTACGTGGCTTCTTGTCATACCTGTAGATGAGCCAAGCCTCTCCCAGGGAAGCCCACAGGACTCTTGCAACCCCTACCCACCCCCAGTCAGCCTTGGGATACAATCTCCATGGATTTCATCACTGATTTACCCCCGGTCCAGGGGCTAACTCCCATACTAGTGGTGGTGGACCTTTTCACTAAAGTGGTGCATTTTATTCCTTGCAAGGGACTCCCATCTCCACAAGCCACAGCACAGTTGTTCATGGACCATGTGTTTCGGTATAGAGGCATGGTGAATCACTTGGTGAGTGACAGAGGCCCTCAGATCACTTCCAGGTTCTGGAGGGCCCTTTTCCAGTCATTAGGGGTCCAGATCCACCTACCATCATCGCATCATCCAGCTAGTAACGGGAAAGCTGAGAAAATCAACCAATGGTTACAGCAGTATCTCAGGTGTTACACCACTTATCAGCAAGACAATTGGCCAGCCCTGCTCCCCATGGCAGAATTTACTTATAACAACTCTGTGCAATCCTCTACCCAGATGTCTCCTTTCCAAGTACTCTACGGGGTCAACCCTCCGGTGTTGCCCACCTCCTCCCAGCAGGGAGCTGTTCCAGCCGTGGCTGATTTTCTTAAAGAGCAACAAGCTGCACAGGAGTTGTTAAAGGAGCAGCTGAACAGGGCAAAGAGTGCTTACAAGAGAGCTGCAGATGCTCACAGACAAGAGGGGACAGCGATTGCGGCAGGAGACAAAGTGTGGCTCTCTACCAAGTTTTTGACCTCTACCATCCAGTCTTTCACAGAGCCTTGCTAGCCAAGGACCCTCCCCCAAGTGCCTTATGATCGCAACTGCACCCCCCCCCCCCGGTAATTGTGGAGGGAGAGGAAGAATACGAAGTCGAAGAAATTCTGGACTCTAGGAGGAGGGGAAGGGACATCCAATATTCCATACACTGGAAAGGGTACCCTGAGGAAGAGCACACATGGGAGAATGCCAGAGATGTGCATGCACCAATGCTGGTTCATTGATTCCATCAACTTTTCCCTCACAAACCCAAGCTTCGCACTCTACCAGAGATTCCTCACTTGGCTGAGCAAGCAGAGGAATTCATAAGTTTGCACTTTCTACCCCCGCCTGAAGCCTTGACACCAGTTACAGAGGAGGGGGGGGAACCACAGCCCTCCACCTCAGGCTTGCATTTCCCAGGGGGGAGGGGGGATGACTCTTCTAATTATCTAGCTATTTTCCAGCAGCAGCCACCTGGGCCAGAAGAGTTATCAGACCTGGAGAGCAGCACTGATTCGTCCTTGGAGGAGTTTTCCTTTGAAGACTTTCCATCGTTGCCCAGTTCCCATGGGAGCTTAGAAGCAGACATAGACTCTTATCAAACGTCTGGAAGGGAGGGGGCTGAAATGGAATGTGAATCTGGAAAGGAGGGTGATGTCAGGAGTAATGATGGCAAGCAGGAGGGGGTCTTGATCCAGGGTGGAAAACGCATGCGTAGTACTGAGGAATTAAGCAGCCATTCAAAGAGACACAGATCAGACCTGCCTTAGCCTTTGGAGTTTATATGTCTGGGTTTTTCCCACACTTCTTCAGTTTGTTAGGATTCTGTTAATGTAGCAGTAATAAGCACTAGAGACCTACTCCTTGTCTCAGCGTGATTTCAGAAGCACTCAGAAGCAAACTGTCAAAGAGTGCAGCTCACAAAGCAGAGAAGTTACATGGCCATACTGCGGCACGCCCATCACTGCCACACCACTGCATTCTGGACCAGTTAAACCTTCTGGGTGGTCTTCAAGGGCAGCCCCATGTAGAGCACATTATAGTAGTCAAGCTGTTTGGTGACCAGGGCGTGAGTGACTGACTGAAGGGCCTCCTGAGCTTTGAAAGGGCACAACTGGCACACCAGATAAAGCTGTGCAAAGGCCTTCCTGGCCATAGCTGCCACCTGCTCATCATGCAGGAATTGTGAATCCAGGAAGACCTGCCCTCCCTAATCTATTGGTAAAAATATTGTCAACTTTTTTTCAGGAATATAAATTTTATTCCATATTTTCTTGTTAATCCTTAATTAAATACAATAATGAAATATACAATAAGTTGAAAATTAGCATGGACAGAAATACTCCAGTGTTCTTATTTGCTATAAATCACTGTTACTGGAAGACATTTAATAAACATTTTAATGAAATAGCATTTATAACTAAATATGCACCCAGGCAATGCCTCTTAACATCAGTCCTGCACCCTCCTTAGTATTTTTGTATACAACAATGTAATGAAAAAGGAAATGTTCTGCCTAGTGTCTAATTTTCAACTGATATATGACCTAAGTGTTGTACTTCAAGTGAAAAAGAAGGGTGTATTGTTTTTCAAGGTTCTTACAATTCCTGTGCTGCTGCATCAGAGACATAAGTTCTTGAACCTCCTTATAAAACAATTAAGCACTTGCCTAATTTAGGTTTGCACCAGCTCAACAGTTTATCAAGCTAATGGAAATTGCTTTGACCCTCTGACATTTTCTCCATTTCAGTGCATCTACTTCTTTTTTAATAGTAGCTCTTGTGCTCAAAGAAGTAGTCATCAATATGCAATACAAATCTTTATATGTGGCAAGTAGGCTTGCTGTAATTTGTGGAGCAGGCCTGGTGCTACTTTTAAACATTTATCCACATCCAATTCATGCAGGATAACCCCAATCGTCTTTATCACTGGTAAACAGGAAATCTTCCCAGTTGTGTTAAGTTCTGGACTCTGGGAAAGAAAGAAATGGTTATTAAAGCTGCCAAAATTTGTATTTGCTAAGGAGGAGAAGGGAAGGGAAGGGAAGGGAAGGGAAGGGAAGAAACCCAAAATCAGAGAAAAAAGGGAAACAGTGAAAACATATTATTACATGTAAGAAATAATTCAACCTAATTTTGAAATATATCATCAAACCCTGACCACATGGAATCAGTCAGTCTTACATTACATTTGTAGGGAAGCCAGTTCATAAACAAAAAATGAACACATATCAGCAATACAGGATATTAAATCTGTGGTTGCACTGACTTTCCAACATAGAATAGTAATTCTTGTCATACTGTCATCCATGGTTGATAAATCCATAAGTCTTCATATCGTTATTACGCATTTGTATACTGCTCAGAATCTATTATGACTGAAATGGTATATAAGTTCATCAATAATGAAATGATAAATTCCACATTTTTACATATAATTCAAAAGTGCGTTCACATCTTTAAACTGTATTGATTTTTGTAACACCATATTAACAAACTTATGAATATTAAACCATAATATTGGCCATAGTGGACCAAGCCCACATCACAGAACTGTCAACTCACCCATTTTACCCTCCTAATATAACGAGGTTCACAGAAAATCCTGTATAAACATTCTCTTGAGAGTCAATAAACATGAAAAAGAATCCTTTGTGGAATACAACTGCTTTTACAGTCAAAAGAAAATATTTACTACTCTTCGGGATCCTGAGCCATTGATTAGTTAATGTGGGATAGTCAAGAACTCTTTATTCCATAGTTCTTGCTCATGGCTAATATCCACCTTAGCAATACTCTTAAATTATTTATTTTAAAAAATAGCATCGACTTAGAATAATCCAAAATATATTCCAATACTGATAGTAATTGGAGAGTTTTACAGAAAACCTTCACTTATGGATTTATTAGCTGCAAAACTCATTGAATAAACATTTGGCCTAATTTTAGGGTTTTCTTATTTCCTTTCTCCTCCTCTATTAGTTGTAAAATCATGCCTGAGGAAGGGTTTTAGAGATTGGAATGTTTGTACATTCCTTTGTGCTATTTTGATTGATGGTAGCATCCAGCTGACTTTGGTTGATCTCAGTAGCTAAGTAAGTTTGTCCCTGGTTAGTACTTGGATGGAAGACCACCAAGAGCTGTTGCCTAGAATGGGAAGTTAAAAAATATCCCAGAATGGGAAGTTAAAAAGTACCCCAGGAGAAAACAACGTGCCCATTTCCTTTGTGAATGGAACTTGGTATAAACAAAGACTCCATAGCCTTGATGGTCTCATTCTCGACAGAAATCCTCACCCTTGAACCTTGATGGTCTCATTCTTGGCAGGAGGGCAAAGAATTCCAAGATAAGATAGGCTTGTCCTCCTTGTCCTTTGTAAGATCCAGTGAGGTAAGGCCACTGAAAAACAGGTGTGCTTAATTATAGTTCAAAGCTTATATAAACTAGTCAGAAACCTTCATGGGATGCAACATCAGTGCAAACTTAACCAGGAGGGGACTGCATGTTTGCTGGCTTTGAAGGGGTCACCTGCCATTATCTCTCAAGGGTTCCCTGACTAGCAGAAGGGGCATAAGGTCTTTCTTTCTCTGCAGTTTCCACCAACCATTGCTCTGGAATTAAAGAATTGAATAATAGCATGCTATATTTCCATATTTATCAACAATGGGACCAAAGGCCAGTGGCAATTTCCACCACCTGCTTCTGTGACAGTGCTATGTTCTCCAAAATCAGTTCTCCAAAATAAGTTGTACAGACATTTTAAAGGCAGTGTGCAGTCTTGTTTACTATATTCATGACTTTAACTTGTCTTTTTTATGGTATTTTACTATTTTATTATATAGCTTTTGTGACACTTTTGCTTTTGTTGCACCTCTTTATATACTATCCTGGTATCTGTTTAGAACAAAGACTATTTCAAAATTATTCTTAATAAATAAATAAATAAGATAATTAAAATGTTAGGTTGCATTTAATTTATGCTATATTTCATTTTTCAGGCATCCCAGAATATCAGTACTAAAGCACCAATTTGATGTAAACTTTTTTTTCATTGTCTTTAATTGATCCAGTGGTCAGTGACATTAGGCAATTTAGCCAAGTAACATTTTAAATAGTAAAGCACTTATTTTAAATGCCAATAGTTTCCAGTGAGCATAGAAGACTGAACAACATATGGTTTGTCTCTCAGGTACTTGCCTACACACAAGCGTCACATGTATTTTAGACTGTGTCAGAGGCACTCAGGCATCTATTCTTAAAACACAGAATTCCAAAGAGCTAAAGCCATCTGTTCAAGCATGTTTTAAGCAGCTACAGTGTTTAATCCAGTTTCTTCCTTGCAATGGTTAACAATCTCATATTCAACAAAAAACTCTTGTAATATACATGAACATGTTTGGAACTGACTTTAGATATAATGGCACAGAATATTCAGTATAAGTCCCCCCACTAAAATTTCCAAACAGAAATTAGTCTAGTGATGATTAACCAATAGCATTCATTCTCAGAAAGAGTCAATGTGTGTGTTATAAATATTCCTGCAAAAAAATTGGACACAGCCTGTATATCTTGTGGGACCAATGGAATCCATACTAGGGATGAACTGAATATCTTATGAAATGTGATTGGCATACTGGTTAAATTGCTCCTAGTCCAACTCATTAATCACTACACCACACTGGATCTTGTAAGCAGTTCATTATTGATTTTTCATTTATAGACAATTTTAAAACATTCAGCCAAATCATCATCATCATCCATGGTTGCCATTCTGTATCACATAAAACTTAGTGAGATATGGTTATTAGTAGAAATGCAGATACTTCCTTACAAGGTAAGTTACTGCAGGCAAACATGATGCATTGTTAACTTAAAATCATAAATAATATTTTCCTTAATTTTCTATATTACACATTTCATTTTGTATCAGCTTTACTAATGAACTAAAGGAACTAAGGAGAAATTTTTAAAAAATATTAACTGAGAATATAATTCTTGATTATTAAAATTATAAGGTTTATGCTTATAAATGTTAGATATTGTTTGATTATTTTAATTCTATAAAGAGCTTTACTTGAGTGATGAAACATCAATATCTGCATACAACAAATTAAGTTGACATGAATTCTTAGCTGACAAAAATTCATATTACACTGAAAAATGCAGCTGTGTTTGAATATACTGAGGTTCTTAACCTCTGGATCACAATGTCTATAACACAGAATATATATTTAATCAGAAGGTGTTCTTGCATATCAATAGGATGTCTGTGCAAGGTTTTTTTCTTTCATCAACCTAATAGGGATTGAGGAGGAAGACAATTTGACATATGGTCTTTTGAGTGTCAGTCATCAAACCAAGATCAAATTTTTTAAGTATAAGCCAAAGTCTGGAAAGTATTATGGCAAAATGTAGTTTATATGCAGTATATACTGTATCTTCAGCAAAGGATCGTTACCTTGTCGTGGTGCTGGAGCTTGAGCACCTCAATGATGCCATGAGCTAAACCGTGAAGGGCCACCCAAGACGGGAAGGTCATGACAGAGAGGTCAGACTAAATGCAATCCCTGGGGAAGGTAATGGCAACCCACCCCAGTATTCTTGCCGTGAAAACTAAATGGATCAGTACAACCAGAGATATGTTGGTATACCATTGGAAGATGAGACCCCCAGGTCGGAAGATGGTCAAAATGCTACTGGGGAGGAACAGAGGATGAGTTCAACTAGCCCCAGACGTGATGATGCAGCTAGCTCAAAGCCGAAAGGACGGCTAGCGGCCGACGGTGCTGGTGGTGAACGGCGAATCCGATGTTCCAAGGATCAACACACCATTGGAACCTGGAATGTAAGATCTATGAGCCAGGACAAATTGGATGTGGTTATTGGTGAGATGTCAAGATTAAAGATAGACATTTTAGGTATCAGTGAACTGAAATGGACTGGAATGGGCCACTTCACATCAAATGACCACCAGATCTACTACTGTGGACAAGAGGACCACAGAAGAAATGGAGTAGCCTTCATAATTAATAGTAAAGTGGCTAAAGCAGTGCTTGGATACAATCCAAAAAACAATAGAATGATCTCAATTCGAATTCAGGGCAAGCCATCTAACATCACAGTGATCCAAATATACGCCCCAACCACAGATGCTGAAGAAGCTGAAGTAGAGCAGTTCTATGAGGATCTGCAGCACCTACTGGACAACACGCCTAAAAGAGATGTTATTTTCATCACAGGAGACTGGAATGCTAAGGTGGGCAGTCAAATGACACCTCGAATTACAGGTAAGCATGGCCTGGGAGAACAAAATGAAGCAGGACATAGGCTGATAGAATTTTGCCAAGACAACTCACTCTGCATAACAAACACTCTTCCAACAACCTAAGAGATGGCTTTATACATGGACTTCATCAGATGGACAACACCGAAATCAGATTGACTACATCCTTTGCAGCCAAAGGTGGCGGACATCTATACAGTCGGTAAAAACAAGACCTGGAGCTGACTGTAGTTCAGATCACGAACTTCTTCTTGCACAATTTAGGATCAGACTAAAGAGGTTAGGGAAGACCCACAGATCAGCTAGATATGAGCTCACTAATATTCCTAAGGAATATGCAGTGGAGGTGAAGAATAGATTTAAGGGACTGGACTTGGTAGATAGGGTCCCGGAAGAACTATGGACAGAAGTTCGCAACATTGTTCAGGAGGTGGCAACAAAATACATCCCAAAGAAAGAGAAAACCAAGAAGGCAAAATGGCTGTCTGCTGAGACACTAGAAGTAGCCCAAGAAAGAAGGAAAGCAAAAGGCAACAGTGATAGGGGAGATATGCCCAGTTAAATGCAAAATTCCAGAGGTTAGCCAGAAGAGATAAGGAATTATTTTTAAACAAGCAATGCGTGAAAGCGGAAGAAGACAATAGAATAGGAAGGACAACAGATCTCTTCCAGAAACTGGAATGTCATGTGACATTGTGCTTAATGACTGTGGGTGATTCACTTAATGACCGCAGCAGAAATGACATAAGTTGGGCATGGTCACATGATGTTTCACGTAAGAATCACTTAGAGATGAAGTTGCTGTTCCCAATTGTGGTTGTTAAGCGAGGACTACCTGTTCCTGAAATGTGGCAATATATAAAAACTGTAGGTAGGTAGATAGAGTTAGTTAGAGTTAGAGTTAGAATTAGAGAGAATTCTATTTAATTATGGAAGTACATTTCTGAAATCGGGACAGATTATATTTTCTTGGTATCATATGAATATCAGAGTGCATAAATGAATGAAATTGTGAGGCAACATATAACATTGCCTATACAAGATATACTCCCTTGCATTTTTACCATTGTGCTTTTAGCCCCTAAGTTTTTTTATGAACTTATGCCAAGTGTTCCATCTGCGTTGCCACAGAGAAAAATGTGATGCTGGCTCAGACTTCCTATCACTGTTTTGTGTGTCTCTTTGTGATCTGGTCTTTGAGAAATGCCTGCTGCAGATGTTGGCTAGGTCAAGCTGAAAAGCAAAAATAAAGCTCTGCAGCATATAGGAAAGAGGCAACAATTAAACAAAAGCTAAGCTTGAATGATGCCCTTGAAATGTTTTATTAAAGGTTTAAGAATATCCATTCACTATCTCCATCCATGTCATTTCTATCAAAACTGCTTAGACTGTCATACTGCTAAAATGATAATAAATATAGATTTATTATCTATATTTTCTAAGAAGAGTAAAAATAATGTATTTTCAGGGTGATTCGAAAACCCAACACAAATAGCTTTCTTTCAACATTTTATAAATCTAATATTGCTTCCATCTCAGAAGCTCAAGTCTGCTGCATTAAGTAGAAATGGCCTCAAGAAAAGCATTTCTTTTCTATAGTCAAAGGAAGGTTGATAATCCACAGAGTCAGGCTAGGAATTAATAGCAGCTGGGCTACATCTGCTTAGGAAGGTGCAGGCCAGTCTACCTCCTTTGTTAAAACAACAGCAAGACATTTTACATTAGTAAAACAGCAAAAGGAAAGATAAAATCCATATTCGGCTTTGCACCAAACTTTCCCTGGTGATACTATATAAATTCTCTAGTTTTTGTTTGTGGGTGAAATTTCTTTGAATTGCTGTTTGGGATTTTTTTATCTAAAACAGCAATGGGGTTCCTCCAGAGGTTCCTGCAGGGGAGGGTCAAAAAGTCAAAATTGCAGCCATAGCTACACAATCAAAGCTCCCCCCCCCCCCCATATATGCAAGTATATCTTTCTCCCGGTGCTATTTTCACCAAGATTCACTCTAAATATTTATTCACTAGGATTTCGGTCAATGCATCCCAAGCACGTATTTAGAAGTATAATCACCTACAAGGTAACTGTCCTTATGGTTTGCTAGAACAGAATGCACTGAAATTACAGAAATTAAATAGCCCATGGGACAACCTCCAGCCCCCAGGTTATTCACAAAGTCAATGCTCTAGGTTTACTTTTCAACATCCCCCTGCCATGTGTGTTCTATTCTCATAAGATGCAATAGAGCTATTTATACCTCTACTGCACATTATGGGATAGAAATCTTATTTGGCAGCATGAAGGGATCATGCTCAAAAGAACTCTATAGGGTTCCTTCTCTATTATCACAATGTGTATTTACACCAGTTAGCAAGACAAGGAATCATTTACCTTACTGATCAGCAAAGTTACTCAGAGGTATGTTAACATTCTTGAGGGCAGCCAGGTGAATATGGGTTACACTTCTTCTTCGAATACTGCTTGTTTCTTCCCAAAGCCTGTCCAAGTGATGTTTGATTTTTCTTATTATTCTTAGTCAGTTCTTGCATAAAAATCCAATTTTCAAGGATGCTGCACTCTGATTGCTAAGTTGTAATTCAACCCTGTGAATAATGTCTAATCCAGCAGAACTTCATCTCCTATCCTCTTGGCAGTCTGAAACAATGGCTGGCCAATAGCAACCCTTTATTGAATTTGCACTCAGTTTAACATCTCAATCTTCCAATTTTATATACTTCATTTCATTGTCATCCATATAGTAAAAGAGTGTTTATTTGAATTTTCATAGAGAAATCAATTGCTTATTTTTCTATTTCTCTGTGATGAGATGGGAGAAATTAAAGGCACCAGTAAATTAATAGTTAATGTTCCTGAGATTTTTTTTTTAATGTCTATTGCTCAACAGATTTTTAAAGATATATAACTATAAATGAAATTATTATGGGCGTCAAGAGTTGAAGATTAAACTAAACACATTCGTTTTCTGAACTAAATATTTTTGTCAGTTCAAGCAAAGGCTAAATTTCTATCATAAACTGAGACATCCATTAGAAGTGAAACACTAGACATCCATTAGAAGATGACACTAGACCAATGCTCAACTCATTGGTTTCCTTATGCTTTGACAGATTGATTGCTATACTTTGGCTTGGCCCCAAATACTAACATGCATTTATTTATTGCAATGTGTTATTTCTATCCACATAAACCAGTTAGAAACAGATTTCCATTGTTCTCTACACCATCTGCTAAGTAGTCAAACACATCATCGATATTAATTTAGCTTAAATTTGTAATTGTCCCTATCCTGGCCCAGAGGACATGTCGCAAAATCAACCTTTTAATAAAACTAAACAGAAATACAATCTAAAGTAAAAGATAATGGTCTGATTCAAATGATGGAAGACTGGATTTCTAAGCATCTACAAACAATTACTTTGCTTCAGCTTCATGTCTTGTTTCCCTCAAGTGGGGAAACAAGTTAGATTTTTAGCCATATTTCATAGGCATATCAAAAACAATCATGATGGAAGTTGGCTTTCAAGTTCTAATTTATTTATTTGGAATCCATGAATTGTAATTCCCAGTTCAAATAAAGGATGACAATATTATAACCTCATCATTAAGGGTACAAGTAAGATTGCTTTACTTATTGCAAAAATGTACAGCCTTTATCAGAATCTGTTTAATTTGCTAAACTTATACAATTTTGACATAATTTCCCTCAAAATAATTGGAGCTGATAGTTTTTCAGTATAATAAAACAAAAACAAAAAACAGAAAGGTGTGAAAGATGAGATCTAAAAGGGAGAGTTAATTATGAACATCCACTGAATTCTGCATATTTCTGTTGTGGAACAGACCATAAGATAAAAATATAAAATATGAAGTTAATATAGTATAATATATTATACTTAATATACTATATTAAGTACAAAGCTATAGAGCATACATGGGCAAAATGTTATCTTTTTTGTGATGGATGATAGAACTTCATCACAGGTGTATGGCCAAAATTTTAGCCCATTTGTTTTTCTCTTAGATTTTTGGGAGGTTAATTTTTGTTGTTGATGATGAAGATGGACAATCACTTCACTAACAATTAATGACTGGCTATCACATTAGCACAATCTTGTTTAGGATTGCAAAACTGGGGGGCCACCTCTGTTATAAACACTGCCAGCAAGAAAAGAAAAACAAATCTACCTGATAATATATTTCTATCACATGTATGGCATAAATAATATTTAATATTCATTATCTGGTCTAATGAAATAGGTTGTAGCTCATCTGTAAACGTAAGCATTATTCAAAAGGGTATTTCAAAGTAGGTTAAGAGCACTGGAAAGAACTGATCTATTTGATCTATTTAGAACAAAAAGAATTTGTAATCAGAGAATATGCTCCCTCACTCTTTCTTGATCAATATGGTAACTGAATAACTGGGTACTAAAAAATTGCGAATCATTCAATTCCCCTAGAAATCACTTGTATTGAATAGTCAACCAAGAACATCATATTCCTCTATCTGCAATCATTCTAAGTCCCCAAAGCAGCACTAGTGTTAGTCTTCAGATACAGAATGGTACTTCTGTATTCCCTGCCATTCAATTATTTGCCTTATTGATGTACTCCTTGATTACTCGGTTCTATATTATAGAAAAATCAGATCAGGCCCTTTGTGGTTCTATTTTCATTAGCATGAATTACTGATAACAGAATAGCACAGCAGAAGCTGAAAAAACTGAAACTGGCACTAAAGTCATATGTATGCTTGTCTTCACATTTTCTTGGCTTTCTGCAACCAGAACTACAGGTGCAGGGAGGCACAACCCTTTATGTTTTACATTAACAACAGCACTACAAGTAGTAATTGAAGCTGGATCTTGCTTCTAATAAATGAGGAAAAGCCATCAGGCTTCCTCTTGTTTGCCAGCAATAAACCTTCTGCACGTCCAAGTTCTGTAGCACTTAGGCCAATGCATAGTTTGTGCAAACTTCCGGTGACTGGAAGGTCTTGAGAAGATTATATTCTACTGCCAGGCAGTGAAGATTATATTCTACTGCCAGCATTAAAATCCTAGCAGCAGCTTCTTCGTGTTCTTGCTTCAGGACATTGGCAATAAGATTGGCCTTTAAATGCTTCATTTCATTATGTTTACATTTTCCATAACTGCATGTACATATTTCATGGCAAACCCATTTCATCTGAACTCTGTGGGGTAAGAGGTTGACAATATAGACTCCATGACTAACTTATTTCCATTTTTGTTTTAAAAATGGCTGATATCTCACAAAATTCCACTCTGCAATTTCCCAAAGCATTTTATTTTTCCTGGAGTCATTCTACTTAAACTATCACCTCTTTCACTTCTTTCCTTCAATGTTCTGCTCTTGACACTATTAAATAATGGTCTGTCCCACATTCAGAACTCTCATCACCTTCATATCCTTCACTAATTCTCTCAGTCTTTCATCTTAGACAATCAAATCAACCATGCTTTTGCATTTGTATTCGTTATTTTGCTGTCTGCATAATAGATTTATGCTTAAAGCACATATTCTAAAAACAAAAAAAAAAACCAGATCTTTTTCTAAGCGTACTCTACCTAACAGCCACTATTTTTCTTCATTCTTGTGCCTATCACAAACCTATAGATTCCCATTTTTACATACACCACAGCAAATTAGATGATACCAATTCATACTTTCTGACATACATTTTAGCTCTTCCATTCATCATTAAATCTACAACCTCACTTCTCTGCATTTCTACTCACAAAATCAAAGCACCTTCATATGCTTCTTCTTCCTCTTTCTTTCAACCATTTACTCATCTTGAATTTCAAGTCACATTTTTTCCATATGCCACAATCAACACCAAATAAATATTGTCGTCCATTTGTCATCATGCCTTGGTCAATTGGGGCTTCATCTTTTTAGCAATATAAAGAAATACAAGCTAGAATATTAGTATTAATTGTACTATGTCATATATAGCATTCACTGCTAATGGTAAGGATGATACTGGTCAGTTTTGGCACATTTTCACCAGTTTGTCACAAGTGCAACCCAAGGCCAGTCAGTTTGATCCTGAGCATGCTCATGTTATTCTGTGAAGCGTAGGACCTTCATCTAGACTACCTTGCATGCCTATCAGGAATGACCTACATCCACCATCTTGCAGGTACTTGCAATATACTGACCCACATTCAGGATGACTTTGTGTTCAATATTTATTTTCAAAAGTTCACAGTCAGCCTTTTTAAGAAAAATCAGATTCAAGATTAACAATGCATAAATCTCTTCTGAAGGAGTAAGATATATCAAACACACCATTGAACTTGACATATAATTTTATCATATTGCTTATCGACAATAGCATATTCTGATGATGAAGTCATGTGCTCTGTCTGATGCTTTCCAATTTTAGGCTTTATTGAAGGGACATAAATTAGAAAGAAAAAAATGTGTACCGCTCGCTTGGAATAATACATTGTCCTAATTGTATTTGATTTGAAAAAGTTTGTGAATTCAAGTAATTTATCACATTTTGAAATGTTTCAACCAGAGATATTAAAACTTAAATTCTCTCCCTTTCCCTTTACTGTGAATTATTGACTATCTCAGGAGTTCATGCCTAATCAGACCCTTTGTAAATAACACAGTTTTAAGGATACATTTTAATTATATATTTTTTCTTTCACATTAACTGCATTGCCTGCATAGAGAGAAAGATCATCGGATTTTTCCTCCTGTTTATCATCTCATCTCCAAATGATGGCATTCAAACAGAACAGATCAGCAAGTGTAGCAGCAGACTCCTCACCCTATATACAGTACATCAAAATGGCTGCCACAATAGGCTGTAACCTCACACTACCCTTTTATGAAACAGCATTTTTGACATTTGTCAAGAACATCTGTAGAACTTGGATTGTGAGGAACCACACAAATTCTAAAGGAGTTGGACTTTACCCAGACAGTACCAATGGAAATGTCTCGGGCTTTATGTTGTGAAGTGATCTGGGATTGGTTTGAGTCTGTGAGTCCTGAGGGAGTGAATAGAGCTCTCTAGTGATAGGTCCTCCACCTGCAAATACTGGTTAAAGCTTCTTATGAGGTGGCAAGAGGTTGAATTTGAGTAGTAATAAATGCTTCTTTGAGGGAGGGGGTTTTCCCATTACCTCTAAATGGGAAAACCCTACCCTGCTCAAGAAGCTTTCATTTGACTATAATTTTAGACTTTTCTCTAAACTTCCGTTTTGAGAGAAGATTGTAGAGAAAGTGATAGCTCTGCAATTCCAGAAGACTCTAGAAGAGGCAGATTATTTAGACCCTTGACAGTTAGGTTTCAAGCCAAATACATTGATCACACTTGTGGATGACCTTTTGAAAGACTTGGATCAGGGACTGCAACTTTCTGGATCCTCCTTGATCATGTAGTGGTTTTCAATACCATTAAGCATGGTGTCTTTCTGGACCATCTCTGCAGGATTGGAGTGAGGGACACCATTTTTTAGTGGTTCTGTCCTAACAGTCAGGAAACCACACTGAGACAAGGAATAGGTCTCTAGTGTTTTATTACTGCTACATTGGACAGAAAATCCTAACAAACTGAAGAGGCGTGGGAAAAACCCAGACAGATAAACCCCAAAAGTCAAGGCGGGTCTGATCTGTGTCTCTTAGAATGGCTGCTTAACTCCTCTGTACTATGCATGCATTTTCCCCCTGGATAGGGGCCCCCTCCTGCTCACCATCAGTGCTCATGACAGGTTCTCTTCCTTCCTGAGGCAGCAATTCCAGTTAGTGGTGGTGGGAGCAGAGATCTGCATGGAGACCATTACTTTGTGTAATGCCTCAGGGCTCTCTACTCTCTCCAGGTTTTTTTAGTATCTATATGAAGCCATTAGAGTGGTCATCCATCAGCCCAGGGTCCAGCATCATCAATATGCTATTACCCAGCTATACATCTCATACCCAGGTCAAACTGGCAGTGCAGTAGAAGTGTTGGTGCAGTGTTTGGAAGCTGTCACAGTCTACATCAGGAAGAAAAAATACAACCACAACATAGTTGTTTTGGGCTTGTAGGCCAAATGATTCCAGAGAAATACCATATTTATCTCTAAATAGAGTTGTACTTCCCTATTCAGAAGTAATTGACAAGTTGGGGTTATTCTGGATTCACAGCTCCTGCTTAATTAGCAGGTGGCAGCTGTGGCCAAGTGGGCTTCTGTACTATTATAACTTCTACACCAATTGTAACTATTCCTAGATTGGGAGACCCTACTCAAAGCCACTCATGCCTCCCACTTGGATTGCTGTGATGCACTCTACATGGAACTGTCCTGTGAAAGTATTCAGAATCTATCAGTTATACAAAATGCAACCAGCTCAGGCAGTGAATAGAGTATCCCAATATAATTGGGTGACACCACTATTTTGAGAACTGCAGTGGTTGTGATTCAAGATGCTGGTTGTCAACCTTAAGACATCACAAAGATCCAGACTGGGTTACTTCTTTGTATCTATCTGCCCATCCAGTCAGATTGAATGGGGCTAACTACCTCCAGGTTCCAGCTATATATGATTGCCATCTGATGGAGCCTTGTAAATGGGCATTTTTTCATCATTTCCCCCATACTCTGAGATTAGCTCTCCACAGAAATCCACACTGTTCCTTCTCTTCTGGGTTTCAGGACAGCATTTAAGATCTGGGTATTCTATCAAGCATAAGAGGAGGAGATGCTATGATTGAACATTTAAGGACCCTTTGGGAATAGGCAGCATGCAAATAAAGTGGTTTTTATTTTTATGTAGGCTAAGTTCATATGACCTGGTCTGTTCCTAACTCAGTGTGCTGCTGCTTCTCAGTAAATTACTTGCTGTTAATCTGCTGCTACTTCATTGGTTAGATGTAATCCTGCCTCTGTTACATCAGGAATAGCTTTCCTTGGTGATGTCCCAATTTTCTTCCAGACACTGGCTGGCCCTTCCTTCCCCAACATTCTAAAGCAGTGTTTCTCAACCTTAGCAACTTTAAGATGTGTGGAGTTCAACTCCCAGAATTCCCCATCCCAGCAAGCCTTTTGCAGTGGCCTAATTGGATCAGAGGCATCATAGCAGATCAAGGGCAGGCTTATCCCCCCACAGCCTTTCCGGCTCCATTTGTTTTTTGGGGTTGAAGACAAATCACTAAAGAAAAAGTTTCTAGAAAAGGCTCATTTCTGTGGACCCACCCTAATCTCTGCTCTTCCAGCAACAGGAAGAGAGGGTCTAATTCAAGGTTGCAAGTCAGCAAAATCTATTATTACAGATTTTGGGGGCATAACAAAACACACATACACACAATACATTTTTAACCCCCAATTGAGTATGTGTGATTTATTACTTGAGAGAAACTATAAATGTTTCCCGAATAAATGAACCATGGTAAACTAGTTCTCATTGTTCTTTAAGAGGCCCCCCCCTTTTTTTTCTTTCTATTGACTATAGTTTCCAACATTTATATTCTGCCTTACCTATGTAACTTTAACTATATTTATTTGCTTATGTTCTCAGTTCAATGTCTATTACTTATTTCTTAACCCATTGTTCTATTTATTGCTTTATCTTAAATTAATGTATGCTTAGGTTTCTAATATTCTTGTGCCTGTGATTTAAGTTCTACAGTATTTAGCTCTATCTCTCCAGCCCTGAAAAACAGCCCTTATTGATTGCTAGCAGGTGCTATGCTTTTCTCTGGCTTTTTGATGCTGGCCAGAGGGGACGATTTAGCATCTTCTATTTCTGATATGCTGCTCTGCTGACTGGCTTCTTCAGGTCTCACGTTGCAGACCCGCAGGCTGCACAGTGTGGCTTGGTGGACCACCAGTTGTATAGGCCAGAGCTAGACTTCTCTAAAATGTCTTTCTTCAGGGCCATCTGATAATTCTATTTTCTTATTATATATTTAATATTTGATTAAGATGGATGGCCATATAAATTCATATTTACAAATACACACTCTCTCTCAATTGAAAACTAAATTTCAGATGGAACCTTTTATGTACATGCTGAAATAAGAGCTGAGAATTTGTCTGCAAAGAACTCTTCATCTGAATTCATCATCAGTCAAACTGTTGGCCAAGAAGGCCCGTGACTTGGCACAAGTTGTCATCCAATAAACCACACCGAGGCGGTAAGGTCCTTTGTTCTCTTTTATTTCTGTCCACAGCAACAAAGAGGTCTCCTGCCCAAGTGCAGAAAGCCCCAAACAACACACCTGGCTTCTTTTTATACATTTTCTAGCAAGGAAATAAAGGCAACAAAATTTCCTTATTGGCTATTCCTTTCAGCACCTGCACAGTAACTCTACATACTACATGCTATCCCATAATATCCCTTAGCTTGTTCTATGTTTTCTAAGACCCCCACCTTTAGGGGTGTGCGTTTTACTATGCTGAGCCAGTCTGGTCTAGTGGTTAAGGTGCTGGCTAGAAACTGGGAGACTGAGAGTTCTAGTCCCGCCTTAGGCATGAAAGCTGGCTGGGTGATCTTGGGCCAGTCCCTCTCTCTCAGCCCAACTCACCTCACAGGATTGTTGTTGTGGGGAAAATAGGAGGAGGAAGGTGTATGAGGTATGTTTGCCGCCTTGAGTTATTTATAAAAATAATAAAGGTGGGATAAAAATAAATAAAAATAAAATAAAATAATTAGCTCTTAGGTCAGCTGGTGGTCTTGTAGCTAGGTCATTCTGTGGGTTCTGAGTATCTTGAAATCAGTCTTCACAGTAAGCCCACTCCCCAAGCACCTTGCCAGGTGCAGCAAGCCTTCTATCTTCTGTTCAACTCACATCCTCTTGGAACTTAACCACATGCATCTATCATTGCCTTGTTAGCAAGCTAGCGTTTATAGCAAACAAGCATTAATTTTGCATTAAACAATTATTTTTCCTATGTGTCCACTAACCAATAATTTTCCTACATGTCCACTGGGCCCTCAAGACTAATCATGACTTTTATAAGTACTTGTAGTTTTAAACATGTTTTGTATATCTTTTACAGCTTCCCTGACAAACCAGCCCAATGATCAACTATGGTGGCTTTTTTCCAAAAACAAACCAACAAATTTACCAGCATTAAACTGAGAGTGCAAGTTCTTTTGATTTTTCTCAATAGCATCCTAAACTTTCTTTTTATTTGTAATCCTGCCAACTCAGAAAATAGTTTTAGGAAGATATGTTTTTTACTGGAATATTTCTACCAACTCTTCTGTCATGTGCAAAATCTGTAGCTTGTTGTTCTATACTATAAGATTACTAATAAGTAGTATAGGTTAGCTGTCTCCATTGAAAGGCAAAGAAGAAAATGAACAAATCATGATTTTACCTTCAAAGACATATATGACATTATCACTACAGTATTCTTTCCTATGCTAGGCTGAAATTTAAGCCATATCTATTAGGAATTGGACAAAAAGACCCTGATCTGTTTAGGACACACAAATGATCCTTGTCATGTTACAAGCCATGTTTGAAATGTTCCACAGGCTAATGATAGACGTTCAGAGCCAGCTCCTCCTTGCAAGAAGTCCAACTTTAATTCATTCTTTTATAATCGTGTTTTTAAATGCATTATAAAAATGAATGGGTCAAGGTGCAAGGACAGAGCTGAGTTCTGGTTGCAAAAAGTGTCTTGGATTTTTTTTTTTTAATTGATCTCATGCAGGAGCTATAATTCATTCCTTTTCAATGCTTTGTATAGATAGAACCTGCTTTTGCCTAACATAAGCAGATAGAATGAAGCTACTTGAAAGACTTTTCCAACCCTTCCACAGATGCAAGCTTCATTTGCAACCTTTGGGCTTGTGGTGAAAAGAACTGAAGAAACTTTCTTTCAGTGCAGTATCCTTTGAATGAATTTTGTGATCGGGACAACAAAATTTTGTCAGCATATTGACCCAAACACATGTGCATTGTGTTTCAAACCCTTGAAACAAATGCAGAAGTCAAAGTGAACCAGAAATGGATTAATCTGGCCCACCCCATTTTTCCCTTTATTTTTGAATGAAACAGTATCAATAACCAAGAAAAAGATTAACTGTAAGGGAAGAAAAATGGGGTGGAAAAAGAAAAAAATACACTTGGGAGTTGATACATATGCAATCTTTGAGATAAATATTTAGATTTTAAACACTCATATTCTGTCATTCAATCCCATGCTTAAGTTGTATAGATAACATAACCTATTAGGAAATCATTTGTTAATTTGGTTAAAAAAAATAGAGACCACATTTGAATAAAGTAGTTCTTAAGTGAAGGTTTTATATGGTGTTTCCTTAATTTTTAACCAATTCATTTTCCTGTATTTTTAAATGTTACTGATCTAAAGAAAGATGTTCTTTGATTTTTCAATATTTTGCAATAATAACAGCAATTTAAGCCTTATTATGTACCTTAGCAACGGAAATCTAGGCAGACGCTTCCAAGTATTTATCGGATCTGTTCTGGCCCTGGCAGATGTGATTACATACAGACAGGAAAATGAATCATGCAAATGTTACGAACAAGAACTTTGGCAAACACTCTGCTGCTTTTTTTCAGTGAAGAAATAAGTTAAAAATTGCACATGTTCACACACGAGTAGAGAAAATATTGTGTGTGCATCTGGTTAAAATTAATTGCCTAAAGACCAAATAGTATGTGACAGAGAAAATTTGTGATCAGATTTCTCACTGTTTTGTGCATGAAAGCAGATGCAAGAAAAATAAATTTTAGCAGGTTTATTATCTAAATCCAATCTTCCCTGGGGAAAAAAAAACCAATTAAAATGAATACAGAGTTCCTGGATTTAGTAGCATAAATATATTAATTTAGATTTCTAATATTATGGGAAAGGGGAGTTATAACCATTTTCAAGTAGAAATACATTGTCAGGAGCTCCAAATCTGAATTGTAATACCATATATGGTTTGGTCCTACAACAACCCTGGAGCAGTTCTTGTTTTCTTATTTTGTGACAGATTTTTTTTTTTTTTTTTTAAGAAAAACAGTCACAGAATAATTCAGGCCTCTTTTTCTGGTTCTGTGCTTAATCATGATTATATCTTATGCTCAAATCCCAGATTTCTCTCTTCCCTCACAGTAATAAACACCATGCCCTTTAATTTACTTTTCACTGAAGCATGTTATCTCCCATTTGCTAAGCAGGAACAGCTTAGGTTACTGTCTGGATGGGTGGTCTGTTTATGCAATTTGTTGTCCTTACAAATACAGCACCAAAGCAGTTATATGAATGGTTGTGCTGCAATATTCACAGGGGTAATATCATATAGTAAAGAGTAAAGGTTTCCTTTGACATTAAGTCCAGTCATGTCCAACTCTAGGGGGCGGTGCCCATCTCCGTTTCAAAGCCGAAGAGCCGGCGTTTGTCCGTAGACACTTCCGTGGTCATGTGGCCGGCATGACTACACGGAATGCCGTTACCTGCCCGCTGAAGCAGTACCTATTAATCTACTCACATTTGCATGTTTTCAAACTACTAGGTTGGCAGGAGCTGGGACTAGCAACGGGAGCTGACTCCGTCATGCGGATTCAAACCGCCGACCTTCCGATCAGCAAGCTCAGCAGCTCAGTGGTTTAACCCGCAGCACCTGCCTTAATCTTATGGCTACTACTGGACTTAAAACATCAACTAAGTTTCCACTCACCAAGGATCATTCATAGTGGCTTGAAAATTCACACAACTGCAGGTCAGTTCATATACAGTCCAACAGATACGTTAACTGTTTGTTTCATATAGTGAAGCTACAATAAATACAAAGTGTTTTGTTTCTGTAGATACAAGAACAGTATCTTTAGGATCTTTTATTATCCAAACATAAACAAAATTATAAGCCTATAAGGTCATATGTGGGAAGTCTAGGGCTAATTCCTTATGGGGGACCACTAGAATAGGACCATCAAGTGCTATGTGTGATGATGGTATACAGTATGTTCTCTTCAATGGCTAAGTAAGCTGGCAGCAGTTCAGGGGAAAGGGGAAAGAATAGCTGTCTTGGTAAAAGCCCCTTGGCAAACAGAAATCAGGCTCCTGTATGGCTCCAACTTAGTCCTGCTGTAAAGTGTCATCCCATAACATATTGAAAACTCTAAAGCCAATTGAAGTCTTCTATGAAGCTGGTCAGCTCTTTCATCTCCAAAGGTATTGTCTCCCCTGAGTATTAGACTCAGATTTCTGGGATACCAAAGAGATGATCTTCTGATTTGAGGATGTTGGCAAGGGAGAATGCAGCCCACGAGATTCATAAACTGAACCCAATATGGTACATCTTATCTGCTGTATCTGCAGACCAGAGCTCAGATTTTTTAAAGTCTGTCATGGCCTTACAATCATACATTTTTATAAATGATGATGTAATGGTTTGCAGTTTCCCGCCCATCACTGTAGTTAAAAAATTGAGGGTCAGCTTATCTGCGGGTGACACATTTCTCATGGCATTTTGGTTGAAATTTCAAGGGTTGTCTTATCCACAGATGGGCTTATCTGCAATTATATACTGTAATTCAAAGGTTTGCTGTTATCAGAAAACTTGAAGGAAAGAGTAATGTATATACCATCTTGAGCTTCTGGAAGAAAGCTGGGATATAAACCTCATGAATAAAAATACCTAACGGAATGATTCTCCAGTGAGGATCTGTGGCCTGAGTTTTCTGCCACTGGATGGCTATAAAAAGGTTACTTCAAGGGTTGGAGATCATGACAGTAAATGTCTTTTTGAACATTGTTTTTTTGTAAGTGGAATTAGCATAGTATCTTATTATGGAAACACATTTGCTGCAAAGGTAGGCAACCTAAGGTTCTTGTTCTGTGGCATACAACCTGGCATTTTGTATTGATGTTTTTCTCCTTTTTATATGTAGGAAGCTGAATTTCTTTGACTCATCAGTGTGCCGGACAAAGGATGCATTGCTTGACTTCAAACCTGTCAGGGCTCTTTATAATATATGCAAGTCAGTTTGACTATTATAACCTTTAAATTGTTTTAACTGTTTGCATGATTCACTGACACTTATTACACACACACACACACACACACACACACATGTGTATATATCCTAACTAAGAGGGGACATAAAAATATAAGTAAATGTATAATCATAACAATAAACACATGAACATACTCATAAATAAAATAAAATCAAAGAGCTATCATTAAAGTTAGAGAGTAAATTAAAACAACAAGAAATAAAAGGTTTACTGCTGCCTATTTAAAATGTAGTAAGAAGACAACTTCATAATCTCTGGAAGAAATTCTACCTAAATTCTAATTCCATTTAACTTTTCTAGTTTATGGAATAGATCACGAGGACTTGGGTTATGATTCATAAATCCAGGATTTAAACCGTATACAGGACTGGAAACTCATTGCATTAGAAAACTCAGTTATGATCTGCTTTCTAATGAACATGACTACATTTTCTTCCCTCAACTCTGGTTTCTACTTATGAGATAATACATGCTTAGTGTTCAAGTGATCTTGTTGCTGATCAATTTGATATAGTGCTGTGATCTTGCTTTGTATTTTGTTCTTACCTTAGCTTAAAGTCTTTGCTGGCTCTTTTGATTCTTCTTTTTACTCTATCAGTCAAGGAAGTTCTATCAGTTCCATGCTATTTCTTGCTCCTATACACAGTAATAATGTTCTTTCCTTTGAGGACTACTCTGTGTCCATTTACTGTTCCTTTTGTGCCATTTAGATTTAGGAATCTGTCAATTTATTTATTTGTTTTTTCATTTTGTGATTTTGAGTCAGTTTTTGACTCCTGGCGACTGCCTGGACTAGTCCCTGCAGTTTTCTTGGCAAGGTTTTATGGAAGTGGTTTGCCTCTGCCTCCTTCCTAGGACAGAGAGAGTGACTGGCCCAAGGTCACCCAGCTGGCTTTGTGTCATGTTCACTGTTTCAATGTAGTTTATACATCGTAACGTTTCACATGCCATGGCGCTGACGTGAATTTCTGTTTGGGAGGGAGCTGCTGTGAAACCTTGTACCAAGCTCTGTATCTGAATTCATTACAATGGAATGTGTTTGGGTTATGTTATCTGTTCAAGGCCTTTTCCCGCAGACCATCAGAAACCGTTAGGAGCACCTGGGATTGTGAACTTGAGAAGATTCTACAGGGGAAGGGATCTCATTTACACTGAGGGTTTTTAGTTTTAGTTTAGTTTAGGGATCTCATTTACCCTGAGGGTTTTTAGTTTTAGTTTAGTTTTAGTTTTACACTTTCATCATTCTCAGCTTTCTCTGTGCATACTATTCTTTAATAAATCAGATATCTTTGAATTCCTGTTCATGAGTCTGACAGTGTTTTAGAATAGGCAACCATTACATAAAGCTGTACCGTTAGCTCCTACCAAGATCAGTTTCTTGCGAGGGAAAATAGTTAACGATGGCTGAGTCCAAGCTCATGACTGGGGGACTTGAGGAGATGGCTAGCTTGATGCCTGAGTCGACGGTCAAGAGCGGAGAACTGAACCTCACCCCAGAACCTTCAGACTCCCGGGATGGATCGAGTTCCAGTTCTGAGGTGGAGGAATCTAATGATGGGGAAGAGCCAGAGCAACTGGCCCCCAGTGAATTGCTCGCAGAGTTGATCACCTTGGATGAAGTAGGGGAACCCCAGCCAGGGATGTCAGGGGTATCCTGGAAGTATCGGTTCTGACTAACCCCAGACAAAGAATCTACTATGGTGTCAACAGAGAGAAAGCCAAACACGCGAGGGAGGGAGGACTCTCAAACCCTTGAAAGACTAAGAGTGATGGAGGCCAAAATAGAATCGATAGAGTACATGCTAAGAAACCTGTCTCTGTCACTGGAGGGGCAGGGGAGGCGCAGAGGAGATCCCAGCTTCCCGCAACCATCCCCCATCCTCCCATCTGGACCGCCAGCGGAGCGGGGCTGGAGACAGCTCTGGGATGAATCTCCACCCTGCAGGGCTCGATCACCAGTGTCCCCACACTGAAGGGGGAAAGCTACTGTAACCTGGGGCCCAACCACTCAAGTGGCTGCTGATTCCACTCCAACCGGAGTGGGGGTGAGAGACTTTTCTGTCAAGTTTGATGGGGATCCAACAAAGTTATCTTTCTTTTTAACTAATGCTAAAAGCTATATGAGGCAGTTTGGAGCATACTTCCGTTCTGAAGAGGCTAAAATAACTGCCATTGCTACCAAGTTGAAGGGTCGAGCGGCTGACTGGTATGTTCAGTTAAGTGATGCTGACTCCCCTGCACTTGATTATTTCGATGATTTCATGTGGGCGTTAAAGCTGCATTTTAAGGATCCTCTGGCCAAGGCAAGAGCTAAGAAGGTGCTGAAGGATCTTACCCAGGGCCAAATATCTGTAGCTGATTATGCCCTAGAGTTTAAGGCTCTAGCTGGGAAAATCCCTGACTGGTCTCAGTCAACCCTAATAGAACGGTTTAAAGAGGGACTCAACCAGGACGTCCTATGGTGGGCATTGTGTAGAGACGACCCAGAGTCATTGTACGAATGGATCTGTCTTGTAGGCAAGGCTGAGCATGCTCAGCATACCTTCATGCAAACTAGAAAATCTGAAAAACCACCCCCACCATGAGGGGACCCCGAAGTGCTACGACTGCTGCCTGGCCAAGCTATAGAGCTTGGGATGAGGAGAGAGATCAGTGCTACACGAGGGGTCAGTGTCTCTGATGCAGAAAGGAGGGCCACCAAGCAGCTGATTGCCCAAAAGCCAAAGCTGGAGATAGAGCAGGGAAGCCACCGGCCAAATCGCCCCCTCCCCCTCGTGGCGGATGACAGCAGCCAAGGGGACAGCCAATGCTGAGGAAGTACTCTACTTCTTGGGAGAGGCTGAAGACAACTCTAAGGAGCTGGCAGGAAATGCCAGCCACCTGCCATGAAGAGTACCTGCGGGCAGGTGGAGGAGGATGGGCATGAAGATGCTATGGTGAGTGCTGACTGTCCCACTTTAGCAGTAAAAGTGAAATTGGGTTCCCGCACAAAAACTACAGAGGTATGGGTTTTAGTTGACTCTGGGTGTTCCAGGTGTTTAATTCACCCTGATCTAGTTGCTGCTTTGGACCTGCCTAGCTTCCTCCTCCAGCAGTCTTTGATCTTCACACAGTTGGATGGTTCAATGGCGGGGGGGGGGGGGGGGCAACCGATTTCACTGGAACTGTCACAATGCAAATGGGCAGCCACCATGAGACTTTGAAATTCGTTGTAGCACCTGTTGTCAATCCCTTGGTAATTCTGGGGATCCCCTGGTTGACCTATCGAAGCCCCTATATAAACTTGGAGCATAGAACTGTGACTTTTAAAGATGGTTTTTACCAAGCTCCTACAGTGGAGAGAGTTGCATGTGCGGGGGTTGGAAGGGCAGCGATCGCCATGCCGCACCCTAACTTGGCACATTTAGAAGGCTTGTCTGATCAATACCAAGACTTTGCAGATGTTTTTGGAGAGATGGAAGCAGATCAGCTACCCCCCCCACCGGAAAACTGACTGTGCAATAGAGTTGGTTCCCAATGCTCAATTGTCCAAGCCTAAAATTTATCCAATGACTCAGAAGGAGCTTGAGGCATTACAGGACTTCATTGACAAAAATCTGTCAAGGGGATTTATTGAACCTGCTACTTTCCCAGTTGGGGCCCCTGTGTTATTCCGGGAAAAGAAAGATGGCACGCTTCGATTCTGTACGGACTATCGAGGGTTAAATTCTGTCTCTATTGTCAACAAGTACCCTCTCCTCCTCATGAAGGACATGTTAGCTCATTTGTCAAAGGGCAAGATTTTCTCCAAGCTCGATCTTCACAAAGACTATTTCTGCATTCGCATAAGAACTGGGGATGAGTGGAAAACTGCTTTTAATTGCCCACTAGGATCATTTCAGTACAAAGTCCTCCCTTTTGGGTTAGCAGGGGCACCCGGAGTCTTCATGCAGTTGATTAATGAAGTTTTACATGATCATTTGTTTAAAGGGGTCCTGGTTTACTTAGATGATGTTCTCATTTACACTGAAACCAAGGAGGAACATGAACGCCTCCTCAAACAGGTGTTATGCAAACTTAGAGATGCCAAACTCTATGCCAAACTTTCCAAATGTGAATTTCACAAAATCCAGCTTGACTATCTGGGCTATTGGGTGTCTGACAAGGGTATAGAAATGGACCCTGCAAAAATCCAGGCAATTCTAAATTGGGAACGTCCCTGCACCCGGAGGCAATTGCAAAGTTTCCTTGGGTTCAGTAATTATTATCTCCAGTTTATCCAGGGGTTCGCTGAGATTGCCTTGCCCCTCACTAATTTACTCCATACCAAGGGCTTGGGGGAGACATGCAAAATAAAACACCCTGGGGCCGTGCTGAACTGGATGCTTGAATGCCAGGCAGCATTTGAAAAGTTGAAAACCCTTTTCACTGCTGAGCCTATTCTACAGCACCCTGATCCTGAACGTCCCTTTGTGGTCCAAGTTGATGCTTCTGACTCCTCAGTTGGGGCTATTTTGTTACAGAGGGATTCTGAAAATCACTTAAAACCCTGCGCTTATCTGTCCAGAAAATTTTCTGAAACTGAACGCCATTGGCACGTTTGGGAAAAGGAGGTGTTTGCTGTAAAAGCCGCTTTGGAAACCTGGCATCACCTCCTTGAAAGTGCTAAATGCCCTTTTGAGGTTTGGGCTGATCACAGGAATTTGCAAGCCCTCCGCACCCCCTGGCATCTCAGCCCTAAACAAATTCACTGGGCTCAGTTTTTCAGTCACTTTAACTTCCAGTTAAAATTTATCCCGGGAAAGAAAAGCTTTCTGGCTGATGCTTTGTCACGTTTACCTCAGGACCTTGACCAGGTGGCAGATGTGGTTGGGACTGTTCTCACTGAACCACAACTGGGCTTGGTTGCTGTCACTTGGAGCCAGACCTGCACACAGGCAACCCCGCCCCCAGCCCAGTCTGGGAAGTGGAAAGTGCAAGTTCCTTGTCAGTTACAGAAGGACTTTCTCCAGGCACTGAAATCTGACACTTGGTTGCTAGCTAATAGAGACAATGTTTCTTTTGAAAATGGTCTGGCATGGGTGGAACACCACCTTTATGTGCCTGAAACTTTAAGAGCTGATGTTTTGCAGTGTTCCCATGATGATAAACTTGCTGGACGCTTTGGTTTTCTCAAAACCTTGCATTTGGTTCGCTGTCAATTTTGGTGGCCAACCTTAAGGCATGATGTAAAAGACTATGTTGCTTCCTGTCCTGTTGGTGCCATGTCAAAACGAAAGGGGGGAAACCACAGTGGCTTCTACAGCCAGTGGCCAGCCCGTCCTGTCCCTGGGATGAGATTTCTATGGATTTTATTGTGGACCTACCTCCCAGTCAGAAGAAAACTGTCATTTGGGTTGTAAAATATTTTTTCTCCAAGCAAGAGCATTTCATTCAATGTGCATCCATCCCATCAGCCCCACAATTGGCGTGCCTATTTCTCCTCCATATCTCTCGCCTCCATGGTAGCCCCTCCTGTTTGGCCAGTGACCACAGCACGCAGTTTACTTCCCAGTTTTGGAAAACATTTTTAAAATTGATTGGCACCAAACAAGCACTATCCACATCGTCCCATCCTCAGACTGACGGTTCTACTGAGATTTTGAACTCCACTCTTGAACAGTTTCTAAGAGCATACATTAACTACCATCAGGACAATTGGGTGGACTTATTGCCTTTTGCTGAAGTTGCTTATAACAATGCTGTGCATCAAAGTACCGGACAAACCCCTTTTCACATGGTTTCTGGTCACGACTTTGTTCCCGTCCCTGAACTGCCACAGCCCCCTTCCCAAACATGTTCTACATCTGACTGGGCTGTTAAGCTGTCTAATTCCTGGCCAGTCGTTCAGCAAGCTTTGGCTGATGCCCAAGCTGCTTACAAGTCTCAAGCTGATAAGCATTGCTCTTTACAACATGACTTCAAAGTTGGGGATCAGGTGTATCTATCTACTAAGTTTATCAAATCACCTCAACCCTTGAAAAAACTTGCTCCCAAATTCATTGGTCCTTTTCCTATTGTTGGTCTTGTCAATCCAGTTACTGTTAAATTGGAACTGCCTCACAATTTGAAATGTTTGCACCCTGTTTTCCATTGCAGCTTGCTTAAGCATGTGAACCACTCACCACGTTGGCACCCTCAACCTCCTCTTCCCACTCCAATTATGATTGGTGGCCAACAACACTTTGAAGTCAAGGAGGTCGTTGATTCTCGCAAGCTTCGCGGCACCCTCCAGTATCTAGTCCGATGGAAACACTTTCCTCATCCTGAATGGGTGTCTGCCCACCATGTTAATGCTCCTGATTTAGTTTGCCATTTCCACCTTGCTTACCCTTTGAAGCCTGCTGCTTAATGTATTCTTTATTTTGGAGGGGCAGTATGTCATGTTCACTGTTTCAATGTAGTTTATACATCGTAACATTTCACATGCCATGGCGCTGACGTGAGTTGCTGTTTGGGAGGGAGCTGCTGTGAAACCTTGTACCAAGCTCTGTATCTGAATTCATTACAATGGAATGTGTTTGGGTTATGTTATCTGTTCAAGGCCTTTTCCTGCAGACCATCAGAAACCATTAGGAGCACCTGGAATTGTGAACTTGAGAAGATTCTATGGGGGGAGGGATTTCATTTGCACTGAGGGTTTTTAGTTTGCATTTGGCGCACTTTCATCATTCTCAGCTTTCTCTGTGATCCTGCATACTATTCTTCAATAAATCAGATATCTTTGAATTCCTGTTCATGAGTCTGACAGTGTTTTAGAATAGGCAACCATTACACTTTGTGCCTAAGGTGGGACTAGAACTCATGGTCTCCTAGTTTCTAACCTGATACTTTAAACCATACACCAAACTGGCTCTTCTTAATGGTGTAGCAGTATATAAAATAATGGTAGGTAAAAATTGTGGGGAAAATAAGTAACTTCCCATATGGTTGTTTAAAGGTAAAGGTTTCCCTTGACATTATGTCCAGTCGTGTCCGACTCTAGGGGGCGGTGCTTGTCTCCGTTTCAAAGCCGAAGAGCCGGCGTTTGTCCATAGACACTTCCATGGTCATGTGGCTGGCATGACTACACAGAACGCCGTTACCTGCCTGCCGAAGCGGTACCTATTAATCTACTCACATTTGCATGTTTTCGAACTGCTAGGTTGGCAGGAGTTGGGACTAGCAACAGGAGCTCACCCCGTCATGCAGATTCGAACCACCGACCTTCCGATTGGCTACTTTAGACATATTCCTCTATACTAGCGCTGATCCCAACACTAGAGGTTCCCTTTAGATAGCTAGCTGACATCAGTAAAATTTGGTCTGGTTCCTTCAACTGATGTTTCCCTTCCATTCTCCCATTTGCCTTTTATTTTTCTACTTCCTATCCTCACAAGAAATAAAAGAAGGCAGATCAGAAAGAAAATGTCTGGAAGAGTCATATTTATGTTTCTCCTAAGAACGTCAGCAAATTGTTCTCCAAAGTAACAAATCCAAATTATTTTCCAGCTTAATTACTTGTACCAGCCAGGTTAACAGCATTTCTTATATTAGACCCTAGCATACTGCTATTTGTGTCTAGATACATTCATTAGGTTAAGCGATATGTGACCAGTGTGATGATTGCCTAGCTGAAATCACTATCAGACTCACACAAGGCTTTCATGGATATCTGATTTACTAATGAATAGTATGCAGGATCACAAGCAAAGCTGAGAATAGTAAAAGCATGGGATTTCTCCCAGTAAAAACCCAAGCAGTGTCCAGTCCCTCCCCCAGAGTCAGTACAATTCCATTCCTTGCAGGTGCCCCTAACAGTTTCTGCCAGTCTTCGGGAAATGTCCTTGACCAGTCAAGATAACCCAAACATGCATCCTTCACTCCTCTTATCGTAGTCTGGTACAAGGGAACAGGAGCAGCCCCTGCCCGTGCAGCAACCCATGTCAGCACCAGCATGGCATGGGAACACATTACAATGTTTTCCAGGAACATTGGAACAGGGACCATGAGTTTTGTTTCAGCTAACTGTGTTGTGTGAACTCAGCTGTTATGGTTTTTAAACTATGGTTTATTGCTTTGTAAAAGAAGAGCTACCATAAAGATCTGACTATATAAAAAGATTGTACTCAAATCTTTTATTCTGGGGGGAAAAAACAAGCAAACCAAACTACAGTTATCTGTTAAAGCTTTGCGTTTTCAACAAAAAGCATGTTTTCTAATTTAAAGCCATGACCACAATGTAAGAATTGCTATTATCTTTCCAGTAGAAAGAAAAAAAAATCATTTCTGAGGAGGAGAAAAAGAGATACAGCAAGAACATAAAATATAAAAGAAAAAGTAACAACAACAGCACAAAAAATGAAAATACTTTATATACTCAGTCAATTTAAACTGCAATCCTTTCTTATCTGGTTTTGTTCCCTGAAATCTCATTAAAATTGGCAGTGATGTGTTTTTAATGTCAAAATACTATTTAATTTTTGTCATCTGCCGTAGCTGAGGCTAACACAATAGCTAACGGATTTTCTGTACAGGGAAACAATATTTGTCTGAACAATGAATACAAATTTGAACCTCTGTGAAATATATCTTGCTACAAACAAAAGCATGTCATTGCAGGCAGTAGAAGGAAGAAGGGTTCTACATTTTTACATTGGCAGCTTTCTTTTGACCAGCAGTTTATTTCAAAAGTAAGCATCGTTTTGCCTCATCACTGAACATGAAGTAGAGGATTCCATCCCTTCTCCCTGAAGTGAAGAAGCATCAGGGCTGTACCTGTTCTTCCTAACCAAGGTAATGGCTTCCAGTTTTTTCACAGAGTTCAAGTGATGCTAGAAAGCCCATTTCAGCCATTTGTAGTATATGCCGCAATTAATCTGTCTCTTTTGTTATAACTTTAATTTTATATAGTAACATGCTGCTTTTGTTTTCAACAAATTAAAGGCTTTTAAAGTCTGATGGATGGATGAGGACAAGACTGTGGAAAGTTCTAATTTTTTCACTTTCTAAAAGTTTCTCCAACTTTTAAGCACTGTTGACTATCTTCAGAGCTTTTTGACTCTTTTCCTTCTTGCGTAGGTTGTTATCTTCTCTTGATGATTTAAATATTGAAGAATTAGGTAAAATGTAGATACAATTTGGATAAATAAGAATAGAAATTATTTCTCCAATATTTTTCAAAATACTATTGTACAGTACTGTTCAGCATTACAATAATGATAAAATATAAATGAAAACATG
Source organism: Candoia aspera (assembly GCF_035149785.1). Classification (NCBI taxonomy): domain Eukaryota; kingdom Metazoa; phylum Chordata; class Lepidosauria; order Squamata; family Candoiidae; genus Candoia; species Candoia aspera. The sequence goes on from NC_086155.1 coordinate 168,868,119, forward strand.
TTGAGTAAATTAAATATATTAGTTAATATATTAATTTATATCAAAATATTTTGCTCCTAGCAATTGTTGTGATTGAGCAACATTTTGAATATTTCTAAAGCAAATGTGCATCATATATGCACGCATGTACAAATAAGATACTGTATTATATATATACACACACACACACATACTGTATGTATGTGTGTGTGTGTATGTATGTATGTGTGTGTGTATGTATGTATGTGTGTGTGTGTATGTGTGTGTATGTATGTATGTGTGTGTGTGTGTGTGTGTGTGTAATCAACTTAATTCATTCAATGAAGTCTTCCCTTAGAGCATATCTGTTACTTCATAGAGGTATACCTTCATATGAAGGTATATACTTCCACTGATAGGAAGTTCTTTCAGCTGAAACTACTAAGGAAGGGGGAAAGAATTCAAAATTGGACTAAAAGCAAAAATAGTGACTTTTTTTAAAACTGTGGTCCAACATTATCAAAGGCTTCAATACTGGCCCCTTGAACTGGGTCCTGAAAGTATCTGAATGCCAGAGGAAAAGTAATAATACTTGTGCAATATGATTGTAACACTTAGTACTTGTCTGTATTCTTGCTGCTTTATTTAATATAATTGGATTTTCTGGCTACCTACAAGATACTGTAGCAGCATCTAAAACATATCACAATAATCTAAATGAATGTTCACCAGGGCCTGGATTGTTGAAATGAGGTTATGCCCCAGCCTAAACTGATAAATAGCTTCATGCCATAAAGGACACTGTGCTCCTAATGATAACAATACAGTAGATCTAAAGTACCATCCAGGAATGGACTAGATCTTTTAGTGAAACAACACTTTTTTTAGAAAAGAAAGCAGAACAGAAGTGAATTTTAAACTTTAATTTTTTTGTGAATTTCTCAGCACTGAAGCAACTAATCATTATTTTATTATAAAATGAAGAACTGCGTTAGAACTAAGAATCAAACTGTTAAGTATAGTGAGGTTGGTAATGACTCTAGTAGATAGTGAGGTTTTTTGGGGGAAGCTATACCATAAAAAAGAAAATACCTTTTTAAAAAAGGGAGATGAAATAATGAGTTTTGCTGAATTCATGTCAAATTAAAATTAAAATTTTAACAGCATAAATTTATTAATGCTATCTATCTATCACCAATAAAAGCAATAATGTAATTAAATAATAACATAGTAATAATTGCAAAATGCAAAACAAGCTACATTAAAAAATGAAAGAACAGATTGAACAATTATACAAACTAAAGAGAATAAAAATAAAAGATTAGTCATATCACATTTAAAAACATATTATAATAGCTATCAGTAATAAATCCACTTATGCAGAAGTCAGTTATAAATTCTACAAGAAGTACTGACATTTCATTATGTCTAAAGAAAAATTGTTGTTGTTTATTTGTTTAGTCGCTTCCGACTCTTCGTGACTTCATGGACCAGCCCACGCCAGAGCTTCCTGTCGGTCGTCGACACTCCCAGTTCCCCCAGGGATGAGTCCATCACTTCTAGAATGTCATCCATCCATCTTGCCCTTGGTCGGCCCCTCTTCCTTTTGCCCTCCACTCTCCCTAGCATCAGCATCTTCTCCAGGCTGTCCTGTCTTCTCATTATGTGGCCAAAGTATTTCAGTTTTGCCTTTAATATCATTCCCTCAAGTGAGCAGTCTGGCTTAATTTCCTGGAGGATGGACTGGTTTGATCTTCTGGCAGTCCAAGGCACTCTTAGAATTTTCCTCCAACACCACAGTTCAAAAGCATCGATCTTCCTTCTCTCAGCCTTCCTTATGGTCCAGCTCTCGCAGCCATATGTTACTACGGGGAACACCATTGCTTTAACTATGTGGACCTTTGTTGTCAGTGTGATGTCACTGCTCTTGACTGTTTTATCGAGATTTGTCATTGTTCTTCTCCCAAGGATTAAGTGTCTTCTGATTTCCTGACTGCAGTCAGCATCTGAAGTAATCTTTGCACCGAGAAATACAAAGTCTTTCACTGCTTCTACTTTTTCTCCCTCTATTTGCCAGTTATCAATCAAGCTGGTTGCCATAATCTTGGTTTTTTTCAGGTTTAGCTGCAAGCCAGCTTTTGCACTTTCTTCTTTCACCTTCATCATAAGGCTCCTCAGTTCCTCTTCACTTTCAGCCATCAAAGTGGTATCATCTGCATATCTGAGATTGTTAATGTTCCTTCCAGCAATTTTAACTCCAGCCTTGGATTCCTCAAGCCCAGCTTGTCGCATGATGTATTCTGCGTACAAGTTGAATAGGTAGGGTGAGAGTATACAGCCCTGCCATACTCCTTTCCCAATCTTAAACCAGTCCGTTGTTCCGTGGTCTGTTCTTACTGTTGCTACTTGGTCGTTATACAGAGTCTTCAGGAGGCAGACAAGATGACTTGGTATCCCCATACCACCAATAACTTGCCACAATTTGTTATGGACCACACAGTCAAAAGCTTTAGAATAGTCAATAAAACAGAAATAGATCTTTTTCTGAAACTCCCTGGCTTTTTCCATTATCCAGTGGATATTGGCAATTTGGTCCCTAGTTCCTCTGCCTTTTTTAAACCCAGCTTGTACATCTGGCAATTCTCACTCCATGAATTGCTGAAGTCTACCTTGTAGGATCTTGAGCATTACCTTACTGGCATGTGAAATGAGTGCCACTGTTCGATAGTTTGAACATTCTTTAGTGTTTCCCTTTTTTGGTATGGGGATATGAGTTGATTTTTTCCAGTCTGATGGCCATTCTTGTGTTTTCCAAATTTGCTGGCATATAGCATGCACTACCTTGACAGCATCATCTTGCAAGATTTTGAACAGTTCAGCTGGGATGCCATCGTCTCCTGCTGCCCTGTTATTAGCAATGCTTCTTAAGTCCCATTCAACCTCACTCTTCAGGATGTCTGACTCTAGCTCACTGACCACACCGTCAAAGCTATCTCCGATATTGTTATCCTTCCTATACAGGTCTTCTGTATATTCTTGCCACCTTTTCTTGATCTCTTCTTCTTCTGTTGGCTGCAAAGGATGTAGTCCATATGATTTCCATCTGGTGAAGTCCATGTATAAAGTCGTCTCTTAGGTTGTTGGAAGAGAGTGTTTGTTATGCAGAGTGAGTTGTCTTGGCAAAATTCTATCAGCCTATGTCCTGCTTTGTCTTGTTCTCCCAGGCCATGCTTACCTGTAATTCCAGGTGTCATTTGACTGCCCACCTTAGCATTCCAGTCTCCTGTGATGAAAATAACATCTCTTTTAGGCGTGTTGTCTAGTAGGTGCTGCAGATCCTCATAGAACTGCTCTACTTCAGCTTCTTCAGCATCTGTGGTTGGGGCGTATATTTGGATCACTGTGATGTTAGATGGCTTGCCCTGAATTTGAACTGAGATCATTCTATTGTTTTTTGGATTGTATCCAAACACTGCTTTAGCTGCTTTACTATTAATTATGAAGGCTACTCCATTTCTTCTGTGGTCCTCTTGTCCACAGTAGTAGATCTGGTGGTCATTTGACGTGAAGTGGCCCATTCCAGTCCATTTCAGTTCACTGACACCTAAAATGTCTATCTTTAATCTTGACATCTCACCAATAACCACATCCAATTTGCCCTGGCTCATAGATCTTACATTCCAGGTTCCAACGGTGTGTTGATCCTTAGAACATCAGATTCGCCATTCACGACCAGCACTGTCAGCCACTAGCAGTCCTTTCGGCTTTGAGCTAGCTGCGTCATCATGTCTGGGGCTAGTTGAACTCATCCTCTGTTCCTCCACAGTAGCATTTTGACCATCTTCCAACCTGGGGGTCTCATCTTCCGATGGTATACCGACATATCTCTGGTTGTACTGATCCATTTAGTTTTCATGGCAAGAATACTGGGGTGGGTTGCCATTACCTTCCCCAGGGATTGCATTTAGTCTGACCTCTCTGTCATGACCTTCCTGTCTTGGGTGGCCCTTCACAGTTTAGCTCATGGCATCATTGAGGTGCTCAAACTCCAGCACCACGAGAAGGTAACGATCCTTTGCTGAAGAAAGAAAAATTAATATGTTCAAATTTATGATTTCTAATATTTTTAATGTTTTTTGTAATTCAAAATTCTTTTCAAAGTCTTCAAATTTTCACTAGTCAAAAAATAATTAATTCATTTCTTAGAAAATAGTATCTACATATTTGATTAGCCAAAGATATTATTATTTGGGTGATAGATTCATCCAAATAATACTCATCATTTTCATTACCTAGAAAGTTGTTAATTAATTGACACCTATTATTCAATTTTAGTTACAATAAAGTACAAATTCATTAAGTGAGAAATTCTGTAAGTCTGATTATCTAAACAGCTGTCAGGATAGTCTTCCATTAGCTAGACAATATTTAATTAGCTAATACTAATAATATTCATATCAACATCCGTAAAAGTCAAAATAGTTTGCTTATTATTGTACTCTTGACAAATTTCTAGTCAATTGCTTAAGTGACAGAATTACTAGATTGAAGTAGTGAAGATCTCTGTTGTACTGGAAAGAAAATAACCTTTGAAGAATTCAACTTTAACTTCAACAGATAGCAATACTCAGTTACGAAAGTCTTATGTTTGTGACTCTCTGAATGAGATACTAATTGTAAGCTCAGTGTTTGGTTAGTATTTGGATTGGAGACCAGCATGAAATACTGGGGCTAGAGTTTAAAACTGGAGAATTGGAAAAAAGAAATGGAAAGAAATACAGTTCCATACTGTTGTCAAGAAGGCGCATGGACATGTTTCTATAGTCATGTATACTGAGTTTCAACCTGAGAATATTCTTATCTTTAAATAATTAGTTCTGAAATAGGTTTTATGTGTCTATTTTAGGTATGAAGCTATTTTCTAGCAAACATGCAGAGAAGGAGTACAGGAATAGATATTCCTAAGTTTGGGTAAAAAGGGAAGAGAAAATATTTTTAAAAAGCAAAGGTTGTTTGACAGTATCTTTAAATCAGAGGCCAGAGGACATTTCAGGTTATGATTTCAGTCTGAAGAAAAAGACCACTCCTTCTGTGATGCCAATTCTTTAATAGGTGTAGTGGTTACTTTCCATGTCATCATCAACTAACTTCCATTCACCTAAAATGGATATTATTCAGGTGAAAATATACTGATAACTCATCAGTAAAAATAAAGTAAAAATAAAAGAATCTCATAGCTTATCTTAGGTATGAATTGAAATACAAAGCTAAGGATTGTTTCACTCATCGATCCAGCATTCAGTTTGTGGCTGTAGTGCACGTTAATAATGCTATACCTGCCTTCATTATTTGAGTCAAGTCACTAAAATAAACCAAGGAAGAGAAAGGTAGTTGCAGGTGGAGTACTCATATATTAAACAAGAGATAGGGGGATGTCTAACAATTAAGTAATTGATGCCAGGTTTTGATAGTGCCTTTTGATACTGTCCATGGGGTTTTCTCAGCAAGGATACTGGAGTGGTACAATTGCGCTCATTTCACATGCTAGCAAGGTTATGCTCAAAATCCTACAAGCTAGGCTTCAGCAGTCTGTGAACCAAGAACTACCAGAAGTACAAGCTGGTTTTCGAAGAGGCAGAGGAACTAGATATCAAATTGCCAACATTCGTTGGATCATGGAGAAAGCAAGAGAGTTCCAGAAAAACATCTACTTCTGCTTCATTGACTATGCTAAAGCCTTTGATTGTGTGGATCACAACAAAGTGTGGCAAAATCTTAAAGAGATGGGAGTACCAGGCCACCTTACCTGTCTCCTGAGAAACCTGTATCGGGTCAAGAAGCAACAGTTAGAACCAGACATGGAACAACCGATTGGTTCAAAATTGGGAAATGAGTACGACAAGGCTGTCACCCTGCTACTTATTTGCAGAGCACATCATGAGAAATGCTGGGATGGATGAATCACAAGCCAGAATTAAGATCACCAAGAGAAATATCAACAACCTTAGTTAAGAAATTGTTTTAGTTTTAATGGGATTTTATTAGAATTTTATTGTATATTTATTAGAATTTTTATTGTATATTTACTCTATATTGTAAACTGCCCAGAGTCCCTCTGGTCAGAGAAGATGGGCGGTGACAAATTTGATAAATAAATAAATACATAAATAAACCTCAGATATTCAGATGATACCAACCTAATAGCAGAAATTGAAGAGGAACTAAAGTGCCTCTTCATGAGGGTGAAAGAGGAGAGTGCAAAAGCTGGCTTGAAACTCAACATTAAAAAAACTAAGATCATGGTATCTGGTCCCATCACTTCCTGGCAAATAGAAGGGGAAGAAATGGAAACAGTGACAGATTTTATTTTCTTGGGCTCCAAGATCACTGCAGATGGTGACTGCAGCCATGAATTAAAATTCCTTGGGAGGAAAGCTATGACAAACCTAGACAGCATATTAAAAAGCAGAGACATCACCTTGCCGACAAAGGTCCATATAATCAAAGCTATGGTTTTCCCAGTAGTAATGTGCGGCTGTGAGAGTTGGACCATAAGGAAGGCTGAGTGCCGAAGAATTGATGCTTTTGAACTGTGGTGCTGGAGAAGACTCTTAAGAGTACCTTGGACTGCAAGGTCAAATCAATCAGTCCTAAAGGAAACAACCCTGATTGTTCATTGGAAGGACAGATACTGAAGCTGAAGCTCAAATACTTTGGCCACCTAATGCGAAGAGAGGACTCACTGGAAAAGACCCTGATGCTAGGAAAGACTGAAGGCAAAAAGAGAAGGGGACAGCAGAGGATGAGATGGTTAGATAGCATCACTGATGCAATGAACATGAATCTGAGTAAACTCCAGGAGACAGTAGAGGACAGAAAGGCCTGGCGCACTATGGTCCATGGGGTCACAAAGAGTCAGACACAACTTAAATGACTGAACAACAGCATTGATAGTGCCAGGTAATGGGCTCCTGAGTTTGGATGACATCAACATGCTATTGGGGAAGGACTGAAGACCTTTCAGGATTCTAATGGTGTTTATGATGGTGCTAGAATAAATCCTTTGCTATGTTTAGTTCCTGATGTTGCCATGCAGGAAAAGAATATCTGAAACTGCAAAGACAGAATTACAATGGGAACATGGAATGTAAGAAGCATGAATATGGGAAACTCAACACAGTGAAAGATGAAATGAATTGATTACACATAGATAACTTAGAATCAGTGAATTGAAATAGACTGGAATTGAACATTTTCGGTCAGAAGACATATTGTTCACTACCCAGGACATGAAGAACAAAGAAGTAATGTTGCTGCTTATCATAGTCAGGAATGATATAGCAAGGCAATACTTGGGTAAAACACAATCACTTGTTAATGTTTCCTACTGCAGATTAAGGTTGCTATAGTAACTAATCATTTTGGCCGGGTGAAGAGGTTGAATTTAATTGTCTCCTTTTCACGTGCTTGATGACTGCATCACCTGGGGGGAGGAATGTGCCTGGACTTGTTTCAGTTCCTCTTTTCCTTTTGTGCAGGCATGTAGTAAGCCAGGCTGCTCTCATTGAGAGCCAAGTCCTTTAAATATGTTTTGCTTTCTGTAAATAAATTATTTTTATAGAAATGCCTGGTGTGTGACTTTTCTGATCTCTCCTGGGCCAAAGGCTTTCCCAGCAATCTGCCAAAAGGTTATGGGCCCAGTAAACAGCCCAGTAAGCCCAGTAAAACCCAGAGAGAAAAGAGAGATCAGCTCCACACCTCATGCACAATTTAAAGGCAGGTAGCAAAGACCTGTGAAGATTTTCTTTGGAGCCACCTGGAGATTTTCCAGCAACTGCCGGTCTACAGGACAAAGAAGCCAGCTGAGGTGACTTGCAAAAGAAGGAAGAATCCATGGCTACCTCCCAGCCCTCAGCGATGCCTCTGGAGTACCTATCAGAGACCAACTATTTGGATTGGGCCCTGAAGATGGAGATGTATCTTCGCAGAGAGAATCTTTGGCTGCCAATTGGTGAGCAAACCCCCCAAAATCCCAGTGCTGAATGGCTGAGACAGGATGAGTGGGCTAGAGCCACCATTATCTTGGGAGTTGAGGACAATCAGCAAGTCCACGTGTGAGGCATGCAGTCTGCAAAGCAACTTTGGGATGCTTTAAGAGACTTGTATGTAAAGGCAACAGCAGGGAATAAAGTTACCCTGACAAAAAAGCTGTACAAAGCCTACCTTGCAGAAGGAGATAGCCTTCCTGAGCACCTGCATTATATTCAGCAGCTGTTTGTTGAGTTGCAGGAGAGAGGGATGGAATTCACACCTCTCACAAAATCCTATATCCTCCTGTCCTCACTGAATGAAACGTGGGACACACTGATTTGTACCCTGGAGGCTATGCCTGAAACAGACCTCACCCCATCGTATGTTACACAGCACTTACTCGCTGAATGGGAGAAGAGAGAGGAAAGATCCCCCCCCCCATCTCTTCTGGAAAGCTGTAATACCAGAAAAGGAAAAAGAAGGGAAAGGAAGCTGAGGCCACAGCACTAGCCAGCCAGCGATGCTTCACCTGTGGTTCAGCTGGACATTTGCAGAAAGACTGTGCCTTGAGACCCAAAAGTAGAAAGACAGAGAAGAAGGACACAAGGGCAACACAGAAGAAGGCTCTTCAGACAACCCAAATTGCACAGGTTGCTGAGAAGGGTAATTCTGATGTATGGGTGTTGATTCTGGGGCCAATTGTCATTTATGTAATTGTAAAAGCTCTTTTGTGTCACTGTCTAAAACTGAAAGACAAAGTGTATCTTTGGCTGATGGGTCTGTGACCAAAATTATGGGACAAGGTGACTTGTATTTATCCTGCTTGGGAGAAACTGTAAAAGGTGTGTTGTATGTGCCAAATTTACAATCAAACCTTTTATCTGTGGCACAATTGGCTGCAACAGGGTATATCATAACATTTAAGAAAAATGGTTGTGAGATATGTAAAAATGGGAAATTGTGTGCTACTGGTATATTAAAAGACTCCTTGTACATTGTGCAAAATGCAAGGAAGCCAAGCTGCAAGGCTGCAGTTGGCAACATTCCATATCATGACCAATGTGTACACCTGATGCACAGGAGATTTGGTCATGCTAATTTCAAGTACATAGCACAAATGCCACAGCTGTGCGCTGACCTAAAGATAAAACCCTGTGATAAATACTTAGACTGTGTAGTTTGCAAAGAATGCAAAACACTAAAAGCTCCTGTGAGTAAGCACAGTGACAGAGTTACAACTAGACCTTTGGAAATTGTACACTCTGACATTATTGGTCCTTTTGCTCCAAGTCTTGGACAAGCAAGGTATGCAATGACCATCATAGATGATTTCTCAAGATACACATTTATCTACATCTTAAAACACAAAGATGAGGCATTTGAGAAATTTAAAGGTTTTGTGACATGGGCAAATGGAAAATTCCCTAGGCCTGTAGACCACAAATTATACATGCAGCAACCCCCTGGCTATGAAAAAGGGGAGAATCTAGTCTGTGAACTGCAGAAGTCAATCTATGGGTTAAAACAAGCTGCTAGATCCTGGAACTAAAAATTAGATGAAAAACTGCAGAATTTTGGTTTTGAAAAAGGAAAAGCAGATCCATGTGTATATATGAAGAAAGACAAACAAGGCTGTATGTATCTGTGCATTTATGTTGATGATTTCCTGCTGTTCACATCAACAGAAAAACAAAGGCTTGATTTTGAAGCCTGCATGAAAAGCCATTTCACGCTGCTTATCCCGCTAAGCCTGCTCTGTGAGGTCATTTCCTTTCTTGAAAGGGGGCGATATGTCATGTTCATCGTTCCAATGAGTTGCATACATCGTAACGTTTCGCATGTCATGTCTCTGATCCGTGTCTATCACCCGCAGGGTGGGGAATTTCAGCTCTGCCAGGCTGTTATCTTTCTGTTGCACTGGAGGAATGTGTGTTTGGGTTATGACATGTATTCAAGGTTACTTTCCCAGGCAGATGTGTGATGCTTGCCAGGCCTGGGAGGGGGTGGTTGCGATGGTGGGGTGGGGGTGGGGGCGGGATCGGCTTGGAGGTGAGGGTTTTTAGTTTGTATTTGGCGCGCTTTTGCTCATTCTCAGCTTTCTTCGTATTTGCATACTATCCTTTCAATAAATCAGTTTTATTCACTAAACTCTGGTGAGACTGACTTCGTTGGGATAAGGCAATCATTACAATTACAGACATCCAATCCAATCATGAATTGGTATGCTAAAGGATGGTAGTGTATAGAAAGTAACCGATTCCAAGAAGATTAAACAAAGATGGAAAGAATAAACTGAAATTCTGTACAGAAGGAATGTCAATATCCAAGATACTTAGAAGATGTTCTGTACATAAAAGAACTTGTAGCACTCAAAGATGAAGTTAGATCAGCACTCTGATCATTACCAAGTCAGAAGGCCACAGGAATTGATTGAATATCTATAAGAATGTGACAAGCTACAGAAGAACCAGTAAAGGTTCTAACCAAGCTGTGCCAGCAAATCTGGAAAATAACATAGTGGCCAACAGATTGGAAGAGGTCAAAACCAAAGAAAGGAGACTTAACAGAATGTGTAAACTATTGCACAATATTGTTAATTTCATGTGCTAGGAAAATAACACTTTGGACCATCCAATGCAAATTAAAGTCCTACATAGAAAGGGAGATCCCAGATGTTCAAACTGGCTTTAGAAAAGGCTGAGGAACAAGAAGCATTATTGCTGATATGCACTAGGTAATTGAGAGACCCCAAAAAGAGAGAAGTCAATATGGGCTTCATTGATTATAGAGAGGCCTTTAATTGTGTTGTCAATATTAAAATATGGAATGTGCTTAGGACCGTGGGAAACCCATTGTACTCATGTGAAACCTATGCACAGGTCAGGAAAGCACAGTTGGAATGGAACATAGCAAATCAAACTGGCTGCAGGTCAGGAAAGGAATGAGATAAGGCTGTATTCTCTCCCTTAGTTTTTTAACCTGTATGCTGAATACATATTGAGGAATGCAGGATTGGAAAAAGATGAGCATGATTTTAAAATTGGAGGAAGAAACTTCAATAACCAGTGCTATGTTAATGACACTACTCTAAAACTGTAAGTGCAAATGATCTGCAAGCTCTAGTAATAAAAGCAAGGAGCACAGTGGAAAAATAAGATCAAACTAATGACATCAGGTACAACAACCAGTCTTAGAACTGATAATGAAGATACTGAAGTGGTAGATAATTGATTTTAAAAGGCAGAGGCTATGAACAGTAAAGGAACCAGTGGTCAGAAATACACCACAGATTAGCACTTGTAGCAGTGTAATAGTGTAGCAGCAAAAACTTGGAGAAGATATTCAAGTGCCGTGATGCATCTATACTTACAAAGATAAGAATTGTCCATGCTTTCCCTGTGACATTTTATGTAAGTGAAAATCAGATTTGAAGAAGCAGGATAAAGAAAGAGTATTGACTTATTTTCAAGTCTTTTTTATTGGAGAAAATGTCTGAGAGTACCATGAATAGCCAAGAAAACAAATGGAGAGTAGAACAAATCAATCCACAGTTCTCGCTTGAGACACAAAGGATTTGGCTCAAATTATTATATTCGTGCACATTATGCAAAAACCTAGCTCTCTTGAGAACTCTGCAATGCTGGGAAAGATGGAAGGAAATAGAAAAAAAGGAGAGCTAGCAGCACAGTGGATAAACTCAATTACAGTGGCAGTTGGTGCACCTGAAGGACCAGGTAGGGGGCAGATGATCCTGGAGACAATCTTTCTATGTGGTTGCTAAGAATTGATGCCAACTTAATGGCACATAATCAATCAATCTTCTGAATGTTACTGCAAGGGCAGTCAGAATTGGACTAAAGGAGTTCTTTGTTCATAAAAGCTTTTTAAAAGCCTGTTTCATGCATTCCTTCAAAACAACTGAGGTATATATCCTCTTCCTTCAGTTTCAAAACTTCCATTGTTATCTGAAAAGTCAATAAAGAGTTTCCATATACATTTGACTGAATTAGAATAGTTCTAATGCACCCTAATTTACAGTAGGAATATGTAGCCCCTATGTCAGCAGCATATATCTGAAAGGATGAGGAAATTTGTATCCATGACTAACTGAACGTAAGCATAAATTCCTTGCAGAACTTGGATTGCCCTTTTCAAGTACCATTGACTGCCATGACTCTGACTTCCTGCAGAGGACCTTCGCTCACTATTTATATGGTGCTATTTACCCATTTTTGAATTGAAACTATACCAGCATAAAATGTGCTTTCCCCAGTGCCAAACCATGTCTTGTCTCTCTTATGTCTCTTCTGTCTTCCTGGGGAATTGTGATGTCCTGAACAGGTACCCACAGGGCCTATTAAGTAAAGTGATGACTTGATGACCAGGGTGTTACTTCTCTTCTCTGGATGTGACCAACTAGTGGGAAAATATCCACCAACTGTTACAGCTGCTGACATTATTGACCTTCCATATTCTTTTGTTGGATAAATAAAGGCTAAGCACTAGGAAATAGTGTGATCAAAAGGAATCAGTCATGTGTGCACACCTATTCCTCCCTGCCCTCATCGGTCCCTTGCCATTTCTTCTTAGCAAGAAACTTCCATCCTGGAAAGTTACATATCAAGGTCAGGGTGGTGATGATCCTGTACATATTTACTGTATGTTAAATGCTGCTAACATGGGTGCTGTTGTTTATTCGTTCAGTCGCTTCCGACTCTTCGTGACTTCATGGACCAGCCCACACCAGAGCTTCCTGTCGGTCGTCACCACCCCCAGCTCCCCCAGGGACGAGTCCATCACCTCTAGAATATCATCATGGGTGGACTGGATTCCATACAGTGTCACCCTGTTTTAATGGTATGAATCTTGAATGAATCATGAATGGTCCAGCTGATTTGAGGTGTCAGTCAAATGCAGAACAACAGTAACTGTTTCTTCTTATTGGCAATTTGTTGTACAGAGAAAGAGAAAGAGGGAAGGAGGGTGGCAGGGAGATATTTTTTTCCCCCACAGAGAGGGCTCACCTGTGGAATTTCCTGCCTCTGAAATAAAAAATTATTTGGCATGTTTGACTCTGAGCTTAGGCCTGTGAGGAGGAGCATTCTTTACTGTTTTATCACAGGGAACCAAAGTTTTGGGCTGAGCCTCTGTTCATGCATTCAAACAAGTGGTGAATCACTGCATGAGAAGCTATCATAACGTGTAGCATAGCAACCCAGGATAATTTGATCTTCTGCCAGTAAGAGTGGTTATTGTAGAGAGATAGACCTGCCCAGGGTCTCTTATTGATTCATCAGCACTCATGCCTGCAAGCATTAAAGTTCACAAACCTGCTACAACTGCCTAATAAACGCAATAATCTTCTATGTCTACTCCTCTAAATAAAATAATGCTCCTGATACAGGAGGCTTAGGTGCTTCAGTAACACAGGCAACACACCTAGTAGTTCTGCCAGCTGCTTAAATAACATATTCAAATACAAACAGCTGTTGTTTTCCCTGAGGAGTCTATGCAGCCATCTGGCCTTGTGATTGCCAGATGGAAGTTGTGTGTTAAGTTTTTGTTTGAAGTTTGTAGGGTATTCTTACTTGGTATTTGTATGGCAGGCTCTGCAATCATCTTTGACAAACGAAAACTGAAGGTATGACACATCAGGCATGATATGAGCACCATATTTCTTTCATGTACACATTTTATTATATGCTGGAATGAGGCTACTCAAAACCATGAAAAGAGTCATTTTTGAAACCAGTTCTAAAATTACATGGAATGATTGGTCATATGTAAACTAATATGTGATGTCCTTCTCCCCAGATTTCTATCTACTTTCCTCAATGGCTGCAATTGTGCTTACCGTGTTCCTTAGATTGGGTAGGTTAAAGTCCTATGGCGGTCATAATTTTGGTAATTTGGTAGTCATAATTGTGATAAAGATAATCTTTATCTTTATAATCTAGGGAAACAATAATTTATCAACCCACTTAAAATACCCAAATATATTAATATAGGAATCCCTCTAAGAATATATATCAACCTTGAAGAAATATTTATTTTTATTACATTTATATTTCTCCAAGTATTTTAACTATTTTCATATCAATATTAATTTGAGATTAATAATTTGAAATATATGTATATGTATTATCTACAAATGAAGAGATTTGTCTTGGAATATTTATTATTATAATCTTAGTAAGAGCTTGACTATAAACAGAATTTAGATTTATTCGCAGACCAAAAGGCAGTTGGATATGATGGGTTCGATTCTTATTATCACAATAACCTGACTATATGGAATAATTCTTATTTTAAAAATAGTGAATGTGGTTTTTTGTTTTTAAAAGTGGGCTGAAAGAAGGATTAAATATCTCAAACCAACCAATGGCTAATTGTACCTTTAAAACTTTTGACAGGTTACAAAAATAATACAATTTGTCTAAAACTGCTGAATGACAATAATTCAGTTAAAGCATTTGTTAAGATCTTAGTTTGGACCTGGTAGATTGGCGGCCTCAGCCTCTCCTGTAATGTTGATATGTTAGACAAAGTTTTTTCACAGACTAAACCAACCATTCAGCTTTATTGCTAGTTGAAGAATCTACAAAGATACAATACTCTTCAAGAAACTTAGAATAAAGAATTGGAGTACCCAGTTCTAAAATACCCCAGTTGTTTAAAAAATACTATTTCTTCTCGTCTTAACATGAGACTAATTCATGATAACAAAATTCATGTCTGGGTCTACTGAATTCTTCAGTGGATATTTAAAAAGTGTTGGCTGTCTACCTTATTATGTTGGAGATGCAATAAACATAAATGTATGTTAATACACATGATTTAGTCACATCCTATGGTTGTTCCATATTGGCTGTAATCAATTGATTTTATTATGGTCACTGACCAGTACAAGATACAATTCTATAAAGATATGCACATTAGCCATTAGCCATAAAATATGAGCCATCTAAATTAAAATAATTTTAAATATGAGTTTACAAGTTCCAATTAGGTGTGAAAATACGTTTGGATCACAATGTAAGTGAGCCCCTTAATCAAGTTTAAAAACAATCTTATTAATTTGCATTATCATGACTAATATTCTATCAGGTATAAGTGTCTATAAAATATATATAAAATATTAAAAGGAGTGATAAAAAGAGTAAAATATCATATATAAAATGTGTTATATAGACCACAAAGTTATTACAAGGGATACATTACTACATTTTTCCAATCATAATCTGACGTATCTTCATAGCAGCTGCGCAGAATCTGGCTACTTGCGCCGTGACAGTTGGATATTCATCTATAGGTAACATTTGCATACAATCTATATCTTTCCATCTAGGGCATTTACTAATCAAAGGTAATATTAGTTTACTCCTGAGCTCTTTATAAAAAGGACAATGGAGAAGCACATGGTCTGTAGTTTCTATCTCTCCATTGTTACAAGGGCACCGCCTTGCAGCTATTGGGATTTTTTTGTATCTGCTTTCCAAGACTGCAGAAGGGAGTGCATGGCTTCAAGCTAGGGAGAAAGATTTCCGCTAGCTAGGAATTTCAAGTTGAGAAAGGTAGTTAGCGGTATTGACAATATATTTATTATGCTTTGAAGATAGGAAATGAGGGGCCTTCTGTAAGTCCATTTGTCTCTCTATATCCTTTATCCTTTGCTTCAGGGTCAATTTTGCCTGTTCGTAATCCATCCTAAGAATTGAATCTGTAGAAAATCCTAGCTTTGCGAGGCTAAATTCAATGTCCTTTAACCAAGAGGACTGGAAGTAATCTTGAAAAATGAGTGGTGCTAAACCTTGGGGATAATGCTTGAGTTTTAGCCAAAGGTTCAGGGAGGTTAGATGCACTCTTGCCTCGACTTTTATCATGCTGACTTCCAATCGAAGTTGAGCGTTTGTCACACATTTGGGCATTTGGAGTACTGCTCTAATAAATTTGGACTGCACTCTTTCCAGAGGTGTAAGGCTTGAAGTCGGAGCACCAACACAGGACCCGTAAAGGAGCTGGGCTAATGACTTCGCCTGGAAGAGCTTAGGAGCTGCTGGAATATAGTGCCCACCTTTGCTTCAGAAAAACTTTAGAATGGCATTGGCTGATTTTTGTCCAGAATCAGCTGCATACTCAAAGTGAGGTTTCCTAGATCCAGTGGCATGCACAACTACCCCTAGGTATTTGAAGCTTGTCACTTGCTCTATTCTGTGCCCATTTATATGCCAGGAGCGAAGTGTCGGCCTTTTAGCGAAGGTCATTACCTTTGTTTTCTGATAATTTATTTCTAACTGATTATTAATACAATATTGGGCCAAGGATGTCAAAGCTCTCTTGAGACCTATAGGAGTCCTGGAGAGTATGACCGCATCGTCTGCATACAACAGCAGGGCAATACTTCGGTCCCCTAATTTAGGAGAATGAAAGTTTGGGTGACTTAGGCATCTTACCATATCATTAATGTAAAAGTTAAAAAGAAGGGGAGCCAAAATGCAACCCCGTTTCACCCCCTTTTGTACTTTAATCGGCTTGGACAGTGACCCGATCTATTGCACCTGACCTTCAAGGCTGTATCTGAGTGTAGGGCACGTATTAGGTAGAGAAGCCTGCTATCTATTGAGGCGGCTTCCAGCTTCTCCCACAGCTTAGGCCTAGATATAGAATCAAAAGCTGCCTTTAAGTCTATGTAAGCAGCATACAATGATGTTATCTTGTTGGAACAATATTTTTCAATCAAGTGTTGAACAATCAGGCATTGTTCAATAGTTCCTCTGCCCTCTCTAAAGCCAGCCTGTTCATCCGCTATAAGATTTCTCTGGTCCAGCCAGTCTTTGAGTTTTCCTTGCAAATGTCTAGCGTATAGCTTACTAATTATATTCAGTAGACTAATAGGTCGGTAATTGGCAGGATCATTTATCTTCCCTTTTTTAAAAATCGGGACTATAATAGCCAGGCCCCAATCCCCTGGGATTCTCCCCGAAATATCAATATAGGTAAAAAGTGATGCTAAAATTGGGGGCCACCATTCAACATTATTCTTTAATACTTCCGCTGAAATAAAATCCATTCCCTAACCCTAACCCTTTTCTAAGCTGTCCAATAAGAAATTTGATTTCAGCCACTGAGACTGAGGGCCACTCGATTAGACCTTCATTCATTTGTGTCAACATAGCATTGTTAGGATCCTCATACATTTTCTGGAAATGGTATTCCCACACCTCTGGTGAAATGTGAGAGTCTAGAAAGTAGATGATCTGACAGTCTGATTGGATAATAGTTGCCAAAAAAGAGAGGTGTTCTTCAGTTTGGCAGCTTCAATAAGACGTTTCCACGTGGTTTTCATATCCTGCTTCTTCTTATCAGCCACCAATCTCTTATACTGTTTTTTGCTAGCAAGAGATTTTGTATTTGTGTTGTTAATAGACTCTGTCTCAGATTTATATAAGTGATAAGCTGCAGTGAGGGTTTCTTAGCTTCAACACATTCTTTGTCGAACCATGTCTTAGAGAGAGTCACAACCCTTTTGCTGTCAGGGTTAGTAATGCGAGTCAATACCGGTTGTAATTTTTGTATTAATTTTTTATACAAAATCAATGGGTCTTGTGAGGTATTGGGAGACATAAACAATGATCGAATTGTTTGTAAATCATCCTCTGCCAATGACTTCCTCACCCTTTGTTCAAGTTGTAAGGTCCATCTGGCACGACAACTTATTTGTCCTGCTGGTAAAATGACAGGGGTAAAATATGTCTCTGGCCGCAGCTGACTAGTAGGTATCTTCAAATGTAGACATAAAGGAAGATGGTCATTTTCTAGATGCGGAAGCACCTTAAAGGACTCCACTGAATGTAATGAGTTAATAGAGACTAGCATATAATCAATAGTACTTTTCCTAGTTCCAGCCATAAATGTATATTCTCCTGGGTGATCACTTTTCATGGAGCCATTTAGTATGTATAGATTAAACTTGTTTGCAAACTTGGCCAGACAAATCCCAGCATAGTTAGATCTTTTATCTTTGAAGAGGTGTACAAGAGTGGCATCAGATAAATTAGGAGCAGGGGTTGGGGGGTACTGCTGAAATTTGGAGAACAGTGTTTGGTCATGAGGACCCAGCCTGGCGTTAAAATCCCCCCGAGTAGTACCAAGGCACTAGGATATTCCAAAAGGAGATTATCCACGTACTGCTCTAGATCTGACCACATTGCCTCTATTTTGGCTCTTCTTTGTATTGGTGGGAGATACACATTAATAATTAATAAGGAAATATTTCCCAGATCTAAGAGTACAGCCATAGTTATTTGATTAAGTGGCTGGATGGATTTATGGCCTACTCTCAGAGCGGTAGAAATAAGAATTCCCAGTCCACCTTTCATCCACCCTGGCCCTCTGCCAGCGGTTGCCTCCAACTTGTACAAATAATAGCCATTGAATGCAAGATCATCGGCTGTCCAAGTTTCCTGAAGCAAAAGGATATCTGTATCTAACAAATGATCTAAATGGTTAAGGCCTTTGTTATGATACCATCCAGCTATATTCCACGAAATAATTTTCAGGGGATTTATCTTACACTGGTCTGCGTACCGTCAGGCCATATGTGTTAATATCCTTGATCTAGACAAACCCTCTTTAAGATCCAAATGGGTCCCATCCATATCCCCATCTTCCAAAGAGCCAAGGTTGGAAATTTCTAAGGGTTGCTCGTGAACTTGGGCCACTGTAATAATTTTTGCTTTAGCTGTTTCCACTTGCTTCTGTGTGATATTAATACTTGTAGTGAGAGCAAAAGGCTCCTCTATCTCAGATATTACATCTGGATTTTGTAGTTCATGGTTCTCATTGACAGCTTTCTGCCTACAGCTAGTTTGCTTTCTCTTTTCAGTGCATTCATACTGTTGTCCCAACTGAGGATTTTCTTCTTGCATTGTTTGAAGTGTTAAATTTAATAGAGGGTTCGCTGTGTGGCAAGTTGCCATTAAAGCTCCCTTTAAGTCATTTAATTTCTTGAGTGTATCAACTTGTCTATTATCTGGTGGAGCACTGGATAGGTTAATTAAGTTCCATTCTAAAGGAACAGGAGGCAACTGAGTTGTTATCGGGTGGAGAGAATGTTTACTATTATTGCTCCTTGGCATAGTCTCCATTAATGAGGTGTCCTTGGATTTATCTGCAGGAGTATTTCTACTATGAGTTAAATTTCTAACACTCTCTTGACTATGCTGAATTATAAGGGGACTAACTTCCTCTGAATGAAGAACTTGAATTGGGAATATTGAGAAAGTATTCAAAAAAGTTTCATTTTTAGAAGCATACTTGGTATCACAGAAAGACCAAAAGTCAAGAGAATCCATCTAAAGCTGCCTCTGGCTGGTAGCCAGTCTATCTTTTGTAAATCCACAAATCGTTTCTCACATCGTAGTAACTGACTTAATGATTGCAGTATAGCTCTTTTCGACTCCCATTTGCCTCCATTAATTCTATTAGTTTGTATTTGAAGGGCTATCTTATTGGGTTGTAAGTAACATTTACCTAATACAGGTTTTTTACCCTTTTCATCCCTTTCTATACAGATGTTTGTCATTTTCTTATCTTCCCTTTTAGCTCCTAATATAGGGTTAACTTCAGAGGCTGAAACTTCCTTTCCTCCGCAGCCTGAGTCTCTTAAAGAATCAACTTGAGTTTTGATCGTAGTCAGTAAATCAAAGATTGAGAGAACTGTCTGTGCCGTCAATAGACTGTGTTTGGTTATAAATTCCAATAAGTTCTGGACTTCCAAGCTTTTATGATCAAGGAGTCCTTCCTTATTTAATTGTTCAGCAGCTGTGCAGACAGCAACAGCCTCTGGGGAAGAAGCATTTTCTATCAATGATGAAGAAAACTCCAACAATTGCTGACTCTCTATCTCAGCCTGTAAGTCCCACTCCAAATAATCCTTTCTGTTCAATAAATAAGTTGGGGAATCATAATTTACTGATGAGATTCGCTTACTTGTAACAAATCTGTCCACCTTCTGTTGTTTCAGTGGTTTAGAAGAGGGTTGGGTTGCCGAAGGAGTCCTTTGTCTCTTCCTCCTTTTCCCCATATCAAGAGATAGGTGGTATAAGTCAAATATAAATAAGCAAGGGAGGCTCCGTAGTAGGATAAAAAACTATCTGAAGTTGAATGGTGAGTTTAAAATGTGATAAAATAGAAATAAAAGGAACTTGTTAGAGGAGCTCATTACAAGATGTTGCAAGTGGGAGGCCGGCTCCCAACCAGCCCCATATTGGCTGTATATCCTCAATATGGCCAATAAGATTTTAGTAATGGAAATTATATTTAAGGTCATTAATGTGTAGTTAAATTCAAACTGTTGGTGGTAGACTTTGTCTATTTATGAATAACTTTTGATTTGTTGTTTCTGGAGCATTGTGAAAAAGATTCTTAGGTATTCTTGGAATGATACTTCTTTACCAAATACAAAGGTTGGCTAGGTAAAATGTATGCTTTCTCAGCCTTTGAATCAGTTCTTTATCAACACAATATGATTCCATGTGGCCAAGGTTAACTTTGATGTTTTAAAAGTGAGCTGAATTACTTGTAATATATATATATATATAATTGTTCTTTGTATTTTCTGTATTTCATTTAGATATTGTTTATTTTCTTTAATTTGTGCTCCATCTAGGGTGGCAATTTCTTGTTTTACTACAAAATTTAACACAGCTTCAACTCTTTTAGCAGATTCTGAATTTCCACTAGTGTACACTTGACCAACCCAACTTTTAGATGAAAGATCTTTCTTCTGTAGAAACAAATGATTTTTGCATATAAAAGCATTTTCAATTTTAAAATTGCCCAATTTTCTAAGTATGTTTCTCCTTTTAGAAGGACATCTAAGGCTTTAACTTTCCACAAAATCAGTATATTGTAGGGGGGGGGGGACTGCAAGTAAAGAGATCAGTATGGGGTCTCTCTTTATGGCTGCTCAGCAAGTTTAAAAATTAGCAAGCAAGTAAATAAACAATGGGGTCAAGGAAAAAATAAAATGTAAGAGATTTTCCATTTAACTGAGATGAATTTAATGAGAAGGACTTACAAACAATAAAACCAAAGAACACACTGAAGGCATGGAATTTTTAAAACGATAATGTTAGAAATTGAGGGAGACAAAATGTACAACATAGAACCAGAAACAAAGTAAGGAAAGAAGCAAACAACAAAAACCCTAATACAATTACTGGAATTTCATGTGTGGGTGTGCGTGCATATATAGAGAAAAAGAGATGGAGATGGAGATGGAGATGGAGATGGAGATGGAGATGGAGATGGAGATGGAGATGGAGAGAGAGAGGATCTAATAGTAAGGCACCAAGCTAGAAACTAGGGGATTGTGAATTGTAGTCCCACCCTAAGCACAAAGCAGGTGACCTTGGGCCAGTCACTCTCACTTAGTCCTAGGAAGAAGGCAACATCAAATCACTTCTGAAAATGCTGTCAGGAAAACTGCAGGGACTAATCCAGGCAAGTCATCACTGACTTTAAGGCACACATTTATATATTTATAAACACATACACACACTGCTTCTTATTCATGTAAAATGATACCTGGTTAATAAGCTTTTCTGAAGGCTGTGTATCCAAAAACCTTAGGAATAAACAACAAAAAAAGTTTTATTATGAAATAAATGAAAAAAAGCCCCAAACATTGGTGTTACTTGTTCACTCCAATTCCTTTATAAGTCAGCAGGACCTGCATGCTGCAGTGTGGCAATGATATGCAAAAATTCAGAAATTCCAAAAGGGAGAAAGGGAGAATGAACACTTTTTCACAGAATTTTATGTTTAGAAATACATTCTCAAGAAATAATTTATTTATAGCAGCGTGTAAGAACAATATTATTTGAAAACCAAATAAGAAAAAAACATTATTTCAGAAAGAAACTGGAAGAGAAGAGAAAATCTCAAGAGAAAAGAGTCTGATAACCTGTTTATTACATATCATTATCTCAATGAATTTTATAGCAGTTCTTAAGTTTTTCTCACAAGCTAGGAGACTTTGATGATAAATAATTCAGAATCACGTATGTATATTGATGAAGTATAAGTATTCCACTGTGTGCATAAGTACAAAACTCAGATATTTCAGCTGGTTATTTCTAATGCATGAACACTTTCCAACAGTCACTGAGAATACCAAGCAAAACATCTGAGAAGTACATAAAATGCATTCTGGAGTACATGGGTGAATTTATCTGCAGTTTATGGAAAGGTTTTGCATATGAAATCTATATTATAATCCTACCAAAGCTTGTTTACAGTAGACATGCCATTTCTGGACTGCAACAGACAAGATGATCCACAGATTCAGACTGCTCTAACTCTTTGCTTGTTGCCATCTAATGGTCACATGAGGCCTAGTGTTGTATAAGCAACCTTCTACTTTTGAAATATACACTCAAAAACTGCCACAGGAAGTTGCAATCAAGAGCAGAGGAAGGACAAGTGAATCATTCTTTCAAAGTTGCCCAAAGATGCAATAAGAGCAACAGGATATTTCAGTTATTTCATCAATTGTAGTAGTAAAAAGAATTCAGCATCATACCAGATTTTATGACTTGGGAGATCACACCACACGTGGCCCCATTCATCTGGTCTTTAAGTAACATAAGATTGATTACCTTTAGTCTTCCCGTGGTAATGTTCTCCAAAGACATCAGTATTGCGACTTTATTCTGCCTGGAATGTCTGAGAATTGCAAATCTTGTGATGGCTTCCAGGCCGAAAAGGCTGCACTGGAAGCTAAACAGGATTTTAATGGTCTCTTTGTGCCTGGTTGTCCAGATACATTAAAAAAAAAAAAAAAAAAACTACTACCGTATATTGTTAGATGAGCCTTCCAAAATGAGATGATTGGTCTGTTTTGATCTGCAGGCATCTAATTTGATCATGATCAGATTTCATGTCAGAAAGTAATGATAAGTAGTACAGATTATTCTGATGAGCATCTTGAGCACAATAGTAATGAAGAAGATTTTGGTTAAAGCAATCAACAACAACCTATCTGAGGATATCTGGAAAGAAAAGCACCCATTGTCATGTTGATTTCATTGAACTGAGGATCAGTCTTGCTAATTATTACTGTCAAGTACTTAAAGGTAAATTGCCTGTTTCCAAAATAATCTAAAACAATTTTTAAAATGGTTTTTCACAACAGTACTCTAAAATGAAGGATAGACACTTAGTGAGGTGATGGACAGACACTTAAAGACATTTCTTGCTCACTTATGAAATTGTAACCTAGAGAGAGAGAAAAAAGGATTGTTGGTGTAATAATCATAATCTCACTGGAATAATAGACAAATATAGCTTGTTTCTCAAAGAATCAACTTCTTTTGATTGTGGATACTTGAGAACACTTTTCCCAACTTGATGTTCTTGAAATGTGTTGGTTGGGAAGGCTGCTTCAAGTTTATTTAAAAGTTAAGTTTTGCCTCAATATGATAATTTTCATATTGGAATATGGAGAAAAATAGCTCATTCTGCAGTATTCTCTGTTTCTCTCTCTATATAAATATTTTTCATACTCAGAAGAAAATCAGAGGTTACATAGCAATACAAGTACCGTTATACATAAAGCCACCATTGCAAATTGATATATTTTTATGTTCTACATCTATGCTTTCTCTATAGGTTTACTGGATGTTATAATAGAAACAATGTATGCTACCACTGAATATTTGAAGGTCAAATACATTTATTTTTTTAAGTGCAAAAAGAGGCAATAAAGGTAGTTATGGAAGGAACAATGAATGAACTGTAAAGAAAATCCTTTTCTGATATTAATTTGTTCTGCCTTTTTTCAAATTTAGTAATGTACATTAAGAAAGAAGCACAAATCCAGGAACAATTTCTGTCTGCAAAGAAAATCATTCTCAAAGGAAAGCAAATGCCTTCTTGTGGGATTAATTGGACTGTCAACTTTTTTCATATACTATGAATGGCCTATTCAACAGAAGGATCATAAGATTGCTGCCCTGAAAAATTAGATTCATTATTTAAAACATTTTATATCAGATATATGAAACGAGTAGAAATTTAAAATTTAAAGTTCAAGAAAGTTACTAATTGTTTTATCTAAGACAAAACAAACACACACATAAAATAATCTCATAGGAAGAGTAAAGTGTTTACAAAGTGTCATATGTGATTATTTGGAATAAAGATTGAAGTAGGCCAGGTTAAAGCATTCTTTCAGTTAAGTCACTAATTATTGACTAAACCTCAATTTATTACAAAGTTTAATAAAAATCACTTGAACATTTTTAAAAAATGGTTGAAATGCAAAAAAAAAAAACCTCTTTCAGTAGCAGAGTAATGCCTGGAGTTACTGACTGGATTTGACCAAGGCATTGATTACAAGCATAATGGAGTAATTTTATTTATTTGGGTAAGACAGATAGGCCTGATTGTGCTCGATGCTGACTCTAGGCTTCCATTTATCTCCGCTTCTGATCTACTTCAGAGTGCTGCAGAAGATGGCAATATAGCAGTCATGGCAAAGTTAGGATGATAATGGAAGTGGAAGGCTTTTAGGAAGCAAATTGTTCCCAGCCCTGCCCTTATGTTCCCCAAATGCCAGAAAACAAGTTAAAACTGAACCCTGAAATGACAGTGATGGAAGGTTTTAAATAATGAAAATGTTTAGCCCATCCCATTCTGGTGATGTCATCAGGAGAAGATCTCCAGCAACCTGCTGGAAGGTTGGGAAGCACAGGTGCAACCCCCAGCCTAGCAGACATTGTTGATCTCTGTTTTAAAGAAATATAGATTAAAACCTTTGTACTGATTTCTTGGTTTATACCTACGGTGACCATATTTTCTTAGAAAAAAATAAAGGACAAACCTGAAAAAGGGGCAAATCTGAAAGAGGTTCATAAGGATTAAAAAAAAAATTGTTTACATTTATAACTTTGCTTTATAAAGGAGAATTCAACGGCAAAACCAAGAAAAACTTTACAAAAATGCATATTCTAATAAAATATCTAAAAAGCATAAAAAGCTATGAAGTTCTAAGAAGCAAGTATTAAAAAAGATTTCTGTAATCAGACTGTGCATTAAGAGGTACCATTTGTACAGTAAAAGTTACATAACAAAAATAAAGAACAAAAGTGAATTTTTGAAAAATAAATCTAAAGGACAGCTTTCTGAAATAAAGGGCTGCCCTTTGTAACAAAGATGTGTGGTCACTGTATTTATGCCTATCTAAAAAGTCTGAGCTTGCCTGGAAAGTTTTTAACAATTACAGATATGTCTGTGCTTTGCTATGCTTGACTATGAGAGCATAGAGTTGTCTTTCTGACAATTGTCAGAATTCAAGTTAGATGGGCCATTTCTTGAGCTCCATATCTGATCCCCACACCAAATCAGGTAGTCTCTGCATGCCCTGGGCATTGCAAAGAGCTTTGGAAAAAATGCCTACTGTTGATTAGTGGAAAAATCTGTGCATCAGTTTCTCATAATCACACCCTTTAATTCAGGATTTGTTGGAATATAGTTACTAATAACTACAAATTCAGACACTCAAGGTCACAATATTACTGGGTACTTTAGCAAGAGTTTTCTATGTTGCTTTGTAGAAATATATTGACTTGGAGAGTTCTTGATCAATTCATTCCAATTCCATTTATTCTCAATTGCTTATGTTCTTCCTCCATTTCTGTGTTATGATATTGCTAATATTTTGAATGCTCATGATGGTTTTTTCCCCCATTTTATAAGGGATTTTCAAGTCATTTCAAGCAGCTCACTTAAGCAGATTGGCTTCCTCTGTTGACAACAACAACACAACAAGCTTATATGTTCAAGACCTCCCTGTCTACTCGGGAGCATAAGTGGAGATTTGAAATGAATTAATGTAATGTTTTGACTATATAAAAGAAATGGGAAGACTGACTGAACAAAATGTTACTTTAAAGTTCTCATAGTTACATATGTCTTGATTAATAAAAAACACAGTTATTTCTTTTTATAGAGAGAACATAAAATTGAAGCATCGAAGAGTAATTAAAACAGAGCTGTGATAAAAGCCACAAGATACAAGCAGCAACACACAGCCCAACCTCTACTCAGAATTAAGCTCCACCAATAGTTTTATTTCCAGATAAGTGTATATAAGCTTTGTGAATTCTGAGACATGCAGGAGAAAATGCAGAGCAAAAATGTGCAACAAGACATATTTTGCAGTTTCAGATACAACAAAATTTACCCAGCAGCTTTCCCTGTGCTTGAAACAAACAAACCATACTGTGGTCAAAGTATGGTTTGGAATTGCAATATTCAGTACAGAGGAGCATTACTCTGTATTTTCTTATTGTCTCCTATCTTCTATAGGATGCATCTGAAGAAAAGCCCTGATGCTAAAGTATATACCTTTCACAAACATTTCTTATTAAATAACGAATCTTGGTGGTCACTCTTGCACTTAGATACTTCACTTGAAACAAGGGACTGAAGACTTAATATGCCTAGGTAAAGGTAAAGGTTTCCCTTGACATTAAGTCCAGTCGTGTCTGACTCTAGGGGGCGGTGTTCATCTCCGTTTCAAAGCCGAAGAGCCGGCGTTTGTCCGTAGACACTTCCGTGGTCATGTGGCCGGCATGACTAAACGGAACCCTAATATGCCTAGACTTCTGCAAAACCACAATGTATACACTTGCTCTCTCTTTCCAGTCAGCCAGTAGCTCTTCGGTTCAGCTAGAGAACTGACCCAAACTAAGATTTCAATCATGGAGATTACTTGTATACATAATGCAGTCTTAGAAACCTAACTACTGGAGATTTTGTGGAACAAGTTGTACCCTGGTAACTTGAAGCTACATTTTGAAAAGGTGGCTACAGCTTTTGTCCAACCGGTAAAAATAAGGGCAAATGGGGACAGTGGTTTAATCAAGGCAAGATCAGAAAACTAGGGTAGGTACTTTAGTACAAAACACATGTGAGGAGTGTGTGACCTTTCAGATATTTTATACCAGTTCCCATTAGCTCCATTCAGAATATTCATGGATGATGGAAATTGTAGTGCGAGAGCAGTAGTTAGTGCCATATATTCCCTACAGCTGGAAGAATAATTTTTAGAATGTAATCTCTAGGGGATAGAGATTGCAATCGTTACTAGGCAAAAGAGGATGGTGATACTACATTACTTTCCAAAGCAACATACAGCATTATTTTAACCAACTTTGAGCAACATCAGTGGCAACAGTTACTGATAATAGGGGAAAAGTGCAATACCCTGCTAAGCCTTTTTTTTTTTCTATAATAGGGTATGGATTCTTTTTGTGCCAAACCTTGTAGTTTGCCCTTGGTGTCACTATTTTAATTCACAAATTGACAGTTCTGATTAATTGGAATCCCCCCACTACTACCATCATGTAGAGGCTTCCCAATCCAGGTTGAAATCACAACGGATAGGAAAGGATTAGAGTATTTCTACTTTACACATTACAACTTCATTCTAGGTCAGGTGACCCTTGGAAGTCAAAGCTTATACTCATAGGGATACTTGATTTGTCAATCTTACTGCCATTTAACCCCCTATCACCTCCTACTCTGTTTCAGGGAGCTCCTATTTATTTACTCATCCTTTTCTTAGGGTGGTATGCATAGTACTCTCTTCTCCAATGCCACCCAAAAAACCTTCTATGTTAGGCTGGGTGGAGAGACTGTGACTGGCAGCAAATTCACCCTGTGAGATTCCATAGCTGGGGTAGATTAGAACCTGGGTGTCTCCCACCATAGGTCAACACCTTACCCATTATACCATACTGACTGCTGTTCAGAAATATACAGAATCAAAGGAACCAGTGAAAATTGCTGCTTCACCTTTTTCCTCAGAATTTCACAAAGTGCAAATCTGGATTCTTTGTCTGACCCTTCCTATTTTTGTTATATTATATAGTATATTTCAACTTCAAATTTTTATCCCATGTTCCACAAAGGGCAAGTTCCTGGACAAGTGTCCCACATGATCATCTCATTGGCAGCATCCTGCTCTTTCCAATTAGCACCCCATCTAATAATTTTGTTTGGTCAATTAAGCTTTTTCAAAGCCTTCCCAAGCAGACTTTGTCAAATAAAAGGAAAGAACTTGCGGCAGGTTTTCCACTAATTATTTTGTTCTAATACCATACTGTGCCATGCAGAGAACATTGCATATCAAGCTGAGGAATAGTATATTGAGCAGGCTGCATAATGTAATTAGATAGGTCTCCTTTCCTGCTCCTTAGCACTCCAGTCATGCAGCAGCAGGAGAACACTGCAATCATACAGTTGTGGCTGCAGGGGAAAGGAGGAAGAAAACTGAGGTAGCTACCTCAAGATCAGGGGGTGGAAAGAAGGACTTTTATTTCCAAACTCAAGCACCGATAACACAGAAGGACTGCACAGACAGAGAAAAGTATAAAATAAGGCTTTTTGATTGAATCATGAAGGGAATTTTTTTCAATAGCATACAAAATGCTGCCACTATAGATAATGCATTCCAAGTTGTATATCGAGTTTGAAGTAACTCAGGAGTGTGCAACTGGTGCATTGGCTTGAGAGCCACAACAGTTGTGTGTGGCATGTTGAGGGTCATACACCTAAAATGGAGAGGAGGATTCAAGAGTTTCAAGGAGTGAATTTGACTCATTAAGTAAATGAAAAGACCCATTTTGCCCCCCAAAGTCCCTTAAATGCAAACAGACCCAAATTTTGTCCCCACCTCCTATCTTGGTGGCTCTCCAGGACAAAAAGGAGAGCCACCACAACAGGCCACAGGTGGCCCTTAGGTGACAATTTTTTCACTCCTGTTTCAGGTCATTTCTGGGAAAGCACTTTTAATTTGTTTCGTACTGGAAATCTCTCTGCCTCAGTCTCGCCATGGGTCTTATAGACAGCAGAGATGAGGTTGCATAAACTCTAAAATCAGCTTGATACTAAAATGCTTGCAGTTTTAAATTGTTTGATGTCCTTTATCATCTTTTTTTAGTAATTTTATTAAAGATTATAATTACAACAGTAAAAACTAATATGAACTAAAAAAGATAGAAGAATAAAAAGAAAGAGTAGAAGTTGCAGAAAAGAAAGGAAAAAGAGAAAGAGAAAAGAAAGAGATAAGAATATAGCAAAGAAAAAGAAAAGAAATATATAAAGAAGTGACTTCCCACCTTCATCACAAGTATAAACAATTCTAGTAACTTGTCACCTTCTCTTAAAATACAACAAATGATCTCTTCTTCCCATATCCCATCTCTTATCTATAAAGAAGTCCATAAAGCCTAATCATTTCAGTCCTGGTGTCAGTATAAGGGTTATCAGAGATGACAACATATCTCTTTTAATCTTTATTAAATAACCCAACTTTATATTCCTTCCTTTTACTATTTACAATCTTGATCTTTAGTCCCTTCAAATAATGTCATAGAACTTGATTTCTTTTCATTTTTTTCTTTGTCCCATCTTACAAAATTCTTCAAAACTTTAACAAGCTTCTTTTGTTAATCCAATATAGGAAAATTATCCAGGTAACTTTCTTGGTTTGTTGTTTGTATATCCCTTTTATTTATTAAGACATCAGCCGGTTTCTTTTATATGTCCAGTGTAACATCTTTTATCGTGTCATTCTTGTAGCCTGTCATTTTTAAATCCACTTTCAAATCAGTCTCAATCTTGTCAGGTAGAACTTGTTCCTCTTCTGTAACATCTTTTAGACACAGTCTATCTACAGAGGCAGACACTCCTAAAATTAATTTCTGGGTCCATTGTTCAAAAATATCCTTTAATATTTCCAGTGTGAAAATATTTTGCTTGTCCATTTTAAAAGTCTTATTATTTTTTTTAAATCAAACCAAAATAATTTTCCCATGGGAATGATGCTTTATAATTAATTCCAAAATCCTATTTCAAATTTATCTGGACCCTTAGTCTGTTTGTAAGTTTCTAAAATCAGAATTTTAATAATCTTTTTGCTGTTTATTGTAAAATAAAAAATTAAGTCCTTAAATTTCTATTTAAAACTTCTTTTACTAAGGGTTGAGGGAAACTCACCTGGTGCTACGAAACTTGTTAATCCAAAGGTTAATAATGGCTGAAAAGCAGTTAACAAGCAATTTCTGAAAGTGCTTAGAAAAGGAAGTATGAGCAAGATGGCTACTCCCTTGTCTCCCAGAACTCTAAAAGCACTGGAGACCCACTGGAGACTTGCGAGAAGCAGCCGTCTGGAGCACTTGTAGGTGATCTCAAGTCCTCTCCTTGTCCAGAGAAGAAGAAGAAGAACTGGTCTACTCGCTGGCTCTTCAGTCATCAGCTCTGCTTTTTGTGGAGCCATCTTCAGTCTGTGTACTGGCAATGTGGAAGACCATTGTTATTTTGGGGAGTTTAAGAGATGTATTTTGATTTTCTCCTTCACTTGAAGAAGCTTAAAGTTTATTTTGAGTTATACTATTGTTTAGATGGCTTGTTTTTTATTTCTCTTTGAAATGGAGGGGAGAAGAGAAAACCCCAAGATTGTTTTTGTTAAGCACTAGCTTATCTGTATAGCTCCCCAGGGTCTTGGATCATGTCATAAACAGGTGCTCCAGACCCTGGGAACTATCCAGTCAAGGTCAGATCCTGCAGCCTCTGCACCATGGAAACAGGGTCACAAGGTTTTAGGGCCAGACTTTGATAAAGCCCTTAGGACTGCCTCTTGAGCTGGGAGCTTCTGCCCAGACCTGAGTGCTGGTGCTGTGGAAATTGAGCTGCGCTGGGATATCTCCACTGTCTTTACTAAGAGGCTCCTGACAGCCTATGGGAGATTGAATATCAACTTGCTTGGTATGTTAGGATTTTCTTTATGTTATGCTGTTTATGCTTCTGTTTAATCTGCCTAAACTGTGTTTCTGTTTAAATCTGTTCACTTAAGTTAATAATAAAGCTTAAAATCTCTTTATTCTCTGGTGTGCTTATTGTCTCCAGGTATAAAAGAACCAATTGTCTGGGCATCACTGCTTGGACACTTTGCAGAACAGTCTGCCATTTCTCCCCTGGAAGTCTGATGTCCATTATCATCAAGACAATTCTCCACTTTGTCATCCAGGCACAGAAATTATACATAAGGTGGCAATTTCATGTGGACTTGTCTGGAAATTAAAAATCGGTATTACTTCTGAAAAAGACTTCATAGGAGTGCGCTTGCAGTTTTTCAAACACTTAGAAACCACTTCAACAGTAATATATTTTTTCAAATAAGATTTAAAGACATTATTCTTTTTCTTTTTTCCTCATGGAAATAACATCAACATTTAAGTTAACACATTATCTATATAATCACAGGACAGGGCCTTTACAATAGTGGTACATCAGCTGCGTTTGCCATTTCCAATGGGATGAAGCAGGGTTGTGTGCTAGCCCCAGTCCTGTTCGATCTGTTTTTTCACTTGCATGTTGTCACATGCTGTCCAGGGTCTGAAGGAGGGAGTATACATCAGGTACTGATTCGACAGCTCTCTCTTTGACCTTCGGCGCTTGAACACACAGACAAAGTGCCTCCATGCAGTCATTCAAGAAAGCCTCTTTGCTGATGACTGCACGTTCCTGATGCACAAAGACAGTGATCTACAGTTGATGCTGAACAAATTCTCAGATGCCGCTGTGCTCTTCGGCCTGACTATTTTACCAGCCAGCACCAAATACCAGCCCCATAAAACCAGAAATCACTATTGACGACACTCAGCTGACAAACGTAAACAGCTTCAAATACCTGGGAAGCATCATTTCAAGCAATGGTTCTTTGGACAAAGAAATTGACTCCAGGATCAGCAAGGCCAGCCAGGCTCTGGGGCGGCGCCATACTAGAGTACGCAATCAACACAACATCCATATCAACACAAATCTGAAAGTCTGCAGAGCTTGGTTATCCCTTCTCTCCTATATGGATGTGAGTCCTGGACTCTATTCCAGCAATGCATCGAACAGTTGGAAAAATTTCACATGTGTGCTCTCTGCTCCATCCTTGGCATTCATTGGAAAGACCGTGTCTCCAATCTGGAAGTCTTGGATCACACGAAGTCCACAGCAATGAGTCCCTGATTATCAGAGCCCAGATGCAGTGGGTGGGCATGTTATCAGAATGGATGACCACAGTATGCATCACCAGTTGCTCTATGATGTACTGGAGACTGGGGAGAGACCTCGAGGTCGTCCACACAAGCGCTACAAAGATGCTGTGAAGGAAACCCTACACCACTGTGACATCTAGCTAAGGGAACTAGAAGCTGTGACTGCTGACAGAACTCTCTGGTGAGCACTGTGCTATGAAGCCTCCACCAGCTTTGAAGACAGGCACTACCAAAAACTGATAGACAACTGTGAATAATATCCACAGTTATTACAACAATGGCTTTGTGTCCACAGATAACTGCACAACAGTGTCTTCTTCAAACCCAAAAGACTACACACACAGACAATGATGGTATTATATTTAGAAATAGCTTTAATAAACTGGATAACATTTCAAAGTCATCTGAAATCCAGGAGCTATTCAAGTATTTATTGAATAAATTCAATAAAAACAGAATTTATTGGCCATTGTGTTGCCACCTAGTGGCCAGCTAGGAGATAATTTAGGATATGCAGACAATAGACCCAAATCAGGGTGAAATGCCAAAAAGGATTTTACTGAATAAATATAAAGAGAGTTACAAAGAAAAAAGATATCCTAATCCATATCCATTTGGCTTGCCAGGAACATGTCCCACCTTGTTAATATGTTTCTTAAGGGACAGGGGGTATAAACAATCCCATCTGGAGATGGCTGATGTGATCTTATCAGTGACTTGGTCGTATTTCAGACAGTTAACTCACTGCTGAGGATATTTTTAAGTAAGACAGTAGCAGACAACACTTGGGGATGGTCTAATAACAAACCTTGTCAATAACTTGTGAACTCCAATATGGACACTTTGCTAAGAATATTTTTATAGGAAACATGATTTCTTACATGCAGTGGTTTGCCCCTCCCTCCCCAGTAGCAGGTGTTAGGTTAGGAAGCTCATGCTGTTCTCTTTATCTTAATTGTTATAAGGAAGAATATAGATAAAAGGCTCAAAGACAAGAGTAATTTATAGTACAAAGATACTATCTACAAAGCTTGATAAGTAATTCCAGAGGAATTTACAATTCAAACCTTCGTGAGTTACACACGACTTTCCTCAGCTGGATAACTAACCCTTTCTATATTAGAATATCGTACATGCAGAAGGGAAAGTGGGGGGACACCTCTGTCTCCTTAACAATCGAGTACAATGCCAGTACAGCCAACTTGTTGGAATATGAGCCAACTACTTTAATGTTAAAATATCAACAGTGTTTGGATCTTTCTTGTGATCCGTAGGCTATTTCCATGTAGATCTCTGTAATAGAAGTCACCGAATGGTGAAAAATGATGACTAACTGAATCTAGCCAAAATCTTCATTGTCACAGAGAACATGCTTCATTGTCACTACTCAGCATGTTTCTGAAAGAGTCACTTCCAATTCCTAGTACATACATATACTGGAATTTTTATGTCTGCATTGCTGGTTTAAAACATAATAATTTATACATAACTATGCCATTTATCAGTGATGCTCTTTGGGGAACATAGTTTATTAATATCTTTCCAGAGTCAGAATACAGGATACATGAAATCCATGATTCAATGTTCAAAACCTATGTTTCTATCTTCACAATTATTTCTCTAAAGTTAACAGTAACATGTTTTGTTTTGTTTTTAAAGTAAATAAAAATTCAGGACTGTTTGAGGCTAGGTTATCACTATTCACTTGCTTTATGAACTATATGTGACATCAAAACATCTTCATTTCCTGTCAGGCACCAATATGAACAGAACTGAAATTATATTTAAAAAAAACCCTTGGTTGTTTGTTTGTGAAATGCAGATGCTGTTTTTCAGAGCCTAGTTTTGCAGTGTGGCTTATAGCGCTTTTTTTAAATGCCAAAATAGTAACAGAAAAGAAGTGAAGCCACCTGCGATCACTGGCATATTGAAAATAATGATAGGAACATCACCATCACCACCTTAAAGCTGCATAAATCTCAGCTGGCTGATTAATTAGGCAAAAGGCACGTAGGGCTACATGAAAGTAATGAGGAAATGGAAGAAGCATGAAGAGACAAGCAGTGATTGCAGCCCCGTGGTTACAAGTTTGATTATCATTATCAAAGACTATACATTGCACATGTTGCAGGTGAGGATTTTATATGCATAAACCTTTTTGATCTCAAGATGAATTTGTTCCAGGCAATGATGTCAGAAAAATCAAGAAAGAATTAGAAGACAAGTCACATTTTGGAGGTAAGAGGACTGAAACTCTGGAAATTTATCTTAGTATTCTGCTTCTGAAAGTCTATATGCAAAATGATGTCTGCGTCTTTTGAGGAATATGAGTGTACAATAGCTCTCACTGCAAATTGAGAAATTCTGAAGTTAAAACAGGTTATGCTCATCTGTTTGGCACTGGTTTAACTGTAACTGCAATGCTCTTATTTTAGATTTCATTCCCCAAGCTTAATCACCCAAGACAAATAATATGCAAAACCCAATCTAAGTAAATCTTATTGAGTTCATTTTATTTCCAAATAAATGATTCTGTGTGCGTGTGTGTGTAAGAGAGAGATACACTGAGAAATGTAGGGTTGTAGATTGAAACTAGAGCCTTGTGCAAATTATGAGGTAATATTAATTAGAATTAGGAGTTAATATGCTTAATATCACACTGGCCTTTCCTCACATTTCCTTTATATATAAAACACATTCTTTCCATACATAATTGCAGTGATTGGCTCATAGTACTATACCAACAAAAGACTGTTGATATGAGAGTGAATTTCATTTTTCATTATGGAACTATAATGCAATGAAAGTTGATCTGAAAAATCCATAAAGATAAATTCCATGGCTATTTTTCAAAACCAAGCCAGCACTTTTCTAAAACCTATTTTAAATAATTTATAATTATGTATTGTTAGATGCACAGACCACAATGGCAAAAAAAAACATTCTTCTTATATTCTTCTTAATATTCTTATCCTTTTTAAAGATATGCAGTAACCAGTGCTGATCCATAGGTTAGAGATCAAAAATATTGATGAAATATATTACCTACTGGTGGGGTTGATTTTGCAATAGTTAGTTGCTAAGGTCTGCCATAGTTTTCTTTACAATAATACAAAAATATAATTACTTCTGCTTCTAGCAAAAAACAATTCCAATCTTCCATCCTTCTTCATTCAGCAACCAGGTTTACCACTGAGTGATAATTGTTGTTTGTCCATTTTTATAAGAATTTACAAGAATTGTCAAAATGGTAGCAGCTACAAGACTGAGTTGAGCTCAATCTGAGATTGAGATTGAGCTAAAACTGAGGTGGCTGAGAAATGAATAATCACAATTTCAAATATTGCAGGCAATAGAAAGAATCGTAGAAATAGACTTGAGTGAATAAAGTATCCAAAGGATTGATACTGACCATTGACTTACTAACAAGAGTTACTATGGAGTAAGCACCAACTGAACCCAGTAGACTTTCTTCTAAATAAGTATGCATCATGCATAAATTCTGATACATGGCAGTTGCCCTAGTCTAATGCCTCAATTCATTATATCTGTGCTTGGGAGAAATGGGGTTTGTGATAAAAGGTTGCATCCATGTGTGTTTAGCTTTATACTATTGGCTGATGTGAAATGAATTGGCTCAGATTAAACCTTTAGTCACAATACTTCCACTTCACTATTCTTTCTGAAATTTCCAGAGCAAAGAAGAAGTAGGGAAATCTGAGGAAGATAACGTGGCATAGATGCTAAATCAAAATTAGCCCATTCAGTTTTTACATGAACAAGGTGTTGTCCATCCAAAGGATGAACTGAAAGCCATGTGTGTGTGAAAGCAAATGCACATGGATATCCATTTTAAAATACCATGTCCCTATGACCAATGACTGAACTTTTAAAAATTGTTTGATGGCTGTGGGCAGAAGGATCAAGAGCAATGATGCCACAATATCACCAATAATGGGAGGCTAGGATTTTTAGCCTGACCCCCCCTTTTTTTTTTTACTAAAAGTATGTTAAGTCTATTTGTGTTAAACCTATTTTATTTTATTTCCCTGCAATTCCATGCATTGGCATGGTTGTAAAAAGGGCTCAGGGGCTATGAGCAGTCTACAGACTGCTGATCCCTGCAGTATGGAAGCTATTCTTTTGCTATACATTTCTCAGTATGATTCTCTGCAGACATTGTTCACTTGGTGAATTTTTCTGCAACCTAATTATATTTCTGTCCTGATTTCTCTGTATTAGATAGAAAGCCTCGTATCCTTTATAAAGGCACATGTTTACAGGACCCACCTCTCCATGCTACAGAGAATGCAAGCATAAAGATGGGTGGAAAAAATGCTTTGTTTGAGAAAAATAATCTAATTAACATTTTAATAACTTTTGAAATTATTAGACAACCCACTGTCATAAAAATCTCACAGCAAAGCTGTGAAGCCTGATCACTTTTAATCTACAATAAAAAAAATAATACACAAGTGGAATGACATTAAATTACATCTCATTGCTAATCTCCTGAAGTTTTCTATTAATTTAATTTGAAGATAATTCAGTTTTGATTAAATGTTTCAATAGCACTTCACTTGCCAGTTACAATTCAGGAGGGACAGATGTTCACTTCAGACTATTTCCAAATATACAGTAATTGTATATTTTGCTTGATGCAAAATCTACTCATAAGTCTTTTTAATTTCTTGATTACATAATTTCACTCTAGCCACACAAGATGCTAAATGCTTTTTAAAACATTGATTGCTTTGGGTTTTTTTACTAGATTTATATCACACCTTTCCTCCATGTAGATGGTGATCCTTTCCCCATTGAATCCTTTTTAAAAACAAGCTTGCAAAGGTAATTTTGTTGAAAATGGTTCAAGACTGCTCAGTTTCACAGCTGTGTGGGATTGGAACCCACGCCCAAAATAATATCCATCCATCCATCTCCCTGAATTTACAAAAATTCCTTGAAACAACTTCTTTGCAAGTAATACCATTACTGGAGTAGAAGTGTTTTAAGCATCTTTTCTATGCCTTGCACTCCATTTCTTTCTTTGGGAAGTCTGTTCCACTTATTCTTTTTTGGCTGACTTCAAATAACACCATTAAGAACATTAAGATCATTAAGATAATCTATGTGTGTGCAGGATGGGGTAGGGAGTGGGGAAGCATTAGCAACACAGCAAGCCTTGATAGACCATATGGTATTGGTGTTCACCTCTCTCCAGTGTTTTCATGTTCTTTTGTTTTAGTAAGAAGCAAACAAACCAGCTAAGCATCTTGTTTTGTGTCTTGTTTTACTCCAAAGTTTACAAGGAGAAATAAGGTAGATAATGTGAATTTAAAAAATGAACTCTTTATTCTTGTTGTTACATTCCCCCCTCAATAAATATTTAAACACCTTTTTATAACCTATTTGTTTTTGGCTGCTCTCAGTAGAAACAATATTATGTTATTTAATGTCAAACACAAGAGCTGAACTTTCCCTTGTTACATGCTTATGGACACTACAGCAGAAAGGGCTGGAGCTCAGTGACAGTGGGCACTCATTGCATGCCGATGGCTCCAGGTTCAACCTTGGATTTTCCAGGAATCTTAAAAACTCCAATCTAAAATCTTAGAGAATTTATTGTACTATTTGTTATGAATCAAATATTGAGCTAATGAAAATGCAGCTTTCTATATTCTTGGTACATGTATAGCAGGGTTTGATGTCGTCATGTGAAACCACACATTGGTTTGCCCCAGGTACAAACAAACAAAAACAAAAACAACACCCAAATGTCATAAGATCACTAAATTTGGGAGTCTGGTGATTTCATGCCTAGATACCAAGAAATTTCAGCAAGACTGCTGTGTTGGAATCCAGTCTCTTTCAAGATTATTATAATCTTGTGGGATGATAATGTGAGATCACTGAAATCTTGCAAAGATTTGAGTGAGATTATTGCAAGATATGGTAATCTCATGAGATATTGGCTACATTTTAATTTCTTTAAAATAATTTCAAATACTTCTTAAATTTTAAATTGAATTTAACTTGGGAGGCCTGCAGTATTTGGGAAAGTGAGCAAATCCCTGGAACCAGCACAGAATGTATTGCTTAACCCTAATATTCAGTGTAAAAACTGCACTGGGCATGAATCAATGCTTTCACAATATATTGTTGCTTTTCATAAAAAATCAAACAGAATGAAAGCCTCAGAAAGAAAATGTAGGGGCGCAGTACATTAGCACATGTACCGGCAAAAGATGTATTTTGTATTTATAAATTGCCCTTGTAACATCTGATTTGAAATTTCTTGGGTAGCAGGTCTATGAAGGATACTTGCTGGAGGCTTGGTGTTACTTCCAAACATATGTTGGCAGAACTGAATACAAGACAGTATTGAACTGTAAAAAATAGTTTCATTTCCTGTGCAGCATTTTAGGGGTACCACTTGGTAGCCATTGCTGTCTTTCACTATTATATCTTAATGTAATAGCATATGGATTTGCATAATGTTTGCAGGGACATACTGTATGCATTTGTATCCAGCAGCTGCTATATACATATGTATTTGAATCTAGAGGACTGCCCCATTTTGTTTTAACTGATAGAATGGTTCTCTTAATTGTACAGAGGACTAAATATGGAATGCTGACTCTTCTTCCAAAGGGAAGTATTTGTGGATAGAGGAAGTTTCATATTGCCCATTTATATACAATTAGCAAATCAAGGGGGGACGCGGTGGCGCTGCGGGTTAAACCGCTGAGCTGTCGATCGGAAGGTCGGTGGTTCGAAACCGCGCGGCGGGGTGAGCTCCTGTTGCTCGTCCCAGCTCCTGCTCACCTAGCAGTTCAAAAACATGCAAATGTGAGTAGATCAATAGGTACCGCTTCGGCGAGAAGGTAACGGCGTTCCGTGTCGTCATGCTGGCCACATGACCCGGAAGTGTCTATGACAACGCCGGCTCCAAGGCTTAGAAACAGAGATGAGCACCGCCCCCTAGAGTCGGATTCGACTGGACTTTACGTCAAGGGAAACCTTTACCTTTACCTAGCAAATCAAAGACTACATTAAACAGAAAATCAATATCAGTTTATGTTTCTCTTCATATCATTAACCCTGTTTCTACTGTTCAGAAGTGAGTGCCAATTAGGGCTATTCACATGCTGAAAATTATTTTAAAAAATCCTTTAAACCTCATGTGAGCACAGCACCTCTCTGCTGTTCATTAAAGCACACACATCCTTTTCTGGTTTCTGCATGAGCCTAAAAAAAGATGCAGGGCATTAACACATTAAAAAATTAAACTAGAGCATCTTTAATGCAACTCTTAAAGCAGCCAGTCCTTATGGTACCAAAACAGTATCCATCTGCACACAACTCATTAATAGCTTGGGAGTCCCAATATTTACAAACAAACAAAGCAGCTTTTATAAAACAAACACCATTACTATGTGTTGGGCACTCTTAGAAATGTCCAGTGTGGATTGAGAGTGTCTAGTGGCCATAGGATGGTGAAAATGGTATGGATTTCATGGATGAAGGCACACTTTACTAACTAGAAGAGTGAACAGAAAAACTGTACAGTGCAACATTTTGTTGTTGGTTCCACTTGTGTTTCCTTAAGGCCATCTGCTTCCACTATCAATCATTAAATAATGCACAAGCTGCCTTTATTCTGTGTTTGAGTAGCTGCTACACTTCCTTCCCACATAGTTTTGCTCTTTCATTTATTTCCTGATTACTGCCTGTGCTACTCATTTTAAGAGAACTTAATTCCCCCTTAACATTTTGCTCCTTATTGAGCAATTTTGATACATTATATCACTACCTTAGTCCCATGGTGAAGACCATGCCAACAGTAATTTATCAGAAACACACTGTTTTTATTTATTTACTAACCCAATTAAGAAGCAATCCTCAGTTCCTACAGCTTTGTAAAAGAAGGGAATATTATGTTTATAAAGCTGCATAGCAACATTTCCAGCTTTGGTGAATAAGAAAAAAATAAGAACTTAGTATCTAAACCTAGACAACCCATGACCCACTGGGTTATCCTTTCAGAGATATTTCCTTACCTAAACAGAGAAACAGAATGACTACAGGCAGGCAAAAAAGCAGGGGCAGTGGGAGCAACTTCCACCTTCCTGCCTGCTTCCCCATTGACTTTGCTTGTGGGAAGCTGGCAGGGAGCATCGAAAATCACTCCTCCCCCTCAGCTGACATGCGGAACTGCCTGCCACTTTGCTGGGGGGAGGGGAACAAAGGAATGACCATGGGCAGGCAAAAAGCAGTGGGAGTGGGAGCAACGTCCAGGTTCTTGACTGCTTCCCCATTGACTTTGCTTGTGGGAAGCTGACAGGGAGCATCGGAAACCACTCCTCCTCGTCAGCTGACCCATGGAATTGCCTGCCATGGAACTGCCTTGCCGGGGTGAGGGGGAGCACCATGGACTATGAGGAAAACTGCACCCCCATTCCCCATCCCAGCATGGGCCCCCTCCAGGCAGGAAGAAGGCTGACCTGTTGACCTCTGACACCCCCCAGCCAGCCTTACCTCACCAGAAGGCATCTGGGTCACTCCCTTGTCCTTCCCTCCCCACCCACCACCATTAAGAGTTTTCAAATTTTGGCCTCAGTTCCAAAGCAACCAACCGCCACTCACCCGTTGGGCCTTGCCACCAGCCAGTTGGGCACGGGCCAGAGGGAGGTAGGAAAGAGGGTAGGGATATGCCCCTCCCATCTTCCCTTGCGCCACACAACCTATGGGTTTCTGGGAAGTGTAGTTGGAAGGTGTGGTGGTGCTGAAGCAGCCACAACTTTGTCAAATTTCAGTTCAGTCATGGGTCCTGGATTTTGGATGCATCTTTTAAGTTAGCCCATTTGAGGTACCTTGGCTCAAAAAATTTTGCCCTATGATGCACTGTTTTGCCCAACTGAAGTTTACAAATAGACAAATAGACACAAGACTTTTAGTAGTATATGGATAGATATCTTCCTTATCTGCAGAAATCTGAGAAAACAGAACATAAACCCTGTGAAGCAAGGTTCTTATTTAAATTCATGTTTAGTTCATTATTCATATAGCACAAGGTCTTAAGTCTGTGATACACATTTTAAAAGATAATTTTAAACAAAAACGAAAACGAAACAACGTAAGTCACCACAATAGAATCTGAGTATTATGGAGATGAAGCAAGTAACCAGTTCAGACTGCAATACTTCCAATAACCAAAAGTGTAGATATTGTAATGATTCCCAGTGTGAAAATGTCCTTCTGCAGGTCAGAAATCAGCATATAGAGCCAATGAGAAGATTACATCATTCTCTGTATAATGAGAATTTAAATACTACATATATACTGTTCGTTGGAAATGATGGTGTTCAAAATTCTATCAGTTCATTCTGTGCAATGGGAATAATGGCTCTTGGCAAAGCTGTCTGAAATTGGAGTTCCATGCATCCTTAATAATATGTATTAAATGAGTTAATTAAAAATCATAATCTTAGAAAAGAATGGCTAATGATATTTTCAGAGGTGATACTGCAGAATTATTACAAGCAAATTGAATTTTTTCCGTTTATGCTGCCTCTAAAGTGAGGGTAATACTTCTCAGAGTTATCTTTGCTCTCCTACCCATGACATCTTCTATAAGACTAGATCTGATAAACTGGAGGGAAGGTGGGTGAGAAGGGGAAGTTGGATACTACTGATTCAACCAATTGGAAATGAGTGGAATGGTGGTGAAGGTGTTAGAGACCCAGTTTAACTTCACTAGGTGACTTTGTGTCCATCACACACACACTCTTCTCTACAGATAGAGAAAAATTGAAGGAGGGAGTTCTGTGGATGCTACCTTAGGCTCCTGGAGGAATGGCAATATATAAACTAAACAAATAATAAGGACAGGATGGAGTCAGAGGCTGATTAGAGTATACCCAGACTTATGCAATACTTATGCAAGAACCCTTCTGTGTCCTTGAAAAGCTGCTGTGTGCAAAAGATTTATGAAAAGGCATGTTATATTTTGACTTCTAGAGACGGAAACAAATATTTTTTCGTTTGAATTCAAAGAAATCACTACAAATACTGAAAGCTGTTAAAGTGCGGAAAATGGCAAAGACAATGGTCGTGAAGAAACTGATGAAGAGCTGTATGAAAGGCAAAACTCTAGTGAGTCACAATAAAACAAAAGAAGAGAAAACTTGAAGAAGTTGTTCATCAAGTATTTATATCCTTATTGTGTATTGATTACATATTACAGCTCTCTCCTTTTTCATTTTTATATCCTTCTTGTCAGTCTAATCTTCTTTTGGGAGGTCATCAAATTCAGTGTCATTTTCCTTTTGTATAATTAAGAGTTGCATGATGTCTTTTATGCCTACGTGTATTATGCAACTTACATATGTCTCCTGAATTTTTTCATTTGCATGATATTTATGTTTGTTAAACAAAGCCATATTGCCCTACATTCCTCAACAATTGTCTAGGATAACTCACATATTCAGTAACAAACACAAACAATTTACATTGTTACAGTAACAATGTAAACCAGAAAGATAGAAGTGTCAGCGAAGGTAAGCCCTGCTATCGTTAACATTTTTGTTTTTAATGTGTGTAGTTTTTATAGACTGAGTTTGATTTCTGCCATGCCAAATAATACTATTTAAAGAAGATAAGCTTGAAGCCTACAGTGGTGGAAGGCCATGAAAGGGAACAGATTTGGAAGACATGTTGTAGAGATGACCAATGTTTCATTTTGAAGAAGGGTATGTCACTTGTCTTCTTTTCTCTGTCCAAATGCCTGTACATGCACATACATGTTCTCATTGAAAGAAAGAGAATAGTACCTACCAGTCATAATAATAATAATAATAGTCATAATAATAGTCATACTTGAACATGAGAAAACTTTAAGAAGTCTTTCATCAAATATTATATCCTTATTGTGTGTTGATTACATATTACAGCTATCTCCTTTTTCATGTTTATATCCTTTTTGTCAGTCTAATCTTTTAGGAGGTCATCAAATTATCCAAAAGGATAATCCAAATTTTCCTGTTGGATAATTAAGGGTTTCCTACCCTATTCTCCAAATCCAATGCATTTGTATCTCCCTGATGCAAAATCCAAATCCAATGCATTTGTATCTCCCTGATGCAAAAAAGAGAGTGCATGTATGCTTTTAAAAGCAGAGTAAGGTCAGCCAAACTGTTGCCAATTTTCTCATGCTTAAGAAATGGTCAAAATAGCCATCCTCATTCTGACATCATTGACTGGAATGGCAAAAAAGGAAGGGGCCATTTCAATCTAGGCCTAATGTTAGATGTGCCTGCAGGGCTTTCTTGAGCAGTTCTGTTTTCTTTTAAGTTCATCCTGAAGCTTGAAAGACAGATGATAGAGCATCTGCCTAAACAGCCTGTGCCAGCTCTGTCCTTTCTATTTGACTGACACATCAGAACACCCAAAATCTAACTACATAAGTTTGGAAAGCGTTATGAAGCAGTCGGTAAGAAAAGGACCCAGAGGACTTGGACTGAACATTTGAAATTCCCCCAAGAAACCTAATGAAAGGAATATCAGAAAAAGAAAAGCTTTAAAATATTTTAAACAGTCCTTCCCATCCATGCTCACAGTGCCAATCTTAAGAACCTGCTGATAAAGAACAGTTAAGGATAATGCCTACTAGCAACCAGGAATCACCAGCTGGTACGGTCTGTAACTCAGAAGATAACCTCTGGTGGATTTATTATGCACATCAATAGAGTTCATTTAAATGCACATTTACTACTGTAATAATAATATGAGTTACAAATTCAAAGAGACAAATATAATGCGGCTAGACTTAGAATGTTTGCATAA
Organism: Candoia aspera; assembly: GCF_035149785.1. NCBI lineage: Eukaryota > Metazoa > Chordata > Lepidosauria > Squamata > Candoiidae > Candoia > Candoia aspera. The sequence continues at coordinate 168,912,074 of NC_086155.1, forward strand.
TTGAAAGGTAAAATATCAAAATAACATGGAACACAAAAGGTCAGAGATTCCTTCATTTTTGAATTCATGCAAGTAATTACTCTAAGTATGTACAATTCTCTTCTGGCTCCTCTACACAGATATGTTCAGATCAACCTTGTATTCATTTGATTACATTCAGGCCAGATATTTATAGCCCTGAGATTTCAAAAATACTCAGATGATGTCATAGGCAGTTGGGAGCTTGGTCTAGAAACTCTGCAATGCGTTTAGTGCTTTAAACTCTTATATATAAAAAACAGAATTTTAATACAGGTATCCTGAAATATGAGGACATAAAGAGTGCTGTAACATCAAATGAAACCATAATTTTATCTTCTATTTTTAGGCCTCTGATTTTCTGGAGGCATTATAGTGGGGAGTCGATGTAGTATATATAAATCAAAGTATATCTTGTAGAGATGGGCAACTTTGCTTATGAATTCGGAAGGCAATGTTTTGGGGCTGTTTTTTTCAATACCATATAGGCTACTGTCTCATTTTTACAATATGAGAAAGGTGCACTTAGAGAAGAAATATCTGGTGGCTAAGGAAAAACAGAATACTACCAAGCTTGCATACAGCTGAGATTTAAATAATGTCTAAAAATAATATCTCAAAACTCATGCCCACAAAGTATCTGCATACAAAATGCATGGTTAATTAATATATTTTGCAATAGAACCACTTAAATGCAACAGAATCACCAACTCAGGTAATCAAATTCATTATAATTAACTGACTGGAAAAATGTCAAGATTCACAACCATAATGATTTAACTCTTGTGGCTGTATGTGGATAATGGCATACTACTAAATATATGAACTTGTTTTTAAGTCAAGTTAAACCTACTTCTTTAAAAAAAAAAAAAAAGGAAAAAAGCTAAAGAAATCAATGGCTATTTTAAGAATCTTGGGTCTCCAGTGTAGTGCTGTAGATATCAACGTGAATGCAGATATCCCCTGTGGAGTTTTCTAAGCTTTGTGTCCCATTTGATTTTATTTAGTTTTCTTCCTAAAATTCTTCCAATTGTAAAAAGTACGTTCTGTAATGAAAACAACAGGTTCAAATCGTATCTTTATTTATAAGACACATGTCTAATAGGGGATTTTAGATAATAATTTTTAAAAGTTATTTGTTTGGAAGTAGACCCACTTACCAGAAATAGAGAAGGGCTATTTGAGTCGACTGAGTTGGCAAAGAGTATTTGGGAAGGGCTGAATGGCAATGTTACCTATTCATCCTCTGGTAAGTGGCTGTGTTGTGATTAGTCAAGCCTTTCATGGCAACAACTTTTGACAGTGCCCATAGAATGTTCTCAAAACTTTAAACATTCCCACAGGCCTCAAAGGGCTTAAGTTAAAACCCACCCACCGCCCAACTCAATATTCAAAGTGGATTTTTCTGGCAGTTAATATTCTCACAGTAAAAAAAAACGAACTAATCTAAGAAACCTGAGACACTTTATGTCTGCAACAGTTTGAACGTTTTCATACTTACACAGACTTTACCTGGTGAAAGCCTTCTGGATTTGTTTTCAAGCTGAACTTGGAAAACCAGATAATTTCTTAGCATATTCTATCAACCAAGCCTAAGGTAGATTGTGATTGTGCAGTTTATTACTTGGATATGGGGAAGCTGGGGAGGACTGCAGAGAACGGAGAATAGTCTGCAAATCCTTCTTTCTAAAACCTGATTGGAGAGTACGATGTCTGAGAGAAGTAGAAATAGCTTTGATCACAGCTGCCAGGGAAGTAGCATTTCTTTCCCTAAGCCTATAATAATTTTTTTCCACTCTATTTCATTGTTGGATTTAAGCTACATACAGATTCAAGGAGGCCTGTCACCCTTTAATAGGCTGCTTTTTTGGAAAGCGAAGGAGAAAAAATATTTTACTCACATTCAAGGAGAAGGGAGCAATTTACAATCTACAGCAGCATAGCAAGGCGCTGTTCCCATACACAGGAAATGAAGGAGAAAGCAGTGTTATTAAGTTAAAAAAGAGGAGATTGTGATTTTCAAAACTGTTTTGGGGACAGACTTAGAAAATGGAAAGTGGCAGATAGATCAATGTGGATAGAGTTTTAGATTTAAATAGCTCTTCGCTTCATTCCTGCCTATGAAATGTCTGGGGCACAGTATTCTGCTTGTGGGACACTTAAAATGGATCCTGGACTGGAAATCATCCCACACCCCATGTTTGTAATTTTTGTTTATTTTTTTGATTGATTCTACTTTGCAAGAAAATCCTATTTTCTTACACTAGTGCTGCTTCAGTACCTTATATATCTCTCTTCATGGAATAAACTCAGTCAAATCAAGGAGCCATAAAATGCAGTATCACTAAAGTCCTCCCACAAAATCCATATTATCCATGAAGCTTTTGAATAAAACCTAGTTCCCATGCCCTACTAAACCTGTGAAAATGAACACAGGCACACAGTCATTCCTCATTTATCCTTGTTGCTATGTCCTCCCTTGGTTATTCACTCTATATCAAATTGTGAGGTGTTGTGTGCTGGGTGGGGCAAAACCTATAATTCTGTAGCTTCTAAGGTATTGCATAATAAAAAGTTAATATTCATAATAAGATTACACTATAACATGCCATCAGTCAGTCAGTTTATTACAGTCTTAGACCATTACAAGCCAATATAATATGCTTGCCAAGGCTGCCCACAACATTGCATCACCAGCCTATTTATCTTGCAAGATGATTTACATGTTAAATAAAATGACGGATAGCTATAATTCACAGTGATAATTTGGTAACGCTCTGCTACTTAAGAAAGGAACACACCAGTTGCAAATGTGTTTGCCCCCTTTGAAAAATTAATTAAATATATGTGGTGCCCAATTATTATATTTCCTATCTCAATCCATCTGTCCTGGGACATCTAAATGAGAGGGAGAAAAGAGTCTGGAATGATTTACTGAGAAACAGTCTTATAGGTTTTCTTTATTAATGCTTTAAAAAAAAAAAGCTTGACTCAGCCTGATCATAAGTCTGATTCCTTACGCATCAAGGAGTAAATTAAAATTGATACTAACAAAATTGGCAGTTAAAACCCAGGTATCCGAAAGTTCCTGATAGAATCTACTATCTGGCCCAGGACTTCCTTGGGTACATATACTTGCAATCATGGTAAAACCACTAACAAAGATTTCTCCTGACCATCTCCTTACCTGAGTTTGTTACATAATGTTACAGAGAGTCCCTCCAACAGTAAACCGTTAGCATTATTACTGTATAACACAAAGAGTGGCTGCTTCTTCCTTCCATCCTGGGCCCCTGGCCTCCATTTCTCCAAGGATCCTCTTTTCTGTTCTTCCTTTGCTTAAAAGTAAATAAGAGGCCTCATGATGGCAATAGCAACTAAGGCAACTGTGTGTGTGCATGTGTATATGGATTTTTTTTAAAAAAAATGTGTGCACAGGGACATGTTAGAAAGCAGTCTCTGTCTCTGTCTACCTATCACCTTTCTACCTATTCATCCATCTATCCATCCATCTATCACACAAACAGTTAAAGCCAGCACAAAGGCAGAAATACTTTTGGTATAGCTAGATAATCTTTATCTCACTAGGAAAAGCAAAGTGAAGACTTAACAACACACAAAATAAAAATGTTTCAGCTGCGAGCATCTGATGGATGTGTAAAGGGCTACCAGAAGGGAGATGTCAAAAGTAAGATGACCACAAGATGACAGCAGAGGAATAGAGTTGTCTGTATCTCTTTCCTGTCATCTAGTGGTCATCCAAATTTTCATAGCCCAGTACTACTAACACAACCTTAAATAAAAGTTAAGGAATTTATATTTTGCACAAATCTGAAATGACATATCAAGAGGCTATATAAAATGGAATCCTAAATTAAGAATTAGGATTAATTTAAGAATGTAATATGAGAAGTCATTCTAAAATTAATCCAAATTCTTAATTTAGGATTCCATTTTATATAGCCTCTTGATATGTCACCAGAAATAGTTTCTGATTGCTAAATATGGAGGGTAAGAAGTTCTGTTACACTGCTTTATTCCCTGTTTTAGCCCAGAAATTGGGCGACCTTGGAAGATGTGGTCTCACATTATTTTGAAATTCTGCACTTCTTCAGAATTCTCTTTTTCTTATTGCTTTTAGTGATTCATCTTACATGAAAGAGGTCCGGATGGGTTAGAATCCATTTATGAAAACCTCTCACTCTTCCTAAACAATCTGCATACTAAAGAGAGAGCATAAATCATCTGAAGCTGCATACTTTTTAGATACTTTGAAGTCCACTGTAGATTGTTTTGTGAACACCGTATATGAGTATGGTCCCATCTCTCAGCTGGAGACTGAAATTTATTCCTTTCTTGCTCTATGATTCTTTGAAATGTTAAGTAAGAGTTATAACAGGCAGCAGCATTAGTGACTATTGAAGGACATTTGACAGAACACACAATTCATTTTGGCTTTTTTTGGATTCATAAGCTTTCCATCTCATACTTCATTTTTAGATGAAATATGTTAGACAATATAAAACAAACACTCCTCACCCTCATAATCACACTCCCATGGCTCCAGACTGGTCAAAGACATCAAGCCATCTAAGCAGTGCCATCCACCCTCTTCCCATATGAATGTGTAGAGCTATAGGCCAACCAAGTCATTTTGGCACTTCATTGATTCCCCAGCAATAGACACATGATGATTAATGTCACCAAACATCTGCTGCTTGGGGATGTGTTTTACTCTGTCCAGTGATAGGGTTGGCAACTCACAATCTCTCAGTGCTGCTTCTCTCTACCCATACAAGTTGTACATACAGAATATAGGATGTATCTATCCAAAACCTATAAAATTTCAACATAGAAATCATATGGAGACAGACTGTATATGAAGGAATTTAAGTTTATTGATTTTTCTGAGTTTTACAGAAGAGCTTATTAATATATGGAGGTCAGAAGAAATCAATGAACACAGTTCTAGCCATCCATTAGGAGTCTGATTATCACTAAATCAATCTGAATACTTTAACTGAAAAAATATGGGTTGTAAAATGCCAATACACACACACACATACATACATACTTACATTATAATAAATGCCACTTTATTTATTGTCCCACCTTTATTATTTTTATAAATAACTCAAGGCGTACCTAATACGCCTTCCTCCTCCTATTTTCCCCACGACAACAACCCTGTGAGGTGGGTTGGGCTTAGAGAGAGTGACCGGCCCAAGGTCACCCAGCCGGCTTTCATGCCTAAGGTGGGACTAGAACTCACAGACTCCTGGTTTTTAGCCCAGCACCTTCATCACTTTAATAACTTTTAAAATAACATTTTAATAACTTTTTGTAAAAAATAGCATGGTTAATATGGCTAAATTTTTCTGCTGAAAAGGTCAAATCTAATCTAAAAATTAAAGTAAAGCTATGTGAATGAAATCAAATTCAAGCACACTTTATGTTATATCAGTATACCCTAGCTACATAATAACTACTATGGATACATCATACAAAGCAAGTATGTGGTACCACAGACATACAAATATGAGAGAAGGGTGAAGAGCTGGTTTTTGAATTTGCATTTAATAGGGCATCAAGGTACTTAATGAAATATCAACAAAAAGCGTTTTCGTAAGAGCTTAGGATGAAAAGAAAGTGAAGTGATTACGGCAATGGAAAAATAAATGCCGATTTCCAGTGTTCTTAGCAAACAAAATGCATAAGCTTTAGGAAATAATGTAGCATTACATGACACATGAATGTTTCAGTTTTTGGAATTGCAGGTTACTGTTGCAAATGCTATTCTTGGGTTGGCAGGGTTTATTTTTGTTTTGTTTTTTGTTTTGTTTTCACCATGAGGCATTAAAGTGAAACAAGCTAACTACATTGTCTTTCCTGACTGTAAATGTTCTAAATATGCACTTGATTGGATGGAATTGCAAATATGTCATGGGTTCAGAGGTTTGTTGGACCTATGTAGCATTCTGAACACCAAACTGCTTGATCCACATGCTTATCTAAATTATTTATTAAATTTTTATCATGCTTTTCCCACCAGATGTAAAGGTCACAGTGACTAGTAATTGTTTGTGGACCACATCATCATTCATCTGATCAGTTTGTGACTAGATATTTGCTATACTGTGTTGCCTAAATGCATCTCTTGTTCCTGTAGATCAGCTTTCCCCAGTCTCCTGTTGTCAGCCTTGTGTGGTAGTCCAGACCCAGAGGTACTAGCTTTACTTTATCCTAAGGTTACATTAACAGAAGCTTGCAAGTCTGAAAGTACATTTCCCCCATTGCCTTTAGAGCCCAAGAAACTAGGGAGGGTCTCTTCTGAGACATTTGCCATATCCTCATTCCTTCTGCAGGCTAAGTTGCCTCTTATCCGACTGTTGCCCTGGCTGCAGCTCTTCCTCCTGTCTCCCAAGATCATTCCTGCATACTGTTACACCTGTCTTGCAAAGGTATTGGGACTGATGCCCCAGAATTCTCAGGTAGTATGGCCAAAATTTATTATACAGGTAGTCCTTGCCTAACAACGATAACTGGGATGGGAATTTCCATCTCTAAGCAATGCGCTCATAAAATACAACATCTCATGACTGTGCTGCTTAGTGACAACACTTCCAGTTGCCATCATTAAGAGAATCCTACACTGTCATTAAGTGTGACATCATGTGGTCGCCATTTGTCACCTCCTGCCAGCTTCCCCATTGAATTTGCTTTTCAGAAGCTCGCAGGGAAGTTTGCAAATGTGGGGATGCTATGATGGCTGCAACTACAAGGATTGGTCATAAGTACCACTCATTCAATGCTGTCATAACTTTGAATGGTTGCTGAATGACCAGCCGTTAAATGAGAACTACCTGTATGTCTTTTTCTCTTCTATCATCTATTAGGGGAAAAAAAAAACATTGTCAATAAACATACCATATACTGACATTTATGCATGACAGAATACCTGTGAGCAACTATGTTTAAGAGAGATCTTTCTTCCTACAAGCTTTGATGTATAGGAAATCTGATAGTCCAGAGTGTGGTTTGGGAAAATGAAATACATAAAATCACACACTGTCTCCCTGAATAAGGTTATTAAGAATGATTTGGGTTGGAGAATGTATGCCCTCCCTCCCTCCCTCCTCAGAGTAGCCTAGGGGTCACAGATTGCCCACCCTTCCCCTACGCCTAAGTAAACTTTCCAGTATGAACAAAAAGGCAATATTTTGCAACCTGTCCTATTCTACTACAATGGGTCATTTCAGAAAAAATAAATAAAAGTAAGAGTTTGGCATAGTAATGAGTAACTGAAACATTGCTAATTATGATGAACATTTCCTCAAATGTACCTTTGCAAGACAGGTGTAACGGTATGCAGGAATATCCTCAAATATTTTAAGAACTGAAGTTTTATTCTCAAATTGCTCTTTATCTATGTTCTGCTGACTTCTGACTTCAGATGTTATTTTAACATCTGAACATTGTAGATTTTTCTTTTTCTCCTGTAGGCAAGTATTCCATCTTGTAGAAAGCAATGTTCTGATGGCATCAGCATGTTTTTCTAGTAGCAAAGGTCACATTCTCCATTTCAAACAAGACCTGGGTAACAAAAAAACAAACATGAGAAGGAGAAAAACCCTTGTCTTACTTTGAAATCTGAGGGAACTTAGACTTTGTAATTTCTTTTATCAGCCAGATAACTTAGTAAAATGAATCTTATTGACTCTTTTTTGCTTTTGATCATCCAGTTGTTTCTGCTGCTTTGAAGTGCAAATGTAATTCTTAGTCTTTCTCTTCTTTCCACTCCCCCAGATCCATTCCATCGTTATCTTTGCACTGATCTTTTTTGCTTGCTAATTTGTGAATATGTGTGTATATACACATAATCACCCTTTACACAAATGCTCATACTTGTTTGGGGGCAATCCTTATACCAATGGTACAATTTAAGACAATAATGATTTTGTTTACTTGGACATAGGATTTGTAAGTTTTATGACAAATTTTGCTTTCATACTTAACAATATGATATCAGGCTGCTTCCAGACTCAAGGTTCAAATATATTACTTTGCCATTCCAAGGTACAATTAGAATTGAACTGACCATACACACTTCTGGGTCCAGTTGTTTGTTTGTGTTGCTTTTTCTGGTGAATCATAAGCATCTTGCTATGTGAAAAAAGAAAGAGTGTAATGTGACATATTATTGTTGCTGTTCATCTTAGCATTTGTCTAGACTGGTTGCAGGATCTGCTGTTTTTTGCACTAATGTGTGATGCATCAAGGAATTCTATTTATCTTTCGGTTGCTGAGTCTGACACTGGTTAGGGCTGAAAGGAAGTGACTGGCCCAGGATCACCCAGCTGGCTTCTCTGCTTAAGGGAGGACTAGAACCTGGATCACCCTGTGCCTAGTCCAGCACCTTAACCACTATACCATACTGGCTCTCTATGTGTCAAGATATATATATATTTATTGTAATATTATGATTTCACAAATAGCTGAACAACTTCACAACTTCACATACACCCAGACTTCCTTTCAGGTTAATTTTTCACAACAATCCTAAGGCCATTTTGCTTATTTCTCTACTGTTCTCTGCCTGAAGCAACCCAGGGAACTACTTTTGTAACAATAGATCTCTGTATTGGTAAATCAGCATAGATCATGGTCCTTGCATAAAGATATGCTTTCCAGAAAGAGAAAAAATCTCTCTCTCTCTCTCTCTCTCTCTCTGTGTGTGTGAAAGTGAGTAGGTAGAATGTAATGACCAAGACAGTCAAAGTCCCTTTTTTCCACAAACTCCTTCATGCACAAATAATTTCCTAAAATTCTTAACTCAGCCTGTGAACAGAATAATGAGAATGAGATATTTTAACAAAATGGTACAACTAGAATGGGACAGAGTAGGTCTATCTATCTGATCCACATGATGAAATCATTCTGAAAGTTACCAGGTTTCTTTTGTGTGCAGGTTGCACTCATCAGGTATTGGTGAGAAAATGAACAGTGTAGTCTGAATTTTGTTCATACAATAGAACATATTTACTTCTTGGGCTTTATATACAGTATGGTTAAGGACCAAAATAAAAATTGATTTCATCTGGTTTCAGTAACTGGTGTGTCCCCCTTGGGCAGTATTAACTGTAACTAAATGTTTCCGATAACTATTGATCAGTCATACACATCGGCTTGGAGGAATTTTAGCCCATTCCTCCTTAAAGAACAGCTTCAACTCAGGGATGTTGGTGGGTTTCCTCACATGAACTGCCCACTTCAGGTCCTTTTATAACCTTTCAATAGGATTAAGGTCAGAACTTTGACTTGGCCATTCCAAAACAACTTTCTTCTGCTTTAACCATTCTTTGGTTTGGGTTCACAAACTTTTAAGCACCACTTAATTGTTACATTTGATGTTTGGGAGTAGGCTTATAAAAGAGATATTTAAAATAATAAATGGCACACAGCTAAAGGAATAGAGACAGCGTTACATAGTTTAGGGCCCTGCAGTCTAAGGTGGGGGGAATGATAATTGAGACATTAGTAAGCCTACTGCATTTTCAAGCAAACTGGAATAAAGATCAGTGGCTCTATCCAGGCAAAGCTGGGAGGTATGAGCTTTACCTGTCTTCAAAACAGGGAGTGAATTTTAATGCCAAGGGAGAGCATGATTTTAATCATCTGGTAGGCATCAAATTGGAAAAGCTGTCTTTTTTATTAAAAAGAATCTACAGAATGAATATTTTAATTTATATATGACAGAACTATCGACACAAAATATTTTCCCTCCTATACTATTTTTTGTTTTCCCTCTAGCTCTTCACAGTTTATTAGAAAAACCTCTTTTTCTCCTGAAGGTTTTAAACTATGCTCAAATGCATCCTATATAATTTATTTCTCTGCCACTTTTCATCTTTTTTAAAAAATTCTATTATTATGACCTACTTTTTATTAATCATTCTGCTGGCCCATGGAGAAGGTAACTTCATGGAAAAACTGTGATGCCCTTCACGGTTTTATTACTCCTTCAGACATCTGAGCACAGTCTGTGCCATAGGAATTGACAGTTTATTAAGGTATCCTTGATGTCTCAAGTCAAAATATTACACAAATGCAGTTTTGCATCTGGTCAACACTCTGTGTGGCTCAGTGCCTCACAAAATGAGATGAGTTTACATTGCCAGTTTTTTTTTTCTTTTCCCAAATAAATAAATAAACAAACCAGACAAAAGTCTTGAAGCAAATTTGCTGCACCTTAGCTTTAACAACTACAGTAGATATAATCGCATGTCTTTCTAATACTCAGGTTATGAATCTGAATGTTGTCCACTAGACAGAAAACTCTTTCAGCTGAACAATTTTTAATTCTTAGACAACAAACCTACTAGGTATGCATTCTTCCTTACAATGCTGATCTGTACTGCTGTGTATTTTTAATTTAAATATAGCTGTGATTTCAATATTTGACAACCAGCAGAAGGAACTGAATAACACTATGAAATAATTTTATATGCAGAAGCAAATGTGCAGAAATGTCTCAGGAATCGCAGGTCTTCTGCCCATATTCAAGATGTACTGTAAAAATTTCAGGCATTGACACTGTAACATTCAGAATGTCTGGTGAAATAGATGCTATTCTGAAATTCTGATACCAATGATTTGCAGAAAGCAGCTGATGACTTGCTGCACCTACAATATTTTTGCCCATCTTTCAAAGAATACAGCATCGCTGTCCTGGATGTTGAGATGCAAGGCACCAAGGTAAACCATAAAATAACCCCCACACTGTAAGGCATCAGAAATGTTGACCTCAATGGTGCTAAAGTACATCTGACCCCAGACTTTGTCACTTTGTCCTTCAGCTATAATATTTAGGCTGGACTTGTGCCATTAGGTCAAAGACACCATTCACATGTATTCACAGTATGCCAGCACATTCATGGTTAGCATAAAATAATGTTTTGCCTGCTTCCTCACTCAAAACTCTTTCCTCTTCCTGAGATTGATATATTACTCCTTTATTATTTGAATCCTTAGGCAAGTGGTCCTTGAAAAATTTCATCAAGTAATCTTCATCCATCTATCTAAGCCTAGAACAGCCAATAGAGCAGGTTCATTTTTGAATGCTGCTATGCAAATAAGCAAAGGTCATATCTTATTTCAGAAAAGAATGCTCCTAGATTCTTACAGTGGTACTGTAAGATACTTTATCTATAATTTCAGGTTAAGTCAGGATCACTTTTTTAAAGATGTGAGTTAGAAATACATATAGTGCCATCAAGCATCTCTTAGAATCTAGTGTAGAATCCACCCAATAAAGTGGGGAATAGCAGTAGATCAATACACCAAGATAAGCAGCCAAGAATAATCTGATACTAGATTACTGAATAAATCCAGAAAATAAAATGTCATAGGAATACTTGTTGCCATCTATCATTCTCTGCTAAGGTACATGATCAATTATCGACTGACCGTCATGGGCAACAGTATTTTAGACTTTCAAGTGTTGGAGAACATACCTGTCCTCTTTTATTCAAATTTCCAAATCAAAAGAAGGTTGTGGAGTTCTTGGAGCTCTCTGAGCTTGATTGTTTGCTTGCAGACATTTCATTACCCAACTAGGTAACATCATCAGTGTGAGTGCCAAGCTCAGGCTTGCACTGATGATGTTACCTAGTCAGGTAATGCAACATCTGCAAGCAAACAACCAAGCTCAGAGAGCACCATGAACTCTAGTTCAACCCTGAGCTACAGCTATTCTCTTCCATTCCAAAGAAGGTTATTGCCAGGAACAGCAGGCCATATAACAAACATAAGCAGTAAACATGAAGATGTATATTTTCTTATTCTATAATGTGTTACTATTATAAAATGCAAACAGAGTATTGTTTGGTGATATTAGCATGGAAGATTTTTGTTTTTGTTTTCCTAAACCCTGAACAGACTACACCTGAATGTGAAGAAGACGAAAATACTCACAAATGGACCAATAAACAATGTCACAATAAATGGAGAAGAAATTGAAGTTGTTGACAATTTCATTCTACTTGGATCAACAATCAATGCCAAGGGAAGTAGTAATCAGGCACAATTTTATCAGTCTCTTCATCACCCAAAATAATATATGCTGTTCCCTGGCCATATTCTTCTGTGTAGTACAATCAGATCCATCTTTACACAAAAAATTAGATGAACAGAAATCTGACATCTGACATGGCAAATTTCTAGAACAAATGAGAAAAAAAAATCTGCTTTGTGGGAGATTTGTGAGATTTCCTCTGAAATCTCCCATTTTATAACACAGGAGTTTCAGAGGAATCCATCATGCAACCACTGAATTGAAAATAATCAAGAAGTTGGATTTAATAAGTCATGGTACAAGAAACCATGCCTTAGCACTTTGTATGAATCAGGTCATAGTCTGTAGGTGTATCTTGAAAAAAAAAGTTTCTAAAGTGCTATTGTTAGGCTTTTCACACAGTGTTACTATTTGCATTCTAATTTCCGTAGTAAACTTAACTAGAAAAATACTGATTTTCATGGTAAATATGCCCCAAACAGAGAATACTACACTCAGTCAATATTTTCTCAGATTATGTTACTATTAACAAAATTATATTGAACTGCACAGCCTTCATATTTTTTTCTTGCTTAACCATCATTAAAGTGCCATAAATTATTTCCAGGGACAACAGAGTCTGCCGGGAAGATAATCAATAGGACAATCCATCAAACCTTTAGAAAACTGAATTTGGTTTAAGGGGGGGGTTGTTATTTGTTTTATTTTGTTTAACAAGCAAAGAATGGAACATGAGTGCTTTGAGTTGTACAGCTTCTCTTTGCGAAGTCACTGAGACCATGGCCAGTTATAAAAACTATTGAGAACTGTAGATATACTTCTTGAAACCAATAAACCTGATCCTGAGGTCACTTTTTCAGACTCTGTCCGATGCTGAGATCATCAGGAAAGGCCCTGCTACATGTATCTAGAATTGCAGAGCCTTTTTTTGTACTTCTTTGTGATGCTGCCTACACTTAGGAATGCTTTCTCCAGCAAAGTTCATAAGGCGTTCAATGTTGCATCTTTAAGTGTGTTTTTTAAAAACATTTTTAAGATTTAGTTTTTTTTAAAAGTCAGAGCTTCTCCATAGGTTTCTGTCTCTGCTGTTGTTTCCTTTCTCCTCTCCTTTTTATTGAACACAGTTTTATATTTTAAGCTGTTGCTATTTATTTTGCATTTTATATATGTAAACTACTTTGAGATATTTGGCATAGGAAGTATGCCATAAGTATAGATAATGATGATGATGATGATGATGATACCACTTAACCAATCTGATAGTTATTAGGTAGGGAAGCACTGATCTAATTACTGTATCTGTTTATCTGATCAGGTAAGCTCCCATTAGAACAAAAATTCCCAGTACTTGTTTCCTCTTATTTAATCAAATTTTGCCACCACCCATCTCCCCCCCAGGGAGGGACTCTTTGGCTTTTTATAACCAATTAATGGATAGAATCTGGTAACTTTCCATCCACTGATAGAAGACTTATTTCAACAAAATGAGAACAAGTGAATTTTTCAGAGATTCTTCTCTAGGCTTCCTTAGTATCTTTTCCAGAAGACAAGTCTAGAGAAGATTTGCCAGAGATTATGGGACCCATAGAGGGAAGGGGGAATAACTGTTTTGCAAATGGCTCCTATGCACATGGAATAAGTCTTCCAATTGGTCTGAAGATGGAAAACTTCTGTATGTGGAGAAGAATGTGGGAGTCAATGGCTGAAGGCAAGGTTTAGCAAAAAAAAAAAAAAGGGCTTTCAGAAAGGAGAATTTGATCTACTAGCAGTTGCTTTGAAGATGGAAAAGCAACTGATCCTATATGCCCCATATGCCTGTTCTAGTTTATCTCCAGGATATTATATTTAGAAAGTAATGGTAAAGTACATAGAGACCCAGTTTGGTGTAGTGGTTAAGGCATCAGGATAGAAACCAGGAAACTGTGAGTTCTAGTCCCACCTTAGGCACAAAGCCAGCTGGGTGACATTGGGCCAGTCATTTTCTCTCAGCCCTAGGAACAGGCAATGGCAAACCACTTCTGAAAAACCTTGCCAAGAAAACTGCAGGGACTTGTCCAGACAGTCTCGGAGAAACAGACATAATTGAACAGATTAAAACAACAACAACATTACAACAGATAATTGTAGAAATTTTCTCTCTTTGCATATCTTATTTTTGTTTATATTAGAAAGATTCCCCCTTTGTGCAAGATCAGATCAATTAAAAAAAACTTTGTTAAAAAGCAAGTGAGAACCCATATGCAGCTGAACAACAGCAAGTACCCTGATCATGAATAAGTTGTGAAGGTTCAGATACTAGACAGTAATATTCCATAATCATTAACATTATTGTCCTGCATAGCAAAATTGTAACAACTCAACACTTCTATTCAGTCCGTTCACAACTGAATTATGAGACATTCTGAATTTATAGCCAACCAATTTGCACAGCAAGCTTTCATCAGACAGGGCAGCTTCTACTATTGATGCATGCTCATTTCATGCTGAATTGCACCCATTATTCAGTTTCAAATATTGTCATTCTTTCCTGTCTCAGACTTACGGTCCAGCTATCACTGACAGAAGAATGGCTCAGTGCAATGACAAGAATATTTAGCTTTTTGCCAAAGTTATTGATTGTTTCACATGGATTGTGTACTTTCCTAGACATCTTTGTGAATACTTCTCAGAATCATGGGTTTCCTGAGGCTTCAATCAGACTACTGTCACATATATTATAGGCAGAACTACTCATCTATTCTGATCTGATTCTCCAGCCAAACCAAGCATCTATTCTCCATATTGTGAATGGATCAAACATGTGCAATGGACAGAAGGAACTGTGGTAGCAGGGATGGTTTCCAATACTCTGGGCTTCCTGGCATTTCCTATGCAAATAATCTGGAGCATCATGCTGTTGCCTAGTCAGCATAATGTTTTTCCCTGTTCCCACTGCAAAGCTCAGCAGTAGCCATTTATTTGTTTTAATGTTGCAAAGCTAATGGTAGGGGGGAAAAGGATGAAACAAAGCCATTTTAGAGTCCCACAGGCTTTGAATCAACAATATTTCTGCAAGCATTCTGACATTGATTTTCTTATCAATTACTCATTGGCTTATGAATCCTTGCCTATTGTTTGTTTATTTATTTACTTATTTGAATGTATTATTATCATTATCATTATCGTTATTATTAAACAAATTTATAAGGCTGCCCAACTCACACACGGTGACTCCAGGTGTTATTGGTTGCGCAACTCCAGCCATGGTTAAAGAAAGGCATGGTTGCACAAAAGAGAAATTCTGAAAAATACAGACTGATCCTGGCAAATACTGTCAGATTGTGATGATCTTTCCCATTAGATGATTAATAAGTACTGGATAATAGGGCTGTGCAAAACCTGAAAAGGGACTCTTTGCAAAGTGTATTGGTACAAGCAAAGTACCCTTCCTTAAAACGTTAAAGCATCTGAATCCTTTGGAAATATCTCACAGCTGCTGCTGTTCCAAGTTGTCTGCACATTGACCTTTGCTTCATTGGCAAGAAGTTCACGGGCATAAAGAGATCTGGGAATAACCTTCAAAATAGCTACTTCAAGCTTTGAGGAGGGGTGATATAAAGCTAACATTTTTTGTGAAGCATCTTTTTGGAAGGATACCATTATTTTATTGGCTACAGTAAGTCTTAAACTCTAAGACAAGGATGGGGGTGCACTTTTGATATTGCTGAATGACAAGACCCAGCAGTCCCAGCCATAAGAATGTAGTGGGCTATAGTTCACTAACATTTGTAGGAATGAACATTTCCCACCTCAGATCCCTTAGAATTTTTGCTTGTTTTTCTCATCAGATCTCATCAGTATTTTTTCAGTATTTTTTCAGAGGACAGCAAAGTAGCCACACACATTTTTATGAAAGATGTGTTGGGTTCTAAAGCAGCAATGTAGTTACCAATCTACATGCAAGCCTGGTTCCATGATGTAATGGATTTGTTCCATTTTTTTACCAGGATGGTGCAAAGGAAAATACCAATATCAAGTGTAATCTTTGTTTACAAGAAGTCTAGCATTTTCATTGGAAATATATCCACCTGCCCAGAAAAAAGACAGAGGTAAGCATGTATGGTAGAGTATATCCTGGGAAACTAGAAAAGATGGTTGAAAATCACCTCACAATTTGTCTTCTGCGGCAGCCATTTTGTGAGATTTCTCATAGCAAGTTTTCAAAATTCCAAATCAGTCCACTATCACCAAAACAGCTCTGATCTACCATATCTCAAGGAGTTGAAAATAAAGCATGTAGTCCCAAGACATAAAGGATATAGAAGCATACTGAAGCATGACTCATTAATTTTACTGTGAGACTATGATTTACATAGGAATGGAAGTTGGTTTTATTCTGAAGAATAATTTCTTCTTCCAAAAACACATGAGATAAAGTTTCTATGGTATGATACTAATTCAGTGAAAAGTTGATATGCAGAAGTGATTAGTAACTACTACTTTGAAAGGTCATATATAATGTAGCATTTGACATTATCTAAAGTATCTCAATATTGGCTCTTTAGTAAGAACTTGTTTAGTTACAGCCATTTTACCCAGACCACTGAATTTATTTCCTAAACCCTTTGCAATTTCCTCCTTCAGGAGTAATAAACCAACTGTATCTACTGACATTTTTCTGGGATATTGATCTTTCCAGTCATATGGCTTTTAGAAACTTAGTACCCATAGTTACATAAATTATTTCATGCAGAAACATTTTTAGAAGTCAACTATCATCTCAGCCTGTCTTGGACCAAATCAACCTATGCAATACTAAGTAACAAAATGTCAGTATGAATATTTTGTTCTTCTAAATGGGCCATGACCAAGATGATTTTCTAGGTTGTCTGTGCTTAAAAAGAACAAGATTATTCAGGAGTAAATCTACTGCAGCTATCTAGCTTTGAAAGAGAGTTTCCTAATCAACATATCAGAAACTGCTGAAAGTTGAGAAGGATCTGTTCAGATGAGTTAACATTGTCAGCCTGTAGACAAAAATCATCCATCTCTGTTACCAGAGCCATCTCTTTGCCACCACTGAGCCTGACAGGTATTGGCTAATGGAAGATATTAGACTTTCCATAATATACAGTTAAGGATAAAGTTTAAATCGTAACCAATATTCTTTAGAATAAGAGTTATGCAGCAAAAATACTAGATTGTCACCAACAGACAACAATGGAAAAGTCACAGAAACACCCATATATTCGGTTCACATATCATACTAAGCAATAAGCCACTTCTGCATTATTGCCAAGAACATTGTATGGACATGGCTATAATATTTAGATGGGTTTGGGTGCTAGGCAATGAGGTCCAAATTACTAATTACCAAATAAGAGTATCACACTTCCACAAGTAGATCTGGAAGTGATGTGGCCATACCAAATCTGCAAGAAAGTCTGCTCACTGATGATGCCAGCATCAAAAGAACAGTTTATTGCTTTACAAGGACACACACTGTCTGAATGTGCAATGTGAGAAGCATGAATAAAGGAAAGCTTGATAAAAATATTACAAATAAAATAAATAAAATAAATAAATAAATAAAGCTCAAAATTATCAAAGCAGAAAACGTAACATATGAAATTGGGTGTCTTAGGAGTAAGTGAATTTTGATGGACTGTAATGGGCCATTTTAATTCAGATGTTTACATAATGTAAAATCAGCATAAGGAATTGTTTAATATATTTATATTACGTGAAACAGAACCTTGGATGTATGGAAAGACTTAAATGATATTGTCAAAACTAAACAGGAAAAAAATTCTAAAATTTCAAACAGGAAAATATTCAAGCAAGAGCATCTAAAGCAAGTTGAAGTTTTGTCAAAATGATGAAATGTGTGTTGTTGTGATGTCACGATTCAAGTTCTACCTCTTACAAATTTATGTGCCACATCACAATGAAAGTACAAAAGTTGTGGAATTTTTATCATGATATCGTGACATACAGTTTATTATCTCCCATCCCCCCTAACTTACCCTGCCTGCAGACATCCATAGATGCAGGTAGCTTTCAGAACAAGCTATTATGATAACAAAGAAAAAAAGAAAGGAGGATGAAAGTATTGGACAAGAAGAAGGATGCATGATGATTGAACACAGACTTTCATCATCAAACAAACAATGACAAGGAAAGGTATCTCAGTAAAGAATGTCAACAAATAGTTATTCGGATAGTACAAGGAAAGTAAGTGATGTTTTTAAGATCAGGGAAATCACAGGGAAATCTACATCTAAAGTAGGAATTCATGGGAATCATTCATGGAAGCAATCTGCCAGAGATAAAGGAGCTTAAAGGAAGATGAAAAGAGTATACTCAAACCATTTAGAAATGGTAGTATTGAATGGCAGAAATATGTAGAAAGAGTACACTCAGAAGCCAACTCCACTAAAAAGTGAGATATTATAGACCATAGACTGACTGTCGAATAGGAAAGTAGTAAGGATAGATGAAACACCCATTGAAAGCTACATGAAAAGAAACAAAGTTCTAATTCTATGTTAACAAATATGAGAACAAGACTGTGTGCTCTGTGATGGGAAAAGATTGGTCTATATACAGTACCCAGACCATGTAGGTCTATATCAAAGAAGAAAGATGCAAGGGAATATGCAGATTACCAAACTATTGCACAAATTCATCATGTAAGCAGATGTTAATAACTTAGAAAAACTAATAGAGCCATACATGGCAATGTCCAATGGCCAGCAGTTTCAGAAATAGACACAAAAGATCAGAGAGCTCACCTAATGTAGCCCCTTCTTAAGCAAGTACACTCTGATGTCTAATAGGAAATCAAACACTGAAAAACATTTCCAAAACATCATCTTGCCAATAGCACACAGATCCTTTTGATGAAACACAGCCCTAAAATGAGCTTTCAGAAGAGATGCTCATCTGATGCCTAGACTGACTTTTCCTTTCTGGGGGAACAGTGGAAGGATATTTTTTAAAACTTTTTCTTTACTGCTTCTGTGAAACTATAAAACCTCTAGGGTAGTTTCTCAACTATGTATATAATGAACTTCCTGTCAACTACTAAACATGGTTGGATGCTTCATAGTTAGACAAAGCTCAGCAAATCTGTTCCTAAGGGGACCCCCACCAAAAAAAGTGAAAAACTAAAGAGGTAAAAAAAGTTCTTTTCCACACAAAGCTGCATTAGAAGGAGAATGAATTACATTGTCCTAAACATTTCTTTAGAGTTACGACCTTTCCCCAGATCTATAATAGATGCATTCTGTGGAAATAGTTTCAGATGTTAATCATAGCTGACAAAAAGTATTTCATCCAATTGATGAAAACTATTTAATCAAGACACAAAAGCATAATTTACACTAAAGAAAACAGTCAGTGAATGAAATCCAAACTTAGCCATGACTAAATTGAGTTGATTTCAGTAGAACTGTTATAAGTAGGATTTACTTATATGGTGTTGAAATTTGTCTTAGGATTTAGCAGCTTTTTGGTGGCTGATGGTGATGATCCCTCAGACCCCCACTAATACATACACCCACACATGCCCAAATACATATAAACCTAGTCATGTACATGTCTGTGCCTCTTTGTATGCATGTTGGCAGTAGTGCCCAGGAATAAGGGTACTTACTGTGTTTGGATGATAATAATGATGAATTAAGTAGAAACACTGCCTCTTTGGGGGGAGTTTTGCCACCAGAATTCACTGGTATAGTTTCAAGGACTTCAAAATAAGTTTGCGAGCTACATGGAGATTTTCCCACAGGTTGATCACCTATGATCTGGACAAGGAATGTGATATTGTGACCACATGCTACTCACCAGTATGCCTTTTGTAGACCTCAGAGTTCCCCAAGGTGGATAGTTCCATAAACTAGGCCTGGTATTTGGTATTGTTTGCCTTCTTCTAAAATGACAAATGCCTTAAGTTTTGCAAGGACTTCAGGCTCCTATTTCACAAGTTCCCCACCCCATACATATAATCAACTTCACCTGAGGTCCTTTCTCCACCTATGTTTGTAATATAGCACTCAAGCTGATTGAAATTCCACACTCCAAGTATGGATCACTATTAAAATACCAGACACCACTATACACTCTAGTCTTCTTTTAACCTATACCACAAGTTAAGATAAAGTGAATGCTGGGAAGCCAAGCAAAAGAAATGCAAATCACTGGATAATTAGGCTGCAAGCACAATAATACTAGGTCAGCACCAGAAGCAAGGCCTTTCAGACATCCATAGGTGACTGTTCTGTAGCTGGAGTCTTAGTATTCTGTTTTTATAATATGACATATTAATAGTGCCCAATATGAAAAGACACTAGTATTGACTATTTATAACGAAACTGTCAATTAAGCAGACTGTCTTAACAACTGGTCAGGATAGCCGTATAGGATAGTAAGGCTGATACAAGAGAATGTTTGTCAGTTAATATGAGTTATACCTTTGTTCTGCATTTTACATAGACTGCAATTAATTTGGGGTTGTCTGAAATCTCTACTTAACCTAGTTTTTTTTGTAAAACCATTAATTTTGCTTGTATCTTCTGTGCAATCATGCATCATTTGTTTGGAAATCTTACCGAACTGTTTCAGCTCTAATTACAGAAGATGTAACAGTATAGCACAAACACGGTGTTATCTACTGAAGAAAGAACAATCATGCTGAATGTTCCACCTGAAAAAGTTCGAACCGTTAAAAATGAATTCTACTTACACTTTACTTGTCATCTGTGTACCCTACAACTAAGCTTTATGAATACATAGGGAAGCAAAGAGAAGAAAAAGAACTAGAGTCACATAAAAGATCTGTCATTTGAACTTGGTAAATTATTCTACTCAGCTTCATAGCAGCCAAATAATTTTATATGATGTAAGGAGAATGTGAAGGGAGCTGAAAAAAAAAAAGGCAGGGATCCAAGATGGGTGCATTTGCTTTTTGCTTTTGTTTTCTTTTTTCTTTTGCTAATTCTACCACATGACAGCTATGTCTCATGTATATCTACCTGATGGCTTTGCCCTGCCTTGGTTCCATTTATGCCATCTGCAAGCCTTTCTTGGCTCTTATGCTTCCTAAAGTAATTGATTATGTGTCATCAAGTCAGTGTCAGTTCTTAGCAACCACATAGATAAATTTTCTCCATAACTATCTGTTCCTAACCTGATTCTTCAGGTGCTCCAATGGTGCACCCATCCCACTGTAACTGTTTCCATCCACTTTGCTGCTGGTCATCCTCTTCTCCTCTTTTCCTCCACTTTTCCCAACATTAGAGCCTTCTTTGTAATATGACCAAACTAGAATAATTTGTGCCTTGTCATTTGTGCCTCAAGTGAAAACTCTGGGTTGATTTATTTGATGATCCATTTGTTTGTTTCCTCTCAGGAGTCTCCTCCAACACCAAAGTTCAAAACCATCAATACTCTTTCCATCTTGCTTCTTCAAAGTCTAACTTCCATAAGGTGTGGAATACCATTGATTGTGCTATTCTGATCTTGTAAGTGTGATGGAATGTGAGAACGACCTTGGAGAACAGAGGGAAGAGATGCTGCCTAGAGAATGATCAAATAAAAGGAAAGGGAGTCTGAGAGGGGGTAACAGTCTAAAGAAGAAACTTATGAAAGACCCTCCCTGAACACTCAAGCAATAAATAGGGAGGGTGGGAGATTTGTACATTCAGACTTGAAAGATTCTGTTAATGTAGCCTTGCAATAAAGTCAAATTAGTTCATCTAGTCATGTTTCCTGTCTGTTTACCTGGAAGGGCTGACAGTAGGTATAGATGGCATCTGACTATCTTTTCCAAGGCCTTCATGGCTGCTCTACCAAGAGCTAGTCTGTGGCATATTTCTTGACTACTTGTTCCTTTACTGTTGATGGTTGATCCTAAAAGGCAGAAACTATCCACCACTTCAATATCTTCATTGTCAGTTCTAAGGCTGGACCTGTTGTCATTTGTTTGGTCTTCTTTAATTTTAGTCCCATTTTGTCACTGTGCTCCTTGATTTTAATTTCTAGAGCTTGCAGGTCCTTTGAATTTTTAAGCTGTGAGAATATTCTTAAAGTAGAAGAATATTTTTATTTAAAACAAAGGATCAACGTTTACTCATGTGCTAGAAAGATGAACTAAAGTGCTTAACATCCAGAGTACCAAACCTACTGTACTCCAATTTAGAACTGGGCATAAGAAATTGAGCTGTTTTCCTAAGATAGCAGGCAAATTCATCATTTTTCTGAGTTCAGAAAACATCAGAATCCAGATGTGCAGGATTCATGAGCTGGAGGCATACAAATATATGTATGCATGTATATATAATTAATAGCTTCCAATTTTCCCTAAAGAGCAGCCACTCCCTCTTTAATTTTGAAAGAAGCGTTTTATAGATTTTATTCCCCAGTTCCATTGTTCCTGAGGCAGTCAAGCCAATCTAATCCAGACAAGTTGGCATGTGATCAAGGATATCCAGAGGATATGGTAAAAAACTCAAGTTGGTGACCATAATGGTGTGTTTGGAGCTATGACTGTTTTTACATATGTTGCACCTGTCTTGCACATAAAAAATAAGCACAGCTTCCATTGCACTGTCACAGCTTCCATCTTGACTTTTCTTTTATCATACCCCTAGGATATCCCTGCATGGGATATTGGGGCATGAGCAGGATTTTTTTTCTATCTTGGATTATGACCTAGGTTACAAATGACAATTAATGGTAATGTGGAATTTGGTATATTACTGAGTAGTTCTGGAGAAATTGATATCCACAGCCATAGCTGCTACTCTTAGTGTCCATGTCTGCCTGATGCTTTTCTTGCTGCCTCTTCCAGCTATTTGCGTGCAATAATTCTAAATTATGGGAAAGCAGTTAGATAGAATTGCTAGTTCTCTCCTAGCCCATTCTTAGATGTATTGATATGAATTTCTATATGATATCTATTATTGTGATTTTAATTTTAATTTTTAATTATTTTATACTTTGTATTTTTTTCTTGTTTAAATCACCCTCATTGTTAAAATAAAGAGAAGCATGGAATGAAAACTCAACAATAAAGAATAAAATATTAATATAATATGGGGATTTTCAGCCTAAGTTTACAAACAAGAAACAAACTTTTAGCACAGCAATTAAAGACTTAGCTCAGTAAAATTATTGAGCTTTTGAACACATTTCAACCAAATGCAACTTAAAACATGTTATTTCTTCCAATGGAAGCCATGTAATAATAAAAATTCAGTCTTATCCAAAGTATTCAAATGTTCAAATGTTTAGAAACAAAATAAAATTATTAGTTTCAATTTGAAATGTCCACACTCCAAATGCTG
The DNA here is from genome assembly GCF_035149785.1 of Candoia aspera. Taxonomy (NCBI): domain Eukaryota; kingdom Metazoa; phylum Chordata; class Lepidosauria; order Squamata; family Candoiidae; genus Candoia; species Candoia aspera. Next base: position 168,935,492 of record NC_086155.1, read on the forward strand.
AAGAAAATGTTCATGTTTGATTCCATGACCATAAACTTACCTGCATGTCTTGCTTTGGGAAATCAGATATAATGTGATTGCTGAAAGTTGATATCAACTTGATGGCACATAATCATCATCAATCATGTTTTTAGTATTTAATACTTAATATTTTTATTTGGTATTTTTTATCTAAGTGCAAGATCTATTTCAATGATACCATTCTTTACATGCATTTAATACTGATTGTATCAGATTAATATAATGCTAATTTAATTTGTGTTTCCACGACATAAAATTAAGATACAGACACTTTAAACAGTGTCCCTGAAAACAGTTATAATAAGTCATAATTTTTATAAATCTAGCAATAACATGTGGCAGTTGTTGATGTCCTAACAGCCAGGAACCACGCTGAGACAAGGAACTGGTCTCTAATGTTTTATTGCTTGTACATAACAGGAATCCTAACAAACTGAAGAAGCGTGGGAAAAACCCAGACAGATAAACCCCAAATGGTTAAGGCGGTCCTGATCTGTGTTTCTTTGAATGGCTGCCCAATTCCTCAGTGCTACGCATGCGCTTAACAGTCTGGATGGGAGCCCCCTGCTCGCCATCCTTACTCATGACAGTTCTAGTGTATTTAGTTTATGCTCATAATTCAATATAACTTGAAATAGCTGTCAAGGTTGAGCATGCTATTATGATGGCAATTGCTACTTAGAAAATGACTTGTGGAAATATGAGAAGGGCAATAGGTTAAACGAGTTTCGAGTAGATTTATTGTAAATTCCCTAAAAGGATGTTTCATATTTGAAAGTCATTGTGGACACTTCAAATGATGACTAATTGCCTAGCTACTTTACATATGGTAGATGAAGGGAATGGCTCATCATTTTAGAAGCCTTTTTGCCTAGATAGAGGAGAGGATAATCCAAAGAGCAGCTACATAGATTTATTTCAATTTAATATTTTGAGCTCTAGAAAAAAAAGACAGAAAACTCTCTTTCTAATCCTCTGATTAAAAATGTATATTTTATTTATATTTTATTTTATTTAGTACAAAGTGAACAGTATTATTAAAATGCCCATAACATTGTAGCACCAATGTTCAGAACTCTCTTAGGGTGACATCCCATATTCCAAATCAGAAGATATGACTATTTAATGGGCACTATTCACTCACTCCCTTTGTTCAGTTGAAGATGGTGAGATGTAAGCAACGTTTTTCTTAACTATGTTATACTCTTATTGAGTAAACTTTTTATTCGTTAAAATACAATACAAAATCATGAAACATTGTCGACATACATAACATTCTAGAATACACCTAACACCACATATACACATATAAACAAGTAAGACAATAACAATAACAACATACTAAAACATGGTTTCCAACTTTCGTAGCTATAGATATACAAATAATTATCTTTGTAACTCTCTTATCGTTATTTTCCCTTAACTTACTATTACTTCTATTTATTTACTTCTTTAATATATAAATCCCATTATCATCTCTTCACATTTTTCGGTTGCATACAGGTAATCTAATATCGGTTGCCATATTTCTTTAAATCTCATAATATTTTTTTCTCTTATTAAAATTGTTAATTTCGCCATCTGTGCTAGCTCCAATATTTTCATCACCCACTCCTCTATTGTTGGTATGTTTTCCTTTTTCCAATGTTGCAAATATATAATCCTAGCTGCTGTGATCATATATAATCATAAATTACCATATTTTCTCTCTAGATCCTCTTCCATTATACCTAATAAAAATAATTCTGTTTTTTTTACAATTTCTATCTTAAGAATTTTCTGAATCATCTCAAGTATTTGGGCCCAGAATTTTTCTGCTTTCTTACAGGTCCACCATAAATGGTAAAATGTTCCTTCCTTTTGTGAATATTTCCAACATACATTAGAAACATTTTTATACATTTTTGCTAATTTTTGTGGAGTTAAGTACCATCTGTACATCATTTTATAAAAGTTTTCCTTTAAATTATAACACAAAGTAAATTTTAATCCCTTTGTCCATATTTTTCCCAGTTCTCTAATAAAATATTATATACAAAATTTCTTGCCCAATTAATCATACACTCTTTGACTTGCTCATCTTCTTGATTTAATTGTAATAACATTTTATACATTTTTGTAATAATATGCTCATTATTTATATATAACTGTTTTTCAATCTCTGTTTTTTCTTTTTTAAATTTATAATTTTTTTAATCTACTTTAAATCGTTCATTTAACTGCATATATGTGAACCAATGACACCGGTGTCCTTCTCCTTCTATTTCTTCTCTTGTTTTTAGCATAGGTGTATCTTGTTCATATTTTATTATATCTTTATATCTTAACCATTTTATCTTATCATCTAAACTTTCCATCCTTGCAAAAGCTTCTTGTGGCGATATCTACATTGGTATATTTGGTAATAATCTACTTTTATATTTATCCCAAATCCTCAATAATACTTTTCCAATAGTATGTTTTCTAAATTCTTTGTTCATTTTTACTTTTTCATACCAAATATATGCATGCCACCCAAATCTAAGTTCATGTCCCTCTAATTGTAAAAGTTTTGGATTTTCTAATGTTAACCATTCTCTTATCCAGAGAAAGCAACAAGCTTCAAAATACAATTTAAGATCTGGTAATCCCAACCCTCCTCTTTCTTTGGCCTCTTGTAATAATTTAAATTTCTTGGTCTTTTTCCTTGCCAAATGAAATTTGAGATATCTTTTTGCCATACTTTAAATATTTTTTCATTAATTAGAATTGGTAATGTTTGGAAAAGAAATAGCATCTTCGGTAATACATTCATTTTGATTATGGCTATCCTTCCTAGCAAAGATAGTTGTAATTTTCCCCATCTTTCCATATCAATTTTTATTTCCTTCCAAATTTTCCCATAATTATTTTGAAATAATATATTATTATTTGTTGATAATATTACTCCTAAGTATCTAATAGTTTTTTCTATTGTAAAACCTCATTTAGTTATTAACGTTTCTTGTTGTTTTTGAGTCATGTTTTACCGAACATTTTCATTTTTTGTTTATTTACCTTAAATCCTGCCACTTCTCCAAATTCCTTTAATTTCTTCAACAGATGTTCTATAGAATCTAGGGGATTTTGTAATATAAATACTAGGTCATCTGCAAATGCTTTTAATTTATAAATTTGTTTTTTTTTTTAATTTTTACTTCTTTTATTTGACTATCCCCTCTTATATCTCTATTAAGGACTTCTAGGACTAGAATAAATAAGAGAGGTGATAGGGGTTATCCCTGTCTCGTTCCTTTTTCTATTTTGCAATTATCTGTCAATTCTTCATTCACTATAATCTTAGCTCTTTGTGTTGAGTATATTGCTTCAATCCCTTTCACAAATGATTTCCCAAATTCCATTTTCTCTAAAACTTTAATCATAAAAGACCAGTTCAAATTGTCAAATGCTTTTTCAGCATCTAAAAATATTAAAGCTATTTGGCATTCATTATGATGTGCATATTCCAAAATATTGATCACGGTTCATATATTATCTTTCAATTGTTTTTTTGGTAAAAAACCACTTTGATCTTGATCAATAATTCCTTGTAGAATTGTTTTTAAACTTTCTGCTAATATTGAAGTAAATTTTTTATAATCATTAGTTAACAATGATATTGGTCTATAATTTTTGGTTAGAGTTGAGTCTTGTTCTTCTTTTGGTATAAGTGTTATATTAGCTTCAGTCCATGTCTCTGGTATTTTTGATCCATCTTTAATCGAGTTCAGTGAGTCTCTAAATGGGTTTATAATTTGTTCTATAAAGTGTTTGTAATATCCTGCTGATATACCATCAGGTCCTCGTGTTTTTCCTATTTTGAGTTTCTTTATAGTTTCTATTATTTCCTGATCTGATATTGGACTGTTAATTATTATTTGTTGAGTTTGTGAGAGTTTGGGAAGATTTTGCTTATTTAAATATTCCTCAATTTTATCTAATGGAATTTCTTGTTATAAATGTGAAAAAAAAATATAAAATGCTTTTTTGATTCTTTTATTATCAACTAAGTCTTCATTATTTTCCCTGATTTTAATAATCATTTTCTTCTCCCTATCTTTCCTTATTTTATAAGCCGGCCATTTTCCTGGTTTATTAGCAAAATCAAAGTGTCTTTATTTTGCATATCTTAATTTCATTTCTATTTCCTTTGTTGTCAGCAGCGAAATTTGTTGCTGTAATAATTTAATTTGATATAATAAATTATCATCTGAGGGTTTTTTCTGCAATTCTCTTTCCTTTAATTTCATCTGATTCATAATTGTTTGTAATACATTTTTCTTAACCATGTTATACTCTTCATTTCCAATTACTCCCTCTGGAGAAAGTGCTCCTTTATTTTTCTTTCCCAGTTTCTCTGGACAGACCAATTAGCATTCACAGAAGTACTAAGGCAGTGAAATGCAAGGGCCAGTTAATGCTTCCTTTAACCCACAACATTCATCCTATGTGGCTTCTGAAAGCCCCACAGCCTTTACAAAAGCTTTAACCAAGTTTTAGCCTTTAATGGAACATTTAAGAAATGGACATGTGTTACCATCCAGAAGCCAACTGGGAGCCAATGTGTTCTTTAGAGTTTGAAGATAATAAACTAAAACCGGGGTAAAATGCCAAAAAGAATTGTATTGAATACATATTAAGAGAGTCAATACAGAAAGAAAAATATACCAATCTGTGTCCCTCCAGCTTGTCAAGAATCCAAAGAATGGCAGGAGACAAACTCCTGGAGCCAGCAGTTGTAGAACTTGGGTCTACACTGAGGTTCAAACTGTCTGGGAATTCTTTGCTACCTTTTTATTCTAAGAAGGGAAACAATAACACCTGCACATGGCTTGCCAAGGACTTGGCATAGACAATATATCCTCTGCCAAGGACCTTGTTAGGGAATATAGGGTCCCTAGCAGACAGCACCTGAGGATGGACTGATGACATACAAGGTCAATATCTTGGAACCTAGATAAGTGACCCTTTGCTAAGAATATTTTATGAGAACATTGCTTCTAGGGTGCAGCTATGCTCCCTTCCCTTTAGCAGGTGTTACATTAGGGAGCTGGTGCTGTCCTCTTCATCTAAATTGTTACAAGTAGGAATCCAGGTAACAGGTGAGCAACAGCAGTTAACAATACAATGGTGCAATCCATAAAACTTGCTCAGTAACTTCTATGTGCAGGTATAGAGTAGTTTTTAATATAAGGCTTGCTAAATTATACACAAATTGCCTCAGCTAGCTAAATAATCCTTTCTACACAATTATTATATGTGGAAAGGAAAAAAGGGGGTACACTATCTTCTTGCCACTCTTCCACAGGATAGGAAAAAAGAGAAGTTGTCAAACATTTCTTTCCTGCCTCTTCCTTCTAATGGGCAGATTCAATTGGATACTGATCCCCTTGTGCGGTGGAATATTCTCATCTGTTCACCGTACCTCCCATTTTTAATAAATTATCCATATTTATTCTTTTTTGAAGTATCAATCAGCTTGATACCTAAGAAATATTTTCCAACCAAGAGCACCTGTTTGATCTGTGAGCTAATTTACCTTAAATGTATCTTTCACATCCAATAAAGAAGAGTGGGAAAGTAATATAACAGGCAAAGGCCCATTCTGTCAGTGATTTTTTGCATTCAGTGTGTGGCAAAACCTCTTTCAGGGAGAACTGTTTGTCTTCCAATCAACAGTGTGGTCTGATGATAAGACACTGCAGATGGTAGATCCCAACAGGCAGACTTTGGCTAAAGACTTGAATCTTAGTTTCTGTGTATGGTTTGTCCTTTCCTGACTTTCTATTTGTACCCTACCTGACAGAATACCTGTATCAGTATTATAACTCCTTGGGGAAATAAGATTCTCCTCCCAGCATATGCCCATGAATAATGGAAACAAACATATTATTGGATTGTAGGCTTGTGCTCCATTCTTCAGGGAAGGTGAAAACAGCATAGTATTTGGGTAGTCGGTAGTCTAGGCTTGCATAGCTTTTTGAAACCACTACACTTCTAAAGACAGGTAGTCCTTATTTAGTAACTGCCTCGTTTAGCAACAGTTCACAGTTACAATAGTAATGGAAATGTAACTTTGTGATCAATCCTCACATTTATGACCTTTGCAGGTCTGTAAAGCAAAGGAAAGCTGAAGTAAGATCATAAGCACAGTTGTGGTTTCACTTAGTGACCACTTCACTTAATGACTGAGTTTCCAGTCCCAATTGTGGCTGCTAAACAAGGACTACCTGTACACACAGTTTCACATGAACTCTCTTCTGAGACATCATCTTAGGTCCTACTTACTTAACTCTAGGATATGTCCTTTAATTGGAGAAGGGAGATGGTGTGAGGTTGGGTTGTTGGGTTTTATTTGGTTTTGTTTAGAAGACCTCTGGGCATGTTCTTCAGTTCACTTGCTCTGGAAAGATTAGACCTAGTTAGAAAATAATGGCTATTTAAATCCTAAAGAGCTTGGCTCATGTAAGTGAAATAGCCATACATTTTAGGGGACAGATTTTTTTCCTGTATTTACTGCAGAGACAGTATATACAATTTTTTTTTCCAGAATTTTCACAGTTTCATTTTCACCCTTCCTTGACATTTTATTTTTGTTCATGGAATAGTCCTTAATAAAGGAAGCCAGTTGTGGTTTTAGAACAGAGTTTCTTTGTACAATTGCTAGAAACATACATTACTGCTGATATTTATAAAGAAACAGTAGCTCTGAGCATTAGGAGGCAATATTAAGTCAGATACCATTTATTTTCTGAGTTCAATTGTATTATGCTTTCTTCCACTAAAGGAAAGTCTCATGAGGTCACCTAGGGCTGAGACAGAATAGCATATGGCTCATATAGCCTAAATTAAGGTCCATAATAAACCCAATACAATTATTTCTTCAAATTATCTCACAAAAACCTATTCTGGTTTTCTGATATTAAGAATATATTTTAAAATTTTCTCTCCTAGGAATCAAGTCCACAGGAAGGCTAAAACCATTTTTATTGAGGGTGGTTATAATAACAGAATCTTGCCAGTCTGATTATGCTGTACCTCCTCCCCCTTCTTATACTGATGTAACTTAAGGAGGTGTCTGTCTGAGCCTTTCCTGCATGTTTTCTGTTTGTTGTGGACTTACCCCTCATTACTTTGGTAACAGAGCTCACATATCTCTGTCAAGGTTATCTTCCATACTCTCTACAGTAGCTTATATAGTCTCTGAACAATGATTAAGTACTCCTGCTTTAAATGGTCTCATCTCACTGGAGTTTGCCAAAGACAAGAGAATAAGCATATCTTATCTTGTGCTTGGGATGCTTTGTCTATTCATGCCAAGAATGAGACCATTAAGGTCTTTGGATCAAAGTTGAGAAAGATCATCCTGCTCTACATGGTGTCCCACCAAGGACAGGGCAAAACAAAATATAACTCAAGTATACCTTTAATGACTAAAATAAATGCTTGCTTAATTCTGAATTACATATTCAACTATTACATGGGAATATACTACTATGCACCTAAGGAAAATATGTACACACCACTATCCAATTCCTCCTCATCCTTCTGGTGAAATCACCAGCGCTTATTGCTTCCAAGTGTCCATCTGATTATTGGCTTCTTTTTTAAAAAAAATTGTGTTTCATTTTCATATTTATGTTACGCTGCTTCAGTTACTAAATCTCTAACTGGCTTACAAAAATAAAACAATTCAAGAATTCATAGATTCATAGCCTTTATTCATTCTATAAAACCTCGTACGTACTGATAAAAGTTAGGAGAATGTAGGAAAGATGCAGGACAGAGTTTTGTTATTTTGATCTTCAATTTTACACTGGCACAATCCACTTTCAAGAACACTCACTTCAATTTTGCCAGCACTCTGTCATAAACTCATCGAATCAAATGCCTACATAATTCTATATTTTTAATTATAAGAACATTCATTCATTTTTATGCAAAAATGCTTGTAATATATGTATTTTCTTGCAATGTTAAAGATGAGTTCATTTCAAATTGTAGAGAAATGTGGAATCTAGATGATAGCTGCATTTCTGAATACTTATTGGTGCAAAGTAAATTTATGCATTTATAATACAGACTAAATAAAATTATCCAGTTTCCCGAAGTGTGAGCTATACAGTCTAGGCAAAGGATCAATAATGATAGGATAGAATTAGTCTCCAAATTTGGACTGTCACTATATGCCAGAGCCACATCTTTTAATTTTCTTTTAAACTGAACTAAACATCAGTTTTCCTTTCAACTGATTTGGTATTGTTGTTGCGGTTGCTCCTGCTGCTGCTCCTGCTGCTTGTTAAAAGTTTGGGGCAAGGATTGTCATTTTGCTTTTCATTTGTACATGTCCTATGCTGCAAACATCTTCTTCAGTTAGAAGTACTGTCGGTGCCGGGCATGCTGGAAATGTAGCACTCACTGGCAGTATTAGCTGTCAATAATTCTATTCGGATAGAAAAAGAGAGAGGCCAGATAAGGACTTTAAAAGTTAACAACATTACCTTTTAGAACACATGCACATAATGCTCACATTATCTCTAATCCAATTATTAGTGAGAGCTTCACATGGAGAATGCAGACAGGAGTAGAACTTTCAGTGTCAAAAACAGCTCATCAGGTTCTGTGAGATGAACAAGAACAGAGGCGCAAAGCATTTGTGCCTAACGAATTTATCTCTGCATGTGATATTCTTGGTATTCATCATCTACTTGATCTACTTTTTTAGAATATTTGCAATATGTATTTGGTCTGTGCAGATCTTCAAATGGTATTTCATTTAGTTAACAGCCTGAATAAAGTGCGCCTTCAAAGCCCTTGTCATTTGGTCAGATCCAACTCGTTCTGATCAGAATGAAATTTAAAAGTTGAGTTTCATTCAGTCTCTTATCTACTTGCATCTTTTTTGTTTTGAGCAAACAATTTGCATGGAAGTTTTATTTTAAGTATATCAAATGATATAGAAATAAGTGCAGGCTATTTCAGCTATGCTGTTTTAAAATTTGGTTAAAGTTCTTACAACTTTAAGAGATGCCTAGAGCGCCGCTGGTGGAAGACGGGAAGCGAAGATGATCAAACACGAGCTAGAGCAGCAGTTAGAGCCTACCTCATGGCGGTAAGGGCGGCAAAATATGGTTATTTCTCCACCCTTATTGCATCTGCAGATAGCCGCCCAGCAGCCCAGTTTTGGGTGACCCAGACTCTCCTTGGAGGGAGTGATTAGGGGGTCTACCTTCAGGGCCATTGTGAGGAATATGCTGAGCATCTGGCAGGTAAAGTCTCTCGCATCCGCTCCTCACTGGACCCCAGCCTTAAGGCAGGGCCAGTGAAGGCTGCGGGGGCTAAGTCTGGCATGGTTATCTGGGGGGAGTTTGATCCAGTTGCACCTGAGGAAGTGGACAGGGCCCTCGCAGCTGCTAGTTTGGCCACTTCTGCATTGGATCCGTGCCCCTCCTGGTTGGTCAAGGCTGATCAGGAGGAGGCACGTGATTGGGTCTGGGCGGTGGTTAATTTCTCTTTGAAAGAGGTGGTGCTCCCGCCGGCTCTTAAGGAGGCGGTGGTGCATCCTCTCCTCAAAAGCCCATCACTCGACACCACCAACTTGGATAATTTTCATCCAGTCTCCAATCTCCCCTTTCTGGGGAAGGTTGTGGAGAGAGTGGTTGTGTGGCAGCTGCAGAGGTCCCTGGATGAAGCGGATTATCTGGACCCTTTTCAGTCAGGGTTCAGGCCGGGTTACGGGACTGAGACGGCATTGATCGCACTCTTAGATGACCTCTGGCAGGAGCGGGATGGGGGCAGTGCGACCATCCTTGCTCTTCTTGACCTCTCAGTGGCCTTCAATACCATCAATCATGGTATCCTTCTGGACCAGCTTCGGGAGTTCGGGGTGGGCAGCACAGTATTGTGCTGCTTCTCCTCCTTCCTCTGGGGTCGGTTCTAGTCGGTGTTGATAGGGGGGGAGAGGTCCAGCCCACGACCCCTACTTTGTGAGGTGCCTCAGGGCTCGGTTCTCTCCCCTCTCCTATTTAACATCTACATGAGACCGTTGGGGGAGGTGATCCAATGGTTTGGGATGAGGTATCAATATGCTGATGATACGCAGCTTTATATCTCCACCCCTGGTTGCCTGCGTGATGCCGTGGATGTCCTGACCCAGTGCCTGGAGGCTGTAAGGGCCCGGATGGGGTGCAACAGGCTTCAACTCAACCCAAGCAAGACTGAGTGGCTTTGGGTTTGTGGGCCTTCTGGTGACAAGATTTTTCCATCATTGGTCTTGGATGGGGTTGCACTGCCCCAGACGGACCCGGTGTGCAACCTGGGGGTCCTCGTAGACTCATGGCTCCTGCTTGAAGAGCAGGTGGCAGCCGTGGCTAGGAGGGCCTTTGCACACCTTCAGGTTGTGTGCCAGTTGCACCCATTCCTGGACCGGGAGGCTCTACTCACTGTCACTCATGCCCTCGTGACCTCCCGTCTGGATTACTGCAATGCGCTCTACATGGGGCTGCCCTTGAAGAGCATTCAGAAGCTTCAGTTGGTGCAGAATGCAGCTGCAAGTGTAGTAAGTGGAGTCAGATATTCAACACACGTAACACCACTGCTACGGGAGCTTCATTGGTTGCCGGTGTGCTTCCGGGTGCAATTCAAGGTGCTGGTTGTCACCTTTAAAGCCCTTCATGGCTTGGGACCGGGTTACCTAAGGGACCACCTTCTCCCAGTTGTTTCTACCTGTCCAATTTGATCTGGTAGATTGGGCATGCTACGGATCCCGTCAGCCAAAGAATGTTGGTTGAGGGGGACTAGAAGGCATGCCTTTTCAGCTGTAGTACCTGCCCCCTGGAATATTCTCTCCTCAGAGATCAGGATGTCCCCAACCCTGTTGGCCTTTCATAAGGCCATGAAGACCTGGTTATGTGCCCGGGACTGGGGCCCCGAGTGTGGTAATGGTCCCGTTTCTTGGTTGTATTGACATCTTATATTGTTTACTTGGCAGCCATGTATATTTATTTTTTATTGCAATTGTTTTAATTGTAATTGTTTATGGGTTTTATTGTTGTGAGCCACTCAGAGTCACTGGTTGAGATGGGTGGCTGTAGAAATTGAATAAATAAATAAATAAATAAATAAATAAAAACTACATTGTTTTAGAGATAATATATTATAATTCATGTGAATACAGTAGCCCCTTCTGTGAGGAATATCTGTGTCAAAAACCTCTGTTAACATTTTTGGCAAAGGGATGGATACTTCAAAGGAATGGTTACTTTCTTTTGTAAATATGCTAAACTTTATTGTTGGGGTAGAAGCAGAAATAGGTCTTTGCCATCTACACCTGCTGAACATGAAATTGAAAACACATTGATGGAAAACAAACCGGTCTTTTCCATCTACACCTGCTGAACATGAAATTCTAGAAATTCTGAACTGTATCATTATTTAATATTCATTCATTCATTTATTCATTTATTCAATTGATGTGGCCACACACTCATCAAGCAACTAAGAGTATTTGGTAGAATACTACAGAGTAGATTATTTAATAGAAGAATGGTCAAGTGTTTAAACCATCAATAACATCAAATCATAATTAGGACAGGTTAGTTTGCTATCATAACCAACAAGAAGAAAGACTGGTAGCAATAAAACATGTTGTGATTGGAGAATAATGTAGCCCAGATTCCAAGGATCACTCCAATTTTTTTAAAAAAAATATCTTATTGTATGATTTTAAGACATAGTACATTACATTATTTGAGTATAGTGGTGTTTATACAGTATTTAGTAGAGATTCTTAACACTCTAATGTTTGGATAACTTAAACCTTTAAAGATAAAGAAGTTTATATAGATGTTAACTTTGATTTTTGTTAATAAGCATAAGGTTGTTTGATTTTTACATCCAGAGATAAATGTTACATTAATAAACAACTACAAATTATATGAAAATATTTGTTCTACAATAAAGGTGTCTGTCTTAAGCTGAATTCTTAGTATTGTATTACTTATTATTGTTTGTACATATTAAAGAAAAAGAAAAAAAACAGAAAAAAACAAAATAAACAACAGCAAAAGGAAAGGTTGGGGGAGAAAAGTTTCCCAAAAATTTCTGCATTGTACTATATATATCTTTATAGTACTTCAATGGTTTTTTGCATGTCCACCACATGTGGTAAAATGAGGATAGATGAGAGGGAGGGAGGGAGGGAGGGAGGGAGAAAGAGAGAGATGACAGACATTTGAAGATTGTGCTTACCACTGAAGTCCTATACTCCCATTCTTCCCCTTTGTACAACAGCTGGGACCACCATGAAAGACAGAAAAGCAGACTGGTTCAGGAGCTTCACTGAGAATTGGAACTGAGTTTGCTACAACCTGGAACTGGGATTTGATTTAAATCTGATCCTTGTCTTCATATGTATTAAACCTGAAATATTGAGAGAAAAAACTGAGCAGTCACATAACACTTAAGAGTGTCCAAAGTGCTTATGTTGTAAATGTAGCCTGCATGCAAAACTATAGATTACAAGCTGAGACACACGATACACGTCCTCATGAGTGAGGGATGGCTCTTTGTCACATACAGAGTCAACTTATCTCAGTCTGACTCTCTGCTGAAGATAGAAAATGTTGTTTGATACAAAAGGGAGAACTCAGCAGAAACCCTTGGAAAGAAGTAGGTAAAAAACAAGATTTTCCACCTCTTCATCAGCTTCTGTTCAACATATTAGAACCTCCAAGAAATTGGAGAAGTCCAGATAACTGAAGTAGAAGAACATTTGCTTCAGGAAGACTTTGTTTCTGTAGAAATAGGTAAACACACATAGCTAGTTTTTTTCCCCCTCTTTTTCCCTTATTTGTTGTGTTGTGCAGTTTCATGTTCTTTATTTCTCTGTACAAGTTATGAAACTGAGTATTTAATTTCAGCCTTGATTCTGACTTCAGACTATGTTCAGGGAGGTATAATTTTCTTGAGATTTGTAATAATAATAATAATTTCTTAGAAACTTCCATACATCACCTCCTATGTTCCACAAAGTCTAAAATATATGGGAGTGAGAAAAGTCCTAAGAGTTCTGAAAACCATGAGATTGAGAAAGTTAAGCTTAATAAATGCAGGAACAGTACACTAATATGGAAAAAAATGTATATGTACATTCTTCAGGGTACCCTTTGATTGTGCTGGTAGGACTGTAGGCTTCAATTAAAGGTAGGAGACTCACCAATATGTGGTACAAAATGAGTAGAGATTCAGTGGCATAGCCTATTTTTTTTTCTCTATCAATCATGTCTGTCACAAGTATCAAACAATTTTAAACTATGCCTTTCTGTTAAAAAAAAAAGTTGGCCTACTAAATATAGCTTGGTGACATTAAAACTGATTTCCACAAGCATGGTTTTCAAAGAGGATATAACTAGTCACATAGTTGTAATATTTAAGCTTACTTACAATATAGAACCATGTGCCTTATTGAAAGTGCTTAAAAATCATTATAATTATCTCCATGGGTCTGTAAAGATCAGCCCAAAATTTATTTCTAGGTACGTCTAGCTTAGCTATAGTAGAAAGTCTGGAGTTAATCTGCAACAGAGCAGATACCCTGTGGCTGTCTAGATTTTTGCAGACCAGATACATACCTAAACATGTGGCACCCTTGAAATGGCTGAAGTCATTTCCAGCTTCTCTTACCATTGACCATACTTCCAAGAGACATTAGGAATTGTCTTCCCAGGTCTTCAATTATGCGAACAAATGAGAAAAGAGCAAAAGCCAATAATGCATAAGATTTATAACAGAAACCGAAAACTTATGGCTTTCTAGCCAGTATAAAACTACAATTTCCAACATTAATCATAGTGACAGGAATTGTTAAATATAGCACTTCTGCAAAATCAAGAGAGATATAGGTCCTCCACTCCTGAGTTAGAGGAATTCAAGAAAATGTTGTCACCAAAATAGAGCAGAAATTACAGGGACAGCCAAAATTGTTTGGAAAGGGATTTCCTAAGAAGGAAAAGCAGATATATCAAATTGCTGCTGTACAAGAGAAAGAGAGGAAAAAGAAATGCTGTTTGGAGAAAAACCATCAAATTACATATATCATAGAGGTGATAATATAATATAAAAATAACTGTAGCAAAATTTTAGTTCAGCAATTTATAACTACAATATTGAATGGAAACTTATACTTTAGAATAACTTTAGTAATAGTTCAGTTAATTCTGTTATTTTCAGCCCAAATCAATCCACCACAGGATGCTTTTCCAGTGCAGTGCATTGTTAGATAGATGCTTTTCAACTTCCCAATCTAGGGCTAACAGAGAATAACTGGTCCAAAGTCACCCAACTGGCTTCCATGCCTAGGGGAAGACTAGAACCTGCACCCCTTTGCTTACTAGTCCAGCACCTTAACCACTAGACCATACTGGCTTTCAGTTCAGATAATATAGCTTATTTAACAGAGGTGTACAGATTACAGTCAGTCTGTCTCAATAAAGGTAAGAAGCGTGACACTGCTTTGCACTGCAGGGGTACTTGACTTGAACCTCCAACAGGATCTGTACATCATACTATTTAATATTCTAAATCTTAAATTCAGAAACAGTCAAAAGATATAAATCCTGTATCTTTTGTTTGTCCTACTAACAAAAGAGCCAGTTTGGTCTAGTGGTTAAGGCAATGGGCTAGAAACCAGGAGACAGGGAGTTCTAGTCCTGCCTTCAGCATGAAAGCCGGCTGGGTGACCTTGTGCCAGTCCCTCTCTCTCAGCCCAAGTCACCTCAACAGGGTTGCTGTTGTGGGGAAAAGAGGAAGAGGGAAGGAGTATTAGGTTTGTTTGCTGCCTTGAGTTATTTATAAAAATAATAAAGGTGGGATGGAAAATAAACAGATAAATAAATAAATAACAAGAGTCCAATTTTCAGAGAACCTTCTTCTTTAAAAAGACTGAATTAAGAATACAACCCGAAAGATACTTATGGGAGGAAAAGTCTCATTGAATGTAATTGCATTTACTTCTAGGAGAAAAACTGCATAGAATTAAACCTAAAAGAACTGAAATATTAGTAACTAATATTCACTGAAGAAAGTGTTCCAATTTCACCTACTTAAACAAATGTACTTGTTACCTGCCAATTCTCTCTCTCTCTTCTTTCCTGCAGTGACATCCTATGTGCAGCCACACTGATTGAGGTACAATTATATGAAGACTCCAATTTGCTGTGCATTCATTCATCAGTGTCAGAATGACTTTGTGTGAGAGAGTCGCCTCCGAAAAGCCATTGAATCTCATATATAAGAGTCTATTAAGCAAGAGGAAGGTTCAAGTGTAATGAAACAACCTTCTTTAGCTGATGTTAGCTGGCAACTGAATTGCCCTGTCAGCTGTGCCCTGTTCTCTCCCATTATTACATATTGGAATAAATGGTGCTGAAACACATGGAAAGAATAGGGTTTCCTTTTCTTTTTTATGATCCAATCAGGAGGGACCTAGGGGTGGGGGGTCAAAAAAGTCAAGATGATGGCCATGGTTGTGTGATCAAACCCCCATCCCTTTCTAGATATGTTGCAGTTTTTTTCTTGACTTTTTTGACAGATGCCCTTGGATTCAGCAGAAGTGGAGACACTGTTCAAAAAGCAGTTTTGTCTATCTAGTGTATTTAGCTATCATATTCCAAAGGTCTGGCTTAATACATTTTCTTTTTCTGGATGTTGTATTGTTTAGTCACCATTAAGTCAGTTTTCAATTTTTCAAGATTTGTAACAAACGAAAGAAATGTGATGCAGACCATTTCCATCACTGCAGATGAATCTCCTGCCTTAACCTATATGTCAACGTTGCCTATTCCAGTTCATAAGCTGGATATTAAGAAATGCCAGAGTTCTGAAAAGCTTCAGGTCCGTTCAATCTATCCTGTTCAGTTTACCTAACGTTGATAGAAAATTGGACAAAGGCTGTATTTTAAAAACATGGTTAACTTAGCCATTTTTTTTCACTTAACCCTATTTTCTGTTTTGGATGACACTAATATATATAAAACTGTCCTCATAGTCTGCATTCACCCAACCTACTCAGCTAAAATGTGGCTGACTAGTTTGTGGATTAGTGTGCTGCAGCTGATCTTTAGACCTTTTGAGATATTCTAGACTAGATCAGGAATAGTCAACCCATGTACCTCCAGATGGACTGTGACTCCCATCAGCCCTAGCCAGAATGTTCAGTAGATATGGATCATGGGAGAACATGTCATCAGCATGACAGATAATTTAGAAAGAATAGGAAATAAATAATATACTATATCAGAGGCAAGGGAAGATTGGTGGGTTTTTATTTATTTTTATTTGTTATTAAAAAAAATAGTATGCTTGAGCTCTGATGTAAGGATGTGCACCATTTGCAAAGAATAAAGAATGCACTAAATTTTTAAAACAAAGGAACATTAAAGGAAAGAAAGTTTATTTGGTGTCTATTGAATAAGCTGGCTTTTAGAAATCTTTCTGAAGTTGTTAGAATGCTGAGAAGAATAGAGGGTGGGCAATCTTACTGTCTTGCTCCTTCCATTATGCTCTTGTTATCCAATCTCATGACTCTTCATGGTGGAATGATAACTTTTGCAGTAGGGAGTGTTTTCTACTTTCATGGATTCCCCAGTGATTAGGGCAGGTGTGAGACTTTCCTGGAAATATAGCTTTAAAGGAACTCTATGAATAATCATAGAATGCATAAAAATAATAGAGGCATATGAAGCACTAAATAGCTTAATGCAAATTGACAAGAATTAAAAGCCTAGAAAAAAAATTAAAAGTACATCAGTGTGTGTGTGTGTGTGTGTGTGAGAGAGAGAGAGAGAGAGAGAGAGAGAGAGAAGAGGCAGTTTTTCTAGGGAGATACTGATCAGAACAGATATTATACTTGATCTTAGCCAAAAGGCTAAGAAGCACTTCTTCCCAGGGAGAAGATTCCAGGGTGTCTCCATTTATTACTTCTTTTTCCCAGTATTCAACTCCCCAAATACATCCTATAATAATAATAATAATAATAATAATAATAATAATAATAATAATAATAATAATAAATTGGTGGGTGTGATGGTTGCCTTATTCCAAAAAAACACAGACTCACCAGCCAGGGCTAAGGATATCTGGTTTATTGAGAATAGAATACAGACACGTAGAAAGACGGGAATGAGCACAGGGCATGCGAGGTAGCCAGTAAATACCCGCGGTGCGGACCTGATCCTTCCCCACCCCCCATTGTCCCAAAGTCCTGACCGACGGTGAACCCGGAATCTCGATGGGCGATCAGGGGGCGATTCCAGAGTCTCAATGGGCGATCAGGGGGATTAGCACAGATTACCTCTGTCCTCTTCCTGTGTCTGGAGCAGGTGTGTCCCCCTTGGTAATGCAGAGATGTCAGGGAGATTGGATGATGGCTTCCCGGGTCAGGGCAAAGGTATGGCTCCTTTGTCCTTTATCTATATTGTCTTTCAGTGCTTATGGGATTAGCACTGATTCTTTCCTCTCCCCTCCCCTTCACCGGAGAGGCATGTTCCCCGTTGTGATGTATGTATACATCGCAACGGGGGACATGACAGCGGGAGAATTACATGGGTATGGAGAGGCCACTTAGGACTGACACTCTGATCTACACTAATGGATTTTAAAGGCTAAACATTAGGAGCACAACAAATAAATCCAATATATGTTCCCACTATATAAGTATCAGTTATGAAAATGCATTGAGCTTCTTCTTGGCGATCACCAAACCAAAATAACACAAGTGGGCATTGTGTACTAGAAATAAACTTATGGCTCTCCTTCACATATACTGTCTTCTATGAGCCTTGTGGAATAAAAGAATAGGGTCTTCTGTAAAAGATTATCATTGTTCTAATATAAAGCCAGA
This sequence comes from Candoia aspera, assembly GCF_035149785.1. Lineage (NCBI taxonomy): Eukaryota > Metazoa > Chordata > Lepidosauria > Squamata > Candoiidae > Candoia > Candoia aspera. The sequence goes on from NC_086155.1 coordinate 168,953,430, forward strand.
AATTTATAGGCATGCCCTTGGAAACTAAAACTGAATGTGTTTTACCAAATGTATTTTGCAGTACTTGAATGTAAAGGTATTGTTTTATAAAATACTAGGGCTAATAGTTGCAGTGACCCCTGAAATTCATGTTGTTAATTATTATTTAATTCTGATATCTATTGATACTTTTTAAAGGACAGTTTAGGTTTTGAATGCTTATATTTTACATAGTCATGCTATTAACTGGAACTTTTTAAGAAAAGGAACATGAAAATGTTTTAAACAGATCAATACTGCTTTAAATATTATGCATATCTTCTTTTTAATGGAGTTCTTTTTTAATCCTTAGCTTGCTACCACTTTTATTAGGGGAACTACTAAGCCACATTGAAGTCGGCATCAAAAATGTCACTAATTACATGGTTTTTGCACTGAAGAAGGAACTATTGCAGTCCTTCTGGATCTAATCTCAATTCTATGAACATAAAAAGAAGGGCAACTGTTGCCCTTTTTGATTCAGACAGTTAATTGACATACTCAGTCAATTATTATGAGAAGTATAACACAGACTTTTAATGAAATTCATCAGTTTGACAATAATATGTAGACTTGATTCAGAAATGTTCCTAATCCAAATTCCTTTCTGGATTTTGGTGCTTTGGATTATCTAGTCTGTATTTGATAGTACCTTCCATTGTGAACTTACTGTTATTATTCATCTAAAGTACTATAGAGTTTTATGAGCACACAGTTTCTACATCTTTTTGGTTCCTCTCTTTCAGAAGTATATTTTATTCATTTGAGTTAGAAGGGCATATGCACAATTAAAAATTAGGGAGTGGGTGGGGCAGGAACAATAACCACACATGTATTTTTATTGCATTTACACTATATCCCATTTTGACTGAGAATTCAAAAGAGAGTATATAGGGATCTTCTCTAAGTCCAGGTCCAACATCTTGTCTCTCTCTGTCTCTCTCTCTCGTTTTCTGCTTGACTGCATAATGACTCTGGGCAGCATACAATATTAAAACAGTTTAGGCTCTTTGACTATGTTGCTTGGAGTCCTCCCAGGGTCTAGTTGTCAGTGAAGAACATTATAACCAGCAGAATGATATATGTCCAGAGAGAGCAATAAAAACATAACCCTCAATGCCACATATTCAAAAGGAGCCTAGCGCAGTGCCTAAGGGAAGAACCAGGTTTTCAAAGTTAATTTAAACAAGGTAAGGTTAGAGGCCATTCAGATGTCTGAGGGAATGGTGTTCAAGAAGGCAGGCACTGTGATAGAGAAGGCCTGCTTCCTAGGTCCCATCAGGTGACACTCTTTAACTCGAATCGAATCAATTTATCCATTCAGTCATATCCAACCCTTGGCAATTCCATAAGCCAGCTCTCTCCATGGTTTCTGATCTTGTACAGCTTCCTTCAGTTGCTTTATATTTTGGCCTGTGTTTGCTTTGACTTTAACTAAGGAGACCTAAAGCATGTTGACTCTGTCTGATCATGCAGGATGGGCAGAAATAAAAGGAGACAGATGGTTCCTCAAATATATAATGTCTTTATAGATGATAACTAGTACCTTCAATGGCACCCAGAAACATCCAAATCAGTACATCTCATGAAGCAAGGGTGTTACTTGATCATAATGTGGCATGCATATAACTACTTGTGCCTCTGCACTCAGGACCAGCTGCAGCTTTGGAGTGGTCTTCAAGGGCAGCCCCACGTGGACCATATTGCAATAGCTCATATACAAGATGTCAAAGCATGAGTGATGGTGAGGAGGGCCTTCTAGTCATGGAATGGGTGTAAAATGAATCTGTGCAAAGGCTCTCTTGGCAACAGGGACTACCTGCTCCCCAAGCTGCACACTTGTCCTAACTGATGCAGTGTGACCCCATTCAGGATTAAAGATGGAGAATCACCCAATCCGGATGGTTCAAATACGCACAGCAGAGATTTCTCCTGCCCTATCGGATATTCTCCAAAGAGAAGGGGAAAGACATCTCACATATCTCATCACCAAGCAGTGGACAGATACATATATTTTATCCCCTTATGGGACAGTCACACAACATCATTATCCAGCCACAAGCATAATTCCTGTGGGGCAATGTTCTGTAAATCCATGAGCCCTTATTGCTAGGTTTTTATGACAAAACATGTATTACTGGTTAGGATAGAGGGCATTAATCAAATAATGGCATAACAAACTCACCTTCTTCAGAAGAAAAGAAAATGTCCCATTTATTTGTTTTGTTTTACTAAAAGTAAATACTGGATGGGATAACTGGAACAGATATCTAGCAGCACTTTCTTTCTCCCCAAAGTGATCTTATTTTGCCCAGAGAGACAACACAGTAATAATGGAATAAGTCTTAATAGGAAAGAGATACATAAATATGGTTATTTGGTAAATTCCCCTAATAAAGAAAGTCACAAACAACTGGAAGCTTTTGTCAGCCTTTATTTCTCTCAGATAAAATGCAGTGAGAATTAGTTTGTCTAGGGGAGGACATTCTTCTGATGCTCTATTAAAAAACTTTTTCCTCTGATAATGACAAATGTTGAAGCTTATCCTTTGACAGCACCCAGAATATAAGGTAAATGTTATGGGGTTTGCAAAAATGCAGGTTGCTTCTCACAATATGTCTTCATTATCTGTGTGTTCTTATATATAAATTAGTAATGCTGTAGGATTGCCTTCTCCAATATCAATCTATCATATTTAAGCAGCCTTTAGGATTTTCAAGGCATGTTGTCTTGAAATCTCATCATCCCCAGTTAATACAGGAAAAGGCCATGCTTGCTAACTATGATTTAACACAACTAAAGAGCAGGAAAGAAGGGAAGACTGCCACAGGACTTCATTTCATCTGTGTTTGAAAGTGAACTGACCTGATTTATGCCATCTGAACAGAAGTGCAATAATTTTCTTTGTTATTCCTAACTTTTTTTCAATTTTAAAGTAAAAAAAAAACATAAAAAGGAACACAGTATGTAAATAAATGCAGATTTTAAAAATGCAAATATTTTAATATAGTTTAGTGCAGTAAAGACACAGAGCTGACTTATAAATTACTACAGGGAAACCTTACATTGTCCCATGGCAGCATGTCTTTCTCATTTCAAATATTAATTCTGCCAACTTCTACCACTTTCTACTGCCCATTTGAATTTTGATAAGATGGAACTTCCTTAAAATGGCAAAACAAAAAGGTAAAAATAATTTTGGAGTAGAGCTAAGCTATTAATTCAGTTTGGGTCCCAAGTATGACAGGATGAATTTTATTTTCAAATATAAAATGAGCAGAGATCTTTCATTTGTATATCAATGAAAAATGTTATCCAGATATTTCTAATAGCTTCCCAGCATATACATATACATAAACAAACATATACACCCATACACAAGACAATGGAAAGTGTAACATTGTTGTCCTCCAAGAACAGAAAAGTAAGCTCCCAATGTAACCAATGGATAATAAATATGATTAGTAGATACAAAATTCATTACAATTATACATTAGTTAGCATTCCTACATGAGATACAAACTGGCAGGCGCAAAATCTGGAATAAACATTTTAAACATAGAAGTACATGGGAAGACACAATTAATGTCAAATAAGGAACCAAATATTTATTATCAATATACCTGTAGACAGGTATAGATTAGCCCAGCTTAAGACCTGGTCTTATTTTTATGTGGTGGAAGGATGGGACTACTGAAGATCTTTATTTTATTTTATTTTATTCATTTACTGAAGATCACTGGACTACTGTGATTCTGCTGCTGGGTTGGCAATAGAATCCCCAAGGCTGTTGGTGCTTGGAGATTTCAATCTGCTACCTGATAATGTTGAGTTTGCCACCCAATGATGTTGAGCTCAATTTGTGGCATCCTTGGCAGTATAGGAGTTTGGCTAAACCATTCTAGATCATGTTTTTGGCCAAACTGAAGCCTGCAACATTTTGGTTGTTTCAGGGTTTGCACAACACAAATTCTGAAGGGGTCTTCTTCCACATGGCCTGTGCTTCATCCCACCCACCTATTTTCCCAGTGCTTTCCTTGACCTTGGCCACTGCTGCCACACTTGAATTTAGGTGTGGCATAACCCAAACATCCCACCTGCCCCTTCTGGGATCTTCCCAGGATCTTCCTTCTCATTACCTTTGCTTAGCCACTTCTGCTAGTGGTTTTGCCTTTCCTTATTTTCCCCCAGCCCAGAACATCTGTTCCCAGAACACATACATGCATGTTCCAGGTTTCTACATAGACCACCCAAACTAGGTTGCTCTGTGCATGGAACGGTTGGTGCATGGAACATTTTGCACATCCCTAGCTTTTAAGGTTCAAAATCAAAACTATAGATAATTAATGTTTCACTGCACATATAACAGATGTGCATTCTCCAGATTCATTTTAAAACAACTCCTTAAAGCAACAATATCTTTTCCCAGAATCACATAGCAGCTGTACAAAAAGATGTTGGTGCTTTAATGAGTTGAAAACAAGGATTACCTGCTCCTGCACACTCAAAGCACATTTTGGGGATTGAATCTGAAGCATAGCACAAGTTATCCCTAAACTGGCTTCATTCAAATATTATTTAAGGTTATACATTCAAGGAAATACAAGGCTAAGCTTCTCCTATAGTTATTCATTAAAAATACCTCCCTCAGGTACAAAAGAAAAACAGTGAAAAGGATTGAAAATAAATTTACAGTATGCAATGCATTCTAAACAAATTGTAAATAAATTTACAGCATGTGGTAAAGAAATATGTGATCAACAATGCTCCTCCCATCAATGGCTTGCTCAGTTACAAGAGGAAGCTTAATTTGCTAAGTATAGCTAGGAAGGTGTTTGGTAGAATTCTGATTGAACGGATACAAGAAATGGCAATGAGCAAAATTTGGAAAGTACAATGTGATTTTATGTTGTGCAGGAGAGTGCATGCCAGATTTTTGTTCTTCAGCAGGTCATTGAGAAATGAATGAATGTGAGAAAGACCTTTTATTAATCAATATATTATTAATAATTAATTAATATATTTATATATTATATAAATAATTAATTAATAGTCAACATTTGTTGATTAGAGAAAGCATATGATAAAGTGAGTAGGTTTGACTTTTGCATGAGTACAGAATTGAAGATTGGTTGCTGAATACATTAACAGTGATACATGAATATGATGGACGTAAAGCATGTGTGAGAGTAAATGGATTCTTAGCATGATGGGTAGGTAGGATATATGTATGTATCTATACCTCTAGTGTTGTTACCTATTGTTTATTCCAGACTTCCTCATCTTCTGAAATTCTGCTGTTAGCTAGGGAACGTAACACAAGATCAAATGTAATGTAGGTCTTGATGGTTTTATGTTGCCCTAGCTATATTGCTGCCTGCCAGATAGCAGAAAGTAGAGGCAGTTCGACAAGAGTGCCAGTGTCAAATACAATACATAGTAAGTACACATGGAATGTTTTTTTTAAATTGCGATGTGTTGTGCTGTCCAACATTCTATGATGTTCAGTAAGCATATTGTATAGTATTATGTAAAGTTGTTTGGTGTTGTATATGCTATTCTATTATTTAACTGTACTAAATCATAATCTTTATAGAAATAGAATTGGATCTTCTGATTGTAGTTCAGAAGAGGCTCCAGTAGCCGGAGTCAGTCCAATTCCCATGGCTTATCTTTATTACATAGTCACAGAATTTCAGTTTCTGATTAATGGCACTGTGATAAGCCTGGACTTGCTCAATTCCACTGTAAAAAGTTGTTTGGGGATGCAAGATGCTTGGAGGGGATCAAAGAGGATAAATTATTTCATTAAATGGAGCATCAAAATACTTCCCATTGTTGTAACTGCTATCTATGGAGAAATAATATTTAGTAAACAATAGTACCCCATTCCAGTATTTTTTTTTAAAGCAGAAACCAACAAGTAAAAAAGTTTTGCTCAAGATATCAGCAAATCTATCCAAAGAAGGATGGTGTTTCCCCCTTATTTAAAAATGTTTTTTTCTCCCTTTCCATGAGCTTAAAGCTTTAGAAGTTTCCTTTCCAGGTTCTGTGGAGAAGTAAGCAGAGAAGAAAATTAAAATAGTATATGTTTTTAGTGTTAGTTTCTTCTCTGATTGGTTATGAGGTAGTCAGTTAATGAGTCAGAAGGTTTTTTTTTTTCTTTTTTTCCTCCTCCTCCCCAGGCTCTTGCTCCAGGGTGCCTGTCATTTGCTATAGTTGATGGCTGTCAACTTCGCTTGCTTGCTGAAAACAAATTCCAAAGCTGCTGAGACTTTTGTGCAGTTTGATGGTACTGCTAAATAGCATCCACTGATCACTGAATAGGCATTGGCATAATGATGGCAGCTTGCTGGTGACTTATTATTATTATTTTTTTGAAGGCATGTAAATATTTTATTATTTCTTTGGGAGAATAAACAGCTAGGGATGTCAGTTGCTCTCGGCTATTAGAGGAGCAGCAGAAAAGGCATTTCATAAACCAAATAAATTAAGGCTACTTATGTGGTTTGCCAACTAACCCCAGCGTCTAATGTGAGCTCCATACACTAGCTACAATAAAGATAATGACTTGTATTTTTGTTGCACATAACAAGCTCTGGATTGAATTAAATGGCTCACCAGGAAAAAAAAAATAGTTTACAATACCGAAGCCCCAAAAGACTATGCCAGTCTCAAGCTAGATCTGATACTCATTATTTTTAGTATGCATAATAGAACACATTCAGGTAGATATACATTTTTTGAAAAATGTTGGGTTTGTTTTTTTTTAAGTGATTTTTATAGTTCCCATAATTGGCAAATCTCCCAGCTCCTCCCCACCCCTGACCCCCAAAATCCTATCAGGATAAGTGTGTGTGTTCCTGCAGCACCATCTGGAATAATGAAGGGCAGATTGGGCTGTCACACCTAGAAATCTAAATTTGATCCTCATCATAGCCACAGTGCTGTATAGTTCCTATTCTTAGTCTGCTATTCTATACACCAGGAATAAGCTTTCATGTAGCCCACATCCCTTTTTCTGGCTTCCATTTCCCAACAAAGTTGTGCTGCCAAAATTCATCCCCAAAGCAGAGTAGTTATAACAGCACAATTTAACTTCTTATTTGATAAAAACAAGTAGAACAAGAAACTTGTTGAGCCTGACAAAGAATTCACAAAAATATTTTGGCAAGCTGCGAGAATAGGGGGAAAAAAATTGGGCTTGGGAAGTCTGATATCACGCTCTCCAGTCATGTCCTTGGTAAATGAAATAATTGTTACCAAAAATAGTGCAATTGCTGACTGCAAAAGGTTATCCGCTTGTCTATCAGACTGGCCCTTTCCCTGCAGATCTGAATGGTTTGCAGTCTCTCTGGCAGATATTGTCAGCCTGCAGCTGTGTTTTTGTCCCAAGGATCAGGGTAAGAGCTCAAAACATGTGAAAAATAAATATTAGAAGTATACACTAGTATTATGCCAAATTATATTTCCCCAGCATGCTGACTGTTCATTCCCTTTGCAGAAGTCACACACAGAGACACACATATGCACACAGACACTTTTAAAAGTTTATTTCTTTCCCAAGTTATTTTGATAGTATGAATTTGAGGCTTAGTTTATTGCTGCAAGTTGTTGTTTGCCATTGCTCTGCAATCTCCTTGGCTGCCCAGACTTTGTTATCAGAAAGAGCCTTTAATCCATCTGCTCTAGCATAGGTCGTCTCCACCTGTGATCCACAGCCTCTTAGATCCTAAATCTTCCAGAGATTAGGCAAACCTTTGAGTAACCTGCTTTTGGTTTCTCCAGATATGCTTATCCAAACATACATTAAGGCTATAGCTTGGTATACACTAAGCTCACCTTTTCTGAAAAAGAACCGGTTTTAGAGTTGGTTTTAATATGTGTGTATGTGTGTGTGTTTAATCCTTTCAATTGTGTCCGATTCTCAGAGACTGCCTGGACAATTCCCTGCAGTTTTCTTGGCAAGGTTTTTCAGAAGTGGTTTGCCATTGCCTCCTTCCTAGGGCTGAGAGAAAATGATTGGCCCAAGGTCACCCAGATGGCTTCGTGCCTAAGGGGGGACTAGAACTCACAGTCTCCAATTTCTAGCCTGATGCCTTAACCACCACACCAAGCTGGCTGTATACATCACTTTAAACAAACAAACAAACAAAAAATAACATACAATTAATTTTCCAGAGTCTCATAACATTTAATAGGCAGGACCCATTCGATTGGTCTGCCCCCGGCGACTGATGGACCCAGTAGGGTTTCAGAGGGAACTGGGTTATACCCAGGGATCTGCTGCATGGTCCAGTGGAGGCCATAGCTGTGACCTGGAATAGGGAGGCATCCGGGGCCTTGGACAGGATCATGCCTGTGCAGCCTCTCTTGTCCCATTGAGCACTCCCGTAGTTTACAGAGGAGTTGAGGGTTGTGAAGAGGGTTAAGAGACACCTAGAGTGCCGCTGGAGGAAGACAAAGACTGAATTCGACTGAACACAGGTTAGAGCTGCTATTAAGGCCTACCTTGCGGCGATAAGAGCGGCGAAGCATCAATACTTCTCTGCTTTTATTGCTTCTGCAGAATGCCACCCAATGGCCCTGTTTAAGATCACTCAATCCCTTCTGGGGAGGGTGGGCTCAGTGACCCACCTACAGGGCTGTGCAGAGGAATTTGCTGAGCATCTGCAGGACAAAATCGCTTGGATCTGCTCCAAGTTAGACTCCAGACATGAGGCTTGGTCTGGAGAGATACCAGGGGAGCATACTTACCTAGTTATCTGGGAGCAGTTTGATCCTGTTGGACCTGAGGAAGTGGACAGGATCCTACAAACAGTAAATGCCACCACATATCATCTAGACCCATGCCCCTCCTGGCTGGTAAAAGCAGCCCGGGAGGTGACATGTGGTTGGGTCCATGCGATGGTTAATACATCCTTGTGAGAGGGAGTGTTTCCGGCGACCTTTAAAGAGGTGTTGGTGCACCCCCTCCTCAAGAAGCCATTCTTGGACCCTACTGTTCTGGACAATTTTCGTCCAGTCTCCCACCTCCCCTTTTTGGGGAAAGTGGTTGAGAAAGTGGTGGCTTTGCAGCTCCAGAGAGTCCTGGAGGAAAGAGATTATCTAGACCCTTTTAGTCAGGTTTCAGGCCAATTATGGGACAGAAAAAGCATTGGTCACACTTATGGATGACCTCTGGCAGGAGCGGGATGGTGGCAGTGCATCCATCCTTGCTCTTCTTGATCTCTCAGTGGCTTTCGATACCATCGACCATGGTATTCTTTTGGGCAGCTCAGGGAGTTGGGGGTGGGCAGTGTGGTCTTGGGCTGGTTCACCTCCTTCCTCCAGGGCCAGTCCCATTTGGTGGTGATGGGGAGCGAGAGATCCAACCCTTAGCCCCTTCTTTGTGGGGTGCCGCAGGATTCAGTACTCTCTCCGCTCCTTCTCACCATTGGGTGAGATCATCCATCACCACGGGATGAGGTATCATTGATATGCTGCTAATACGCAGTTGTACATCTCCATCCCGGGTGAGGTAAGTGATGCTGTGACTGCTCTCTTTCGGTGCCTGGGGACTGTAGGGGTCTGGATGGGGAACAACAGGCTTCAACTGAACCCTGGTAAGAAGGAGTGGCTGTGGGTTAATGGCTGTTCCATATCTGGGACATTATCAGGTCTGGTCCTGGATGGGGTTGCGCTGCCCCAGACAGACCTGGCACATAATCTGGGGGTCCTCCTGGACTCACAGCTCCTGCTTGAAGAGCAGGTGGCAGCTGTGGCCAGGAGAGCCTCTGTGCATCTACGTGCTGTGCACCAGTTACACCCCTTCCTGGATCGGGAGGCCCTTCAAACAGTCACTCATGCCCTTGTTATCTCTCATATAGACTATTGCAATGCGCTCTACATGGGGCTACCCTTGAAAAGTATCCAGAAGCTTCAGCTGGTCTAGAATGCAGCTGCACAGGCTGCTTTGGTGCCCTTAGAAGGGCACATGTAACACTGCTGCTGTGTGTGCTGCATTGGGTACCAGTTTGCTTCCGGGTCCAATTCAAGGTGTTGGTTATCACCTTTAAAGCACTACATGGCATGGGGCCAGGTTTCCTGAGGGACCGCCTCTTCCCCATTACATCAGCCCGTCCCACCCAATCATGCAGAGAGGGCATGCTGTGGACCCCATCTGTAAGACAACTCCGTTTGGTGTAGTCCAGGAAGCGGGCCTTCTCTGCAGTAGTTCCCACCCTGTGGAACATGCTGCCCCCGGAGGTGAGACTGGCCCCATCACTCCTGGCCTTCTGGAGGAGTCTGAAGACCTGCTTCTGCCACTTCGCTTGGGGTGGAAAGGGGAATAGATCTACATGGGGATGGCTGCTATAGACCACTCCTCCCACCCTTGGACTGTTTTAGATTCTCCTGCCACTTGGACTTTTTTACTTTTTTACTTTTTTACTCTTATTTATATTTATTTATTAGAGTAATTTTATATTTGCATATTTTATTTATTGTATGGTTGTTGTTTTAATTAATTATTGTAAACCTCCCAGAGTCTCCCGATGGGAGGAGACGGGTGGGGACAAATTAATTAATTAAATAAATAAATAAATAATGCTCTGCTGAAATATGCATTCATATATACTGTGTGTGTATACACACACACATACACCAATACGATAGATAGATAGATAGATAGATAGATAGATAGATAGATAGATAGATAGATAGATGATAGATAGATAGATAGTATTAGTAAAACAAGAATCGCTGTGTGTTTTCCATTAACAAGGCAATTGTCTAACTTTACTACTTAAAATATTTTAAGAAGAAAATTGAGCATGAAGAGCTAAATGAATGTTAACTATTCCATTAAAATATCTGTAGTATTATTAGATTAAGCATCCAGTTCAATTCTTAGCTGAGCAGACCTGAAAAAAAAAATCTGAATCACAGAGGTGTTTTCATAAATGCATATTTCAGGGCTAGTCCATAACAGAACAAAAAAGGTCATTTTGTTTGATAACATTAAACCTACTTGGGGGGAAAACTCTCAAATTTGATCAGACAGTCTAAGTAGGAAGGAGATAAGTAATGTTCTTTTGAGCAGTTATGAATTTCATGAATAAAAATCCCCAAAATTTGCATTAGTCATCTGTGTGTAACTTTTCTGTTTTTGATACCTTCAAGTCAGTCTTGACTCCTGGCGACTGCCTGGATATGTCCCTGCAGTTTTCTTGGCAAGATTTTCAGAGGTGATTTACCATTGCCTCCTTCCTACAGCTGAGAGAGAGCGACTTGCCCAAGGTCACTCAGTAGGCTTCGTGCCTAAGGCAGGACTAGAACTGTCAGACTTCCAGTTTCTAGCCTGATGCCTTAACCACTACATCAAACAGGCTCTCTGTGGGAAACTAGTCAAAATAAAAAAGGGAATACTATTGGAAAGTACAAAATGTATATTGCTAAGTACATTAGAGTATCTCAGAGAAGAAGCAAAAATGGATCAATTCCATCTCCCCAGCAATAAGGAGACAAATATATTATAGTAATACAATTATTACAATTTGTAGTTTGTATAGACATTAAATCTAAGTATGTTCACAGATTGTTTCAAAATAAGTTACCAATGTTGAAGAGGAAGTTATGGACAATGGTTGATTTAAGAGAAAAAGTACAGGAAAGGAACAGACCAAACCTACACAATAATGAAATAATAATGTTAATTTAAGGAAAACTTTATATCAATTTATTGAATCATAAAAAAGTATAATCAGGCATCTGAATACTATCCTTGCATTCTTGATCTGCATAGCATAAACCTCTGATGTACTCTTCCAGAGATGCTGGGAACAGTTATTTAATAATTAATTAGCAATATATCCCATCTTTTTTTTCCCAAGGAACTTAAGGTGATATATGAGTCCTTCTCTGCAACCACTTGAAAAGATTCTAGGCAGAAAGATAGTGGCCAATCCAGGCTCTGTTCAGCTTCACAGTTGCCTGGGGATCTGAACCCAAATCTTCCAAGGGTTTTATCAACCCAACACTCTAATTACATTACCACATTGCTGTATTTGATATATATTTGGTATATTCCAGAGGCCTCCAAGCAGATTAGAGGAGATCTAGATTAGCCAGCTGGCTGTTTCTGAAGCTATGTTAGAGGTCACAGTGTTCCTCTAAAGTCATCTTTAAAGATGGTATTAGCACACTCAAGTGCATCAAACATAAAACAGTGTTACAAGAAAGTGCTACACTGAAATTTCACAAAGCATGTCCAGTTCCATACTTAGGAGGGTACAAACTTAGCTAAATCAGGTCAAATCTGAGGGAATTATTTCAAAAGTTGATTGGTGCCCCTGGGGCTCTACCTGTGGTTCAAGTAGCTAAAAAACTGCCCAGAACTGTCAGGTCTAATCATTTTAAAGTAACCATTAGTCCACTTTTGCAGGCTGAGCAATATCCCTTGCCCAGAATTAAGGACATTTCTGTTTAACTTTGCTGGGGGACAACAAGCAAGATTTCAGCAACCCTGACCTAGCTGAGGCTTATTTGCAAATGGAAATGGGGGCAAGATTCCAAGGTGTCTCTCACCATACATATACACAAAGGATTATATCATTATAACAAGTTTTTGGAGTAGTAACTGAGCCAGCATTTTGGTAGAAAGGTATTGACAAAGTGCTATTAGGCTGTCAATACATCCACTGCTATTTAGAGAATATCATTGGATGTTCATTGGAGAACACAATGAGTTGCATCTGCAAACCCTCAAGGCAGCATTGCAGAGATTGGCAGACTGTGGCCTTTGAGCATGGCAAAACATATGTGAGTTCTTCAAATATAGCATTACATATTATACTGTTGATGCCGAAGGTCTACACAAATGCATAGAGAAAATGCAAGCAGGTGTGATGGTTCCAAGACCACAATATATTTTACAGCTATGATCCTTTTTAGGATGCATTAATTATTATAACAGATTCCCACCAAATTTAGCCACAATGCTTCACATTTCAAGTACTTTATTAAAAGTGGGCATAGTGGGAAAATAGTGTAAATAAGCATTCAGAGTTAAAAAGAAAATAGTGATATCAGACATGGTGCTCATATATTATAACTTTCACTTACCAGTGACACTGGCTTGTGATGCCTCACAATTTGGAATTGGCACAGTTACGTCACATGTCATGAAAGACAGTAGTTGGTAGTTTTTGCATCATGCTGATTCACAGCTGCAGAGGAAGAAGAATCACACAAGTAGGGATGCACTGAGTTTGGTTTAGGGAGTCCAACACCAATGCTTGTATAGAAAATGTTGGGCTTTGTACCTTAGAGGACACAGATACAGAATTAAAAAGGACACACAATCACACAAATGTGCACTGGTTGTCTTATTTACAGAATAAAAAATCTGAGAAATCCACATCAGAGGGAGGTTCCTCTGATGCTTTCTCTTACAAAGATTGAGATCCTTCCCATTCCTGTTCAGATCATTCAAAGAGAAACTAGGAGACATCTAACACTGTCTCAAGTCTACACAGCTATCTAAAATGGGTGGAATATATAGAAAAAAACACAATTTATGGAGTTTTAATGGTATGGTGATAAGCTTACACTTCATAGTGATTATATTATGTGGAAACTGTGAGTTATCATGCTGTCCAGACTGAGAGCTCAAGTGTTGAAGGAGCTACATGTAGATATCTCAGAGTAGTAAAGATGAAGGGGTTAGCTGATTGTTTGGTTTGATGGCTAGGAACAGTCCAACATAATGAGAAGCTTGCAATGAGCCATTAAGGTTACCAACATGTCCACAAGATGCCAAAAAAAAAAAATCATGTAGGTTGCGCAGGACCATTTATGGACTGAACATTTTTAGTTGTGGTAGATGCATATTCATATGGCCAGAAGGGTTTCCAATGAGTTCAACAATTCACACCATTGATGCCTTAAGACAACTCTTTATGAGAACAGGTGTTAGTGAGTGATAATGGAACACAATTTGCAGCTGAACAGTTTCAGACATTTCTGAAGAAAAATGGAATCAGACATCACCATATCATCAAGCCACAAATTGGCTTGAAGAAGAACTCCAGTGGGAAAAGCTTACATATAAACATTTATCTGACTATTCAGCTGCCCCTTTTCCATCTGAAATTATTTGCTTTACAAATTTTTCAATGTTATTAGACAGAACTTCTGAGAAATTGTGGTCTCAAGGATTGCGGTGGAGACTTTAAAACATATGCAAGTTTATGAGACACACATAGACTTCTCATCCTCTGTATTTATCTACCCTAATATTCTTACTAGATCACATACCTGTATTATATCCTTCTCTCATACATGCATACCATATTGTCAGAATCTTTATCCCTCACAAATTCAGATCGTGTCATCACCCTGACTGACATGCATCACACTCCTTTTCTCTCAATTTCCTGGTTGCTAGCTAGCGCCTCATCTATGCCCATTAGGCACACACTGTAAAGCAGAAGCCACACATGCACTGTACCTAAAAATAAAATGAAGAATGAAGTGAATGAATGAATGAATGAATGAATGAATGAATGAATGAATGGAGAAAGTGAACCATCCATAGTTGAGAAAACTGGCCCTCTTCGTAGTTGCCTATAAGTGAGAGTGGTAGGGAGGGGACTTTGAAAATAGCAACAGCAACAGTCAAATGAGTAGTTTCTTGGCCTGTTGCTGACTGCAGTGGGTAATCTTATATTAAAAAGAGTTTTGCCTTATGGATCTTACAGAGCTGAAGGGTGTGACAACTTTCCACACTTGACATCCTGGAGGCCTTGGAGCATGATCATCAGAGAGGCTGTACTGGATTCCTGTATGTAAAATTCATACCTGGGTTTTGATGGAAAAGTTTTCCAGAACTTTTCAGAGCAGAATGAATATGTTCTTCTTACACAAAGTAGTTCATTGCTTGTGTCTCACAAAGCCTCTTATGAGGAAAAAGAAAGTTGCTGTTTCCTGTTCCACGTATAAACATGTGGCAAGAATAATCAGTTTTGTGTCAAAAAGGAAAGGGAAAGATTCAGAGGAGAGTTGCAACCATGATCAAGTATATATATTTGAGGCTAAATAATGTAAAAAATAGCAGCATGAAATACACAATGTATTTAGGAAGAGAAGATTGGTTACATGTTTATAATCTTGCAATATTTTAGCTCATGTAGTTCTTTCTGCTTAGTTAAATCTTATCTCAAGATAAACTGCCTTGTTGATTTATGACCCTTTTTTTTAGCTACAGTCTAATTCAAACAAGTCAATGTTGTGTTATCTTCCATCTTCTTTATAATTTGACAACTACCTTGAAATATTTTTTCCTGTTGACAAGAATTACAAATCTGTTTACTACTGAATTAGCACTAATAAAAAAAAAGTCTGCCAAATAACCACTTAATATGGAGTAAGTGGCAAATATTGGGTTCCTGGTAAGACTGAGGCTTTAGCTGACATAGGAACCAAGACAAGTTAAAAACAAATTTTTACGTGATGGTAACCTGTCACTGTACTATGCCATTCTCCCCTAAGTTGGTGTTTTCCAAGTCTGTTGAGGTATCAACTCCCAAAATTCTGAGAACTGCAATCTCAGTTTACAGGATATAAATTTCATAAGTGGTGTGAATAGGAAAATAAGTCAAATTTTACTTTGCTATCGGTGTGTACGTAGTGAGTAGGGATGCATATAATGATGATCTGCTCTGATGATCATGCTCCAAGGCCTCCAGGATGTCAAGTGTGGAAAGTTGTCACACTCTTCAGCTCTGTAAGATCCATAAGGCAAAACTCTTTTTAATATAAGATTACCCACTGCAGTCACTGCAGAACTTAGTTATTTGTGAATTTGTGACTTAACTTTTTCTTTATTTGTTACATCAAAATACCCAGATCAATTGGCTTATTTCATTGGCTGTTTACTATAAGATATACATGATATGAGAAGTCTAGCTAGACGTTTGCTGCAGGGCCCAATTTGTTTTCCACTAAGCGTTAGGTAATAAAAGGCTAAATTGGTGCTGTTCAAAACTCTGATCAAGAAACAAACTAAAAAGCACATACATATTACAAAAGTAAGAGTACATCTTAAACATTTATTCTTTACTGAAGATTAGAGATGTAGAAGATGCAAGTAGTTCCTTTTCTTTAAAAAACTACAACTTCCTCTACATTACTATTGAAAGCAGTGCCTGCCTATTTTAACAGCTTCTCTAATAAACTCCACTGGCAGTTCACCCTAGGTTTCTTCCAATATATGCTTGAAAAACCCATTGTACTTCACTGCTGGGAAACCCTTATGCACCAGGTTCTGCTAGAGCATTTAAACATTGTTGCTTGTAAGAGAGCTGTTGCAATAAAACTGCAAATAATACAAAGCCTTGTAATACAAAACAGTAAAGAGAAAACCTTAAGCTATATAAAAAAAGATTCAGCATTTCAAATATATTATGAATTCTGCAAAGTTAATAAAGGGTGTTTGGGATTTATGTATGTATGTACGTATGTAGTGCCTTCATTTTACTCTTGACTCCTGGCAAGAGTCTGGACAGGTCCCTGGAGTTTTCTTGGCAAGATTTCCAGGAGTGGTTGGCCATTGCCTTCTTCCCAGAACTGAGGGAGTGTGACTGGCTCAAGGACACTCAGCTGGATTTGTGCCTAAGGTGGGACCAGAACCCACAGCCTCCCAGTTTCTGACCTGGTACCTTTAACCACACCAAACTGGCTTTCTTTTGACATGTATCTGCTCAAATTTCATTTTTTTTTTAAATTGTTACTCCCCCATTATGTTGGTCATAGGTGTGACATCTCACATTTTTCTCAGCTTTTGTCTTATGATCAATGAGGAGATTCTGTCATTTATTATTTTAAATCTCTAACAATGCGATCGTATTCATTGTGATTCAGATGAAAGGCCTATGGATTTCAACAGAATTTAATCAGTTCATCTTTTCAATTGAAAAAAATCAAAATGCTTTAGTTTTATTTATAAGGAATAAAACAATAAAATGAATGCAGTAAAATAATATGTAACAGTCTAGCATAATTTACAGACTGTTGAACTTGGCTGGAGAGACTTCTTAACAATCTCCAGTCTGAAGTACATGTATTCACCTTGGTTAGTCACCACTTACTTCTTCATATAAGCTCAACTCTGGATCCAACTCACTGAAGATATAGGTGAATTCCGTCTGTTTTCATCTCATTCTTAGTCCTTTTTGCATAGACATAGATCTAGTTATTGTGTTACAAATATCACACATACACATATACTATGCCAGTCTGGTTATAACAGCACAAATGCCAAGGTGACAAAAAACTCAAATGCAAACTAATGAGGATGATGATGTCTTAACAATGCTTCGTGAGCATAAGACCTCAATCCCACCTATAATGTGTCACAGATAATTAAACGGTTTAATTATTCACACAAGAGAAATTTGAATCCATTGACAAAAATAAACTGAACTTGAACCAGTTTTTCACAAGGATAAAAGAAAAAAAAATGAGGATAATGAAAATAAATTGAAAACAGTTCACATCTCTCCATCACAGATGGTGATTCATCAAATGATACTATCACAGAAATGACTCCATAGAATTAGATACCTGGACTTCATAAAGATTATATATTTTTATGGGCAACTAGGTTTGAGCTTGTAAAGCCTGGCCTACCTTGAGATATAAAGGGTTAAGAACAAAAATAAAATATAGTAAGGTGAAATAAGTTCTTACATGTTTAGACTTGCATGACAGTTAGTCCACATGTTCTAAGATCAAGGGTTTACAGTAAAGCAGTTCTGAGCCACCTCCTCCCTCCGTCCCTCCCTCCCTTTTTTCCCGATTCCTTTCTAGTACAAATAGTTGGCCCAGGAAGATATATAGTTGTTGGTTTTTTTTACAATCCCCATCCTTAGGCTAACTGAGAAACCATCAGAAACATACAGTACTTCATTATCCTTCAGTCTAGAGTAGCTCTAAGATAGAGGTCTTTATCACTTGATAGTGCATCCTATAAGCTAATTAGGCATTGTGGGAAGGATTTTTAAAAATCTCCTTTGAAGATGGTCCAAAGTTTTAGGACTTAATTTCACAATATCTTAGCAAATGAATGTTTATTTTTAAATCTCCAAGTATAACTGTGGAAAACAATAATGCAAACAGAGGCAAGCTTAATGGAAAAGAATTGCTGAAGAGGAAGGAGAGATGCTAAGCCCCTCCTACCTTAGCTGATTTCTTCTCTATGAAAGCCCTTCAAAACTAATTTTTGATTCTAGTTGGCATAAAACCAAAAGAAAATCAGTAGAAGGAAATTTGTAAGGAAGAATTGGGAACAAAGCAAAACTTGAATAATACTTTGTAGCCTATTGAATTTCCCCTAAAAATACTATTTGCATTTAGAGGGATGTTCTCCATGCAGAGAAAAGTATTTTCTTCACAATGTAATTGACCTCAAACTATTTAAAGCTTTAAAGGCTAATGCCAGTAATTTTTTTTTAATGTAGCATGATCTATTAAAGTGAATGAAATGTTATTAAAGCTCTATACATGGTACCATATAGTCAAAGGATTGCAAATTACCATATATCTTAAGACAGTCATTTTATACACCTGCTTCATTCCTGCATTTGAAACAATACAGTATCATCTCTAGTTTCTAGGTATTCACAGAAAATATTTTGATATTGTTCTTCCCAGACTCAGTCATAAAAATTTCAAGCAAACTTGAATAAATGCAGTAGCATTGTTTATTGATACAGGAGCTGTGTCATCAAAGCTGAACTACAATTAATTGTGATAAGAAAGTAAAATGCTAGCTTTAATGTTAGTTGTATTATAAATTCTCCATTTCACTGGAGTCCATCAACTGAAAGAAGTCTCAGATAATATTACAAGATGTTGCCTCAGTGGTTACTCCAAACTCCACCCATGAAGAGTTAAGACTAAAGCAAATGTGAGTGACTTTGTTAACAAAATGACAAGTGGAGAGTGGCAAATATTCTTGTCCATCCTTCCCTAGCAAGGTCTGGACACACAGGCAGTCCTCCACCACACTCTGTTCCAGCAAAATGGCTGCTAAGCAAATCACATGACTGAGAGAAAGATGCTGTGAAGATTTCTGGTTGCTGCCATCTCATTTGATAAAGTTCTTTCATGCAGCAATGCAGGTGTTACTCTCACTCCATGTGTGTTGTTAGGTGCAGAAATTTGGTCATTAGTGTGCGAACTGATTGGAAAATGTTTTTTTTTACTACAGTTTATTACCATTGTATTTGTGAATGGTTGCTAACTGAGATAGTTGCTAAATGAGGACTGACTGTATTTAAACAAGGGTGTTGGATGAAAAACCTATCAATAAGGGCAGAGAAATACAGTTTCTTCTCTCGATGCTGGTTTTATCACTTCATCTCCTGGAGGTCCTCAACAAATGAAGGGATTCCCTGGTATAGGCTTGCAGAGGCCGAACATAAACTAAAGTCTGTGAGTTGTTTATTTCTGCTTTAAGTAATATGTGTCTCTACTGGTCATCCAGATTTCTGCAGCCCAGCTATAGCACCTTTAATAGGCATCAACTGTGACTTTTACTCCTTGGTGTGTCTTTGGTAAATGGCACTATGAAAAAGAAAAGTCATTCCATGCTAATCCACACAAAAAAACAGCATTACTTTTTTAACATGATTTTTATCCTAATATTTCACCTTGCGGAGTATATTTCATGTTTACATGGCAGTAATTTTTGAGCCATGTTTTTGCAAATTATAATCAGGCCTATAGGTGGAGATTGAGAGGGTTGCTACCTCTACATTTTATTCAACTCCCCCCCCCTTTTTTTTTTCTTGTTAGTTAGCCCAATATGGCTCAAGAAAGAAGCCTTCTAATTCTTTGACTACTCTCCAACACTTTGGGACTAGCAGTGTGCCTGGCTATAACCACTACAGAAATGATAGCCATTTCTTGTAAAGTGCTCCATTCACACTTCAATTTTTCTATGTGATCATCTCATAGAATTCATGAACACCTGGCAGCAGTTTCTGCAAACCAGCTTTGAAAACTTCCTTACATTCCTCATTAAGGTGAGCAGTAATCCACATAAATATAAACAGGATGGGACCCAGCTATTTCCCACTTTCCACTGCAATTTTAAAAATGAGAATTGCAACAAGTATTCTTCAGAAAACATTTTCCTATATTTTTATACCCATTTTGTTCAGTTTGATAAAAGAGATTGCTTTCAAAGAGTTGGGTAGAATGTACTTCTTTAGTTATAAGGTGGCTAAATGTTTCTATGAATGTTCTTGCATTGTCCTTGTATAATAAAGCTTGTTGTTTAGTTATCTCCCTCTCTTGCTTCTTCTCTTCCTTCAGTTAAATTCTGAGGGAATTCATGAAGACACATGCCATTGGACAGTTTCCAACTAGAAATCATGGGTCCTAAAGGCTTCAGAGTTGTCTAAAGATAAGTACTTTATATACTTGCAGATAAGCCAAGAATTTTAGGTCACCCAAAAATTGAGTTTGGCTTATCCGCTGATGGGCTTATACACAGTAATTGAACATAGCAACTTCAACAGTAGCATTCTTTCCCCCCTCCAACAGTATAGTGAGGTCAAAAACACCACCAAGAGAAAGTTAACATGAAGTCTGTTCATTTGCGAACATGTTCATGTTCTCAAGTACTCTGATAATATATTCTGTAAATGTCTCACCCCTTTTTGCCTGGTATACTCAACTCTCATTTCCATATACATACACTTCTCCCATATACTGAAGCAGGGAGAAGCAGTCTTACGTAAAGCCATTTTTGCTTCTTTCAACAAACATTCACTCCTTGCAACAGACCACCTACTACCCACTATCTTTCGACCAGCATTTGCACATTTTCCCATCTTTAGAAAACATTCTACTTGCTTTAGAAAACGTTCTACTTGCTTTAGTATTTCACCATTTATGTATAACTGGCAATTGTTCTATTTTCAGTGCTACTGGCTGAGAACACAAATGATTTGCAACAACTGTTAGATTGTACAATCTGACAGGGAATATGAATCTGAATATTGATGTATCCAACTCTGATAGATCAATTTTTAAACCCATCTTCCGTGCTGGATTATACAATCTAAATTTACTGCAAATCATTTGGGTTCTCAGCCAACAACCCAGAATTGTCTGTATACCAAAGAACATGTACCTTCATGGCACTAATCACCTACACCGTCACAAGTATTTCTTACACATATTAAACCAAGGGGATATCACTCTTTCTTATCTTACTCTCTCAGCATTATATTTATTTTCATGCATGCTTTATTTCCATCATATACTGCTCTTATCCCATTTAGCAATCAACCTTAACCTCTGTGCAAAATTTTCTATAATTTTAACCTATTTATTTTATTCTATACTTTCTCTAAATCAACAAACATGCAATACCTAATAACAATAAAAAATCAAACTTCGTTGTTCACTTTAGCACATGTGATGGACAACTTGAGTAGAAAACTAACCCTGTATGTGAGAAAGAGAGAGAGCGCTACAAGCTAGAGTAGCTGCTGAGAAAATACAGGTATACTACGAAATCAGAGGCCTATAAGAAAACTTAAGGGCTGTACAAAAGGAAGACATTTCATTTTTTTTTCCCTCCAAGGCAAAGGTAAATCTTGAGAGAGAAATAAATATGGCAACCGTTTCCAAAGTTTGCCATGAATGCTCACAGCCATTTGTCTCATAAAATGAAGAAATCTGGAAATAAATTACTATAATTCTCTAAAGTGGGAAGCCCAACCTTTGTTCAGTGTGAACAAAGTCAGGCAGTGAATGTGCTGTCTCTCCCTTTTATTTATCGATTGTTGCAGTGATTTTAGCTATGTAGCTGGATATGTATTTGCACAAATGATTTTTCCAGCTTTTGAAATCTGCAGTCAGTTTTATTAATTATGCAAATATTTCCTTGTTCCCTCAGTTTTTATTTTTCTCCATATTCTTCTGTATGGCAACATTGCCCCCTTGTGGCTTTATAAAGTTTTAAAAGGCTTTATTTTTGCTGTGAAATAACTGTCCTCACATAACTGGGACACAGAATATAGTTCCTGGCTTGAAGGTTCACTCTTCAGCAGATGCAGCATATGGATGCATCAAGCCACAAGGAGCTGCATCTACCACAAAGAAATAAGGGAGGATAAGTGGATCACTTTCCCCTGTTTCCCCTGTTTGGGAATTATTGTGTTATATTTCACAAAGGGAATGAAAATAAGCAAGTCCATTCCACTGGCTTGGCTGAGAGATTAGCCATTAGTTGTTTATCTCTTTGAGCCACGGTAGGTATTTTTATTGCAACTAATGGGAGTGCCCCTATCAACTGAATAACTGATAGGGGCACTCTCATTAGTTGCAATAAAATAAGTAGGAACTCCTGGCTGCATTATAGCCACTGCAGCATCACATCTACATACTATATGTTTGTAATAAAATCAGTGCAGTATTAAATACTGATTTTGAGTGTTCAAGAATCCCACCCCTTTTTCTTTTGTTAAGAATGAGAGCAGGAATTATCTCTTTATTGATTTGCAAATTACAAGTTCTGGAGAATCAGCTTTGAAAGTAATGTTAACACAAGATACATTAACTCTTGCTTATGAGACTGCCAGCCCTGGTTAAGTGGCAATTGATGTTTGCATCAAATACCATTGTCAGAATCAAAACATCAAAACCCAAGGCTCTGAAATGCACGCATCACCCTTCAGTA
Source organism: Candoia aspera (assembly GCF_035149785.1). Taxonomy (NCBI): domain Eukaryota; kingdom Metazoa; phylum Chordata; class Lepidosauria; order Squamata; family Candoiidae; genus Candoia; species Candoia aspera. The sequence continues at coordinate 168,976,186 of NC_086155.1, forward strand.
AGTAAATACGTACAAAGACACTTTTTTTTATTGGACAATATTTTCTATCCACTTTCCCAACAAGCTTAGGGAGATTTATTCTCAGAATTGCTCAGTAAGGCAGATAGGAGAATCCAAAGCTCATGGTGAAGCAAAACTAAAATTAGGACTCCTTGACAGAGACCAGTACCATCCTTCCCATCCAAGGCCAGTGAATATACATAGAACAGACCTGTAACTCTCTGTTTATTTTTACCTTCATCTGGAATGATAGTATTATGTTATAGTGACTTTCAACAAAACTGGGTTATACCTTTTTTCTTCTGCTGGGAATAGAAGTATAAAATTATTACATTTTCTTTTTAAATAGCACATTTCAATTTCAGCTTCAGGCCAGTTTACAGAAGAAAACCCCATAATCATGAATACACAGGTCTTTTCCTTTACTCATTCACTCTATTACTCATCAGGTGCTTCTGCTTACCTACCTGGACCGCCACAGTTCTTCTGAGAAAATATGTACTATGTTAATTTAACTTACCCTCAGCACATAGAACCTACAACTGACTTCCATTTTAGGAGTTTGAGGAGTGTTTTATGTAAACAAGATCTGTAAGAACTCTGGAAGAAAACTGCTTTTAATATATTTTTAGAATATCCTTGTTGTTGGATACAACATTTTCTCATTATGTGACTAGTGTAGAATTCAGGTTCTCTTTGCAAAAATCCTGTGGGCCAAAATGGAGATCATGGAAGGGATAATATCTAAAATTAAGACAATTGCACCCATTTATCCTAAAGCGTATTTTATGGGAAATGCTTTCTTTGGTATCATTCTCATCTAAGTACAACAAGTGGCAGCACGTGTCTTGACTTTTAAAAAGAAACAGGAAAACTAGGGCTATGGACTATATTGGAAAGTACAGCAAAATATAGTAATCCTGTAAGTATGCAATTACAAACCACTTCTGTATCGTTGGCAAGAAGGCAACACGGATATATTGATATAGTCATAGTGCAGCTTCAAAGTTTATATGAAAGTAAAGTAAGCTGAAAACACATTGTGATGAGGCCCACTTGTCCAATTTAATTTGTGCAATACTACTACTGAATCTAATATAGAAAATATGCAAGAAAAGGCATTTAGCTATATAGACCTAATTAGGAGAAAAGAAACAAACAGGTAATTTGAAAGCAAGCATGCTACAAGCCTTTGCTTGGCTAGAATCTGATGATCAGTGAAATCCATTAAAAAGGATTATAAAATTTGATGTATTCAAGTATGCAAACCTCCAGATAGTGGCAACAGCACTGTAAAAGATATTTCACAGGTACTCAAAATACTGGAAAATTTACCTATATAAATCTACTGAGAAATGCATTCAATAAAATGTTTGACACTATTTTTCAGACAATTTTGTAGAGAAGATTGTGTTATCTAAGATTATGTATGTATGGTATCTGTCAAATGTGAGGCATTCATTTAGACAATTAGATTTTAAAAAGTACACCGAATGGATTGCAAATTTCTGAACTTATTTCCCTTGTGCATGGTTCAGATAAACATTAAGGTAGATTTATTAGTGAGTTGATGTGATTATGTGATACTGATCTAACTTAGTAATAATCTATATGATTTTAGAATTATTTAACCTGTAGAACTGACTTTTAGGACAAATGGTGACATTTTGCTTCAGAACACTTGAATTATTAAAAAAAGCTCTCCCTCCTGGCCTTTATAAGTTATTAAAAAACAAACTATTCTAAGGGCATTTTCTTGATTTATGCATCACACCACTTTAATCATTTACCTTTTTTTTTGTAATTTATGCTATTTTATTGTTGATGTTTTATGTATTGTAAACCTTGTAAGCCACTAACGGTTGGCCAATTGAACTTCTATCCCAATAAGATTGCAAGAAGACGTAAGCCCTACATAAATCTGAGACTGTACTTCAAAACCTCAATGTATATTCTGGAATGGCTCACAGAAGGCTATCTTCAACCTGTTACTTGAACCGTCTCCATATATAAAATAAAACAAAATGCCTAATTTTTTTCGACATGATACATGCAAGATACATGATTCAACCATAAATAAGTCCATTATGTGAATTTTAGCTGTTAAATCACGAACAAACCAGAGATTGGTTTAGTTAAGGAGTGGACAAACCATGCCACTGGCCCATATGATTCCTAGCACCAGCAGTTTGGCAACTTTTGTTAGTAATAAGCTATTTTGGTTTTGCTACACAAATAAACTCAGCATTTTTGCTGTTCAATTTTTCCAGTAACAGGGTTATTTATCACAGTATCACTTAGATTTCTAAATGTCCATTTCCCAATGCGGACAGGTAGTTCTGCAAAGATGCACAATGTAATTGGAACAATAAGGGAATCCTTGTCAGCACAAACATGCCAGACATTTTTACTGGAATTATGACAAGAGATTTAAATTTGATTCATTCTGAATTTTATTCTTTTATCTTAAAATACAAATCCAAAAATGTGAAGTAAACTTACACACAAACAAAAAAATGCTTCAGTAACTAAAAAAAATTACATAATGTTTATAACTCCTCTATTATCTATCTGAACAAGATTACAACAAAAAACACATGAAATTCTACAAGAAACAACCTATATAAACTTCTGGGAAAACTTTTAAATATTTTGCACTCTGAAAATTGAGAAAATATGAAAAACCAAGACTAGAAGATAATTGTTTTTCAAAATGCCTTAAACTTCATTTCAGCTAATAAAATACATTACATGTGTCAATGCTCCCCACCACTGAACATTCAGAATTACTACAGTAGTTTCACTATATAAGCCTGTCATTTGTCAGTCTGTGTTGCTGTGAAATAAGACTGGCATACTTTTCCAGTAATACATGTTATTTGTTAGTGTTAATTTTCTGAAAACCAGTCTACATTATAACCCCTGAACTTTTCCCCCACTGTGGAATTTAATTTGATAATTGCAAAGAAAAAAAAAAAGGTGGGGCATTGTTTGTATATAAAGAACAAAGCCCATGTATTTCACAGACTGCTCAAGTTCTTTGTAATACTATGAAGTGGACACTAGAAAAAAAGACACTGAATTACACAGTTGAACTGGTTTATTTCTATTAGTTTAGAATGTGAGAACATCTATAGCATTCATCATCTATTTAACCTGTTTTAAGTATCTACAATAATAAACTGTATAGGAATCTTCTCCATAAGGAATGCTTTTAATTGGCCCCAGGGATTAGGTGTCCTCAACAACAGTTGGTTTTAAAGCATATTTTGAACTCCATTTTCTTTCATTCCCTTAATGCTAGTAGGAAGATGCTATAAAAATAACCCCTTTAAATATTTAATAAAAATGCAGATGGAACACTATAGTCAAGCAACATGGGTTCCCAAGCTTGCAAAGAGGAGTATCAATATCAAGTGTAAAAATGAAATGCCTCTTCCCTTATCTGCAATAAATAAGGTAAAGAATCACTTAAAGTGCATTGCTGAACAAATCCTTGAATTCTATTATTACTGCTATGCAAAAAAGCAATAAAAGTATTTTTTTTTACATGTTCAACTCTACGAAGACATATAGTAGCTGAATCCTGAATTACAATCCTTTACAAATGAAAGATGTTTTCTGTACCATTCAATTTAAAAATAAGTTACATACTTTTTCATAAATGCTGGAAAGTTAAGAAATCAATCACTGGCTGGTGTTAAAGAAATTTTTTTTTAGAAATGCTATAGTAAATATGTTTCTTTAAGGCTCAGAGAAAGAGAAGCAGTCACTTTTCTTGACATTTTTTGGCAAGAGATATAAAAGAAAATCATCTGTCATTTCTAAATTTGAATGCTCATATTACACTAAAGCCAGCTCATTCAGTGTCCGCAGTTATTGCACTTGTGTATTCCTTTGAACACGGTCACTTCAATGCAGTAACGATGATTGCAATATAACCATGGTAAAATAAAATGTTCCAAATCAGTGAGACGACAAGTGTCTGCTTGTTTAAAAACTTGCTTAAGAGAATGCAGACAATCCTTCTTGTTATCTGAATACACTTGTTTCAGTTATTCACTTATATAAAATGTCACTAATCCTCATCAATACAAATTAGTCAGAGAACAAAAAGATTTATCATGCAAACTCTTAATTAATGCTATATACTGCTGTGGAACACATTTCTATCCAAGTTAAAAGAATATTTTCTGGAAAAAAAGAAAAGGTAACAAAATAGGATTTAAAATAGGAAACTACTGCTGAATCCAAGTCCTTGTAGCAAAGTTAAGACAAGTTTTGTTTCGATTCATCACAGCTCTATAGCCTTGTTGAAAGATTACTGTACTTAAATAAATGCTACATTTCAGGGATTAAGAAACTATCAAGTAGGCATTATTATTTCTAATTAAAAGCAAAGGTTATTTTTCTCTGTAGTATGTCAAGTAGGCTTTCAGAGATTCAGGGAGCGGTAGACTCATAATCTTCTCTCGCAATAGGTTTCGTGGAGGTTCCTCTGCTTTCAAGGCTTCATTTTGATCTTTATCATCATCTTCTTTGTGGTCTTCTTCCATCTTTTCATCTTCTTCACTATCTAGAGGTTGAGGAATGAGTTGATTGCCAACAAACACATAGGTATTAATCCTGCGTCTACGACACCTTCTGCGTTTACGTTTTGGTGGTGGTTTCTGTATAACACCTTTGGCTTGCATCTCATCATTTACATAGTTTCTAAGGGTGCGTCTAATGTAGATCCGAGCCAAGTCCTGTAGATTCCTAACAGCACAGGGGGCTAAAAGAGACGAGAAAAAATTTAATTAAAATAAAATAAGTCATGGTACATTAATTATACCATAAAATGTTCTGAAAAAGTGAATCATTAAAAATACTGAACTAAATTTAAAATATGTAAAAGCAGCAGTCACTTTCCTGATATAATTTCTTGATAACTTTGAGAGAAGTTAAAGGAACTTGAAAGGCAGTAGTTCTTTTGTAATTTCTTGTAATTTCTTGCTTTTTGTATATTATTAAACCAGACACCATCATGAACATTTTGAAATAGATGTCTCCCTATACCCCAAAATATTTTTGAACATTTTTTTAAAATTGTGTCCAATATAAAAAAGTCTGTAATATCATGCTTCATCAAACAAAAAATCTGAGATGACAGAACAATAAACTATAGAAAACTACAATAAATCACATAGTAAAACTAAAGTATAGTAAAACTAAAAAAATGTGTAAAATTTTACATTTATCATTTATTTTCAGTCATTACTTTTGCCTACTAATCAGTTACTTGCTATAAATTGTTTAGCTATCCAACTCAGAAAGAAGTAGATGGACTGCCTATAGAATTTATTCTGAAACTTTCTCTGTTATTTTTTCAAACAGAAACAGGCAAGAATATGGCACAGTAGCAGCTAGGCTGTACTATGCCATCCATTAAATTTTGTTTTAAGCAGCCAAATGTTATTTAATTCACATAACAAACCACTTTTAGCAATCAGATCTCAATAACAATGAATTCATAAATTGTTGTTACCAGAAACAGGCTAAGCTTAATGGTGCATTACTCTCCCACATCAGCAATCCCTAACAACTTTTGTCAGCACATTATCAACTGAGACTTAAAATTAATATTATAAAAATAAAACCACATAATGGAATCAACAAGATGGGTTACAAATATGGTATCCTAGTAAGCCAGAGTTGTTCAGCTTCAGGTATATTGCAGACACAGTTGTTAAGGCGGATGGGCTGGTTCCAATGGATTGTTTGCATTTGTAGAAGATTCATTCATAGGATGTATTATCAGTTTCTTTCTATCAGCAGAGCCCTCTGTAATATATTTTATGCTATTCTTCAGGATCTTAGAAAGGTTTTGTGGTCAAAACTACTTATTGCTTAGAATGTGGCCCAATGTAGAGAAGAACCATTAAACTGTGATTAAATAAGTGTCAATATGATTTTTTTCTTCATTTATTCTTTCCCAAATACTTTGAGCTGCTTAAGTACAGTACAATGTTTACTTTTAGTATATAATAGTTGTACTACAAGGAAACACACAACAAATAGTACTTACGCAGCCCCACGCTATCAGTTTTGCTGGTGTCACTTTTGCTTGGCTGTACAAGTGGAGCAAATGATACAGCAAGGATGTTTTTGCTTTCCCAAGTATTCTGTCCAGTTCTCAGGATCTGGGTTAACTATATAGAATCATAGAAAATTAATGATACAAATTTAAGCTGTTAAATCAAAACCTGTATTTGCTTTTCATATAATGGCCTTGCTCTGATAGACTGATAAATTATAGCTTAACATTATGCTAGTGAACCTAAGTATATCTAAAGACTCATAGGTCAAACATTTTGAAGGATTGTGGGTTACAAGAAACATTTTATTTCTTAAAAACTCTTCCAATCCACCCAAAATTTGGTCAATGATCCCTGGTTTGAGGGTTTTAGGAAGTAAACTGGGTGCAGTTAATCTCTGCAACTATTTTGCTTCATCCCTCCCAGCCCCAGTCAACACCCTCCAAATAAATAAGGCTGATTTTTTTTGCTCCAATCACTTTGGTAATATGATATTATGATCTTCGTCCCTTGCTCGTCTTTTTTCCTTAAAAAAAAAAAGACAGCTGCCACCTGCAAAAAAATTGGCTGTAGCAAGCCAAATTAAAATCTTTGTTTATGAAGCTGAATAACTATAGCTATTATAGGATAACATATAATGCCACCTATAATGGGGCAGAGGAAACCTACTAAAGTACCAATGATTCTCTCTCCAACAATAAATGCCATAACACCAGCAAGGGTTATACTAAGTAACCCTTTTAGTCAAATTCCATCTGTAATTATAATCACAAGGATCAAATTCTCTAAGTAAACATGAGCTTAGTAGAGCTACTGCCCATTTAGAAAGGGATATATTATTTGATACTTTCCAAACAATTTGAACTTCAATTTCAGTCAGTCTTAGCTATAATTTCTAATGCCAAAGATTTGAAGAAATTGTAATTTAAATAAAGAGTGGGTAAAGGTTGCCTCTATCTGGGTTAGAATTTGGAAGAAACCATAAACTATGATGAGTTGGAAACAGCTATGCTGCAGGAGAAAGGAGGATGTATAAATTTAATTATTACGGAGGTTCATCCACATAATAAACTATAACTTACAATTATGTTTGAATTTGGCAGCTAGTTTTTTTTTGGAGAGTCACACTTTAGTTTAATAAGCCTCATCTTTTGCTTGTGGGCATAATTCTCTTGCTCCTCTTATTCACTGCATAAGCAAATCAACATTTTATATTTTTAAAAAATTGTTTACGTGTAACTGTGGCTAACATAGTCATCACAACCATAAACTCTGTAAGAAGCCTCATTTTGGATCTTTTTAAGATCAGTCTAGAATACTGATTCCCCCCCCCCCCCACTAGCTCTCATTTAGTTCCTCATGATCTCTAAATAATACCTTACAGAAAGGATGCAACTGGAGGGAGCAAAAGGGTAACGTGTTGTTTTGTATAGACAGATGTTCAAAATAAGCTTTTTCTTCCTTTGTGCTCAGTTTCATATATGGATGACTTACGTACCAAAAGGGGAATGCTTAGGAAGCCAGGAAATTCAGCATAGCCCTTCTATTAGAGAGATACATTATGCGGAACACATCTCTAATGTTCAGCAGACATAGAGCTGAGATCATACTACTGCATGGAAAAACTCCAGCATCAAGAAAATCTGTAGAGGTACTAATTGTTCTAGTGGAGTGTCCATGGACTTTTGCTGGAACAAGAAATGTGGTGGGGTTGCCCCCTCCCAAAAAAAACACCCTGCACGGTTGAGAAAAAAACAGGACTTCTACTAAAATATAAAGTTAGAACATTCTGAATGCCATAGTCTACAAGACATTTCAATAGAGAAGGGATTGGAGAACAACACATACATTCAGAAAAATATAAGAAAAAAAAGTAAAAATTGGAAACTAAATTGGTTAGGGGGAAAAAAAACCTATCAGGGAATAGGACTGTCTTGTCTCTATGTAAGACTGGATATGAAGAGTCAATATAAGACGTATATGTATAGGCTTATATCTGGGCAAGAACTGTAAAGTCTAATACAGTTCATGAATAGGCAAGAATATGAATGGCTAAGCCATAAACCCTTTTCACAAGATTTTTCACCATTTGGTATGAAAATACTGAAAAATTCTTCATAGGGCAATGGAAAGTTGAAGTTTCATGAAGTAAACCTTGACGTTGAAACTGCAAATACAATACTCTTGAAGAAGAGAAGAAGCATAAAGTTTTTACAATATATTACATAATATCGTAGTACTGTTGAATATTTTAGGAAAGTGTCCTATTTTGCTGTAGAAAAAGCTGAAATAGATTATTTAGACATTTCTTTTAAAATCTGCTCTACCTTTTATGAGAAACAGAGTAACAATGTAGCAACTTGTTGAGGATGTCAAAATAGGTAACCCTGCTTTTTTTTAAAAGACAGTATATTGTCTGACAGCTGATAGTTATCCAAACAATTTGCAGTTTAGAATTATCTCATTTACTACAAAATGATTGGAATGCAATTTGCCTCATTTTGCTCAGCAACTACAGAACTACTATGATGCTAGCCTCAATACTATCATCTCAAACCTATTGGGTATGACTTTTAAATGTCTCCATTTAAAACCTATTGCTTAGGATTCATTTTGGGGGGGAAACTGTAAAAAAAAGGAGTTTTCAGTTCAAGCCAAATAAGTACCAGCCATATTTAAAAAAAAAAAAAGGTTTAAGATTTCCTCTGAAAGGCAACAGAATAATGATATTGATCTGGAAGAAATTTCTGGTGAAATAAAGGCATATTTGTTAGAAATCCTGTACAAATGATGGTTTACATATAGTTGTTAGTGACAAGTGTGTACTATTAATCCAATAAGTTCTTTAGCCGTATCTCAAAAATGCCGGTGGTCATGAGCCATGGGATGAGAGACAGACAGACACACACAAACTGGCCATATAACTGCATTTAAAATCTTTATTCCAGTTAAGAAACTGACTGGCAGTATACAAAAGTATATGCTGGAGTTGCTAGATTGCTGGTATGATACTGTTGAGTGATATTATGACAGGTCCTTAGAACAGCCAAATGTAAACTGTTCAGTCTATGTGCTAAATGAAGACCCATTCAACAAGCTGTATTTCGGAGGATTTGTACTTTATTCTGGGGATCATTTGCTATCTCTCTGAAAACACATTATTATAATGCTCCCATACCAGTTTTGGTCTTTTGTGCAAGCCAGAAATCATAACTAGGCATAGTCCACGACTATGACATTGCCTTTGGTCCTAAACCAGACATTATATCTGAATCTGTGGATATTCAAATACCAAAGACATCTTCATATATAAATCGTTGCAAATTCCCACCTTTATACCTGGGAGATATTCAGAGGAAGCTAAGATATTATTAAAAAAAAAAAGCTTGTTTCCTGCATGCAAAATTTTAGCCCATAATATTCTACTCATCCCATTAGGATCAATAAAGTGAATCTGCTAAGTGGATTTGTTCTGAGTAGCCCCAACAATAATAAACTAAGTTTTAAAAAAGCCACTTCCTTCCTCAAGAATGTTACACATGTTCTCTAAGCTACTCAACCAAAAGGTATAGTGTGAAGGGCTTTTTTAAAAATAATTCCCTAATCACAATAATAGAAGAACACAAAGCTTGCTACTGGAGCAGAGTTGTTAGCAAAAGCTAATTAAAAGAATCAGTCATTTTGGAAGGTGAAACTTACTAATTAATGAGATTCAGCATCATGGTTGTACTAAATATTGTTCTTGAAATGAACTAAAGATTGTTCTGAAAATGTGTGCCCTCTTTGGGGAGGAAGATGATGGGGTTCCAATTCCCAACATTCATAACAGAAGGTGAGATGAAAACTACAGACAACATAGTTTCTGAATAGCCAGACTCTTAATGATGGGACCAATCTTGCATTAAGGTGTGTTAGGCTTGATAGCAAAGCAAGTATGGGCAAGGACTTTGGGCCCAGAGGAGAAAAGGAAGCAGTGAGGCAGAGGAGAAAAGAACAGCAACTTCAGGGTTGAAGGAGTATGACTCTAGAAACTAAGAATACTAGTATTGACATTGTATTAAGTTTCCTTAGTATTCAGGTGTATGGGACTCACTTAAGCCTTCTCTCTCTCTACTTCAATAAGTGGATGAGAACTATAGGAACTTCAATATACATTCTTCTGATTAGTTGGGACTCCTAGACATCATTGGTGGAATACAAGATATATCTTATTCAAGACTGAAGAAGGATGAATTCAAGAAATCATTCATCTTTGCTGCATATATAAACAAGACTCATTCATATCTTGGCTTATTAAGCCAAGATGAGATTGCCCCAAATGAATTGCTTCTTGAAACTTTTAGCTTAAGAAAGAGAAAATTGTAGATGCAGAACACCAACATTACATATACTAAAATAAAACACAATTCACATTTTAAAGCATTTCCTGAATTCTGAAAAATATCTTATATACATTAATATAAAGCACTTATGTAAACCAAGACAACTCAGATATTTTTAAATGTTTTAGTATGCTTATATTGTTGATTGAAATCTGGTGCATGGCAATCCATGAATCATTCAAGACATTAAATGATTTTTTTCCCCTTGCTGTTCAGTTGTGTCTTATTCTCAGCGACTACCTGGACTAGTTCCTGCAGTTTTCCTTCCAAGATTTCAGAAGTGGTTTGTCCTTGCCTAAATGAATATACATCTACACAAATATATGCATACATGCACACATACCACATACACATAAGGCCCAGAAATAATTACATGTAATTAAAAATAGTTCGTAAAGCTGATCAAAATAAAAGTACAAGTATTAATTGTTTGGCAGATTTGATACTTGTCACAGATGGAATTATGAGCATGTTACTATAATTTTCATCAGTATTTTCCTTCACAAGGGACGCGGTGGCGCTGCAGGTTAAACCGCTGAGCTGCCAATCGGAAGGTCGGCGGTTCGAAACCGCGCGGCGGGGTGAGCTCCCGTTGCTCGTCCCAGCTCCTGCTCACCTAGCAGTTCGAAAACATGCAAATGTGAGTAGATCAATAGGTACCGCTTCGGCGGGAAGGTAACGCCGTTCCGAGTCGTCATGCTGGCCACATGACCCGGAAGTGTCTATGACAACGCCGGCTCCAAGGCTTAGAAACGGAGATGAGCACCGCCCCCTAGAGTCGGATTCGACTGGACTTTACGTCAAGGGAAACCTTTACCTTTACCTATTTTCCTTCAGTTCTTTAAATTTAAATATAAAAAAAGTAAATTGGTGAAATTTATTAGTGTGAAAATACGGTTTAGTATTGAGCTATAATTACTTAAAGCCTAATCTGTAACTGAAGCAGCCCAAGTTTTATTCTTTTTCTTTACAGAATTTGCTCATGAAAAAGTGTCAGCCCAGGTGACCCCAATCTTTGCTCTCTTTCTCATCCTAATATACACAGTGGGGAAAGAACCTCGTGTATATTAGCAATAGTGGCAGCAATGTTTCCAGCTACTTCATCAAAGGTTCTTGTTTATAGCACTGGACTGAGGGCCAGAGCTGTTGTTTAGTCTTTGGTTCAGCCTACCCAATAACAATCTCCATCTACCTACTAGTAAATTTGGGGGACCCATTTGATAAGCCAGATACAGACATGAGCTTCAAAATATCTCAATTTAAAAAAGTAAACAAAATTACAAATTAGTAGCATCAATTTATTCTTAGACTGCTATATTTCAGCATGTTAATAGCCAGAAATAAGTCTCATCTAAGAAAAGGAATTGGTGATTTCAGTTTCTGAGAGAATGGAACATTTAAATCCTGTTTTCCTAACCTTTTTCTTTTGGGGGCTGGGGGAGAGTGCCTTCACAACTCAGTTTGTGGGTCACATAGTGCTGTATAACAGACTAAAACTGTCAAAACTACATCTGAAAATCCACTAAAAATCAACTGCAAGTGGGCTAGAAAAGCTGCCCTGAAAGATCAAACTGTGCTCAACTAGAACATTTCTTGAAGATGAAAGGGAAGACTTTTATTTTTTTAAGTTTAATTTTTAATTCTTTTTAAGCTTTATTTTTGTCCCAATTTCTCCACTTTAAGGTTTACATTCTGTTTACACTAGTGAGGCAGCTGACAGTAGAAGGATTAAGAGTAATCCTTAAGTGTAGCAAAGGAAATGTAAATATGCAAAGAAAAAAGGTTTAAATCACCTGATCCTCTATAGGCATAACCAGAATGCCTCCAATTTTCAATAAAATTTTCATGTAGTTTTCATGGTCTTTTTGTACACCTGCTCCACAATAAATCCGGTCATATTGATGACTGTCTGAGGCTATCTGCAAGCAGTTGCCAACTACAAATGCAGGTTCACAAAATTCAAATCTGTGGATAAGCAAACATTTCAGTTTTTTTAAAAAAAAATCAAGTTAGAAAAGCATTATATTTTAAACATTTGCTGGAAGTGCCACTGAATTCACTGAAATATATCTTCAATTAAATATACAACAAACATATTTCATGTTCTATATCTTTACATGATTAAAATGTACTGTTGAATGTGCTTTAGTATTCTTTAAATAATGTGCTATTTTCCACAAAATATTTTGCAATTTAAAATAATAAGTTAAAAGAATGTAACATATGGATTGTTTAAAATAATGAGAGAAGAAAATAAATAAAATACATTACAAAAATTTGTTGCTATTCATAGAAGTAAAACAGGATGAAAAGATGGGTCTTCAGTAGGCACTTAAATTAACACCTGCAAGGTGAACATTCTGAAGAAAAGGTGCCACCGCTGAGAAGGCACACTGCAAATAACAGATGACAATCTACCAATTCATGGCATCCACATTAGGGTCTCCCTAGGCAATCTTAGTAACCAAGCAGGTTTATAATAGGGAAGACAGTCTGCTAGGTAACTCAGTGATGAGTTATTCAGTACTTAATATGCCAATTATTAAGTGTTGAATCTGTCCCAGTAGCTAATACATAAACAGTGCAGTTTGCTTTAGGATATAAATATGGCTATGGTCAGATGCCCACTCAAAAGCCAGGCCATTGCATTCGGGACCAGATGCACCTCCTAGGGTAGAAAACAAGTGTAGAACATACTTTAATAATCAAGTGACTATCTTTGCTCAGGAAAAAACTTACTAAGCCAGCAAAAGCTAGACAACTACAAGCATCTTGTCCAGGCCTCAAAAATTAAACTCATTCCATATTCTACAGCAAGCAGTGCACTGAATATCTCATTATATATCATATTATGTGAAAAGCAATGTGCAAGGTGGCATGAAACTACAAATTATAAATGTGTTGCAAAATTGTTATTGCAGGCTAAAGATGAAAATATCAACATTATTACAAAACTTGCTTACAAGATTCAACATTCTTATTTCATCCTTTTGCATGATCGGGTAGTGAGAATGATAGCATTAGAGGAATCATAAGACATCCAAAACATACTGTTAGCTTCCTCTTCCCCAATTTTGAAACCAGTCTTAACACATTTATACTTTTTTTTTTTAAATCACGCTTATTTCCAAAAGAATTGTAGCATTAGAAGGTAGTGATCCCAAATTACCTTAACAGGGGAACACTGATGCAAGCAGTATATTCAAACATGATGGCACCCCAAGTGCAAGTCTGCTAAATGGAGGTTCAGAGGCTTGAAGTTTTATTGCAGATAAAGTAATTAGAAAATACTATTGTCTTACAAAACAAATTAAAAATCAGAATTCTGGACCAGGAGAACGCTAACTATTGTAATAAATGTTTCCTTCATATAATGTAGTTGTAATATATTGGAAATATACAGAATAGCCATATTTACCATGGACATAATTTAAAGTTCAGCATTTTATATTTATTCACTTCAGTGGACTGAAGTCTGCTAAATTAAGGAGGCATTAAAGAGATGACGACAAAGTGACATGTTTGCATCCTGTTGCTCTTTCCTTAACTCAAGCACATATTTCCCTGAAACTTCATGGTTACCATGCAAGTCTAAGAAAAGTTACGGTTTCTTTAAAGAGCTGCTGTCTGGTACAGAAAACACACTTATGCTGGAGATTAAGCACCTTTTCTGCTTTGGATCCAAATAGTTGCACAGACCTTCACAGACCAAGCTATGGAATGGCCTCTCTTAGGATCTGTGCTTAGTCTCTATGCTTTTAGATTTTAGAAAATGACTCAAACTTTCCTGTTTAGCCAGAACTTTTCAGTCTAAATGAGTGATTTTAACCATTTATATTTTATTTTCATTGTTGCAGTGGGTATGCTGCACTTCTAAACTGAAACCACAAAGGTGTTTGGAATTTGGGAATGCTGATACAGAACCTGTCAGCAATTCCTTAAAGCTGCTTTTCCCATACATCACTGCCCTCTGCAGACACAGCACAGTCCTGGAAAATGACAAGTTTGGTTTAAGGAATTGCAGACAGATGCTCAGTACATACTCCTGCATGCTACAAGGCACTTTTTTCTTTTTCTTTTTTGAATCTGAAGCACTGCACAAACCTATTTAGTTGTTTTCAGTGATCTCTGGGTAGAAATACAGGATAGGCTCATCATCATTATCATCTTGTACAGTACATGTAGTGAAGATACATTTTGCCATGCATAGGTAAACTAATCATCTTTGTTTCACAGAACACTTCCATAATGTGCATAATGGCAAACAATACAGATATCAGATGATATATTCACAATTTATAATAGAGAAGCAATATTAGCGCAGGAAATTCATCATGCATGAAACTCCCTCAACCAGCTGGGCTGATGATTAAATTGGTTCATACTATAATGTAAATCAACTGCTGACAATACAAAGCACAGATGTTAAGCAAATTAACTTGTCATATCCTCAGCAAGTTTCTCTTTTCTTTCATCAAAAGTTCAAATGATTCAAGAGTGACAACAGAAGAAAAACAACACTTCCTTCCAACACTGAAGGAAGATAGGTAAAATTCTTCACTGGAGAAACACTGTTTGGCATTATGGTATTTAGTGATTTTATTAGATTCAACAACTAAAAATCTATATGAAGAATAACTTCTAATACAGTATGACTCCAGGTCTGCCAACAGGTGTACCAGCCCCTAATCATGGTTGGAGTCTTGCAGTCCTCTCAAGATCTTTTACAATGCCCCTATTGGGAGTCGGTGCTCCAAACAACCTCCTCATCAGAAAATCAGTCTAGGCAAATACACTTACAATTATAACCAGCTGCAGTTATACCATTGGGTAAAACTGAGCTGATTATTGCCCAATAAAGAAATCAGACAAAAACACAAGAAAATGTGTGTGGTAATATAATACAAATTTATGCTCCAAAAGCTGATTAGAAAAGAAATGGATTCTCCTGCATCTTCCTTCCATGGTGTAGCTGCATCCAGCATCCTACAAAATTGTGCAGTCTTATGGACTATGCCGCTGCACACTGGATGTTCTTCCCAAACCTCCTAAACTCCCATGATAGCGCAAAAGATTACTCAAATCTGTATTTAGACAAAATGAACACAAGATACTAGACTGTTTTTAACATTCTATTTTTCGTTATGATCAATGAAACTGTGTATAGTCAGATTCAATATCTATGAAAGCTAATTGGCAAAGCAGGTTAATTTTAGATTTTAGTTAGTGCCACATAGTCAGGATTTACCATACGCCTACACTTTGGCTGCAGAACAATGTAACATTGTTAAGACTAAAAGTTAATGCTAAAACACATGTAGTATATTTATGCTGTGACTGTGCAGATACAAAAAGTAACAAAATAAATGTATTTAAATATTTGATTTAATTGCAGCAATCCACAGAAATGACTTGATTATTTAAAAGAAAATGCTACAGAAGTAGGGCAATAATTTTCATGTCCCAATCATTGACCTCTTTCTTTATTTAAATAACTTATTAGAGCAAAACCTGTTTCCAAACAACTTGCTTGTAAGAACATGGGTGATAAAATGGACAAGGCACACTGCAACCCAATCTGTGACATGGAATAGATAAAATAAAAGTAGAAATTAACCAAATGACCAACATGAAACACAGTTTAGAAAAATGAGGCTGGATTCCTCAGATTCACAAGTTCAGGAGAATCTCTATTCTTTATATACAGGTAGATGCAAGTAAAATAATTACTTAGAAGCTCCTGAAGCCAACAGATGACCTGTCCTTATGGCTACCACTGAGTAAATATAAATTTATTAATATTCAGTCAGAACACATCCATTTTTCCCATTTCTGTCTGCATATGAATCAATAAATGTATTCCAGGGGACATAATAAAAGGACTCACATTTTGTGCCTTATTTTCTAATTCATTCATTGCAGCACAATTTTTTAAATAACCTTGATCACATGGCCTTTTGAAATACTATAAAAAATGGATCAAAATGAATTTTGACATGAATTCCTTCAAAATCCATGGTAGTAGGTAGGTAACAAGAAAGAGAAAGAGAAAGAGAAAGAGGGAGGGAGGGACGAAGGAAGGAAGGAAGGAAGGAAGGATTTTATAGCCTGACAATGAAGAACCTGTAACTTGACAATACTGATCTAGGAAATTAACATTAAGCATACAAGTGAACACTATGAATGAGTTCTCCTAGATTGTCCTTAAATAACTTTCTACCAGACTAAAAGAATCATATTTCTAATGCATTTCCAGATACAATTTACCAAGTCTATTCTGGTTTCCTTTAAATCCTACTTAAATTGACAGGCTTAGAAATATTCTTATAACTAATTAATGCTATGCCTATATTTTGTAAGCCTCTGAGAGTCAGCAGACTGTGGCACGGTACAAGTTAAATACATAAATACATATTTTTATATCTATGACTTACATGAGATATATGAATTATAATATGCAACTCAAACACACATTCACAGTAATTTCTATAGTCTTTCATGAAAGTGGCAGCCATCGTTATACAACCTCTAATTAAATCCTCCCACTGAAACAGATTAAATTCAGGAATGTTATTTTTACTGTGACTTAAAATTCTACTAAAATAATACCTACTGCAAAATTCTGTAAAAATAATTCCTACTGCAAAATTCCATATCCAAGTGTTAGGATCCATTACTATCAATAGCAAACATTGAACCTGCAATATGGACCCTCATCAAAACCTATGTCTACTAAAAATATACAAATTTTAGCGATTGAAAGGTCAATCACTAGTTGTATGATCTCTAAAATTAATAAATATTTACTTTGTAGTCTATACTTAAGTACTAGATACAGATATTACTACAGTACTAATCTATATTGTGCTAGTAAATAATCTTATCAGTGCTAGTGCACTTCAAGGGCATCAGTTACAATAATCTTGAATTCCCAATATCTTCTGAACTAGCTAGAACCCAAATTCCCTATAAAATTATCATTAGCTAAAGAGGTCCTGTCAGGACTGATTAGCCTGAGGCTATCAGAGGAATTGTATCTGGTCCATTACTTTTGGAATAAATTAGTACTTCTGATGGGTAATGATTTAAAATGGTCTAATATGTCAGAAATGTAAGCTTAAATCTGCATACGGTTATAGAATCCATTGCCTTTAGGCTGTATGCATATGTGTTCCATTGATATACCACAGAAGGCTGTACAAGATTTAAAAAATATTGTTTGCCTAACACAGAAATGCAGCAGTTTGCTGCAAGAGGGATGAAGCTTTCTTCTCCTGCCACTTCATTTTTTTTTTTCACAGCTGTAACTTTTGTGGACTACAATACTTTCAAATAAATTATTGTTTATTTCAGACTACACAATAAGGATTACTGAGGACTCTTTTTGAAATATGCCGTCTTGGGAGCCAAAAACCATCAAAATAATTTAGTTTTCCCCAAGGTATATCATATTCTAAAGATTCTAAAAAGTTAGCAGGGTATGAGAAGTTAAACATCAAATAATTTATTGTGCTGTGTACATAAACATTTTTCTATTCTAAACAAAATGGAAATTTCAGTTACATAAATGCTTCATGTAGCTAATTTAAATAAAATTACCATATTGTGTGTTTGCTATTTTTCCTGGTTCTTAACAAGTCATGGCATTTCTAAGAGGGAACAACCTGCGGTGTCTGAATACAATAATATAATAAACTATATAATAATTGCAAATGACAAGCTCAAGTTGAGAGAAAAATTAACAGCAAAGCAGATGGTAACAATTACTTAGCGCAGAGCTTTCCAAACTTTTCATGTTGGTAACACACTAACATACTGCAGGTGCGGCCGCGTCACCAGAAGTCACGTGGAATCAGCTGTTTCAACCCGATTACGCATACTGCACATGCGCAGTACCTGTATGATCCCTCGACCGTGCAACACACCTACACACTGCAGCTGACACACTAATGTGTTGCAACACACAGTTTAGAAATCTCTCACTTAGTGCTTGGCATACTGGCATATCACAATGGTCATTGTTCTGAACCAGAATTTTGGAAAATGAAGCTTAACTATTAAATTATCTTCAAAGATTCCAATGTAACACTGGGCCAGTTAGTACTGCCTTCTATAGTTCTTAAAATGATAAAATAGGAAAGATAACTTTTTATACTACTTTAATAGTTTATACATTAAATGTTATTTACTAGATTTATATTCCACCTTTCTTCTAGGAGTTCATGATGCTACCCTCCTCCATTTTTCCTGAAAAGAGAGACTATAATTGGACCAATTTCCCCAGTGAGTGTATGAAGCTGAGGATGAACTTTATTGAGACTCCAAAGTCCTTAAATATACCACACTGGCTCTCAATGGGACATTTGGTATAAATATAGTAATAAAATAATAATTGTATTTGGATACAGAGGCATTACTGTTAAGTATTACATAGATCCTGTAAAGATAATTACCTCCAGTCTTGGTAAAAACTACATTCCATATTAAAACATGCTCATCTATATTGGCACTACACTTATCTGGTTAGCCCTTTAAATGTTTTCAAAACTGTTCTGCCCAACATGAGTTTAAAGTACATATTTATCAGTCTTTCCAGTAGATATATTTAAAAGCTATTACTGATGCTGTGTGTGAAGAGTTCCAGTTCTAAGTAAAGTACTTGCTTCTCAAACCACCAAAATGCATTGCTTGCCAATTAGCTGTAGTACATATGCTGATTTTTATTTCCATATTTAATCTGTATTGACTGCATTCTGTAGAGCGCTGTCCTGAAAACTGAGTGCTCTTTCTTTTAGTACGCCAGCACAGCCTCATCTTTGGCCAGGTTCCATCACCATCATGAGCCAAGGGAAAATTCTTAATCAGAGGAAAGCTTTTTTTTTTTTTTTGGCCAAAAAGGGTCAGCAAAAATAGTGAAAAAGCATGAGAGGATTTGAAATAGAAGTCTATGATATCTGTGGTAAAATTCTGCAGGTGGAATATCTGGAAGAACTTTAATTTTTTTGTGTTCAGTGATTCAAGCACAGCATATTTAGCCATACAACTGTACACAGTAATGTATTTTTTGACTGAAGAGGTTCGTCACATGGACAAAACATTTTTCAATGCCTTTATGTAGAAATTTTGAAAACTGGAAGAAGCAAATGCAATAGATATTTTGCAGGGTCTTCAGTTATTCTGCTGGTCTTCTTTATATCTGGATGCAGATTTCCTCATTTTGATTAAAACTAAAGAGAAGCTTGCAAATCGTGATGTAAATATTATCTGCCACCACAGTGTCTTCTAAGAGAATCTCAAATCTTTCCAACTGCAGCAACATGAAAAATATCCCAAGGATTACTTTTTGTTTGCTTCTATAAACAAGTAAATTTATCACAGTTCTCATTTCATCAATAGCAGAAGCTTCCCAAATTTGAAAACTGTAGATTTCCACTCTTTTTTCCTTCAAATAATCAATAAATTAGTCGTAAAATGGCATATTCATTCAAGTGAAATTGGATAAAGGGGCTTTCTTTGCAGTTCAGCAGAATTTCTTTTTCTAGCCCTCATGTATTAATAGAACTGAAACATACTCCTGTTTTATTCCTGGGAGACTGATGAAAATAAGTGGACTTCCTTTCCTACTGCAGATATTAGCGATTAAAAAGATTATCTTATTAGTAAGATTTTTCCAGTAGTAATACTACAATTGTTCTCACTTACCATTGTAGAAAGATGACTCTTTCATGCCCCAGAGATGAACTGTTGGTTTTCTTGCCCAGAAGGGTTCATATCAGCTTTTGCACTTGGGGGATTGGTAGAGTGCTAGCAGGTGGGCAATCTAGCACTGCCCCGTGGCTCTCCCTCCAAGACGGATATTCTACATCTAGAAGCTGACTGGGAGCAGAAAAGACAACACATTCCCCTTCAATAAACAAGTGAAGAGGAGCCCTGGCATTGCAACATCTGTGCATTAGGCAGCCGTAAGGATCCTTCCATTTTCAAAATTTGAAGTGGCTCATGTCAGTTAAAGAAAGGACAACACTGCTTATTAATTCTCATGATGAGGGCAATGCAATTACCTAAACTTACGAAGTATTTCTCCTAAGGATAGTCCAGATAAAACAGGAAGTTGTGTTTTGCTGCCTAAGGCAATGTTTTATACTGAAATTAAATTTAAAAAGGAAGAAAATCTAGCCTTCATGTGTTTCTAAGCAGTATCTCCATTTCAAAAGGGAACTAACTATTTGAAGAAATGGATGTCAAAGCAACTGAAATTACTGCTAAAATACCCGTATCTCTTGAGGATAAGTATACAGTTTTGGAGATTTTTGTAACTGCTATGAAGTTGAACATGTAGAAAACTTTATTTTGAAAACATAGATTTAAATGTCGGAAAAAGACAAAAAACTTGTTTGTGAATAGAAATTTCTGACACTGTTTTTTTGAACACACTTTGTCTCTTTAGATACCTATAACTAGTACATTATTATCAACTACAAAAGGATAATAAAAATTAATTTAAAATACTACTCTGTTGTTGCAAAGATCATGAAATCTGTACCAAAGAAGAACATATTGCTCCATTTTTTCTGGAATAGTATTACCATTCCAATTTCTCAGAATTGTTCTTTTTCAACCCCACCCCCCACCATCCCATATCTCAAAAGCAGTCAGATTACAAAGTTTTGGGATATAATTCAACATTGCATTAACATCTTTAACATTTAGGGATTTTGCCATAGATCTACTTATGTACATCAAAATACTATTCCAAAAGAATACTAATAATTCATAAGACCAGATCATATGGGTCAGAGATCCTTCAAATTGTTTACATCTCCAGCAAAGAAAATCTGATGTCCAACCCATTCACTGGGGAGTCCAAAAGACTTGAAATATAATTTTAGTCTCAAAACCATTAACACCAATTTAACATTTTTAAGGACTTGCAACCATTGATGTCACATTATCTGAGATTCCAATGTTTTAGTCCATGACTGATAAATCCCAGTAGTATCCATTTTAAAAACATTCATAAATTTTTGGCAAAGATATGTTGTGGGTTTAACTTTCATCAAGGATTCCATCAGATATGAAAGCACCTCAGATATCTTTGAAGTAGCCAAGGCATCTGGGCTATATTATGCCATCAAACTATCCTTACGTTGAAAATACTGCCACTATCGTGAGCTAAGTAGTCCAAATTTGTTTTGAAGCTGAGAAAAGTCTTTAAAGTAATTGTTACATAATAATTGATTTAAAATACTATCCCAACTTCTGCCCATACATGCCAACAAAACATTTTATAATCTATTTTTTAACATGGAGTTCTCCCAAAGAGTTAAATATTTTTCCTTTATTTATTTATTTTTTAAAGAAAATATATAGTTGTAGAAGAGAAAATATTAATAAGTGGACAAAGAAAAATTCTTAAGTTATACAATTAATGCTCAATATAACATTAATAAAAGATAAACCATACCAAAGTACATTGAGTTGTTTTTGTGATATTATACACATACACTCTCACATGCCTATCTATCTATCTATCTATCTATCTATCTATCTATCTATCTATCTATCATCTACACTTAGTGCCAAATCTCCACTGTACAGGTAGTCCTCAACTTACAAACAGAATTGGGACTGGAACTTCTGTCACTAAGAAAGGTGGTCATTAAGTGAGTCACACCTGATTTTACAACCTTTTTGCCATGGTTGTTAAGCAAATCACATGATCATTATGCAAATCCTGGCTTCCCCCACTGACTTTGCTTGTCGGAAGCCAGCTGGGAAGGATGCAAATGGCGATCACATGAACCCAGGATGCTGTAACCATTGTAAATGCATGCCAGTTGCCAAGCTCCTGAATTTTGATCATGTGACTGCAGAGATGCTGTAACAGTCATAAGTACGAGGACTGGTTGCAAGTCACTTTTTTCAGCACAGTTGTAACTTCAAACTGTTGCTAACTGCTAACTTATAAATACTAAAAAAAGAAGAAAAAGGAAAAAAAGGCCACTAAAAATAATATAGGTAAACATTTAATTTCTGACTTTCCCCTTCTTCTCTGTGCTCCAACTGATTTACAATATTTATTAACATAAATTTACCATACTCTAAGTGTTTATATTTGCCTTGCTGCATGAAACTTTATATAGTCTATATGGAAGCCATTCTTTCTTAAATTTAGTTAAACTTCTATTATGTATATATACCGTTTGTTTTGCCATTGCTGGGTATTCTCCAAGTTTAAGTTCCCAATCAAATATTATGAGTACTATGTTACTTTTCCAATGTTGTGAAAAGTTTGTCATTATATGTATCTTAGCTACTTATTGTATTCTTTAGTGACATATTCTGTAATTATACCTAGTAAAAAGTAAAAAGAGCTGTGGTTTCATTTCAAACTTGATTTTTAAGATTCTCTAAATGGTGTTATGTCTTTCCAATGCCTTTGGAGGTTTTTTTGCATGTCCACATGTGTTAAAATGTTCTTTGGCATTTCCAACATTAATTGCTGCATGATTTGTCTATTTTGGCAATTATTGACAGAGTTGTATGTCATTTATAAAACATTTCATACCAGTTTTCTCTTAAATTATATTTTGGGGTAAATTTTACAGATTTGTTCCATAATTCTTCCCATTGATGTACTGTGACTATTTTGTAAATTTTTGTATCCAATTTATCATGCCTTTTTTGAAAATTGTTCTCTCTCTATATCCTATCTAAATGAGACTTTATGTATGTGCTCTAATAGGTGGTCTTAATTCTGAATGAACATATCAAATTCTGTCCCTCTCTAATTTTTACTGTTAGATTTTACTCTTTCAGCAATTTGTAGGTATATCAACCATTGTATGTTCTAGCTTTCACTAAGTAATACTTGCTGTGTCTTTATTCATAGTTCTGGATGGACCATATTTGTATATGTCCTGTTCAGATTAGAGGTGACCAGGCAGATTAAATATCAAAATACTTTTATTAAATAACTATTTACAATAAATAAGTCCTTTGAATCAAAGAAGAACTGGGTTCAATCAAGACCAACTGGGCAGTGGCAAGACAACCGGCAAGATTGCAGAAGGAGACAGCAACAAGGCAGTGGAACAGGACTCTTCAACGGAGACTGGGAGACTAGAAGAGACTGGAGTGCAGGGCGCTACTGAAGCTGAAGACAACGTATCTCGAACTGGATCATTACTTGAACTAAGCTGATGCTGGAGTATCAGATGGGACTGACCAGAACCCCCTGGACTCTTCTGCAGACTAAGGACTGGACTGGACTCAAGGACTCAGGCTGGACTGGATACCGGGAGCTGGAGACTCGAAGCAAGGCTGAGAACTCGGAACAAGGCTGGACACGGCTGGAAGCTCTGGACTAGGCTGGATACTCTGGACTAGGAACTCAGAGCAAGGCTGAGAACTCGGAGCAAGGCTAGACTCAGCTGGAAACTCTGGACTAGGCTAGATTCTCTGGACAAGGAACTCGGAGCAAGGCTGGGAACTCGGAGCAAAGCATGACTCGGCAGGAAGCCCTGGACTAGGCTGGATTCTCTGGGATAGGAACTCAGAGCAAGGCTAGAGACTCGGAGCAAGGCTGGAGTTGTCTGGAAGTCCTGAACTAGACAGTGGTTCGGTTTCACAACAAGATAGGTGTGAAACTCCTGAGCAAGGTCGAGCAACTGAACCACAGTTAAACCGGACCGAAGATCCATGGTGAGGCTGGAGATCCAAGGCACACTGAAACTGCACAGAAGACCTGGAGCTAACTGGCGATCTAGAAACGTTGCAAGGCTGCACCAGAGATTCAGGGTGGAACTGCGGACTGGAGGCACAAGGCAGGAATGGAGATGCTGAGCTCGTCTGGAATCCCAAAACTGGGCGAGAAACGTACCTGGAATGCACACAAGATGACTGCAGAGGGCCAATGCTGGAAGCAAGGCTGAAGTTGCTGGGCTCAGCAATAAGAGGATCCTCGATGGCAGCAAAAGCAGGATTTAAGTCCACTTCAGTGGAGAGCAGTTGCGCTGATTCCTCTTCGGCAACAGACACTCTCTGATGCTGGTAGGGACTCTTCTGCGAAGGCTGCAGGCTTGTAGGATCAGTTGTCTCTGGCAGCTTGCTTGCACACGTCTGCCTTTTATGCTGATCCTTCACGCTCCTGGACCCTTCTGCAGCCAATTGGGCTGCCTTCTCCTTCGCACATTTTTCTGCCCATCGTTGGCATGCGCTGATTGGAGGATTCAAACCCTCCACCAAATCTTGGCCGATCAGCACCTTAGGTTCTTCCCATGCTGCTGACTCATCTTCTAGTTTCGGTTTCCTGGTTTCAGCCCGGTAAGTTTCTATTTCCTCCTCTGACTCAGAAGGAGTTTCGATTTCTGAATCAGAGGCAGGCTTGATTCTATTTCCTCCTCTGACTCAGAAGGAGTTTCGATTTCTGAATCAGAGGCAGGCTTGATTCTTACAGTATATGTAATTATACTTTTCTTACTGTAATTATCTCCAACGTGAAAAGTATTTAGAGGAGAGGCTAACAGTGAATTGTTGGACTTACTGTTTTCCTCGTGAAGTTCCATACTTTATATCAAGCTTTGTCTTATAATATGTCCTTTTAGGTTTTTGTCCTCTTTTGTATCCCTATACCATAAGTATCTATGGAGCCCATTAGCTAGGCTGGGTCCTTCCAATATTGATATTCTACTGTTTGGGAATTTAATCCCCAAAGAGTTAACTATTCATGAGTCTCAATATCAAAATCCAATCCACATCCCAATAAACCCCAAAGATTTCTTGTAGCATGCACTCCTGGAAATAAATACCTTTTTTTAAAAGAATGATATTCTACTAAATTTTCAGTTAACAAACTGAAATAATATAAGTTCTGTAATATTTCTGTAAATCTGGTAAATTAAAACCCTCATCATCAGGTGGTAATCTTTAGCTAATGAAATCCTTGGGGTCTATTTTCCCAAATAAATTTCCTAAATAACTTTCCACTCTGAAGAAGACATTTAGTTGGAATTAACATTAGGATGCTTTTAAAGACAGAAATCAAATGAGGCAAAATATTCATTTTAATAACATTAACTTTGCCCCACAAACTTGTAATCCATTTATTAACATCCAAACCAATATTTTCTAAACATTTCAATATATTTATTTCCACATATTAGAAATATTTTAGACAAAGTCCCAAATATGTAATATAATCAGCAGAAATAAAAAAAAACAATTCTTTATATATTTGTGTTGATATATTAGAGACTAAAGGAAGTAAGATTTATCCCAATTAATCTTATAGCCAGAATGTTTCCCAAAATACTGTACTGCCCATATAAAATTAGGCAAAGAGGTAGAATATTTATCTAGAATTGCTAAAATATCATCTGCATATAAAAATAATTTACATTCACAACCTGTCAAATTAATACCAATAATATCCAAAGGTTGTATTATGGTAATAGACAAAGGTTCAAGAATTAAATAAAAAAGTAATGTGAAAGCGGGCAACCCTACCAGGTACCATCAAAGGAGTCTGAAATCATTCAATTTGTTATAACACTTGCACAGGGCTGCAAATTTCAATCCAATGGACAAAATACATTGAGAAACCATATCTAATCATTACATGCTTTAAGAATTAATCCAAACCCAATCAAAGTCTTTTATGCATCAAGAGATACAAATACTGCAGAATCCATTCTATCTTTATCTAGGTCCAGTATATCTACTAATAAATGTGAATTATCTTATACTTGTTGATTTTTAGTGAACCCAGACTAGGAAGGCTATATTATATATAATAAAATCTTCTGCAACCACCTAGCCAATAAGGTAGTACAATTTTATTTTTTTATTTATTTTTATCCTGCCTTTATTGTTTTTACAAATAACTCAAGGCAGCAAACATACCTAATACTCCTCCTTCCACCTCCTATTTTCCCCACAACAACAACCCTGTGAGGTGAGTTGGGCTGAGAGAGAATGACTGGCCCAAGGTCACCCAGCTGGCTTTCATGCCTAAGGCCTCACAGCCTCCTGGTTTCTAGCCCAGCACCTGACCAAAATCACAAAATTTAGAATCTTTACCTGATTTTAAAATCAATCTTATGTAAGGTTCATAAAACAATATTTACCAACATTAAAAGATTCAGTACACATACCTAAAAGCATAGAGGCAAACAAATCTGCAATTTATGTATACTATTCCACAGAAAAACCATCTGGACCAAAATGGAGCTTCACCATTTGGCAACAACTGGATTGAATCCAGTTCCTACTTGACTCAAAGATTGATCAGCATCTTACTGATCCCCCATTATCATCCAGTCTATATAATGACTTATAAAACAAGAAAAAACTGATTATGAATGGCTTCTGAATCTAACAAAGTCTGTCCACTGTCAGTAAGCTGTCAATTCTGTTACTTCAAACAATGAGACAACTTACTAGTTTTTTCACCTGACTTCCAATATTTTAACTTTAGTCTACTTAATGAGAATTCATCCTTATTTGCATAAAAATTACCCAACTGTAACTTGCTAAAATAAATGCATAAGCCTGTTCCATAGGATTTCTGCATAATCCAGCAAATATTCTTTAATCAACTTTTTCAACTGTTGATACAATAGAACTGTAGATACAATTCTATTGTATCAACAATTCTACATTTCTGCTACAGAAATTCCCAAAGGAAGCAGATTATCTTGATTAGTCAGGATTCAAATCCAGGTGTAGGATGAAAGCAGTATTAGTTGTTCTAGCGGATGACCATTGGGATCTAAAGGGTGGAAACGTGCCCCACTTGGTCCTCTTAGTGACTTTTGGTATCACTGGCCATAGTATTTTGCTGGACTCTTCTGCAGCAATTGGGAGTTAGAGTTACCACTGTTTTATGGTGGTTCCCTTCCTATCTTGGTGGGCAGATACAATCAGTAAGAGTTGGGAAGGTGCAGTCAGGTCTGTGATTACTCCAATAACAACCCCCAGGGCTCAGGCCTCTCCCTATTGCTATTTAATATCTACAGTATATGAAGCTGGTGAGAAAGTCATCCATTGATTTGGGGTATGGTACTTAGCATTTCTGTCCCAGGCTGGGACAGAAATGCTGTGAAAGTCCTAACCCAGTTTCTGAAGGCTTTTATTGTCTGGTCAGGTAGAAACAAGCTCAAACTAAGTTCCAGCAAAACTAAATTGTTGTTTGTCCAGAAACACACTGGCTCAGATAAAAACCTGTGATAGCTCTAAATGAATGAGTGTAATGCTGGCACAAGGTTTAATGGGCAGCTAGTGGAATTATGCTAGCTCCCAGCTCTACAGATTAAACTTCCAAAGTCTCAAATACACATGTGGAAGGGAATGGAGGGAAATAAATAAAATAATGGGGTCATCTAATTCTTCAAGTCTTTCACGGATGGCCAAGAAGAACAGGATTAATGTTGTCACTGTCTCTGGAAAGCCTTGAATGAGTCTGCCCTGTATTTCATTTGACAGTCCTTTTCTGAATTGATCACTTAGCTTTCTCATTCCAGACTACATCCTAAGGCCAGAGCTGAAACTCAATAGGATATTCTGTACCATATACTTATGTTTCATAAGTAAAATAGTTCATGACTGGTAGTCACTTGCTTGACAGGATTCTTGAAATTAGCTCTCCAAAGTGTCACAAAATTCAGGTAGTTATCTAAATTAGAAAGCAGGTTACTCATTTGATAGTTCCCTCAGTCATTAGGCTAATTATCTTATGTACACAGATTCAGTCTAATGTGCCATCAATTGAATAGCATGATCTTTCTTGTCCTAAAAAATCAATGTTTTTATGGCTCTTAGAAAAATTACATTTTCTAAGGAAGATATCCAGTAGATAGGTCCAAAGGAGGGGTTCGTCACTGAGAAGGCTTGAGCCCAAATTCCCTGAAGATGGTATTCTATTGGTGGTAGGGCCTTTACCAAGACTCCTCTCCCAGATGTTACTGGACAGGCATATCCAACTTGGGAGAAGGTGATTTCAGAGACATCCAGGCCCTGAGCCATGCAGAATTTTAAAGGGATTATCATTGTAACACTCTACTGCTGCCCCTCTTTTTTTTTTCTTTTTATAGTAATTTTAAAGATTACAATTTACAATGATAAAAATTAATACAAACTAAAAAAAGAAAAG
This sequence comes from Candoia aspera, assembly GCF_035149785.1. Classification (NCBI taxonomy): domain Eukaryota; kingdom Metazoa; phylum Chordata; class Lepidosauria; order Squamata; family Candoiidae; genus Candoia; species Candoia aspera. The sequence goes on from NC_086155.1 coordinate 169,004,796, forward strand.
AAAAAAAAGTAGAAAATGCAGAAAATAAAAAAGGAGAAAAAATAGAATAGAAAAGAAAAAAAAGTAACGATATAGTAAAGAAAAAGAAATATATAAAGAAGTGACTTCCCCCTTCATCACAACAAATATAAACAATTTTAATAATTTATCATCTTCTCTTAAAATACAACAAACGATCTCTTCTTCCCATATCCCTTCTCTTATCCATAAACAAATCCATAAAACTTTGTCATTTCAGTCCTGATGTCAGCAACAATCCATTAAGGGTTACCAGAGGTAACAACATATCTATTTTAACCTTGATCAAATAAATCAACTTTATATTCCTTCCTTTTACTTCTAACAATCTTGATCTTTAATCCCTTCAAATAATGTCCTCGAACTTGTTTTTTCATTTTTTCTTTGTCCCTTCTCACAAAATTCTTCAAAACTTTAACAAGCCTCTTTTGTAAATCCAATATAGGAAAATTGTCCAGGTCACTCTCTTAGTTTGTTATTTGTACATCCCTTTTAATTATTAAGACATCAGCCTTTTTTTTTTTTGTATGTCCATTGTAACATCTTTTTCCATGTCATTCTTGTAGCCTGTCATTTTAAAATCCACTTTCAAATCAGTCTCAATCATATCAGGTAATACATGTTCCTTTTCCATAGCATTTTTTAAACACAGAGGCAGATACCTTTAAAATTAACCTCTGGGTCCACTGTTCAAAAATATCCTTCAATATGTCTGATGTTAAAATATTTTGCTTCATTCTGTATTAGTAAGTTGAGTTTGAGTGTTCTTCTCCTTTAATAGTAATCTTTAGTTCCTTCTAGTTCCCTCTAGCATCCATTTTTTTAAAATCTTATGTTTTTTTTAAATAATTCAAAACAAAAACATTTTCCCACAGAAATAATTCTTTATAATTAATTCCAAAATCTTATTTCAAATTTATCTGGATTCTTAGTCATTAACATTATAAAAATCAAAATTTTAATCACCCTTTTACTGTTTATTCCAGAAAAAAAAAGTAAGTCCTTAAACTTCTACTTAAAACTTCTTTCACTAAGGATTGAAGGAAACTCACCCGGTGCTGTAAAACATGTTGATCCAAAGGTTTCTAATAGCTGAAAAGCAGTTAACAAGCAATTTCCTAAAGTGATTAGAAAAGGAAGTATGCAAACTTAGTGTTCTTTTAAAAGTGCCAACCATGGTTTGAGCAACATGGCTATTGCCTATTGCTGGTAAAATTTTGTACTAGATAAAATGATGAGAACGCTGCATGCATAAGAAATTTAATTAAATTAATTAAATTAATCAATAACAGTGTCCCCCTAACATCATTAAGATTTCTATAACAGCTAATCTTCAAAGATAATGAAGTTTATATATAAGCTTGAGAACCTAGCCTAAGGCTAGAACATACATTGAAAAAATTTAATAGTATGCTTACCTTACTATATATTCATATATTTACAACAGATTAGCATAATTTTGTTCTAGATGAAAGGATGAGAACTCTGCATGCTTAATAAATTAAGTCATTAACAGTGTCTCCCTATCATCATTAAGGCTTCTGAAACAGCTAATCTTCAAAGAAGAGTTAATGTTCAAAGCAAGCATATATTGGGATATTTATATGACCCAAAGTGTTAATATGAATGACCACTTAGTTTGTTTCTGACCCATAATTAGTTTCAATTGAGAGAATTACCCTGAATAATTTCTACTGATGTCAGTGGGAATATTAAAAATGCTAATTTACCATTCCAATTTGACAGGAAAGGAATATAGAGAAGAGAAGAGAAGAGAAGAGAAGAGAAGAGAAGAGAAGAGAAGAGGCATGTAACTATGTTGTCCAAAACAGATGTTCATACTAGTGAAAGAATTAACAAAACTAAAACCAAAAAAACACAGTATCAGTGCATAGTGATTTGTGCTTTAGATCCTATAGTATGCCTATATTCAATGCTCAGCATAATACATTAATGGATATGGGTTTGTGCAGATGCACCCTACAGCCCATTTAATATGAAGAACAGAACATTTAGTCTGAAACATTCTAAATAAAAATAGTAGCAGTTAATGTCATGCTAAATTAGATATTAGAATTAACACATATTTGAAATATATGCTAAAATACAACTACAAAGTAGCTAAAGTGCTAAATGCTTCATAATACACAAAATTTGAATAAAGCATGAATCCTTTCACTCTAAGCTGAAATGAAAGCCTGTAGATTACTGATTTACTGATTTTAGACCACTGCAATCATGTAATTCTTGACAGTTTACAAGAAACAACCATGGTCCATGGTTACCATAGTAAAACTATAGAAACATAATGCAACTATAAACTCATCAACAACTTAAGACTAGACCAATATATAAATAATTCCTGCAGTACTATTCTAACTAAAAGTATAAAGGTCTCCAGAAGAACTCAATTTTAATCTGTTTCTGGAAAGTCAACATAAACAGGGCAAACCTAACCTCCAGTGGAACACTGTCCAATAGCACAGGGACCGTAACAGGTAAGTATTTCCTTCTAGCCTTTCCTTCCCTGATTTCATAGTGGGAAATTATCCCACCTCGATAAATAATCCAGGACATGATAATCAATGGTATCAAAGGCTGTCAAGAGGTCTAAATGGACCAGAAGTTGCACACTCCCTCCATCTACAGTAAGTCCTGACAAAAGTGATGACCTGCATGACATGTGATTCCCATCCCATGCCCAGGACTGAATCCTGACTGAGAAGAGTCCAGATAATCCATTCTAGGATGCTTTGCCTCCTAGAGTGCCACTGGTTTTCTCACCAGTGACTCAACAACCTTCTCTAAAAAGGGAAGGTTGGAAACAGAGTTAGTTGTCCAATACAGCTAGATCCAGAGATGGCGTTTAAGGAAGAGGTGCACTACAGCCTCTTTCAAAGATGCAGAAAAGACCCTTTCCGAAGGAACGAACTGACCATCTCTTAGATACAGCTGATTACATTTCCCTCAACTATCCAAAGGAGCCTGGAAGCACATGGATCCAACCCATACATGCAGATGACACATTAGCAAGCACCTTTTCACTTAATTGGTGTCCGTTAATATGGCAGATGTTGCCCATCACCATCATGGAACCTATCCATGAAGAGTCACGAAGACAAAAGGCTGTACAAAACAGTTACAGATGCCAGGCAGAAGAGCTACTGATGACTGTCTCACACAGTTTGTCACTCTACCCAAGACAGCCTACCAATGCAATTAGGGAGGAGAAGTAAGAACACTTCACCTCCTGTTGCCTTGATGTGTACACAAACTTGAGCTTCTAACCATGTTTGGTGAGGTTTACTTCCAGTCTTTCTTCATCAGCGCTTTAGATGTCACTGCTGGGGTTGCATTTCCCAGAATTCTTCAACGAACCAAGGGACCAATTCAGGATTGGCCCGCACAGAAAGGCCATTTGCAGGCAAACTTATCAAGAGCCCAGGTTACCTCTTGTTGCTGAGAGCTGAACAGGCAGGTGATGGAACTGCCTACCAGATTCATGGGAAATTCTCCAAGTACCTGCTGGAATTTTTTGGGATTCATAAGGTGCCTATGCAGCAGAGATACAAGTGCTACTATTTAAAATATTCCTTGACTGAAATTCAAAATAAGTTGTACAACCCAATCTTAATTTGAAATTCAATAATATTCAGAATGAATTCCAGTAATTCTAGCAAGTAGAAATATTTACATAGAGAACTATGCACAGGGTGAGGGATGGGAAAGGACATCGTAAGGGATGCAAGAATCTCCCCAAACAACATGAGAGACCAAGACACATAACACTTTTAAAAACTGGGCAAGATTATTGATAATACAACTACAGTACCATATCAATGAATTTCATACATTTTGAACATTCCAAAATCATGTTGAAAGCTTTTAATTGTGGCTGCAATAAATAGGTATGGCAAGTTTCTTTAAAAATCTTAAATGCTGTACTACCACCACAAAAAAACAAATGATTTTAAAATAAAATTAGCCATCAATATACTTACTTATCAAAACTATCACTGTGTTTTATGAAGCTCTCCAGTTTTTCCTTAGCATATTCCACCACATCAGAATGAAGTTCTATTCCATGATTTATTCCAAAAGGGCCTGTAAATTAGTATTCAGCAACCATGTAAAACTCATTGAATCAATGGGTATATTTTTATAAAACGAAACATTGATGTGAATGCTAAGCAACATTATCTTTGTTTGACAACTACAGACCACTTGGTAGATAGTGGGAATTTATGTATTTATTTCAAAAGGGGAAGTTGTCCAGTAGGCCCCAAACCATATAGCTGCAATATTGATACAGGAATAAATAAAGATCCCAGGGCATAGCAACTATTCTTTGTAACAAGAAAAAAGGAACGACTGCAATTAACCTAGTGTACTGCGAAAAGTTCTTTTTTTTTCAGTTTCAGTGTTTGCATGGTTTCATGAAACTGCTTAACCTTGCTTTGCAACTAAAGCCATTGTCTGTGTGGTTATGCTATAAACATCTGCTCATCTTTGCAAAGCCACAAAGCTCTTGGTAGTTTAAGGAGTTTTGATCAATTACGTATCAGAAACATTAATTTGAAAAGCTACTTGCTAATATTTTACAAGTTTAGCAGGGTTATAAACATGCTAGTTTATGAGAATACCAGTAAACTAAGCCTATATAAAAACATTTAATAATTTTAAAAATATTACCTAATATTAATCCCACCATTGTACTTAAATATCCGGTTCCACTACCCAGATTAAGAAAAGACAATCCAGGCTGAAGCTTTAATGCTTCCATGACTTCAGAATAAATGCATGGTGCTGATAAATGTATATTTCCATGCTTCCAAGCCAAGTCTTTATATGCATTGTCTCTATAGCCTTCCAGATAGTAATCACCACGATCAATAGCTCTGAAGGCTTGTTCTACTCGCTCAGTGCGAATATATTGTGCTTCTTTCAAGTTATCAATTAAATCATCATTATCTTCGCCTGCACTCACAGCTCCTCCCATGATGATTGTCTTTTAACAATTCAATTAATTGTGAAATACATTGGTAGGTGCTTGTCTGATGTTTCCACACAGAAGATCCAACCCAGTCTGGTTCAATACTGCTTTGCAAGAGAATCCTAAAAGATTTTAAAGAAGACATACTTTTACTTTCACAAGTTGTAAAATGTAACTAAATTCAGAGATAACTGGATAGGAAAAGTAAATAATGTTCTTTTATGTCTAATATGCTGGACACAAGATTGCAAAATTAAACCAAATACTTAGTATACAGCACAAGTCTTCAGAATTTGTAGAAAGCCTTACTAGATGAAAGTAATCCATATCAGCCACCCCAAATGGAACTAGGCCAAAACAAAGCTGGTCTGGAAATATACAGTTGATCCTCAGTTGAAAACAGATCTATTAAAAGAAAAGAGCAAGTCAGTATGTTAATTGTCCATTCAGAGAAATGCCCATATACTGTAAATAGCAAGCAAAACATTTTTATTTACAAGGAAGTAATTTACATATTTTTCTTATTGACTATGGAATAAACATTATTTGACATTCAGTCTCCTTTCTAAATATAGCCTTCATGTAGAAAGCACTGGAGAAGATAAGATTGAACCAAATGCTATAATTTTAAAATCTATTTGGATTAGGTTTTATAACAATAAAAGGTTTCAGTTAAATGTTGAATTTCCTTCTTAAAAGCATATTTGTCTCCTTATTTATTATAAGGAAAAAAACAGAACAAAAAGATTGTGAAGAATTGTGGAAGGAGACGTGAATCAGCAAAGTTAGTTGCATTAAAAATCCATTAAAATCAACCTTAGTCTAGTCCAAAGTTAAACATTCCTTTGGGAAACTTAAAGATGGATTTCACCTTTTTTCACTCAAAACAGTAAAACTTGAAAACCCAATTAAGTAACTGACAGAGCTCCCCGCCCCCCAGGAAACTACACAGTGGTTGTTAAAATAGTTCAGTTTCTATGGAACAGTTACAATAAGCTATATGAGAAAAAAGCATATATGACACCTAAAATATTTGAGGTTGTGATTTATATACATCCTGAAAAGAGAAAGTATTTGTTAGAGATTACAAGAAGTTCAACTATATTCTTTTTTTTTACTCACTCAAGCAAATGAGAATTGACAATTTCTGGTTAGTTGACTATTACATAACCCTGGTTCCTTGTTATGATGAAAAGTAAGCCATATGCTGTTAATAATATAGCTTAATTTTTTAAGACTTTCAAAGGAAAGAACTTCTCTGTCACCATACATTATATACTAATAGATGACAATAACTCAAACACATAACACATTGAGGAAAGAAAGCAACAAAATCCCTACTTCAGGTTCTGTTTAAAGAGGCTCTATCCCATTCAAAACAGTAGCCAGAAATGTACTGTAGTGTCATTTGTGCTAGTTAGCCACTGCATGAAGGTAAAAGAATGTCAACCTGTCCTTGGGAAGAGGGAAATAGTAACTGAATGATTAAGGGAGAAGTTTTGGAGTCTTGAGAAAGAGGAAAATGTGAGAACTTAAAATACCTCTGCCTTGATTCTGTTTTATATAAGATGAATAGAGAGAAACTCTGATAGGTTTTCAAGATTCTGTTAGTCTACCCTAACACAGTAAAGAGCATTACTGGAATCCCTGAAGCATCTATTTCTTGACCTGGCCTACCTTGAACGGCTGACATCATTATTTTCCTTCTCCCTTCCCTTTTTAATGTCAGCCCTTAGAACAAAGCAAGATCACTTGGCATTTCAAGATATTAAAATATATATGATCCCATAATCTTCATGCCTAAGTTTCATGGACCCTTCTCACACATCTTGTTTTACCTATTTTGTTTGATTTTTAAATAATTATATACCCTGAAACTTCCAAAGATTTAACAGCCAGCCAGTTGTAAAAAAAAAAATTGGCTTTCCTGGTAGACCTTTGAAGATTGACTTGAGTCAACAGTGCCAATATTAGTTTTAATGATTATTGTAGTTTCTCAGATCAGATTTATTTCCTCACCCAAGTTTATATTATTTCTTTTTAGATTCTCCCTGAGTTTGTTGGAGAAAGGCAGGAAGCAAAAACAATACCAGACTGGAAGTCTAATCATTAATTTGAGCATAACAGCCCATCAAGCACAAAAAAGTGTGCAGGTCTTGAATGACTGTAAGGCTTCAAAAACGTAAAAATGACTTGAAGTTTTTGAAGATTTACAGCACAGAAAGTCACACACACACAAGTGTGTATAAACTTTCTTTTGCCATGGACTGTGTTAAAAGTAGTTTATTTAACTAGGTAGGGACAAGCAGAGTCCTCCAATTTAAACATATGCCATATGTCTATCATAAGACTTCAAACTAGATTTCTTAACTGAATATCAATATAAATAATGACATGACAGTATTACATTTTTTGGAGTATGCTAATAATTTATCTGTTGAGAGAAAGATGGGCATAGAGTTGACTTAATACATTGCATAGAAAGAGAGCATGGAGTTAACAGAAGAGAATTGAACAGAATAGTGCTTAGTAGTTTGCAGCTTTAGATATGATCAAGCCGAATAATTTTTATCTTTCTAACTTTACAGCAATTAGTCAAATACCTAGTTTGTAGAAAACACTTCACTTACTGAAAACGAAGAGAATTGCTTACCTATTCTTACAGAGGAGAAAGTCTTCTGGCCTATCTTTTCTTAACTGCATTTTCCTGCAAATATTTTCCTCACAGAATTACTGTAAAATAGTAAAAGGATTTGCCAAAAACAAAATACCCCACAAATGTGAATCCAAGTTGATGTATATGTGATTGCCAAAAATATAGCTCCACAATCAGATATAATCCCAACTTTCTGATCCCTGTATTTCTTGAAACAGGATGCAAATTATATGGTTGCTACAATTAAGAAAATAGCATGATACCTCACTACCAAGGTCATATTAAAAAACAAGTACTCTACTTATATTCCTTTCAAAGAACAGAGTTCATATTTTCTTAAAGGATCAATTATAAAATTAAGGATTGCTAATTGTTTTTCACTACAGTGTGTATAAAAAAGGTCATTATGCCAGATTAATAATCAAGATAAACTGTCAGAATATCTTAGAAAAAAAGGCAGTGCATCATGATATCATTGTCATATGTGATAGAAAGTAAATGCTCCTGAAGTTTGATTGGAATCTAAAAACTCTAACACAATTGCTAATGTAATGTGATCTATTTTATCATACATATAAATACAGTAAAGGACCTCAAATTCTAATTCTGTGCTTCTGTTTTACTCTTTTAAGTAAGTAGACTTTTTCTTAATGAATTGTGTCCAATGCAGATTCTAGCAGAATAAGTGCTTGGCAAGGGAATGTTCTGCTTCCTCCATACTATAATTTCCTGTGCCTTCTAAAATTCTTCTGAGGATTGAAAGAATCTCAGAAAAGCCTGGAATGTGAGAAGCCAAAGTGTGCCTAGGACACGTTTTGCTAGCACAGAATGTACGTTATGATAAATGCCAAATTATTATTAATAATAATAATAATCCCAGTGGTTATCGGCCCACTGAGGGCCATCCCAAAAAACCTTGGATGGCACTTAGAAAATCTGCACATTGACAAAATTTCCATCTGTCGATTACAAAAGCCCACACTGCTTGGAACTGCACATATTCTATATGCCAATACTTTATGACATCCTAGGTTCTTGGGAAGAACTTGATGCGAATGAAGGCCAACACCTGCTAAAGAACTGGCAACTGTGATTTGTGTATAACAATAATAGCAACAACAACAACAACAATAATAATGCATGGACATGTACCAATTGTTTACTAAATGTTTACTCAAGACTCCAGAATATAGTAAAGCCTCAATTCACCCTCACATTTAGCAGACTCCTGATGCAGTAGACAAAACCAATTTGCCATTTTCTGCATGTAAAGAATTCCATCAACCATTAATGGGCATTCACATCTAACAGACATCTCTTCCCTCCAATTAGTTTGTTAAGTCAAGAGTTTATTGTACTGTCATTTGGATTACATTTTGTGTAATACTTTACTAGTACTTACTTAATTCTGGAAAAAAAAATCAATAGTTGGAAAAGAAATATTGCATGTTGTACAATAGAATATAATAACTGGGAAACCTAACTTATAAAAATAATACTTTAAAAAAAATATTAATAATGTAATACATAAAATAACAATACTAACAGGGAAACAAAAGATAAAAAATGGTTATAGTGAAGGAAAAAAAAAACAATGGGCTTTAACACATTATAATCGTTAATTGACAAAGTACTTGAAATCTGTCTCACATGTAACCTTTATCTGCATAACCATCTGATCTTCCCATCCCTTCCCCCTGCTTCATCCCAATTAAATCCTACATCGATTTAGCTAGTCCATGCATCTGATGAAGTGAGCTGCAGTTCACAAAAGTTTATGCCTTTTAATGAAATTTGTTAGTCTGAAAAGTGATTACCAAATTCCTCCTGATTTTTGTCTCTCAACTGTTAACAATCTCTTTCCACTGACCAACAGAAGTCTCCCCTATAACAGGGATATGGAACTTTTGGCCCTCCAAATTTTTGCTGAATTCTCGCATCATAATGGATTGTAAAAGTCTCTAGGACAGAATTCCCCACTCTGATTCTAAAAGTTACACTAAAAATAAGAGGACTTCTGGGTGACCATTTCCCAGTAAGAGTTAGCAGTTGTCAAGGGATGTGATGTACAACATTCCTTTTGTCCTAAAAATGCCAAGAACTGAAGATAGCCCATGGGCTCAACAAAGACTTATATTTTATTAAGGATTGTATCATAAAGTATCAGAAAAGATGACAGAATTTGTTTATATCATCATCGAAGTATATAGTTGTACAATATTTGCTCATTCTCAGTATTATAGGGTTAGACATAGTCAATTCCAATCAATATATTTTAACGTTAAGGTTTTTTCGTATCAAATTACTGTATCATGAAAAAATGCAAGTGACATTAAATTCTAAAAATGTAAAACGACTAATCCTGAACAAAAATGTTAGTCTCTAAATATGCATTACTGACCAAACTGTAAACTTCTTCAAGCTATGGAAATAACTGAGGAGTTCACATAAACTCACTAGATAACACACTACAAAACGCATTGCAGGATATACTTTATATTAAGCAACAGTATGAAAAACAGAAGATAGTAGAGCCATTCTATTATCAACAACCAGATGAGCAGGAACAGGTCTGTTACAAAATTCTATTTTGTCAACAGATTATAATGCTAGTATGATATACTTAGAGTGCTCTAATGCAGCGGTTCCCAACCTTTTTGGCACCAGGGACTGGTTTCGTGGAAGACAATTTTTCCACAGACTGGGGTGGGAGGTAGTTTCGGGATGATTCGAGCACTTCCTCTTTTTCCCAACCTTTTATTCTTTTTTCTTCACGCCGTTTGGAGATAGCAGCCAATGGGCTTGCTTTCTGACAGGAGGCAGAGCTCAGGCGGTAATGCGAGCGATGGGGAGAGACTGTAAACACTCAGGCTGTAAATTCGCTCGCTCACCCACTGCTCACCTCCTGCTGTGCAGCCCGGTTCCTAACAGGCCATGGACCGGGACCAGTCTACGGCCCGGGGGTTGGGGACTCCTGCTCTAATGCATTAGTTTGTGTTGTTATGCTGGCAATGCTTGCACACGAAGTAAACATAGAAAAACTTAGGACAGGCAAACAAAGCTTGCTGAAATAGCAACAATATTCTGCCTATCAGAGAAAATTGTAAATATTTAAGACATTTCCACCGGCTATAAGTTCATCACCATATACAATTTAGGGAATGACTACTTATGACTATTAAAAAATTATAAATGATCTGATCTATTTCAAGGAGTATCTGCACCTTTGTCTATAGGAGTAAAGTGTATGCATTTAAAACATGCCCTTGAATAATGTTCTTACTCAATTTCACCAATGAACAGCAATAAGAATTATAACTATAGTACTACAAAAGTAAAATGACAAATGTGTTTTTAAAATACAGTGGGGGGAAAAACAAAGTATCAGTGAAACAGTCTTAAAAAGGAATGAGTTTATACCCAACGTAGCAAATAATCAAGTTTTGCCTCAATATAAACTGCCAGCTAACCTGAACTGCCTTAGTAGGTATTTCAAACCTGGAAGAAGCTACTAAGGCCCTCTTTCACCAACTTTCTTCAAATAGTGTTATCAGAAGTAGAGGCAGCTTCATTCAATGAACAAGAATTTTTCTGGGGTTATCCAAACTTTGAAATGGCTGACTTTGGAGTTTTATCTAGAAACACAAAACTTATATTTCCAGAAACAAGATTTTATTCTGTTCTTATGCTTATTCTGTTGTTTAACTTTTTTATGAGTTGTTTGGAAAAATCGTACAACTGTGCTTTCAACAGGGGTTTGGTTAACATAGAAACCTAAGCAAAAAACTAGTTAGACAGACCAGTCAAAGGAAACACACAAAAGGAAGCAAAATGAAAACTACAGAAAGAATGTAGTTAATTCAACTAATATGTCCATTTATGTTTATAACCAAGGACTAATTCTGCATGAAGTATATGCACTGGTTGAGAACCTACTGTCAGATGTCCAAAGTTAACACTTCATTTTAGCCACTTGGCAATGTATTTTTACTGCTACTGTAAACTCATGCAATTTGCTATACAATGAAAGTTCACTGGCCTACCTTACAGAGCTCTTGTAAAGGTGACTGAAAACATGTAAAATACTTTCTGCAACTACATTTCTCATAATTACTATTTTTATCTAGCTGCTAAATGTATAAGGTATAATACATTTTGAGTAATAAATATTACTCAATAAATATAAATATAAGTATGGAGAAAAAAACTTTTCATGAATTTTTCTTTTGGGATAACAAAACTACAGGTAGTCCTCGGATAATGACCACTTGTTTAGTGACCATTCAAAGTTACAATGGCACTGAGCAAGTGTACTTATGACTGGTCTTGAAGTTCCAGCCGTCCCAGAACCCCCACGGTCACGTGACTGCGATCTGGGTGCTTGGCAACTATCCCGTGGCCACAGGATCGCCATTTGCAACCTTCCCTGCTGGCTTCCCACAAGCAAAGTCAATGGGGAGGCCAGCAAGGAAGGTCACAAGTCACTCCTGTAAGTCGCTCGCACTCCTGTGGCTTTTTCTCCCCCAGCCCCACTACGCTCACACTGCAGCAGCCACTTACCCATCCTTTGGCCTGCTTGCAAGCCACCTGGGACTTGTGACTTTCTGCTCGCTTCCCCACTGACTTTGCTTGTGGAAAGCCAGCAGGAAGTCGCAAGGAGATCCTCACTTAATGTAGTCACACTTTATTACTGCATTGCTTAGCAGTGGAAATCCTGGCCCCAATTACTGTCATTAAGCAAGGATTACCTGTGCTACGTACTTCTTCCTCATATTACATAAACTTTTACTGAATAAAATTTAGTTGTTCTTCATAACAATGACTACACAATGATCAAAACACTGCAAGTAAAAGCTGTTTGAACTAGACATGCAAGATTTCAAGAAATAATGGAAGAATGAAGGGCAAAAATCATGGAAAGAAAATAATTTTATAATACTTGCAGACACATGTGCATGTATATATGCTTATATTAATCATGAACATAAAATCATACATTTATTTTACTACTTAAGGGACAAAATACATTATGCACAACTTGTAACAGAAGAGCAGTTGCTTTGGGCTTATTTCACCCTGACCAAAGTGCCATATGCCAAGGATCCTACTTGCTTCCCATGTCAACCTTCCCTCTTTTATATTTGTTTCTGTTAAGGGTATGAGCCTACAGACAGGGACTATTTCTTAATCTCTGTACAATAGTAAGACAATTCCATACACTGGTAGAGACTTCTTGGCCAAGTGTGGTATGTGTGTGTGAGACAGTATTAATTTATTAGAGTGTAATGTACAATTAACTGTATTTAAGTAATAATTTGACAGAACTGCAAACTGTTACATTCTACTTGCAACTCTATGCAGATTTACTCAGAACTTCCAGAATTCAATTTAAATGTTTCCTAATAATATAGCTTATATGCATAACTGTACAGTTTAAGGACCTATATATAACTTAGTTTATACTGTCTGGAAACTAGAATAAAATGAAAATAAAAAGTAATCCATGCTATAATAAAAGGTTTTAATTGTTATATGAATGTCTGAAAACAGAAGATCTAAGAAATTATAATAGAACTGGCATTTTTAACACTTCATAATATCACTGAAGAGTGTGATAGCATCAACTTACAAAAAACAGCTAAATCCTAGGCATGCATATGCATAGTCCTGGAAAAGTCAGTCCTGTTGAGCTGAATGATGTTTATATGTAAGATTCAGTTAGTATTAAAATTGATGCATGGCTGCTTTTTTTGTCTGTAAGATCTCTATCCCAGAATATAATTTATCCTTAAAAATAATGCCATAATTCAAATTTCTAATTAGACAAATAATCTGGAAATGTAATGGTTTATCTAAGTGCTATCATAAATTCTGCTTGTTTTTAAAAATTAAACCACCACGATCAATGAGGATATCCATAGTTACTAATCATCATGGCAAAATATTACTTATGGTATCAGAGGCCTCAGTACTTATATCTCTCAGTACTAGCTGTGGAATATATGATAAGGAAGATTCAATTATGCTTAAGGACTTTGTATAGACAACTGTTTAGGCACTGTAGGAAGCATATGCTGAATTAGGTAGGATTTTTGTCACGAAACTGCAACTTTTAACTTGCAACTTTCATTGAGCTTCAGAGGCAACAGGAACTGGGAATGTTGCACAAGTTGAAAACAGCTTTTGAGTTTGCTTTAAGAGATAAAGTGAAGATAAAGTATGTATGGCACAGAAGAATTTGCAACATGAAAAATAAGTTCCATGGGAAAAAAAATAAGTCGAGTATACTTGTAAAACTGTACTATTGTAGAAGATATACCTAGTTTCAGCATTCTACAAGTTGTATATCTTTTCAAACATTAAGAATTATTTACACAGAAGTAGTACAATAACTATTTCCTAGATGCAAGAAAGTTTTAACTATGTAAATTGGATTGTAATATATTCAAATAATGCACTAAAATATTAACTTATTTGAATTAAAAATATATCCTCCCACCACACTGTTTTTTTTTTTTTCTTTTAGAAATGGGTACAGAAAGTCCTGGATTTTTTTGTAATTTTATATTTTTACACCATTTTGCTTGATCTGCTGATATTTCCATATATCCTAGCCAGAATATAACACAGAATTTCATCAATACTGCATGAAAATATATTTCTCTTGATTACATTATGTATCAGCAGCTATTGAAGGCTGATGAAATATGGGAACTAACAACATAATCAGGGCAGTCCCAAATTATCTGGAATCCTATACAAGTAGTCCTTGTTTAGCAACTACAATTGGGACCGGCAACTCAGTTGTTAAATGAAGTGGTCACTAAGTGAAACCACAACTGTGCTCACAATCTTACTTCAGCTTTCCTTTGCTTTACAGATTTGTGAATATTGTAAATGCGAGGACTGGTCACAAAGTTACTTTTTCATCACCGCTGTAATTGTGAACAGTCCCTGTACAAGGCAGTCATATGACGGGCCATAGTAAAATGGGCTTCATTTTTCCATCATTAACTGATGCAATACAGGATTTTTCTTTTGACATTAAATTTCCTAACTTCAATAATAAACTCTCCACTTTTATCTTCTGACATATGTAAAAAAAACTTTGCAGGATTTTTAAAAACTTGTTGAATGAAATGGAGAAATATACTAAGGTTTTTATTCTCTTGATGGTAAAATGTGTATGTCTATCAAACTTTCAAACCCACCAGGATCTCATCCCATGTCATACTTATCAGCTTTCATATAGGTCAAAGTACTGTATGGGACTACTTACTAGACGAAAAATCTCAGGCCAGGACACAGGACTGACTTCTTACAGATTCAGTCTTTCCCTTTTCTCCCTTAATGATATTTCCTTTGCTTTCCTCTCCAGGTCCTCTACTAAACGTAGTGAAGATGATGATAAAACTTACTGTGTTTGAAGCAAATGAAAAACACCAAACTCTTCTTACTCTGGCATAAGCCAATGACAAATTCCTTTGCACTTAAATGAGCACTCAGAGAAAGCTAAACGCTTCCGAAGTGCGGAGAAAAAAGAAAGAAACGCAATAGGCCCTCAAGTCACAGCAAGGCACCGCAGCAGCCCAGATCCTTTAAATCTGCCTGCAAAGGCAGCCTCCTTCTCTCCCGCAGCCCAACAGCAAAAAGCTCTCCTGCCATCGACCCTGAGTCCGTCCCCCCGTCGTTTAGTACAGTCTTCCTGTGAACAGGAGGAAAACGCTCTGAGCAGAAGAAGCCGTGCTTGCCGGATGAGAGAAACTCAACCGGTTTAGCTCCACGGCTAAGCCACGGCGTGTCCTATCTGGAGCAGCCTGTCGGCGACATTAAGGCCACGCGTGAACTTGAGTGCCTCGCCAAAAACTGTGACAGGCATCCCGGGGAGGCGGGGGGCGGAGAAGAGAAGCGAGAAATGAATTTCTTTCTTTCTTCTCTTTTCCTACCTTGTGCAGCGGAGAGTCGGGTGCTTTCCGCCTCTTTGTTGTTGGGTGGCTCATTTGATCTCTTCCTCTTTGGCACCTCCTCAACACCGAGCCAACTGGCGGCCAAAAGCAGAGCAAGTAGGAGGCGGCGGCGCCACCAACTTGTTTATCCTTTTATAGTCCCACCAACGCGGCAAACGCTCGGAGCAAAAGGGGCCTCCTCGTTAAGAGCTGGAGGTGGCGGGGAGCGGGCAGGGTACCATCCGTCACTCTTCCTCTGCCCCCAGCACCGAGCGCTTTCAAACGGTCCAGGGCTCAGGGACTAGAGCCCCTCAGAGGCGGCAGAGGGGCCACGAACTGTCTCCTGCGAGGAACGGCAGGCGCTCGGGGAAACTCTTCGCCCCCCGCCCGCCCGCTTTCCCAGAGCCACGGGCCCTGGGGGAGAGGAGGGGCCAACGAGGAAAGGGGGGAAGGAAGCACCAGGGGCAGTTGGTCCCCCGGAGCTTTCCAACGGCCTTCAGAGGGCCAACCTCACCGGCCAGGTCACTCGGCGCCCTAGGGGCCGCCTCGCGCCTCACGCGCTCGTTGGCTGTCCTTTTTCTGTCAGCGCCCCCCCTTCCGACTCACCTTCCGCACGTCCTCTGGGTCCCGAAGGGGGCTGAAGCTCTGAGGGACTGTCGAGGGAAATGAAGCGGAACCAACCAGTTAGGAAAGAAAGAGACGTCTCGGGCTCCGAGTCAGATGGTGTTGCCCACTGAATGAGCGAGTGAGTGACTGTGTGTGTGTGTGCGCGCGTGTGTTGCGGGTGGGGGGAGAAATGGTTCTCCTCGCAGTCAGCCCGTTCCGCCACCCGCGATCGCCGATCCCGACTGTTTGTGTTGGCCTGAACGACGCCAAGAAGAAGGGGGGAGGGGGAAGAAGCCAAACAGCTGAGAGGATGTAAACACTGGGGGCACGTGACCCTATCCCGGGGAGGGAGGCGAGACGCTCCACCCTTCCTTCGGACTGGACGCGGGGTTGTTGCGTCGGCTCCGCAAGCGGAGAGACTCCGCCTCGCAACTCCGCGACCAATGAAGGAGCAAGGGTGTTGCGTCAAAAGATGCAAACGTCAATGTAGCAGCCAATAGCAGTTCGCGATTTTTAAGCTTTGTTTTTGCTTGCTCTGTCAAACTGCGGCCCTTCGGACGGAGATAGGGAGCGATAACTTCTGAATGGAATCTATTTTTTTTACAAAATGGAAAATGTGATGCAGTAGGTTCGGTATTAAATTTAGCTTTAGGAAAGTTTTGTTCTCAGTTTGACCAAAAGGAAAGGGAGCTTATTTTATGCTAATTTTATGTTATGATCTAAAAAGATGAGGAAGGTGTTACTTGGATTTGTTTTGTTTTTTCTTAACAGGGTCATATGACAATAGTAGTTCATACTAAATTTCCCTAAAATCTGTTCCCGTGGTAAATAGTGTGCCCCACTTTCATGCCTGCTTTTATGCTTTCAAGGGCAAACTTATATTCAAATGGATTTTAAAAAGATTTTTCTCCGACTCTATCGCAATGGCATAGTAGTGCTGCTATTAAAAGCATATGAGCAGAGAACATTTTAAAAATGGTCAAAACTTCTTGGTATTATAGTTAAGCATATTTTCCCTAGAGATTAAATAATCTATAATAGCTATGATTTACTTGTTTCATACTTAATCATATGTAAGTCCATCATATATCACATGACACTTACATACCTGCATTTAAAGGATAGGGTCTGCTTAGTCTGTGAAGACAAACGAGTATAAACTGAAGGCTGACTGTCAGACTAGGTAAAATACAGGGTGAAACCTGATCTTTTCTTGAATAGAGTACATACTCTCCATGGTTTCATTCACTTCATGTATTTGGGAACCTTTAAAAGTGAGAACACTGCATTTCTTAGGACATCAAAGATGAAGACTCCCTCCTTCCCTTCCTCTTCCTCCTCCTCCCCCTCCCCCTTCTCTTCTCCTGCTGCTATTGAAGTGCATTCTTGTTCTATTTTTTTAAAGAGCATTTTACAGAACACTTTCCATGCATTCCAATTTTTTCAGTACACTACTGTCTTTCCCCTGTGTAAATATACCATTGAAGATCTACAAAGTTGACAGGCACTTTGTAATATATACTGTATTTACAAATATACTGTATATTGAGATCTGAGATTTGCTAGATAGTAAATGGAGTCTTGCCTATAGGGAGGCAGGCAAGCACCTTAAGGTCCATGAGTCCCACACTCACTTTCCTTTCCTGTGCCTCAGCTCTAAATTGATTTTTTTTTTGCATAACATTACATAATTTGGAGGTGTAAATAGAAGATCTGCCCTCTTCTCATATGGCTCTTTTAATCTGAATTCCCCAAATGTTTATAAAGAAGAGTGGGCTATTTCGTTTCTATGATCATGTAGCATCAATAGTGGGTTTTTTTTGTGAGGGAGGAATTACTGTAGCAATGACTTCAAAAAATATTTGATTTGATTGATTTACCCAGCAGAAGAATATGGTAGTCCAGTATTGGTTTGACCAATTTAGCAGTCAGAAATTGATTGGTGGTTGTTTCTGACCTCAAAAAAGTAAAAGTAAAATTGTCTTTGAGTTGAATTTGACTCATGGTGACTTTTATGATCATGTCTTGGCATGCTGAAATGCTTTGCCATTGTCTTCTGCTGGGATGAGTTTTAGTTTCCGAGGTTCACCAAAAATACAGTTGTATTAAGATTTTTCTATGGTGTTTTGTCAGTGATCACATGTAACTGTATGGATAAAACACTGTAATGAATAAATTTATATATGGTTGCATCACTTAACCCTTCTTAATATCTACGTTTCTCTAGCCTCTACTGTACATGGCTGGGATTAGGAGGAATTGCTACAATGATACATACTAAATTACTACATCAATTGTTACTGTAAACCAAATTGAAGAATTGGCTTACTAAACATGAGGCAACACATTTCCCAGTGTTATTCCTTTTGCTCTGTTCTTACTGTCCAGTTCTGGACAGTTAGGACAAATAACCACTGTTGTATGAGTGTTGTCAAAGGAGAGGCATATTCATACTTCTGTGCAGCCACAAAATTAATTAAGCCAACTTTGGGACTTAAATAGCATTATCATTCTAATCCTATTCAACATGGTTGGTGGGTAGTATTGTGCCCTTTGCATTGTAGCCTGAGTGCCTTCTTTTTTTCTAAATCATTAGAAACAGATGGACTATACTGGTAGATAACTCATTCTTCAACAATCTATGCTTATGTTGTTGAAATAGCACCAGCTATACATAAAAGAATATACTGTATTAGGAATCTTGGGAAAACACATAATGAAACTACTACTACTACTACTACTACTACTACTATTATTATTATTATTATTATTATTATTATTACATTAAATTTATATCCTGCCCAACTCCCAGTGACTCTGAGCAGTTTACTAATTGTAAAAAAACACTAAGACAAGAAAACAACACAAAACGTTGGCAGAGAGAACAAACACAGAGGGGAACAAAGAAAAAGAAGAAAAGTAGGCTTTAATCATGCTTGCCAAATGCCTGGTGAAGAGCCATGTCTTCAGGGCCCTTCGACATACCAGCAGAGTGGGAACTGTTTGAATTTAAGGGGGGCCTCATTCCAAGGGCAGGTGCTGCTACAGAGAAGGCACACTTCAGGGTCCCGATAGATGTCATTGCTTAATTAAAGAAACCCAAAGCATGCCAGCCCTGCCAGATCGGGTTGGCTGGGCAGATACTATGGGAGGCAAGCAATTCCTAAACTAACCAGACCCTGTGCCATGAAATACAAACAGTTTAGACTTTCCAAGTGGATGGGGATTATATTTAAGCATCTGAAGAGAAAAAGCTGAGCTTTACCAGGTATTTTTGTATATACAGAAAAACACAATTTAATGACACTCCGCTATCCCTGAACCCAACTGATAATCATTGCTTCAGTTCACTATTACTGTAAATCTCTGTGTGTGTCATTATACCTCCAGCTGGTGGGATGCAGGTTACAGTATGTTGGCTTGCAAGGTAATATCTTGATTAAAGATCCTATCTTGATAGAATAGTGTGAGTATGCTTGGGGTAAACTGGGCTGTGGATGTGTTTATGCCATACTTGCCAGTGAGCCAAAACTGGCAGGTACTGTCCTTACCAATACATGGAAATACTGCATGTAACTTGGTTATGACTAAAACTGCTAACCTGGCTTTATACTTTTTCTATCTGTAAAAAAAAAAAGTATGCTAAAGCTTGTTCTTTACCACTTCCTCTTCTTATACTCCAAACCACAATCTTCCATGTTCTGTGTTATCATCACTTTGTGCTGGTCATTGACTGAGTAAATATTACTTGAAGCCCAGATGATCTTGTAGACACTGACTAATTTGCTTTTCTATGCTAGCATCCATCAAAGAACCATCCATTGTAAAGATTGGTTTACCGGTGCTTCTTTAAAAAAATAAAAATAAAATAAAACAGCATGTGCATTTGCATTATTACTTGTTCAAAACTGCCACCCTCACCTTGTAATTTTTTTGTCTCTAGAAACATTGCTGGAGGGATGGTAGTAGTTGCTAAGGAATATCTGCGTGAATCACTTTAGTGAGCTATTTATCAGGGGCTGAGATCAGTTCCAGTTCTTATATTGTAAACTTGCATACAGTATCATTTTTGAAAATTTCATCTACTGCCTAGTGTTTAGCTATCAGTTAAATGCTTAAACAGTAAGAATCAACACAATCAATATATTAATTTATATTAATTATAAATTGTATTAATATACCGTATGTCCTGTCACACTGAAAAAAACATAAAATATAAAAAACTGCTGGATGTAAGTAGGGGTAGGTAGCAGTAACTGGTTCACAGCAAGTATAGTCTATCTTATTTAGTATTAAGGAATTGAGGTTTGGGCATCAGAGGCCACTAGGCCATATGTAAAGATTCTCATGAGTTAACTTGAAAAATTATTTTTTTCTTGTTAGTTTTTAAATAGCTTTAGCAAATATTTCAAATGGCAGTTATCTGGCCAAACTACACTTTATTTTTAGGGAATATATACATATATATATACATATACATATATGTGTGTGTGTGTATACACACACACACACACACACACACACAGAGAGATTATATGTGTGTGTGTGTATGTGTGTGTATGTATGTGTGTGTGTGTGTGTGTGTGTGTATATGCTGCATACTACACCTCCACAGATCCTAGATAGCACACCTTCCAAACAATAAAATCTATAAAGCCATATCAAACACCAACTATTCAATACAATGCACGGTCACTAATCCTTATCACCCTTCAACACAGACATCTGTTCCTACCCACAGTGATGCCAAAATGTGTGTCATGATGTCACGACATAAGCCCCATTCTTCCATACTTGCAATGTGATCCATCTACATATACCGTGTGCCCATGAGCAGTTGCCTCTGATGAAGGAGCATTTCTACCCCAAAGCGCCTTAAGGAAAAAAAAATAGTCTTCACTGTGTTCTGAAATGTTAGCAAAGAAGGTGGCTGTAATGACTGGAATACTCCCCATTAAATCCGACTCATAAGTAATTACTTAGAATTCTCTTTGATGGTGTGTAGCATTCAGTACAGAAGAAAATGTGAAAAAGAAAAAAGTTTTCCCCATTAAACAACTTCAGTGACTTCCAGTTCTCCCCACCCCCACTCCCCATCTCAGGTATGTACCCTTCCCTCTCATGCCAGTTAATGTAAGTATGTGCAGCTGTCTCCAACGTTCCTTGCAGATGACCTTGGCAGGCCAAGATAGTCCAAACAAAATGATTTCACATTCCAACTATGTTCCCCCTCCCTTTGCTTCAACTCGCAAGAAGAAGACATGTGTTGACTGAAACATGCATGCGAGTCCAATCAAGTGTTCTGAGAATGTTTGATCTGGGAGCATGACAGTGGCCTCCTAAACTTGGGTAGCCTATGACAAAGTGAGGAGACTGCTACCAAGAAGCCTTGTTTTCAAGCATCCTCCTTCTGGTATCTGGGGTTGTGGGAGGTGGATTTTCAACCTCCCCTCTCAGCTAAGGCAAAGTAGCAGGCAGATTCTACCTGGATCAGTTGACTTCAAGGCTCACAAGGACCTGAATGTTAGAGGGCTATTTAGATGTACACCATCATCTTGAATTGGACCTAGAAGCCACTTGGTAGTCAGTGTAGTCCCACAACATCAGTGTTATTCTACTATGCTGGTTCTGACCAGTCCATACTCTCACAGCTGCATCTTTTATCAGCTGTAGCTTCCATGTCACTTTCAGAAGTAGCCCCATGTAGAACAAATTGCAGTAATCCAACGTATGATCTGTTAAATTTTTTATCAATTTTTTTTACAATTTTGTATGCCTCTGTGTCCCTGAAATATTGTGTAACCCCCACCCTGCTGTTTTTCTGTTCTAAGTCCCACTAGCTTCTTTTTATCTCAATGGGAGAAATATACCTCAGTTTAAGCATTCATATTACAACTGCTTTTAAGTGTAAATAAATATATCAGGAACTCCAGTCACAGATTTGCAGCACATTAAATGGCCAAATGTGGTGGCCAAACTGCTCTGCTTTACAGAGGACAGAGGAATAACAGGGGCCCTGAAATTTTCCTTGAACTACAGGCATATGATCAGCAAGCAGAGAGCTCATTTGGATACCATATAACATGAGCTATATTTGTCTAGCTATTTCAATTACAATAATCCTTTCTAACTTGGTTAGAATGTTGGTCTCATCTCCAATACAGCATGTGAATGTTGGTGCAGAACAAGAACCATGTGTGTGTGTGTGTGTGTGTGTGTGTGTGTGTGTGTGCACACGCACGCGGGTGCATGTGCCCAGCATGGTAAGCCTTCTGAGCTTTTACATCTTCAAAAACAGAGCAAAGAGATGGATCTTTAATTCCTTCATCTTTAACCTACAGAATCTGTAATCAGAAAACAAGGATGGGGTGGGTAATCCAGCAGGCTGTTGAAAAAGAATTAGGAAAAGAATGAGTAGAGTGCCTCCCCTTGCAAAATAACTGTTTTCTTTGAGAATTCCAGCTGTTTAAAATCTCAGCTCTCTAAAGGTAAGTGGCTCTTTTCTCTTCAGTTATCTTGACATAAATAGATGACATAAGTATGCATTTCATGTGTTTAGTATGTTCTTGAAGAGTAGGCGGTAACAGACAATAGTAATTTCCTCTTTTATATTGCACTCTTGTTTTCTCATCTATTTTCAGTTTCCTCATCTGTAGAGTGTTTCAAGCCAAGTGTCAGGATGCACAAAATTAAATTGAATAAGTAAAGAATATCTGGGTTTTCATCCTCAATCTCTACCAAGTAAGTAACTTATCCCTGATAATCAAATATTTATGCTTCTTCAATATTAGAACTATATTTGTGAGTGCCACATTAGGCCGAGGAAGAGGTGGATTTATTTATTTGTTTGTTTGTTTGTTTATTTTCAATTTGGGTTATGGTCAGATGAATGAGATTAGTTTAAATCCCACTGAGCCATGAAGCTCATTGTTTGACTTTTGGACAGTCTATAGTTCTCACTCTATCCTGCCTCATAGGGCTTTTGTGAGGATAAAATAAGTTGTGGTCTGCCATGAAGGCAACAATGTACCCTGTCTTCAATACCTGGGCAAAAAAACATCTATATATAAATATAAATATATCAGTTGATTATATAAATAATCTGTCTTTCAGCTCCTATGAGAGAAATCCTAATGGAAAGTGAGGCGGTATATTAAAGTTTGTTTTCAATTCTGTGTCTGCTAGCTGAGATTGCAGAGAGAGAGGAGGCAGCGGCAGTGATATACCACTCAACTAATAGAGAAGTTTAGTTTGGATTGGATCTGTTCTTGAACCTTTGTGGAGTTATTTTCCTAGTCTTCTTCATGCAGTTTGGAATGTGGCCAAGAACAAGATGGACACTAATACAGTTGAGGGATTCAACTTATTTTAAATGGGGGACTATTTGCTTGGAAGAATCAGGTTCCAATTTGAGGGTGCACGCTGGCTGGGGAATTCTGGGAGTTGAAGTCCACACATCTTAAAGTTGCCAAGGTTGAGAAACACTGTTGAAGAGAGGATTAGGATGGGATTAGTTTCTCTCTCCCTTCCTTCTGTTTCTGAGGTCATGCTGGGGACTGAAGAGGGCAAAAAGAGTTCAAGCTCTACAACCCTTTTGCTTCCTGAGGTAGGTGGTAAGCTCAACTAGAAGAAGACATCTAAAGCAATTCTAAATACAATATTTGTCCCATTCATAAGCAATGACATTAAGTGCCCTCTCTGCTGGTTGCACCAGTTGCTTAAAGATTTCAGACAGAATGTAGACTTTTCTTCCATATTTTAAAGTGTTTTGCTTTTCTTTTGTTTGACAGAATGTTTTTTCTTTTGATAGAATGTTTGTCTTCTTGTAATTTTTTTTAAGTCATAGTCATCCAGGCAGTGTGGCAATTCCATGGTATAGTTAAATAATATAATATACTGCTTATTTATGCTGGATGAACAGAGATTTTTCGAGATTTGTGTTTGTGGCTTATACCACAGGCATAAATCTAGGTTAATCATGGGAAAAATGTTCTCATAACTTTGAAACAAGGTTAGTGTCATCTGCCTGAAACTCAAGTCATTGTTTGGACCCTAGCTCAGGATTTTGGGGGCTAGGGTTAGGGGTTAGGAATTGGATGATGAGGGTGAACTTTGAAACAGCTTTCAGCAGCTTCAAAAACAAATGCAAATAGGTTATTCACCATCAGATATTGTGGAAACCTCTCACAACTAAAAATAGAGTTGCTTAGACAAAATGTCACATTTGGAGCTAGACTTGTCCTGAAAACAGAGCAGGGAACTGGTTTTCAGAAGGACTGTGTAGGTGTCATTCATATAAAAGTCTTCTGGTCTGCTATTTTTATAATAGTTCTGTGAAATAGCCTTTGGATGTATATAATCTTAAATTCAAGAAAAAATAAGTTTTCCCAAGTTTCCTAAACTAATATGTGTCTAAATTGTTCATTCCTTGTATTCATATTCTAGGAATCATGATTTGTTTTGTATTCCCTTTATCTCAACCTATGCTGCACTGCAATCCCTGTATGTATCAAACTTTCACTTCTGGCATCTAATAGAGTTAGCTGTTCTCAATGAAATATCACTCTAAATAAATGAGTTATGTCTTTGAGTTGCCACAACAGTTTCAATCTAGTTTCATATACTAGCTGATTCTTATGACAGAACACTCAGTACAATCACATTAAATTTAGCAACTAGAATTTAGTTTGGGTTTCAGAGACTTTATTCGAGAAAGAAAAATAGAACCCCAAGCTAGACTAGTATTTGAAATGAAGTTCAAGTATGCATTTGACTTACTGCCTCACCCTAACAAGCATCTTGCCCAAAATATCATTTGTCTTACATTCAGTGGTACAGAGATGATTCTGGAAGTGACAGACATTGTCATTTTGTTTTCATATGTTAAAAGAGATGGGAGAAGTGTCAAATCAAAAATTAGGTATGGAATTTTTCTTCCAAAACAATACAAGAATTCATCATTTTCTTATAGCAGTAGAATCTATATTCAGTATGTCTTCTTAGAGTTAAACTGGAGTCAGTGGGACCTTCAAATGAATGAGTATAGGTTTATAGTCCAAGTTATGATTTTCATCAGAGATTTCCCATTATATGAAATAGTTAACAGATTCATCACTATTTTGCTCTATTCTTAAACCTTAGCTCCAGTATCTTTCCAAATAGAATGGCCATGTTAAATTCAACTCCCTTGTTTTGCTCAGATGAAAAGTTTTATAATACAACAGAGATGGATTGGAAAATTCCACAGAAATTACATTTGGATCAGTCAGGATGGTTGAACTCAGTCATCTTACATAGTAGCAAGGAAAACAGGTGCTAGGTAAAACTTATTATATGTTACTGTAAAGAGAGATTACTATTTTTAATACTGGTTATGTTTCTAGGCTGAAGCATAGGACCTCCCCAATTTAGTAGACATTATTTGGCAAGCTTTGGATATTTAAATGAAAGTCACACCCACTCTCTGACAAAAATGATCTTTGGGTTCTATCATCTAGCATATGATGTATTTGCTGGTTTTCTACAGTGACCATTTGAAAGAACGCTGTTGTGGCTTTTGGAAAATCTTCCTTTGCTTAATAAATAAACTGAATTTGAACTGTAGCTTATTAGAAGTATCTCCTCCACCCCCACGGGAGGAGGAGGAGAAGGAAGAGGAGGAGGAGGAGCCTATTGAACAGTTGTGTGAAGTGATAGGATGGGATGGAGCTACCTTTCCACCTGCAGAGAACTCTTCTAGTAGGGACATCCACCTCAAAGACCATACTTAAGCCTGTGGAAAGCTTTGTGTGTATAAATCAACTAGTAGCCACGCTCCCAGTTGCATTAGTAATCAGGAGGCTTTGCATGGAATATTCTGGGATAGGATAGAGGACTATTTGACCTGCTGGATCCAAAGCGTTTTTTGTTTTTTTTCCAACCAATGGAGGTAGAACTTTAAAAAAATGCAGAAGAAGAAAATTTTATGATCTGACGCTTTATATATAACCCCAGTTTAAGATTATTTTTTCCTAACTTTTTCTAGAGGTAATATCTGTGGTTTTGTTTTCTATTATGGTGTATTCTGCTTACTAAAAACCAGAGGAGCAAATTGATGTGTTATTTATTTGGTGGTAAGTAGTTTACTAATTTATTGAAGCCACAAGTATAAAATTTAGAAGAGGAAGATCATTTTATTGGTAGAAGAAAATTATTGGTCAATATGCTAGCTTTAATTACCGGTGCTTACTAGCTTTACTTACTGGTGCTCATATAGAAAAAAACAAATATATCTGGACAAAGCTATCCAATCCAAATAACTTCCAATCTCTTAATAGTTCTTCAAGAAATGGGGAGAAAATGCAGCTGTTTATCCAGAAGCAACAGCTTCTTCAGTTCATTAGAATCTGTACTCAAAAGAATTCATCCAGTTGTACTCAAAGCAATGATAAGCTGACAAGGACCAATTTGTGGATACCTTATCAACAGCTTGAATGGAATATGCTTTGTTGCTGGAATCAAGCAAAAATGGATATGCAAAACCCTCAGCAAACTGACTGAGGAAGAGGAGGAGCAGGAATGAGGGTGAAGGAAGGCAGCTTCAGTAACTTTGGAAGGCAGAAGAATGATTCAGATCTTACATGAAGTTTTGGTATACAGTACGCTTTCTTACCTCTTTGATATGCCTGGAAGCAGAATCAATTTGACCAGTTGTTTCTGAATCCTAGAAAACGGGGGGGGGGGGGGGGGGTTAAATTCCAAATCCTTATACCTCCTTTCAAGGCCATGGGTCTTTCCCTACTTGCCTCTAATTATTATATGAACATGCCTTGCTAACCTCTTTATTCTTCTGTGTTTTATCCTATCACTAGCCCATGAGTAAGACAGGCTTAAGCCATCCTTATGTTATGGTCTACTCAGACCCCTCTGTGAATCACCTGAAGCAGGTCAGGAAGATAATGAGCAGGTGAGACCAGATTCAGATCTTGAGGGGCCAGATCCTGGCAGGTACCTAGCCCTAGGACATGCCAGGAACTTCAAAAGACAAAGAAAGGGGAATCTGGCTACTCAGGAAGCAAGGATGACCACATTCATAATTTAATCATGGCCATGGTTAAGGAGGACCCTCCCTTCATTGGAAACAGTTCTCCAACATCAAACCTGCATTCCTGTGTCCTTGCTCTGCTCTCGGATGCTAAGCTTTACAACTTGGACTAGCTTGTGGAACCCTCTGGCATTTGAATCCTAGACTGATATAGAACACTCCTGTTTCTTTGCTGCTGTCATGCCCAATTTACTTATACACCACTGACTGCCCACTTTCTAGCCTAGCTTCATGCCTCTTATGGCTACAGCTCTGACTGGACTCTAGACTTCTGGCTCTGGATCGCTGAACTCTCAGCTTCCACCCATACTGGCATCGCTGGCATTGTATCCTGACTACCAAGCAGGATCTCACCTGTGGAGCAAGTGAAGAAATATGCATTGTGACATAATGCAAATACTATTTTTGTGTTTGCAACCTACGTTACTTACATATTTCCAACATCAGGTTGGGAGTGAATAACAGTGGGATTTGTGTCATTCCATCCCTGCACACATCAGTCATTTTGATGTGGAAGCCTGTAATTGCCAGAGAGAAATAATGACCCACAGAAAAAAATAAAAGTATCTTTTGTTTGCTTCATAATTTCCCTCAGTCTCTGATTACAGATATGTTACTCTGGCACAAACAACACTAAAAATGTCATCAGCTTCTTTATTTGTTGAAGTGAGGAACACCAGTTCATTATCATGATGCTCTATCTGGCTTTATTTACTTATTTATTTATTTTTCGAATTTCTATTACCGCCCATCTCCCCCTACGGAATCACTCTTTCACCAGGGAAGAAAATTCTGGAGTTACACCAGAAGCACTTTCTTCTGTACTATAATCTGAGTTTTGCATTTCCTCTATTCAGCTGGGAAGTATGGTTAGCCACAATATTAATGCTTATTAATTATGACAGATTACCATGTAGACCCTGAATTTTATTTTCAAAGTATTAAAGTTAGTTTTTAAAAGTGAATGACACAAATATAAAGAAAAACTTTTCATAGATGCATTGCTATTCAGATCATTTCATCCTTTTGTGCTATATTACCTCATTATAAATCAATTATAAATTTAAATTCTATTTTTCTTTTTTTTAAATGCAGACTTATAAATTGTTTTGCCTTACCTAGATATGATTAAATGCTTTGCTATTTTGTCAGGAACTTCATTTGATGCATAATGATCCTGCAACTGAAATGTATGCTGCTTGCATGCATCTATAGTTCTTCCTCCTCTCTAATACAAACTGTAGTTATCGTGATGAAGGCTTTTTTCTCCTCTGTTCTCATCTACGCACAGTTGTTTGTGGGTGAAAGGGAAACTGTTCTGGGAATGCTCATCTACTGGTTTCCACACATCTCTATATCAGATGTGGTCAAACTGCAGAATCTGAGGTGGAGCAGGATAAACTTGGAATGGATGGGCCAGATATATGTAAATCCAGTCCATTCTGATTGTGAACCCGACAAACTTTGGGGTTGGTTTGTTTCTGTCATGCTCTGCAGCACTATAAAAAGTGATCTCACTCCTCCTGTTGTTTGTGTAGAACAGTGTTTCTCAAACTTGGCATCTTTAAAATGTGTGGACATCAATACCCAGCATGCTGGCTGGGGAATTCTGGAGGTTGAAGTCCACACATCTTAAAGATGCCAAGGTTGAGAAACACTGATATAGAACACTGTGATGGCTATGGTGAAGGAGGAGAAGGAGGAGGGAACACAAAAACAGGAGAAAGAAGTATTTAATTTAGTTCCTGATACATCTTCCTGTTGCTGGAAAAAGGCAGTTATGCTAGGAATGGCCAGCAGTAAAAGGAAATGAGGCCATCAAAAAACACGGTCGCTAGGCACCATCAAAGCTGACACCAGCCAGAGCATGAAACAACTAAAAGAAGCTGTACAAGATCAGAAAATGTGGAGAGCTGGTCCATAGAATCACCAAGAATCAGACACAATTGAACAAATAGCATCATCGTTTCTTCTCTTAACTCAGGCTGTTTTTTGTCATAACACTACCATTATCACCCAATCATAGTAGTGGGGGGGGGGGCATAGATCCCTTGTGTGGTTCTATCTCATTATTACCAGACATTTGCCACTGTGATTGTATGATGGTCTTTTTGCCCCATAAATTAACTCACTGTGCCTATGATTTATTTCATGGGAAATACACCCACAGATACACACTGAGTTAACTCCTTCATACTTTCTCAGCAGCCCTTGACAACTGCTCTCCTGCATTCATGAGGAGGACACAATAACTCTCTATGAATATCCTTTATTTTTGTGCAACTCTTCCTAAAGTTTTGTTTGAACTTTGCATGGATATTCCAACCCATATTTCACCACAGTTCATCATCTGAGAGGTCACTTACAAGAAAGATAAGAAAGGAACATATCTGTACCTATTCCTACAAAATCTGATAAATTTCATTCCTCAGCTTGCTTCCAAATTTCATTTTACTCTGATGGGGAAAAAGTTATACACATTTGTGCTTTTGTCCTACAAGTGTCCAACTCTGTTTTTTCCCCCAATCTTATTTGGACCTGGAGAGTCAGGTCAAACTGCCTCTAGGATGACCCAGTCCATTAAATATGTAGAAGAACAAGGTGAAGCAACATAACATCTGCAATAGGAAGTCCTGTTTCTCTGAAAGAGGTATTTAAAAATATCAACTTGCATAGAGATAGGCTGAAAAGGACTAAGGAAAAAAAAGTTTAAAATAAGGCTCCCAAGCAATTCACCATTTGTAGGAAAGCATCAGAGGATGAACATGTGTAAGCATTGCAATTTGTTAAAGACCAACCCCAGGTCATACAGCAGACATATTTCAGTGTGATGATTCCAATAAGGACAAAATGTCATGCCCTCATACAAGAGATTCCATGACTCCAATACCTCAGAAGCACTTCAAAAATATACACTAGAATATATACTGGAATAGTCCCTCAGTGGAGGGGGGTCATGAAGCCTCTTGTATGAGGGCATGGCATTAGGTAACAGCTCTATTCCTCTTGTCCAGCCTTTCTCAACCTTTTGACCCTGGAGGAACCCTTGAAATATTTTTTCAGGCCTCAGGGAACCCCTGCACATTCAGGCTCAAATATAGGCCAGACGTTACCAAATTATTATGTTCATTGTAGGCCTGTATATATGCATTAACAGTGTTCTTAAACTAAAGAATGAAACGTACCTCTTTAATGTGAAGTTGCCTAAATTTGAAATAATTTTTTAAAATAAATCATGATCTCCCAGGGAACCCCTAGTGACCTCCATGGAATTCTAGGGTTCCACAGAACCCTGGCTGAGAAACCCTGCTCTAGTCCAAGAGCTCAGATAAGGAAGGTGTATACCACTAATAGAGAGTCTGAAATAGTGGGTGATTTTTAATAGCAGGAAACTTTGGCTATGTTATTTTGTTTTGTTCTTTTGGTTTAAATATCATCTAGCAGCTATTCAAAATCTTTACAATGTCTCTTTCTTTGTTCCTGGGTATAATATTAGAAATTAGTTAACATTTAGAGGAGTGACACACCTTTTGCAGAAAGCAAGTAATACACCTCTCTGAGTGGGAGTTCCTGGGAGTAGTTTAAAAAGCATCATGCAACATGTGGATTAAAAAATGCCAAATAACTTGTGGAAGCCGTTCCAGTATCAGTTTTTATTTCCTACCATACACCAAATGTACAGCACAGAACACAGTTTTGTTGCTTTGATGTAAGAAATATTAACTGTATGAAGAAACAGTATACGAACTACCCGAAAATTAAAAAAAAATGCATACATCATTGCCCTTTACAAAAGGTCTAATTTACAGGATAGCTCATCAACGCAAATTAACCCAGAGAAAGGAAAGGGAAAAAAGGAAGAATGGGAGGACAGAGGAAGGGAAGAATCACAGCTCACATTACAAAACATCAAGTACAAAGAAGGCAAATAAATAGGAAGGTACATCTTGAGCGAAAATCTGAACACAGATAAATTAACTTAAAGCCATAGTAAATAATAATAATAATAATAATAATAATAATAATAAATAGATTAAAAAGAGATTGCTTAATTTAATTTAAATAAAATATAGAATTACTTTCTTAAAATATTTAGTACATTACCTCTTACTTTTTGTCAAGGGTGAATGCCTTTGTATGCCTTAAACAGGCGTCAGCAAGTGTCTTATAACAAACAAACAAACAAAAAAATCAACAAGTACAATAATTTAATAGCAATTTGGTGTTCTATTTTATATTAGCACGTACTGTAGCTTTGTCAAATTGTTTTCTTTAAAAAATAAGCACAGCTTCTAAGAACATACACCTCTCCTGTCTAAACTAAGGTCTGAGGGCCAAACCAGCCCCTCCACACACAAACAGCGAACCCACCTAATGCCAAAGAGCAATCACAGCATATGAAAATTGAAGAATGATTGAGAGGCAACCTGTGGAGAGGAACGCTATCATATAATTGCATGAATGAAGACTGGGAGGAGGGTCATACCCAGTTGAGATACAATGTTGGCAAAGAAAACTAATCACGGTCATTGTAGCACCGAAAAAGTAAAGCCCGTACTGTAGCCATGTATACACTTTCAACTGAGGCACATATGCACGTGAGACATGTACGAACGGGCAAAGGCAGTTCAGCTGGTGGCCTGTATTTTCTTTCTGAAAATCAATGGTAAGATTCTGGGGTGGGGGAAAGGCTTTATTATTTTTAAACTCCCTAAAACAGAAGTTGGATCTCTGTTTAGAGCAGTTACAAAACAGGGACTGAATACAGATGATCAAAGGGTCCACTTTGGACAAGTTTGAATGCGTGTCTCAATGAGGGCTTATGGACTGCAGCATTTGGAGATCTCCCTTTCCATAATCAGTGGAAACTAAAACTTGCTACCACCTGATCCAAAGTTACACAAGACTCTGGTATGTACACTAATCACTTCTGTACATTCCCTATTTTCTTCAGTGTAAAAATCAGTTCTATTGAAGATACAGGAATGAGCCACTCCTAAGATTCACTACCAGTCGATGTTGACAGTATTGAGCTGGAAGATAAATACTGCTTACAGTAGTTTATAATAGGATTATAATCAACATCAGTCTCTTAGGGCAATGGAGAGGACTAATTGTAACACATGACTGCTGCAGGAGGCCTTGCCCCCACAAAGTCAAACTAGAAAAGTACTGTACCTGTGGAATTTCTTTCAATCACCCTAGAACAACAACTGCTATATCAGGGGAAATGTCCTTGCTTCATGATATGTACAAAATCATCAACTTGGGAAGCACTTTTCCAATATGAAAGTATATTGATAGTGGTGAACTGAACCATGTTTTTTTCCCAGCTTCTATACTTCAAATATACTTCTATACTTATTTGAGAGATTAAACAGTTTTATCTTCCTTCATGAATGAACATGAAATTGGGGCAGCGGGAAAGGATCCTTCAATCAATCCAGTCTTCCCTGAATGGTTTCAAACAATCGTTTTGTGCAGGCTAAGGCTGTAGCCGGGCCCAATGCTTTGCTGATTGCTGTATTTCATTATTGCTACGAAAATTCTTGAACTCTTACGGCATGCTGTGCTCAAGGAGATTATGTTCCCCACTAGAGGGCACCATTCAGCTTGCTATCCCTGGGTCTTTGCCTCTCACGCTATTGCAAGCCCATTTATTTCATTAAAAAAACAGTTATAAAAAGCAGGATGTGGTGAAAATAAACTAGAATCACAGTTCTGTTACTTCTTTCTTTCATAGTATTTTCTTCTTCCTGTACAAACCCAGCACATTATTTAATTTACACTATAACTTTCAGTCTATTTAAAATCCCATTGGAAAATAAATTAACAAACACATTTGTAAAAATATGGCAGGCTGCAAGAAATGCTGTTAAACAATCTTTTCTTTAAAAAAAAAGCCATACAACTCTTTGATTGAGAATAAATTAAAAATGTAAAAAAATAGTTACACACACTTTGTACATTCACTTTACAAAAATGAAACAAGTGCAAAACAACAATGGCAACAAAAAGGATTTGTACAGAAATAAATATGTTTGATGATCTAACTCATTGCTGTTAATACAATAGTCTGTTATGTTTAATGTCCTTTTTATGTCAGCTGGAAAAAAATAGTGCAATGTTGTAATTAAAAATGCAGCACAGCAACCAATATTTCTAAGCAGTCCAGGTGCTCTTCATGGATTCATCTGGAATTTGCAGCTGCCGAGACCTTCTTGTGCCCAGCAGTTCTTCCATCCTACACATGAATACCCTTCACTGCTTGCTTGATACTTTCCAGCAGAGCCTTGCAGTCTGGGGAATAGTCCCTTTCCAGATTGCTGTACATATCTGTGAGTGTATTCACATAGGCTTCAAAATTCTGCTCACTGATTGGGCCCTAAAGAAAGACAAAGGCATGACCCAAAACAAAGGAATCAAAGATCAGCAGAACATTAGAGAGAGACAGAAGATTCCTTATCTGTTAACTGCAGACATGAATCTGGCTGAGATACATGAGAACTGAGCTTTTAAAATTTAAGTCAGAACTTTGTTTTCTGGTGAAAGCATGTCAAAATCTGTTGGAATCATGTTGAATGGACACCCCTTTTCTCTCTCTCCCTCCCCTTTTTACTTTAAGTGCATTAACTTGTAATGCTAATATACTCACCATATTACTAACAAGTAAAAGACTTGTCTGTACCATCTGCCCCAGATGACCCAGAAGTTGCTGCTGGCAGATATTTGCAATTCTTCATCATCTGTGGCACATCACAAGGAGGTCTATCCAGATACCACTTTTTTTTTTTTTTTTTGGTCTTAAAAACACAGACATATGGAGGCTTGATGGAGTCACAATATGATTCAAGGCAGAGGCAAGTGACTTTTTGCCTAGGGGCTGTGTGTGTGAGTGTTTCAGCCTCTGAATATATATGGGTGACGTATCTACTTCAGTGTCTCAACATGTGGTCCTTGGCCACAGATATTGTGGCTATATAACAATGGGGAGCCCCATTGTTACTTTACTCACTTTTCCCTCTTGCTGATGATTGTCATCTGCTTTGCAGCAGAAGTGGAATTTTATTTCCCTGCTGCCATTAATGGAAGGAGACCAAGTAACTTGGTCTATATTGGTCCCCTGCTCATGGGGCTGGCAGGGACCAGATGCTGGTTTCCCATTGGTAATGTTGGCAAGTAAAAACAGTCCACAGTATGTCATTGGCAATGTCACTGCATATATGTCTATGAATTCACAGTTTGTTCAGCCCTTGGATTAGACACCTGAGAAGAAAATAATTATCCATCTTCATGTTAGTTGTGAAAGACAGTGTAAGTTATCTCTTATCTCTCTACCAGATGAGTTGCCCCATTCCAAAAATATTAGTTTTTTGTATTTAAGGTATTACCATTATTCTATCCAGAATTGATAATATACCTTTTTTGTAATTTCACAGTGCGATTAATGGATTCTGCATCATAACTGTCCATTTGACAGCCCTGCTAGATGCCACCATATACTTCTCTATTCTTGGACTCTTAGAGAAACTGCAGAATCCTTAGTCACAAACATACCATTTGTGGAAGTTGAATGTCGGCAAGACTGGAGATGAGGGCTTGGCTTAGGCCAGCTAGCTCCTTTAATAGGCTCTCATTATTCTGCTCTATCAGTTTATTCTCTTCTTCTATGGTTTTCAGATTGCTCTCCATTGATGTGATCTGAATCCATGAAGAAAAATGAGAGATGGCAGGATGAATATTTAGGCTCTTGATACAAAACTACAACTACGTACAAGAACTTGCTCAGAAGACACAGGACCAAGCAGAGAAGATGCAATCCTGAGGCCCACAAAATCATGTTACCGATTTTCATCAGAAAAATGGCCAAGTTTAGCAGCATGTTGTTGTTGTTTTTTAAAAAAGTGTAGAAATTGAAGTTGTTTGCCTCCTGCTTCAATTTCCACCTAATGTGCTCCCCCCACCAACCTTTCCCCACAGCTCCAAATTGTGGAAATTTGCCCATCTCCACTCTAGACAGCAGCAGCAACCCTGCAGGATGAAAAGAACAAGTATTTGTTTGGTTGGCTGCTTGTTTTGTGGGAGTTCACAAGTGGATGAAAGGCCCCAATCTGACAAAACAGGAGGAGGCTTAGTGGTTGGTTAAAAATGCCTGGTAAAAAAAGAGTTTTGCTATTAGGCACAGAAAAAAAGAAGCAAGCAAACTGCTGTTTGTACTGCTGATTTTTTCTTACAGCATCCCTGCTGACTCACCACAATAGCAACAACCCTGGTATTAGCACTAGAACTAGGTAAGGCTATGATGTAGGATGACTGAGATTATAAGCATTTCTGAATGGAAAGGGTGAAATATAAAAGAAACAGAATAGAAAATAGAGGCACACTCTTCACCAAGCAAGGCCGACACAAATATGATCTTGAAAGGCCTGACTTTCCATCAGAGTAAATAGTCCTAGGCTAAGTGGACCAATGAAACCTATACATTCAAAATATTTCAGATGATATGAGTCAAGTAAGAACAAAGCAAAGACTCTGGCAGGTCAGTCTATTTTGTTCAGGCTTCATTGGCCATCATAATAAGCTGCACATTTTCCATGAGTTCCTCATCACTTTGCAGTTCTCATCACTATTTGCATGCTGCTACAATGCCAGATTTATGGGTGCAATTATAGGACTGCATGCTATGCATTACAACCAAATCTATATTTAGGGAATATGCAGTACATATTCATCATTCCAAAGATAGAGATTTAGTCACTTCTTGCGAAGGTGGTAACTGTTTGGTAAAATGGAAACATCTAAGTAACTCTTCTGTGCTCAGGAAGAAAAGAAGGGATTCCATGGAGCAGAGCCCCTGCAAGTTGCCTACAGTTCCTTCTCACCATATTTCACTGGAATGGGGGCTCTGCAGGCAGCTTCTATTTAGAATTAGTGGTCTGCAGATAACCAGGCCACAAGCCAGATAGGATTTTAAAAGTTATAAACAGCACTTTGAATTTCAGCCAGGAATAAACTTGTAACCTATGCAGGTCCTCCTGTATTAGTCTTACATCAGAGTAGGTCCTGTTAACATGCAGGATACTACACTGTGCCATAGTTCTTGATGACTGTCAAGTGCAGTCTCATGTAGAGCTCATTACCATATTCTACCCTGAAGTGATGAGGATGTGAGTGACATAGCCACAGTCTTCTTCTCTAGGATTGGCCATAACTGACACACCAGTCATATCTGGGCAAAGGCCCTCCTGGCCATAGCTTCCAACTTCTGTTCTTCTAGGAAATGAGAGTACAGGACTTTGAGATTGCTCACCAGCTCTTTCTAGGACAGTCAAACTGCAGTTGGTATTATTCTGGAATCAGCCAGCTTCTGAACCCGCAGCCTTAGCCTCCAGACCCTGGGTTAAGACTTCTACCACATATTGATGAAACCATCTGCCAGCCAGTATGATCTATTATATGCCTGGGATGGAC
This sequence comes from Candoia aspera, assembly GCF_035149785.1. Classification (NCBI taxonomy): domain Eukaryota; kingdom Metazoa; phylum Chordata; class Lepidosauria; order Squamata; family Candoiidae; genus Candoia; species Candoia aspera. Next base: position 169,041,569 of record NC_086155.1, read on the forward strand.
TAATCTAATTGGATTTATCTCCTTGCGGAGGTCAGTAATGCCAGTCAACTCCATGGTCATTCATTAAAAAGTGATCTGTCTATGACAATGGAGTAGTTTTATATTTACCACCACCAGATCATGCCCCAATTGCTCCAAGGTATAAATCAGGTCTAATATGTGGTTTCCTATTCATGAGACTATGATAATTTGTGACAAGCCCATAGTTGTCATGATGACTATGAAATCCCAGACTGCCTCAGAACAACACCTCCTCAGGGATGGCTGGTTGAGATCGCCTATACCATCAACCCAGGTGTCTCAACCACCAACCACAGTGGGTGGGTTGAGATGATGGTACAATGATATATTAGCTCTCTTAATTCCTTTCTCCAATCCTTTCCTTCTCTTTACCTGCTCTTTCACAACATATCACTTTACTAATATAAAAATCTTTCATTTTTCTTCTTCCTTTATTTCCAATAGATCTGGCAAACATTCCTAGACTCAGCCTCAAGCAATATGAACCATTTGCCATGTCAAGATAGTCAGCATTCTAAAACTCAGCTGGTAGTGCTCAGCAGCAGCCAAGGCCTTTGTGTGGTCCAACCAGGAAGAGGCAGAACATGTGCCAACTGGCAAATAGCACACAGGGAAGTGTTCATGTGTTGTTCATGCTGTTGCCATCTGTCACTATGGCCCCTTTTCCTATTCTTCTGAGAATGAGCTACACATAGAGAATGCTTGAGCTGACCTGGTCACCAGTATTGCTTCCTTCACCAGCAATGGCCTTCATTTTCTTCTAAACAAAGCTAATTTAGCAGGGGACCTGATCCTTCAATCACTAAAAGGGGTGGCTGGGGCAAAATATGTATTATTGCTATGTCTCAGTGAGGTAGTTTCATTCTTACCTGTGTCTGAAGTTTCATCATATCAGCTTCAATTTTAAGGTTGGATTCATTTAGTTCTTTAATTTCTTCATCCAAATGTCTGATTTCCTCTTCATTCTCTAAACCTGCACAAGATTTACTAGCTCAAGTCAAGTATAAAATGATGTCTTCCTGAAAGTATTAACATCCATCTTTAGGAACATTGTGAAATAGTTTCTGGGGCTTAAATTGGTTAAATACCTGCCCATTTAACTGAAATCAAAACTATATATTTGCAATTTCATTCTACACCTATCAGAATCAGAATCAAACTCTCCATTGTAACATATCAAGCACAATGAAGGACTCTCAAAAGGCTCATGCATGTCACTACATTTCTCAATATTTTCCTTGTCTTCCTGCTATACTATTTATTCCTATGCCTGATCCTGAGTAAGTTTTATATCTGGAGTCTAAAAGGAATGCAATGTTCATATGCAATTTATACACCAATTTCAGCTATATTTATATATCAGTTTCAACTATATGGAACAGGTCCAAAGGTCAAGCTACATGTGTTATATTATATAGGGATAGAAATTGCTGGCATATCAGTAATATAAAGCGGTAAGGTGAGAAATTTAGATTTAGAATGAATGCAAGTATATTTATGCACATTGTATAGTCATAAACTTTAATAGTTTTGAAAAGGGATTCAGAGAGCAGAAGATTATCAATAGTGGCTAATCGTAATGACTATATGTTACTTATAGTCAATATCTATTGTTGGAGGACAGAGAGCAAGATGTATCCCATAGATACAGTGGGAAAAGAATACATAGTCAAACCTTTTGCAATAACACTGCTGTAATGCAACACAATGGTTCTTATAATTCTCAGTAAATCAGTGGGTTGATGCTACATTCATACAATCTAATCGCCTTACCTCCACTTGCTTTCAATTTAACAGTCATTAGTTCTTCAGATATTTTGCCTTTTTTTAAGGCTTGTGCATTCAGAGGACATCCAGACAAACTAAAAAGAGTAGGAAAGGGGACCTATATGAAAGTTGAAACATATTTTGATTGCCACAATTCAGCTTCCAAGGTCTTGTCAGTACAAGTCCGTTTTGCTGCACTGCTTATTATGCTTCACTCTTGTAATCATGTTAATACAATATTATTCATTGTGTATGATTTCCAGTGACATGCCTACACAGCTGTTACCTCTTTCAACTCATTGTTCAGTTGTGTTATGGATGTACCTTGATAGCAATTGCTCCAAAGCACCAAATCTGATACATTTGCACTACTGTTTTGGTAATGGCCAAAGCAGCTACATTCATGCTGTGAAATCTATGATCCCGAAGTTACATTAGAAGCTCAACAGAACAATTTACAGTATGAACAGCTCATAATGTTCATTTTCAAAGGTCTACAAAATATTTGTTCAGCGACTCAGTCCTAGGAATAATTTACTGTTATATAGTATGTATAAGTGTTCTTTAAAGGTCCTAGGACTCGTTCATCCAAAAAAGATGAGTTATTCAAAACGCATGCAAAATCCTAACAAGATTTTTCCTATCAGTTGAATAGGGTTGTTAAATTAACAAAATTGCATTGATTTGCTGATATTTTCTAGGAGAAGGGAAAAAGGGAATAAAGACAAAATGATACCTTCTGTGGGTGACAAAAACATTATTAACGTGACCCAGCCCATTGCAGCCTGGCAAAGGGCAGTGTGGCAGCTCTTGCTTGTTCAACTTCCATGGCAGTGAAGATCCATTGAGAGGACTTTCCTTCTGTCTCTTGGCAGCCATAGGACAACCTGATGCTGTGCGATGGGAAGTGTATTTACCTGATACATGACCTTGGCCATCACAGCCTAGCACTGGACATCTATAGGAGCACAGCAAAACTGATGTTTGTCTAAAGATCTCTCTAACAACTCTAAGGGCTCATAAAAATATATTCAAATTAGCAAAATAACATGCATGTCCAGGTTTTTTAATGGAAAGCTCTTAGCATATTTGATCCCACAAGTGACATAAATCACTAGAGCTATAATATGGGTTGATTTGGGGTTAGTGTCCTGTGTTAAGCCACATTATATCTTGGCATTTTCTGTGAACTTAACTTTTGTGTTAACCCACCCATTGCATTTAGTGAACAAGCCAAAGTTAACCTAATCATTACTATCACAGCCACTTTAAAAGATTTAAAATATTCAGTAAGGTTCGTCATGAAGACTGGACAATTGTTACATTTATCAGCCAATTTATCTGCATGGAAAATTACCAATCATAAAATCAGGGTAGGAAAAAGAAGATTTGCTGAGACCATAAACAGGTGAAGGCTTAGAAACTTTCCTGCATAACATCTTTTTGGCTACATCAGGAATAACATAGTTTATTTCAATTTGTTATTATGTATGCATAAGTTAGTGAGACCAGCTGGGATGTGCTTTATGATTACTTACTTAAGTTCAGGATCTTCTTTCTCTTCCTTTGTAGGAGTCACTTTCAGACCACCTTTCCTGGCCCGAGGACAGCCAGATAAACTAAAGAAAAGTATGCAAAGCAGTTTATTTCCCTTCCTGACTTCCTAGTATTTTATCTCTATATAAGTAAAGGGTCTGTACCTTCTGTGAGAGGCATAATTTCCTGTCACATGACCAGAGCCATCACATCCAGGAGTGGGACACCTATGAAATAAAATATAGAGAAAAAGATGAACTATTTAAATGAATCCTACCTTATTAAATAGAGAACTTAAGAAAAGTTTGCATAGGACTTCCTTGCATTCCTCTTTTGGTACTTCACAGTGGAAATACAGAAAATGCTTTAAAAATACAAAAAATGTCTAGGAAAAACAGCAGTTTCTGAGGGAAGGTAATGTTCTGTAGACTCATCTACTAGGACAACCTCCATAATTTTTCTGATTGGATATTTAGATACTGGATGGGAGGTAATTTACCTTGCATCTGATATGCTGAATCAGCATGCCAGTGGGCATGCTGACTGGCATTTAGAAGAGCTGTAGTCCAACACATCTTGGGAAAGCTTGGCACAGACTCATCTGCTAAGTCAAGCAAGTAACTCCTAAGAACTGCATGGTGTAAGGGGAAGCTGAGTGGAAAAAATGGTTTTATTCTGTTGAGGAGCTAAATGCTGGAGTAATACCACCCTCAGGATTGTTTTAAACAAAAACAAGTAGGTCTTTTTTTTAAAAAAAGGCATTATTATTTCTTTATACATTTTTATCTACTTTGATTATCTTGCATAGGAAGAACTGAGATGACATACTGTATGTATACAGAACTACCTTTCTTTTTCTCTTCCCCTCACTCACCATTTTTGGATCAACTACCTTTTTATCTAGCTCTCCTCAAACCACAATTTCTAGAAAAGCCTGTACTTCAGTGTTGTTATGCCCAGTATAGTATACTGGCTGTGTTGAAACAGCCTTGGTTTCTAAATGTGTGCTTGCATATGGTGGATGGAACATCTCAGAAGTAACTTAGTCAAGCCATGGAAGATCATTTTTATATATAATCACTGCTGTGAGAAAACTATATGCACAAAAATGGAAAGATCCTGAAATATCCACAGTGGAGGAATGGTTGGTGAAGATGACGGCTCTAGCAGAGATGGCAAAATTAACTTGTTTGCTTAGAGAAATATCAATTATTACATTTATTAGTGACTGGAAACCCCTTATGGACTTTTTGCTGAAAAAAGAAAAAGATGAACTGATGATTTATGGATTTGATGATTAGAAAGGGTAGATTATGAAAATAAGGAAACTTTGATGTAAACTTAGGGAGGGTAAAATATAAATGTACGTATAACTGCTCTTAAGGAGATCAGAAGCCACTTCTTTTTATTCTTTCTTTTTCCTTTGTTTCTATCTCTTTTTCTTTATCTCTTTTTCACTTTTCTATTACTTTTCTCTATTTCTCTTATCTTTAACTTAAATTTTATATTGTTTTTACTCTGTGGAAAAGATAGATAGATAGATAGATAGATAGATAGATAGATAGATAGATAGATAGATAGATAGATAGATAGATAGCTTAGGCAGGGACTCCTCGTTCAAGGAGATTCCGCCACTACTGAAATTCACAGGCATCCTGAAAACAAGCTGTGATGCTCTCTGTGAGAGAGGGTGTGTGTGCACACTGCATTTTAGCAGCCAACAAAATATAATTCAAGCTGCAACTTTTCTTACAAATTGCTCCAACTGTTAGCAATTTAGAAGGAGGCTTTGATTGGTGCTGTAAAGCATATTGCCCACAAGTAACCTACTTCTGATATATACCTTGATGGGCAATCAGTTACTTTGAGTGAAAAAGCTGAAGGTACAATAGGAATGTATCTGTATCTGTATGTACATATTTTAATATTTATGTATTTTTATACTGCCAATTTCACTCCCAGTAGTTTACAATCACATAAAACTATTGATAAAACATAAAGCACATCACTCTGCCACACACAAAAAAACAAGCCCTGGCACCAGAGCAATTCCTACACTCTTCAAACATGTGAAAATGCTCAGACTTGACTGCCCTATAGAAAACTGTAAAAGGGACATTGTCTGGACCTCTGAAGGTAAGGTGTTCCATAGGAGAGGGAAATAACTTGCAGAGCAATGCACTGTGCTCGCTCTCTTTTGATCTCATCTGGGAAGAGGCTCTTAACATATTCCTCGGGACTGAATGCACTGAACAGGTCAACTCTCCCTGAAGTAAAGTTGTGGGGCAGGTCTATGAGACTCAGAACATTGTCTAGAGTCAAGATTGGAGTGTCACACTAGAACAAAATTTCCAGCCGTTCATTTTCAAAAGGGGCTATTCCTGAAAGCGTTCTGCAGCAGGCATACTTATGCACTTCTCCCATGAGCTCTGACCTGAACCTTGGGCCAAAGCCTTATTCCTCAGCACAGGGCCACTCCCCCAGCAGCAGGTGACCAGGTAAATAGAAAACATGCCAAATGTCAATAGCCGAGTTTGCCCATCCTCTTCGTTGTCTTCTCATTCTTTGTCTGTGGGATTTCCTTCCAGGTTTTAAAAAGACATTAAGATTCAACTATTATTAATGGTCCTAATAGAATTATTTTTCTTTGCTTTATTGCACTCATGGCAGCATCCAGTTTAGAGGACCTTTGGATCAGCCTGTTCTCCATGCAATCAACCTGGTAGGACTGCATCATTCTAATTCTTATTCTATTAGAAACTCGTCAGAAAAGTGGGGGTGGGGGATAAGTCCCCAATTCCACCATGGAGGACAAGAGGTTTAGCACAATGCTTATCTAACTGGATCCTTTCTTACCCATGTACTGGAGCTAGCACATTCATCCTAACACTCCATCATGTAGTTTTAATTGCATGGGATTGGAATGGCCAAAGAAAGCTAAAGAAAGAAAATATTCCTGAAAACAATGATTTATGATATTTGAAACATTGAGTACAAATAGCCTTACTTGCTGCTTTTATTAAATAATGGATTTTGATGCAAGCAGAATCTGTAAAGGAATGTATCAGTCAATACTTCCCCTTTCTTTGGAACAAATACATACTTAAGCTCTTGAGAACTGGCAGCCATTAAGGATTTTAACGTCTTGTCAGCCAAGGGACATCCAGAGACACTAAGAAAATCAAATGTAAAAGAGTTTCTTAAGGTTGCTGTAACAAAATAATAATAATGATGATTACATGTTTTCTTTTAAAAAAGTAAACTAAAAGCTTAACCAAAGTAAGACTCACCAAATCTAAGGCTGCAGTATTTTTTGTATCTTAAATTCAGTAAGTACATGCAGGTGAAGGCAGTCTTGTGGATTACCCAAATCCAAACTATTTGGGGTTTTAGAGGTTTGGTTTTTTTTTAATTGGGCCTAGAAATGTATATTGGTCATGGAAAATACATAGCTATTACTATTAATTATAAACTGCAATCCTGTATCCCTGTATTTTGTTATTAAATGCTCTCACATTTCATTTCTTTACCTGCGGTGAGATGCATAGTTTCCTGTCACATGACCACTGCCATCACATCCTGGAGTTGGACACCTAAAGAAATAAAGTGAACCAGTCAGACACAAATTAACTGGGTGGGGGTGAGAGAAGCATTTTTGTTTCTCTTTGAAAAAAAAAAAAACATAAGGGGGAATAACCATGTTCTGCTGGAGAACCATGTTCTGCTGTTATCCATGGTCACTGGGTTGTGCAAAATATTTGATGTATTGGGGTAGCCACATACTCCGGTAGGGTTGGCACAGTTGCTTTGAGGGCTGCCTGTGTCAGTGTTTTTCAACCTCAGCAACTTTAAGGTGTCTGGACTTCAACTCCCAGAATTCCTCAGCCAGCTAGCTGAAGTCCACACATCTTAAAGTTGCTAAGGTTGAGAAACACTGTCCTGGAGGATCTTCCTGCCTCTGTGCTTTGAGGAGAGGCACTCTATTCAAGCCACCATGCTTTGTGAAGTGTTCCTTCAAATGCTTTATATAGTACTATGTGTTATCAATGAGGATTGATAACACTGTCTGTCTTCTCCCTGTCCTTGTGATGGACTTTGGCAAAGTCTGATTTAGGGCTAAGCAAGCTCACATAAGCAATCTTTTCAATAGTATGTTCTGAAATCACACAAGGGGGAGAATAGTTTCTCTTTGTATGCATACCAGGCACTTGGTTTAATTCCTCTTTATCAGGATCTGAACCTTACTTCATATCCTGGTTTGTAGATAAATTAAACCTCTGCTTTTTACACGCAATGGAAACAGTGATATCCAGGCATCAGACATCTGGAACTTTAGTAGTCCTTCCTCCCCCCCCCCCCTTTGTTCACCTCTACCGTCTGGCTGACACACCTTTTATTTCCCTTTTTTTGTCTGTTCTGCTTCTCCAGTAGAACTTTTCTGTCTGAGCTGCAATAATCTGGCTGACCACTACAGTTAGAGCTTTTTGTATCTCTTTGCTCCCATCTAGTGGTTGTCCATATTTTTGCAGCAGCCAAATATGGTAGTTCTCCACTCCATGTCCTATAGGATGAGACTAGATCCCCTGAGTTAAATGCAGAGGATTGTGGAGCAGAAAGGAAATGCACAAGACAAAAGAAATAGCTGAGCCTGGGGCAAGCTTCCAAGCCTTTTTTGAAACTCCTTTCAGTGGCTTCCACTGCTAGTTAAACAAGAAAAAGAAAGTTCAGTACTGGGATAGCTGATGCTAACATGAGCTGCCCTAAAGACCCCAAAATCCCATATACTGTATATGTATGAAGGAAAGGGATGGGGGGGAAAGGAGAGCAAACATAGAAAGTTGTATATGTATGATGGAGAAATGTGTATGTGAAAGGAAAAGTATAGGTTTGCTGAGAAGTCCTCTAATATTACTGTTTATTTTTATAGTGCTTTGAACTGGAGGTGCATTTAGTTTTAATTCAGTAAAATAACTTCTTGTGACTGTCTTCCTTTCTTTCATCATATCTGCCTTACTTAATGGATATACTAGTGACATTATAATTATTACTAATTGTATAACAAGAACAGTTACACTGGGGTCCCAAGAGGAGGAGGGAAAGAGAGTAGATTGCATGGAAAAATACTGCTTTAATTTAACAAACCAGGGATTATAACACTCTAAGAATTCTCTCTGAGATGGTCTGTGTTTCTTTTTCATATGGGGACAATGAAGATGGAAGTTGCAAAGCCACAGCCAGAAGATTGTAGAGATGAAACTGTGTTGTTTTCTCATAAAGTTTCTAAACCATTCAACTATTTCAGTCAGTTATCCACTAATGACTTGAACCGTCTAACAATTTTCTTTTTTTAAAAATCCTTTTTTTTCTTATGAGGTATTTTAACTGACTATAGCTTTCAGTGATGTCCTTGAAGCATCATTGAATCACCCCATTTTAGCTGTTAAACAATATTTCAGAAATAGGCAATGTACAGTTTTCTTTTAAGTAGCAGTATACCACATAAACAACCTAGTTCATTCTGCAGAATACAACTGCTCTGGTATAATATAATCATTGAAGAGATTCTTCTTTATAATTGCTGTTGTCATTCTAGGTACTTCCTCATGATGGAGCCATTTGTACTACCAATTCTGCCAGCAAATATTTGGTAAATGTTCCTTGCCCTCGGTGTTACCTTTAGACCTATTAAATATTTGTATTTAAACATGTTTGAGTTAAATTGCACAGCCAAGCACATTTTGGATGCACATCAGGATGCAAAACAACCATTACAGATGCTTTAAAATCTCATACAATGCTTACAAGGTTATTACAATATAGACAGAAAAAAAATATATTTAGTGATTAATGTGTTAAACAGTTGTGGGGATCCTGGGAATTAACATCCTGTAACTGGAGTTCTTGAATCATTCAATGGAAAAATATTTTTTTTTCTCCTATAAATTTTATCAGTGTTTTCTTTATACAGGAAAACTAAGCCATAAGTGATCTGAAAATGAAGATGCAACATGGCCAGCAACTATTACATTTAGGTATAAGCATTCAAGTCTGTGCGAATTTGGCTCATAGTCACTTTATTGTCTGAAGGCAGCTCATTTAGGGTTCCTCAATCCCTCAAGCAAATATCCAGTATAGGAGTGATGTCAGAGCTCAAATGAATGAAATGATAGAGCAGGATTTGGCAAAGCAGCATTCATAATAACCCCAAATTCAAAATGTCTTTCAGGATCATATTGCAAAGGACACAAGTATGAACCAACGTGTCTATATGTCTATATTTTCTGAAGTCTGAAAAATCAGGAGTATTCGCGAGTTTTTAACATGAGCAGAACATGAGCAGAAAAAAAAAATCTATCTATCTACTCACGTGATCAGTTCCTTTTTGAGATCTCTTGAATGAAGCTTGAGTTTTGAACTAGGTTCTGAGATATCTGAAGATTTTTTTTCCTCCAGGCCTTCAGGACAGGTTGCAGGATCTTTCTGAAATAATAGTAGAGACTGTTATTTTGAAGCACTGCCATCTTTTAATCCATTTTTCTCCAACCTGATGCCCCCCCCCCCGAAGTTGTGGACTACACATTTTCAGCTAACTAATCTAGTCAGCTAACTCAGGGAAGACAGGAACTGCTGAAAAGAAATGTATTTCTAGTTTAGTGCTATTTAACACAAATCGTCTTAAAATGTAGTGGGAAAAATGCATGGAAATTTTGACTTTTTCATGTGTACTCATTGAAACAGATCCTTGGTTAGGTCTCAGGGGGAAATGTCAAATTGTGCACAAATTATAAACAAAAAGTGATGCTTTTCATTTGTTTTATTATCCCTTATTCTGTTTACTTTGTCCGAAGAATTACCTTACCAACGGAAGTTAGTCAAAATAATGGAATGTCTGATTTTATAAGCTGGTTCCTAGATTGTGGTAAGCCATAATGTGGTCTATTGGACTTTGGTTTAGCAAGATGTATGATTGCAGCCAATGTGATTCAGCTTCTGTCTTGTATGTTGCATGCCACTATGATTTGTTTTACAAACTATGGCTTAACAAGTTGTATGAATCCAACCATACTATCTGGGCAGAAAAAGTAATCAGCATGTTCACCATTGGAGAAGTTCAATACCAAATAATGATTTCAGGGTCACCTTAGATCAACTGTCACCTTAAATCAAAGACTGTACTCACTATTTTTGAGCTCAAATACAAGAGATAACTATTGGAAATAAGTGTATTAATGTGACCTTATCTGTATGCTTGTACAATCTGTCTTTAAACCCAAAAACTACTGTAGAGGCAATCCCCCTAGCATATATACCCTTGTTATTTAATACAAAGTATATTAGACAGAGAGTGGTGGGACAGCTAATATAAAGTAAGCTAAGGGACTTACTGTACCCAGGCATGGGTTGTTTGTTTTTTCTTTTAATCAGCTTTTCCCTATTCTGTTTCTAACGTGATCTCTTATGCTGTCTGTATGTGTGGGTATATGTGTGTCGTCTTATTTGGGAAGCTCACATAGTTACATAGTTCTTTGGATCCTTGCCAGCCTCCATATTCCTACCCATTCAGGGGGAGGGGGAAAAACCCAAATGAAATTCCATTAATGTACAGATGGACATTTATATTGATTTCTGCAAAGACCAGAACATAATGACAACACAAATAACAGATAATAGCATCTGGCACTTTTAACATTTTAAGCCCTGAAATCTTTGGAAAACTGACAGTTGAACTAAACTAAAAGCTCCAGTTATTTCTCAGCATTTTGCTTGCTTGCAGGGGGAGTATCAGCTTTTTCCAATTCAGGATTTTATTATTTATTTATTTATTTATTTATTTTTGAGAAGGGCATCTGGACCACCAGGCTATTTCTTAGTTTGTTAAGGGGGGGAAAAAACCTTCTAGAAATGACCTTCAAGTTGAAAATCAGTTGTGTATATATATCAAAATAATAAAACTAGATATAATAATGATTATTTGCTGCACCTAATATAGTACCTTTATAATTCCCTGCATTACCTAAGACTTTTATCTATATCCAGCATTATTTGCAGCTAATACATTTCAGACATGGATCAGATACAAAATAATTCACATCAAAGGATAGTTTTTTCCCCCTCCCTCATGTATTCCCAAGGCCCATTAGGACAATTCCTTTGATTCATGCATGACCCAGGTATGCTACCATTCTTTTGCCTTTATAATTGCCTCTAGAATGCTAATATAAACATCTCTATTTGACTAATGTTTTCTGTAAATCTTTAGTTTTGGTTTACAACATTTTAAGCTGTTCCAGCTGTTGGAAACTTTACTTACCTAGAAACTTATCCTTGAGGATAGAGATAAATATTATCAGAAAGAATCATAGAATCACAGAATATATGCATTGAATGGGACCTTAGGCAATTTACTTCAAGTCCTGCTTAGAGCTTGACAGTCCTTACCATTAGGAAATTCCTCCTAATATTCACCTTTTCTTTTAATTTCAATTCCTTAGTCTTTGTCCAGAAAGTGCAAAAGCTGGCTTGCAGCTAAACCTCAAAAAAAACCCCAAGATTATGGCAACCAGCTTGATTGATAACTGGCATATAGAGGGAGAAAATGTAGAAGCAGTGAAAGACTTTGTATTTCTAGGTGCGAAGATTACTGCAGATGCTGACTGCAGTCAGGAAATCAGAAGACACTTAATCCTTGGGGGAAGAGCAATGACAAATCTCGATAAAATAGTCAAGAGCAGAGACATCACACTGACAACAAAGGCCCACATAGTTAAAGCAATGGTGTTCCCCGTAGTAACATATGGCTGCGAGAGCTGGACCATAAGGAAGGCTGAGAGAAGGAAGATAGATGCTTTTGAACTGTGGTGTTGGAGGAAAATTCTGAGAGTGCCTTGGACTGCCAGAAGATCAAACCAGTCCATCCTCCAGGAAATAAAGCCAGACTGCTCACTTGAGGGAATGATATTAAAGGCAAAACTGAAATACTTTAGCCACATAATGAGAAGACAGGACACCCTGGAGAAGATGCTGATGCTAGGGAGAGTGGAAGGCAAAAGGAAGAGGGGCCGACCAAGGGCAAGGTGGATGGATGATATTCTAGAGGTGACGGACTCGTCCCTGGGGCAGCTGGGGGTGTTGGCGACCGACAGGAAGCTCTGGCATGGGCTGGTCCATGAAGTCACAAAGAGTCAGAAGTGACTAAATGAATAAACAACAAAGTCTTTGTCCAGCTTTCGGTTTCAACAGAGAACAGATATACCCCATCTTGCATATAACAGCCTTTTAGGTATTTGTATACCAGTGGCATATTTCTCTTAATCTCTCTTGCAACTAAAATGTGAACCATTCCTTATAAGGATTGTTTTCCAGAACCCTTACCATTCTAGTACCTCTTCTCTGAACCTGCTTCAGCTTCTCCATATCTCTTTTAAATTGCATGATCTGGATGTAATGCTTCCATTAATACAGTCCAATACTTCATTTGTCTTTTTAACTGATGCTTTATCCTGCTTGTTCATGTTTAGCTAATGGTCTACTAGTTGTTCTACAGCCTTCAGACAAACACTTCTGCCAAGTCAGGTCTTCAAAATCCTGTACTTATGTATTTAATTTTCTTCCTAACCAGAAGCACAGCTAGTTGGCCTAGTGTTCAAACCTGTCAACATATTAGCTAGCTTCCTAGCCTGGTGTCAGCTACATATTTGATAAGCATCCCTTCCATTCTGTCTTGTAAGGATACTTATAAAGATGTTGAATGGTACCTGGCCAATGATGGAGCCCATGATACTTTTTTTCCAAAATGATGGAGAACCATTTAACGAGCACCCTTTTGTGTATCCTTTGTATTTGGCTATTCAGACTGACAAGATTTATTCATCTTGTCTATAAAGATAAAGAGAGACTATATCAAATGATTATTAAGATCAAATAAAGTAAATTTACTACATCCACAACATTCATCTACCAAACTAGTTGCTCTGTTGTAAGAAGAGAAATGTTTACTTGAGCAGAACTTGTTCTTCTGAAAATGATGCTGGCTGTTGGTCATGATAGTGTTTTGTTTTTTTTTTAATGTTCACAGAGATGACATTTGATAGTAAGTTCTAGTACCTTGCCCAGGACAGATATAAAACCAACTGGTCTGTAGTTTCCCAGGGCCTCCTCCCCCCACCTGTTGAATACTAAGACTATGTTTGCTGTTCTCCAATCTTCTAGCACCTCACCAATTCTCCAGGATTTTTAATCAACGGTTCCGAGATCACTTGTTCAATAGTCTGGGATTTCTTTTCTTTTGTTTGCTATTTTTACTTTTGATTTTGTTACATTTTAGTTGTTTTTTTGTTTCTCAGTTCCTATTTTCTGTATACTAAAATCAATATCAATGCTTAAAAAAAATACTCTGGAATATCATCCAACTGACTTTGGAAAGTTAAATTAGCTTAGCTATGTGGGTGCTTTTAATAGCTTTTCTCCTCTGAGAGAAAACAGATTCAAAGAAGATGTTAAGCAGCTCCAGCTTCTTCTTATTTCCATTATTAACTTTCCTACACAATAGACCAACTGTCTCCTCATTTATTTTCAACATCCCCAACCCCATCTCATAGTATTTTGCATTCTTTACCAGCCTCATCTTATTCTGAGCTCTAGTCTTCCTGACCCTGTTCTTTAAGGTTTGAGCTACTGACTTGTACTCTTCCTTAATTATCAACCACTATTATCACTTTCTATTTTCCCCCCTATAATCTTGTCAGTGAACTCTATATTCATCTTAAGCCTTCCCCTTTTTCCTTGTGATGCGCATCATTTGTGCCTGATTTCAGCTTCTTGTTTTTCAGGATCTTTTAAATTTACTCACATATCTTTAACAGTTTGAGGCCCTGGTGTGCTGCCCACCTTTCATTTCAGTTCTGGCAGTAAAATCTGCCTTCCTCAAGTCCAAGATGCATGACTCATTTCACCCAGCTTTTCCTTTCCTGATTATCTAGAACTCAGAAAGATTGTTGTTGTTGCTGCTGCTTTTGTCCAAGTTGCCTGTCTCCTTCAGCATTTCTCTCTGTTGGTCAGGATTGGGTCCAGAGTAGCTAACTACCTTGTCAGCAGGAGAGATGAGAAATCTCTTGGATCCTCACTCCTAAATAATTATGTTTTTATCTGTTTGCAGATAAATATTCCCATTACCACTATAGTTGAGAATGGTGAATTGATTTTGACCACATCCTCTACCTAGATAGATGTGTAGTAAACTTCCACAGTGGTATCACTTATTTCTTACTCCTTTTAATGCCTAATGTCTAGAACTTTTCTGAGTCTGTTCCTCAGGACCCTTCTTGATAAGGTTGGCAAGATTCTTGCCATTACATGTTCCCTATTTGTGTGAGGTGTAGCCCATCTCTGCCCGAGAGTCCCCTTTACTGGTGATATAAGTCACAATCTAGGAATCTGGATGCTATCATCTTCTTAGCCAATTGTTCAATTCCAGGATTTATTTTGCTTTCCATTCTTGTCCCTTGACCATCAGTGGATGGATTTATACTTTTTAGCTTCTTCACTCTCCTACACTTGCCTTTAAGCTGCTTATCATCCTCTGAGGTATTTATTTCTTTTAGTAGTGTTGTCTCCATGTGGGAAAGCAGAAATAGATAGCAATCAGTTGTAATTCCCAGGGTATTTTATACTTTGTGTGAAATTTCTAAATACTGTGTGTGTATGTATGTGTGTGTGTGTGTATACATATATATATGGAAAACATTTTCAAAATCTCAATATATTATAGGCCTCTTCAATTCCAAATATATATTTTAAAAAATGTAGTTTTCAGTTGAAGATGAGAGGTGGTGGCGGTATTCTGTACCTTAAATTATACTATTATACTCTTTTTTTTTTTTTACTATTACCAAATTTTTCTCCAGCAAAGGATCATTACCTTGTCATGGTGCTGGAGCTTGAGCACCTCAATGATGCCATGAGCTAAACTGTGAAGGGCCACCCAAGACGGGAAGGTCATGACAGAGAGGTCAGGCTAAATGAGAACCCTGGGGAAGGTAATGGCAACCCACCCCAGTATTCTTGCCATGAAAAATAAATGTATCAGTACAACCAGAGATACCATGTCACTATACCATCGGAAGATGAGACTCCCAGGTCAGAAGATGGTCAAAATGCTACTGGGGAGGAAAAGTGGATATGTTCAACTAGCCCCAGAAGTGATGACACAGCTAGCTCAAAGCTGAAAGGACGGCTAGTGGCTGATGGTGCTGGTGAACGGCGAATCCGATGTTCTAAGGATCAACACAACATTGGAACCTGGAATGTGATATCTATGAGCCAGGGCAAACTGGATGTGGTTATTGGTGACATGTCAAGATGAAAGATAGACATGTTGGGTGTCAGTGAACTGAAATGGACTGGAATGGGCCACTTCACATCAGATGACCACCAGATCTACTACTGTGGACAAGAGGACCACAGAAGAAATGGAGTAGCCTTCATAATTAATAGTAAAGTGGCTAAAGCAGTGCTTGGATACAATCCAAAAAAAAGATAGAATGATCTCAATTTGAATTCAAGGCAAGCCATCTAACAGCACAGTGATCCAGTTACATGCCCCAACCACAGATGCTGAAGAAGCTGAAGTAAATCAGCTCTATGAGGATCTGCAGCACCTATTGGACAATACGCCAAAAAGAGATGTTATTTTCATTACAGGAGACTGGAATGCTAAGGTAGGTAGTCAAATGACACCTGGAATTACCGGTAAGCATGGCCTGGGAGAACAAAAATGAAGCAGGACATAGGCTGATAGAATTTTGCCAAGACAACTCACTCTGCATAACAAACACTCTCTTCCAACAACCTAAGAGACGGCTTTATACATGACTTCACCAGATGGACAACACCGAAATCAGATTGACTACATCCTCTGCAGCCAAAGGTGGTGGACATCTATACAGTCGGTAAAAACAAGACCTGGAGCTGACTGTAGTTCAGATCATGAACTTCTTATTACACAATTTAGGATCAGTCTAAAGAGATTAGGGAAGACCCACAGATCAGTTAGATATGAGCTCACTAATATTCCTAAGGAATATGCAGTGGAGGTGAAGAATAGATTTAAGGGATTAGATTTAGTAGATAGGGTCCTGGAAGAACTATGGACAGAAGTTCGCAACATTGTTCAGGAGGCGGCAACAAAATACGTCCCAAAGAAAGAGAAAACCAAGAAGGCAAAATGGCTGTCTGCTGAGACACTAGAAGTAGCCCAAGAAAGAAGGAAAGCAAAAGGCAACAGTGATAGGGGGAGATATGCCCAATTAAATGCAAAATTCCAGAGGTTAGCTAGAAGAGATAAGGAATTATTTTTAAACAAGCAATGCGCGGAAGTGGAAGAAGACAATAGAATAGGAGGGACAAGAGACCTCTTCCAGAAAATTAGAAACATCGGAGGTAAATTCCAGGCCAAAATGGGTATGATCAAAAACAAAGATGGCAAGGACCTAAGAGAAGAAGAAGAGATCAAGAAAAGGTGGCAAGAATATATGGAAGACCTGTATAGGAAGGATAACAATATTGTGGGTAGCTTTGACAGTATGGTCAGTGAGTTAGAGCCAGACATCCTGAAGAGTGGGGTGGATTGGGCCTTAAGAAGCATTGCTAATAACAAGGCAGCAGGAGATGACGGCATCCCAGCTGAACTGTTCAAAATCTTGCAAGATGATGCTGTCAAGGTGATGCATGCCATATACCAGCAAATTTGGAAAACACAAGAATGGCCATCAGATCGGAAAAAAATCCACTTATATCCTCATACCAAAAAAAGGGGAACACTAAAGAATGTTCAAACTATCGAACAGTGGCACTCATTTCACATGCCAGTAAGGTAATGCTCAAGATCCTGCAAGGTAGACTTCAGCAATTCATGGAGCGAGAATTGCCAGATGTACAAGCTGGGTTTAGAAAAGGCAGA
Organism: Candoia aspera; assembly: GCF_035149785.1. Classification (NCBI taxonomy): domain Eukaryota; kingdom Metazoa; phylum Chordata; class Lepidosauria; order Squamata; family Candoiidae; genus Candoia; species Candoia aspera. The sequence goes on from NC_086155.1 coordinate 169,058,850, forward strand.
GGAACTAGGGACCAAATTGCCAATATCCGCTGGATAATGGAAAAAGCCAGGGAGTTTCAGAAAAAGATCTATTTCTGTTTTATTGACTATTCTAAAGCCTTTGACTGTGTGGTCCATAACAAATTGTGGCAAGTTCTTGGTGGTATGGGGATGCCAAGTCATCTTGTCTGCCTCCTGAAAAATCTGTATAATGACCAAGTAGCAATGGTAAGAACAGACCACGGAACAACAGACTGGTTTGGGAAAGGAGTGTGGCAGGGTTGTATACTCTCACCCTACCTATTCAACTTGTATGCAGAACACATCTGGGCTGGGCTTGAGGAATCCAAGGCTGGAGTTAAAATTGCTGGAAGAAACATTAACTATCTCAGATATGCAGATGATACCACTCTGATGGCTGAAAGTGAAGAGGAACTGAGGAGCCTTATGATGAAGGTGAAAGAAGAAAGTGCAAAAGCTGGCCTGCAGTTAAACCTCAAAAAAAACCCCCAAGATTATGGCAACCAGCTTAATTGATAACTGGCAAATAGAGGGAGAAAACATAGAGGCAGTGACAGACTTTGTATTTCTAGGTGCAAAGATTACTGCATACACTCACTGCAGCCAGGAAATCAGAAGATGCTTAATTCTTGAGAGGAGAGCAATGACAAATCTTAATAAAATAGTTAAGAGCAAAGACATCATACTGACAACAAAGATCCGCATAGTTAAAGCAATGGTGTTCCCCGTAGTAACATATGGCTGTGAGAGCTGGACCATAAGGAAGGCTGAAAGAAGGAAGATAGATGCTTTTGAACTGTGGTGTTGGAGGAAAATTCTGAGAGTGCCTTGGACTGCAAGAAAATCAAACCAGTCCATCCTCCAGGAAATAAAGCCAGACTGCTCACTTGAGGGAATGATATTAAAGGCAAAATTGAAGTACTTTGGCCACATAATGAGAAGACAGGACACCCTGGAAAAGATGATGATGCTAGGGAAAATGGAAGGCAAAAGGAAGAGGGCCTCTTCAAGGGCAAGATGGATAGATTATATTCTAGAGGTGTCGGACTCGTCCTTGGGGGAGCTGGGGGTGACGACTGACAGGAAGCTCTGGCGTGGGCTGGTCCATGAAGCCACGAAGATTCAGTAGCGACTGAATGAATAAACAACAAACCACCAAATTTTTGATGTCTTCATTCAGCATAAACTCTCCTTCCTGCAGTCTTTTGAAATATTCACATATAGCATGTTTAGTTAATTGGACTGTTTAAGATTTAAAATGTAATAGATTAGATATAAATCATTCCACTAACAAATCAGTTTGAATATTGTGGTATATTATTATTAGAATATTGCATTTTGATCCTTTGCTCATGCTAAATTGACATTATGAGGTAATACAGATTGTTAAAAACTGTTATTTGAAGGGATGCTGGGATTTTTACTTTTAACCAATTATTCAATTCATTTCTGTATGCCCCTATGAAATATTTCGTAAATATTTCATAGGCAGTATTTACAATTACAACCTCTAGTGACACCTCAATTTGGACCTGCAGCACTTTCAGCTTCAGAGACTGTTAAATTATTAGAAGTGATTACCAAAATTGTAAGAGTAAAAGACCCCACAATTAATTGTCAATGAATTAATTCAATATGCAAATGTTAAAAAGTAAATAGAACAAAGAATTGGAGTCCCCATTTTCTCTGTCAATTTCCATATAAAAAATTGAATAGTTCTTAGATTATGCCATATGTAATTAAAAATAATATTGGATCCATTGTATTTTTACTGAAAAGGAATGAGTATTCATATTGTTTAAGACATAGTGAGAATAATGTTTCATTCATACATATTTTTGCAATGTCCTAAAACTGCTATATTCTGGGAAGAAGTCATGTATATTAACTTGATAGTTGATTTTATAAAACTTTGTCAGTGTTCCATTACATCCAGGATTCATGTGCCAGAAGGACAGCACACTTTTTTGTACAACTGCTTCTGTACTGTGCAGTCATGAGTTTCCTACCTCTATTACACTTCTTTTTCTCCCCAGTAGAGAGCTTTTGTTTTGTTAACCCCTGAGCTGGTAAAAATCCATTGTTCTGGAGACATTCAGAGGAAAGAAATATCTTAGAAAGTTGGAGCTTGCCCTTCATGTCCAGATCTTCAGATTGGCTGGTCAGCTCCAGAAACATGAGCTTCTCTTGGTTTTCTTATATGCTTCTAAGAACTCACTATTCCCATGGGACTGCCTTCTTCCTCCTTGGGGTCTCTTTTGCTCCTGTGCCTGGTCCTCCTTGAGATGTTCTTCTGCTGGCCTATATCATGGAGAATGTTACTGTGTAATACCTGTACACTCATTATCTTCCTTGATGAGTCTTAAAGAAAAAGACTCCACTTTGGTCCTTCATCTCCTCCAGCAAGAGAAAAGCTTGCTCTTGCAACCCATGTAATTAGCATACTCTTCTGGTAAGAAGACAAAGAAAATAAGGTATCTTTATGAGAGTGGATTTATTGGTGTAAGAGCAAGGATTCTTCCGAACAGATAGCTGCAGTGCTATCAATCAAAAATGTTATGTAATTATTGCATCCTCCTTTGTTTTTAACTAAAAATCATTGATACAAAACAATCAGTGCAGTTTTTGAACTGAGAACATGCTCAAAATGTAATACTTGACAGCATTTTTATGTAATGTTTCCATTTAACTTTTGTGTACTCAGATATATTTGTTTGATTTACAAAAATGCTAGAATTGTTGAAATCTATTTGAATACCCCTGTGTATACTTCCTAAGGTTTAGTTACATCTGAGAAATCATAGCCTTCTTTCAGCAATAGGTTCCATCTCTCTGTGAGGTTCATTGATCTTGTCCAAAATCAATCCAATCTCCAGTTGACTTGGAGAAAGTTCTTCAACATTACTTGAAATTTTAGTATGGGAGAGGGGTGAGTAATTTTTTTGCCTTTTTTGTTTTTACCAAAAGCAAATGGATGTCCAACGGCTCCCATAGGCAGAAAACAGGGTAGAGACACAACAATTTGACTTTGTTTTCCTTCCTAAAGCTAGAAGGGCCACTTGAGGTCCTGGGACATCAAATTGTGCCATTCTGTTCCTGTGGGTTTCATTGAAGTAAAACACAGAATGCTGATCATAAAGCTTTAAAGCAGCTGTTTAACTGCAGTGAGCAAGAGATTGGGGTGGCAACTGTGGTCCTTCTTTCCCCAAAGATTGAAATGACATGGAAATAAATCTCCCACTTTCTGCACTAATTTTCATGTAATTAATATGGTCTCCACCTGGCAGTCATTATACATGCACTGTTCTTATGTTGTACACAAAGATAAATCTGAATAAACAGTGCTGATTCCTGTTAATTTATCAAAGTGTCACTCAACTGGCATTATAAGAATCTGATGCTGATTATTCATCATAAGAGCAAGTCTAAATAATACTCTACTTTGCTTAATTCTGGCAACAATATTCGTATAGAAAACACGGGCAAAAAGTTGGGGGAAGGGAGAAAACAAACAAGAAATGTACTATCAACAGTCAATAAACATATAAATGAAAAGGGCATAACAAAAATCAAGGAAATCATCAGGTTTTAAATTATAATTTAGTACAGTATCTGTTTCAAATGATGATTCCCTTTATGTAAATATTTGTCTTATTTATGTGAGAGAGAGTATCAGCCCACAGCTGCATTTTTGTTTCCTGTTCAGCTTCTATTGTAAACCAAATTGACACACCATACTGATGTGCATATTGATGTTCCCTTTCTGTGAATGCCTTGATGAAGAATACAGAGAAACAAATGAGATATGGCTTATATTTTAAGTACTGATTGATTTCTTTGATGATTGTTGCCCGAGGGCCAATCTCTATATGATTTATATATTGCTGGCAATTGAGATTTCAAATTTAAAGAGGTACATGGCCAAGCTGTATTGAATCCTCACATATCTATTGCATTCCTGTCTGGTTTCCCTCCCCACACTAATCTTGGTTAATTTCCAGGAGCTGAAAGTATAAACCATGGAGAGCAGTAGATGGATATTTAGGATCTCTGACCTGCATACCTCTTTTTATCTTTAAATTGTCCTTCCATTTTATTTGACTTAGGGCTGGGACAAGTCTGTATTTAAAGATCTGTTATTGTGTTGTATACCATAGTATGGCTTTAAGTCAGAGGCTTAAATACCACAAATATTAGACCAAGATGGGTCTTGGCTTCTGTATGATGAATAACAATGAGATGGAGAGTACCAGGAACAGAAGAATGTGGCCATAAATGTCTCTCTTGAGACCTGCCAGGAAATTTTCACACCTGACTTTAAGAACAAAATTGATCAGGAAGCTAGCATGCTGCAAAATAGAACACCAGCCATCAGAGTTATCTTTCTGTACAAGAATGCTATTAGGTTCCACATAGGGTTCATAAACAATCTTAGAAAATTAAAAAAAAGGGGGGGGTGGCTGCTTAGTTTGGAAAAATCTCCATCTACTCCTCAAAAAAGACAAATGTAGGGAATGTCCTGGGCAGTGACATAAGTGAAGACCAGAAGCATCCCCATTTATTTTTTTGGTGAATGAACAAATTGTCCTGTAGCAGCCATTTTAAGGACACTCACAACATGCTGTCTAAATTTTAGACATGGCCACCTTCCTAAAAATATTTTAAAACACTTATCCACCTACCTAAAATAGGGCTGAGTAACTTATTGACCTGGTCCTTCAGAAGTTGCTAAACTACAACTCCATCAGCCATAGTCACTATGAGCAATAGTGAGCAATACTGAAACCACAATCAAATTTAGTTCCAAAATGTTTGATCAAGGACTGCAGAAACCATTATATATAGTATTTATTCTGGGTAAGACAGGTATAGTCAAATGAATGCAACTGAATCACAATGATGTAAATGTTAAGATTTAATTTTAGATTACAAAGCACAAAAGGCCTTCAAAAAACTGATGTTTTCTATAAAATATCTAAAAACGGCAAAATTTACCATTTCACTAAATGTGTTATATAGAGACGATGTAACGGTGCAACTGGAAAAATCTCTGGCAGTGATGTTCATATAGCTGCTGCGTGTAAGTTGGGCAGCCATATAAATTTATCAAATAGATAAATCAATAATAAAATACAGATATGGGTCTAGGAGTTGAATGTTTTCTCTTACTTCTCACAGAAACTGGCAGCCAAAATCTGATGCTTCTTTCTAGGAATACCGCCACACTTTCAGAAATGAACATGACGTAACAGTTACAAGGCACATCTTTCTAACTCCCTCCTTCTGCCTGCATCAGACAGACAGAAACAACCTTGATTAGTCCTTAAGACAGTAGACCAATGTCTAGTCGATTTGCCTTTGTTTCTGTTTCTATTTAGGAGTGGAGCAGTATCTGCTATTGACTCAAGCTGTGCACTGGGAAATAAACAATCAAAAACTAGAGATGATTCCCATCACCCCTGGGTATTGTCAAGCAAACAAAATAAAGCAAAATACCTCTTTCTCCTCCTCTTTTTTGCCCTGGCTCTTGCTATAATTGATTGGTGTATCCCAACCTTCCTTTTCATTCAGAGCTTGGTAGAAAGTGGCATTGACCAGAATGCTTCCTGTTTTGAAGGGAGAGGAGGAAGGAGTGGGGATACTTGCACTGGACGAACTTAGAGATGTCATCCTTTCTTGACTTCGGTTCTTTTTCATGCTCAAATCCAAAGTGCCATTTTCATCTACTTCTATTTCTGTTCCCTGAAACATAAGAGAGAAATGTTTAAAGAGCTGTTGGCAGAAGCACCCTAAGACATGTGGCGCTTTCAAGGGATAAGTGAAAATGCCTGCTATCATTTAAATATATCTAAATCTAAAACCAGCTTTTCAGTTTACACCCATTAATATTTAATTCTTAGGCAGACTTAAGTGATACCCCAATAATGCTCTTTCTGTGTTTGAATGCTTATATACTGCAAGCAGAACTGGAAAAGAGGCTGCCTAAATATAAACTGTATATACTAAACCAGAGGATATTTTTAAAGTTTAGCTTTAAATCTTGCTCATTTCATTTACAAAGAATTATGATCTCTTTTGGATCAAAGCATTAATTCATTGCTTATCAATCTTATTTTTTCATTCCTTCCCTCCCCATTTCCTAGAGATACTACATTTGCATCAGAGGAGGAGGGTAAAGAAATGCAAAAATAGTTGTCCTTTACATAGGAGTGAGAGTCCCACTTGATCTAAAATACACTCTGACTTATAAGATCATGTTAAAGGGTTATAAGGGTAATAAACGTGGGCGGTATCCCTCTCTTAAATATCATATGGCATTGGGAATTATGAAGAACAAAATCAGATATAAGATATTCATGTTGTTCTGTAGCTTGCATTACAGCCAAATTATGTGTGTTTCTCTGTAGGATACCCTGTGCATGTTTGATATCCACAAAACTATCTTAACTGGACTGTTGAAAGGTTCTGACCTACTTAGGTTCAAATAGGATTTTTTAATCTGATGCTCCCCAGATGGGTAAGCTAACTGCCACAATTCCTGTGGGCCCTTCGGACTGAAAATTTGGGGGAGTTAAAATATAATACATCTCCAAGTTGGAGAAGGCAAGTCTACATGCCAAACCTTACATTCATCTCAGTATCCCGTGGTGCAGAGGAAGAATGGGAAATTTCAATGCATTCTCTAATTCAGGGGTACTCAACCTATTGCAAAGGTTCTCTGCCTCTTTTCTGTGGCCAAGGTAGGCCCAGGAACTACGCTACCAAAATTCAGGAGCAAACAGCCATGCAATTGCCACTGTGTTTTTTTAATGGATTTTGGCAAACTAAGAAGTAAAACAGATTTTGATAAATTAAAACTCAAACAATAACTACACAAGAAGAATGTGGAGAACAACCATTATTTCTAGGATAATACAAAGTCAACACAATACAAAATACAATACAAATTGCAGAGTTGTAGAGTTGAGAAGGGGGATTCCAGTAGACAGGCAACTTTTTAAAAGATAGATGAATGAGAAAAGGAACAGTGCTTTTGCTTTATATATTCCCTTTATATAATATTGCAAAACACTGAAAATGTTTTAGTTACTCCAGTATGCAGAAATTGTTAGACCCACTCAGTGGGCTGGAATATAGGTCACTCTATGGATAGTCTATTACACTCACTCCCTGGATCCAAAACATATTCAGATAAAGCAGAATTCCTCCCTCCCATGATCTAGTGTTGGAAACACATATATACCAAAACAGTTTTAGTATCTTCAGGAACCTTAGACCATTATAAGAAGCTTGCATAAAAATCTTTGCAGAAATTTTTGAGCTATGATGCCTTACATAATTATGTTTTAAGAAAATTGGTAGCATTTATATTCTGAGAAAGAATATCATGAAGTTTGTAGTCAAGGGGGCTCTTATGGGAAAGAATATTCTTGGCAAATTTTAGATGGGTAGATTGAAGGAATTTGGGGTCAACAGAAGGGTAAGGGGCTTTACTTAAACGCAAGGGATGGTGGTAAGAAATAATGATGATGTCCTTCACAAATATGTTATGTTGTTTAACAGGAGTTGAGGGTAGAACAATGTATAAAATGCCTCAATAATCTTTTCAATAAAATATCAATTAGACATCTAAGACAGCTCATAAATATCATAACAGAATAGGAAATAATGAGGTAAAGCAAATGGTAAAATAAATATCTCCTTCCAAGATCTCTGTAACCCTCCAAAGATGCTGCAGTTGGTGTAACCAATGGTGGTCTGATCATTCATTCAGTTTAATCTTTCTTCTCCTTCCTAGCACCAACCTGGAACATAAATTTGGAACAACAAATTTGGCCAAATGCATTGTGGAAATGTTTTAATTGGCACCAAGCAGGTTAGAGGAATACATTCTACCTCTGTACTTAACAATCTATCCCAAATTATCTCAATACATCTTAAAATTCAGCTTTTGACTGAATCCAATGCTAAGTTCTTTTAGTTACTTATCAGGCATACAATATCTTGAGTTATCCTGAATTTCTCCTAGGTAATAGGAAAGTACAGGAAGTGAGGTAAAAAATAATCAACAAACATCTGAAACTGGAAAGTCAGTTAATCCATCTGCAAACTACTTCTCTGGTATGATTACCTTGCTGCTTGGTGGCATCTTCCTTAACCTGTGAATCTCGTATTGCCTAATCTGATCAGTCTTTGTGGATCCTTACTGGATCCTTACTGGAATTGTTATTATAAACACAGTTATACTATAAATCCTGTTTGTTAGATGTATATTCTGTATGATTAGTTGCTCCACCACACATGCTTGGCCACCAATTCAGCAGGTTGGTTACTGAGAAAATAGGATTTTGAACCAAGTAAAAAGTGGCCCCACATTCTTCTCTTTTGCAAAGAACATCAGTGAATATCCCACTGATCAGTGAATCTCCACTGCAAACTTGGATTTCAAATGCTAAATATAGCTTCACCTCAGAGACAACCAAACAGGATAAATCCTGAAAAAAGTTACAAAATAATAAACAATTTTTGTGTAGTTGTTAAACTATCAACCATTTTCAGAGCATGCTGTTCATATAATATGTTGTTAGAAAATAAGCCAGAAAATGTAAAATTTTCATGATACTTGGGTAAAGTTTTAGAAATATCAGCTCTCTTGCCTTCCTTGGAAAAAGCTGCAAACAATCAGGCCAATTACTTCTCCATGTACAAATGAGAAACTCTTCTATGACAACATTCACATTTGTAATCCCTCATTTTAAAGAGAGATATACTTCATTATATTTATGGGAAGTAAATATACTTATAATATGTTCATACTAAGATGCTTTCACTATATCTTTCTGTCCCTTTTTAGTAAATAATTTAATCTCCTGTGATAGTTTTAAGCCCTGAATTTGCCAGTACAGCTTATCCCAGATAATAACTTAGTAACCACATCTTATGCCATCTGTATAAAATCAAATACAGTTTTATATCAGATTAATAAACCTTACTTACAAAAATCCAAGATATTAACTGTATCATTGCCAGCTGAACTTTCCAGGGCCTGACTGCATTGCCATAATTACCCTTGTGTTTCTTTGGCTTCATGGTTGATATATAAGTGAAGCCATGAAACAGAGCTACAAGTAATCAAGTTTAATAACCACTGTAAAGTAAAATGCTAAATATTGTAGTTGCAAACATTTTTCATAATAAAAAACTTGGGTTAAGTCTGCCTGACCAACATTCACATAAAATGCCAGACCTCTGTGACAGATGGCTTAGGAGAAGATGCCATGTGATAGGGCTGCCGTAGTTTTATAGTAAAAAAAAAATCCATAAATAGTGCAGATTTTCTGTCACTAAATAAAATACCAGCTATAGAGAAGGCAGAGACAACAGCAAACAAATTCCATAAAACAGTCAAAGTCTTCTCAAATTAAATCACAGATCCAAATATGTTAGGAAGCACATCTGACGATTGGGAACCAAGCCGTATTTAACTGAACCAAAAAGGTCTGGTTGGAAGACAATTCATACTCAGAGATGTGAAAATTCTTGATTTCCCCCCTTTTTTATATTGGTTTTATTGCTTGTGTTTTTATTATAGTTGTTAGCCAGCCAGAGTTGTGAGCCACAAGATGGGCGGGCATATAAATCTTTTTAAGTAAATAAAATAAATAAAGTAGCAAGGGCTTTCTTCTGAATGTGTAAGCATTGGTGAACACAAACCTAATTCTGACCAGAAAGTTGTGCATTTGCAAAAGAGGGCAATTGGCATTTTAGTAAGCCTCCAGTTGAACACAGTGATCAAATGGAGAAATGGGTCTTGTGTTTGTAAGAGGATAGACCCCATGTTTACATCATTATTCTTTATTTATAACATTATTCCATTCATCTAACTTCTTCTACATACAGTCATAGCAAATGCCAAAGGATTACTACTATAGGACTCATATTTCTTTCTCATGAATTGATCTTTTAATCATATTGTCAAGATATTTTAAACACTGATTACTAGAAGAGGATGGACACTTATTCAAAAGAATAAGAATGCCTGGTTTTGTTGTAGTTTTTATTTTCATCCTGCCAAAATAAAGGTGTGCTGGGATGGCTCTGGAAGGTAAACTCTGAAAAAAAAAATCACCTGGGGCAACTCTTTGATGTCTCCCTAACCAATAAATTTAATGCATAGAAAACCAACATCTAAGGGAAATGGCTAGGTAAAGATACTTATCTGTCATGTTAGGATTTGATAGGTAGAATGGTTGACAGAACAGTTGAATGCTCCATGTATTGGCAGTGTTCACACAACATACTTCACCTGGTTACGATATTAATTCATTTTCTGAGTTCATTTAACATATTGGACTATAAGATACAGTAAATCAGTGTTTCTCAACCTTGGCAACTTTAAGATGTGTGGACTTCAATTCCCAGAATTCCCCAGCCACCATTCTGGGAGTTGAAGTCCACCCATCTTAAAGTTGTTAAGGTTGAGAAACACTGATATAAATGATTGGGTTCACATGGTGGGTCACAAACAAAGAAACAAACAAAAACACCTAACTAAGGTTAACACTAAGCTGCTTAGTAAGTTGTGCAACTAGTTTTACCTGATCTGATTAAGAATGTTGTCTCACTGTCACTCTGAAGTCACATAGTCCTATGAGAGCTGAACCATAACATGTCTGGAATATGAAGATTAACTACAGCAGTGATTACCAAATTTAAGACACATCAGGTATTACTGGTTTACAATCCTCATCATCCTTGAATATTAGGCATGGTATGATGGGAATTATAGAGAATAATATCTGGGGATCCCAACACTAATGCAGCTGATAATCTAAAAGATCATGAGTATTCTTAAACCTACTCAATCCCATAATCTCAGTATGGAATCACAAATCTCCTGGCGCACACAAGAGTTATGCTAAACTAAGTCAAGGACTTGCCTAGTCCAGTATCCTATTTCCTACAGTGAGCTTCCAATGTTTCAACAAACTTTACAACAGGAATCAGGCAAAATCAATTTCTTGCTTCTGTACTATCAGCAATTGCATTTCATCAGAAATGTTTTTGTTTCCTTCCATCAGAAATTGAATACCACGGGGTATAATGCTATGAACATGGAGGTTCTTTTTAAATGTTATAATAATTTCCAATCATTGAGTTGTGGAGTTCTTGGTGCTCTCTGAGCTTGGTTGTTTTCTTGCAGATGTTTCATTGCCCGACTAATCAACATCTTCAGTGCGAGAAGGAAGTGGGGTTTGCTCTCTCTTTATATACAGTAGCTTGCCCTGACAGTGTTGATGGGGGTGTTGTTCTGGTAGTTCCTTGATTAGGCTGTTGTTTACTGCTTGATCGTTTGTCTGAGTTGGTAGTTCCTTGATTATCAAGGATTATCATTATCAAGGATTATCAAAGAATTATCAAGGATTATCAAGGAACTACTGATTGCTAGTTTTTTTAAAACCTTTTTTTTTCAGCATTTAGGTGTGTTTTGGGTTATTTTAAAATTTTGGATAGTTGCTTTTTTGTTTTTCAACTTTTTTTTTTCACTCCCACCCCACTTTACATAGCTTCCCAGTTACTGGGAGTCAGGCAGCGTTTAGAAGAAGAAGAAGAAGAAGAAGAAGAAGAAGAAGAAGAAGAAGAAGAAGAAGAAGAAGAAGAAGAAGAAGAAGAAGAAGAAGAAGAAGATGATGATAAGGTTTTTTTTACCACATATGATGGAAAATGTATATATAAAGTAAATAGTTATACTATTTCGTTTTTATAAAAGAAACCCTGTATATGTAACCAGACAGCCAGTTTGGTGTACTGGTTAAGGCACCAAGCTAGAAACCAGGAGACTGTGAGTGCTAGTCTTGCCTTAGACACGAAGCCAGCTGGGTGACCTTGGGCCTGTCACTCTGTCTCAGCCCTAGGAAGGAGGCAAAGGCAAGCTACTTCTGAAATATTGCCAAGAAAACTGCAGGGACTAGTCCCAACAGTTGCCGGGAGTCAACAATAACTCAAAGGCACTCTATATATCTCTCTATCTCTATCTATCTTCTATACAAAATTACATGATGGAAAAACAAATAAAAAAATAACTTTAAAAATATAAAGCAACTTAACCAATAACGCATGCTGGCTTGCAAATTCATGTACATATACTGTATGCCCACCATATCTCTCCAGATAGAGCAAGTGCATAGGCATTGCATGAAAAGAATTTGGATTCAAGTCTTTGCATCTACTGTTCAAAAGATCAGAATGTTTTATGAATGTGTTTGCCAGAATCTGATGAGTAGGCAGTGCTGGCTTTATTTGTCTGGATAGAAAGCTGCTTCCAAAATAGTTACTTAAAACATTTAAATAATAACAAAATTAGTATTGCAATGGAGGGAAACCTTTAGATCAGATACCACCACAAAGAAATCCTTGGCTTAGACAGAATAAAATACCAAGAAAAGAAATTAAGAACAGGGGACAAATTTAACCAAGTAGATTTACTCAAAATCCATCCAGTGGGTCTGATGCTATTCCACTTAATTAAAAGTGGATTTAAAAAAAAATCAAGAAGTAAATTGCAATAAGCACTTGTTTTCAAATATATTAAAATAAATTATTCTGTTTAGCATTTAATACTAAGATGTAATAGCTTTAAATATATTCTCTGCACTAGTGCCCCTGACATATACTTAAATATATCCTTAAGTACCACAATCCAAATTCCTGGGTTGTATTTTGTTATCTATTCATCAACTTCAGCACCAGGAATAATTGAGAGACATCAGATATGCTTGTCTGCTGAATATTTCATGCTGTTTGTTTTCCTGTTGTGTTTTCTTTCAAGATGCAGTACACATATGCCACTCTGTCTAAACCTGGGGGGGGGGGACACCCAAACATTAAGTTGATTTCTTGGCAAAACACAATAGAAAGGATAAAGATAGAATATACTGCATTTGTCTCCTTCTTTGAACGGCAGTTACACAAGGTATGAGATCAAATAAGGGAAAACTGTGGTATGAAGTGATATTACAGCAGGGTATATTTCACAAGAACTTACACTAAAAAGGAAGTTAAGAGCTTCATCATTTCCTAAAACCTTTTCTGAACACTCTCTAATGGAAATTGAATAATCAGTTTCCTACAGTCTGGATAAATACAGGTGATCCAAGCTCATATTCCACTGTGGAATCTATAATATGAAATATTTATACTGAATTGCCTGTAGTTATTCAAATGTATTGGAACCATTAAAAACAATGCTGGAAAATTGCCACATCTTTTTCATGTGGCTGATTGAAAATATCTTATTTTTGAGTACAGTTTGATTTAATTTATTTTGGTTATTCAGACTGATCCAGAGGATTCTTTGTAGGAATTCATAACTATTCTTTTAAATATATTGTATTTCATTGATATTACTACCATTTGTTGATTTTTTTCTTGCTTCATTTCATACAGAAAACCAATAGTTACGGAAACCTATGTTATTAAATAAATATACAGTGTGATTATAGATCACTTCTTTTCTTTCTATAACTTGGAAATACCAGAAAAAAAATCCCTTAAAAATATCTGCTATAAAAACAGACTTAAGATTTCAGTTAAACTTTGGAATATTTTATTTTGTTGTTTTGATAAATTAATCAAAACACATTTTTTTTAAAAAAAACTGATGCTGTATTTCCAAATGCATTAAAACCAAGCTAGAAATTAACTATACGACAATATGAAAGCATTACAACTAAGCTATTAATATAAGCCTCACTGAGTCTATTCTCATTCTTGATGTTAAGTTTGAAAGTGGATGGTTATTTTTTTTCCCCCATATAGTTTTCCACATCCAGGTAATATTTTATTGGATGATGGAGAGCAGAAAATATACAATAGAAAAAAATAATTAAAAATCTAAATGATTTTGCTTGGTTATATCTCTCTCTGTCTGCTTCTCTCTCTCTCTCTCTCTCTCTTTTACTAGACTTAAATAGACCTTACAAGTTATGTAGTCTACTGAGTCATTTTCCTCCTATCGTTCTTGAGAAGGCTCATGGGCTGTTTGATCAGAACTTTTTCTCTGCCAAGAGATTGGGGGGGGAAAGATAATTTGCGCAAATTCATTTTTCATTCTTTATTTCATAGAAAATGTTCCCAGTGCATTTTCTCATGTACACAGCTGAAGTGGAGAGGGAGCCACAGAATTTCAAATTCCTTGCTTTATATTAAATGAAATGACAATTCCTTCTGAGAAAATTAAATGCACAATTAAAAATTAAATTAAGAAATATTGTTGGGAAGCAAGAAAGAAAATCAGAGTGATCATCACACCAAACTAAAACTATACAGTTTTAGGACAAGTTTCAGATCATGATAATTTCTTTTATTTCAGGCACAAGCAACAAGAAAATATCATAATATATATTATCCTGTTTAAAATTTTCATTTCCTAAAAGGAATCATCATTCAAACCAAATAAAGAGAATATCTGTGATTTTGGCGAATCCATCTCTTTCAGCCTTGCATCCCTTTGCCTTGGCCAAAAACTAATTTTGTTTCTTCTGTCGGCTATTCTGTAACCCTAGTTGTCATTTTGCCCTGCTGGAAGTTTGGCAAAAGTAAAAGCTGGCAGAGGACAATACATGACAAATTTCTTTAAAAAATGTATTTAAAAAAAACATTTTTGTATGCAAATCATTCTTACTATGTGCCCCAGTTGTGACTATGAGTTGCTACAATTGCATTCCCTTCTTTGGCAAATGCAAAGCAGGTGTATAACTGAAAAATATATATTAACTATGGTCCCTTTATTACTGTTCTTTGGCAAGAAAGGTCTGTTTCTAAGGTCAGCCAAAGGTAGGGGAAGCAATTCAATATTGCCTCTGGCATAGGCCTCTTTTTCAGCGCAGGGGGATGAGAGTGGGGATTGCCATAGCTAGTGCTAGAATACTTTCTCTGTCCAAGATAGTAAATAAAGCTGTGGACCCAGAGAAAACTTGTTACAAATCCTATACCTTAAAAAGAAATTGCCTGGATAGTTGGGCTTGGAAAACAAGACTGTCAGCCTGTTGGCTTTCAAGAAGCTGGCTGTCATAATGGCTGTCAGAAAAGGCAAAGCAGAACGTACTCATTCAACATCTGCAGGCTTTGTTAGTTGATTTGATTTTCCATATTTGAAATACTGTAAAAATGATACATTTGCCAGAAGGATGCAATCTCACTGAAGAAGCTTCTCCTCCACCAGAATAATGATTTCCCACATATCAGAACTGAGGACCTACTACTAAAATGTTTAGTAGAAGGACTGTGAAATAGTAAGCTCTGTCCTGCAGTGCAAAGATAAGCATTGTACATGTCACTGTATAATACTTTTTATTAACCCACCCAGCTCCACACATCTTTGCCTACTGTCTTTTCTACAAGAACAGCTCAGTGTGCTTGTTCAAGGCTCTACCAACATGGTTTCTAATGGTGTTCTTGCTACTACAGTGGTAGTGAATGGTACTAATACAGCCTTATTTGCCTACCAGCAAGGCTGTATTGTTAAAGATATCTGAGATTCCCTTAGCAAAGCTGAAGTCCAGAATATCTGGAAGACACTGGTTGAGAATCCTATCTTATTAAGTAACAACAGCAGTAACAACAAAAACATTTGTTGTCTTATAAACGGTGAAAGCGAAGCCTAATTAAAATGAAAAGTTTACAGCTATGAGTAAATAAGCACCCACATTTTCAGCAACCACCATCTTACCAAAGCATTTATATGTCTCCAATTTATCAAAACTTGATTCTCCCATCATCTCCATTAATTTTACAGTAGCCTTTATTTCATGTGAAAAGAGGCCTCTTTTAAACCAGTTTTGCACCATGCTTCTTTTCTACTTTGAAGCCTGTTATGACAACTGTCTACAACATAGTCCTATCACTCTTCAAAGGAATATTCAGAATGGAGCTGCTCTTTTGTGGGGTAGGAAGGGGGAGGAATTGAATGCAATCACTAATACGAAAGACAGTTTATTCACACAGTTCAGTAGCTAAGACACCCTCCAGGTTTCTGGATTTGCCTACCTTGGCAGACAGACTCTGTGGTTTGCTGGAGAGGATCTCTGTTGCTTCCCTGCAGTGGGTGGAAAGGTTCAGAATTGCAGCAGCTGCTGCTATGTGGGTGTCTTCACTACATTGACCGTAGCGATACGAGCTGGCATGGCAAGGGCTCTGTGTGTGGGCGCTAGCACTAGGCTGCCGATTAGAAAATTTCCCTGGATTTGAAAAATGCTTTGCTGTTGAAGAGAGATTTGATTAGAAGTAGTTGTATGCAACTGTCCTCCTATTAAAGGGACATTTAAAAAGGCAATCATTTCATACAATAAAATAGGCAAAGAATACATGAAATAAAAGCTCCTCTGGACTCAAAACTCAACATTTCTGTTTTTCTTTTTTTAAAAAGAGCTTCAGAAATTAATAGATTTAAGACATTAGATTGTGTTGCCATATAAACGTTCAAGGGCTTCCAAAATCAGTAGAGGACAAAACTGTGGATCCATTTCTTAAGATGTTTTCATGACATATGCAGGGAATTTTTTAGGGGCTTGATCATGATGCCATGCCTGCCATCTTGCAAATTTTGAAGCCCTCCCCCGTGGGCATTCCTGCCTTTTGGTACAGTTTTGTTTCTTAAAAAAATGTTGTATTGATTTGTTATATACATTCAGTGATTCTACCTGAATTCAACATTCCACGCATGCACTCATTTTGGTTCTTGAATTGAATCTCCAGGGTCTTGGAATGGATCACCATTTTCCTACAAAAGTGCATATCCACTCATACTGCAATTCTAGAAATGAATTCCAGTTATTACTAAGTGCAGTTGAGTGTACTGCGAGTTATGTTCATATGTCATTGTATCTTTAACTGAGAATTTTAAAGTGGATATTTCTAAAATGACAATTCATGTGAGGAATCAACAGAATATTTCTGCTGGTTTATTACTGGATCCAGAGAGGGAAACAAAATATTCTGTTGAAATTGCCAGTTAATAATGCCCTAGAAGATGAGTTTTCAAAATGTGTATGGCTAGAAGTTTATCAGTCACTTCCGCAACCATGCTCTGGAAATAATTTTGCCAAAGCATTGGGTACTCTCAAGAAATATGAAGCCAAAGGCAAATTATTATTATTATTATTATTATTATTATTATTATTATAATATTTTTATCCTTCTTAAAATATATATATTTTGATCAACTCAAGGCAGCAAACATACTTAATGGGAGGTTCTCAACAATATTCTTACCACTCTGATAGATTTAAAATAAGGTTTTAAATTCAGAGGGAGTAAAATTTATACTCTGAACACTGCAACACAAGCAGTGCATATTTAATCATTAGCAATCTGCTTTATGAATCATTTTAGATATCCACTTCGATTACGTTGAGCTACTCTCTGGCAGACAGCTAAAATAGCTTCCATCTCAAAGTAATCTCCTTTTTTCTTGAACCACTCAACTATATATTTTAAGAAGCTGCACTGAAGCTTCTCTAGCAAGAGGACTCTGAGCAAAAGGGAGGCACAGATGAACAGTTTAGCCACAGAGTTGTACAGACAAATGCAAGAGGCAACCAGTTAGTTTCTGTACATCAGATAAAGGCCTGGGGACCACAATACAAATATCAGAGCAATCACTCTGGCCTTATAAAAATACCAAGATTTTATCCTCTGTTATAACTCAAGCTACTTGGATGCCACTAGCCTCTCTGCAAGAGATCATCAGTTTTGTATAGGTACATCTTTTTACACTCATCAGTGGATGTTGCATATTGGTTTGGGTGTGAGTCTTACCTATACAATATACTATTTGCTATTTGCAAGAGTTGGGACCACAATAATAACAAAAGTTATATACACGTGCACCCAGTGTATGTTAAAGGCATCAAGCACTGTTTACTTGTAAGTACAGTAAAATATGCATCGCAAAATATGCACAGCCATCCATGATTTCTCAGAAGGAACTATATATTTTTACAATGGTCAAGCTTTTAACTATGCTAGTTGCATGTGTTGCTTGTTACATACTCTCTGGGAGATAAAACAAAATATATGGTTTAATTTTGTCTGTCTCTTACTTACATTCAAAGGATTGTGTGGGTTTTTGTCCTTGCATAGTTGGCACCACTGTGCATTTGCCAAAGACTTGGGCATCAAAGCTAGCATAGTCAAAAGGTACTTTCCCACATTTCTCTTGCTCTCTTGTAAAAGTGGTTCTGGAGGAAGGGGTTGCTTGGGCAGATCGGCAGCTGTACTGAGATAACTCAAAATGTTTCACCAAGTTTGTCCTTCACAATTAAGACAAAAAGTATCAGAATAATGACTATTATTATTAGATTCATTCTCTAGAAGAGATACACCTAACATAGTAATATGTTAGAAATGCAGGCTGGCACGCAAAGTTTAGAACTAGGAAACACAAAATAGTAGGATGCCAAAACTAATGTTATTCTTATATTTCCCTGAAGTTCCTTTCTTGTATATGAAGATATAAGATTTTTATAGAAAACATATCAAGTCAAAACAATGCATGTAAGAGGAAATGTTGAGTCTTCCTTCTTCCAGTCTCCAAACATTCATGTAAACATCTGTACAAATGTCTGGGTCTGGGTCTGGGTCTGGGTGAGAACATCTGATGCCAGACTTCCTCAGTTGTGAGGGGACTGCAGGTTCAAAAATTCTCGGTCAGTCACTATCAGGGAGAAGTTCCAAAGCAATTCTCATACTTCCTGAAAGTTAAGTTGAAAAATAGAGACCTTTTTGGTTAGCTGTTAAGCAGGTCTTTTGATCCCTTTTGCCTGGTGATTTTTCTAATAAATGCCAGGTCAATTCATAATAAGACTAGCCCTATCCAAGACTTGATAGCAGGTAAAAGTACATTTAACTCTTTGCTATTGCGGTTTCCCAGAACAACAGCCAAAACCGGGGGGCTGGGGAGAGACTTACAATCTATAGCAGTGTGTCTCAACCTTGGCAAATTTGAGATGTGCAGACTTCAACTCCTAGAATTCCTCAGCCAGTGTGCTTAAAGCTGCCAGTCTTGAAAAACACTGGTCTATGGAATTGTATTTCTCACCATAAAACCTCTCACAGTTGAGGCAGACAAATGTAGTGGGTTTTCTGGTTAGGAATACCTACTACCAGCTTTGACTGATTCATCAGTTACTGTATGCCTTTTCAATTCCCCACAAGAGTTGAATTTACTCTTCCCTGCTTACCTACTGAGGCTTCGTGAATGAATGAATGAATGAATACTAGGTCAGCTCCCTATCCCTGATCAAGTAATGGATTAGAGTAGTTATATTGTGAACCAACCAGGCATTTATCAAACAAGAGGGATCATGCTACCAGATACCTGACAAGAAAGGCCTTTGCATTTTTTAATTTTGTCAGGAAGTCTCAAGGTTTCTTTTGAATTTCTCTTTCTTTGGTGTTGGAGATGGCAGAGATGCTATTGCCAGTATTGTTATTTTTTGTCACAGTCCATCTATCATTCTGAATCCTTCATGGTTGCCCATACTTCTGAAAAAGACCAGTCCCTTTCCTGGACAGGAATAGTCTGGTGACTGTTGTCCATGGGCAGGTGACCTCACATTTGGATCATTGAAATAAATTATATGTGGGGCTTCTTTGTTTCTGTCCTGGAAGGTGCAGACACAGTGGCCAGTCTTCTGAGTGGGCACTTAGCCATACTCATAGTATTCATATGCTGAAGCAACAGCACTGGCTATCCATTAGCTACCATGCCAATTAGTACTGGCTTATAATGCCCTGAGTTATAACAGATGGCATCTCCTAAATGACCTTGGCTGATTTTGAAAAAGCTAAGCAGGGTTGGACCTGCTTTGTATTTGAATGGAAGATCACCACAAAAGCACAGGGCTGTGGATGAATCTGAGATGTCAAAAAAAAAAAAAAATCTGGAAGAAAGGTATGACAAGACATATCCATAATGTCACCAGGAATTGAATTCAACTGCAGGGAGACTTTACTCCTTTATAAAGCTCTGAACAACCTGGAATCAGAATCCCAACGTGGCAATCTTTCCTTTAATAAATCTATACAATCACTATGATCCTTTGGGGAGGTCTTACTGCTGATGCCATGAACTGGGAATTGTCATCTTCTAGTCATTCCAGTCTCCTAGGGGTGGCAACTACTCTTTGGAATGCTTTCCCCTGAAATTAGTGGGTTGTCTCCTATTGCAACATTTAGGTGCCTACTGAAGACCCATCTTTCATCCACGTCTTCTTTGTGTAAACAGTAAAGGGTTTGTTTTTTTTTCCCCTTCATACATTTTAATGTATCATATATTTTTATTATTGGGTTTTTAAAAATAAAATAAGATAGAAGTGTTATGGGAAGCAGGATATAAACAGGTTAATGAAATACATACGTAAATGAAATGATAACAAAGTCCCAATTTCCTGCTGCTGAAATTCAGCTATATAGTGACCATGGCCAATTGATGGGTTGTGGTGATTTTTCAGGTGGGAGGTCATTAGAATGTAGATGTAAGCAGTGCAAACATTATGGTGCTGAGATCAGCCATGTTTCCACTGAATTTCAGTGGCAAAATCCTCAGGTGATTGGGGGTGCATTAGGACTTTAGATTGCCTACTTCTGTGATAATGCATGATGAGGACTCACCTGCACCTTTTACATGGCATTCTACAATGCATTAACTTAATATCTGTAAACTTGTACTTGCACTACCAATTCAAAAGTTGAATGTTTCAGAATATTACAAGGTATAATATGAGTTATAAATGTCTTTCTCCAACATGCATCTACTATAAATATGATTCAAGATTCTTACCTGTGGACCTGATCATGGCACTGCCCTGTTTTGAGTGATTCATGTTGATTTTTTTCCTGAGACATTGCCATTTTCTCAGCTGCAGCAATTGGACATCCAGAAAGACTATTTGAAAAGATTTGTCACATAAAAGTAATTAACAGTTTATATTCTGTCCCTCCAAAGCATTAGGATTTCTAATATGCATTTGGCATCATAAGAAAAATATTCAGCCTGTTGCCCTCCTTTTCCTTCTGCTTATCATGTTATTTGCTATTATAGCCTTTGAAAGTCCAACTATATCTTCTTTTCATTGTTGTCTCAAACTATTGTGCCTGCTAGACCTTCCTCTCCCATACAGCCCCTGATGATTTTAATTCAGCTAAGTTGCCATGCCCATTCACATACTAGAAGGCCATCAATTCTTTTCACCTGACTGTTGCTTACACAATTATTTCATTACCTCCATAACATCATTATCTCTTTAGATTTCTAAGATCTTAGACCTCTCTAGTAGCAATGTTGGCCTTGAACGTTTTGTCATATAATACTTGTTTCCTTCTCAGTTTCTTCCCTGGGGAATTAGTCAAGTCAACCCTATCAATGATTTTAATGTATTAGATCAAATCATGATTTATCATAAATTGATCATAAATTGGATTTGTTGGAAGATTAAATCAGCACACCAAAGTATATCAAGGTTTGAATCAAATCAGATACTTTCACTATACAGAACTGACCACATCAGTCTTTAAGTTCTTTGTAAGTCATTTTAATTTCTTTGTGGTCATAAACATTTTAGTGGGACGCGGTGGCGCTGCGGGTTAAACCGCTGAGCTGCCGATCGGAAGGTCGGCGGTTCGAAACCGTGCGGCGGGGTGAGCTCCCGTTGCTCGTCCCAGCTCCTGCTCACCTAGCAGTTCGAAAACATGCAAATGTGAGTAGATTAATTGGTACCGCTTCGGCGGGAAGGTAACGGCGTTCCGTGAGTCATGCTGGCCACATGACCCGGAAGTGTCTATGACAACGCCGGCTCCAAGGCTTAGAAACGGAGATGAGCACCGCCCCCTAGAGTCGGACACGACTGGACTTTACGTCAAGGGAAACCTTTACCTTTACCTTTTATAAACATTTTAATATCAAGTTTATACTTAGGATTTCACATGAAATGAAGATGAAGCCACATGCCTGTATAAATTATATATAAATACGTAATTGAAAGCAAAAGTGGGGGCATAGAATATCTGAGATTGGATAGCATGTGTTCATATTGGTATTCTGGCTCTCTTACAGCAGAGTTGTCAATACCTAGGAATGCATATATTTAATTTAATTCTAACATTTCTTAGTACTGTAAAAGGTAACATCATAATTTCACCACAGTTATGTACATTTCTGTCCCAATGATTTCAACAGGAGAATTAAGTATATGCTTCATTGTCTTTCAGTAAAAAAACATGGGATCTAAAAGTACTTCACTTTGGCTGGACAGTCTTAAATTTATGCACAGTTGAATGGCATATACCCCTAATGTTTGTGTAAGGAAGTTTTCTTGCAGGAGTTAAAAGTTTATACAGGTAGTCCTCAGTTAACTACAGAAATTAGGAATGCCATTGCTAAGTGATGTGGTCGTAAAGTGTGGTATCACATGACTGCTGACTTACAAAGGCAGTTCCAGCAATCCCAGTTGTGGTCGTTAGGTGAATCCCATGTGATCATTAGGTGTGATGTCATGTGATGACCATTTGTGACCTCCTGCTGGCTTCTCCACTGAATTTGCATGTCAGAAGCTGGCAGTGAAGGTCACAAATGATGATCATGTGACCCCGGGACACTGCAACCATTGTAATTGTGACCTAGCCCAAATCGCAATCATATGACTGTTGGGATGCTGCGACGGCCGCAACTTCAAGGACCTGCTGTAAGTCTCCTTGTTCAGCACTGTCATAACTTCAAAAAGTTGGTGAACAAATGGTTGTTAACCAAGGACTACCTGTATTGTTGCTTTATATGACGTGACAGATGTTAAAGAATATATTCCCTTTCTGAGGGCACTAAATTATCACCAATGGAAACAGGCTTGAATTACCTTCTGTGAGTGTTGCGGTTGCTATTGACATGTCCTCTTCCTGTACATCCAGGAGTGGGGCACTTTAAAACATTTTCATGCATGGCAAGTACTACATAAAAAGAAAAAACAAACAAACAAAAATTCCTGATATCCATGCTAACTTTACAGAAGTGGTTCAAAGTTGGCATTTGAGGGGAGGTTTACACACTAAAGTTTACAGTAGTGAAATTTCAACCAATAAATGTTAAGGCCAGTCACAAGTGCAAAACAGGTGGCTATATAAATTGATTAAATGAATGAACGAACAAACAAACAAACAAGACACTGTCTCAGTTATTACAAAATTTCACAAAGCAGGAAATTTGAGGGTGTTTGAGCCACCATATATCTCCCAAGATAACAAACCTGACATTTTCTATGTAGTTGCCCTTTTTTTTAAAGAATAGAGATCTGTGTCTACTCTTGAAAATCCCTCATCATCTGAGTGCTAGTGCATCTGAAAGCTGGTATACATGTACTGGATTTAACTCTCATAAGCTCCAGTGGTATTAGAAGGTAGGAGGTTGTTTTAGCTTCTCCTAATAATAGCTGTGTTACCCTCTCAAACTGTATGAACTACTAAACTACTTTTGTTCGTTTCATGCATTTGCATCTCCAATGATTAAGTAGTTTACTTGTGAAATTCCTGATAAAATAAAACTATTCAAAGTGTAGACATAATTAAGGCACTTTGTAAACAGCCATGGGAGACATAACTAAAATATTTTTTTTTCTTGGCATTAAGTTCCAATCATACCAAAGCGATTTTTCTTCTATAAATAATACCAAATGTATCACCAAAGCTTTGATATTAACATCTCTTAAATACTTAAATTTAAGTGGTTGCATCTGCGGTGTAGATTAATTCTGGATCGGGTTATCTGTTGCTAGTCAGAGAATAGCAGAGCATAGCAATGGCAGCTCTAAGTGTAATAGATATCCCTTTAATTACAAGGCTATTACTGGCCTCAATCTTTGCTTAAATTCACAGAAGAGTGTAGCTGTGCCATTGAAAAGCTCTGGAGGTCGATGCCACTTTTTCTGAGTCATCATACAGTCCTGAGGAAACCACAAACCACATAATTGCTTCTCTGACTGTCACTCAGTAGAATTGTCTTCATTATATCCAGTGAAGTGAAAACACCAAAGGCAGCACACTTACCATTCCAAGGCACAGTGCCTATTCACATAAGTAGAAAGGGATTGTAGAAATTTAATAAATAATACTCTTCCTAAAGTTTATTTCTGCTTTCAGAAACAAGGCAGAATTAAATTATCACCCTTTGCAGGATTGCTTGGGAATTTTCTTGTTCCATTCTGTTCAATCAATCATGAATTAGGTAAAAAATACAAGAAATAACAGATTTTTGCCCCTCCCCATAAGTATAACATACCAATTTTATATTTTTACAGAATCATAAATAAGTAGCCAAATATATTGCACTTTCCCTCAGGACCGCAGTAAGACCTTTGTAGGCTTCAAGCACATTATTTTCATAGTCTATCAGTGTAGCAACTCTTATTAGTACAATGAGAAGCTATAAAAATTAATCTGCCTAGAGAGGCAAAGGGCTTAGGAAGGTATTCCTTTTGTGTATATAATCTTCAATACATCACAGGGAATTTTATTGTGTCCAAGAGCACAGGGCAATATTTTCCTTTCAAGTGCCCACTTATATTTATTTCCAAGCGTGATTGCAAGGTGGAAGTTTACTTCACTGATTTCCTTATTTCCTAGTAGGTAAGTGCATGTGTGTGTGTGTGCACTGATACTGAACCTGATTGGTTCTTGCATTTGAGAAGCAAAATATCATCCAATTTATTTTTTATTTTCAGTGTGAAAAATCAATTTCAAGTCCAAAATCAGATTCCATTCTGGTAATATCTGATTATCATGCTACGTTCACTCAGTTCTGAACTAAGACATTTACTTATTATTGTAATAAATACAGGTAGTCCTCACTTAATGAATACAATTGGGACTGGAATTTTGGTCGCTAAGCAATGCAGTCGTGAGGCATCACATGACCGAACCTGATTTTACGACCATTTTATCATGGCCATTAAGCGAATCACCATTGTCATTAAGTGGGTCACATGGTCATTAAGTGAAACAATGGTTCCCTATTGATTCCCTTCCCTTGTCGGAAGTCAGCGGGAAAGGTCGCAAATTGCAATCACATGACCGCAGGATGCTGCAACTGGTCATAAGTGCGAGCTGGTTGCCAAGCACCCAAATCATGATCACGTGACTGTGGGGTGGTATAATGGTTGTAACTTCAACTACGGGTCATATGTAACTTTTTTTAGCTCCATTGTAACTCTGAACCATCCTTAAATGAGTGGTTGTTAAGTGATGACTACCTGTGTATGCATCACAAAGTAATACTATCTTAAATATATTTAATTTTAGAATATGCTAATTTTGATTTTACTGTTACTTTTCTTACTTTCAGAAATTATTAATTTAAAACATTTCTGAAGGCCTCCAAATGTGCCTATTGTGCCTAATGAATAATAAAGTTCTGCTTTGCCCACCTTTTGATTTAACTTGGTATGGCTTGAACTCTTGAGACTATTCTGATTTATCTAACCTCCTTGAATTATAGATACAGGTACGCAGATAAATAATCCCAAGGATGGCCAATGGCATTCATTAAAAAAAAAAAAGGAGGGGACCAATATTAAGGATTTGTAACAGCAAGGAACCTTCAGGCTCCAATCCCCAAGTTGGATAGAAAATGTACTATATAAACCTGGCACTGGACAGACTTCCTGTGGGGACATGGAGGACTGAACAGCTGTGCTCGGTGGCTCAGAGGGCAGAACTGACAATGCAGCAGTTTTTTCGGGCTCAGGCAGATTTTTCCTGAAGCCCAGGAGTGTTTTTCCAGAAAAAGGAAAACACCTGGAATCATCCCATCTGTCCTCTGGATGGCTGCTTGCAGCCAGCAGATTGCAAACAATGTTTGCGTTCAACTGGTAAGAGCTAGCCAGGAGGCTGGGACATCATCATTTTCCAAGCTGCACTGTAGCCTGAAAGGGACACTAAGACTGGCCACCCCATTTCTAAATCCCCCAATTTATATTTCTTTTAATATGCGTACCCTAAGAGAGGCTTTCTACAGCAAGAATAAGCGGGTTCTCTTGGTGCTTATTGTTATTTTGGGGATCAATTTTTTTTAAAAAAATCTTTTTAAGTTTTGGACTTTGTTTTCCATCCAAATATTAAGGAGGATTGAGAATAAATAATTGTCTCCCTGTTATTATTTTTGTACTAAATTTGAAGATATTAGCATTTTCCTACGCGTTGAATCGGCTGTTTTGAACTTTCAGTTTTATGCTTCTACTTTCCCTGGGGAACTGACTGCATATCTCACTTTTGCTTGTGTAAACACATTCTGGAATTCTTTCATATCTTCGACTTTTACTGCTTAAGCTCTTAGGGGGCACCATAATCTACTGCTTGAGACATGGAGGATTTTAAACAGACTTTCTCTGACTTCCAACAAGATTTTAAACAGATTCTTTCTGATTCCTACCAAGTTTTTATGCAAGGCATTCAGGACATTGTGGAAAATATGAGGTCTAAAATGTGTCATCTGGTTGGGGATGCCGTGGATGAAACTGAGGAATTTAACAGTGACAGAAACAACTCTTCTAAGAGTGAAATTGGGACTTCTGTTGAAATGTTGGATGAAGATTGGATAGTCAAGTTGAAGAAATTAAAGGAAGAGATTGAATTGCAAGCCATAAGTGAAACTGATCTTCTGATGGAACGCCATGGAAAAGAAGGGGTTATTATGTATGGGAGGTCTCCTGAAGAGAAGTCATAGTTTTTGAGGGGGGCAGTTGGGCTGTTTGATTTTTTTAAGAGAAAAGCTCTGTGCGCATTGTGGGGCTATGTAAATGCTTTGGTTTATTTTGAGGTGGGATAAGGGTTTAAGAATATTTATCTGGATTGCTTTTAGGTTTTGGCTGATTTCATTTATCTTTAATGACTTGGTTTAAGATTATTAAGGTATAATAAAAAATAATAAATGTCTGGTTTGGGGTTTAATATGATTAAGATTATTAAAATTGTTGTATTAGGTACAATGGCAGACAATTTATATGTTTTTTTTTTAGTTTGATCTTTATTATAGTAGACAGGAATGTATAGAATAGTAGTAG
Source organism: Candoia aspera (assembly GCF_035149785.1). Lineage (NCBI taxonomy): Eukaryota > Metazoa > Chordata > Lepidosauria > Squamata > Candoiidae > Candoia > Candoia aspera. Next base: position 169,085,954 of record NC_086155.1, read on the forward strand.
GAAGGAAATAATTAAATACATGTTACCTTTGGGGGAAAGTTGTTTAGGAGGAGGTCTGTCTGTCTGTCTGTCTACCTATCTATCTTTTAATATAAGGGGAGGGAGCAACTGTATTTAGTGATTTTTATAATGTGCCAATGGAATGATTTATAGAAATGATGTGATTTTGGTTTAATATAGAGTAAGGGATTGCTTATGGAAAATTGTTGTATATCCTGGCTGTTAAAAGTCAGAAGTCACCTCTTTTTGTAATTTTGAAAAATTTTCTCTTGTGTTTCTACACTCTTTTAGTTTTTTTTCTTTGTAATTTTTTTGTTGCTTTTCTGTAGCTTTTATCTTTGCTTGAAACTTAATAAAATTCTTATATAAAAAAATCTGGCACTGGACCAGCTTAAAAGTCTAGGTGTCCATGCTATAACCTACATGGTGAGTACTCCCTCCCCCTTCCCTTTCTCTCAGATGGTACACTTGTGAGGCTGTCCAGAGGTCTCCCTTCTTACCACCAATCGATATGGCTCACTACCCTCCAGAGCAGTGTTTCTCATCTTTGGCAATGTGTGGACTTCAACTCCCAGAATTCTGGCTGGGGAATTCGGGAAGTTGAAGTCCACACTTTTTAAAGTCATCAAGGTTCAGAAGCACTGCTCCAGAGCGATTAAAAAAGAGAGATTTTTTTAAAAAGACATTCCCTACAAATGAGGGGAAGAAAATGAGGGGAAGAAAAAGCCTATCGACTGTGCTAACAAAAGAAGCAAAACCTATACATAACACCTGCAGAATTTCCCTATGAATAAGAGGAAAATGGACCAAATGTTAAAGCTTTGGCAAACTGCAGTGTTTGCTGCTGTTGAAAGATACTCAGTGAATCTGTTTGTTGCCTTTGGCTTATCTAAAAGCTAAGCAGGGTCACACCTGGTTAGCACTTGTATGAAAGACTACCTAGAAATATCAGAGCTATATGGCAGACTAGGAAGTTGAAAAAACATCAAAGAAGTTGTAAAAGTCAAACCACTTCTGTATGGATACCAATAAGTCTCCATGGACATATCCATTACCAGACTTCCAGTTTGACTCAAAAGAGACTTGACTTTACATATTTATTTGTAAAATCTTGGCACTCATTTACTTGATCTGGGAGTCTGGGCACTCAAAATAGAGCACTCTGGTAAACACTATGAGATACCTAGAAGTTGAAGGATACTTATCCAATTAAGTTTCATATTTCTGACCTTTTGTTCTGGAGTTTTACCCATGGAATATTACCCAGCAGGAGTAGGGTCAAGTAGATATAAGATTATCAATTACTTATGAGGGCATGATTTTTATATGATCTGGTCCCTTAGGCCAGGCTAGTTTTGCTCAGCAATGGACTGTGTTCAGCTTAAGCAACACCCTTCTGGATCTGAGATTTTTCTGGAATATTAATTTCAGGTGCTTTAGTGACTCTCATCCCATAAATAATAATGCATCTTCATCACTGAAAATGGACATGAAATTATACCACTGTTATAATGCAGATCCTTGCTGTTCGTTAATACAGTTATGACCCTTATAAAAGGCTATGTTACATGTCATCATGCCAGTGGTGTGACATAGAGTTTTCTGTATTAAAGAATATCTACTTACTTTCAAGTGGCACTCTGACTTTATGTGGACAACCCGAAAGACTGCGATGGTGAGGATACAATCCAGTCACATGCCCTGTTCCATCACATCCTGGAATGGGACATTTGGTCTCTCTTTTTTCAGGCCTGGGTACATCTGCGAATAAAACAGAATGGACGGTCTGGCTGGAACACTGTAAAGTATATATATTAAGCTGAGCAGTTTTAAGTAATAGGATAGAAAGCTATTTTCTTTCAAGGTGTTAATAAATGCTGAAATGCTAGACAACATTTAACATTCTACTTTAAATAATGACTTGTTATTTTTTACTAAGACATATGGCATTAGAATTTGCAATGACATTTGTGTCATGTGCCAAAAATGTGGAACTATCTATGAGTGGAAAAATCCAGACTAAAGACTAAAGAACCAGCTATCAGGCTTTGGGAAAGTTAGATCACTGTGAAGGAATTGTACAACCACCCAAAAACATAGAACCTTAACAATGTCTTAGATCTTTATGTTGGAAAATTGTTATCAAGATACTTTATTAAGGAATTTATACAAGGAACTACACATAATCCATATACTAGCATGGCTAAAAGTATACTGCAGAATTTGTTGACAAGCTAAAGCAATAGCTATACAATATTTCATTTGTATGTCATGTGATGCTCCTATTTGTGCAGCAAAAATAATTGTGCAAAATATGCTAATCTCTCCATTAAATACTGTAAAAAGTTCTGTCTGCCTCATATATTGCATTCATTTATTCCACAATAAATGGACCTTTCTTACTTCTGAAAAAGGATAGTTAGCATAATGACCATATACACATTTGTATTTTGAAAGTAAGTAGTATAATGTTTAATTTTAACATTATTTATTTCTGCTATACAATAACATGATTTTTAACAAAAACAATTATTTTTGTTATTTAGGATATACATCTCTCTTTCTCTCTCTGCAAAAGGGACACAGAAAACTGAAACAGCATTATCATTTGACTTTTTTTTTTAAATTTTATGCAGGCAGATTAAAAACAAGACTCTCTGGATGTATCTGCCCCATCCTTAGAAAGATGTAACTTCTAAAGTCTTAAATAGAGTTGTATGTATTTTTCTTCAAAATAAGCAAACTCCACTGAATTCAATACAAGTTACTTTCAGGAGTCACCTTTACATCTTCAATAAAATGGCAGTCTGAAATCAAATGAGAAGTGTTCTTCTACAGATGCATATCATTAAAAAGGACTGTGGCCATTAAGTAGGTATAGTTGGAGAACAGATGATCAGTTTATCAAAATGAAACAATTTATAGTATCTTCTATATTAGTTGGTTGCATATTTGGCATACATACAGTACATTTTAATATCTTTAACCACCACCACCACCCCACCAAAAAATCTGCTTGCTTCCATGTTATTTTCAAATTACAATGGTAAGGCAAATGGTTTGCGAATACATGCATTTATAATGAAACAATCAGTAAGTATACAGTTATGGCTTCCTGTCCTATTTTTTTCCATACAGTTAATTTAATGGCTATTATTTAAGTTTTCTCCATAATGTGCCCTTCACAACATATTACTGAAGAAGCCCATGGCCTCTCTCAAGAATTCCACCTTTGGTAGCTCTCCAGTCAAAATTAAATGAATCCAGTGAAGAGGTTCCATCTCAAAACTCTTGCTGAATTCTACTAGGTACCAGATTCCCAACATCTTGTATTTTACATACTACCATCATGGACTTTTGACTTTAGGGATGTTTCCTGTTATCATACATTGATATATTCCAGTAAGATATGATAGATCTATGTTGACTTGATGGAATGCTCTAATGATGCCATTTCAGGCACTGTATGACATTACTGGGACCCTGACCACATAGATTGCTCAGGTTCGATGAATGTGGATTCTCTATCTCATGTTCTGAGTGAACAAGGCCTATGCTACTATCACAAGAAAACATGAGAATAGACTTGGAACATATCACTTAGTAGAAATAAAGAGAAGTAACAATAGCATATTGCTCCATTAGATAAAAGCCAGAAGGGCTGATAAGAGTTTGCAAAGAAACTGTCCTTTAATATAGCCTGCATATCTGGGAACTCACACATTTTATAGTCTTCTTTAATACAATAGTTTCAGATAGAATATAATGAATAGATACAATATATAGTACAGTTCAATGTAAAAGTACATTCATTAATTTACTTGTTATTTTCCTCCTAAAGATCTTCCATTGATCAAACAATTCAACATTAATAACGCAAGTAGTTCATCAAGACTTACTTATTGAAAATTATGGCAGTGATGATTCTAAAATAACAGTATAAGAACACTTCGAAATTCATCGTATCTGTGAATGACTCAGCTCTTACTAGAAACTTATCATTTAACAAACCCAGTAAAAATATGCAATGATATGTGTTATACACAGACATGATTTAGTTACACATATCTATGTGGTATGGTAATATTTCCTCTAAAAAAAGTTTTTAATTTTTTAAGATCTAATTTTACACCAGAAATACACACTCACAGATGTGTTTTCTTTACTATGTACTGTGTATACACAATAATTAGATGTTTGCAAGAAGAGGATTATTGTATCATTGTAAACAAGTGATATGGATGTAAGCCACTGGTTGTTGATATGATGAGATGAAATCTTTCATATATGGAAGTCATATGTAAATAGTGTGAATAACAATTCAAACAGTACTGTCCAACACACCCAGAGGGGCAGTGCGGCGCAGGGAGAGGAAGCAGAACTTTCTCTCAGACATGTTGATGAAGCCCTGGAGAAAATCCCTTCCCATTCATCTGTTTAATTTTTGCTATAGCCAGTGGGAGAGAAAAGGAATGAAATTCCTTATCTGAAATCTTATATCATATTAAACATGGGTGAAAAACCCAGTGGAATGCTTAAAAAGCCAACATACTAGCTAAAATGCAAAACACTGCTGCTCTGGGATCAGGGAATGGGGATCAGGATTAACAACTATTTAACTGAATGTGCAATCCACTGCGAACAAAGAAAGTGGACTTACGCTTGTGGTTATAGACTGGTCTACCACCAAGGTCAACTATTTTGGCTTGTCTTCTTTCACTTGCAAGGTGCTCCAGTAGGAACCTGTCCAATTCTTTGTAAGTGCTATGAAAGACATGACCCTGCTCTGCCTGAAGAGCTATAGCTTGTTCCAGCAAATTTAAGTTCTGTTTTGTTTTGTCCAAGTCATATGACTGTTCTGTATTTTCTGATAGACATTCATCTTCTTCACTATCTGGGAATGGATTCTGAATTCTATTGCTGCAAGTGTCAACATGTGAGTCCTGTGATTCTTGCAGCTCTGATCTCAAACTACAAAAAGTTTCAGAATTGTCAACATCTCTTTCTTCAGCTTTGACTCCTGGTGTTTTTAGGACCTCTTGCTGATTACATCCTATAACATATGTTTTATTTAAGGGCAGTTTTATACTTATCTCTTCAGAAAAATTTGAAGAACTATCCCATTCATTGTCCAGAATTTCAGAGCTACTTTCATTATCTTCAGAGGAACAGTACTGTGAGTGTGGAACACTAATTCTGTCCTTTCTTACTGAAGAATTAATTCCATAACATACAGCAATGTTCTTTTTCTCTGTTTTGGGGGGCTGGTTGTCACTATCACTTAGTTTATCATTCTCTAGGGAATTTGGTGCATCTTTTGCTATTTTTTCAAAGTCAATTAAAGTGTTGGTCATTACATCCTGGCAGTTAGTGAAACTGTCCTTCTTTTGATGATCATTCTCTTGCATATTGAAATACGAGATACTTTTTGCTGATGTTAAAGTGGTGTCTTCTAGATAGAGAGAAAAAGAGAAGACAGAGTTAAAGTACTTCTGTTTTAGCCACAATCCACAAATCTATTAATTATAAATTAATCTACCTATATCAGTGAGATCCTGGGAAATTCTATCTTTGTGGTTGCTAAGAATTAACACCAACTTGATGGCACAAAATCAATCAGTCGGTATCAGTGATAATCCTCCAAGATCAAGTATTCTGGTTTATACCTTTTCAGGTTTCTTTTATGATTAGTATAAAATCATATTGAGCAAAACACTCCTTTAAAGAAATAAACAGAAAGTAGACCAAATGACCAAACCATGATGTGAATCTATGATAAAATTATGTGATTGGTCTACTAATATAAAACCATTATAGTAATGTGAAGTGTGATTTCAATTGTAACTATCATACAACTGCTTAATATGTTAAGGTAGGTAGGTAGGTAGGTAGGTAGATTAAGAAATATATCTATATTTCTTCTTTATTTAAAGATTATCAGAAAGAGACTTGCTTTGTATGCAACACTATGTAAAAATATATTTATACATGGCTTACAAAGCTCATAGAAAGATGATCCATAGATATAAAGTAAAACTAGGGGCAACTTTACAAGTGAACTCAAAATGAAATCATTGAAGTATGGTGTGCTAAATTAGTTACTATCAATGTGAACATGGTTATGCTAAGCAGTGGGAAAAGTACCTCTCTTACTATGGGTGTATTTACTTTTTGGTTTGAAGCAATATTGCTTGGAAAAATGTCACACAAATGTAGTACAGGAACTTGCAGTTGAGACTTTTCTCACATTGATGAAAACATTTTTTTTTTCTTAATCTTCTTTGACAATGTTAGTTCTTCCCCATTGATTATATTTCCAACTGATTATATTTTAAAAAGGTGATGTGTTGGATTCCCTAAAGAATTTCAATATAAACATGTCTTGTATTGAGAAGCACTTCTTCTTTGAGATTACATGACAAAACAATTGGTAGTAGCTACAAGAAAAAGAAACTCAAATACCAAAAGACAATAAATCCTTTGTGTTTCATCTATTTTTTTTTCTAAACATTTTTTTTCCTGACAAGGACACTCCAAAATATATCTCCATCATCTTCCTTTCTGGTAATTATCTGCCTAAAATCAACACTGGTCTGCCAGGATCAAGTAAATATTACCATAGTAACTAAAAGCATTTTTGGATGAAGGGAAGAATTTAGCCACAACACTAGCCCCTTCAATAATGCTGATTATAGGGTGCATTCTTTTGTTGGGATGTATTCAACATAAACTGGAACGTTTTGCATTTTACTTCCTAGAAGAGAAAAAAAATGAGATAAACAAGTGCATAATAAAAAATAAGACAGACTGGATCTTTGCAGAATCCATGTCAAACCAACTCTGGGTTTAAATATTAAATTAAATATCATCCAGAAATGCAAATCAAGTTTTGTCTCAGCAACAGTGAGCTATTAAGAGAAAGTATAAAGGGTTATCATAATTTCAAAGTATTATCAACTACTGAAAACAAATAAAAAGCATTTTCGGTGAATATGTCCAATTCATTGAACTATTCTCTCAAGCCACTTAACTACCCACATGTGTACAATAATGATTTATAGACATTATACCTAATTATGCATATTTGGGCTATGGTGGAGTGCCTAACAAAAGCTCTAGAAAGCAACAATTACCTCTGTTGCTTAGCTACATAGTTTAAAATATTCCTATTAAGTGCAGATTATTGTGAAAGGGGGGAGGAGGATAGAAGTGCACATGTGCCTCTACAATGCATTTCACTTTATAGCTGCCAAACTGTTAGCATGTTGGGTCATTTCCAGTTTACATAATTGTTTGGTTCAACTGTTTGTTATACATTAAAAGAAAAATATTTATTAATTGTTTCTTACACATTTTCTTCCAGAAACCGGGCCCCATACCAAAAGATGGGGCCCTTTTTGAACTATTTCTCAGGCATTTGTTGTTGCTGCTGCTGTTATTGTTGCCGTTATTGCCTGACTTGGAAACTCCAGAGCAACTTTATTTGTAGATGTTTTACCCTGATGGGATAGAAGGAGCTAAAAGCAAACAATCAAGAGCAGCAGGCAAGGTAACAAATATCCAAAGACTTATTAATGGATGGTATAATCAAGTACAGACAAATAAAGTCTGAATAAGGTTCATAATTTCCCTCTTTTTCTCCATTTAAAATAATCAAATTATAATAAATAGAGAAAAATGGTTACCGAAACTGTATTAAATGTTGTACATTTTAGCACGAAATATTCCAAAAGTCAAACTAACCTTCATGAGTCAATAGTACAGAAATGTTCTCCTATGGAGCTACTTTCTTTGTAGAGAGATGTATGAATTGCAGTTTCTGTCATTTGAAACCAATCTGAGGTTATTCAGAAAGGATCATAACTACTCTAATAGCTATTCAGAAATAGGAAGCCGGTATATGATTTATTCTAGCAAGACACTCGTCTTCTCCTATAGAAGGAGGAAGTATGTCACTAATAATCACCAGAATTTATGACTGAGGGGCTTAGACAACATGAAACTTGCTAGATACCAATATGATATCACCTTTTGGTCTACAAATGCCCATTACATTCATGAGACTTATGTAAGGCAGTCTCCTAGCATTGGCATTGCTTAAATCTGTTTCTAGAATGGACTCTGAACCATATCCAAAGATGATTTATCCAGATGGGCAAATACAGTCATCAGTAAGTTCTGAGCATGAACACATGCATTCACACCCACACACTCCTGTAAACAGGCAGAATAACATTATGACTTGACCATCAATAGTCAGATAAAAGCTCTACGTGAAGTACTACTGTATGAATTAAAGGGAACTGAATGATACCCCTTGCATCATTCCAATTTTATTTGAGAATGGGATGCCAGCTTATTTCATGGAATCTCCTCAGTACATCCAAAAAATCTGCCTGCACAGGATTTTTTTTATTATTATTATTCGAACTTCTATTACCGCTCACCTCCCCCAAGAAAGGGGTACTCTGGGCAGTTTACAATAAAACAGGATCACTGTTATGTAGAACTAGCATGAGTGTAAATTACCTCCCTTCAGACCTGTGCTAGGTGCCTGAAAAGATGAGTCAGTCAGATGAAATGTTAGTGACAGAGCCAGAAGAAAAGTTGATTAATCCTATAAATGTTAGCCTACATATAGAATGATAATGACTTCAGAGAAGCCTTCTCACTTATGAACTGATGCAATTCTTCATTCTAAGGCTCACAGAGAATTCTGGAACTGAGGCCAAAAGGTCTGCCAATGGCTACACCTCTGTTCTGCCATGAATATGCCTCTTCAGACAGATCAGTATGGTAGAATCACATAGGAGAAAGAGTTATTTGCCTGTTCCTGAGGTCTTGATCTTGATAGTATACTAGGATGTTCATGACACCTAATTCAGATACTGTCTATTATTCAAATCCAAGGAGAACTTTAAGGTCCAAACCATATTTGAAGACAATAGTATGTGTGTGGTGGGGGGGGGGGGGACAGAAGTTTAATCCATGTAAGACAGAGATGATCAGTTAAAAGATAGATCAGAGGAAAAAAAACCAGTGTGTCTTACTTTTACAGTTTGGACTTATTCTTGGAATCTGCCATGACCCTTGATATGCAGTTGTCAGTAATGACCCTGAATGAGTCTAAAGTTTGCTGGCCAGTCCTACACTACTCATATAATATAGGTTTTAGACTGTTATGTCAGACTTAGCCAGGAGTACATGTGCCTTATGTACATCTTATCTGAATTCTGTATGGGGTGACCTCTGAAGAGTGTTTCAGAAATCCAATACCATTTGGGTTTAGAATACTATAGCTAGACTATTAACTTGTGCCAGTGAGGGAGGGCATGTAATTAAATTTACGGAATGTTCAGAGACAAGCAGACAAATGAATACCTTTTCTCCTTCCTCTCTAGATATGTATTTGATAACAATGGAAATATCCTGGACTTTTCAAAATTCATATTTTATTTCAGTTGTAGGGACTGGGTAGATCCCCCACCCATTTTTCTTAACAAGCTCTCTGCAAATAGGTGAACTACATGTGCAACATTTTTTTCTGATTTCAATACAGAAACATATCTTTAATTCCATGCATATTCAGTTTGTTCTTGAAACAAGTTTATTCCACAATGTTTACTCCAGGAACAGAACTTGTGCTTCAGCCTTCTGTTCTTTGCTTTGAATTCCCCCACATAAATCATAACCGCTAAAGTATAAATTTAATAAATGAAATGAACCATGAAACAAACTACTGTATCTTCCCCCCCTTTTTCTGTATTTAGTAGTATGCATAAACCTATGCCTTTCTCTCTCTCTCTCTCTTTTTCTTAATGGAGTGCTAATACAACTATATTATATTATTATTATTATTTCTATCTACCTATCTATCTAACTATCATCAACTCAAGTCAGAGAACATACCTTATACTCCTGCCTCCTATTTTCCACAACAACAACCCTGTGAGGTTGTTAGACTGAAAGCAGAAAACATGCTTTGTTTTGAACTTGGAATGCAACACTTTTACACAAACTGTTCTGTTGTTTAAGTTGGAAGTGTTCTGATAGAACAAACTAAAAATGACTTGAGGGTTCCATGTAATAATGAAATAAAACTCAAAGCATATTTGAGTGTTCCAGAAATTTGAAACTAATCCATGTTCCCATTTTTCCCCCAGCATTATAAAATTAGATGGGACAGCAATCCATGGTGACTGCTACCAGCCATCCAACCTATACAAAATTTGGCCAAATGTATGTTTTTTTTAAATATCCAAATAGGTAACAGTTTTTTCTTAGCAAGGTCAAACAACAATTTCAGCATTTCTTTTGGTAGCCTGCCTGCTTAACTCTAACCCAAGGCCAGTTAAAAAAAAAAAAAAAAGTGTTTGTTGGACTTGAATGCAAAAAAAAAAAAAAAGAGAGGGGATGCTGATGCTTAACACTTTCAATAAAACAAAAAATACTGAAAGACACAAATGCATGCATATAGGGCATATAGTGCACATATGCACCAAAGTTCAGCAAACAACATAACCAACATCCAGATATTACTTTTTTAAATGCACACTAAAAGCTCAACATCAGCAGGAGACATGAGCATGCATGAGCACATATAAACGCACAAATTCAAGGCAACATAATTTTAGCAGTTTTCCCATTTTGTAACTTACAATTTCAGTCATATTAGCAACATTTATTTATGCAGGCGGGCAGGCAGGCAGCAAAAACAGAACCTAGAGTGGTTCTTCAGGCATGCAGTAACTGCTATTTGTACCAGGCACCCCACCCACCATTTCATCCCATTCAGTAAGCCAATAGTACCATGGGTATGACCCATAACTCCTGCTCTACTGGCTGGGCTGGGATATTTATTTTTAAACAACAACCTAATCACAAACAAGTAGAGTCTAGAACATTCCACACTGGTATTTGCAACCCTCAGCATGTTTTGCTTAGAGCACCAAACACTTGGAATGGCTGTTTTCAGCTCAGAATGGTTCTAGTTTAGAACATTTTGAACACCCTAATCCTAAACCTGATCCATTTCTAAATTTATCATTATCACCATCACCATCATACCATCCTTCCTCCACATGTCAGGTCAATTGGACTAATATGAATGACTGGTCCAAGGTCACCTAGTGAGCTTTTATGCTGAAGATGGACTTAAATCTGGCTATGTCGCCAATTCTCTTATATCCTAAGAACCATACCACATTGGCTTCCTGATATAATCCAGATCATTCTATCAGTTTCCACCTGATAGATTTGCCTAGTGACAGGATTTCATTTCTGTTCTTTGGGAAGTGTTAGGTTTAGATTAAGTTAGAGTCCATGCTTCTTCATACCTGTTTGAAGGACATTACTATTGTCCTGAAGGTGTGTCTTGCCCTCATTCTCTCCTTTGCCTTCCACACTGGGATTGTAGTGACGAGGCTTCATTAACAGAGATTTCCTTTTATTGACTGGAACTTCCAAAATCTGCTCTTCAGCTTTTCTCTTCTTAGCCATGGAGCTTTTGTAGGCACTGCATTTATACAAAAGCTTTTAATAATGGAAGAAAGCAACATGAAAGACATTGCACAAGAGAATATATTATAACTAAAGTTGTAAACTAATGGGTCGAGTACAAGCGTGTGCATGAATTTCCATGGACATATGTGTGCATGCTTAGTTTAATGGATGGAACTAAAGATGAAGAATCTTTTCAGAATGTTTTATTTTCTAATGCAACCAAAAGTCTACAAAAGCATAATATATATGTTTTAAGAAAAAATAATATTAAACCATCTTTAATCCTGAATAGAACATATGTTGATATAATCTCAGCTCTTGACTAGATTATATCTGTCCAGGAGCAGATAAGGAGAGATCAGTAATGATTTGCTAATCCCTAGAAAGAGCTAATATGAAAATTATGCTTCCAGCTGAATGCATCAAATTTCTTTGTTTTACTCAGATGAGTAGAATTGAAATATAACAGTTTGAATGGTTTGTTCTTTTCCTCATATGTGAGAATCAATGTACTAAGGTTTAGAAATGGACAAAGAGTTGAAATGATAGAGCTTCATAGCAAAGATACATTTGGACTCTGATCTAAATCAGAAGATAGAACCAATTGTCCACTCAGCACACATCTGGAATGCAAGATACTGCTGTAGCATTCCTGAGCTGTATTCCATACCTGTAAGGCATGATGTCTTACTGTCATGGTTAGGAAACCACTCTAAACAGTTGTCCAAAGTTTGTTTCCTTTCCTGTAGTTTTCAGTCACTGGGTTCTAACACTGCCCCGTAGAGAAGAAATTAACACACAGACACATACTCACTCACTATTCCATCTTATATTTGACATTCTCTAAGACATTTAAAGATCAGTGTAACAATCTACTTAACCTCCTCTTCTTTGCTCAATATGCTCAGTTCTTGCAATTTGTTTTTCATAGGCTCGGGTTTCTAGGGTTCTGACTATCCTTTTCTAGACCTGTTCTGATCTATATTATGGCTATACACATCAGATCTCAAGAGAATTGTTTTGGGGACTAAATAGATTTATTCTGCATATTCAATTATAATATGCTACAGAGTCCCTTCTCTGTCTTTATAATGTAGAAATACACAACCTGAGGCCACAGAGTCACAAGCTGCTATGAAAGATTTGGAAGTAACCCCCACAACTCTTTCAAAACTTAACAGCAATATGCAGGAAGTAAACATGGGAATTGAATTGAATTGAATTTTATTCAGTTTAAATGAAAATGAAACCACATGTATCTTGGTCTCATTTGCTTCTTTATTTTGGCCTCACTTTCTGTATTGTGGTAACGACACTCCATCCAAAGATCAAATTCAGTCAGCAACTTCCAAAAAGAGTTAGATGCATTTCTCATCTAATGAAGCATAAGGGGGTGTTCCCCAGGACTGATTTTTTTAAAAAAACATATGTACTACATTTTACAAAAGTGTAACAATCTTTTATTATATGTTAACAAAATTGAATGGCTGAAAATGAGTATCTGTCAGTCTATGAGGCCATTAAAAGATTTGGAAAAAAAATATTCAAATTTGATTTACATGTTCTTTGAAAAGCCCAGTGTGACCTGCTGAAAATTCTACATTTACTCTGTTAAAAAAAAGAAGCAGCAAGATTCATTATCTGTTGTTCTTTCTCAGTTATGCAATATGAATAATAGCATTATATCTGTCACAGATGAAAAATTGCATTTATGGATCAGTGTAATCCACTCATTGGTTGCTGGGCCCCAACTCCCCTAGGGAGTATCACAATTCTACCTGATACCACTGGTTGTTAGATTTTGCAGTTGGCTCATTGATCTAGCAGAAAGATTTGCAAAAATCCCTGTCTCTAGACAGCTCCCTGTTGGTTACACATATTATAAGGCTCAACAGCATAAATTCATCTTTAACTTAGTACATTAAACTGGCTCCAGTTTGGATTGTTTTGGATGGTGACATATGACTAACTTAAGCTTTTTACTTTTTTTTTTAAATCCAAGTTGGCAAGGCTTCTTCTTGGCAACCCATCATTACAAATATGAAGGACAAGGAAACAAATGTGAAGATCTTCACTGCGGCAAAAGTTAAAGCACAACCAATATGCATCTTAAATTGTAAATTCTTTTGGTCTGTCACAATGCTGCACAAAGCAAGAAACCAAAATAATGGATACATTCCAGTCCCTCTATTTAAAATTACTATGGTTTATGTGGCATATTTATCTGCCACGGCAAAGTAAATACCACAAAATTGTAATGATGTTTTCAGTGTACATCATTCTAGGAGTACATAGCATACATGTGAAGAATTGTAACTGGGTGTATTGGAATAATTAAAATTGTGCATCAAGTTGTTTTTTTTTCCCTTCATGTAACTTTAATTTTTTTTTCCCAATTAGGCTCTGCTAGTTAGATTAGGAATTAAAAAAAAGCTTTTTTCAGCTTGCATATGCAGACTGTATGCATATACAACAAATATATTATTTTCAATGGAAAGTAAAAGAGAAATATTCACTGCATTTATAATTCATGATCTCATGGTTTTTAATCCTTTATTCTACTGTTATTATAATAACATAAAAATCTGTTGGGCTCCCATTTATGCATCCATGTGGCTGCCCATGAACGTTGATATTAGATCTATTTATGAAAGCTTGAACATGTTAGTTCCTACTCATGTTAATTTTCTTATGAATAGAAGGATCTCTACAATCCAAAGGAAAATAGACTAGTTTTATATTGTCATTTATGCTAGGCATGACTGCAAGAACTTGGAAATAATTACTTTTTGTTCTCTTTGATCTACTTTCTTGCTTATCCAGATTAATATTCCACGGGCAAAACTATAGCTATCTCATACTGATGACTGGTGGGCAGCAGGTGGTGATGGAAGAATTATATGACTATTAATTTCAAATTCCTCTCTGCTGGATGGTACCAGGAGTCCACCTTGGTAAGGATGTGACAGTGTTCTATATAGTATTCTAAATTATCTTTTTTCCTAAACTGGTGGAAAAGATTGAATGTGTTTTTGATAACTAACTGAAACCTTTAAGATGTCCTTTATTTTTTTTAATTGATATAAAGATAATAACAAAGGTAAAGAAGTTGGAAATGTTTCACAATACAGTAATAGATAAGAAATTTGCATGCATGTTTGTTTGTGTGGGTGTTAATCATGTGGCACATCCAACTGTGTCAGTCAAATAATGAAATCACTCTGTAGGTGGGAAGGAGTGCCGAATAGCCCAGAAGTAAGGAAGACAAGAATTTCTACCAATGGGAAAACACACATTCTCCAAGCTCTATACGGCCTGCAGCATTTCTAATTGTAAACTGGCTTCAAAGTGGTTCCTTTTGCAATGTAGGTGAGCTGAAAAGTAAATTGGCTCAGTTCTTCAGTGGGAATAATGGTATGAGATCACAGGTTTATAGGAATGGTGTAAATACTACAGGTGGATTTGCTTCTTGTATATTTATCTAGAATTCAACCCTTGAGATTTCCATTTTGCTTCCATTTTCTGACCTTTCCTTTCCCACCTCCTGTTTCTTCCATTCTTTTTGATTTCGTATGCAATCTTATTCCTTCAAATTAGTTTGATCCTAATCTGTCAGTTTAAATCTGAAGCTGTGGTTTCCAACTGCAACTGGATTAAATACTTTTGGGTCTTGCTTTCATATAACCCAGTTATCAATATGTGATTCCTCACCTAGCATATGACAAACATGTATTTAATCTTTCTACTTTGAAGTGGGAAGTCATTTATGTTCCTACTGTCATTTGATCATTTCCTACCAAGAACACACAAAAAATGGGAAACCAACCATATGTATTCATACTTTTCAAAGAAAGATGGCTGTTTCAGCTGTTCTTGTAACTCTTATTTGCATTCCTGTAGTAATTAATAACATAATGAGAATAAAGTCTAAGTCTATACATATACAAAAAGAATGAAAGAATTTTTAATCAATACTTTGCTTATTTAAAAAATGTTGCAGTATATTCTGTTAGTACCAAACATGTCATATAATATATTTATTATGATGCCAAATTTTCTGATTGTAATGTACTCTTTCTACAAAATCTGCCATAGTGTTGCCTTCTACTAGGGAATTAATTAATTAACTTCAATAAAGAGATCTTACCTTGGGTATCTCCCTTTGTCTATGAGGTTTAGTGACGTATATCCATACCTCCTGCATAGCAGAGGAAACTTTGTCCAAATTGATCCATAGCAAAACTGTCTTTTCCCAGAGCTTGGAATATACATCAAAACTATTTTACTACAATTTATTTTCAGATTTTTTATGCTTTTTCTGAATCTCCCCCAAGCTCTCCATAAAAGGACATGCCAGACAGGTGGGGACAGGACAAGGAGGAGGAGGAGGAAGAAGAAGAAGTTAAGCTTTGCAGTTAATAGCTGAAGCTATTTCAGGGAATGGCTTGAACTGTGCTATCTCACATCACTGCTTTTTAAGAGTGTCAAGAATTTGAAGTTGTATCAGAAGTTGTTTTCAATCGTCTTTACAAAGTCAAGCCTATGCCAGTCTGATTGATACAATGCTAAAAGGCCTTCATAAGCTGAACTGATTAATTTCTAGCTCAGCTAGAAGGTTTGTATGTTGTCTTTTACCATGTCCTGATGTAATGGAATGTGGGAATGACCTTGGGAGACAGGGCAATGAGACACAGCCAAGGGAACAGTCAGATAAAAGGCAGTTTAGCCTGCAGAAGGAATGTGTGCAGGGCAAGAGGCTCAGAAGGGACCCTCCCTAGTTTCTTGGACTGTAAAGGGGATGGGGAGAGATAAGTACTTTCAGACTTGCAAGATTCTGTTAATGTAATCTTACAATAAAGTAGAATTAGCTCATCTGGGCATGTTTCCTGTCTGGTCCACCTTGTAAGGCTGGTTTGTTTTGTTTTGACTTGCTATGCTGCTGGAATCCAACCACTGTGGTTTGTAAACTGTTCAGGACTTAACACAAAGTGCAAATCCAGCCTTCATAACTTATTAAATAAAAGAGTAAATAACAATTTTGTGTTATATAGGTAGTCCTCGGTCAACAATAGTAATTGGATGCGGAATTTCCATCGCTAAGTGATGCAGTCATAAAGTGAAACATCATGTAACCACATACTTAGTGATGGCAATCCTGGCAGTCCCCATTTCCATCATTCAGTGAGGAATGTGGGTCGTTTAGTGAGGACCTCCTCACAACTTCCTGCTGGCTTCCAACAACCAAAGTCAGTAGAGAAGCCGGCAGGAAGTTGCAAGTCCCAGGTGGCTTGCAAGCAGGCCAATGGGCAGGTAAGTGGCTGGTGCTGTATGGGGGAGGTTGTGCAGGTGGCTGGTGCAGTGTGAGTGCAGTGGGGGTGGCTGCTTCCAGGTGGGGGAGAGCACACAAGGGTGCAGGGGTGGCTGGCACAGCATGGCGCAAGCACAGCAGGGCTGGGGGTGATTGCTACCAGGTGGGGGAGATTTACCAGAGTGACTTGTGACTTTCCCTGCCAGCTTACCCATTGACTTGTTTGAAGCCAGCAGGAAAGGTTGCAAATGGCGATCACATGACCGTGGGATGCTGCAACGGTAAAGTGTGAGCTGGTTGCCAAGTGCCCAGATTGCAATCATGTGACCACAGCAGTGCTGAGACAGTCAGAACTTCAAGGACCGGTCATAAGCACCACTTGTTCAGTGCTGTTGTAACTTTGAATGGTTGTTGAACGAGTGGTCGTTAACCAAGGACTAACTGTATGAGTCTAGTTGATATATTTTTCATCTGATTTAAAACTGTTACATTGGTCATCTTTCTTTTAGCTGCATTCTATAAGTACCATTTTATTTTTTTAGTCAATACAGCACATTTCATCAAAAGAAATTTGTTGAAGAAAGCAAGATGCATATCATTCAATGCCTTTAAGTATCAAAATGATGAAGAAGATCCTTGCTAAACACAGGACATTAGGTCTCCAAGTTGCTTACAAACAACTGATTTAAATGGCTTTTTTTCTTCTGAACCCAGAAGTTTCAATTAACTATCAAGATTAGTAGCCATTGATACAATCCTCTGAGCAGGTACCATCCCTCATTAAAACCAGGTAGAACTGGTTTATGTATTATGTGCTGCAAATGCTATGATAATCAGGCAATCTGTAATTGTCCTGAATCTCCTTTCACTTCTTGGTTGATTCCAAGTTCTAAATCTACATTTTCTACTCCATACATTACTTTACAAAAATCTACCATGACTCCATTTTATTGCTTTAAAAAAAAACCCAAATGTTATGTACTTCAGTGTTATGTACTTTATTGATCCTTTGCTTTGAATAATTCTGATTAATTCCTTCTGTAACTTTTCTAATTCTTCAGAATTCTTTCTGAGTCTCAGATAAGACTAAGTTTGGTATAGTGGTTAAGGCATCAGGCTAGAAACTGGGAGACCAGGAGTTCTAGTCCCGCTTTAGGCACAAAGCCAGCTGGGTGACCCTGGGCCAGTCACTTTCTCTCAGCCCTACAAAGGAGGCAATGGCAAACCACTTCTGAAAAACCTTGCCAAGAAAACTGCAGGGACTTGTCCAGGTAGTCTTCAAGAATTGGACATGACTGAACAGGGTAAAAAAAAAAAGGAAAGGAAAGGAACCATCTAATGCTGGGAAAGGTAGAAGGAAAGAGAAAAGAGGAGAACCAGCAGCAAGATGGAGGGACTCAGTTACAGTGATGATGGGGGTGCCATTGGAAGTGCTGAAGGACCAGGTTAAGGACAGATCATCCTGGAGAAAATCTATGTGGTCACTAAGAGTTGACAACAACTTGATGGCAGGTAATAAGGCAAGGCAAGGCAAGGCAAGATTCTGGGGCAAAAAGGTAACATTTAGCAAAATTTATATCTGAAAATTCTAGAATAATAGAAATAGGTTTAATCAAAAATTAATTCAAAATTTTCTACTCAAAGATACTACAGAAGAAATTTTCAATCTACATGTGAGCCCAGTTCTTTCAGCATTCATTTAATTCTTGTTTCATAAACCAAACTGAGCATTATTCTAAAAACTGAAATTTCCACATTTAGAACAATTTTGACCATAATCAAAATTCTGATTATTCAATATGCAAACTGTATAGCTCTCATTATAGTAATTCTCCATGTAAATGGCCCATCTATTCAAATTATATTTTTATTAGCCAAATAATTTAGAAAAAAAATACCAATACACAACCACTTATGATATGAATTCTCATTCTCCTTAAATGTATTAAACCATTTCTAACACTGAAAACTAAGAATGTATTTTCCTCATAATTTTAAAATAATAAGTCAAATCCCTTTTTTCCTTAGAAAATTCTTAAACCTTAAAAATATGGTGTAGAAGACTTCTATAGAAAGCTTCTTTTTGACTTCTTCTCAATATAACAAATCAGCATGTCAATAACGTTTCTTTTTTCTTTCTGTGATGCATCTATGCATTTGCAAAGTTATGTCAGATTGTAGTTTGCTAAGAATAAGTCTGTAATTTAACATCTCTATTACTCATGTCATAGTTTCAGTCATGAATAGTTTTGTTGCTATTTATCAATGGTCCACTTGTTGCCATGGAACACTGGTTCAGCTGTCAAGGTTACTGGATGATTTGAGACTCATAGAAGGGATTTTTTTTTTATGAGTTAGGAGCTACTATAATTTCATTCCTGTATCTGATATGGGAATTTTGATGAAATACGCATAAAAGGAAACATTCTGACTAAAAACTTATATAAGTGTACTTAAGACTACAGAAAAATCAGACAGCATTTTTTTCCTGCCCTCAAAATACAAACCAAAGGTTCATTTGTTCTTACAGTTTTGATGATTTCACAGCAGGGTCATTAATGACAACGTTAACAACATATATTCACAACAGAAGTTCAACTAAATTCAAGCAAAAATGGCACATATATATCCTATGTGTGTGTGTGTATGTATGTCTGTGTCTGTGTCTGTGTATGTATGTATTTGTGTGTGTGTATGTGTATGTGTATGTATGTATTTGTGTGTGTGTATGTTTGTGTGTGTGTGTGTGTGTTGCAGCAAAACAAATTTAAGCATTTTGAATATGATGTTTAAGGGGAAAAAGAATTGATTAAAGAAACCAAGTTAAAAATATATGAAAGTTATATATCAATCAGAATACAATAAAAGGCAAGAAGTTAAATATTTACTGAATCATGTTTTAGGTAGATTTCCTTTTTTGCTTTTTCTTGTTAATTTATTTATCTTTAAATAATCAAACAGCAGAGATATTGACATTCAGCTCAGAAATTTAAAAAGTCCTTTAAAATCCTTTCCATTTTTGTTTAAAATAACTCAATGTCTTCTGCTTTTTATGCTTAATCGTTCATCAACAATATACTGAGCACCAACTGTACAACTTTTGCCATTTTTTCATCCACTTACTGATATTGTATCTTTGCATTATTTTTTTTTCTTGTCAGACACACACACACACACACATACACACACACACATATTTGTTCATTCATTCATTCATTCCACTATGGAGGATTCATATCACACCTGCTTATGCTGTTGCTCATTAACTATTTGTATAAAAAACATTTGTGGAAGCACAGGGAAATCTGTGAGACAACTGCATAACAGCAAACCATTTCAACCTCACATGCATACATTTTTCTACCAAAGTCCCTGCTGAAACTTTAAAATTTAAACATTTTGTACGTTGATTTTAAAATTTGTATGTTACTTTTCCTAATCAGGTTTTCCCAGATAAAGACTTGTAGATCAAACAGTAGCAGTCATATATATACAATAAAATTATTGATAACATTATTGATTTGCCAATAACATTGCATGTTCAGATACCGATCCCAGGATACTGTGTTTAATACTAAAGTTTTTCTACTTGTTATTCTCCTTATAGCAACATGAAGTCATCTTTAGGGTTGACATCTGTGATTTTTGTTTCTGTGGATGCACCAAGCTTCCTTCAGTAGCAGAATAAGTTGATCAGTTGTGCTATCTAGATTATACATCAGAGCTATACAAAATGATCTGGATCCATGGCAGAAAGGATGTATAGTGTTCTTCGCAATAAGACATATGAATGCTATTCCCTTACTAATACTAATTAAAATTCAGAAGTGGAGTTCAATTTAATTTACATTTTATGATGTCAGAAAAAGGCATACTGACCAAAGAAAGATGAAAGCAGTACACAAAAAGGTTTAACAGGCAATGAAGATAAAAGAAGAATCAGAATTGATGAGCAGCAGTCTTAGAGAAAAATAACATGGAAGTTATTAAAGTATGCAAGTCCAAATATACTAATAAGTGGGTTGGCAAAGAAGAAAGTGAGATAGTGCTGAGACCAGGATATGTATAATAAGTTAAAAGACAAATACATTATGATTTAACTGGAATCGGGGTGCAATTTCAATATCAAAGGATAATTTCTTTAAGAAAATAAAATAAGGAGCAGAGAAGATGGTGTAGCCTTGTTGGGGATAGGGAATTTATTAGTTCTTCTGATATAAGCCTGGGGAGGAATGGATAGTGCTGTCGACTCATGCTTGGAGGCTGTAGATTTTTCAGACAGTAAACTAATGTTATAAGACACCTGACTAAGATGAACAATTGGACTGTGAAATGACATCAGGAAATGCAAAAGGAACGTGAAAAAGGCCCAAAATGATAGAAAGTTGATTATAAACCTGGATAAGGTCTGCAACTGTAAAGACATCTGTGTGTGCTTGAGGTCTTTTTGAAAGGGGTGGGGGGCAGGAGACCAAATGTCCTTGGACAGACAACAAAGGGGCAGGAACTCAATTTTTTCCACTTCTCAAATTAAAATCTTTGACCATCTCCTTAGCGTTGCTTATGCTTATAAAACTTGGAATACTATGTTCAAGCTTGATAGTTTCTTGGGGGAAAGGTCATTTTACATAAGGAGCAAAGGCACCAGTTCCTCCTGAGGCTTTTTTTTTTCCTTTTTAAGTTCCTATTGGAAGAGATAATCATGTTTATTAAAATAGTAAAGAAAATTGAATGTCACTTTAGAGATGGCAATATTTTCATACTGATGTTGCCTCCTTATTTTAAATTAATTTCAGTTAAAATGACTGTAAAGTGAGGAGAACTTCTCAGAAAGTAAAAGCATTTCCACCTAATTTATAGTGTCATGCAGCCATTATTTTAGTGATGTAAAGTCTTACTGCATTACAGATTGTATTGCTACATTGATAGCTGGTGACACTATAATTACTAGTGGGGAAATCCTCATAGTTTTACTTGATTTGAACCAAGCTAAAGGCTCATTTAAACAAACTTTCCTTTTCCTGACACTAGTCAAGATATCTGTACACGCATTACTTAAAGTGATCTTTAGAGTAGCTGTCTAATGAATCTAGGGTTACCACACATCTAGGTCTATCTTTTTTTAAAATCTGTTCAATCATGTCCAATTCTTGGAGACTGCCTGGACAAATCCCTGCAGTTTTCTTGGCAAGGTTTTCAGAAGTGGTTTGCCATTGCCTCCTTCCTAGGACTGAGAGAAAGTGACTGGCCCAAGGTCACCCAGCTGGCTTTGTGCCTAAGGCAGGACTAGAGCTCACAGTCTTCATGTTTCTAGCCTGGTGCCTTAACCACTACACCAAGCTGGCTCTCAGCTATCTATTACATAATGCCATATAAATATTTCTGCTCTTTACAGGAAGTTGTGAAAGTCCAAAGAGGTAAAGTATTATGCATATTGATAATTAAAGATTAGCAGATTTTTTTATCCCTAAGAAATAAGGATTTTAAAGATACAATTAATTAGGGGACAGATACATGGTAAAACTAAACAGAAATTTCCAGGAACAGATCAAGACTGCTTCTGAAGCTTTCAGAATCACTTAAGTCATGAGTGAAGAATATATTTTGGACAGAACTCACTCAGGTTGTATTTAGTTTGCAGGCAGAAGCTGAACTGAGAAGTCATAAGTTGTCTGTAATCATGAAAAATCCAACTGATATGAAAAATATTTAGTAAGAACTGCATTTTTTGAAGAGAACATATTAGCAATGTTTATTTCTTGCCTTAAAATAAGTTTATATTCTTAAATGATATACTTCCTGGCTTATCCCAGCTATAAGATGCCCTATTGTTATTGATATTTGAAGTACTCTTCCTTCTCCTTATTATCATCATCCTAAATGAAGTCTGATGGTATGGAAAATCTGAATTTCAAAAAAAGCCCAAATTGCTCCATTGATGTAAGAGGGCTATTCTTCATACATTTTCTTTCCACTTTATTGTTAATTACAGCATAGATTGGTACCAAACCATCACTGCCATGACATACTGTACCTAGAGTTATTGAGCAGATGCACAAATTAATTCAACAGAAACTTTCCATGTGTATGTTTAAGGTTCTTCCAGATAAAGGACTCTTAGCATCACCAGTAAACAGAAATTATACAGCTATTCTCTTTCCTTCCTTATTTTTCCTTTTGTGGGGGGAAGGGGGCTGAAAATGGAAATAAAAATTATGGTAGCAGTGCTTGGAAAAGACTGGGGAAAATGTTCACATTAAGTGAGAAACCAAAACGTTTGGAGATAGATGCCACCAAGTGTATATTTATTGGAATGTGCTACAGTGATCACCAGGCTCCCCACCAACAAACAGCTGGAGAGAGAGCCCTGAATAAAAGAACTCTACAGATTATATATATTTGGTTTGTTACACCATAAAGAATAGATAAAGGAATATTATAAACAAAATACAACCCTTATACAGAAATGTTTTTGATAGATAAACTATTGGGATGACCTCCATGTTACTTTTCACACTATTAGAATCCAAGCCTAGATAACAGCATGTACAGTAAACAACAGTGTTGATTGTATTCACATCCTTTCACATTATTCCATTCACTTAGGAGATAGGACGAGTATCTGGTTTTGTTATCCATCTCCATTCCAACGTCACAGAACTGAACTCTGAGCTTCATGCACTTTAATATTCAATTGAAGAGAATATAGGATCTATCTAGTAGTATATTAATTAAACCCCCACAAGACTATGAAGCTAAAAGTAGAAGACAACATCAAATGGACTGTCATCTGTAAATAGGGAAGGGCAGTTGTACATAAAGGGCGAATCTGGAAGCATCCAAAAACTCAAAGTGATTATGCTACTGTCACAGAGGCATCTTTATTCATGGTAGTGACAGTGTGTCATCAGTATAAACAAGTGGCCATTGTGTCTGGAAGAGTCCTATTCCATATAAACCAAATCTGTTTATAAAAGAATCCAGCAGAATGGCATTCTATTCTTTTGACAATACCAGGAGAAGAAGTCTTTGCAAAATTTATGAGGTTATAACTGTTAGAATTACCAGGCATTATAAGAGATGCAGCCCTGAGTTTAAAATATAGTTAATTAATGAGCGCTCTGAAAGATTGGAGAAACACTGAAGCCTCCTAAAGACCATAAGCATATAAAAGTTATTTTAATAATGGCTTACATTTATAATATGTAACTGTGTGTGAATGCTTGACAGACAGGAGGTAATAATGATAGTAAGTGAACTTCAGCATAATCCAATATAGAAGCTAGCCTCATGCTTTATAGTGATATAATTTCAGTGTACTATAAATAAGCAAATGTGTATACACACACACACTGAGTTATCTTGTTGGTAAGAGATTAAAATTATTTTGAGTGGTTGCTGAATTCCCAAACTGCAGTTACTTGATTTTTAATAGAAATCCCTCCAGACTGTAATGCTTTATGAGCAACAGCATTTCCATAGAAGATTCTACTCTACTTTGGATTAAAACTCAGCCCCCTAATGTACTTGTAATGGTCAGCAGTTGAATCACAGGCAACCTTGGTAAATATTGTCTTATCCCAAGAAGTCAAGAAAAGAGCTTCTAATGAGAGACATCTCTTCTACCTTTGTTACTACCAGCGAAATGGGAAGAAATATTTTTGCACAGAAGTTTGATAATGTCCAAAGTCTGGAACTCACCTGCAACTGCACCAGCTATTTCCTTCTTTCTAAATCTGTATATAAAGCATGCTAATTGGATTTTACCTAATAACTGTCGGGAAGCTTGTCTTCTTGGCCAGAGCTCTTCTCATACTCTTTACATGTCCCCCCGATATTTTAAAGCAACAATTAGTCCAACTAAATGTGTCCTCAGAGTTAACACTCAACAGGGGGCAACTTTGAACCACATTGCAAGTTGTTTACTGTTTGTTGTTTACTTATTGTCCCCAAATGGAAAAATAGGAGGAGGAAGGAGTATTAAATATGTTCGCCACCTTGAGTTATTTATAAAAATAATAAAGGTGGAATAAAAAAAAAGACATTTAAAATATGTAGCCTGCATCAACACTTTGGTAAGCCCCTCTCTTCCCTTGAGCCATCACAAAATAGTTTTAGTGTCAAGCCCATATGAAATCTGTTTTCCACAAGTGTGACTAAAATTACTTGTAGACCTACTTTTTGCAAGAAACACTTGCAACCTACATTAAACCAATTTATCTAATCAACAGAATCAAGCAGTAAAGGTTTTGCTGAGCCATACCATTCCATGTTACCAGTAGGCTGTGCTAATCATATGTCTTCCCAGTCAAGAGCTTTTACATAGAAGTAGTCTATATGTTTGAAAAAAGGGAAGTGATTTAAGATATTGGTATCAGAGATAAAATATTTCTCAGATCTACCCCCTAAAACTGTGGAATATGGTTGGATGTTCGTGCTAGTGCTGAAAAACTCTTGGCATCCTTCAACATGACTGATGAAGTTGTTGGCCAGTTGCCCTGTTCCTTCTGTTTGGTTGATTGTACAAAGAGCAATAGGCAAACACTACTCATCCTCACCCTGAGAGTTCCAAAAAAAAAAAAAACCCTGTCATTTATCAGTTTTCATGAATGTGTTCATGATACGCAGACATTAGGTAGCTGCAAAGCAGATGGATCGATCTGAAAGATTACTATACCTATCACAGACACTTTCCTCTGACACCATGTAATTCTGAAAAAATATGTTTTCTTTTTAAAGGCCAACTTCTAAAAGATGGAGAGATCGTAAGAAATAGGTGAAACAACACCATTTAAAAAAGTTATATCAGTTTTCAAAAGAAGAAATCTTCCAAAGATAAAAGACTTGGTTTAAAAAGAAATGAAAGGAAAAGTTTAAAAGAGACAAATATATCTGTGTTACTCAATATTTCTTCAATGCACACACGCACACGCACACACAAATACGGTTATTTGCATTGGTTATTCAAATATTGAGTATGGTTACTCAAAACCATAATGTGCTCAGCTAGAATGTATCTTGTGGCCCAGCCCACAAGACCATTGCTATACTTACTAACAAGCAGTGTCAATTACATTAAAGAAAAGATGCCTTCTTTTAGTAAACAAAAGTCTTGCCCAAAGAATAATAAGAACTTATTCAAAATAAATGCATTCAAATAACAAGAAAAGCAGAGCGAGATTTCAACAACACTTTTCAAGATCACAGAACAGCATACAGTATTTCCTTTTCATGAGAATGGTGTAGTGAAATCAAGCAGAGCATGGCTTCTTATATTGTTTCCAAATTATTTATCAGCAGTAGCCATAGGTGTCAGTATCTTCTTCTGCATAACAAAATAACATGTTACATCTTTCTGTATGTTTGTGCTGTCCCTTTGTACTGTATCTCTCTCTGTGTATATGTTACAATGGGAAGTACATGGCAGGGTGCAAAAGTTCTGCTCTGGGTCATATGACCAGGAAGGATGGAGCTTAAGAATAAAATGGATGGCAGCATTCCAAGCCATTGCCCAACTTCCTTTCCCTTAGAGAAGCACTGGGAGATTTTTCCTCCAAAGCCCCCATCCAGATCCAGCAATTTTTAACACAGTTTTTCTTTTGCTGGCTTTTTTCTCCATAATAAATTTGGTCCCTGATACCCTGAAGAAGGTGCTGATGCTAGGGAAAGTGGAAGGCAAAAGGAAGAGGGGTCGACCAAGGACAAGATGGATGGATGATATTCTAGAGGTGTCGGACTCGTCCTTGGGGGAGCTGGGGGTGGTGACGACCGACAGGAAGCTCTGGCGTGGGCTGGTCCATGAAGTCACGAAGAGTCGGAAGCGACTGAATGAATAAACAACAAATTTGATCCCATTCTGTTCAGCTTTTAGACTGTTATGCTGACAGACAGATGTACAAACAAAGTCCTAGGTCCCTTTAATGCTTTGTTTCCAACATTCTGTTGGATTGGAAAGAATAACAAGGTAGGGAAAGCATGCAGAGCATGACTTCTGGAATTCTTTCCATTCCTTTTACCAGGAATGGTCATAGAACCTGTCTGTAGTCTCTTCTCTTTAACAAAGGAACATGTTGTCTGAATGTGTGCATTTATTTATTTAATCAATTTATATGGCCACCTATCTTGCAGATGCAACTCTGGGTGGCTAACAATAGATTAAAAGCAATGTAAAAACCAATATCAAGAAAACATTAATAAATAAATAGAATCACCTAAACAGCTGTTTGGGATCAGGTAATTTTAAGATTGTTTACATCTGATCTGGCATTAAAATGGTCAAATCTGTTAATAACATCAAATAAGGAGTCAAGAAAGAGTTTCAAAATGGTCTTTCAAATGAATGGCAAGGCATTAAAATAGTAATGTTCAATGTAGCAAGTGCAAAATTGCCCATACTGGGCATAAATTCTCATTTCACTGATACGTTTTTAGTTGCTTGTGAGAAAGTTTAAAAAAGAATTTGCAACTGTATTGCCTGGGAAGTAAAATTAAACACTGAGCCAATATTTGTCAAGAAGGCAAATTCCATTTAGGTATTAATAGGAAAGAAAGAAAGCAAAACAGGATAGGGTTCCATTTCCCCAAAGGACCAGGTCTCCAACCTGGGGTTTATCCTGCATTCATGGCTATTGCTTGACTAGCTGATGGAGTCTTGGCCAAGAGACCTTTGTCCATCATCACCTGGTGTACCACTTGCAAAAGGCTTTGGGAGAGTTATTCATGCCATCAACACTTCAGAGTTAGATTGCCACAACTTGCTTTACTTGGGCTGCCTTTAAAGGCTACCCAGAAATTGCAATTGCTGGAGAATGCAACAGTCTACTTTCTGGTGTATTAGAGCCACTTTAGCAATATAATATTGGTTTTCCAGTTGCTGCATTGGATACAGATAGCTTTCCAAGTAGAATTCAGAGTGCTTGTTTTATCAAACTGTACATGTTTTGTGACCATCACCTTCAAACTGAATCTGTCCATCTGTGATGGAATGTCTTGCAGATCCTAGGGAGAGGGGGAAGGGAAGACCATTACAGAATAGATCTCTTACTCCAGAGGAGGGGGAAGCATGAAAAGGAGTTTCAGAGTAACTCCACTTTAATTACACCAGATCTAAGTTGATCTGGATAATTGCTCTGGCAGGCTCTCAAGATTCTGTTACATTATCTAACTAACAATAAAAAACATTCCAGAGTTGTTTGAGTTATTGCTGTTTCCTGAGTATGCCAGCCTCAAAAAAATTAGCACCATCCCATGCATTCAACCTGGGATCCTATGAAGGGGATGGGAGGATAGGAGTTTGGAGGCAGGCCTTCTCATGACCTTGTGGAAAAGTGTAGACAGCATTAGCTTTGTCACCCATCAGGAAGGCTCTGAAGATGGCTTTGTTCCTCTGGGCACTTGGGGTTTAAATATAAATATAATTATTATAATTGTTATGGACACTGGAAAATAAATCTTGGTTTGATGGCCAATTTTTTTACACTTTTTTATTGACTCATTTGACTGGTGTGTTGTTTTATGGGTATGATAATATTTGGAATATTTTGTGCAGCTCTGGAAACCATATTTCAAAGTGTATATTCTTTGAAATATGGCTTCCAAAGCAAGGAGACTGAACAAATCCTTTAGAAGGAAAGATTATACCTGAGGTTATTTATCTCAGAAAAAGAGTAAGTATTGGTGGACTTGATTGAAGTTTATAAATCTATGTATCCTGTAGAAAAGGACAATAGGGCAGAAAACAACACTATAAACAATTTACTGAGTAGCTTAGAGTGGAGAGATTCAATTAATGTCATACTTAAGCTACAGAACTATATTACATTCTGTGATAGCATGACTGATATCTATGTTTATGATCATTGGTGCTAATCGTGATGTTATATAAAGACTGCAAGATTTGAGACAATGTACAGTACTACTAAATATCAATCATTGGGGAACGCAATCAAGATGGTGTTATCTTTAGGACTTTTCAGAGGTATCTGGCTGGCTAATGGAGACAGAGACTGAAAAGAATCCACCATGGATTCTCCTAGGAGAATGAAAACTAGTTACTTCATCCTTACTCAGAAAAAATTACCACAGGAGTAAATTAGGATTGCATTTACTTCCTAAATGTGATGAGGTAGTCAATAAAATCTGTTCTAGCTTTATAAAAGTTTTTAAAAGCCCTACATTCTTATATGTTGCACCATCACATGCACAAAATAGAGAAAACTTTACTCCTCAATGTATCTCTGTCTGTCTATCTGTTCAGTCGAGTCTGACTCTTGGTCACTTTGTGGATCAATGCTCTCCATGCCTTTCTATCTCTTACAGCTTCCTTTAGTTCCATCAAAGACATTCCAGTGTCCCTTCTGATGGTGTCAAGCCAGTGAGTCCTAGGGCGGCCCCTTCTTCTTTTACCACTGACCAGTCCCAGCATAATTGTCTTTTTGAGGGAGTCGGCTCGCATAACATGACCGAAGTATGACAGTTTTTGTTTGGTGATCTTGGCTTCCAGGAATATTTTTGGTTTGACCTTGTCTAGGACTTCCTTGTTGGTAATCTTCACTGTCCATGAGTTGCATAGTAGTCGTCTCCAGCACCACAATTCAAATGCATCTATCTTTCTCCTGTCTGCCTTCCTCAAAGTCCAAGTTTCACAACCATACGTAGCTATTGGAAATACAATCACATTAACTAGTCTGCATTTGATATCTGATCCAAGTTTTTTTTCACTTTGTATCTAGTAGTACAATAATTATGCCAACTTTTTTTAAAAATTAAGAGAGTTTAAAGGAGAGTCTCCATCATTCTAGAAAGTGTGACCCTTATCATCAAACAGATTCAGTTTGGTACATTGTGTATGGGGCTTTAATTAAAAATCAGTAGAAGGTTTTGCCAAATTGAAAGATGGCCCTAAGAAAGGAATTATCCCATTCAAGTTATTTATATTACTGTGGCATGAGAACGAGATGCAGCCTTAAGCCCCATTTTTGTGGCCCTGAACTTTTCCCCACAGATTTACCGCTAAAAATCACAGCACATTACTGATTGTTTATGGTGCTTTGTGGGGAAGGACTGGGATCCAGATTTTCTTCAGAATAGGTACCTTTAGCCTCTGATAGCCTATTTTGAGTGAAATCACCCAATCTTCTCTCCTCATTCACCTATTGTTACTCCTGCATTCTTCAAAGATGTCACTGCATCGTTATGCCTTCTGTGGCCCTTGAAGCCCCTCAAATAGATAAAGGGTAACTACTGGATGGGGGAAAAAAAGTGCCTGTGGTTTAAGCAAACATATCTTCATGTCCTCACATCACCCTAATGCTTTTTTAAAAAAAATATCACAAAATAAAACAAGAAGCAGCACTATGTATGCCACAATTATGGAAGCTAATAACTTTGGGGGGAAAAAAATAACCTTAAGCATTCACCATTTCAAAGTGTTAGGTTTCTGGTTTTATTACTATTGAAAACTTTATTAATAAAGAAATACCATAATAAAAGCTATGAATTTGGAATCTGAGAAGATACATGAAAAGTGTTTCTATCGTTGGACTGAATATCTTTATACTAGATATAGTATGGTATACCACTTAATAAAAATGTAAGGTTGTTGATCTTATATCAGAGATAGGTAAAGGGTAAAGGTTTCCCTTGACATTAAGTCCAGTCGTGTCCGACTCTAGGGGGCGGTGCTCATCTCCGTTTCAAAGCCGAAGAGCCGGCGTTTGTCTATAGACACTTCTGTGGTCATGTGGCCGGCATGACTACACGGAATGCCGTTACCTGCCCGCTGAAGCGGTACCTGTTAATATACTCACATTTGCATGTTTTTGAACTGCTAGGTTGGCAGGAGCTGAAACTAGCAACGGGAGCTCACCCCGTCACGCGGATTCGAACCGCCGACCTTCTGATCGGCAAGCTCAGCAGCTCAGCGGTTTAACCTGCAGCGCCACCACGTCCCTTATATCAGAGATAATATACTCTTATTTTAGAATTGTAGGTGATTATTTAAAAAAAAACAATCCTCAAACCTTTGTCATATCCATATTTGAAAAAAGACTATCTTCAGTTGCTGTTCAACTGATTTAATGATTTAGAGATAGAATATGAAAAATTGGCTTTTCAATTTATTTTTTCCCCATTGAAAAACCGCTGGACCTTTTTCATTTACACAATGTGCTTATATAGTATTTACTTAACATTTCAGTGATCGATAAGAATGTGATTAGAGAAAAATATGCAGTAATTTTACAATTATTGAATGTATCTCCACCTTTGGCTTCAGTAAAATGCTAAATAGGGGAAGAAGTAAACAGGCTGAACAGTGCCAGTAATGAAAAACAGAAGTCCTGCTCATCTTCTTTTCACATGGCCTAATTGCTACATAAGCCATGATCATTCCAGAGTTTTTGTTAGATCTAATGCCACCTTGCAAGATAACAGGAAATATATGTTGCCAGGTATAATTCCATGCAACTCTACCCACTGTACTTGTAGTGACAGAGAGAGGACAAGAAAATATGAGATGTAGATAACTTTTGCGTTTATTGAGCGTTTATTCATCTCAAACTTTATTAAGAAAGAAGGACCACGGTACAAAGCTACAATTTTGGAATCTAAGAAGATAATGAAGAGTGTTTCTATATCTGAACTGAATATTGTTACAC
Organism: Candoia aspera; assembly: GCF_035149785.1. Taxonomy (NCBI): domain Eukaryota; kingdom Metazoa; phylum Chordata; class Lepidosauria; order Squamata; family Candoiidae; genus Candoia; species Candoia aspera. The sequence goes on from NC_086155.1 coordinate 169,117,421, forward strand.
TGGATATATTAAGGTATAATGTACAGTATAGTAAGATTATTGGAAAAGTTGGGGGGAACATAAAGGAAAAAGAAATGCCTGCCCATCTTTCTACTCCCCAGAGCTACCTAGTGGAAGTTTCTCACACACCTAGAAGTCCTGAGTGGTTTGTAATAACCAACTTTGTTTGTTTCACCAGCATTTCTTCTAAAGAAATAACTAGAATCATTTGAACACACCCACTTGTCCTGGTTGTTATGATAGCATGATGTAATAAATGCCTCATATTGGTGGCCGGTGACGAAGCCAAGAGGTACTCTTTAAAATCTTACCTGAGCTCCTGCGCTATTGAATCCACGTGGGCTGTAAAAGAAGGGAAGACTGAGTCAGCTTACTTGGCTATTCTCTGAACCTACTTGCTTCTGATAAAAGAAGTTACCCTTGGAAAAGGAGGGTTGGTCTAATTTTCCCCCTAACCACAGGATTATTACTCTGAGTAGTAACTATTAAACTGAATGAGCAACTTCTATGATGACTAAAAAAAAAAGATGCAGATGGTTTTCTACAATACTGAAAGATGAAAAACCACTGTACAATGGAGAAAATTTACCACATACTTTTCCTTTTAAAATAAATACAACTGCTACTAATAACAGTTGCAGTACTGATTGTACAGTGAAAAACCATTACTTTTCTAGTGATAATTTGATTTGGGAATGAAGAACTCTGGTGTTTACTTACTTATTACCTGCCAGAAAAAGGCTAGGTAGTCTATTGGAAAAGCCAACAGGTGATTTCAAAGATTACTCAAGTAGCAAAGGCAATAACATCTTTCACCCCACCTTGGGGGAAATGCTGTTACTCTTATAAGCGTCTGTGTGCAAGAGAGAAGCATTTTGAGTCCTAAATACATTTAACTAGCTTGCTAAATGAGAGAGACCACCTTTCAAATGTTTAAAGGAAGTATGGCAGTGCATTAACTCTGAGTAATAAACTACTAAATGAAACTACTAAATGAAACCTAGCCCGTTAGCCTGTAGCTCCCTGCAGACTAAGTCAAATGAAAGCTCACAACCATGTTCAGATATGCAGCAGTAGCTTCATTATGCCATTGCAATTAATCACCTCATTTGGGGATTGGTCTTCATCCTGCTGATCTAAATGGAACTGCTGTCACTGATCTCAACTGAGGGTAAAGGCAGCTTTTTAAAGAAATGTATAGACCTAGACTGATATAATTCTAACTAGTTGTTTTGCAAGGGCTAAGATATATGGGTTGATAACCTCTGGGTGACTGCAAGAGGGCAGCAAGTGGTCAAACTTGTTTGTATCTCTTTGCTACCATCTACTGGTTGTTTGGATTGGTGTAGCCCAGATACTGTATGATAACCCTATTCTTTGCCCTCACTAAAATGAATGCCAGCATTTGCACACATACAGAGATTAGTTTTGTAGCAATTTGTGTGGAATTTTTCGAAGTCCTTTACAAAATTCCAGGCAGTATTGCTTAAAAAAAGACTAACCTAAAATTGGAAATGTTGGGATTGTATCATTTACTCTGTTTTCTTATCGAATGAGAAACTGTGTTTCTGCCAATGGCTAAACTTTTCAAGGGAAAATGTGTTAGGTGCTATTGCTGACTACTGCTACTGTCTAACTGAACATCTACCATGTTATTAGGATTTGTAATAATAGAATATAAGTTATACAATTTAAACACATTAGGCATAACTGTATAATTAACATGTGATCTATGGACACAGTTGTTTCTCAAGGAGTCACTTCTTAGACTGAAATAGGAACTTAAGGTAATTTTATGGGATGAGGATCAACTCATGGTTTGCACATTAATTTCTACATGCATGGACCTCTTTCATATTGGACTGTTATAATGCAGCAGTTCTCAAATGGTGGGCTATGTGCTCCTGGGGGTTCACAAATAAATTTGAGAAGGCCAGATCACTGTCAGCAAGAGGAGTGTGGGTTGCAGGACTTGGAAATGGCAGTCATTAGACCCAGAATTAGCAGCAACCGCATGGCCTAGGAATAGGAGCAGGAGTCTGTGGGTAAGATGGAGGAAAACAGGACAGGAAGACTCCAGAAACTGATCTTGAAGAAGAATTTTGGAGCTGCCAAATGTCTTGCAGGAATGCTGCTTCTGTCCAGCAAGCTGAACACCAGGAAAAAGTTACAAGTCCATGGGAAGATATACCATGATGCAACTGCTGACTTGCCCAGGCAGAACAGGATATGGGATCCCCCTGAACTTTGCAATCCCTGCTAGGCAAAACCAGATCATTTCCAGAATTTTGTTCCCTCCCATTATGGACCAGCTACCCAGCAGGCTTAATGCCGGGCATTCTTGGCCTTTTTCTGCTGGGTCTTCTCCTTTGGCTCAGTCCTGCTCTGCCTCCACTTTGTAGCTTTTCTCTCCATTTTCTATCAACTGGGCCAAACTGAACACCTTCCAAAAGAGCCAGAAGCTCTTGATCAGTGTTCAGGAGGGGGCTCTTTTCCAGATCCATCCATCCATCCATCCATCCATCCATCCATCCATCATATTTATATTACTGCCCATCTCACAGAACATGACTCTGGACAGCATACAATCAAATCATAAAATAACAATATTAAATATTGTCATCCCTGAGGTCCTTTTAGCTGAAGTTTGGAGCAGGAACCAAACAAAAGCTATGAAGCAGCTTGATAGCAAGGCTGAAGGCTTGAAAGGCTGGATATTGATGGAGTAATAACCCTTTTTTACAGCTTTTCTTACTCTGTTAGACTTCTCACAAGGTAGCAGAACTGTAGTCAAGAAGCCCTGATCCCATGGCAGGAAGGTCAGGAAGGAATTTTTGTTTTATTAGTTAAAAAAAAAGCTAGGTAGGTTCCAGATGTTTCTACATGGACTTCTCCCAAACTCCATATGGGCTTCCAGGAACCAGTCTTCTCCTCCAATCTATTTTTCTCCATTAATTCATCATTACACACCTATGTGTACACATTATTTTGGTCTGCTGATGCATATCTGCATCTACTTCTGGGGAATACAGCACCCAAAAGCTCTATTCAGTGTTCCTGGAGCCTGTGAGAACTCATTCCCACTCTCCCTGGACAAGTCAGCAGTGAAACTGAGTTCCTACCGGGCTCTGACTTTGTACATGCACAGGGCTATAGCACTTCAATTAGGAACACATTTGAAGCTAGCTGGCACTCTCAGTACTATCAGGAAAGAGCTCATGACCATGATGGAAAATATATGTAGCTCAAATTTGAATTGTTTGGTTCTTGATTTTTCTACACTTGCTTTTCATTTTGCAGACATTTCATTACTGGCCAGATAACAGCATCAGTGCATAGGAGAGTAAAATTTTCTGGCTGTTTATATATGGCAGAATGTCCTAGCAGTCTTGATTGGGGTATTATTTCTTCCTTGATTACTCTCTTGATTGCAAACAGGTAGAAGACTGGCAGGTAGTAAACTGGCAGAACATATCCATGAACATGGCAGTCAGAAGACATAATGAAAACTCCTTAATTTCACAACACACTGACGAGTTCAAGCACAATTTCAACTGGAAAATTGTAGACTTAATCAAGGCAGATCCAAAAATACATGAGAATTCCTAGCAACTTGGCACTCTGACAAATCAGCCATTAACAGAAACACAGATAAGCTCTATCTAGAAACATTCAAAAAAGGAAGCAATCAAAGGTCACAGAAAGGAGCAAACAGCCTTAAGCACATTGTTCCTCATCACACACCTATTAACCCACATCCAGATAAACAGGAACCAGCACCAGATAAACAGGAACAATCAAGGAAGAAACAATACCCCATTCAAAGAGCAGTCAATGAAAACAATGCTGCAGTCAAGGCTGATGGGACAAGCTACCATTTTTAAACAGTTAGAAAACTTCACTCCTCTACACATTGATGAAGTTACCTAGCCTGGTTATTAAATATCTGTAAGAAGAAAAGCAAGTTCAGAGAAGAGCTCATTAGTTAGGTGAACGTGAAAGTTATCTTTTTAGAGGGTCCCAGCTCCACAAAATTTGATAACTGCTGATTCCTGAGTTAAGCAGCTCTGCATCTTTTAAAACAAATCAAATATTTTATAGGGCTATGCAAAGCATGGAAACAAGAGGTCCCACAATGCTAGAAAACAAATATGAAGCAAATCTATTTGAATTGTTAAAGCAGCTGCATTGGTTACAAGCCTCAGGTGGCTATTAGAGAAGCTGCTTTTGGCCATCTTGACAAATGTGAAGTAGTCATATGTGCATATGCATGTGGAGACAGTAGGGAGCAGCCTCAGAGCAGCACCAAAACCTTGCAGATGATGTAGCTGCTTTAATGATTCAAAAAGGGATGTTTCATACCCACTCCCTTGCATTGCAGATTACATATTTCAAATGCTTTTCACAGCCTTAATATTTCAAAATCCTTGCTTGCAATGAGAAAGAAGAAAATTGCCATATGGTCAGTCTTTAATAAAATACTTTATTGCGGGTATACATGTTGACACTGAGCTTATTTTGAATTCAGTGCATTATGGAAATACATTCAAATCAGAGATGGACAAGCAGGCTGTTGTTCAGAAACTGAAAGCAGTTCTCTCAGCTTTCAGACAAAATATTTGGAACCTTGGGTGCTTGAATACTCAAATCTAGAGGCCACCCCCCAGTTAGGCCACTACCTTTGGCTAGAATTGGTTAGAGGATCATTTTCCACTGGGGATAATAGAGCTTGTAATCCATTCCCATCACAGGAACAGCTGATACTTTTTTGCTTCTCTTTTTGCTACTGGAAGCCTTCTCTATCTTCTATCCCTTACTGTAAGGGAGATTCTTTCTGCACCTTCAAGAGAACAGTAAGAAGAATCAAGGCAGAGACTGCTTGGGTGGGACTTTAAACCATATTCTACGTATTTCAATATTTCTAGTCTCTGGTGGTCTCCCATGTAGCTGTAACAGCAGTGGTAGTGGGATGGTATCTAACAGGAAGAAAAAGGTGTCTTCTAGCTGTATGTTACAAGCTTTTAGGGCATTTCAACAACTAATGCTTGAATCAGATTATCTGCTCTGAATTGTTCATTATATGCGTAATCTCCTTGCACCAGCATATTCAAACATGATATAAATAAACAGATGCTTCAAAGGTCCTTCATAGAGTCATGTGTCAAAGTACCCTTAAAGTGCCCTTAAAGTAATGGATTGTAGCAAATTAGATTTATTAGCATTACATTTAGTCACTGAAGTTCTGCCACAAACTTTTCAACTAAAATCTGCTTCAAATGAAAGTAAAATATCCCCATTTATTTACTTTTATATATGCCCATATCCCATTCTCAATGAAGGGTCACAAAGAACATTACCAATTATAATAAAAAGTTATTTTCCTTAAGGGGTTGTTTTACTAGTCAATCATGTTTTCCAGATGTTTAGATCATTAAGGGGCCTTTTAATCTCAATATTGCATTGCCATCTGTTCCAATCCTTACCCAATGAGAATCAGAAAGTGGAATTTTCTAGCAAACATTTGAAAAGATTTTTTAAAAAAGCTTAGCAACATAGCAGTGTTTTCAGGTAGACATAGATCCAATTGGAAAGGATTTTTTTAAAAATGCTTACAGCAGAGTTTGTTCAACAGGAAGCAGAAATTCACTAAAATGCATGTCCCTGGTTTAACAAAGTTAGCATATAATTTGAAAAGGATCATTCTCACTGAGGAGTTTAGATTCTGTTCCAAAATCATTGCTTGCACGGCAAAAGCCATTTAATGTCAAAACATCGGAGAGCTTCTGTTGGGATTTTTTAAATTGTCTATGTGAAATTTATCATGCATTAGAAAGATTGTCTTTCCTCTTTCATTCCCCAATGTATGTAATAACATTTCACCTCATAATGCCTGCAGTCTGTGTCCTGGCTTGATTAAAATGAGCCCTAAGGAAGGTGTCGACGCAGTGACGACACATTTGGGAGCATGTGCAGAGATCATTATGCTTCATGGTATGATGGGTACAGGGTCAGAGAAAGGGGTCTTTTAAGCTGACTCACCCTTGATTCCTCTTGAACGAGTACATAGCTTTTTATCTTCTCCATCGGCATCCATCTGCAAGAAAACAGGAAGCATTCAATTAAATCTATTCACCACTGAAGACATTTTTTATGTCTTACAAATTCCACAAACGAAGAATTTATTAATCTGATGTAACTGAGTTAAAAAGCCATCCATGAATGACTTTCAGTGACAGTTCAGAAGCTTTTTCTAACAAAAATGGTATTTCCTTAATATGCTCTCAGAATAACTGCCAATGATCTACAAGTGACTAGTGATTTAGGGATTTCCATTCTACTCCCAATTAAGAAATTGTGCATATATGTGTATGTATTCAGATAAAAGCCCTATCTAGCCTTCCTTCCTTCCCCACCAAATGTTTCCATGAAGATCCAAGCAGGGCATGAAGGCAATTGCTTCCCTCTATTGATGCCTTCCAGGAACTGGCATACAGTAACAAACAGCCTGCATATATTGAAGTTCCATTTATCTGTCATAGTCATTATTACTAAGAGATGTATCACTACATGAATTTGTCCAATGTCCTTTTAAATTCATGCAGGGATTAATTGTGCAGCAACAAATTCCATACATTTCTGTTGTCTGGAGAAGGCCATTCTTATGTCTGCCCTAAATTTACTGCCTATCAATTTTAAGTTTAAAGTTAAAGGAGAAAAAAATAATAAGAGTCTTTCCCAGCTGTGCTGTGTATTGTTCGATATGTTCTTGGTATCAACTAGGAAAAGGGCTTTATGAGATGCAGCAGCTACTGTCTGGCACATCTTCTCCCTAGAAACATGTACTGTCTGTTATTACAGTTTGGAAACATGCTGAAAAGTTTGTAAATTTAACACAGCATATGAAAATCTTGTCCATACTACTAGATAAACCATTGATTAATTATTTTATGTTGTTATGTTTTAATATTTATCATATTGTAATTAATTCATTTTTGTATTACTGTATACCCTCTGGGAATACTGAGCTGACAAAGAGTAAACAAGTATTTTAAATAAACCTTTTAAAGAATGAAATTTGAGAAAGTAACTTAAACCGCTATGTAATGCACACAGTTTTATAAGCTCTTTCATCTTCTCCTTTTTTTTCAAGACTACTCTATCATTTATATACTAAATTTATGTCCTGCTTTTTTTCTCTAGGAATTCAAGATATTGTATGACGTTCTAGTTCCTTTTATTCCCGCAATAACAACCCTGCAAAATAAACAAGATCGTGATTGGCTCCTAATCATCCAGTGTTCTTTCATGGGTATGGACTTGAACCTAGGTCCTAGACCACCACTTTAGCTACTACATGTCATAGATTTTGGACTTGCCTTGTGGGAGAGATGCTAAATCTCTGAGGCCACTATTGTTACAATCACTATTAACATTCTGGTGGTATGTTGTGAATTTGGAACACATCTTGACACTCTTATTACACATAGAATATAAGCATTAAATCCATCATGACTTTCTTTTCTATGATTTGTACACAAAATTCTAACAAAGCATTGTATCTGATAGTAGAATTATGCCATGAAATTGGTCAGGCTTCTTGTGGCATCTCATCAATATAGTTTTAAGAATCATAGCTCCAACTAAAACAAATATATTCAAGCTATATAATTCAACATATTATCTGCTAGCAATTTTTTTGGATGGAACGACAACGAAACCACAACCAAATAGGGCAGGTTTTGTTCCTACTGCCTTCCCAAAGTTACCCATGAAGTTATACATAAAATCACTCTGTCAATTATCTGTATTACCATTTCATTAAATTTGAAAACTCTTAACAACATTGTTCTGTAAAATAAAATCATTAGCTTTTATAGTGAAGAAATCCACTATCCAGCTAGGAATGGAAGATCTTTCCTCCATCATTAATGGTGATAAACAAAATTTCAGGCTGACAATGTGGGAAACAAGAGGAGCAGATGTTCTTAAATTTTGTCTGTGTGTGTGTGTGTTCCATTCAAACAAGAGGAGGAAAAATGTGATAGCTTTGATCCTGGGTCTTAAACAGAGGAAGAGACAAAACGGTAGTGGCAGGTTTTCAGCAAGAGAGCTAATTAAACCCTCTGAAAAATATAAAGGAACTACATTTTTGAGGTGATGAAATGATAGTTTGCTTATTGAATTAAGATCTGAGGGTATAAATTTTGAAATCAGTAAATTAGGCACATACGTGACTGATTTATTCACTATGACAATTTTTTTTCTTTGAAAAACTCAGAATATCTCAAGGGCAACCACCCTGTTCATTGTTCCCTTGGTAAAAATAAAATTCTGCACAATTTTCATGATGTTTCATTTAGAACTAAGCACTTTTTTAGTTTGCCAGTAATAGTTTTATACTTATAAAGAGGATTTAGTAGAATAGAATAAAGATGCTGGAAGCTTTAATCCTATGATCTCATCCAGCCTGCCAAGACCACATGACTATGCCCACATACTGCCATGAAGCACAGAAACCTCTCTTTACTCTGTGGATCATTGTGATATGTTGCTACTCTAGAAACACAGACAGATATTTTGCTCTAGAATTTATGTGTTGTATATTATTTGTTATGAAGTATTCTGGATTATAAGAGAAGGCTAGTGTCTCCAGATGTGTTGGGATTATAATCTTCAATTTAATCCCAACAGAAGTGAAAGGTTGGAGGAAACTTCTTACATTTATCTTCTTCACCGAGTCATAATTCCAAAGCTAAGAGATTTTGTGTTCTCAAATTATTCACTTATTTTATTATTATTGGATTGTAGCCTATAAAGTTTGCAACTAAACATAACTAAGGGAGTTAATTTGGGTTTTGGATTTTAAAACTATTGCAGTTTGCGATAATCCTGATTTTGAATAATTGTGCTTTGTGTACTGCTTGGTCTCTTTTAAGAAGAAGACTCATTAACTTCAACAACAACCTTAGGTATTGCCCAAACCTAGCCAAATCATACATACTATCTAGTTTGGATTTCTTATTATGTGTTATTATTCAATTTGATTTTTATCCCATACCTTTTCTCCAGAAGCTCAAGGTGGTTTACATGGGTATTATCCTGTATTTTATCCCCATAACAAGAGCACTGTGAAGTGTGGTGGACTGAGAGAGAGTGACTGGCCAAAACCACCCCTGAGTTTCGACAGTTGTGGGCTTGAAGCTGGATTTTCCCAGCCATCATGAGTATTTACTGTACCAATTGGCTAACTTTAATGCTTGAGCAGAGGAAAAGTGAAACCTCATCCTGGAGTTTCCCATTTTGCCTGAAAAATACCTGTTTTACTATGGCACGAACTATGGTAAAAGATGCAAAGCACAAACAGTTTTCTGTGGGACCATAACAATGGGAACGGTGTCATGCTTCTAGGATTAAGGGACTCCTGAATATTGTATCCTTGAGAAGGACCCACATGCTCCAGTGATGCACCCCAGTTTCTCTCCCCTCCATTCCTGTCTCCTAAAATGTTTTATGCAGATGCACACATACACATAATGTTTTTTCTCTCTCCCCCTTTCATGCAGATCACATATGGGTCTTTTCTTCTCACTCCCAGGTTCACTATGAGGTCTAAAAGAGAGGAAGCAGAATCAGTGGGCTTGACAGGGGTTCTGATTTTTTTATACCCCCTCCCCCACTCCCACTCTGGACTGTAATAATACCATTATTTGTTACCCTGACTTGGAAGTCACATTGGAAGTGAAGGAGTTTAACTTCCGGTGATTAGCCTTATGTCAGTTATCAGAAGTAACCATCTGATTTAGCATTTGGGAGGTTGCCCTGTATTTGCTGTGCTACCCTAGCTTTTATTGCCACTGACTGAAAAAGAAGATTCAAAATCTTCTCTATTCTTTATTTCTTTTTAGATGTATATCCTGTTTCGTTTTGTTTTTTTAAGGACCTAAAAACATCATATACAGCCCTGAGAAAAGGTTGAAAGATAATGACTAGACCAAAGTAACTAGGTGACGTTCCATGGTGGAGTGTCTAACACCCTAATTATAGCATTCAGCAACAGACACTCCTAGCAAATCAAATCTATGGTCATCATTTGTTTCGGAAATATGAGACACTGTGATAATGTTGTGAGATTATTTCTAATCTAAGTATTGACGGTGCATTTCACTTTCATTGGAACAGTCAAAGTATTGATGATTACATGCCATCAAGTTGGTATCAACTCTTAGGGACAATATAGATAGATTTTCTCCAGGATGATATGTCCTCAACCTAGTTCTTCTGGTTTTCCAATAATGTACCCATCGCCACTCTAATTGAGTCCATCCACCCTGCTGCTGGTCATCATCTTTTTTCCCTTTCCCAGCATTATAGATTTCTCAAGAGAGCTAGATCTTTGCATAATGTCTCCTAAACATAATAATTTGAGCATGGTAAATTGTGCCTTAAGTGAGAACTCTGGATTCATTTGTTACATGATGCTTTAATTTGTTTCCTTTCCAATCCATGGTATTCTCAGAAGTGTTCTCCAACACCAAAATTCAAAATCATCAATCTTTCTATTCTTCTTTTTCAAAGTCTGACTTTCACTTTCATAGAGTGTTGCAGAGAAAACCAATACCTGCACAATTCTGATTTTTATGGACATATACAGTTATTTTTCCAAGACCTTCATTGCTATTATACCAAGTACTAGCCTGTGGTGCCAGTTGACTGCCACTTCTTTTATTTGATTCTTAAAAGCAGAAGGTATCCATCATTCAATTTCTTCATTGTTAATTCAAAGGTTGGTTACTTTACCTGTTGTCATTAGTTTGGTCTTCTTTACATTTAATCATAGTCCCATTTTTTTCATGTGTATTCCTTGACTCTCATTACTAGAGCTTGCAGATCATTTGCATTTTCAGCTGTCAGTAGTATCATCAGCGTAGTGCAGGTTATTGATATTTCTTCTTCCAATTTTAAAATCACACTCATCTTCCAATCTAGCTTCCCTCAGCATATATTCAGCATATAGGTTGAATAAATAAGGGGAGAGAATACTGCCTTGTCTCATTCCCTTGTTGACCTGGAGCCAGTCTGTTTTACTATGTTCATTCAGACTGCAACTTCCTGTTCTGTGAATAGATTTCATATGAGGACAATGAGATGTTCTGGGATTCCCATTTTCCTAAGCGCAGTACATGACTTGACATGGTCAACACAGTTGAAGGCTTTTCTATAAGCATTTGAGCATATATTGGCTTATTCTGATTATGCTTTCACGGCCGGTATCTGTTGAGCTTCAGGGTTTGGTGACTGTAATCTTGACAACAGATTTCCTGATGTTTTGCTGGCAATTGTGGCTGGCATCTTCAGAGGCAAGGAGGTCTGCTATGCAGACCACAGGCGGCTGATCAGGGACTGATTGGGCTCCTGTGTTTATAGCCATGTGACCTGACCTAACAATTCTTTGCTGTACCTTTCTGACAGCTTTGTATTTCTTGGCTTTGGCTTCTCTTCTTATTTTGGAAATGTCCAAAGTTTGCTCTGACGTCCAGTCTGCCTTCTTCTGTTTCTTGGTCTTTGGCAGTTTCTTTTCACATCCATCCTTAACAAAGTCTTTGATTTCATTCCACACTTCCTCTGATTCCCTATCAGTGAAATTCAAGACTTCAAAGCAATTCCTGATGGCCTTCTTAAAAATGGTATGCTCAAAATCATATTGAGGGAACTGAGTGGCTTTCTTCTTCCAACTTCTTTAGCTTGACTTGGAACCTGCACATGAGCAATTTGTGATCTGTTCCACAATCAGCTCCTGACCATACCTTTGCTGTTATAATTGATATTATCTGGTCACTGTTTGCATTGTAGTCAAGCACTGCCCTTGCTAACGCTTCCTGACCATAAAAGCAATGCCATTCCTTCTTTAACATGTCCTGAATGGTAACCAGTATGATTTTCTGACTGAAAGTCTCCAGTTCCAGTCAGTTCAGTTTTCTGATGGTGAAGTTGTCAAAGTGTAGTCAATCCATTTCATCTTTCGAAGTGCTGAGCTTGCCTATATTCATGCTTCTTGTATTCTATGCTCCAACTCTAATTCTCTGTCTTTGCAACTTTGGATTTTCTTTTCCTGTGTGGTGACATCAGCAGCTATTATATAGCCCAAAAGCAAATGTAGCTATGTTATAAACACCAATACAGTACTCCAAAAGATTCTCAACAGTTCCTCAATAGTATGTTGAGAGCCCATCATTCAGCACTATATCATCAATAATTTTATATTATATTTGTGTTTTTTTCTTGGTAAAGTATGAAAGTGATTGACCACTGCTTTCTCCAGCACATGAAATGATGCCTTTGCCAATGTCACAAGTGAAAATCCACCTCCATCATCTTCCTATATTTCTGCTGCCCAATATAGGTGCCAGCTTCCTTTAGCTAGGATGACCTTCATGCCTTGGGTGACCTGGTTGGGATTATAAGCTTTTGGCATACAATCCACCATTCTTTGTTATCCTTCCCAGGAACATACACACACATGCACACACATAGTGCCATGATGAAGTCTACACAGCAGGACTTGAGAGGGAGTCAAAGCATTATATGATCCAAAATAGATAATGTTTCACAACAGGTTCAGTCCATTAACTCAAGAAGAAGGTAACTTCTGCTGAGCTAATAAACAATGTGAACAGAATTTACTCATTAATCTTGCTCCTGTATTTCCATTTCTACCAATCTTTTTTTAAGTGTATATTTTCTTCAATCAAATATTAAAGAATTACATGGTACTTTTGTCATTTAAACCACATGTATCAATATTATTCAGCCTTTTTCAGTACTATGACTAAAAATGGTAAGAGGGTTAATTTAACCAACTTCAAATGAACCAAAAATTGTGAGCTTCTCTGTTCCCCCGACAGCTAATATTACAGAAGGCTATAAGAGACATGTAACATATGGTACATGACATATGACCTAAATAGCTCTTTATAGGAATAAACAAGCAGTCAAATGGTTGAACAGATTTTTGTAAATGTTATGCAAATACTCAAATAAGTCTGTTTATTTTATTTTGGTCTTGCATAATCTGAAATTAGAAATGGGGGGTGGGTATGTGTGTGGGTGTGTTTTAGCAATGGAGGATAATAGAAAATGTTCCATAGAAAACAGCTATCAATGTAGATAATTAAAGATAAAGTGTTTGATCAGAAAGAAAACTTCTCTGTTGCTTGCTGCCATTCAAACCTTAGACGGGGTGGGTTGCAGTGTGATTGCAATAGTAATGGGAAATGTGGCTCTGTTCTCTGATGCTGAGTCGTGATTGAAGGCACTGACCTGCCATAGACTTATAATAGGGGAGCAGGTGTGGCAATGATGGACTTTAATTTCCTTTAATAAACCTTTTATGTGCCACACTTTTACTGCCATTCCATGCTCTCCAAGGTCCTGCACATAATAGGTTCATTACTTTTGATTACTATAGTCTATTGAGACAAACAACTCCAGATCACACTATATATTATGCACAGTTAAACCAATACAGACTATTTATCCAATGTGCATTATTTCACCTGCAACTCTGCTGAAAAAATTAACAGCCACTCCTGTAAGCTAAAACTATTTTTTTTTTTTAAGCAGTTAGAATTCCATCCTCATCATTTCATAATAAATGCCACACCAATCACTGCGGTTCTTTTTTAATTGTGAAACAAACAGACAAACAAAAATGTGGAGGGAATTCTGGCTCTTTTTAAGCAGCAGTTATTTGAGTTTTTATTTTGTCATGAATATTTAAATACCACACAGTGGGTGCAAAGCACTAGCCAAATCAATATAGGTGATTTTTTTTCTATTGATTTTCTTTCTTTAGGAAAATCATTTGAATTTATGACAGATGTTTAAACAGATTAAGATTAATCTGGCTAGGCCTATTTAGTATGATGAACATAGCACTGTAAACCCATCATCATGGGCTGAGGGTGTCTGTTGCATATAGAGCAGCCCACAGAACACTCAAATCACCCTTCACTTCCCCCCAACTTCCTCAAAAAGCTGGAGTTATTCACATAGCCCCAATGCAGTGCAGTTTTCATTCATTCAGTTATGTATTTTAAAGAGCTGTGATGCAAACTTGGGCAATCACTTCCATTATCTTCAAAAGTTTACCACAGCCACCATCTTGACATTTTTAATCACACCTTGTGGACCCCCCTGCTTTGGACCTTGAGTGCCACATCAGCCTTTCATTAACTCAAGCAATACTTCATTTTAAAATATGCATATAAAATAATATATCATCCTCCCTCCATTGAAAGACACCCAATTTTTTCATTATGCAGCAACAACAAATAAGAAGCAGCAGGATACCACCATAATCCAGCACTGATGGTATTACCCAAAGATGCATTTTCTCTCAATCGCTGACCACTAACAGATAATTACTATCAAATCCTTGCTTATTTCTACTTGTTTGCCAACAGCTACCTAGTTCAACTTTCTCAACCTGAGGCCAGCCAGATGTTCTGGGACTACTCTGAAATGTGGTGCCTTCATTATAGTATTATTATGCATTGTCTTTTCTTGTAAAGCCATTCACAACCAATCTTACATGGGGTATCAGACAAATTTTAACAACAATAACACCAGTCAGTGTGATGTTTGGAAATTTAGAAGTCACAACAAATCTGGAGAGCAACCAATTGAGAAATCAGTCAACCCTAGCAGCATTGACGTTACTAGATAGAAAAACATTTAATTTCTTCAGAATATAGTATATACTGAAGAAATGACCAGTTTCTATTCATAGCAATACAAATGCTATTATCTGAATGGATTATTTCATTATTTTTATTTAACTTTAACTGCCCAGAGTCCCTCTGATGGGAGGAGATGGGCGGTGACAAGTTTGATAAATAAAATAAATAAATTTTGCATTCCATAACTTGTACATATTTTAAGTTTTCAGAGAATAATTTGAAGCACCACTGAAATGGACATACCTAGAATAGTGATCTGTAAATGTAAGAAAAATAATAACATTTATATGTTGATTGTACAGATAAAATGACCAATGAAACAGCAATAGCATCTGTCCTATGGAACAGCATACCCCTGGAAATTCAGACTGTCCCAACCTTGTTAGCCTTTTGCAAGGTACTGAAGACCTAGCTTCCCCAGACACCTGGGTCAAGAGGTTAAGTAAGCATTGATTCTTTTTTGTTTTCTTTGTTTTCTTTTCTTTTTTTCTTCCTTTTTTTTTTTTTTGAGGGCGGGGGTTGAGTAAGATTATTGTTTTATCCTTGGGTGCCAGTTATTGTACGTTGTAGTTTTCAATTTTAATCCTTGTACACCATCCAGAGTCACCTGCATGAGACAGGCAACCATATAAATTATATAAATAAATAAATAAATCTCTTTTTTTTAGATTTTTATCCTGCCTTTATTATTTTTATAAATAACTCAAGGCGGGCACATACCTAATACTCCTTCCTCCTCCTCCTATTTTCCCCACAATAGCAACCCTGTGAGGTGGGTTGGGCTGGAAGGGAGTGACTGGCCCAAGGTCACCCAGCCGGTTTTCATGCCTAAGGCAGGACTAGAACTCTCGGTATCCTTCTTTCTAGCCCGTTGCCTTAACCACTAGACCAAACTGGCTGTCTTTTGCAATATGACTTTAACTTGGAAGCAGGAGGCAGTATAGTACCCATAGACACCCCACCTTAATGTCTGTGTTCCCCTGCCCTACCTTTACTTTCAAATTTATAATTAAAAAATGATAATGGAAAGCTGTACAACAAATAACTCATTTCTAGCCTCGCCTTTATTTACCAAAATGCCTTTAGATCCTCATAGGCCTTGTAACATTTGCTGTAGGAGCAAGACTGATGGGTGCCTTCAGCCAGAAATCTGCTCATTACCCAGAAAGAAGGCAAAGACCAGCTAAAGTGGTAGTAGAAATCTTGAGGGGCTTGTCAGAATGCAAACTCATCTGTTTCCCTTCTATGCTGGAGTGTAGGTGTGAGTGGCTACACCAAATATGGCAGCCATTTAGTGAATAGATAAGTTCCTTCAGTTCCACTGGAGTCATTTTATAATGATTTGTATAACATGCTCTCAACTGCAAATTGTAAGTATGCTCAAATACCCACCTGTCAGCCCTTTGAGATAGGCCAAACAGACCTGAGTAGAGAGTCAGTTTGGTGTAAGGATTAAGGCACCAGGCTAGAGACCAGGAGTTTGTGTGTTCTAGTCCTGCCTTAGGCACAAAGCCAGCTGGATGACCTTGGGCCAGTCACTCTCTCTCAGCCCTAGGAAGGAGGCAATGGCAAACCACTTCTGAAAAACCTTGCCAAGAAAACTGCAGGGACTTGTCCAGGTGGTCACTAGGAGTCAGAAACTGATTCAAAGGTGTCCATGCACAGACGCACAGACACACAGACACACAGACACACACAGAGAGACCCTGCAGGAATTCCAGCAATGCTATTTTATTGTTATAGCTATTGTAACAAAATCATGAAAACCTGTCCAAGTTTCTCTCTGTCCCACCTTATATAAAACAAAATCAAGGCAGAATTATTTGAGTTTCTTTCTTATATTTGCTTCAATCCCTAGACCAGAGTTTATCAACCAGGGTTCTGTGGAACCATAAGAGGTCACTAGGGGTTCCCTGAGAGATCATGATTTATTTAAAAAATTATTTCAAATTCAGGCAACTTCACATTAAAGAGATAATTTTCATTCTTTATTTTTATTTTAAGAACACTGTTAACGTACAGGCCTACACATGAAACAAATATAATACTTTCATAACTTCTGGCCTATATTTGAGCCTGAATGTGTAGGGGTTCCTTGAGGCCTGAAAAATATTTCAAGGGTTCCTCCACGATCAAAAGGTTGAGAAAGGCTGCTCTAGACTATGTAATCTTTTTTGCAAGTCCCTTCTTAATAGTTCTTTCATACTTTCCCCAAAGTCCTGCCTAAATTTTTTTATATCATCAGATCAACAAATGCCCTGTGTATGTTTTAAGTTCATCAGACCTTAGAGAACAGATACCCTTTCTGTACTACACCAATGGTATAGATTAAGGACTCATTTAGTGAGGTTGCAGCCTATTCCTATTCTTGGTATTTAGTTTTCCATGTGCAGAGTGTTTGATTAATTCACTCTGGGAGAACTTCAAACACCTGCAGTTTGCAAAGATACAAGTATAGTAGTTTGGTGACAATAAGGCTATACAGTTATGCCAGTGCAATTCCATCCTTTGTTTTTCTCATGCCTCTTTGCTCCATATAATAGTCCATCGAAAGCTTGCTTGCTTGCTTGCCTGCCTGCTTTGTACATACATACGTACATACACCCATCTCTTCCCTGTTTGCAGGGAGATGGGTGGTGATAGAAATTTGAATAATAAAATAAATAAAAATACATACAATGCATATGGTTACCCATTGCACAAAAGTGATTCTGAATGGCATACAAAGGCTAGAAACAAACCATAACACCCAAGATCACAACTACAATCCCAGCTCATAAAAAGACAACATTAACAGCACAGCTCACCTAACCATCCAGCCCAAATGCCTGAGGGAACAGCCAGGTCTTTAATTCCTTACAAAAGGCTAACAGGATTGGGGTCATCTAAATCTCTTGGGGGGATGCTATTCAGTATTGTCTTCCAACAAACATCCCTCAAATGTAAGGGGGAAACAGGATCATGGTTACCTTTGCTGATATGCATGCCAGTATATCCCTACATTCAGAAAACCTGAAAACGGGCCCTGCCCATCTGTTGAGAAATGCACATTTTTCCCCATCTGGGGCAGAATTTGGGATCAATAGTTTGAATGATGTTAATTTATTTATTTATTTTTGCACATATATGAAGTTGAAGGTTGATTGCTGAATCTGGCAGTTGGTTGCTATGATGGCAGTAAAGCATGTTTGTGAATAAATGGAATGCTTTGCAAATTGATCAACAATGATCAGGGATTAAGAAAAGGATATGTGATGTCCTTTCAGTTGTTTAATGTATTTAGGGATAAAGATACAAGGAATACTTGCAGCGAAGTTAGAGGTGTATTGGTTCAGGTGTGAAGGTGTTTGTAGTTTTCCATGAAGACAATGCTATGTTTGGGGAAAATTCATATGATCTGCGGTAATATTAATGTGTCAAAGACCAAGGTAGTTGTGTTTGACAGGGTAAATAAAGTAAATGGTTTCAAGTTATACACAAATGTTTAAAAACTATAGCAGACAGATACATTTGTGCACTTGGGTAGTTACTAAAGATGGAAAAATGGGAAGTTAAGACATTCAAATGTTGGTAGAAAGATATAATTTGCATGGAATTAATGTCCATTGAAAGGAACAAAAATGGTCCACGTATTAGGTGGGTTCCTGCCTACTTTTTATATGGGAGTGTGCATTGGATATGTCAGTTGAAACATAAAGTAAGTTGAATACAGGAAGAATGGGTTACCCAGACATTGGTATGGTAAAAAAAAAGAGCTAGACTAAAAAAAGAATGGGTCCTAAATGAATATAGATTAAATACAAGAGTGACCAACAAACATGAAAGAAACACACTGAGGTAGTTTGGTCATATAGAGAGAATGAATTAGGAATGAATCACAAAACAAATGTATGGTTGGAGGGACTTGATAAGAGTCTCAAGAATGGAGACCTGAGAAGTTTAAAAACAAAAGGCAATATATGAAAGCAGTGTATGGACATAGCAGAAAGATAGTTTGCAAGAAATGAATGGTGTTGGCATAAACAATGTCTAGTTTCCTATTTTCTTATTTCCTATTTTCAAAAAAACATTTGACTAAATTGTCTTTTGACAGCATGCCTTCTTTAGACAATCTGAATACAGTCATGTAGTCAGGAATCACAATAAAGTTTTATTTTATACTATAGTATCAAATTACTGATTTCTTTATTCTGCATTCTAAATCCACATTTAGATCCACCACCTAAACACTTGCAGAGTTGTTGCTCCATTGTGTTC
The DNA here is from genome assembly GCF_035149785.1 of Candoia aspera. Taxonomy (NCBI): domain Eukaryota; kingdom Metazoa; phylum Chordata; class Lepidosauria; order Squamata; family Candoiidae; genus Candoia; species Candoia aspera. The sequence goes on from NC_086155.1 coordinate 169,136,416, forward strand.
CTTGCCTGTAGCCCTTAAATGTCCTTGAGTTTAGATAGTAAAGGTAAAGTTTTCCCTTGACATTAAGTCCAGTCGTGTCCGACTCTAGGGGGCTGTGCTCATCTCCATTTCAAAGCCGAAGAGCCGGCGTTTGTCCATAGACATTTCCGTGGTCATGTGGCTGGCATGACTAAACAGAACGCCATTACCTGCCCACCAAAGCAATACCTATTCATCTACTCACATTTGCATGTTTTCGAACTGCTAGGTTGGCAGCAGCTGGGACTAGCAACGGGAGCTCACCCCGTCATGCGGATAGAAATGAATGGTGTTGGCATAAACAATGTCTAGCTTCCTATTTTCTTATCCTTTTTCTTGCTTTTAATTTATTTTGGCTTCTGCTTGTTCTTTTTCTTCTTTTGGCACAACGTTGCTTACCCTGAAAGGAAATAGTGTTAAGTGTGTGAATGTATGTACGGAATATATTCTTAAGTAGAGCAGCTCTTCAGATAAATATTTATAAAGCCTTTTCTTAAGCCAGCTTAAGAAAATTTGTGGTGTGATGGGATGGGTTGCCTCATGGCCCTACCACATGCTTTTTTAACATGTGAAATCATTCACCAGAGTAGTCCTTATATGAGGTAAAGTGCCTGTAATGCAAAGTTGCTTTATTAAACTCATCTTCTAAGTCAGTGTAATGTTTTGCTGACTGTCCTGGATGCTGAGTTGGAATAATGTTTCGTAAAGAAGCGAATGTCCCGACTATTTCCTCAATCACACCAAATGTTGTAGAATATGCAATAGTTTGAATCTGCATTCTTTTGAACTGCATGTTAAAAATTGTAGGAAAAAAAAGCTAAAATAAGCCGAACTATGTCATCTGAGCCACAAGCTGAAAAAAGATAAAGATCTGTTATTTCTAATTTAATGGCATGAACTTTACCATTTTTTTTTTTAAAAAAAGCTTTTCAGATCATTAAAAATAACAAACTTGAAATTTGAAAAGTAGAACTGTGGGAGAAAGGAATTTTGTTAAGCTTAAAAGATAAGTAAGAAGCACTATTGCTTATATATTACTTTTATGCAGAGTTTACATTGTAATTCCCAATATCCTACTAAAAGCTGCCATCTTAAGTACACTTATTGGGATGCATATTTCACCCACAGACATAAAATATGTGATTTAATCAAGAGTTCCTCTAAGTACGTGTTCACACAATAGAGCATTAGAGTTCATTTGACTAATGATTTTCATTTTAATAACGCCTTCAAAGAGCTTTTATATTCACTAGTGACAGGCAGTGTTTTATGTGATCTTAAAATGAAAATATTATGCTTTGCCCTTAGTTTCTGGGAGTAACATTTGTAATATTTTGGAGTAAAATGCAATGAGATCATATGCAATTAAGGACTTTGGGTACAAAAAGTATATAGCAAAGCAAACCCCCCATAAATTCTGTAAAGTAACCAATATTTTCATAATAGACACTAAGTGTTTCTCTATGTATATACTGTATGTGTGAGTATATGAGTAGATATATACACTCACGGTTTTGTCTACAAGTAGCTTTTGACATACCCCTTTTAAACTTCAATGCTAAATTCATTTTAACTCAACAGAATTAAATATACATGATTTTGGTACCACTGAATTTAATTGTCCAACTTTTAAATCCTAAAACACCTGCCAGTTTTCTGTCTGTCTCAGTTTTAACCTGCATCATCAAAACCCAAGTAAACTACCCACTATGATTGAGCTCTTGTTTAGATTTCTATTTCTAATATGCATTTTATAGAAGCACATATAGTATGTGAGTACATATATGATTGGGACTGGGATATTGATGCAGTGAAGGTGAATCTCCAAACTTTTTCCCATCCTGTAATGCCAATCTTATTGGAGTAGCTGTTAGACATTCTAAGGAGATTTTGCAAGCATCATATTTCAGCTGAATGTTTTGTTCTCCATGTCTAAAAACAAAGGAGTTCAGACTGTCCCCTGTCCTGCATCATGTTCTCAACTTAAATAGGTTGATTTTATAAAATGAAGATTATGATGGGAGCTGTAAAATGGATTTTGCAACTTGAAGGCTTTGTTTTTAATTGATAAAACTAATGGAACCCATGTTTCCTTAGCAATGAAGAACTTTCATGAATAAAAGGGCCTTAAATAAAGTTCAGAATATGTTTAGGACTAGTATGTAGGAATGGTACTTGGTTTCTCAGATTTTCTTTATTACCCAGTACTTGGGCCAAAATGCTTTCAATCTTCAGTTCACATATAGCTATTTTGAAGCTTTGGGTAATCCTGACAACTTTAATAATTTTTATAAAGATGTAGGCTTGTTGGAGCTAAAACACAGAAACCACATAGAGATAAAGTTCATATCATTAGCTTTTCAGTTTGATTTCAGTCTATCTGGGATCTGCTGCATTCTCATAAATTATCATCTGAGACAATTCAGAAACCATCATCTGGATAACTGAGTAATCTGATCTCCTGAAATATATTGAATTAAGTAATTATGATAAATGCTTCATTGACTGAAGTTGATTTAATCTAAATATTGCTAAGTTTGGATCAGCTCAGTGATTTCATACAAAGATAGAGGATCTTTAATGATACCAGGTAGTCCTTGGTTAATAACTGCCCTGTTTAGTGACCATTCAAATTTACAACAGCACTGAAAATGTAGGCTTACAACTGATCTTCAAACTTATGATGGTCGCAGTGTCTCCACCATCACACTATTGCTCTTTGGGTGCTTGGCACCAGGCATGCATTTATAACAGTTGCAGCATCCCTTGGTCACATAATTGCCACTTGCAACCTTCACAGCCAGCTTCCAACAAGCAAAGTCAATGGGAAATCCAGCAGTACATTACAAGTCATGGTCACATGATGTTGCACTTAATGACTGCGGGTGATTCACTTAATGACTACAGTGGAATTGACATTGTAAATCAGGCATGGGCATGTGATGTTTCACTTAATGACCACATCACTTAGTGACAGAGTTGCCAGTCCCAATTGCAGTTGTTAAGTGAGGACTAAGTGTAGAAGAATGCATTGCCTCCCAAAATATTTCTAGAGAATTAAATAAAGTCAAAAGTAGGGACCTTTTCCCTTCTGAAACTTCCATTTGATTTCAGAGGCATTATGAAAGTTCCTCAACTATATTTCATAATAATTTAGTTTTTTTAAAAGAGAACAACAGCAAAATAAAACAGGTAGTTGCTGATTCCATTCCTTTTCTCCAGATCTGAAATACAGAATATGCCCTTTTCTATGAATATGTGTGTGTGTGTGTGTGTCTGAATGCAGTGATTTTAATCTTTCCCTCTACCACCTCTGAGCATAGCTGCAACTTGATCTGGGAATAAAAATGTTACCTGTAATTTTTCCTCCAAGGGAAAAAGCAGCTTTGGGTAAAGTTCCCTACTATGGTGCTGATTTGGATGGGGTGGCTGTAGCTTCTTAAAAAGCTTGCATTTAATATATCATCTAGTTTCACCATCATTCAAATGTGGGCTCCATTTTTTAAAAATAAATCTTGTGCCTGAATGGGTTTGAGATGATACAACATTTTTTGCGTGGTGACTAATGTGATGATTAATTCACCTATGCAAAAGAAAAAAAAATGAAGGAAAGAAAAGACAACATGTAACTTGACTGACTGGTGCAGATAAGAATTATTTAAGGACAATGCAACTTACTCTTCTGTGTAACCTAAAAATATGAAAATGTATAAAACTGCTGAAGGAAATTAATAAATAAATGTCTGATCACAATCCCTCTCTTGATTTTTTTCTCCTTCACATATAATATTTTCACTTGATATTATAGCTCTACCTGCTACTTTACTATATGAAAGATGATAATCTGGTATCCATTTGGACTTGGAAAGGAAGAAAATCAGATAGTTGATGAATAGCAATCTCGAATGACTCTTCAGATCACAAAGGAGGCAATTGCAAAGGTCCTAGATTATGTTTACAGCAGATCATAACATTAGAATAATAAGTCCATGTCCACACAAGGATCACACTGCAACTCAGTATAAATCAAATTCCTAGGAGCTTTCTAGGTTGTGAATAAATTTGCCGACTCCTATTGGTCTTGTTTGTAACCAAGATGTCAATTTCATTATGCTTATAAAATGTAGATTGAAAGAAAATTATTACCAGCAGAGAAGAATAAAGCTGATTAAACAAATTTTATTTGTTTAACTCTTAAACTAATTAAACTAATTAAAATTGGATGAATATTAAATTTCATATACAGTATATACAGTATATACACACACACACATACATACCATGTTATAGAATTACTGTAAAATGTGGATAATACTTAACAGTTTTGAGGTTAAGAAAAGAATAATATCATAAGACAGCAGATTCTTATTGATAATGAAAGAAAGTAATAATACTGAATGTTATTTTGGAATATTACCTATATTTTAAGGTGTTTTTTTTTTAAAGAATCAGCTTTGTATCAACAACATCAAAGCTGTAATTAGAATCTTTTCTCTGATGCTTTATAGCTTTCAGGATTTTGAAAGCTTCTTTTGCACACAGTATTATCCATGGCATCATTAATGCTGTTGCACCCTCAAAATGAAAAATGAATGATGTGAATCTGACTACTATACTGATATTCCTGTTCTCCCAAACTAGAATAAAGGAGTCTAATACTAAACCTAAATCAGAAAGAGTTTCAATTTGAGACTACGCGCCATGTAATCCATTCTATGATAGCATGGTAAAATGGTATGTCTATTTTTGAAAAGGGTTCTAATATTGAAAACTGGGTGACTGTGGAATACATGTTATACCAGAGACAAGCTTGGATGGTTCTTTAATGAGGATGATTTATTCTGATTCTCACTTCTGATTTTGGAGTTGTCACTGCTGTTGTATACCTCATCCACGCAACTTTGCACAACTGGCAGGGCTGAATATAAACCAAAGCCATATGTTTATGTCCTTTTGCCAAACGATTACAGCAAATAGTTCTATTATTCCCTTAGGTAACTCATGTGTGCCAAGGATTTCTATTAGTCTGCTTTACCAAGGCATCAGAGGGTAAAGTCGCAGCTTTATGAAATGGGGGCAGGTGCCAACTTTATATTTTCAGAATAAATATGCACAAATATTATGCTATATAAAAGATAGGTCAGTAAAAACTGATTTTTTTTTAAAGAAATAAATGTCTTTGGGATTTCTTTTACAAGGATATCAGTTTTCTGGATAGTTCATTACAGCCACAAAATATAAAGAGAATGAAACCTGATTATTAATACAATGGCAGAATATAAATAGAATAAAAGTGCTTTTAGTCTTATAGAATCAAAGCTTCCATGTACTGTGATAGAAATGTGAAATGCGTGCTTTGCACAATACTGATGTATATGGAAATATTTATTTTTAATAGGAAGGCATACATGTGGATCTGAAAATATCATTGCCGCTTGCCCCATCTGGAAGGAAAAGAAATGGGAGCACCAGTCTGTCATTTAAAAGATGCTTTGGGAACTATCTAATTGTATTATCTAAATAAATCAAAAGTTTTGATATCCAAATGAAATGTCCAAATGAAACAAGTCTGACAAATAATGGGATGACATACTTTCCACTCAAAACTAAAGACTGAAATCATTATCCCACCTTTGTTTGCTTCGGAGTAAAATTATGTGCAAATTCCAAATGACCAAATCCGTCTCTGGGACCAAAATGTCTTGTCTGACTTAACAGATAATCCCAAAATTCATTCTCTGTAAGAAAGAATGCAAAGTAAATGAGCAAAACCCACTGATGACAACAGGATGAAATTGAGCTATATCTCTGCTCCCCTTTTGCAGTTAGCAAAGCTACTTATGAAAAATCTCACCTGCACTTATTAATGGGGTTGGCTTTCATGTCAGTGAAACTTTATACCAAAGTAAGTTAGAAACTTGCTCTTTCAAAACGAAAATACATATTTTTATCATTTGGTGTTAGCACTGAAAATTCAAATAAAACTGTACCAAATATATGTTATGAATTATAACATTTTCCTATAATAAATATATAGGAAAATAAATGCAGTAAATAGACAAATTTATCTGGAGATGAATTACACAGATCTTCCTTTAGAATTTGTAGTTTCACTTAAGACTGAGAAAATCTAACATAATATAGAGAGTGTGGACTAAAGATAAGAGGATTCAACTGAAAACAAATCCGGGTTATATTTATGTTCTCAGGCACATCATGTGCCATATCATAAAAAAGTTATCTTCAGTAAACAAACATGGGCATCCATAGCAAATAAAGCTTTTGTCAAAATAACAAAACATGTGACATTATGTCATGATACAGGGTACACCCCTTAATTTTTGCATGTGATATCATGAAGCAAGTAAAAAAAGGGTGGAGTTTGCATTGGAGTGTTACTTGGTTCGTTATTATTTGTGGAAATAAAAGTGTATGAGAAAAATATATCTCCTGATGTTGGTTGGGGAATTCTGGGAGTTGAAGTCCACACATCTTAAAATTGCCAAAGTTGAGAAACACTGGTCTGATATGTCTTGGCAATTTACACAGGAACAAGTGTATAGTCTTGAATGCTACTCAGCCTTGAACAGTATGTAGTCTAGATTGCTACACAGTTGCAGTTTCAGCATGAGAGAAAGAATGTAGAGGGGATGAAAAGTGAGGAATATTATAGTTGGATAGTCAGGGCCAGCTAGGTGGCCTCATTCCCCAGAAATAGGAGACAGTCCTGCCTGCCTGCCTGCCTGTTGGCCTGCCTACCTACTTCTCCCATACATCAGTATTTCTGTCACTGCAACTTAAGTTGATTCATAGAATTAGTTTAGTCATCCATATGCAATCCATTCAAGGGCAGTTGTGGAAAGGAAAAGGCACAGCTGCTTTCCAGAGCTCCAAAGCATGTTTTTCTCTTTGCATCCAAACTGCTGTAGCTACCTAATGCATAAACAGAGCAAAAGATGCTTGTTCAGGTATTACTGGGATTCCCACAGTCTGAAAAGGTGCACTCATTGATTGATTTCTTGAAATTATTGGAGTTTGATAATATAAATCTTCAACCACTGCCTCCTTCTCTTAAACACTTTGTGGGTGATCTTGGTTGGATGAGAGTATCACTGCATCCAAGGGCCTGCAGGCATTCCCAAAACTTCAGTGAGAAACATTAGAACATTTCAACTGTACAAGAAAAGCTTGTAATGGGTTGTGTCCATTTACTCTTATTTTCAAAATACCTTAGATGCTTAAGCTGTATTTTGACTGCTCTTCACTGAAAGAAATGAAAACACTTCTATGCCTTTGCACTTCCTAGTCTGCAAAAAGCCTTTTATCACACCATTTAGAAAGAATATTCAGATCTGATCTGGAAATGGTATTTTGGTATTTTCGATGAACAAAGTTATCTTTTGGCAAGATATCCAATTATAAATCTAGGTACCCATGATTTTTTCTTTAATCCTTTGTTAAAAACAAACAAACAAACAGAAGGAGAAGGAGAAGGAGAAGGCATTTAATTCCTTTATCTATCCATATCCCATTTTAGCTCCTCATCTATTCTGGAAAAGCTACTTTTGAATACTTTTGAACTTGAATGAAAGGCAGGGCTACAATAAGGGCAGCAGCTGGGGAAGCACAACTGGTGGAAATTAGTAACCCTCCCAGCACTACCATCACTTTGGAAAACTGTCCTATGGCACATCTGAAGACCTCTAACCTACCACCAACTTCTTCATGGTATATGATTAGTTTTAATGCATATTATTTTAATGCATATCACTTCTTAATAAATTGAGTATCTCCTGTTGAAATACTGTTTGTAATATTTATATTGCTGAGAGGTAGAGGCACACAGACAGAGGCATAGGGCCTTCTTCTCTAAGGCTTCCAAATTTGACTATGTCAGACAGAGTAAAGTAAGTATTTACAGCAAAGAAAGAAAATGCCATTATGGATGACAGGAAAGAAATGAACCCAATAACTAAAAGCATGTTAATCTTATAAAAGACACACTACTAGAAAAGTAGGTTGTGTACCCTGATAAGATTTTAATTTACTAATCTAGTTTCTTACAAGAGGCACTTTGCACCTGCCTCAGTCCTTTTGTTTGTAATACATTATCCTAAAACAAAAGATTACTGAAAGGAACTCTTTCAACATCCTCAAATTTAGCAGTCTTCCGCTCCCCCCCCAACCCCACTTCCTTACTCTCTAATGCTCCATCAAGTTCTATATTTATTAGCAATACAGTTTCCACTTATTTTCCCAAAGATTGCCAATAAAGCTCTAAATCACATGAGGGAGTAGCTCCAAACCCTTGGAGTTCCCTAATGTCAAACTCATTAGCATCCGAATAACCACATGGCAGCACATCATCTGCACAATTGTGAATTTTACTACTTTTAATAGCATTTCTCAAAAGGCTCATTTTTAACTTTCTTCAATGGCTGGTCCTCCAGGGACAAGGTGCTTCCCAACGCTCACAGCTTCAACTCAAGAACCAGGCCGTTTACTGTCAGAAGCATCAGCCCTCTGCCCTAATCCCATCTGCTGCCTCTTGCTTCCTAAGGGACCAAGAGTTAAGGCAGCACAGCTGAGATCTACTTAGGAAGCTGCACTGGGGAGGGTGCAACTTTGCAGATTGCCTGCACAACGCACTAGATGTCTGACTGAAGTAGAGATGTTGCAAAAAGAGCTTGGGAAAATATCAAGGAATTACTGGGATTTTCTAAGCCCTATACATCACCAAACATCAGGAGTTGGGTTTCAAACAGATCAGAAGTCTCAGCCATTTCAAATTGTTTGGCTTCTTATCAGAGACATAAGGACCAATATCTTGTCAGCAGTAAACTTGTTAAGAAATGAGTTGGGGAACTTTGTTTAGCAGAAGATGGAATTTCCCCTCTCTTGCCATTTTAGCAATACACCCCTGGAAAAGTGCTCTGACTTTCAAGCTGGTTAGTTTTAGTTAATTAATATTTTTAAAGTAGGTATGTTAATGTACTGCAAACTACTGATCCATTTATTTTAAAAAGTAACGTAAGGATCTAGCCTCTACCTGGTTAGACTAATAATCCATTTATTTAATTATTGTCTATACTGCCTGGCAAAAGTTGTATTTGAAAATGCCAAGGATTGAACCTAAGATCTTCTGTATGTGAAGCATGTATTCTACTACTAAACTATAAATAATCCAGAAGGGAGGGAGGGTGCCGCAGTGGATTATTTTCATTAATGAAGGACTGACTGATAAAGTTCTTTCAAAATATTGATGGATAAGAATTACATTTAACTTGTTTTTTTTTAATAAGGGCTCACCAAATTTCACACATTTTTTTTTAACAATGGTACAGAAAGAACTTGAGATGTAAAAACGCTAGCATGTGGAAAGCAAAAACTATTAGTTTCAGCCATCCTCACACAAGTCACTGAGTGCTCTGTGTTTTAGCCACATCTGTGCTGGTAAATGTGGGTGGCCATTTCTATTTCTGAGAAGCTCCTCATCTTGAACATTTTAGATGGTAGGAAGATGCAACGTGGGACACAACTGGATACAACATGGGGCATAACTAGAGCATTTTTTAAAAAAAAAACTAATGTAGGAAAATTTGAAAATGAATGATTTGTCATCACTATTTTGCTGTAGATCAGAATATACTGGTGTAGGCTTTTAAGGCTGGTATCTGTTGGGCAGGTATGGGCTTCAGGGTTTAGTGACTGAGATCTAGACAACAGATTTCCTGATGTTTTGCCAGCAACTGTGGCTGGCATCTTCAGACTCATGCAGACCACAGGCAACTGAACTGGTCTTATAGAGAGAAGAGTTCAGTCAGTCCCTGCTCAGTTGCTATGCAGATCACTTTGCCTCTGATGATGCCAGCCACAGTTGCTGGCAAAACGTCAGGAAATCTGTTCTCTAGACCTCGGTCACTAAACACTGAAGCCCAACACTGCCCAATAGATCAGAATAATTACTGAACTTCAATTACCAAAAAAATTCAACTTATTTCACCCATTAACTAGCTACACCAGGATCCTTTTATTATTGTATGTATCATCATCATTATATTCCAGTGAAACTGATGGAATGACCAGCCTCTAGTTGAACAGTTAAAAGCTTAGACTGGAATAAATTAAGTTTAAGTTTATTACAATACTTTCTTGTACTCCATATAATTTCACCAATATTAGATTGTTCAAGATCCAGTCATACTATGTATATATCCAATGATGGTTCTTTATGCTTTCATTCACATGTTGTCCATTACACTATTGCTCTTTTGCTGCTCTATGAAAATTTGGGAATACCTTCCCTTGAAATTTATTTTCCTCCTAATAAGCCAATTCTCTCCAGAATCTTTTCTACAACTTCATTCTGTTCAGCTCTTTCCCACCATGTGGTAATTGAAAACATTTATGATCACTGGGGGAAACTTGGCCATCTGATTCATGCTTGTATTTTTCACAATAGGAATTATGAGGTGAAGATTTTAGATGTAGTAATAATGGAAGGAAGGAAAATATTTTAGATACTAGATGTTTGATATTTTAATATATTAATAGAGAGAGAGCTTGGTGTAGTGGTTAAAGGTACCAGGCTAGAAACCAGGAGAGCTCTAGACCTTCCTTAGACATAAATGAAGCTGGCTGACTTTGGGCCAGTCACCCTCTTTCAGTCCTACAGACCTGACAGGGTTGTTGTTGTGTTTGTATGCCCCCTTGAGTTGACCAAAATAAAGGTGGGATAAAAATCTAATAAATAATATGATGTCTACTGCTCTTGTTCAAACATACACCTCTTTGCACCAGTTCGTTACCAATGCTTATAGGAATTCACATGCTATCATGTAGTTTGGAGACAAAGCTTTCTCCCAAGATAACTTTCCTCACATGCTCTTATATTTTACCCGTGGAAGTTTTCTATGAACTTCCAGTTGGGCATCACATGTTTGAATACTCTCTAATGAAAACAAGCAATGCATGTAACAACATAATCAGAAGAAGGTTACCCTAGGATCAGCTTCTACAACTTGTTAATTTCTTATATGTAAATATTTCTATTAATGAGAGAGACATCGAAATTCCTCCCCTGAATGAGTTGATAAAGAAATGCTACACTTTGTGCTCTGGCTGTATATTGGCTATTAGTTGAGTTACAATTAGAGGAGTCAAAGTCAAATTGATCTGGGCTACTATTCACTGCTAAATGTTCCTAAGCTGTTTATATCTATCTCACAGAGCACTTTAACATGCACTCTCTTATTGCTGTCTTGGGTGTTAGTGGGCTGGCCAGAGTACAGCACAAACAATCAGAATGGCACTGCTGCTTGCCCATGAGAAAGAAATCTAGATCAAAAGCCCTCAGAGGAAATTGTGTGCTGATAAAGTCTGCAAGCTGTGTGTAAACATTTTAGGAAAGCTCTGCATCTCAGGCTGTAGCCTAATTAAAAGTGGAGTTCACATCTGCATGCCACCCCTTGATGACTGCCATATGATATCCCAGGTATTTTTACGCAGTTTAAAAAAAAATCCCTTTTGGGGACTATAGTTTTCCTGCTTAGACCTTATATCAGCCACAACTGGCCTAATTGCTTGCCAGGATTTTAGCCAAGGAAGGAAAGGAATGGGGAAGAAAGAATGGTAAAAAGCTGTGGTCTGGTGGAGTAGTGGGAACCCATTCAAAACTGATCTGTTTATTTTAAAGAACATGTATATAGTTTGTTTTTGCAGAACTACCGTGAACACATTTGTCTGAACAGGAATGGTGGAATTATCCTATGTGGTTGTCTTTCCATCCCAAACTGTGATGGGCATATATTCAGCATTCAGTTTTTAATTATGAACAGTATAGAGTAGGCCTGGATGGGAGACCATGAGGAAATACCAGGACAGTATTTACTGGGTTGTTAGAAATAACTTCTGTATAGTTGCTACCATGGATATCTGCAAGGGGATTCAAAATCTGCAAGATGATGAGATACGTGAAAAGGATGAGGCTTTGGTTGCAACATCACACCTGCTGTCTTACAGATCTCAACACACATCCATGGACAGTGCTGGTTGCCAAGAAAACCACATAGATGTGTCCATGCAGTCACCAGGAGCCATGCTCACACAAGGATAAGTTTATTTTTACCTTTATCTCTAATTTATTGATAACTATTTAGCACAATGAAAAAAAGGACACTCTTTTGGCAATTAAAGAAAGAATCCTTCCTCAGACCTTCTCTACCTCTACTCAACATCTTTAATTCATATGCCTATATATAATCTGTAGCAGTGCCTTTAGGTCAACCAAATGCATAATAAGTGAAAAGCAATGCTTCATTACTGGTGCTGTACAGGTGCTTTAAACGTGAAATAAAACAGCCTCATAACTGCATGCCCTTGCATTGAAAGTTCACTATGTACAATAGCACTTTGTAGAGAATTAAATGTATTGGCTTTGCTGTGAACTCATCAATGCCCCACTGGTTAGGAAACCATGTAGGGTAGCCTTTGGGGTTTGGGCTAAAACCAGTGAGACCCAGGTTCAAATCCACATCCTACCCTGGAAGCTCGCCTTAGTTCAGTCTCTTATTTCAACCTACCCCATGGGGTTGTCACGGTGCAAATAAAATGAGAGGAAATAGTGCTATTCAAAGTACCTTAAGCTCCTGGAGAAAAGGTAGCATATAAATCAATTAAAAAACAAGCAAATGAATTGCAAGATTATGGAATGTTTATTTCTTTAAGCCACTGTTCCTCAACCTTGGGAACTTTAAGATGTGTGGACTTCAATTCCCAGAATTCCCAAGCCAGCATAACATTCCAAGGTTGAGGAACACTGCTTTAAGCTGTAGCTAGGAAATGACAGTGTTGCTATCACAGTAGCGGTCTTTACAATATGACACCAAAGGCAAAGCTGGCTGGGGATTTGGGGACTTCCAGGAGTTGAAATTCCATCCCATCTGAATCAGAATACATACAAGCCGCAAGTTAGAGGAGGAATGTAAATAAATAAGCACATCTGAAGGGTGCAGGTTCAAGGAGGCTGCTACAGATAGTGTAATACAACATGTTCTCGAAGAAATTATTGTTATAACATAGCATATATGGCATTATTATTCCACTTCCTCTTTAGTTTTCTGTTAAGGCCAATTCACTATTGAACATTATAAAGCTTTGGGGTCATAAACAGAAATTGCATATTCCTGTCATGAGTAAGGATGGCGAGCAAGGGGCTCCCATCCAGACTGTCAAGCGCATGCGTAGCACTGAGGAATTGGGCAGCCATTCAAAGAGACACAGATCGGGACCACCTTAACCCTTGGGGGTTATCTGCCTGGGTTTTCCCACGCTTCCTCAGTTTGTTAGGATTCCTGTTAAGTACTAGCAATAAATATTAGAGACCAGTTCCTTGTCTCAGTGTGTTTCCTGGGTGTTAGGACAATTCCTGTTTATATCATCATCATTATCATCATCAAGTTTGGGTCTCATGTAATGCTATTATAATTAGTATCAATGAAGTGCTGGTACACAGATTTAGAGTGTTTATTCTGACTCTATTTTTATTAAGAATTTTACAACTTGTTATAAAGTTTAGTACAACAAAATGTTTAAATGATCAGAAAATAGTCTGAAGTGGATTTCAGTATCTCAAATATTTCAGAAAGATGAAATCTGGACCAGTGACTGTTATAACTGTTCTACTCATTTGTGCTGGGCTAAGATTATCGTATTTGGGGTTGCAAAAATCCAGATGACCACTAGATGGTAGCAAAAGAGTATAGAAAATTCTAATTTTGTAGCCCAGGTAAGCTAGTTTTCTTTCATTTTACTAAGACCTCTGAAAGGTTGAATGGGGGGGCATACAATCATGCATTGTTATCTGATGCCCTCAGAACAAAGGAAAAGGACTTGCACAGCCCAGGGAGTTCCCAAAAGTCTTGCAAGATTTTAATTTGCTGCCATCACATCAAGGGAGTTGCAATTTTACTGTTCTCTAGATTTAGGACTACTATATCTAAATTGTAAAATATATCAACATCACTAGATAGCAGAGAGGAGATACATAAAAATTAAACTATTTGCTGTCATCTAGCAGTTGTCTGAATTTTACAGCCCCAATATAGTAGCCCTGCCTTAATTAGTTATTCCTAAATAGAGTGACTTGTGCACTCAGGGCAGTTTCAGTTGGCTCATTTCATTTCTACACCAGATCTAGATATTACCTAAAAGCATTCTGCTTTCAAAATTATTTACATACCTCCTCTAACTTGTGGCTTGTATGTATTCTGATTCACCAGTTTTAGACTATCCGTAGCTACTTATTTCTACTATTTACAGTTCATTAAATATTTGTAGGCCACCATCTGTCTCTCCTGAGTGGAAACTGTAAACCTTTGCAAAGTCTTGCTGCAATCTATGCTGGACTGCACTACCCGCAGGTAGCACAGGAATCCATTTCTATTTGGCTGCTACAAACCAGGAAGAAGCTGTCTATATGAACTGCAACTGCTTGCACATCTACCAAATGAACATGATACTGTATTTGCTGGGGCGGGGGAGGGGGTTGGCCTGGCTAATGGCCTGGCTAACCTAACCTTGATTACCTTATGGCCTATAGCATATGAATAGGACTTCCCAATATACCAAGCTCTTAAAATGGGATAGGGAATGTACATACGGTCAGAATCTCAATTTTATAGGGCATTCTGGCCAGGGCTGCTGGGGGAAGATGTTCAACAGTGGAAGGCCATGGGCTTTCCATCCTTGCTGTAAGATGCAGACCATAGTAGTCCACTTCTGAGAACAGCCAGGCAGAAGCTATACATTACTTCTGTGGCCACCTTAGCTGTAAGTAACCAGTTCCTTGAATGCTATCAAAATGTATTTGACTCATAGTGAGTGCATGGCCAAATGACTAACATCTTAACCTTTCTTTAAGAGCAACTAGTCACTCTAGTAAGTAACTAGCAGTACAAATTAAATATAGTCCATCTTGTTGAAGGGCCAGTTAGCTAGTTGAGATGCTTGTTGCACCACCTCCCAAATAGCTTTGTGGCAGAGGGACCTCTGCAAATATACCAACCTTCTCTGTTCTTTGCTTTCCAAATGATGTTGGTGAGGGCAAGACTGAATCTTTTATTTGCAAAGTGGCTTCCTATGCCAAGTGGCTCTCCCTCCTGTCTCTTTTATAGGCATTTCTCAATCAAGCTTTGCCTCCACAATTACTGACACTTGCCTCTTTATGCTATCACCTTCCCAGTAGACCCAGTATTCTACTATGGCCCACAGCCATAAAGGGCTCTGCAAACCAAAAGCACAAATGAGTCAAACGTTATTGGGTCTTGAAACATAGTTTGGGATCAAGCCAAAACACTGGAGGCAGAGAAATGTTTCCTTCTAGCTTTTACACTGTAACAGACACACTGAATTGAATATACAATAATCCATGGGGTTTTAAGATTCCTGGTTTAACTTTGCTTGAGTTATTGGCATGGCACAATGAGAACAGGTAAGCTGGTGCCTGTACAAAAAGCCTTTTCACCTCTATAGTTCTCTTCACCTCACCTTTGCGCTTCCTTTCTTTCTTTTTCTTTTTCTAATATATAGCAGTAGCCTGTATTGCCTTGTGTAAGCTCATTTGCTTAGCAGAAAGGTTTAACTTTCACCTGATTTAACTACAAAATCTGTTACAAAGATGCCCAACTCCTTATGTTAATTAACACAACTGCATTTAGATACTGTTCATGGATGATAGTTCCAATACCTTGTGCTTTAAGAGAGGGAGGGAGGGGTGCCTGCTGTAAACATTATAAACATATTCAAATAAGCTTAACACAATCTGCCATGCTTATTTCTGCCTAGATCATGGACCAGCGAAATGGTTAATGCAAATGGATTTATAATTTGCTTTGGGGGGCCAGTTTCTTCTCCTTATTTATTAGCCCAGCTGATGGGGCAGATTTGATGAGGCACTTCTGGAATAATTGAGTCATCACACAAAGAAGGCTGCTAGCATTCAGAGTGGTTTTATCAGCAGCAAGCAGGCCTGATTACTGACAATTACACTCTGATCCGGTGATGGAGGAGAAAGAGCCAACGAGTGGGAAATGTCCGTGTTTCTATCCAGGAATAATTTCTACATTCATTTTACATGCTAAGTGTTTCCTATCTCTGCATAATAAACTGTAAACAGGAATAGATGGCACAATGTGCCTTAATATTTCCTGGTAATGAAGACACAAATGTACAGTGAGTGCTGATAAATATAGATGAAACATAAGCTATTCTCCGAGTCAGTATTGTTACCTTTAAAATAAATGCATTTTGGTGGTAAAAGCATAATCATAGGTAATGCAAAAAAATGACAGAAGATTGAAGCTGTCCTTGTAACTACACAGAAACTTTGCAAAAGTCCTGTTAATCACTGCTGCTTTCAAGCTGAAGGTGAAATCGACAGAAGTGCATCATTTTTTTTCCCTCTCTGCAACTATCAACCAGGCAAAAACTCTTTTGGCTGTACACAGCAAAAGGAGGCAACAGGAATGACCTCCATTAACACTTTGGGGAGAATACATCTCGATACTAAACAGGCTTAAAAAAGAAAAAGAAACCTAGTGATACTTATGCTAGAAGACATATTTGGGGTGATTAATTGAATTTTACTCCCAACAGGCCTTTCAAGAGAATGTTTGTAATGAATAAAGTTGGGTCTTGGAGTGGATGAGGTGTTAGGCATAATCAAGTCTGTCTTTTTTTTTTTTCCCTTTCCTTATTGTTGATTGTATGTTGAATAACTCATATCCTCAAGAACTTTATTAATTGCATGTTAAAACACACACCTTTTTTTAGAAGTTATTTTCTGTCATGTTTTGAAGAAGCAAATAGTTGAAGCAGACTTTGACATTTTTTAACCGGTTCAGTACACCAGAGCTAAAATGTTAATGTGACAAAATCTGAGGACTGTTATTTCCATGTCAATTCTTATGAAGCCACATTTTTTTAAAAAAATGCACCCTTTGATATGCTTGTTTGTTTTTCTGTCTCTAATTTAAAGGAATACTATAAAAGAAAGAAAAGTTGTTGTCTGTTCTCCAAGGGTAGCTATGGCAACTCTGTGCTAATGAATTAACCACTTAACTTCAAGGCCTGGGTTAGAACTATATACAATATTTGTAATACAGCTGTGCCACAACAGCCTTATAATTTCAAAGCAATTTATTTTAAATAGCAAAATATAAAAATTCAAAGTTCATTTTTAATCAAAGTGTCCTTTATAGCAAAGTAAGTGAAAATAAGTTCCAAGTGTTTGAGCACCTTTATCAAAACAAATAATATTTTGGAAAGTATCAGATAACTGGCTACCAGATCTGGGCTGCAAAAATCTGGACAACCACTAAGTAGAACACAGTAACACAGTCCATACTTTTTTGTACCCAGATCTGATAGCCTTACTATTATTTGTTGTTATTGATTGATTACAACAACAAATAAAAATAGACTATAGACAAAATTATTTTTGTCTATTAAAAGGAGAAACAAAAGAAAAAGAATATTAACACAACTAAAAAGGAAAAGAAATAGAGATATATAAGGCAAATATTCATAGATACATATACATGTATAAAAATTCTACATAGGTAAGTGATTTGTTCATAAGTAGCTATAATATCATAGGACTCCTTAAAGTTCCTAGTCTTCCTCTAACAAGAACAGAGATAAACATTTTGTTCAGTTTTTCATTTATGAATTAACAAATCAGATGTGCATTCCTGAAAAAAGGACAGATTGGAATTTCTTACAGTTTTTGTGCTTTCCAAACTTCGTTCAAACGGAAATGTAAATGTAATTCATATTTTAGTTGAAGTGCTCACAAAATATAGATTTTTTTTAGTTAAAATACACAATCTTTTAAAAAAATAAAACTGAAGACTAGGAGTTTTCATGATTTTTTTCCCCAAAAAATAAAATAGCAGAGATGCGAATTTTCATGCAGTCCTATTAGTCTGGAGAAGGTTAAGACAAATTCCTGGCACAGACCAGTAAGAAGGGACTGAGGCCACCCCACCAAGTCTGCCCAGTACAAATATCACTGAAATGGACAGTTATATAGATCAGCTGCATGTATACAGGTATACATCAAAATAAAGCAGCACTCAAAAACAGAACTGGAGCCAATACCCACTTGATCATGATGGACTGGGCAGAGAATTAGCCAAACTGCAACTTGTACTCTGTAGAGGTAACTGTGGTAGTTATGTAACCACCAGTTACCTCTACAGAGATGGGGGAAAGATGGGATGGGGAAAGGGAGAAGCTTTACTGTCTTTTGGACTATCATTCTGCAACCATATGTAAGAAAGGAGAAGAGGGTTCCTCCTCATTAATAACAGCTTTACCACAGTGACCCCTTACAGCTATGATATTGCCACTAAAACAGGGCAAGAAGGTGACACCTTCAATAAGAAAAAGAGGGAAAATGATGCTGAACTATCAGTTCCAGAATTGCACTGGAATTCTACATTGAACCATGGTGTCTGCATAGGATGGTGTAGTCTATATTCTTCCTCTAAAAGACAAGACAATATACTTACTTAGAAGCAAAGTGTAAGAAATTTTAGGGGAGTCCCAAATCCTGATAAGTACATTTCATTTTGCAGTGTGCAAAAGTTGTAAATGTATTTTGTACACTGATCCTCACACCATTAGCATGAAAGACACAACTTCTTCAGGAAAAGACTTGAAACTTGGTTTGTTACAGCTTAAATAGGGGAGGAAAGTTAAAGCAGAATTTGCACTCAGTCTAAAAGAATTCTTTGCTTCTTTTTTTTTTAAATTATTTCAGGGGGGCTTTAACTCTGTCTTCCAACTTTAGATCTTACTAGGCAAATGTCTTAAAAGAAAATATAAGCATGATAAAGCATTTTGCACACTAGAAGTACTTTCAAATCAACAATTACAACATGAAGAAAGAGCTATTCCATTCAGCCCTCAGACACAGTCTTTCTCTTCTTTATGAACAAAGGATTCTCCCTTCAATAGGCATGACAGACATACCCCAAGGAGGGGGGGGGTAGTCACACAAAAGAAAGAAGTGTGCCATCTTTGAGCATGCAAATCACATATGTTCATTAAATTCAACAGGGCCTTGTGAAAAGCAGTCTGCTGCCTCTAAAAGATTTGCAACCGCCCTAATAGTTATACCCACAAGCTACTTACTGGACTGTGATTGTGAACAATCACTGATGATAATGCTGACCCTGTGCAGGGGTGCGTTATTATAGATGCAATCCTGGAATAACACTATAAGAGTTTCATATGACTTTGAGCTACTTCCTTAAAGTAACATGACTGGCCAGTTTGAAGTGCCAGTCTCATACTGAGATTGAGGATCATCATATTTAGGCATAATTCAGAATGAACATGTTTTCTATCAATTGTTTATGAGGTACCAGTCAACACATTAAACACCCAGTGACCTATACATACAGCATTTGTCACCATCAAAGTTACCATGCTATGCCAGCTGAATATATGAAAGATTTGTCTGAGACGTCATCCACTCCTTGATGATATTTCAAGAACATTTTTGCCAATTTTGAAAATACTTGCTTAGTGACTTTAAACCACTAATTTCTTTAGGAACTCTCTTGCTATTCTAGAAGCTGTGGATTAAGAACAATTCTGCAAGTAATCTGGTTTATTTGAAAGTGGTACCTGATGTTTTCAACTACCATACATCAAAATTCAAGAGCAAGTGATTAGGGCTGGGCAAATCTTGGAAAATTTGTACTTTGGAACACACCTGAGTGCAGATGGCAGTGGTGAGGATGATGATGAAGAAGAAACCACTGACCTCCAAAATACTCCAGACAGTTCACAACTTCTTTTTAAATCCCTTGGGAATCAGGGTTTTTCTTCCCCCAAGTCCACCCAGATGCTTGAAAAGTGTGCATGAAGAGAGACCTGAAATCAGCTTCCAAAGCAGTTGCAAAAGTCTGGGAAATGACATGATATGTTTTAAGGATTCAGAAAGAGGTACTTTATTTAGCAGAAGCAGTCCAAAGCTTCTCTTTCAATGGATTTCCACAGCCCTTCAGTTATATTACATTTTATTAGAAGCTAGGATAACTTTTACATAAGTCATATGGCCTAAGATTTTGATGCCATATCAAAAACATATACCTTTCTCATTCCAAGTTGAGGTCTTTTTTCCCCATGATGTACCTTTACTGTTCTTAGCAATTTCTTCCACCACAACCCCCCAAAAATAAATCTGGGTTGTTTGTCCAGATAAGCCAATGACAACTATCCAAATGAATCTCAGTGGATGCTAAAAATCAATATATACAATCAACATTTTTTAAAGTGTGCCCGTTTCTTCTTTTCAGATAAAAAGCCCCTAACTTAATATCTACCTATTTGTTTATTTCAACTGTTCTCCAGAGTTTAAGGGTGTCCTCAAAACAGTCAAGTAATCATAATGAGAAAACTGTGTTGGGAGCCAAACAGGTGTGTACCATTCACTCAAGCAACCTTTTCATTTTAAGGCAGACCTTTAAAAAAGCACCTAAATATCATTTGAGGCCCCTTTTTAGGGGGCCACACCTGAAAGCAAAAGTGAACCATCAATGACATTTTTAAAAAGAATCAGTGGTTTAACACTAATTTCTAATCAGATCCTACAGAAAGGAACAGCTCGCATGGCAGCTGTACTTTTCCCAGGGTTAATTACCTTTCGCTGCTCTCTGCTAATGAGTCAGCTGTTCCTGTCATCACAGAACTACACTGTGCTCAGCTCAAACTCAGGCTGTGGACAAACACAGAACACTGGTGATATTTGTTGTGCAGAGGTTTTACAAAGAAAAAGAACCACAGTCTCCCTTTCATTTAATGGAAATACATGTGAAATGTGCATTTTCAGGGAGACAGGAGCGGACAAATATCCCATCCCAAGAGAAAGGCAAATGTTCTCCTTTCTTCCTTCATTTTTACCTATGCTTGATATGATGCAAACTTTCGTCATCTAATCGTTTTTGGAATATTTTGCCAAGATTGATAGATAGGTGGGTGGGTAGGTGGGTGGGTAGGTGGGAGGGGGGAATATGACAGCTGGCATGGAGTAGTGTAACTTTGAGCTGTGGTTTTTCTTACTGGGTACAGCAATGAAACCTCAGCTTCTTTCCATTATAATTTGGCAGATTAGTGCTTGTACATTTTGATCAGGGTTTCTCAACCAGGGTTCCAGGGAACCCTAGGGTTCTGCAAAAGGTCACGTATCAGGGCTGTGACACTTTATTCAGAAGTACTTCAGACCTTGAGCAAGTATATCACTTCTCTGCTATTTATTAAAATAGCCTGCCTTTTTTCAGGCTTATGCTTGAGCCTGGAGAAAAAAAGTGCCACTATTTTTTTTTTTTTTATGAATCACATTAATTTCTAAGAGTGGGTACCTGATGAGTCTGGAGGTTCTCACTGGATCACCTGCACAGACACAGCTGATTTGAGGATCAGTCCCGTCTCCCTTTACTATAGAGCAGGGTTTCTCAACCAGGGTTCTATGGAACCCTAGAGTTCCATGAGAGGTCAGTAGGGGTTCCCTGAGAGATCATGATTTATTTATTTAAAAAATTATTTCAAATGTGGACAACTTCACATTAAAGAGGTGTCATTTTTTTATTTTTAGTTTAAGAACACTGTTAGTGCATATATGCAGACCTACACATGAAACAAATATAATCTTGTTATTTCTGTCCTATATTTCAGCCGGAATGTGCAGGGGTTCCCCAAGGCCTGAAAAATATTTTAAGGGTTCCTCCAGGGTCAGAAGGTTGAAAAAGGCTGATTTAGACTGATTTCTCTGTTTTTAAAGGAGCTTGGGGTATATCATTTTTTTATTCTCTGAAATTTCATCTGGAGTTTTGGCCAGATAGTTAATGAATTGAAGGCCTGGATCTCAGTTATGGAGCCAGCAAGGTGACATGTCTGTCTCCTCATCCTACCCTGGTGAGCATGACTAGAATTAATTTATGTTGTCCTGTGAGCAAGTCTGAATTACATCTTAACTTATTGGGGTAATATTTGATAAATATATACTGTTTAATCCTACATACAGAAATTATCATACTAGGTAAAAAGGCTTCTTTTGCTGTATGATCCTTCAGGATGGAACAAAAGGAATTTGAAAAGTCTTAAGCATCTGAGGGATTGAAGAGAATTTTGTCTTAGTGTATATATTCAGTTGAATAGTACCATAAATTTGGATCACTGTCAATAGGTATGAATTTATGGTGTATATATGAGGGCCATTTTAGGGTGCCAGCTGTCCCCAAGAATTATTCTAGAACAGAGGACAAGAAACAATGGG
Organism: Candoia aspera; assembly: GCF_035149785.1. Taxonomy (NCBI): domain Eukaryota; kingdom Metazoa; phylum Chordata; class Lepidosauria; order Squamata; family Candoiidae; genus Candoia; species Candoia aspera. The sequence goes on from NC_086155.1 coordinate 169,158,779, forward strand.
TTTAAATTACAATGGATTAGAATTAGCCCTGCTATGTTGAATGGTGCTTGCTCCTTAGTAAAAGCTTTTAGGGTTGAAGACTTTATTTATTTATTTATCGTATTTTTACATCATCAGTTTACAAAGAAATTAAAACAGTAGGGATTAAATATCAATTTAAAAGATACATTATAAAAATATAAATATACAAATATAATAAAAACTCTAAAATATAAAATATAAAACCCAAGATGGCAAAATCACAGTCTTGTTAAAATTCATGTTGTTATTTACAAAATGAGTTACAGTTTAAAGTATTAGAAAATAAATATTACAAAGCAAAAACAACAACAACAACCAAATAAATAGTTCTGTAAGAATATGGGCAGTAGTTATCTTAGGAGCCATATATTTATTTATATGCATATTTATGTTTATGTGTGTGTGTTTGTTTGTGGGACTGCCTCTCCCCGGTTACATCTACCCATCCCATCAGGTCTGGCAGAAGAGGTATATTACAGGTCCTATCTATTAAGGGGTGTCATCTGGCAGGACCCAGGAAGAGAGCCTTTTCTGCCATGGCATCCACTCTTTGGAACATCCTCCTCCTGATGGTTAGATTTGCCTCGACCCTTTCAGAAGGCTCTGAAGACATGGCTGTGTCTTTGTGCTTGGGGATCCACTTGGCTGATGCATGACTTGTACTTTCCCACGGATTATGTTTTACCGCTTTTTAATTTGGTTTTATTTGTTCTTGTTGTTTTATCTGTATTCTGTTTATTTTGTGGTTGTGTGTGGTTGTTTTAATGTGAGCTCGAGTCACAGTGTGAAATTGGTAGCTATGCAAATTGAATGAATGAATACATGCATACATACATGTTTCTCATATTTGAAACAGGGTCAGAATGGAAAAATGGTATGGGTTGCTTCTCTGAAATAACTTTGAATGGTTCCCAGTCCGTGTTCAATAGCCATGCATCTTCAAGACCTTTGACCCCCTGCCCTCAGAATGGAAAAGCCAGGAATTTTATTATTATAACAGGCATTATGGGAATGGCCACAAACATTTTCTTGTATTAGTAATGTTCCCTATATCAGGGGCAGAAAGTAGTCACTGTATTATTATTGTACTGAACTGTTAATTTAATTTGTAGATTATTAAGAACCTATTTAAATGAAGCAATTTAAAAATCTTATGTTTTAAAAAAGCCAACATATCAAGTATCCCTTAATAGTTTCAGCCTCCTTGAATTGTTTAATCCCACTGAAAGACATCTAAGCTGGTGATACACACCACATTTCTGAGATAGCAGATTTCATAGTTTAAAACTATGTGTTGTCTTTTATCTACCAGAATCCCACACTATTCATTGGTTGAACTTGAGTTCTCATACAATGAGAAGAAGAAAATGATTTCTCTTTGTCTATTGTTTCTACTTCATGCATAATTTTATATCTCGCTTATTGCACTCCTGAGGTACCAAGCTCCAGAATTGCAATAAGCCTTTGAGGATGGCCAACATTGTAAAATGAAGTATGTGTAAGAGACATCAGGACTGCATTCCTTGATCCCATTCCCAACTTCTGTGAATTCATTTAACATTCCATATGTAGTGTGGAATGTATGTATGTGTCCATCTTCATAATTACCAACAAATGCATGGAGGTGGATTGGCGGACTCAATACCTGGATTCCTATGAAATGGTAGAAGTGGTTCCACAATATCCCAAGAATGTTAATTTTATCTTGCAAATGATTAGTGAAAAGCAAAGCTGTTCTTGTTAAATGAGGAGTAGTCACTGTTGCCAGCATCCTAGTTTCAATTTCAGCAAATGAACAGCTGCCTCTTTTTTATACTTTTTGTTTTTAATGAAGAAAGAATCTTTTGTGATTTGAGCAGGTCAGAGTCACCACAGATTGGTTGGAATTTGTGGGTGGGGAAAAGGAGAGAGAATGTTGGGGGGAAAAAAAGAACTATAGAGTTCCTCAAAAAATCATATTTTGCCCGACTACTCCACGTTTTTGGTTTTTTGTCCAGTAGGCAGAGGAGAGAGATGATCCTGTCTAATCTTTTTTGTTTCAGATAAGGATAAGTTATCAAAAAAAATGCTGTTTGGGGTTAAAACTGAACCTCTCCTCTCTCAATGGGTTTGTGTGTGTGTGTGTGTGTGTTTGCATGCCATCTAGCTCCAACCCTGGAATCCAACCAAGGATTCATTAATTCATTCATTCATTTATTCATTCATTCATTTATTTATTTATATTTCAAATTTCGTCAACACTCATCTCACTCAAAGCGACTCTGGGCAGTTTACAATAAACTAAAAATAAATAGATTAAAATACACTACAAACCCATACTTCTTAAATATAAATATAAAATATAAGATGGCAATATTAAACAGAACATACAAACTGGACCAGTGGATATGATTTTGACCTATACCATGTGCCATATACAGTCAGGACTAATTTGATGTGTACAATATATCAGACATGGAACAGAATTTGAAAAGAAAGAAAATTAATAGAAATAATATATTATTTCAAAAGCAAATAGACTAAAGCTCAAAGACTTAATCCTCTGACAATTGATTGTCATGAATGAAAAAATCTTGTAATTTATCCAGAAAAGTGGATTACTTTACATTTTAGTTATATCATTCACACACACACACACACACACACACAAACATAAACAATTTAGAATTCATTTTCCCCAACTCTCTCAATTGTTGAAAATACAGTATTTCATGATGTCAGCATGCTCCATTTAGAACTGACAAATGCAATTCAGCAAATAAATTTTATTTCTCAGCTTCAGATTATGGAAAGTGAGGGGGCAGAGCAGTGAAAGGGAAAGATATCTGCATTATTTCCATTCTGCCATGAAATTAAGCTAAAAGCCATAATTGAAGGCTGCAGGTTGCCCACCTTTGACTTAAGACAAGCAATGAATTAATTTTTTAAGCCTGTATACCACACAAAATATTTATATGGATCAGAGTCCCAAAGAATATTGTATGATCCCTTCCACTGATAGAAGGCTTCCACTGGTTCAAAGCCATTATTTATTATTGGACCATAACAAATTGTGGCAAGTTCTTAGTGGTATGGGAATACCAAGTCATCTTGTCTGCCTCCTGAAGAATCTGTATAATAACCAAGTAGCAACGGTAAGAACAGACCACAGAACAACGGACTGGTTTAAGATTGGGAACGGAGTATGGCAGGGCTGTATACTCTCACGCTACCTATTCAACTTGTATGCAGAACACATCATGCGATGTGCTGGGCTTGAGGAATCCAAGGCTGGGGTTAAAATTGCTGGAAGAAACATTAACAATCTCAGATATGCAGATGATACCACTTTGATGGCTGAAAGTGAAGAGGAACTGAGGAGCCTTATGATGAAGGTGAAAGAAGAAAGTGCAAAAGCTGGCTTGCAACTAAACCTCAAAAAAACCAAGATTATGGCAACCAGCTTGATTGATAACTGGCAAATAGAGGGAGAAAATGTAGAAGCAGTGAAAGACTTTGTATTCCTAGGTGCAAAGATTACTGCAGATGCTGACTGCAGGCAGGAAATCAGAAGACGTTTAATCCTTGGGAGAAGAGCAATGACAAATCTTGATAAAATAGTTAAGAGCAGAGACATCATATTGACAACAAAGGTCCGCATAGTTAAAGCAATGGTGTTCCCCATAGTAACATATGGCTGAGAGAGCTGGACCATAAGGAAGGCTGAGAGAAGGAAGATAGATGCTTTGGAACTGTGGTGCTGGAGGAAAATTCGGAGAGTGCCTTAGACTGCAAGAAGATCAAACCAGTCCATACTCCAGGAAATAAAGCCAGACTGCTCACTTGAGGGAATGATATTAAAGTCAAAACTGAAATACTTTGGCCACATAATGAGAAAACAGGACACCTTGGAGAAGATGCTGATGCTAGGGAGAGTGGAAGGCAAAAGGAAGAGGGGCCGACCAAGGGCAAGATGGATAGATGATATTCTAGAGGTGATAGACTCATCCTTGGGGGAGCTGGGGATGGTGACAACCGACAGGAAGCTCTGGCGTGGGCTGGTCCATGAAGTCACGAAGAGTCGGAAGCGACTAAACGAATAAACAACAACATACAAAAATCCAGACCTTCTGTTAAGGTATTCAAAATGAGTTACAGTTTAAAGTATTAGAAAATAATTATTACAAAACAAAACCATAAAGGAATAGTTCTGTAAGAATATTTTCAGTAGTTATCTTAGAAGCCAGTAACATTACCTTTTTATCAAAACATTATTTCAATAACTGCATTTTTAGGAGATGTTCAAAATAAAGAAAACAAATGTAGGAAAGGTGTGCAGATCAAGGCTTTTGGTAGTCTTTTGAAGCTTTTAAGAGCTGTGCTCTGGGTGATATAAGCAGGAAGGACAAAAGAAGGAGGCTTAGAATGGAGGAGTCAGATATATTACAAGCCACTGCCCAACAGCGTCTCTCATCGGATGCACTGGATTTTTTTCCTGGACTTTTTTCTCTGCAGTCCCCAGCTAGATATGACCCATTTTTAATTCAAAATTTCTTTTGCTGTTTTTTAACTCCACAAGGAATTTGGCCCCATTTTGTTCAGCGGTTGGAGAGTTATCATGTTGATGTACAGACAGAGTCCAGAACCCATTGACCCAACTTCTTTCAAAAATCCCATTGGGTTAGAAGGAATAAACAAGTTATGGAAAACATGCAGATCATGGCTTCTGGAATTCTTTTCAACTCCTTGATAATAACTGTGCTCCAAGGCATGTAAACAAGAAGGAGAAAGGAAACCATAGAATGGAGGTGTCAGATACATTCTGAGTCAACATCCAACTCTCTTTTTTATAAGGGTGTACTGGGAGATATATTTCCTTGACTTTTTTTCTCCATAGGCCCCATCCTGATCTGGTCATTTTTAAACTTATTCTTTCTTTTTCTGGCTTGTCTGTGCCCCTGCCCCCAAAATTTGTCCAGTTCTGTTGAGTTTGCAGAGTTATCTTGCTGATGGACAGAGACAGATTACAGAGACAGACAAGTCTTAAGCCCTTTTACACAGTTTACTTTGTGTAAACATTTCCACTGGGTTGGAAATAATAACATCCAGTTAAATGTCTAGCAATTTCTTAATCTAAGTTTAATAACATACTGCAATGTTGTCACTGAGTACATCATGCAGAATAACTGAGGTATATCCTTCACAGTTCCTGTGTTGGATGCAGAGTTGGTATTGCTTGGCAGTATTTGTCATAACATACTCTTTCCTCCATTCCAATAATTTTTAAACTAATGGTTTATTTTTATTTTATTATTTTATTATTTTATTATTTTATGGAAGAAGTAGCCTGGAACTATAGAGATAGTGTCAGAAAAGCTAAAGCTTGGGATAAGCTGAGGTTTGCAAAAGATCCTTAATAATAGCAAAATGGTCTTCTTCTCTTAAATATACCATATTCAAAATAAAAGGAAGAGAAAAGAAAATCAATTGGCCAGTGAGGATGGTAAAGTACTACCAGGAAACAAAGAAAAGACAGATATATGTTTTCCCAGGTAATTAAGAAGACCAAGATGAAAGAGCAGAATTAAAGCCTGAACTTGATAGTCCCTGTTTTCAAGTATCAGGCAAGCATAGTCAGTATGAGTAAGGAGGCAAAATAGGGTCCCACCAGTCAGAATTTATCTTCAGTAGTTCAGCTGAAACCAAATCCTTTCCCAATGCCTTTCTTTTTCCAGCTGACCCAGATGGAGTGGGCTGGGGGCAGGGGGAATCTGGAAGGTAATTTAGACAACTCAGGAAAAATTGAGTCATTTAACCCATTACTGAATAAGACACAGAAGTGCTAAGTCCCAAACAATTTTTTGACTTCAGGGTTTGGGACAGGTAGTTACATTCTGGGGAACAGACCTGAACATTTTTCAGTGAGCAGGAAATTGTTACAGTTGGGATGGATGTGAATTTTTAAAAAGTAATTCTACTGATAAGTAATTCTGCTGAACTGGTCCTAGTCAATAGCAGTTCCTTTAAATATAACCCTAAATTTGATCTGGCTACTTATGCAGTTACTCTTCTAAGGATACTAATAAGGATAGTTCTAAGTTTCTAAGGATACTTACTAAACTGTATACAACACAGGCTAGATTTAGCCCAGTTGACCCACATTTGACCCCTATGTAGTACTGTATCATTTAGTGGACAAATATACTAGCTATCCAAGAGGTGCTTTACATGTCACCTTTATTGATTTAAAATATAGCATTTTGATTTAATTCCCAGGGATAGGCTTGGAGCAGAGCTAACATCTAGTCAGTAACCCTAAAACACCTATTTTAGACCATGAAACGTTATGAAAACCTCTTCAACACAAGTTAGAAATATACTGGAATGTCTTTCTCTGTACTAATTCCTATCTGAAAAGCAATGAAGCAAGATTGTGTTCTAGCACCTCTCCTTTTTAACTTCAGTATTAATTCCATAACCCAAACTTTGGAAAACTATGAATTGCTTTCTCCCAAACTGGCTAATAAATCTATTTTAGTTTTCTTCTACATCAGGGTTTCTCAACCAGGGTTCTGTGGACCCCTAGGTTTCCATGAGAGGTCATTAGGGGTTCCCTGGGGCATCACAATTTATTTAAAAAATTACTTCAAATTTGGGCAACTCCACATTAAAGAGATAAGTTTCATTCTTTATTTTTAGTTTAAGACTACAGTTGATGCATCTATATAGGCCGACACATGAAACAAATATAATAATTTTGTAAGTTCTGGCCTATATTTGAGTCTGAATGTGCAGGGGTTCTCTGAGATTAGAAAAATATTGCGAGGGTTCCTCCAGAGTCAAAAGGTTGAGAAAGGCTGTTCTATATTGCCAGCTTGATTGATAACCGGCAAATAGAGGGAGAAAATGTCGAAGCAGTGAAAGACTTTGTATTTCTAGGTGCGAAGATTACTGCAGATGCTGACTGCAGTCAGGAAATCAGAAGACGCTTAATCCTTGGGAGAAGAGCAATGACAAATCTCGATAAAATAGTTAAGAGCAGAGGCATCACACTGACAACAAAGGCCCGCATAGTTAAAGGAATGGTGTTCCCCATAGTAACATATGGCTGCGAGAGCTGGACCATAAGGAAGGCTGAGAGAAGGAAGATCGATGCTTTTGAACTGTGGTGTTGGAGGAAAATTCTGACAGTGCCTTGGACTGCAAGAAGATCCAACCAGTCCATCCTCCAGGAAATAAAGCCAGACTGCTCACTTGAGGGAATGATATTAAAGGCAAAACTGAAATACTTTGGCCACATAATGAGAAGACAGGACACCCTGGACAAGATGCTGATGCTAGGGAGAGTGGAGGGCAAAAGGAAGAGGAGCCGACCAAGGGCAAGGTGGATGGATGATATTCTAGAGGTGATGGACTCGTCCCTGGGGGAGCTGGGGGTGTTGACGACCGACAGGAAGCTCTGGCGTGGGCTGGTCCATGAAGTCACGAAGAGTTGGAAGCGACTAAACGAATAAACAACAAAAGTGGTTTTCTCCAAAAGGTTTGCCGGTCACATTCCCTGCTGGAAAATAAATAATATTGCTGCAGAAGAAACCAAGGCACTAAAGTATATGAGAATTACTTTTCAATCCTGTGTTGCTTCAATATTCAATATTCAATTTAAGACTTGCCTCGATACATGAGGCTTGATCACCTTTGACAAAATTGATATTAAACTAGGGTTTATTGTTTTTGTTTTGCCTCCTTGTTCCTTTACAATAGTTCTACTCTTGGCAAAAAAAGGCATTGAATTAGATCTTTCACACTATAGCTTTTTTGTCCAGTACTTCATTTCATAAGGTTTGGAGAGGGCCAGTACAGAATTAATATAATATGTCCTTGATATCAATTTGCATATTGGCTAGAGCATAATCTCTACTTACTTTGAGTTGGAAGGCCATTCACTCCACCTATCTACTTAATGGCCATCTTGTCCATTAAGAGTCCTATAGTCCTCAACATTGTTATTAATTACTCAACTGAAGAAAGGGAGGGAATATTCTTCAAATCTGTAGGTTATACAAAATTGAGTGGAATAGCTACCACCCTAAATGACAGAAAAATGATTAGAGAAATGGACTTAAAATACCAGCATGAAAGAAAGACAAATATGAAGTTATAATTATTTATAATTATCATATATTTATATTGTACCCAATATAAGATATTTTTAAAGCAAAATACACAATATACAGTATTGTACTCTTGTGTAAGATACACAATGATATAGCATACAGACATGCACATACTAAAAAGGAGGGGAAAGGCAAACAAGCAAACAAAGCCATTCATACAGAAAAGGACTTGAAGAGCTAGATATTCAGCAGGTGCCCCTCCCCCCAAAAAAACAAATGAGTTGTGTCTCAGGAATTTCAAGAAAGGGAATATTCCAGAGTATAAGCATCACCAGTGAGAAAATCTGCCTTAATGTAACTACAAGATATGGATATAGACACCACAGAAGCATTTCTCCCAACAATCTTACTAAGCGACCAGGCCTGTAACAGGGAAAGCAATCCATCAAGTATCCTATCCAATATTCTTCAGTGTCTTACATGTCATAAAGAAATCCTTCAACCTGGCTTGGTAGCTAATGGGTAGCCAGAGCCATTGCTTAAACAAATGTATAATGTCTGTACAGCCATATACCCTTGTTAGCAAACTGGATGCTACATTCTGGAGCAGCTGTAGCTTCTGGACAACGTACAAGGGTAACCCTAGATAAAGTCCATTATAGTAATCTATGTGTGAAGCTATCAGTGCATGGACAATAGTAGCTGTAGTTAATAGTCCAAAAAGGGGCACAGTTGGTCTAATCACCAAAGCTGGTAAGAGGTGCTTCTAACCAGAGATAGCACTTGGTCATTAGAAATCCAAGTGATTTCTTTGGCCAGAAGCACCTATTACCAGCTTTGGTGATTACACATTGATGAGTCTAGGTATAAGTGCAAACTCACCAAGAACAGATACATTTTACATATGCTATACCTGGGAATCATTGGCTTACAAAAATGCCATCTAGTCAAGATTTAATCTCAATTATGAATTTAAAAAAACAGAAATCAAATACAAAGTGGGGATACTTGGTTCAGCAATAATACGTGTGAAAAAAATCTTGAAGTAGTAGTGGATTACAAACAGAATATGAGTCAGTACTGTGTTGCAACTACAAAAATGGGTAAAAGCAAATAATCTATAGTATCTAAATCATGGGGAGTGATTATTCCATATTATTCTATATAGGTCAGACATTGCCTTGATTATTGTGTCAATTCTGCTCTTGCACTAAGAAAGATTCAGAGAAACAGGTTCCAAGAATGAGGATATCTGGGGAATAGAACAAGCCCTTGGAAAAGGGACTGAAGAATCTGGAAATGTTTAGCCTTGAGAGTGGTAGAATGTAAGGGTTGCAAGTGACCTTGGTGATCTCCTAGTCCAATCTGCTCGCCAGTGCAGGAATGTATTCCTACAGAATGTACTGAGATTCCACCAGATTCCTGAGGCAGTCTACTTCACTGAGAAAAAGACACTGAGATGGTATATGATAGTATTATTCAAGTGCCTGAAATAATATCAACAGAAGAAGACAGAGATCTGTTCTGTCCATCTGGGATGGCAGGATATGGCATAATGGATTTAAATTGTGGAAGGCAGATGCCAGTTAAAAAAATAAGACATTTATCTTAACAGTAGGAGCACATTCATGTGGAAAGCAGTACCCAGAAGGGCAGTGGGCCCCACTTCCCAGGATATATCCAGTCAGAGATTGTACAACCATCTATTGTGGATGCTTAAATATGAATTCCTGTACTGAGGGAGGCCGTGAATTCTGTGACCTGAATAGCCCTTCCAAATCTATGGTTTTGTGATTTCTATGACCCATTAACAAACATTTTCTCCTAAGAGACCACAACCAAATGACACCTCAGCTAAATATAAAAGAGTCTGTGGTTTATTTCAGAGAAATCTATTAAGTTCGTCTGACCATATGTACATTTATCTCAGAAATCTCCCTTCAGTTCCAGGATCTTAGCTACAACTTTCAAACAACCTGTTACCTAATCCTTGTAATCAGACTGAACATGAGACCTTCTGCTTGGAAAAACAAACCTGAGTGATGATCTCCCCATTTTGATATTCATTTGGAAATTTACCAGTCAACATTCATGGCTATTTCAGGCAATATGATTTAGGAAAAAATCTGGTTTTGGCACTGTTGATTAAAAAATATAGAAAAGTTATTTGGCAAGTTCCCAATTGATCCTGCTTTGTTTTTCATTTTAGAACTTCTGCATTAGTGATTTAAAGTCTCACTCAAGCATTACTGTAGCAGTAGTAAATCCTATTTGTGTTACCAATGTACAGTATTACTACAGCAATGGCTAGGTGACGCTATAAATTGCTAGCGTGGAAATCCTCGTTATAATTTTAACGAAAAATTGAGGGACAGGGTATGTTAATGACACTGCCTATCCTAACTGTAATGAGTTAGCTTTGTGGTTTCACAGGTAATAATGAAGCAAATATTAACTACAGTTACACTCTTTTACCCATTTTTTTAAAGAAAAAAACACTGTACCCAATTGGACCTATTTTTGAGTAGATATTCTAGTGTCATCTATCAGCAATTAACAGAAGGAAAACTAAAGGGCCAGAGTTTTGCATCTTGATCTCCTCTTTCTAATCCATAAATATCCAATCTATCTATGTTCCAATTACTTCTTTAAAATCATGAAATCATGAAAAATTTATACTGAAACATTATCCATAACCATGTACAAAGCACCTTTCCCTCACTACTGGAATCATGTCACTACATTTTCACGTTTAAAGAACAGACTCCTTTCCAAGGCAAACAAATCCTACTAGCCTGGAATCCAGCATTTACATTTTTTAAAAAATAATGTCATAGTATTTCCCTTCAAAATCCCACAACGGGTGGAAGTTTCTCCTTCTAGGGACTCTGAAACCACTGAGATGACTTGCCTGAGGAGGCCACAGATTTATGGATGCTAGTGTCATGATCGCCGTTGCGATGTTTGTGACATCGCAACGGCTCGCATGACAATACAAGAATATGGGTCCCTGGCTGATAAGGCAAGGGCAATAGAGAAACACAAAAAGCAGTAATGGGTCTAAAGAAACAATGTAACGACCAAGGCCGGCAACCCAGGAAGCAACAATAAAAGGTAACTGACAAGAAATTGAATGACAACCAAACAGGAGAGGCGCGCCTGGTCTTCGAAGAATTAGAAGCCTGATCGCCCGGCAGTGGATCATCACCGCACAGGAAGGCGATCGAGGCAATGCCTGGGGCGCAGGGGGCTGGACGACCTCTCACCTGGCAAGTACGAACTGTTGGGGCTCGTGGGGCGCACCTGGGGTGAGGGGGGGTGGAGTGCTGACCGGCGCGGGCTATTTAAATCCCGTTCCGGTGCGCTCCCCTCACTCTCAGCTTTCTAAGGGCATGCATTCTATACTCAGATAAAACCAGAACCTAAGCCTACACTAGTGCCTGTGGTTTTACTGGGTAGCAGGCAGAGCCTGACAGCTAGCACCCAAATGATCCCAGATCCCATTGCTAGGCTCTCTGAGATCAAACCTGGAATCCAAGCAATAGAAGCAACAGCAAGTCCAAGCAGAAACCTGAAACCAAAGAAATAGTGTCTATTTGGAAGCATAAGGTTTACAAAAGCTATAAATAAGGCTTTGATGTAACATATGCTTAGATCAGAGACATCAGGAAGTGATAAGGCAGGAAGAGTGCCTATAAGTGTTTAGTCATTGCTGATGGCAATATCTTGTTGAGGTCTCTATGTTTGTATTTATTTATTTATTTATTCATTCATTCATTCACCACACTTATCATCAGACTCCAGGCAGTATATAAAACCATAAAATCAATCTATAAAACATCATAAAAGCTATCCCCTTCAACACAGAGTACATTTTTATTGTTGTAAGCTACTCAAAGTTGTGTTTCAACTCTAAATTTAATATAAATTTAATTTTATATATATATATATATATATAGATATGTATGTATGTATGCATGCATGCATGTATATGTATCTCCACCGATCTTATATCTTTATACACACACACATACACACACACACACATATGTACATACATACGAAGTAACAGTAGCAGCCTAATCACCATTAATCCTCACAAGCCCACATGAATAAAAGTGTTTTCAGCCTTGCAAAACATCAGTAACAGGAGAGTCAGGTGCCCCTCTGGGGCTAAGTGTTCCAAAGTGCTGGGATACCACAGAGTCCTGTCTTCTGGTACACATGTCCCTTACCTCCTTCTCTAGATGGCTGATAGGACAATAGGTGGGATTCCAAAGGAAAGCCACACAGTGCTTTAAATATGTAGTTGCCAACTCTTATTCTGATTTGTTTGTTTGTTTTACAAATTTATAAGGCCACCCAACTCACACATGGTGACTCCGGGCAGCTTACAAAATTAAAAACCATAAAAACACAATAGACACCCTGCCCCTGCAGCAGCAAATACATTCATTATTTATTTTATTAAATAAATGTATAAGGCCACTCAACATTATTCAGCTTTAAAATGTTAAAAAGGTAGCCTGATCTATATCAAGACCATTATGTACAAGCAGGGATGTCTAATTATCCTCACATACTTCTTGTTTAAGAAAATAAAGATACGCATACTCATATCTGCATACACATTTTCTTTAAATCATGCTTCAATTGAGTATTTTTTTTAAATAACTCAACATATGTGTGTTTGTGTTTTCTGAACGTGACATGTGGGTGAATTTTGTATATTCAACATAATCATATTTAACATACTGTGCAATTTGCCCCTGAGACACATAGAACTGGTGTGAACAACCATTGGCAGCATTCTGAGAACTTCGTTCAAATATGTCTTTTTTAAAAAAATCAACTAGCTTTAGTCCTAAACCACTTGTAAGCTGTATGCCAACATTCCAAACCTGGGCAACTAAATTAATTCTATGAAAATACTAAAATCATGTCAGTGAGAAAATCCCAGGATAGCCAAATTTGCCTTTTCTTTTTTTTAAATATAACTTTATTAAAATTTTGAAGAAGAAAGATAAAAAATAACTGAAACTAGTATTTAGAATAAAGAAAGGAAAGAAGAAAGAAAAGACAAGCCCAAAGTGCAGGGGGAAAAAAATAAAATATAAAGAAGTAGTTTCCGATTTCCGTTACAGCAGTTATAATTAGAGATGTAAATTAACCTCTTACTCTACGGTTACAGCATGACTTTCATTTTTTTCTATAATTTATTTTTTTTCTAATCATCAAAATCATATTTCACAGGTTCATTTTTTTCTGTTTCATGCAACAAGTCTATAAGGGGTTTCCAGTCAGCATTAAACTTAGATAATGTCTTTTATCAAAGAAGTCAATCTGCCCATCTCAGCAAGTTCGATCATCTTCACCATCCATTCCTCCATTGTGGATAATGTCAAATCTTTCCACCTTTGTGCATATAATAATCTTGCTGCAGTTACCATGTATAAAAACAAAATTCCATGACTTTTTTCCAACTGTTTATCAATCAGTCCCAAAAGAAAAGCTTCTGGTTTCAATTCTATATTAATCTTTAAAATCGTCAGAATTAGTGCATGCAGTTCAGTCCAAAATTTTCTGGCTTTTTTGCACATCCACCAAGCATGGTAAAATGTCCCCTCTTGTTGTTCACATTTCTAACATAAATTTGAAGTACCTTTATACATTCTAGACAACTTCTAGACAATCATTGGTGATATATACCAATCATACATCATTTTATAAAAATTCTCTTTAAGATTATAACATAATGTAAATTTCAGTCCTTTCAATCACATATTCTCCCACTGTTCCATTTGTATATTGTAACCAAAAATTTTAGCCTATTTTATCATACATTCTTTCACTTGTTCTTTTTCTGTTTCAAATTTCAATAAAAGTTTGTACATTGTAGCAGTACCAAATTATTAATTTGAACACAATTCTATTTCAAACTCAGTCTTACAGTGCTCAAAACTAAAAGTTCTTTTATCTACTTAAAATCTTTCTAATAATTGTACATAAGAGAACCATATCCTTCTGCCACCAGGTCTTCTCTTGATTTTATTTTACACCCCTTGACAAAAATCTAATTTGTCACAATAAGTTAGCCATTTGTGTTTACGTATGATTTCTCTTCTATAATACGCTTCTTGTGCTGAGAGCCACAAAGGTACTCTTGGCCACAACCTGGGTTTTTATCTATTCCATATTCTCAGTATGGCACAAAAAGATTTTTAAAATCTATATTAACCTAAGCTTTGTCATACCATAAATACCCATGCCACCCAAATCTAAAGTCATGTCCTTCTAGCTCCAAAAGCCTTCTATTTCTCAGCAACATCAAGTCTTTCATCCAAACTAAACAACAAACTACAAAATGTAATTTCAAATCAGGTAAACCAAATCCTTTTTCTTTTACATCTTGTAACACCTTATATTTAACTCATGCTTTTTTCCCCTGCCACACAAATTTAGATATATCTTTCTGCCATTGTTTAATTGGTACATCAGTTGTCAAAACAGGTATTGTCTGAAACAAAAATAACATTCTGGGCAAAACATTTATCTTAATCACAGAAATTCTCCCTAACAATGACAATTGTAACTTCTTCCATCTTATATCCAACATACTCTTTTTAACTTCATGCCTTTTCTGAGATTTACAAGATTTTCAATTGATAATCAATTCTCCAAATCTGGAAATATTTCAAAGAAATATTTGATGCACAGAAATATCATAAAAATATGAAAATGTCATGAGAGAAGAGAAGAGAAGAGAAGAGAAGAGAAGAGAAGAGAAGAGAAGAGAAGAGAAGAGAAGAGAAGACCACCAGATGCTTAATAGCCCTTAATAAAACATCCCAAGATGTTTTGTGCTCTAAGACTCTTCTTTAGGCTAGATATAAAGATCCCTGCTGGATTAGACCAGAAATTACCTAGTCAAGCATCCTGTTTCTCATAACCATCAGCCTGACTCCCATAAGAAACCTGCAAGTGAGACTTGAGAACAAAATCTGCTTCCTCCATTATACTTCAATTTTTGGTGACTGTAACCATGCAATTTTCTTGACAGTGTAATGGAAATGATTTGTCATTATGTTATATTGTCCTGCTTTTCATCTTCCCAGTCTAGCCAACATAAAAACCAGCAATTTTTTGCAACTGTTTTTTTACAATGGAAGAATTTGTGCCTGTTCTTCAGGCCTAGCCCAATACAGTTTGCTGTCTGAAGAAAGGAATAAGATTGCAAAGCCACCTAGACTGGCAATTTGGTTGTTCTTCAATACTGATAATGGACAGAAAGTAATCCATACTTGAAGTCGTAGGTTCATAACACAGTTGTCTCTTCAACCAGGGGCTATCAACTCCCAACACGTGAGATAACTATATAAGTTATCACTGTCCTGCTGAGGAAAACTGTACAAGTAAAGAGAAATTTGTAATCCATTCATTAACAAGGTCTTTAAATTGTGCAATAGATAAGTGTTAGATACTGTAGATGCCAAGTATGATCTTTCAGTGTTTGAATGTTATGAAATGACTAAAAAAAAAAGTCCAGCTTTTAAGTAACAAAGGGAATGAATAAGAAAGACCAGTAAGTGGTATACAACTCTGACAAGCTGCACAGAATAGAGGGAGTATTTTCTGGTTGAACTATTAGAATCACAAAAAGAAAATAATTCTCTGGTCAAGACAATCAAAGGAATTACAATATCACATATTTGAAGCAGATCATTTAAAAGACCTTTGGAAGTTATTACTATGTTATACTTCTTTTACAATATACTTGGTGTATTGCTTTAGGACTTTAGATTTTACAAGTTAGCGCTCAGATATAATACTGTGATTCTCTTCCAATTCCCTATTTTCAGTCCATATACAGATTTGTGTATTGGCATGATGGAGAGAAGCTCTAGTATTCTCTGCTTCTCCTTTATTAGTGAATCTCAAAGAGAACTTTCACTTCCTTCCAAATCTTTCTTCAACTTCTACAGGCCCTAGAATCCATTTACAGTCTTCATTAGGAAAGCCAGACATGAATGTTTAGCATGTAATATCCAGAATAAGATCTATCTTTTTAGACCACTCTTACTAAATAAGACCCAATAAAAATAAATCTTGTTCAGTAACCTAGCTAATTTTGATTTAAAGGAAGAGCTGAATGGCCTTTCCCCCCACCAAAAAAAAATACTACCAGATCATTGTGATTTAGCTTAATTTGTGGGTACATGGGCACTTTGCACCTGCATTTTCAAGAACTGTAATTTATTCCAGTAGTCATACTTCACTTCTGTACTGCACATACTGCCATTTCAGTGGAAAGTAAATTAGTACTATTCTTCTCAACATTTTCCTGATGTAAAGAAATTAAACATAATACAGATCTATGGTTCTTTTGCAATATATATATAAAAGAGGATGGAGAATTAGGCCTCTCAAAAGGACATTTTACCTAATTCTTCCTAATTAGGGGAACATTTTAAAAATGGAAGTCTTTCACACATTCCAAGAAAAAGTGTACACAGGTCAAATCTGAACTATACAGCTTTAGAACAAATCTGAATTACATAGCATTAGGGGGATGCCACTCGTTATTTTCAAGGAGTATGCCTGGGGCTCAGCTGAAACTTAAACACAGAACAAAACTAGGCTGATTTCAGACTCAACAGATGTTTAAATCAATGTGGAGTGTCTCTTAGGCACTGAATCTATAGCTGGACAGTCCAGAAGGAGAGATTCTGGATTTGGAATGATATGCAACTATGTATGTAAAATAGTTACATTTTTCTGAAACTCTGTAATCAAAACCTCAGTGAGGGAAGGGGAAGAAAAAAGCTTGAGTAACTGATAGCTTTAGCTTCTAAGCACAGGGAATGGTTTTCCCAGGAGTCTCCAGTGACAGTGACTTGAGCTATAATTGTTGAAGTAATACATCACAGGAATACTTTATGCCTTTTTTCCTTCTCTTTTCCAGGATCAGAAGATTAAAAGATTTTTTATGGAGACTGGGATTGGGGAATGTAATCTCAAATGACTGCCTGGGAAATATTGAATGTTCAAGTTCTTCTGCACACGTTCTTATTAATTCATGGCAGGTGGACACCATGGCTGGGGAGTCTTCACCAGTTTCAGCCCTACCTGGAGCACAAGGACATTGCTACAGTGATTCATGCCTTATTACTACTTCGTTAGAAAACTGCAATACACTCTACAGTATATAGGGCTATCTATAAAGACCACTCAGAAGCTTCAGTGGATTCAAAATACTGCCTCCTGAGTATTATCCAGTATTCACTGACCTGTGCTATGGATCCTATATTGGCTTCCTATAGGCTTTTGGTTGCAATTTAAAGTGCTGGTGTTAACCTACAAAGATCTTTAACACCAAGCTACCTTCAAGACTTTGTTTGCTCGCTTGAATTGGCCAAACTTATTTGATTTTGCTAAGAAAAGCAGCTGGTGGTTCCCACTGTCAGGAGGTACCAGAGGCCAAAATATAGAAGTGCTGCTTTTCTGTAGCAGCATCAGCCCTTTGAAATGACCTCTTTTGAGGAAAATGGAGATGGCCTTGAAGAAGGAATTTAACAGCTGTTTTGTAAACAACAGCTTAGCCTGTTTTGATAGGAGTAGGTGAGAATCAAGCATACCACTCATTGATTCTTTGAGTATAAGAGGAGACTCTCTGTTAGGCTTTCAAAATTCTGTTATACCCTGTACCAATAAAGTAGAGTTCTAGTAGTTCATGCAGTGTCTGTTTCATGACTTGGTCTACCTTGTAGGGCTGACAATCTCCTATTGAAAGTTTGGCTAACCCCAACCTTAGCCCCCTTTCAGAAAGGTGAAGCTCTTCTGGAGGGCGTTTAGGGGCCAAAGCCTTTTGGATTGTTCTTGTGGATTTTTAAAAAACTGATTTGTGGATTTTTGTCAGTGTGTGTATTGGCTATGGATGTTTAAATAGTTCTATTATTGTGAAATTGCCAAGAGTCCTACAGGAGTGCAGCAGATAAAAATCAATCACATAATCAATCAATAATTCACTCCCTGTCCTTTTACATTTTCTGTGCCTTTGATGTTTGATAAAGATATCTTAAACTGCTTTATTTATCAAAATTACTCAACCTCTGCTCCTAACATGCTGAAATTTTGAAGGCTTGTTACTAAAGGAAATAACTATAATTTATGCAATTTACAGGTAATTAAAAAATGGAAAAACTTGGAATGGTCAAATGAACCCTAACACATTTCACGAAAAACACTGAATTTATTCCTCTGAAACTATGTAAATCTTTCAGTTAAGGCCATCTCACTATACAGGATACCATTTCCTTGAGAGGAAGATGGGCAGTGATAAAGTTTGATAAATAAATAAATAAATAAATTTCTAGAATGACTGATCCACACAAAGGTCCAATTTTGAAATTTACTGAGAAATTTCAAACCGCCCAGAGTTGTTGCTACACAAGATGGGCAGTGAAGAAATATGATAAATAAATAAATAAATGTATTGAATTTATATAGCCAGCCATCTCATTCTGGGTTGCATCAGTAAAACTAACAACTTAAAACAGTAAACTAAGTGGAATGGCAATGTCTTGAATAAGATAAAGTACTATCAGAAGCAGGATCAATTGGAAGAAAAGTGCATCAGACAAGATGAAGAGCACCAGCAAGTCTAATGGCCTGGTCCTTGATACATTTTCTGGAAAGTACACATTCAAAATAGAAGGATGGATGCTTCTGGCAATTGTGGTTTCACTTAATTTCTTATTTTTCTATATTTAAGTTTGTCTCATCACTGAGTCAAATTTAACTCATCAATTTGCATTTTTTGAAAATCTGCATAAAATAAATAGACATTCTCATATGTGTTACCCTTAATACACCCTTTTGGTACACAATGTTCCTAATATATGCAGTTTTCCTATGCAATTTTATCTTAATATAATACATTTTTACATGTTATATTCATTCTCACATGCATTTTGGGCTCACTCCTAAGATATACATGTTTATATGTTTTGTTTTGTTTTAAAAAATTGGCCTGGAAGATACATTTAGGAAAGCATTAATATCTCATTAGAACCCTGTTTCAGTTTTTGTTTTGGTTTTGTGGCCACAAGTCAGATAAGTTCACAAGAAAAGTGAATGGACTACGTTTCTTCCCCATTCCTACTCAGATGTGTGAATTTCTAGCAGCTAAAGTCAAGCACAAGTAAAAGTCAAAACATTCATTATACAAAATGCATGTCTGCTTCTGAAAAGAGTAGCCGTGTATTGTGTCTCTGAGTCACAATATTTTGCACTGTCTTCTCCCTCTTTCCGCTCCATATTACTGGTGTCTACTGAGAGGAAATGGAAACATGAGAACGTTATGGCATTGGTACATTCTGCTAAGCAGTACTAAGGGGGAGATACTACTAGGTATGTGGCTGCCTCTGGACTGGGTCTCCTAGGATTCAGTAATCTCATAGGAACTGGATCTACACAGGTTACTATTAAAGTAGAAACTGAGCCAATTCAAGTTATTTGATACCTAACCCAAAGAAATCAGCTTGTTACGCAAACAAAGAAATTGAATGGTATAATGGGCTGATAGCATTTTAAGTCCGAGTTTTCTAGTTGGCAAGAAAAGCATTAGGTAGTCAACAACAGAAGGAGTCTGGTAGCACCTGTTCAGACTAACACATTTTAAAAGGCATAAGCTTCCTGAGGTACAGCACATGTCATCTGAAGCGTGGAATGTACATGTATCTCAGTGCCATGCACATTTATTATGACTTCTATTTGAACTGCAACATTGTGCAATGGAAAAAAGAGGTGACAATCCTAGATTATAAACTGGCATATTAAGGAGCAACAGTATAAAAATATTCTTTCCATCATCCTCCAGAATAGTTTCCTGTACCTTTAATTTCAAACTTAGGCACAATGCAAATCATAAAACCATAGGGGTGGAAGGAAGGACCTTAGAGATTATCTAGTCTGCTAAGTGTATGATCCAGTAGAGTGGTTCTAAAAGATAATTATCCAGCCTCTGTTAAAAGCCTCTAGGTCACCCATCATGGGCCAGCCTGTTCCACTTCCTGACAGCTTGTACAATCAATAAGTTCCTCCAGACATCTAGCCTGACATCTAGCCTGAACTTGCTTTCTTGTAGTCTTAACCTGGTCATTATCTCTGAGGCAACAGAAAATAAACTTACACATTCTTCTGTATGACAGCCTTCCAGATATTTAGAAACTACTATCATATCTCCTTCAGTTGTCTCTTCTCATAGTGCAGAGTTTCCAGATTCCTCACCAATCTGATAGCCATCCTCTGAACTTTCTCCTTTTTGAATTGAGGTTCCAGAACAGAAGACAGGGTTCCAGGTGGGGTTTGCCCAGGGCAGAGCTGAGTAGAACAACTTATTCCATAATCCCAATTTAATGTTCCTGTTAATGTACTGCAAAACAATCTTATGGACTATGAAGTTCTTAAGTAGTCATTTGAACAAGATTTCAATATTCTGGTAGAAGTTTTTTGTTTATATATAATTCAAATGGGAGTCATACAACATATTTAGCTCAGGATTCTACAAGGGAAACAGGAGCATGCAGTGGAACATTAGTGAAAAATGTCATGTATGAATATTTGGAGGGCCTACAGTACATCTTTAGCCCGGGGGAATGTACGTGTGCACACTTTTGAGTTAGTGTTGACTCCTGGTGACTACCTGGACCTGCAGTTTTCCTGACAGAATTCTCAGAAGTGGCTTGCCATTGCCTTCTTCCTAGAGCTGAGAGAGTGTGACATCCTTAGTCACTTAAGGCAAAATTACAACTCACAGTGTCTCAGTTTCTAGCCTCATGCCTTAAACCACTGGAACAAACTGGCTCTTTTATCTTGCATTGGGACTTCCATTTTGGTTACTAGTTTTCTAGAAATAATACATTTCAGTCAGTAAAATGAAAATCAGAAATTGTTTTTAAACAGAAAGAATGAACCACATCAAGGCATACCTCAACTGAGCTGAAGGGAGAAAGAAATTCTGGCAGAGCTACAAAAAAAAAGTCTTAGGTAAAGGAAAAAAATTGAGAATGAAAAATTGAATAATTGATGAAGATCAGATCAAATATAATTATATAAGTCATCTTTTAAGGAGTATGTACATCTTCTGCACAAGATTAGTAAGTAAAAAGGTGAAGTTTGAAAAAAAATCCTGCTGCTTTAAAAGTTAACTTCTTTTAAGCATTTGGTGTAAATAAATTTAAGGATAGGCAAAATTAGAATTTTTATATGTATGCTTTCCTGATTCTAGCACCTCCTCTCATTTTTAACAGATTTGTGCTGAAACCTTACATCTCTTCTCTGAATAGGACATTGGACATGATCCTTTAATACTTGATTAATTAAATGATTTATTAAACTCTCCAACTGAAATTATACTCAAATCTCATATTGATCTTTTTGCACAAGCATCAGCATCTGACAACTTTCTTAAACAACATTTTAGATTATCTTCCACCTGCTACACTTGTAACATGTAATAAAAATTTAACCCCAGTAAAATAGTTTCCTGGCTCATTATTGAATTTAAACCTAGTTCAAGACCAGTAGATCAGGATCAATGGGATATTACACTTGCTACTAAAATAGTCACTTAAGACAAACTTCTCCAGGCAAGAGACATCTGTCCAAGACATGAATTTTATGAAACCCTATAAATGCTGCCCTACAATAATTCCTGGGAATGTAAAAAATGCCACATAGATTCAATAACATGCAAATAGATCAGTATACTTTTGGTGTATGCATAGGACCACCAGATCAGGGCTTCAAAAAAAAAAAAAAAGACCTTTGCTTTTGTTGTTATTTTGGCTGCATCTAATTCTAGATGCACTAGGCTACAATGGGCCTTTTCCAGTACCAGTGTGGTGGCTGATCGGTACAAACTTTTCTCTTTTTCATTCAGTATCTGGATAAAAGCCCAGAATGCCCAAGTCAGTCAGAATAGTGTTTAATAATAAAGTAGATCCTTCAGCAAAGCATCGTTACCTTGTCATGGTGCTGGAGCTTGAGCACCTCAATGATGCCATGAGCTAAACCGTGAAGGGCCACCCAAGACGGGAAGGTCATGACAGAGAGGTCAGACTAAATGCGATCCCTGGGGAAGGTAATGGCAACCCACCCCAGTATTCTTGCCGTGAAAACTAAATGGATCAGTACAACCAGAGATATGTTGGTATACCATCAGAAGATGAGACCCCCAGGTCTGAAGATGGTCAAAATGCTACTGGGGAGGAACAGAGGATGATTTCAACTAGCCCCAGACGTGATGACGCAGCTAGCTCAAAGACGAAAGGACGGCCAGCAGCCGGTGGTGCTGGTGGTGAACAGCGAATCTGATGTTCTAAGGATCAACACACCATTGGAACCTGGAATGTAAGATCTATGAGCCAGGGCAAATTGGATGTGGTTATTGGTGAGATGTCAGGATTAAAGATAGACATTTTGGGTGTCGGTGAACTGAAATGGACTGGAATGGGCCACTTCACATCAAATGACCACCAGATCTACTACTGTGGACAAGAGGACCACAGAAGAAATGGAGTAGCCTTCATAATTAATAGTAAAGTGGCTAAAGCAGTGCTTGGATACAATCCAAAAAATGATAAAATGATCTCAATTCAAATTCAGGGCAAGCCATCTAACATCACAGTGATCCAAATATACACCCCAAACACAGATGCTGAAGAAGCTGAGGTAGAGCAGTTCTATGAGGATCTGCAGCACCTACTGGACAACATGCCTAAAAGAGATGTTATTTTCATCACAGGAGACTGGAATGCTAAGGTGGGCAGTCAAATGACACCTGGAATTACAGGTAAGCATGGCCTGGGAGAACAAAATGAAGCAGGACATAGGCTGATAGAATTTTGCCAAGACAACTCACTCTGCATAACAAACACTCTCTTCCAACAACCTAAGAGACGGCTTTATACATGGACTTCCCCAGATGGACAACACCAAAATCAGATTGACTACATCCTTTGCAGCCAAAGGTGGCGGACATCTATACAGTCGGTAAAAACAAGACCTGGAGCTGACTGTAGTTCAGATCACGAACTTCTTCTTGCTCAATTTAGGATCAGACTAAAGAGATTAGGGAAGACCACAGATCAGCTAGATATGAGCTCACTAATATTCCTAAGGAATACTCAGTGGAGGTGAAGAATCGATTTAAGGGACTGGACTTAGTAGATAGGGTCCTGGAAGAACTATGGACAGAAGTTTGCAACATTGTTCAGGAGGCAGCAACAAAATACATCCCAAAGAAAGAGAAAACCAAGAAGGCAAAATGGCTGTCTGCTGAGACACTAGAAGTAGCCCAAGAAAGAAAGAAAGCAAAAGGCAACAGTGATAGGGGGAGATATGCACAATTAAGTGCAAAATTCCAGAGGTTAGCCAGAAGAGATAAGGAATTATTTTTAAACAAGCAATGTGTGGAAGTGGAAGAAGACAATAGAATAGGAAGGACAAGAGACGTCTTCCAGAAAATTAGAAACATCGGAGGTAAATTCGAGGCCAAAATGGGCATGAGCAAAAACAAAGATGGCAAGGACTTAAAAGAAGAAGAAGAGATCAAGAAAAGGTGGCAAGAATATACGGAAGACCTGTATAGGAAGGATAACAATATCAGGGATAGCTTTGACAGTGTGGTCAGTGAGCTAGAGCCAGACATCCTGAAGAGTGAGGTTGAATGGGCCTTATGAAGCATTGCTAATAACAAGGCAGCAGGAGACGACGGCATCCCAGCTGAACTGTTCAAAATCTTGCAAGATGATGCTGTCAAGGTAATGCATGCTATATGCCAGCAAATTTGGAAAACAAAAGAATGGCCATCAGATTGGAAAAAATCAACTTATATCCCCATACCAAAAAAGGGAAACACTAAAGAATGTTCAAACTATCGAACAGTGGCACTCATTTCACATGCCAGTAAGGTAATGCTCAAGATCTTGCAAGGTAGACTTCAGCAATTCATGGAGCGAGAATTGCCAGATGTACAAGCTGGGTTTAGAAAAGGCAGAGGAACTAGGGATCAAATTGCCAATATCCGCTGGATAATAGAAAAAGTCAGGGAGTTTCAGAAAAACATCTATTTCTGTTTTATTGACTATTCTAAAGCCTTTGACTGTGTGGACCATAACAACTTGTGGAAAGTTATTGTGGCAAGTTACTTCTTAGCGGCATGGGGATACCAAGTCATCTTGTATGCCTCCTGAAGAATCTGTATAACAACCAAGTAGCAACAGTAAGAACAGACCACGGAACAACGGACTGGTTTAAGATTGTGAAAGGAGTATGGCAGGGCTGTATACTCTCACCCTACCTATTCAACTTGTACACAGAATACATCCTGCGACATGCTGGGCTTGAGGAATCCAAGGCTGGAGTTAAAATCATTGAAAGAAACATTAACAATCTCAGATATGTAGATGATACCACTTTGATGGCTGAAAGCGAAGAGGAACTGAGGAGCCTTATGATGAAGGTGAAAGAAGAAAGTGCAAGAGCTGGCTTGCAGCTAAACCTCAAAAGAACCAAGATTATGGCAACCAGCTTGATTGATAACTGGCAAATAGAGGGAGAAAATGTAGAAGCAGTGAAAGACTTTGTATTTCTAGGTGCGAAGATTACTGCAGATGCTGACTGCAGTCAGGAAATCAGAAGACGCTTAATCCTTGGGAGAAGAGCAATGACAAATCTCAATAAAATAGTTAAGAGCAAGGACATCACACTGACAACAAAGTGTCACCTTCTGGTCTGCATAGTTAAAGCAATGGTGTTCCCCGTAGTAACATATGGCTGCGAGAGCTGGACCATAAGGAAGGCTGAGAGAAGGAAGATCGATGCTTTGGAACTGTGGTGTTGCAGGAAAATTCTGAGAGTGCCTTGGACTGCAAGAAGATCAAACCAGTCCATACTCCACGAAATAAAGCCAGACTTGAGGGAATGATATTAAAGGCAAAACTGAAATACTTTGGCCACATAATGAGAAGACAGGACACCCTGGAGATGATGCTGAATCTAGGGAGAGTGGAAGGCAAAAGGAAGAGGGGCCGACCAAGGGCAAGATGGATGGATGATATTCTAGAGGTGATGGACTCATCCCTGGGGGAGCTGGGGGTGTTGACCGACAGGAAGTTCTGGCGTGGGCTGGTCCATGAAGTCCCGAAGAGCCGGAAGTGACTAAACAAATAAACAACAACAATAACGTAGTACTGTTTTGGAATAGTGGAAAAGTAGAGGGGAATTGCTCAGTATGCCTCCTCAAACTCCTGAAGAAATGACAAAACATAAATCTAGTTATAAATCTCTTAAATATCATTCATTTCAATGAATTGTCGATGTTGTTTTTTGCTTTGCATCAATCAGCAAAATAAATAGAATAGCCTGAGACACATAAGGTACCCACTTAAAAAAAAAAAAGTGATAGGAAGATTTAGAAGTAGTCAATGAAATTATTTCAATTCAACTGGGGCAAAAATCTACTTCAGCTATGGATTTCCAGGACATCTTTGAACAAGCCAACCTCATCCTTTAGTGATGTAATAATGTGGAAAGAAGGTATAGGCTGCAATTTAATTCTATGCCAGCAATCTGAAAATTTCCAGAGTTTTCTTTCTGCACAAAAGAGACTTTTATTTTTTTATTTCACTCTCAAGTATTTCTTTTTATGGTGTATTGCAGCCTGACGTTTGTTGGGATATGGCAAAAAATGCTACTGCTCCAATCTTTCACCCATTTTCCCACTCCCTGCAGCCTAGCTGCCCTCCTCTCAGTCTAGAAAAACTTTATGGACGGAGCCGCCTTATGATGTTTTCTTTGCGGACGCCATTGGAGTGGAAAGTGGGAGGGAGGCTGCTGCCACCAGGGTCCACCATGTAATCAGTTATTTAAAATCTGAAATGTGAATCATTTTAGATACCCACTTTGATGGTGTTGAGCTAAATGATGTAGACAGCTAAAACAGCTTCCATTTCAAAGTTCATCTTCTCCCTTCTTGAACCAGCTTGACCGTAGCCTTATTCTAAGAAGCTACTTTGAAGCTTCTCTAGTAAAAGGCCCCTGAGCAAAGGGGTGGGAACAGAAGGGCAGAGAGCTGCAGAGATGCACATACAAATGCAACAGAGCAAAAGATACAGTGAAAGAAAGAAAAGTTACACATATCCTTCAGCAGCCTCACAGTAAGTGCCAGGCTCTCACACCTTCTCCAGGTTAATGGAACCAAGGTTGTCTTCTCCTTTACCAAGAAAGGGAGGAATAATTAAACGCTATTTCTTTTCCATCAAAATGAATGAAGATGGTAAAAAAAAAAGGCAGAAGAAAATTTCAGCATAGCATAGCATAGCATAGCATAGCATAGCATAGCATAGCATAGCATAGCACAGCATAGCATAGCATAGCATAGCATAGCATAGCATAGATAATATTTTATTTATAGAGCTCTGGATTAGGCTGAAGCTTGAAATACATTATTTATAAATGATAATGAGCAACATTTCTTCTACAGCATTAGCATAGCCTGTGTCTGTCTGTCTGTCTATCATAGACTGATGACAATTTTTTTCCAAGCCTCCATTCTCAAACAAAAATTAGGAGATGCAAAGGCTTGCTATAAATGCATCTCACAAAGGAGAGTATGCTAAACTGGATCAGTTTTCCATTTGGCCATTAGTAATGCTATCAGTAGATATGACTCTGTACAAGTAAAGCAATACATCTTCCAATGGGTGGTCATTCTATTCCGGAATACTCCGCCTGCAAATAAACCTATCGTACAAATCCAGCCTTTTAAATGCTTTCCATTGACTTGGTGCCTTCTTTTTTTGATTTCTAAAATGATGCTTTGTGATTTCCATGTGAAAGACAAGCCATTCAAATAACTCCATGAAAGGGGGAAGGGAGTCTTGGTTTCCTGAGTTTCAACAGATGTCATACTTAATTGGTTGCAAAATAAACCAGAGACACAGTCAGCTGGTTTCCCTAGTTTCAGCTGTGCAGACACTTTCCAACATGTGCATCCACCTCCTGTTTTCTTATAAAGGGCTGGGTGGTGTGAGAATCAAACTTCCCCAAAGGTGCAAAGCAATATGCATACTGTGTAGAGTGTTTGGGGTACTATTAAATAAGATACAAGCTGACAGCTGAGAAGGCAATGAAAAATATAATAAAGTAGGCCCAAAATAGTATTTTATAATGAAAAGCATTATGGCTGGTTTTTCTCCATATTTTATTTGGTGCATTTCCTTAATACTTATTATGTACTCCAGGTTTTATACCTATAGCATTTGGTATCACCAAGTTTCTCTGCCCATCCACTCAGCATTATTCTATATTCCAGAATATTCAGATGTAAAATTATTTCAACATAATTCATTTTTGATCATCCATAAACTTTATCTGGTTAGAAGCCACAGTATATGGCACTGTAAAAATACAAGCCAGGAAGATATGAGCAGGCCTCAAGGTTTTTTTGTTTGAAAAAACCAGGCCAGTGACAATGAAGATAACTTATTATGGTTTGTGTACTTCAATTTGTCACAGTGAATGGCAACTGTTCATGCAAAATACCACACCCTCCCTTATTAGACATGAAAAAGTTATGTTAAAGACCCCAAAGAAATTTCTGAAGAACATAAATAACAATTACTTTGATATCCTGTTTTCCAGTGTTCAAATTGCACTGTTACAGATTTTGCCGCAGTTTTGTAAATTTGTCATTATTGTTATATCCCTGTCACCAATGGTGACTGCAGCAGCAGTATCTCATTGAGGCTAATTAGTAAGTTGATGGCATGATCTGAATCTAGATCTTGTATGTAACTTTGTGTTTTACCACCTTTGCTCCCCCAGTTTTTTAAAATATATGTGCTTCAAATATGAGCAAGGTCAAATGAGCTTCATTCACCTGTGACAACCAAACTGAGCACTATTTGTCCCTTTAGTTGAGAGAAGAAATCAGGTCTCAAGTGTGACAGAAAAGAGCTTAATCCTCAGAAAAAATCAGATTCCCCAAATGCATTGGAGAATAATCTGTTCCTGAAGATTGAATTAAAACACACACACAGTACTCAGGAAATTCCTTACCCTTAAGACCAGGGTTGCTAATGCAGAGGGATGCTTTTTAACAGGTCTGACTTGGCAGATGACCTCTCTTGTTTGTTCATATGTGTTTTCCAAAATATAAAAGTGAAATAGAGTCCCAAAGGCACTGTACTTGAAAGGTTATGAGAGTTAGAGATTTTAACCATGCCTGCCAAATCAGCAGATGGCTTGTGATTATAATTATATGCATCAATAAAACGAATAATCTTACAAAATTTGAATTTCTACTAAAGTAAGGGATTTAATAAGCAGATGCAACAGAATGCATTTTCTTTAACCCTTTTTGTTAAGAGTGACGGTTCAAATACAGGACCCAGCAAGTTCTATTCAAGTGACTTGACCACAAGTTAAACATTATGTATTTTCCTTCTATAGCATAAGTGATCTTTGGCTGAATAATTATTTTGCTTTCATTCAACATACTACCCTGTTATCTTTGCTTCCAAACATCATTTATAGAAAAGTCATGATCATTTGAAAAAGCTGATAAACATAACAGGTCCTTATTGAAGAAGGATCCCAGACAGAAGGTTGCTTGGGAATTTCATCCAACAGGCTTTGGATCCAAAAGTATCTTGTTACTTCTACTGAATTTTAAGTGTTTTTAAGGTCTATATATAAAAATCATAAGTGTTAACCTCTTTCTTTTTTACAGTAAATATATTCATTGCATATCTACATGCATGTCTACATACTGGAAATAATAGGAGTTTTTTAATAATTCATTTGATGCTAATATAAAACTTAGATGTGTCACAAGAAATTGGCAGGCAGTTACATTGTAAAGTGTCAGTCCAAATCTAAAGTAATTAGTGATACATTTTTATACAATTAAGGTCCCAATCCATATACACAGCTAAAGAGTAAACAGTGAAACCTAGTAGGCTTACTTTCAAACAAATATATTTAGGATTAGGCTACATGAGACAAATGTAAGAGAACACATTAAGTTTAAATTGCTGGGCTATTTTTATGAGCACAAAATAGAAAAAGAGCAATTTTGTTTGCAAATGGATTTATATCTTCATACTATAATTAAGGGACAAGAAAATGTCATTGAAGAACAATTTGGTTCAGCATGATGAAAACATAGTCTCCTTTAGAGATAAGTCCTATTTAATGTTTGATTGCATTTGGACATTGTAAATATCACTTAGTGGCTACAGATGCAGTTTTTGAGCATTGTTTTATTCAGTATCATATATCTGGTATTGATAGGGCTAAGAATGCTTTGATCATTACTTTTTTTTTTCCTTGAGAATAAACAAAACCAGTTCTTGGTACCACGCAAATCTCTGTTGTGCAAGGTTGATACAAATATTACTTTTGGAAATATTAACATTTCATTTTGCAATTCAACTGCTTCACATACAACCAAAGAATGATGTGGAACAGAAGTAGAGTGAATGTCATCCTTAGATATCAGATTTTATATGGGAAAAAAATTGTTCCCTTGAAAACTGAATATTGATCATCATTCCAAGAAGTTTTCAAGATTAAATCTTTCAGTAACTTGAAAGTACATAAGTACATAAAATCACTCTAAGAAGGATTCTGTGTCAGAATCATTGCACAGCTCCAAATCTCACCTCAGATGAAAATAGGTTTGACAAATACAATGATGATCTGGGGAAAAAGAATGTAGAGGAATGCTTAGTTACATAATTCCAGTTAGTTTGTTTTCTAGAGCAAATGTAAGCACTCAAAATGTTTCTTGAAACTCAGGATCCTTGCATATCTTGTTTTTGTTAGCAAGTTTTCTCCCAAGATATTATGAGTGAACGACAGCCATACGGGCAAAAAGTTTACTTTTGACAACAAGCTTTTCACATAAATATAAACTTATGTCCCCTCTCTCCTCAATCAATAGGAAAGTACCTTAAAACAAGTCAATCTACCAAGGGAAGTTCCACGAGATATCTCCCAGACCTCATCATTACCTGCTCCCTCCCTTGGAATTATTTTATTTTCCTTTTCGGTGGCAAATGGAACCTAACTTTACATTTTATAAGCAGTCTATGCTCTTTTCATTAAAACATTTCCAGAAAAAAGTCGTTATACATCTATAGAAACTTCAATAGGCAACACTAGTCTTGACTTGCAAAGTTTAGTGATTCTACCACAGATACTTAGATTTCAACCCCTGCTGCACTTAACACTTAGTCCATTGTATGTTGTTATACAGATAATATAATGTCACAGCCTGGGATATTATTATTTGTGAATGCCTTGGAAGAGATTGTTCTAGACATATTTTAAAAACACACATGTCAGCTTCTTAAACTGAAAAAGGAGGAATTCCTATATCAGAAAACAACAACAGCAATGAGCCTGTAGAATTGAAACTATTGGATGATCTTGGTCAATAAGGAGCTTCATCCTGCACCATGCCATGTTTCAGATATAAAATAAAAATGTTGAAGGTTGCAGGGGCTATTTCTAATGATGTTTTGGGGTTAGAAACCTACTCATGAAAAACATGGGAGGAATTAAGAAAATATATTAGACATTTAAAATGTTCTTCAAGAGTCTGGTGGCTATATTATAGAGATATATTATTCCTGGAAAAGTAGGGTATGCATAGTTTTATGAATACATTGCAAAAGGCTCAGTTACGTTTCTAAACTGACACAGGGACATTTTGTAGGTGTGTAGACTTAACAAATAAATGTTTTCTATTACAATTCTAAACAATCACTTGATGCTGCTATGAAATTTTTTTATGAGAAATTACAACTGTAAGTAAGATTTTAACTTACAGAAGAACTACAAACTTAACATAAATTAGGAATGTTTCAGCTTAAAACTCTAGCTGAAATATTGTGCTTTCCTAAGAAATGGAACATGATTTATTTATTATATACTTGCTTGGATACAGTATTACTTTTTTCACTATATTTTATGTTACTTTTGTAGCAGTTAACAGGTTTATAGAATTAAACAAACATACGTGTTACTGGGTTACAAACAGTCAGGAACATATGGTACAATTGTAACTACTAACTTGAACTTGACACACTTCTTATTCAGCTTTCCCAGCAGAAGAAATTGAAGGTGTAAAGAACAGTTGTAGATGAATAACCTGCTACACAACATGCACATATTGCTATTCGTTCTATTCACAATTTAACTTTTAAGCATTCATAGAGAAGACGAATTTGCGTATCTGCTTTATAATGAAGGTATTCACAAATAATATTATTTCTCTGTGTGTGTTCTTCTACCTATGTTAATATACTCACTGATTGCAATGTGCTTTGATTTGCAGTTTTAAGTTGCAATAATAAACCCCTCTTCTGTTCAAATTTGTGATATTTGCTTCCAGGTAAATGTGTTCAGAGGAGTTAACCTCAGCTAGGTAGAAAACTTTCAATAAGCAACTTTCAAGATAAATACTTAAATGAATATATAATTATAGAGGTTTATAATTTCCTTAGAATGCTTGTCTTCCAAAATGCAGTAACTTCTAAATGATTAAAAAAAAGACTATACCAGCATGGTAATGCAAAAGCTCTGGATTTGAAATTTTAACTATTAATCAAAGGCAAATAATATCATCATTATTTTTTATCAACAGAGAGGGGAAGATGGCATTCAAATGCATATCTTACTCATTTGTACTTGATCACTTTTCATCTATTACTTTGCCTTTGAAGGTAAGAGCAGAAGAAAGCATTTAAGGTATCAAGACTTTCCTACAACTTCCTGTTGCCATTTTTTTTCCAGAATGTGAACAACAGCAGAATAATATGGAAAGATCCTTTGCTCTCCTAAACTCAGTGATTGTTACTTCAACAACAAAACCACACAAGTGTGATTAGCAGCTATTTTTTACACTTTTATAGATTTTATGACTGTAAAGAAGTACTTCACATTCTTCTTTCATTTTTTAACAAAAGCATGGGAACTTTAACTCCTAATACTGTGCCTTCCATCTGACACATTATTTTATAAAAACTTCATTTCCAATTGCATTTCTCTTAAGCACTTGGCCAGTTGATGGAAATTTGAAATTAATCCACAGTTATGATTATTCTATAGCTTCAAGCACTTTCAGTTCTGCAGAGAGCTAGAAAAGAGTAGGTTTCTACAAAGTTGACCATATGAAGATTCACCTGAGGTAGCACTTACAAGATTCAGATATGACAAAAGAATGCATTTCTCCCCACTACCACCTCTTAAGTCCCCAGAAACATTAAGTTCACTGAGCATCCCATCATTCCACTTTACTTTAGAAATTCAAAACTTTTGTGAAGATGACAGAGAGGGGAAAAAGCACCTTTTAAAAAAAAAATCCCCTATACTGAAGTGGCACAAAAGCTTTCCTTCCGCTATGACCTACTTGTCCAGAAATGGACTTCCAAGCCTACGCTTAGGCTAAGATTTGCTCCACTTTTTCCCCAGGGCATAATTGTCAGACTGACTTACCGTGTGCCTTTTAGCCTTTGTTCTGTCTCTCGCGCTGACATCAGGGAAGCAGTGATGTAGAATAACGCAGGGGTGGGCTAGGTTAGTCCAGTGTTTGTGTCGTTGCGTGGTGTGCAGGGACACTCTGTGATACTCTAGTGAGCTGCTAAGCTTTTTTTGTAGGCTTTGTGTCATTTACTTAACGACCAATCTCATTAGCTGCCAGGGTACAATGGGCTGATGCATTTTCTATGTACATACTCCACGCGCTGACCCTCAAGGTTGCCGAAGGTCTATTTAATCAGTCAGATGCTGAATATATTTGCAGTAAATCACTAAAAAAAAAAAAAGGACTACAGAGGTATCTCATGAAGCTTTAATGTTTCTTGGGAGCTTGTTGAAGGGAAGAGTCAGGAGATTTAAACACAAACAATGAGGCAGAATGGAATGGGACAGTCAGAAAGGTTTGCATTGGTGACCTCTAATAATTGCCACAACTTTGGAGATCGTGAATGTTTGTGAATGTTATTCTCGCATCCAGATCATGCTTTAGTGTAATTGCATTTTCATCCTAAAATCCCTTTAAACAAGTGCAAAGCAACAAGATGAACCTTTTTTTCCCCCACACAGGTGGGCAAAGGTGTGCTTTTCGCGCTCCCTCTTTCCATGCACCCTCAGAGCTGGCATTCATGTATCTCTGCTGTCTCTTCAGTTACAAGCCATAAATCCTTTTAACTCCTTTGAAGAATGAAATGCTCAAAACCCCACTGAATGACGACAGCTGTCCATAAGTATCAGGGAGAGTTCTATTGTCCAACTTGTCCCTAGATAAAATGAATACTTTACAGCAGAGGCTGTTCAGCTTGGCTAAAGAGTATGGGGATAAGGGGAGGAGGTCACTGGAGATTTCGCACACTAATTTAATCTGGGAAAAGGACAGGCACTGCATCTCACTTGAACAGACTGGCGGCAATCTGGGCACTCACAGAACTATCTCCTTTTGCCTGTGCTCTATTTATTCCTTATCTCTGTTTACCAACCGCTAGGTCCCTTTCATTCACACCATGAGGCCGTTCTCCTACTATCAGTCAGCAGCTGACACTGTAGAAGAGCCTCAAAGGCAAAAAAAAAAAAAGGGGGGGGGGATCAAAACTAAACCAAAGCTGTATAAACAATGTAGCAGCAGAAGTAAATGCATAAATCCTAATTCTTAACCCAACCCACAGGGTGTGAACAGAACCTTTATAGTAAATCCAGCAAGCCCAATGTAATGAACTATGGGCTACAGAGGAAACATGGATAGCCAAATATCATTCATGAAATCATCATCTCAGGGAGAAACACAAATGCACACATTTTATATGCTCAGCATGGCATGTATTGTAATTGCTTTACTGTCTAAACTTTATCACTCAATACACTCATCAGACAGGAATGAGCCAGATTTGCCTGACAATGCCTGGTTTAAAAGTTAAGGACATTTTGAAAAAGTATCAAACTTTTGATAAATGTTTCATTCATTGCCGGATTTTAAATACAGATATAACAGATGATAGACAGGAATGATGTGCCCTGAACAGTGATATTTCTATTGCATTGCACTATATTAAGCCAGCTTTCCCAAACTGATGCCCTCCAGAGGTCTGGAATACAATAAGCTTTGCACCCAGGCCAGCATTGCCGGTGGCTGTTCTAAGGAATGTAGTCAAATGAATCTAGCAATCAAATAAACAAAAACTCTTGTGACTTCCACATACAACTCTTGTAAAACTTTAGTAGAGGTGAAAGAAGGTGGGTTGAAGTATAGGAAAGAAATCTTTCCTCCCATTTTTTTCCCTGGGTACAAAAGTATACATGCTTTCCTTCAGGAAGATATCTTGAATTTTGAATTTATATATTCAGATTTAATTCTGAATTGTAAATTCAGT